>NC_136057.1:25236015-26525495 GCF_964261635.1 Lissotriton helveticus
TTATCGGTAAAATATTCAAAACAAGTATTGCAAGTACATGTTAAAATAAATCCTACATAGGCCAGTACCCTAAAGAAACGAGGTTCCCCTGAACTGTCTCTGGATGGGGCAACGCAGCAGTGATGCCAACATCCAGAGGGCCTTTTGTGTCCCTGTACACAGGAGCTCGGCTGAGCAGGGCCTGGTTTGAGTTGGTGACAGTATGTCTGTCGGGTCGGCAGGGGACATGACCGCCGCCATCTTGAGGGTACTCCACCTGCCAAATTTAGAGATGGCCCAGCAGTAATCTGTACACAGTGCTTTAAATGGGCCGGGACTGTCCGGTACGGAGAACCGGCACTATTTTTTATTTTGAGAGGGAGAGAACCGGCACTTCACAAGAGAAATGCTGTACTTTTAATTGGAGAGTATCGGCACTTCACAAGAGAAATGCTATACTTTTAATTGGAGAGTACCGGCACTTCACAAGAGAAATGCTATACTTTTAAATGGAGAATACCGGCACTTCACAAGAGAAATGCTATACTTTTAATTGGAGAGTACCGGCACTTCACAAGAGAAATGCTATACTTTTAAATGGAGAGTACCGGCACTTCACAAGAGAAATGCTATACTTTTAAATGGAGAGTACCGGCACTTCACAAGAGAAATGCTATACTTTTAAATGGAGAGTACCGGCACTTCACAAGAGAAATGCTATACTTTTAAATGGAGAGTACCTGCACTTCTCAGAAACAATCAGGCACCCTGCTACAGAGTACCTGCACTTCTATTTTTTCAATTTCAAGCACTGTCTGTACACTGAAAGAGGCCGCTGTCAGGGCGCTCCCTTTCAATGTTCTGAACAATAGGTGTACTCTGCTGTCCTGGGACAGCAGTTTATTTCCTACTTTGCTCTAAATTGTTCGAAGTTGTGTTGTTTTTCTCAAACAAGCCTCATAGGCAGGGGCTTGTTTTGGGAAAACACACCACTAATGACGCCCCACCCTGAGGGTTTTCTCCCAGGGTGCAGGGGTCATTGTGTTTTTTCCTGGCCCTCGCAGCTGTGAGCGACAGGATAAAAAGGCATTACACTGCCCACCCTAAACGAGGGTAGGTTGTCCTTCCTCCAATGGCATCTGCTCCGCAGGGGGGTGGGAGGAAGTGTTCTGTGGATGGAGCCAAAGGGGGCTCCGTCGACGAGATGACAAAGGTTGGAGCTGTGGCCCGGCTGAAGTTGTTAATAAGTATCTATATATCTATCTATCGCCCTCACTCTATCTATCTATCTATCTATCTATCTATCTATCTATCTATCTATCTATCTATCTATCTATCTCTCCATCTCTCCATCTCTCCATCTCTCCATCTCTCCATCTCTCCATCTATCCATCTATCCATCTATCCATCTATCCATCTATCTATCTATCTATCTATCTATCTATCTATATATATATATATATATATATATATAACCAAAAACACCCAGAAGCTTGAGGCCGCACAGCACTGCAGGTGAGTAACAACTCTATTTAAACCAAGCAGGCAGCTTAACATCCCTTTGAAGTCCATGGCCTGACGCGTTTCGATGCCGCTGTTTGCTTCTCCTCAGAGGCCGTGTCAGCGGAGGTGACTTGTGGCTATCGCATCTCCCCTGCGAGTTTCCGTAATAGGGGGCTTCAGTGCTCCTCCTTTGGTGGCAGTTCATTTTTAAATGCACGCAGGGATTTGAGGTCTCATTTTGCCAATTAACGCCCTCTAGTGGGTTACCTCCGCTGCAGCTAATTATGGGCAATTTTTCTCAGCCCTCCATTGAGCCTTGGATGAGACTCTGCCGGCTTCATTAAAGGTGCCCTGCAGCTTCGGAAAGAGGAATCGTCCTCTCTCCTAATGCCCATTAGTTTCGGGCAGTGCGATCCCTCTGCGGCCTGGAACCGCTGCATAATATGTAACCAAAAACGCCCAGAAGCTTGAGGCCGCACAGCACTGCAGGTGAGTAACAACTCTATTTAAACCAAGCAGGCAGCTATAACATCCCTTTGAGGCAGCGGAGGTAACCCACTAGAGGGCGTTAATTGGCAAAATGAGACCTCAAATCCCAGCGTGCATTTAAAAATGAACTGCCACCAAAGGAGGAGCACTGAAAGCCCCCTATTACGGAAACACGCAGGGGAGATGCGATAGCCACTAATCCCCTCCGCTGACACGGCCTCTGAGGAGAAGCAAACAGCGGCATCGAAACGCGTCCGGCCATGGACTTCAAAGGGATGTTAAGCTGCCTGCTTGGTTTAAATAGAGTTGCTGCTCACCTGCAGTGCTGTGCGGCCTCAAGCTTCTGGGCGTTTTTGGTTACATATATATATATATATATATACAAAGATTTAACAAATGCGTTCATATATATACAAACGCAATTGTTAAATCTTTGTTTTTAAGAAATTATTTTGAAACTGCCAATTAAATGTTAAATACTTGGCAGCTCGCAGGGCACGCAATGTTTCGCACTGAATGTTTTGTGAACCCGAAGATGTTTAGCGCTCCCCGGGGCAGAGGCGGCATGCCTGAAGGACTTCTTCCTTCCTACCCGGGCATGCTGCCATGTTTGTGGGTCTTGGGCAGTGCCAGGGGCCTGGTGCATGAAAAAGTGCTTAGGATGGGAGGAGATGGAAGGAAAAGATACCTGGTGTCCATTCAGATCCTTCATACCTGTGAATTGAAGTGCACTGCTCCTTAGGCTAAGGGTCAAGGTCTCCCCTAAGACTGTGGGTCAAGGTCGCCCCTAAGGCTGTGGGTCAAGGTCGCCCCTAAGGCTGTGGGTCAAGGTCGCTCCTTAGGCTAAGGGTCAAGGTCTCCCCTAAGGCTGTGGATCAAGGCCGCCCCTAAGGCTGTGCGTCAAGGTCGCCCCTAAGGCTGTGCGTCAAGGTGGCCCCTAAGGCTGTGGGTCAAGGTGGCCCCTAAGGCAGTGGGTCAAGGTCGCTCCTTAGGCTAAGGGTCAAGGTCTCCCCTAAGGCTGTGGATCAAGGCCGCCCCTAAGGCTGTGCGTCAAGGTCGCCCCTAAGGCTGTGCGTCAAGGTCGCCCCTAAGGCTGTGGGTCAAGGTCGCCCCTAAGGCTGTGCGTCAAGGTGGCCCCTAAGGCTGTGGGTCAAGGTGGCCCCTAAGGCAGTGGGTCAAGGTGGCCCCTTAGGCTGTGGGTCAAGGTGGCCCCTAAGACTGTGGTGCAGGGTCACCTCTAAGGCTGTGGGTCAAGGTCGCCCCTAAGGCTGTGGGTCAAGTTCGCCCTAAGGCTGTGGGTCAAGGTTTCCCCTAAGGCTGTGGGTCAAGGTGGCCCTAAGGCTGTGGATCAAGGTCGCCCCTAAGACTGTGGGTCAAGGTCACCCCTAAGGGTGTGGGTCAAGGTTCCCCTAAGGCTGTGGGTCAAGCTCCCCCTAATGCTGTGGGTCAAGGTCGCCTCTAATGCTGTGGGTCAAGGTCGCTCCTGAGGCTAAGGGTCAAGGTCTCCCCTAAGGCTGTGGGTCAAGGTTGCCCCTAAGGCTGTGGGTCAAGGTTTCCCCTAAGGCTGTGGGTCAAGGTACCCCTAATGCTGTGGGTCAAGGTCGCCCCTCAGGCTGTGGGTCAAGGTTTCCCCTAAGGCTGTGGCTCAAGGTCGGCCCTGAGGCTGTGGGTCAAGGTTGCCCCAAAGGCTGTGGCTCAAGGTCGACCCTCAGGCTGTGGGTCAAGGTTTCCCCTAAGGCTGTGAGTCATGGTCACCCCTAAGACTGTGGGTCAAGATCCCCCCCTACGGCTGTGGGTCAAGATCCTCCCTAAGGCAGTGGGTCAAGGTCGCTCCTTAGGCTAAGGGTCAAGGTCTCCCCTAAGGCTGTGGATCAAGGCCGCCCCTAAGGCTGTGCGTCAAGGTCGCCCCTAAGGCTGTGCGTCAAGGTCGCCCCTAAGGCTGTGGGTCAAGGTCGCCCCTAAGGCTGTGGGTCAAGGTGGCCCCTAAGGCTGTGGGTCAAGGTGGCCCCTAAGGCTGTGGGTCAAGGTGGCCCCTAAGGAAGTGGGTCAAGGTGGCCCCTTAGGCTGTGGGTCAAGGTGGCCCCTAAGACTGTGGTGCAGGGTCACCTCTAAGGCTGTGGGTCAAGGTCGCCCCTAAGGCTGTGGGTCAAGTTCGCCCTAAGGCTGTGGGTCAAGGTTTCCCCTAAGGCTGTGGGTCAAGGTGGCCCTAAGGCTGTGGATCAAGGTCGCCCCTAAGACTGTGGGTCAAGGTCACCCCTAAGGGTGTGGGTCAAGGTTCCCCTAAGGCTGTGGGTCAAGCTCCCCCTAATGCTGTGGGTCAAGGTCGCCTCTAATGCTGTGGGTCAAGGTCGCTCCTGAGGCTAAGGGTCAAGGTCTCCCCTAAGGTTGTGGGTCAAGGTTGCCCCTAAGGCTGTGGGTCAAGGTTCCCCTAAGGCTGTGGGTCAAGGTACCCCTAATGCTGTGGGTCAAGGTCGCCCCTCAGGCTGTGGGTCAAGGTTTCCCCTAAGGCTGTGGCTCAAGGTCGGCCCTGAGGCTGTGGGTCAAGGTTGCCCCAAAGGCTGTGGCTCAAGGTCGACCCTCAGGCTGTGGGTCAAGGTTTCCCCTAAGGCTGTGAGTCATGGTCACCCCTAAGACTGTGGGTCAAGATCCCCCCCTACGGCTGTGGGTCAAGATCCTCCCTAAGGCAGTGGGTCAAGTTCTCCCTAAGGCTGTGGGTCAAGGTTTTTCCTAAGGCTGTGGTTCAAGGTCGCCCCTAAGGCTGTGGGTCAAGGTCGCCTCTAAGGCTGTGGGTCAAGGTCGCCCCTAAGGCTGTGGGTCAAGGTCGCCCCTAAGGCTGTGGGTCAAGGTCGCCCCTAAGGCTGTGGGTCAAGGTCGCCCCTAAGCTGTGGGTCAAGTTCTCCCTAAGGCTGTGGGTCAAGTTCTCCCTAAGGCTGTGGGTCAAGGTTTAGGTCAAGGTCGCCCCTAAGGCTGTGGGTCAAGGTCGCCCCTCAGACTGTGGGTCAAGGTCACCCCTAAGACTGTGGGTCAAAGTTGCCCCTAAAGCTGTGGGTCAAGGTCACCCCTAAGGCTGTAGGTCAAGGTCGCCCCTACGGTTGTAGGTCAAAGTCACCCCTAAGGTTGTGTGCGTGGTTGCACTTAAGGTTGCGGTCAAGGTTCCCTTGATCACTGCCAGGCCCTTCTGTAGTGATGCCCCTTAGACCCTATGACATCAAATTTTGACCAGGGTGAGGGCACCCTGTTCTTGCCAAAGAGACATGGCGTAGTGATATTGCCAGGCACCAGGCCCAGTAAGATGCCTTTAGGCACACATGGCGCAGACTATCGCCATGAACTGACTCTGGGGGTGTCCTGTCAAGAACAATTGACCCTAGACAGGATCCCCCAGGAGACAGGAGTTTAAATACTCAATACGTGTTTTGTTGGGAGTCCCTGGTGAAGTCCTCTGGTGATTACAGAGACAGGCTCATATCCAAATATTAGAGGGATACCAAAGACCCTGTTTAAATCTTAAGTGCTTAATTTGAGTCGGGGTTTCCAGTGCTCGGCACCGGCATTTTGTCAACGCCGGCTCTTCTCACAGCCGGCCACATGGTGGCGCTGTTTGTCTAATTTTGTGAAGAGCACAATAACAGTTGTTTAATGATTAAATATACATTAAAATCACTAATATTTGTCACCCAAAGCTATACGAATAGCTTGGGCGGCAGGTAGCAGTCATTTGATCTGTATATATAAAGTCTGAATTGTCACACCTGTATGAATGTGATGGTTAGCTGTGATGGTACTGTCATTGGGAGACCTAGTGGGGGAAATGGGTGGTGCAAGCTGCTGTGTCCTCCTGACAAGGGCTCTGGCACATATTGGTTTTATAAATAAAACACTGGACTCTGGGTGCTGGCGGCTAAAGTGATATACATTTAAAACCTGCCCCAGGGCCTGAGATCTTATGGGGGTCCACCTAGCTTGTGCCCTGCCCACCAGACGTTTGAACGTGAAATAAAATGTACAATGAATTTAGCCAGTGGCGGCTCATCCGCTAGGGTGGAAGAGCATCGACGCACTACTCTTTGAGCAGTACAAAAAAAAAGAAATGATAAAAACAAGACGTTATCATCATTTTATGAACAACGTCAACTAACCTAGACCTCAATACCCCGAGTTGACTCCCATTCAAGGATTGTTGGTGAACGGACTATGCTAATCTCCCTGTTTTTCTTTTTTTCTTCCCCTCCCCCTCCGCTGCACAGTTACTTATTGTTCATACTGTATTCTTTATCCGTGGTTTGCTTACTTACTGTCATCCTTCTAGGTAATGTAAGGCCCTTCGGCTTTGCACAATATGTATGTGAAGCGCTCTGATACCTACGGGTCTAGCTAGTGCTATACAAAACTTTAAAAATAAAATAAAAGTGTTCACTGCCCACTCAGAGCCAGGTTAGGGTGGAGTAGGGCTGGCCAGAGCAAGGGGAGGAGTGTGGTGCACTCTTAAGTGCGTATGACGGTTTGGCCGGCAATCTTCGGTCGACCAAACCTTCATGCGCACTTTGCATGTGTTCCACCCGGCTGTAATGCACAGCCTGTATGCAGATCGTGCACAGGCTTACAGTCCCTCTCTGAGTGATGTATCACGGTGCTCAGACCAATCACAACGCTGCTGTAATGCAGGTGGTGATTGGCTGGGAGAGTCTGGGAGCTGGGTGCTTCCGTTCCACGCTGTCAGTCCGCTGCCGGAGAAGAAGACGGAGGAGAGGCAGCGGCATTCACAACTAAGTTTATTTAATTTTATTTTTCACCACCCCTGTTCCGAGGCAGCCACCACTGAATTTAGCGAGGATATTTTTACATATTTAACAGTTGGTCTCACTTCCTGTTTCAGCCACAGACCCCCGGAAGCGGCCGACCTCCACGTGGGGCACACCCCTGCTGCCGCTGATGGACAAAGAAAAGAGAGAGGTGAGCCACTATTGGTTGGTTGTTGATTGGGGATTAACAGTGCATACTGGAAGAGGTGTGGTGCCGCAGCTAGGGCGACTAACTCTGGACTCTGGAATCTGGGGACCACGGTTCGATCCCCGGGTCCGGCGGCAGGTTAGCCCAGCACCATGTGACTCTGGGCAATAGCTCGCTTAATCTTCCCGATGGCCTCCAGCGCCTAGAGACCCTTGCGGGCGATTGTTTGCGCTTTACAAAATGTGGATTATTATTATTACTGTCTAACACTTCCCAGGATTTCCTGCAGGACGCCCCCAGCGTGCCCTCCTGCACCGTGTTCTGCCATGTTCATCAGCCCCACCCGCCCTATCCCAGAGTACAGCACTCTCTTCACACTGCGCACGCTCAGAGACACCAAACGCCCCAGGCCCCACACTGGCACCCCACTATCTTGCTTCTACTTAGCATCAAGTGCAGTTGGCTTGTATGTGCACGGTACCTTCACCAATGCAACATGTGTGAGCTTTTGCAAGAGACTTTTTCAATTCTATCAATGACGTGGAGGCGAGGTTTACAGTTAATACTGTGGAGAAGTGTGGCTCAATGGTTAGAGCAGACAGACCTCGATGCAGAGCTCTGGCCCGGGACCAGGGTTCGATTCCCGCCTCGGTGCGTCTCAGGTTCATTAATTCCCCTGACCGGATATTCTCACCTCAGCGCCTATTCTGATCATGGGCCCCGCGCTGCAACTCTGGGCAATAGCTTGCTTAGTCTCCACAACGGCCCCCACAGCGCTGGGATGCCTGGTTTCACCATGGGGGTGTCCAGGAGTGGACACTTCACAGGGAAAGCCAGGAAGGGTTCCCTTGCGGTATTCGTACAAGCGCCGGGAAACCCACTGTGGGTAGCTGTGCGCTATACAAGTACAAAAACATTTACATTTACATTTAAGACTGTATTTAATTAAAGCAGTACTATTCATAAAACATCATACATCTTAATGCAAATGTGTTTTCAGCAATAAGCTGTAAACCACACAAACAAAAAAATTCTAGCAGGAGTCAAACATTGTAATATCCTCCTTCTCAGCCACCAGTTTAACTTTATTATTTTAATGAAAAAGTCTTTAAAATTCGACTTGCTACATTTCTCCGTCCTTAGGGCTTGATGTATATTATTACAGACAGCCCTTTGTTCCATCAGGGGATAGTAAATGACTCCCTGTTCTTGGAGGAGGAACCACATGCTGTGTGTACTTCCTACTACTCCGTAGGATCTGCACGTTTGTTGCACAACATAAACTACGGGCTTGGTATCAAGACCGATTCCGGACACCCCCGCAGGATATGTGGCCTAGAGACCAGCTAGCTCATAGTTCCACCGTAAGCCCCTCTAACCTACCAGAGAGCGAATGGTTTCCGTAAACCACTGAGCATGACAACCCGGACCCCTCCGGGATTGTGGAAGCAGTACAGAACCTTTCACTCAGTCACTCGTGCTCACTTATTCTCAGAGAGCTGTACAGAGAATACAAAGTGGGACGTTTTCAATATATTTATCGAACCAACGTTATTCTTGTATAGAATACGTGTGCTGCAATGATTAATAGACCGAAGCAGATGAAAGTGATTACAGGCACCAAAAGCGTAAATAGTAGATATAGTTCCACCATGGTGCTAAGACAGTGTATATATGCAGGCATGGGAAACAGCGTTTACAACGCTGTCATTACATCACAATACTATTACAGTGCGGTCATTACAACTGCGTTGTTATTATGTGATGCATTTACATCGCAAGTCATTACAATGACGTGCTGTAGGGGGTGCTGAGGTATTGGAAATGATCCAGCCCATTACCCGATGGGAGAGAATAAAGAACCGTCTTGGTCACAAACTGGACACCCCTTCACGGAGATGCCAGACCGCTGCGTAGTGAAGTCTCAGAATGCAGGAACCCTCGCGGTCAGCAGAAGTGTCTCCTCTGCTAATCTATTGGGATGTTCATTATTTATAATAGATAGCAGCCTTGCGATGTGCGTATAGAGTAGTGATGTTATGGACATGTAGATACCCCCTGTCGCCCCGTGGATGAAGATAGAGATAACAATTGTACATAGTGTGAAGTGAGACCCTGTACATGATGTTCAGGGCATCGTGATAATGTTGTGCGAAGCCAGATGTTTCAACAAGGTTAGATTCAGGGAAACTATTCCAACATTGTCGCTCACGCAAATATGTGCAAGAGGTTACTGCTGAAAAATAGGACAAGGTAAGAAATAAACAGCTTAGCTTCATGGGCCTTACGCGGTAAATTAACGCTGCGAAATGTATAAATTACCATCGCGGCTGTTTGTTGAAGGGTTGCGTCAAGATGACACAATCCTGCCCAAAGAGTTTGCTTTATTTTGAGAAAGAACACCCTAAGGTAGGAGTCATCTCCCACGGCACGGGGAGGATTATTTAACTGTCCCTCACCACCACGGTATCCCTGACTGTGACGGCTATGTCTGCCCATCCTGATTGGTGGACATGCAGCCATTTCTTTGGCGGCCCGACAGAGTGATGGGCGTTGGAGTGGTTTGCTATGGAGGTGGCGGAGTAGTCACTGCCGTAGCCAAACCTATGGTCCGCCTCCAATTAAATTAAGTGGGCGGCCCATTATGGTGGAAGTGTGTATACTCGGTAGCCATTCCTATGGAGTCAACACACCGCCAACATATAAGCTGGCCCCTTAAGGGTGTTTACGTTCATCGACTGAAACAGCAATAAAAACAGTACAAGTCCATCCCGGGAACCTTTTCTGCATAGATCTAAGAAAGACTTAGTTGTAATTTCTAATATATCACTGTATTTTGAGAGACATGACAATGACGACATTTGCTTAATGTCAAGTGTAGCAATCATGTTGCTCAGTGGGGCAAATTTCTCACCACCTTGCAAAACCAGCTCCTAATAAGGCAAATACTCTTTCTCTTAGACAGTCTTGTCTACCTATTAGTAGCAAAGAACCAAGGTGAATGGCTACTTCGGTGATTGTGGGCTAAGAGTCAGCGGGACCCAGTGGCGGCCGGCACAATGATGAGGTGGTGAGGCGGGTGTAGGCGGTGCAGGGGATTGTGGTAGGGGATTAATATAATGAAAGTTTTTTTTAAAACAACTTACCTGGAGCTGCTGGCCACCTCCGACATCACCCTTCGGTCTTCCTAGTCCCAGCAGGCACTGGGGCTGCATTATACTCCCTGTGCTTTAACATCGCCGCGCTGCTCTGAAGCTATGCGAGCCCCGCGGGGATTAGTCTGAGCGGGCTGAAAAGACGCTCCGCTTAGACCAGGGAGTCTGTGCTGTTTCTCCAGCTCGCATGTGCAATGGGCCGGTCTGAGATGGCCGGCCAAACACACATGCGCTTTTAAAAGTGCGCATAGCACTTCTGCTCCCCCTCACGTGCCTCGGCCCCGTCCCTCTGTGCACACGCAGGCTCAGAGCCGGCAAATGAAAAATAAAACGATTATAGGGCACAAACAGAGGAGCAGCGGTTTAGCTACCGCCGTGGGTGTGGCTTGCGGCCCAGGGTAGCTCTCGCCACATCTGGCCTGTGCCCCCATTCCTCAGGTGTGGTGCAAGCGGCACTTGTGACTCTACGACTGCGACTCTACGCCCTTGCTCCATCGCATACGTACACCCTGGGACACAGGCCCGGTTCTAGCGGGTGGGCCGGGTGGGCCAGGCCCACCCAAACATGAGCCTGGCCCACCCAAACAGGAGCCTTGGCCCTCGCAGTGAGGGCTTGAAGGCAGGCGCGCAAAGGCATTAGGCTCAAAGGGTTGTCTCTGGGGGATGTACGTCGTTACAACGCATGCTTTTACAACGCATGCCTTTACCACACAGGTTTTACAACGCAAGTCGTTACAACGACATGCGTTGGGGGCGCTGGATAGTGAATAGTTTAATTTACTATTCCAACTCCAGTCCCCGTGGATAGTAGGGAAGGTGTTGGATAGTAAATTAAAACTATTCCCTATCCTAGAGCGCCCCCCAGCGCAAGTCGTTGTAAAAGTTGCGTTGTAATGGTTGCGTCATAAAGGTACTTCGTTGTAAAAGTTGCATTGTAAACGCTGTTCCCCGTCTCTGGGTGTGTGCGACCAGGCTGAGACAGCTTCCCGTGCGAATACACACACACACAGACAGTTTTAGAGATTATCGCAGCCGCACCCGGGTACTTCACAGGTCTTTAAAAGACCATTTACATGTGAACGAGGCTTTGTTTATTTTTTCACCCCTTCATCTCCAGCGGCGAAAGGCGACAACGGTCTCCTTTGCCTCCTGTTCTGCTGTAATAATTCATTTCAGTACCTTCTTCCTCCCACAGGCTAAATGTGGCCTAAATGGTGGTGATGGTGGCATGGAGGATCTAGGCATTGAGGAAGTGTAATCGAGGGGTGTGGACAAAGAAAAATAGACTTGTGAGCTTGAAGCAGGAGTTTTCGAGGCATTCAGGGTGAAGAACAACGCACTGGAACATCTGGAATTGGTCCAACTTAAATAACTTTCTGCACACTTGGATTTAGTAGCACAGATGGGAGATGTCTGTTTAGTTAGGTGACTGTTACTTGTTTTTGAGTGAAACCTAAATCCACCTCTGCTTCTCAGAGGCTCAGCTTGCATCACAGGGTGAGTAGGAGGAAGTATGTGTATCGGTTCTTTTTATTGAAGATGATCTTATTGACCTCTTCCTTTTTTGAGCCCATTTAGGATGGAGCAGACAGATGGGGCCCGATTCACAGAATGAACTTAAGGCTCAATCCTAAACTTACTACTATTTTGGTATTCACAGAATACACTTTCTACTTTTGGCATTCACAGAATGAACTTACTACTTTTGGTATTCACAGAATGAACTTACTACTTTTGGTATTCACAGAAGTTAGGATGTTGTCTTAAGTCTGTCTTAAGACAAACTTAATACAGACTTAAGACAGACTTAAGACAACATTCTAACTTCTGTGAATACCAAAAGTAGTAAGTGCATTCTGTGAATACCAAAATAGTAGTAAGTTTAGGATTGAGTCTTAAGTTCATTCTGTCAATCTGGCCCATAGAAATTAAGAACTGTGCATGAAGTTGAATTTTTTTTAAAATTCATGTTTCAATCCTATCCATAAAGAAACACCTTAACGTGGAACGAGGTTTGCCACTTTTGTGTGACCACCATAACATGACCTGTAGGATTGTCCGTTTCTGTGATTGAGGAGATGTGCACGAAGCAGCCTTTGATTCACTAATATATTTGTGTTTTAAGTTTTTTCACATAACCACAAAGTGAGAATTAGGTTACTTTTCCTGAGTGGTTGTTGGCTCTGAAACCCAATCTTGGCGGTATAATTATTATTTCACTCTCAGAGCACAGAACAGTTGGCTGGTGTGTTGTGGTTTGCTGGCAGACTGTCTGCTGGTAAGAGGCATGTCCTCTTTGTATTTTTTTGTAGATTTCACCTTGCTAAGCCTTAACCTCACTGCCCTCATCGGAGGGTTTAAGCCTGCACTTAGGATGGTTGGAAATGTATCAGACGTTTTGCTTTGATTTGCTTATGTTCACTCCCTTTTATCTTCTACAATTTCATACTTCTCATTTGAATTCCTGTGTGCTAGTCCTTACCGCCAATTGTGGTCATTTTTGTTTTTCATGGATATTACTTGTTATTTACTTATGAGGTCACAAAAAGATAGCTCAGTGTGCCTGATGCAAACTGTAGTCTGCCAGATGGTGGCAACGCTACGGACCAACACGTTTGTGGCAGGGGACATTTATAGAAAATACACAGCTTGATACAGTTCCCGACTCATTCTGTGACTAGGTGCATTCCTACTTTCCACACGCTATCACACCCGTAGAACGGTTAGTGCATGCATCTGTCGCGACAAGGCCTAGTCTGGCGTGCCTTCTTGACCCGAGGCCAGTGGCCTATGAGCTGACGAGCTCTGGGAGACGCCCGTGCACACCGGGAGTGGTAATAGTCCTGAGGAGATGACGGTGGCATGTCAAGCAACCTCTGCAAATATTTTTCCCTACTGATGAAGGTATTTAACCAGAAACACGTGTCTAGGGATATGATTTGAGAATACACGGGCACTGGCCACAAACCTTTTGAACATTTTGAGAACTTCGAACTAAAACTAAGAATACTGAACTACAATGACCATGAGGCAATGGGGTAATCCGGCAAGGACATGTTCGCGGCTCTCCCACCCCCTTTTGTCCAGTGGCCAGACGGTTGCTATGAGCAAGTATCTGCCTCACGGAGCACCGTCTTCCACACAACGCCAGTGTCCCGCGCACTCCTTTATTAAATATTGCGCTGCTTGGTCTAAGGCTAGATGGTTGTGCCTTTCTTTTGATGCTACACTCTGTGAAGTGGTTTGGCGTAGAGACTCCAGCGTGTGCCCAGGGGGCGGGCACTGTGTTTTGGGGCACACAGGCTGACCGTCGTGGCACTCTAAGCATTTCAAAGTTGACACCATCCAGAGCCCACCAAAGGGCTACAAACTTCTCAGGAACCTTGTACTCACTGCAGAAATCTGCATTACAATGTATCCTGCTGTAGTCATTAAAATAAGTACTAGTGAGTTGGACAATTGTAGTTATCTGTCACAGACCCTCCTTGAGCCCTTCCAGTGTGTCTGATGCAGTCATATGGAATTTTTTTTCTTTTACTAAAAGGCACCGTATTTTTTGCCTCTTAAAGGAGCAGAATAAATTGAGGGTTTGGTTTGAAAAAGAAAGGCAGCTTTAACACCATCGATGCTCACGACGAGTGAGCTCCCATGAGCCACGGCGCTCCGGTGCTGAGCTCGTCATGAGCCGTGGAACGCTCGCATGCGGGCATAATTCCCCTGCTGTGCTGAGCGTTCCACAGGAACGGGTCAGCTCGTCATGAGCACATGAGCGCCGTGCCTCATGACGAGCTGAGCTCGTCATGAGCATGGTGACGCTGCGTGCGCCCCCGCGGCCCCCAGCACAGCGGGAGAATTACCCCCGCACAGAAGGGGTTAATAACACCGCGTTTGCAATTCAAAAGGTCTCACATTTGTGAGAGTTTACGCTATTAGCATTCTAAATGACAATGCCTTTTATTTATGTTTTAAAAACAAACACATACATTAAAGACATTGTCATTTACAATGCCAATAGCTTAAACTCGTGTTAATGCGAGACCTATTGCATTGCAAATGCTTGTTATCATTATCATGGCTGATGCAGGACAACAATAAGAGAATACAAAATGCCCAGATAACGCTGGTGGTTAATGATCCTGCTGGAGAGCTATCATTTGTCTGTTAGTAGTTTTTAAATGCAGATGAACTGTGTTTTATGTGGATAGCTCAGCGGGTTACTGCCTTTGTCACAGAGATCCTTGTGTTACTTGCAGTTCAGAAGTTACAATCCTAACATAGGACAGTGACCAATGAACTGTCACCAAAGAGCTGCATACAAACATTAATGGTATAGTTAGAACTTCACTTTTTTTGTTTTGTGATATAGTTAAAACTTCCTTTGTCTTTCATTATTCTAATGTTGCTAAAATGAGTATGTTTGGGCCGATATACATTTTTATCAGTAAAGCTGACCCCCATGGAATACTCTTTAAATCCAAAAGACCAACCCCTCTTAAAATATCCCGCCCACCAGTATGGATGACGTGTGATTCCTACACCTTGTAATCCTCATTGGCTCGTGTGATATTCCCTATAGACTGATTTACGTACTTGTATGATTCGTTGTCTCTGTATAATGTGTGCGTGGTGTAAAGTACTGACACACACTACACTGATATGAGTAGCGCTATACAACAAATGAAATGCATATGAGAGAGGGCTACGGAGAGATGAGGGGCACTGATGCAGGGTGGCAGTGAAGGAGTCCGAGGAGGAGGTCAATTATTTATTTATTTATTTATTTATGCGTTTTCATATAGCGCGGACTTTACCCGAAGGTGTCAGAGCGCTTCACAATAGGAACAGAACTGATACATGAGAATATTACAAGTGAGCAAAACGCAAAAGCAAACGTTACATTAAATGAAGAAAAAATGACAATCGTGAGCCAAAAAAATACAAGAGGAGTAAACGGTGCATTTCAAAAGTGACAATCGTGAGCCAACAAAATACAAGAGGTAGCAAACGGTGCATTGCAGGAGGAAAAAGTGACGTGTGCAGGTTACAAAAGCATACAAAATAAACATAGAGGTATAATACTGCAATATATTGAGGACACTCAAGCACAAGAACAAATCTTACGTAGGCACTGGTGGCACTTGTGCAGGTATCGAAAATAAACAAATGTAAGAGGTAGAAAACAGTGTGTTACAAGAGAAAGTGACGGGTGCATGTTACACACGAGTCCCAAACACAGGTAGAAAGATAATACTGCACTAAATGGCAGACTCTCAGACCACAAGAACACACTGGGAATAGGGGGGGCCATGGAGGGATGAGGGGCACTGGTGGAGGGTGGCAGTGAGGGAATCCCAGGAAGAGGTCATGGGGTGGAAGGGGGAGCTAGGGAGAAATAAGGGGCACTGGGGGAGGGTGGTAGTAAAGGTATTTACAGAGAAAGAGGTTATTGGTGTGGTGCCAAAAAAGACTTTCGCATCAGCGCTAAAGCCGGCCCTGCCACAGCCTTTCTGTTTTTGTTTATTTAATTAGCAGTCTGGTCATAAGGGCTACTGTGGAACATACTTTAAAAGTGTGCGCTAATTATATTTACTGCTATATTCAATGTTTTAAGTTTGAAGGTGATTTTACTAATGTTTTTACCAGGAATAATGAAAGTGGAGCCCGATGGTGCCTGATATGGGGCTGGGGCCCAAGGTCAGCTGTGAGATAAGGTGCACTGGAGAGGAGTAGTGGATAATCAAGCCTGTAAGGGAGTGTGTTGCAGAGTCCAGGGTCAGGTGGAGGTAGTAATGAAGAGGGATTCTCCCTGAAGGCTCGCACAGAGGGAGCCCGAGGAGTGTCACTTGCCTGATGCTCCCACCTCAGAAACCTCCTCTTCCCATCAAAGGGACATAACATGGAAAAAAACACTTTTTGAGAGTGATCATATTTACAAAGAGATTTGGAAAAGAGTGGGTTTTACTGGGCCTTGTAAGACTAATAATCGATAAAGGAGGGCCCTGAAGCAGGCCTGCCCAGACATGAATGCGACGAATCGAGCCCCCAGTGGCCCACCCAAATGCACCCTTGGCCCACCCATATCAAAATTCCTGGAGCCGGGCTGCTGGGACATGCGATACAGCACAGAATAGGGGGACCCTGAGGGGAGCACTGGCTGCGATGTATCCAGTGCCAGTGGGCAGGCACCTGATGTACGAACCTCAGCATTTATGTTATGTTATGTTATTTTTGTGCTTCTATAGCGCACGGCCACTCCAGTTGGAGCATCCCGGCGCTTTTTCGAAGGTACCCACTAAGAGAGGGAGAAACATAACACTGAAGGGAATTGTAACACACGCATAAAAGAGAAAAAAACAGCAGCGGTCTAAGGGAAAAGCCATGTTTTAAGGGCCTTTTGGAAGGACATCAGGCTAGAAGCCTGTCTTAGAGAAATCGGAAGGTCATTCCAGGCACGAGGAGCTAGATAACGAAAGGACCGACCTCCTGCTCTGGCGCGCTTAATAATGGGGACCTTCACTTTGGATAGCGCAGCAGATCTAAGAGATCTGGAAGGCTGGTACCAAGACACACGATTGGAAATATATTTTGGACCGATGCCATGTAAGGCCTTGTAGGTCGTAGTCAAAGTTTTAAAAAGAATCCTTTTATCAACCGGGAGCCAATGTAAGGTCGAAAGAAGAGCAGTGGCTCTAGCTCTTCTTGGGAGACCAAAGACCGCTCGGGCTGCAGAATTCTGAGCGACTTGAAGACGCCTGACCAGGTATTTGGGAAACATCTGGTACTAAAAGTCCTTCATCAAAATCTCCATGGAAGCCACCACTTCCCCAAGGAGTAAACAGGAAAAATAAGGGAAACAAAACGAAAGAAAACAACAAAATGCAAAAGCTTTGCAATTAAGATAAACTTTAGTCAAATAAGGTTTTCCAAGTTTCGCGAAAGGAGCAGCTGTCGACAATGAAGAGCAGGAACCACACTCGCCCCCAAGGCCAAAGAGGAGGCACTCATTGGCCAGAGTCTCTGTCAATCACATCAAGCGAATCGCTCCATTGGCTCCTCGATGGCCTCTCCAGAACATTATTGGGCAAACGTCCACCCTCCTGAAAGGTTGACTCTTCCTGCCCCACATGTCCTGCTTTACCACCACCATTGGAAACCTCACCACTGACACGATGCAGCCTGGGGAGTCACCAGACGAACTGACAGCAAAGAACAAACTGCTGGAAATCACCAGTAGTCACTGGCAAATGGACAAAAACCAAGGGTCTGAGTGTCAACGCGACATGTGTATACAACCAGTATGCTCACTCAATGGACCATCCCAGGCCCCTGAAATTGGGGCGCAAATGTGGATGCCGCGGGAAGACATGCTTCCACCCTACACAGGTGTCTCTAGATTCCTTATTAATAAACATAAGGGGGACACCAAGACTGTATCTCAACCTCACTACAAATCCCGGGGAAGTAGGAACATCCCAAACAGGTGCAACATTTTGAGACTTTTAGCCACACAGGAAGAGCTGGTCATCTCTCCTCCACAAGCATCGAGGCCGCTGAATTTAAACCGGGGGGGTGCCCGCTAGGCGACGTTGGTAACCTGGTATTCAGTCGCAACTGCAGAGCTGGTTCTCTCCAAACATAGAACTTTTGACAAATGGGGAATAACAATATCAGACTTCACTGAGTAGAAACAAACCATTATATTATTAGCTGAGAACCATGAAAACAAACAAAAAAAAAAACGCCACTGTCGGTTTGCCAACCCTTACATTTCGTAACTGCTGATTGGAACTGGCTATCATCTAAGCAAAATGAAAACAAAGTTGACTGACATCATTTTGGGAAATATCTGGACAAACATAGTTGGGCAAACCATTCCTCACAGCAATTTCCGACTGAAGAGGCCACGCAGAAGAGCCGGCTGCGATAACAAGGCTCCCCAAAGGACGGCGCGATCCAAGCCTATTGTTTGATGGAACATTGCAGGAATCAAGAAACCCGTTCACCCCAGAGCTTGAGTCGTATTAGAAGAGCTTCGAGGTGGCCTGTTTCCAAGAACACGGGAAATGAAGGATCAGCCACTGGCAGGGTACGTGGAAACTTTTGTCCCAACTGAGAAAAGCTAACAAATGGGCGCCCGAAGGGTGGCGTCTCAATCTACGCGACGCTGAGCGAGTCTTTCAGTTTGCCTCGCTTGGGCTCTAACCCGCCACACATAGGCGGTTTAAGAATATGCAATTGGGACTTTGGAAATAAAACTGGTCCAATCATCATGTTAAATGTCCACATCAATCCAAGCTCCAGGCAAAAGTAGCAAAATATAAAACAAGCATTTGCAATGCAATAGGTCTCGCATTATTAAAGTTTGAGCTATTGGCATTGCTAATAATAATGCAACACCAATAGCTCAAACTTTAATAATGCGAGAGCTATTGCATTGCAAATGCTTGTTGCATATTGGTAACAGTGCCATCCTATGTTTGACCAATCTCAGAATATGGGCTTGAAGTGAAAGACTTCTGTAGTGAAGAGGGTCCACTCAGGAAGGTAGTATTTCAAGATGTTTATTCCATGAAGATAACAGGTTGCAAGGTACAGGACATCATGAAGATTTGTGGTAGATCAGAGCCCCACCAGGAGCTGCCTGTCAGCTGCTCAGCCCATGACCAACTCACTCTGCCTCCCTCAGTCCCAACATTTCGAGGCATCATCAGACTCCAACGTTCTAATGAGTCAGAGCACAGGCACTGGCAGAGCAGGGCTGGTAAAACACCTTACAGTATAATATGCAGGATACTACATATCCCCTTTCGTTCTAACAAAAGCATTAAACCACTACGTGAATAACAACTAGCAAGAGAGAACCAAGGAAGAGATAACAAGGAAGAATAGCAGTGGAACAGAAACAACAACAAGGAAAGGTGTAAGCAAAGCAGCGTGAAGAGACAGGTGGAAGGAAATGAGGAGGAGGAAGAGAAGAGTAAAGCGGAAACCGATAGGGATAACACAGACTCACGGACATAGAAAAGATGAGGAAAAAACGAGTAACCAGAAAATGGAAACATCATGGGGCAGAAGAACTCACACGCCCCATGGACTGACCCCCGAACGCACCCACTGGCCAGGCAGGCAAGAAGGGAAGAAAGAACAAGGCACAACGGAGAATGGACACCAGCCTCCACACAGACACAGGAAAGCGAGGTAACAGATTTCCTCGAGAACAGGGAAGAAAAGAATCAAAGAAGGAACAAAAGAAGGCTGGAGAGACAACAAGAAATGTAGATCCAGAAACCAGGGATGACAAAGAGAATGACACCACGAGGAAAGCTGGATGAATAGGAAAACAGAGAAGAGGCAAAGTAGATACATTCAGGATGACTACAACTTCTCTCTGTTTCCAATAACAGAATAAATACAATGTAAATGTAGCACTGCGTTATTCAAAACAGCAAAATTACAAACTGTAAATAGACAGTATCAGTCCTAAGGACTAAAACCCATGACCGTCCTCTACTCCTATGTAAGAGTGTGAGGAGCACTGTAAATGGGACTGAAACCCATGTGACGCCCTGTATGGGGTGACCATGTAAATGTAAATTGGAATGTAACCCATAAGATACCCTGTGTGAGGGTGAAAAATGTAAATGGGATTGTGTCCCATAATACGCCCTGTGTGAGGGTAAAAATGTAAATGTAAATGGGACTGTAACCCATAACACGGTTCCCTATGTGAGGACACTCGTGAAAAAGTAGATGGGACAGTGTCCCTATCTACGGTGCCCTTGTAAGGCTAAAAGTCGTGTGTTACCTATGTAGGCAAATTAATATGGGCAAATTGGGCTAAAACCCATTCCCATCCCTGTGTAGGGTAAAATAATGTGAACAGGCACATATATGTGGGCAAATGGGGCTAGTACCCATTCCCATCCCTGTGTGAGGGTAAAGACAGTATGTAACTGTGCCCTTTGTGAGGGTGAAAACCGTGAATGGCCTGTGTAGGCACATATATGGGCAAATGGGGCTAGAATCCATACCCATCCCTATGTAGGGTAAAAATAATGTGAACAGGCACATATATATGTGGGCAAACGGGGAAACACCAATTCCCACCCCTGTGTAGGGAAATATCTTCTGACATAAATAAAGATGCAAATAATGCATAGTTTTTAGGTCTCGCGACCTATCGATGCGCGCATGCGCATCGAGCGGAGCGAGAATTCAAGCGGCGAAAACATCATGAAACCACCAGCTTTTTGCTGGCGTTTTCATGGCGTTTTCATGCAGTTCATGTGAACCACGTGTTCAAACATGAACGCGCATCAGCCTCCCTCCATTTGCCGCAGAGCACATCAAAGGGCTTCGCCCAGCGTGCGCTCTGCGGCTTCTCCTCCCCTAATTAGTCATTTTCGCCGCTCCCCTGCCCGCCGTGTCGCATTTCTCCTCCCCCCGCCCCTTCTCTGCCTTCTGCCGTCCTTTCCCGGCGCACGCATTTTTTTTTTTACTCCCCCCCCCTCCCCTTCTCTGCCTTCTGCCTTCCTTTCCCGGCGCACGCATTTTTTTTTTTTTACAAGCCAAGACGGCGGTAAACTGAGGTTTTTTTTTTGCCGAGTTTTATATAGCGCGAACTAGACCCGAACGGAATCAGGTATCAGAACGCTTTACATATTTTCCTTCTTTGATTTCCTTTCTTTAGAGTCCCCTCCTTGCAGCTCTGGAGCAGTTTAGGGTTAAACATCATCCAAGCAAGCAGTGTGACGTAGCATCATGTTCCCTCTTTCCCTCACTCCAATTCCCTAAAGTATTCCCCCCCATGCCCTGTCATTCCCTCTTCAATTGTGTTGCAGCGCTTTAAACGTCTTAAACGCAATAAGCACTATACAAGCCAATACATTACATAAAGTGACATCCTCCCCTCGCCACTTCTGTGTACCTTTCCCCTTCAGATGCAGCGCTTTGACCCTATCTACATGTGGCATAAGCACTATCTATGCAAACTGCTGACATATTACATCGGGGTTTCCTGTTCCCTCTCTCTAATTCCTTTTCTCCTTCCACTTGTTTCTCCTCACCTTTACTGCTTCCTTAAAGTACTAAGTTGCACTATAAATGTAGGGCAACTTTACTGTCGTATAATAAGCAGCCAACGTGACATAACTTCCAGGTTCCTTTCTTCTCTCTCTCCGGCTCCCTCCTGTGTCCACTCCTTCCCTTGCTTGCCCCCGCTCTGCGCATGCGCCAGCTGTTTGCAAGCGTTTATTAACAAAAGGAAAACATAGTCTGGGAATCACAGAGGCGGGTAACAAGGGGTCCTCAAGCATTGGCATTGCCAATAGGTCTCGCTTGTGGGACCTTATAAGTATTTAGTTTTGCAGCACAATATCCGATTATGCAACAAGGATATTGTGCTGCAAAACTAAATACTTATAAGGTCCCACAAATGCGAGACCTATTGGCAATGCCAATGCTTGTTTCCTCTTATTTTTTTTTGAGGATGCTAATGGGGCTAGAACCCATAGCTATCATCTTTCAATATAAAATAATGTGCCATCGTTTTTCACTAAACATTTTTTTAAACATTTTAGAAAATAGGTGTGTGTGTCACCATCGTCCTGTGACACTTACTGGAAATTTGAAGATTGTCCTCCACCGGTCCTGGGACGTCCTTTGTCCTCTCCCGGTTAGATTCTGGGACCTTTGTCCCTTTCCAGTCCTGGGACATTTTTCTGTCCATTCCAATTCTTCTTGGTTCTGCCGGTCCTGGAATTTGCTTTGTCGTTTCTCCTTTGTTCTCTTTCCTCTCAGAGAACTTTTTCTGCTTTTAAGAACTTTGTCTCCTTAGACCACAGGAGACTCCGTCTAGGTCTCGAGACATACTGTCGTGGCACTGGAGCATACGCCCACTTCCACTTGAGACCACTTTTGGGACCCTTGTCCCCTCGTGGATCTGCTGTTCCTTGGATTAGCTTTAGCCAATCTCAGTACTGACCAGTCCTTTAACTTCACTGAATTTGAGTTTGAGTCCCATTATATATGCATCTCGCTTACCATAATCTGCACGCGTGGGTTCGCATCCCATCCTCGTCGCCAAAATATGTAGTGAAGAGGGTCCACTCAGGAAGGTAGTATTTCAAGATGATTTATTTCATGAAGATAACAGGTTGTAAGGTACAGGACATCATGTAGATATGTGGTAGATCAGAGCCCCACCAGGAGCTGCCTGTCAGCTGCTCAACCCATGACCCCCTCTCTCACTGCCTCTCTCAGTCCCAACATTCCGAGGCATCATCAGACTCCAACATTCTAATGGGTCAGAGCACAAGCACTGGCAGAGCAGGGCTGGTAAAACACCTTACAGTATAATATGCAGGATACTACAACTTCTTTGGCTATCGATTTAATTTTGTATCGGGCAGTCAGTTGTAATCCTGAATGGTGCTTTAGAACCAACATTTTCACAATATCCGTGGCTTGCGGGCCACGGCTGGTGATCAGTGCTCAAAGGCGTGCCACTGCTTGGTATAGCCCAGTGCTCTAAGGAGTGGGACGAGGAACGGGTACTAAGTGGAGATTCTGTGATTACATTTCAGTACTCCTCTGTACATCGAGTCCTTCGTATCTGAGTTCTATGTTCCTTTCCTCTGGGTAATCTGTTATTGGCCATACGAGGACTACGGGGCATATGAAGGTAGGCGTTTGCGATTCGCAAACGCTGAAATTCGCCGAATTTTGGCATTTGCGAATCGCAAACGCCCCTTTGGTATGTAGGTGGCACTTAGCAAAATAAGGAATCGCAAAAATTGCGATTCCTTATTTTGCTTATAGCATGTAAGGAATCGCAGTTTTGCGATTCCTTAAATGCTATGTAGGGGTGCCTTAAAAATTGTGATTTTGGCATAGGAATTGCAAAATAACACCTACTTCAAGTAGATGGTATTTTGCGATTTCCTTTAAAAATGCATTTGTTTTTTCAAATTCAATAGGGCATGTATGTGCGCCACATGTACTTACAGGCACATTCCAGGGGTGCAACAGGTGTCCTTTGGACACCCTGGCACCCTTGGAATTGCGATTCTCAAAGTGCGATTTTCTGACAGAAAATCGCAATTTGAGAGTGTATCCCCATTCATTCCTATGGGCCTCTTGGCCCATAGGAATGAATGGGACACTCATTCCTTAATTACGATTCGCAATTTGCTAATCGCAAATAAGGAATGTTAGAGATTCGCAAAAAAATTCCGAATTATTACCTGCATTCCATTTTGCTATTCTCAAATAGCGATTCCTTAAAAATCGCTATTTGAGAATCGCAAAATGGAAATTACCTACATATGCCCCTATATTGCGTATTAGAACCGTGACTTTCAGACAAGAGATCAGGTATTTAGTGGGAAACATCCTTTACAACGCAACTGTTACTCCGCACTACCATTACGACGCAACTTTTACAACGCAAGTCATTACAACGACGTGCGCTGGGGGGCGCTCCAGGATAGAGAATAGGTTAATTAACTATCCAACACCTTCCCTACTATCCACGGGGACTGGAGTTGGAATAGTAAATGAAACTATTCACTATCCAGCGCTCCCCAACGCAAGTCGTTGTCACGACTTGTGTTGTAAAAGTTGCGTCGTAATGGCATGCGTTGTAACAGCATGCGTTGTAACGACGTACATCCGTATTTAGTCATTCCAAGTGACTAATACTGTGGATTAAATTTCAAGAGCTGACACAGCTGCACTTCTATGGAACATAACTGGTCCTCAGGAGCAATGATGGGGCCTGTAAGCATCTGCGTAATGAAGAGTACCGGAGCGTACGGACAGCGTTCCTAGTATTTGCAGAAATGCGGTGTGAACATCATACTTTTGCTTGACAGAGGGAGATTTAGGCTTTATATGTTTTTTGGATGAAAAGCGGAAGGCAATGGGGTTTGTTTCATTTTTTTCAGCACCAGTCAGATACTGCCACAGTAACAAATATTTCCTCAAACTTTTTAACACCTTAACCGCGGCGACAATTCCGCCGCGGTGCGGGCGTTCTGATGAGTGGGCGGGGCCGCGTCAGCCAACGGACTTGGGCAGCACTACGGAGGTAGTTCTCGCGATGGCCGTTGGCCGACGGGCGCAACACAAGGGTTAAATACTCAGACTAAGAGTACATTTAATTGGCATTTATTTCACACAGTGCAGCCAGCAATTGTTCGAAGGCCCTGTAACACTTTGCGTCGTCATCCTTAGGAAATGGGCACTGTCTGCTTCTCTTGAATCGTGTTTGTTGAAAGCTTTGCACACCTGGGTATTCAAAGCAAGGGTCGCGCTGACCTATGAGGCATTCAGGCAGTGCCTGTTAAGCTAGTCTGACAGGTCTGACAGGTCAGAGTGTGAGCTGGGTTTTGGCTGTTTGTGGCCTCAATTACGGTCTGCTGGGCTCGTTTTTCTGAAGATTCTCCTGATATAAAAACAAGCACTGCATATGCAAGCTGAAACCCATGCAGGCTTCCTTATCTTACAAAACACGTATACAGCGCGCCTTTATGGGTTAAAAATGCCCCAATTTGCAAACTTGGGGCACTTGTTTTTAGCTTTCCGATTCACTGATGGGGGGCGCTTTTCTGTTGATGCCAGTGCCTATTTTCTGCCCCAGAAAATAGCCATTAAAAGCAGCTTTGGGATACACCCAGCCACAAGAGTTTGAATATTTGTATTTAACCCCTCCGCCGCGGCCGCGATTCTGCGCCTGTGCTGCACATTCCGATCGTGGGCGTGGTCATGACGGCTCTCCGCTGTCATCAGCACACGCCCACCGTCACTGATGACGGCCGGGAGCCGTCATCAGCACACGCCCACCGTCACTGATGACGGCCGGGAGCCGTCATCAGCACCGAAGGGAGTAGAGCTCCCGATAAGGTGTGAGCACCCGACCTTTACAGAGCGCCCAGACACTACTTCTAAGCACGCACGTCACAGGGTCCCACTGCCTGCATCAGGTGAGTGTGTGAAACCGCGAATCAGCGCTGCGTTTCGAAAACAAGCAGCGCCAACACATGGTCACTCTTCACAGCAAAGCACCCCCTGCAGAGGGTCAGAGGGCACCTGGACATTGCCGCAGGTAAGTGTCCTTCCAGGCCTCAGAGTTTCAGAGGGTCACACAGAGTTCAGAGCAGGCAGCCCCTACATATACAGCTTGCTCTGTTACACTGTCCAGGGGGGCAGGCGGCATTCAGGGGGGGGGGGGTCGGCTTTACAGACAATCACTGCTAATGACCTCTTATCTTTTGGCTGCTTTACCAACTCCTGCCATTTAATTTTGTAACAAATGTGCCATATTTTTTACTATTCATTTTCTGTCACTGTTCCCTTCAATTATTAGTCAGAGTTCATTGACATAGCGTTAGGGCATATTTAAATGTGCTTTCTATGAATATTTCGTATCATGCATTGCTCCAAGGTTGCGTTAGTGATCGTTAAAGTAAACCCACTTTAAGTAACCCCAGGGAGAGGTGTGGCTCACTGGGTAGAGGCTGCAGACCTGTAAGCAGAGAACGGCCCGGGACCAGGGTTCAATTCCCGACGCGGCAGGGTCTTGGACCAGGGTCAGCGGACTCGATAATTCTCGCCTCGGTGCCTACTCTAACCAGGGATCACACTCGGCAACTCTGGGCATTAGCTTGCCTCATCTCTACAACGGCCCCCCACAGACGCCGGAGATGCCTGGTTTCACCTTGGAGATACCCAGAAAGGGACCATCTCACAGGGAAAGCCAGGACGGGTTCCCCAGCGGTCTACAGCGCCAGGACACTTGGGTAGAGTAACAGTGCGCTTTACAAGTATCCCACATTTACATTTATGCTACAAATGTTTACAGAGATGTTAGGCCTCTGCAAACCAGGGACTGGTATTTTTCTCTTTGAAAGGTGGAAAACTCAACAGATATTTTACCAGGACTTTTCAGCCTTGTTGACTTTAACCCTTTGTGTGCTTGTAACGAACCACTCCGTCACCAGCCACGGACGCGCTGTGCTAATGACGGAGTGGTTCCGTCACGGCCCGGCCGCCACACCTGCGCGGCATGAATTCCGTGCCTGCTCTGAGTGTTCAATTGAGCGGGCGGGACCGTGATGGAACCACTCCGTCACAAGCACAGCGCGCCCGAGGCTCGTGACGGAGTGGTTCCGTCACAAGCATGGCGGCACCGCGCGGACCCCAAGTGGTTAAGTATTGCTCAGGAACCATTAACACAGCTATAGAACACATTTATATGTGTTTCCCCCTATATTTAAAAAACAAAGCCAGTAATCATTTGTAACATGACTTTTCTGTCTTTGTGTAGTTTAATTATCCAGGCCGTGTCTCTGCAAATGCCACTGATTTTGGTAGTTGCACGCTTCACGCGTGTGAATTGACATTCTTGGCTCATGTATGAATGGATGAATCTTAATTTCTTGAAACTTAACGGCGAGAAAACTGAGGTGCTAATACTAGGCCGGCAACTTTTTTTTGTTGTTGTGTTTTTTTGTTTTATATAGCGCGAACTAGACCCGAACCGAATCAGGTATCAGAGCGCTTTACATAGCACCAGTTACGTTACATGAGGACACACTTTCATTTTAGGCACAGGGAGATTAAGTGATTTGCCCAGAATCACAGGAGGTTTTTGGCGTCGTTACCGAGACTCGAACCCAGATCCCCAGGTCCAAGGTCGAGCGCCCTAGCCGTTAGGCCAACCCCTCTCCCCTAGATTTGATTTATGGTGTGCCAAGCACTGGCCTTCTGAAATGGGTTCTCTCCCCCTCCCATCGGACCACGTACGTAATTTAGGCTTTGTCATTGACAATGCACTGACGATGCAAGACCAAGCCAACAAGGTCTCGGCCACGTGCTTTATTATACTGCGCTGGCTAAAGAAAATTATTCGGATGCTGCCAGAAGACTCTAAAAGAATCCGTAGTCCATGCTCTCATAACCTCTCGCTTGGACTACGGAAACGTTCTTTTTTTAGGGGCTAACAAAGCTGTTATAAGACGACTGCAATTGGTGCAAAATGCTGCAGCAAGATTGCTGTGCAAATTACCTAGATCCAGCCATATTTCAGGTCCCTTACGCAGTCTCCACTGGCTTAAAATAGAAAGTCGCATCAAATTTAAGACCCTGAGCTACATGTTTAAAATCAAAGCTTACCTGGCCCCTCAAGTATCTTCAGTCCCTTGTCCATTCTCATGTACCTTCACGAAATTTGAGATCTGCCCACTTGGCCTATTTTGTTGTGCCTCGAACTAGATTAGCCAGAATGGGGGGTGGATCTTTTGCTCAGTTAGGTCCCACCTTGTGGAATGCCCTGCCATTGCATATTCGTACTGAAACTAATTATGTACAGTTTCACAGAGCTACTAAAACCTGGCTCTTTAATCAATAATTCCTCCTGCAGTTGTAACGGAGACTTAACGTAATTTGTCTGTCAAGCGCCGGGAAACCCTCTGTGGGTAGCTGCCGCGCTTAATAAACTCAAAAAATAAATAAATATAAATAAATGTACCCTTGGCTGCAGTGCACAGAGACCTTAAACTGCTATACACCGTGGAAAAAATTAGAGGGAACATTGATTAGGACACTAACATCCCCACCTTCAATAAGGTCAAGTTAGCTGAAACAAAACTTGAAAATACCAAAACTGTACTCAATGATTGTTTCCATAAGAATGTGTGCACTGTTGAACCTTTGCTGATTCTGTGTGGTTAATGTCCAAATGGGCGCTGTCGTTGGCTTGCCTGTAAGATGCTCATATTAATCCCACTGACCCTCTCTTAAGACCTAGTGGGCAGGAAATGGACTACAGCCAGTATATTGACAAGTGCAAGAGGGCCCTGGAACAGGCTGTGGGTGAATTGAGTCCTCACTCCCTGTCTGCAGCCATGTTGAATCTCACATATGTGTACGGCGGTGTAGAGCAATGATACTTCCATGGACATGCCAAAGACGCTGTCCCTCTGCCTGCGATTCCTCTGCCCTCTCTTAGGGCCATATGTATCATCATCACCATTTGCGATTTCTAAATAGCGATTTTTAAGGAATTGCTATTTAGAAATTGCAAAATGGTATGTATGTAGAAATCAGCTTCTTTTTAGCGATTTCTTACAATTCCTTAATTGCGATTTAGCAAATTGCTAATCGCAATTAAGGAATAATTTCCCATTCATTTCTATGGGCCAGGAGGCCCATAGGAAGGAAGGGGAAAGGTGTGATTAGCAATTAGCTCATCGCAAATGGGAAATATTTTCAAGGGTGCAGGGGTGTCCAAAGAACACTCTGCTGCACCCCTGAAAATGACATGTGTGCGCACATGGCGCACATACATGCCCTAAGGGCATGTATGGGCGTCACATGGCACCTTTTGTTTTTAAAAAAAATGCTTTTTCAAAGGAATTCGCAACTTAGCACTAACTTGAAGTTGGTGGTAATTTGCGAATCCTTAGGGTCAATTTGCAATACTTTTTTGCTTCATACATTGCATTTAAGGAATCGCAATTTTTGCGATTCCTTAAATGCAATCGCAAATTGTGCGATTCCTTATTGTGAACCACATTTGCATGATACATACCATATTGAGAATTTGCATTCGCAAAGGCCAAAATTCTGCGAATGATACATATGGCCACAAATGAGTATTCCTCCATATGAGGGTCAAAGCAACAAAGATATTTAACTGACACAGTGAACCGATTTTATTTTATGTATAACATGCTTCTGCACATGGGCAGACTGCACTTCTGGGTGATTTTGAAGTGAGCTTAGCAGTAACTGGTGTGCAGCCCGCGACTGACGCGTTGTTGCAATATTTATTTTATTACTTATAGCAAAAATGATTGCCTTTTAAAAAGTTTTTTTCTACAAAATATCATTGACCTGGTTAGGAATGTGGCATTTGTTCCTTTTATTTCCCCTTATGTGGTGTTAGTAGGTTTGCTTACCTCCATTCATACGTATATGAGGGCTGCAGTACCGGTGACTGGCTGGGTCCGGTTCTTGACTTACTCCAGGGCTTAGCTGGAATAGATTGGCGCTCATTTGTGGTCAGTACTGCTACAATAGTGGATTTCGGTATAACGCTGGCGAACAGCAATTCCTTTAAGTCTTTTGTGGGTGTGTTTCAGTATTTGCATGTACTCGAGCGGACATGCTACGAATGAACGGGGGACCGATAGAGATCGTACCAAGCGCTGAGTACAGGCGAAAGCCACCGCAAATGAATTGAAAAGAAAAAAGATTATTGAATTCCCTACCGGGAACACAACCGAAGTCCCCCGTAGAACCCATATGCGGGTATAAGTATCACCGCATTACACTAAAGAAAATACAGACCTGGAAATAGCCTTGAAAAAGTCGTGGGTTACATTCCCAATTACGACGAAGCACGTGTTGGCTGTGTGAACGTTTCCAGTAAACGGGAATAAAACTTGGAACTGAACTACAAGAACAAGAATCCTTCTCTATTTTTACTGCGATGATTGGTGGAAACACTGTTATATATAAACTGCATTTAAATCATACGTGTGCTAGGGAGTGTTGTAGCTTTGATGCAGTAGCCAAGTATAAAAGGAATAGTGGTTCCTTTTACCCTATAGCACCGTCTAATAAATTAGCACTAACCATATTGTGTTACCTTCTAAGAGGCGCCAATTAACCTATACCAAACCACTGCCCAGTCCATACTGCCCGAAACCCCTCTCCCCCCTCATTTTCAGTTACCTGCACCATTTTCTAGTAGATATTACCCATATTGAAACCACCCCATCCCTACAATGGGGTTCCCAGAACACAAGAGACATGGCAGGTATAGGCACAGTTCTCTTGGTAGATATTTGTAAGGATGTAGAGAAGTATTACTTTCCCCAACCTCTCCCTGTCCCAGCCTATCTTTTTTTTCCGCAGTCTTATTTAGCGGGAACTCGACTCAAAGGTATTTAAGCGATTTATTTTATTGTATTTAATGCATTCTTATAAAGCGCGGACTTTACCCGAAGGTGTCAGAGCACTGTACAATAGAACCAGTTACGTTACATGAGAAAACTGTTACAGGATTTGAAACAAATAGAAATAGCATGCCATAGAATCAAAGCGACGCAGGCATAAGGCACACCATCTCAAGCACAGCAAGCACAGACTGTACAAGCAAAAATATGAATATAAATGACAAATTTACAATGACTAAAGAACTTCCTGGCGAAAAATAGCAGGCCATAGAATCAAAACAATGCAGGCAAACGGAACACAAAATCAAGCGCAGCAAGAACAGGATGTACAAACAAAAATATAAATATATGTGACAAATTTACAATGACTAAAGAACTTCCTGGCGGGGCCTTAGCAGGAGGGAATTAGTTCTGAAAGTGTCTTTGGAATAGAAGAGATTTGAGGTCCGCTTTGAAGATCTGGATGGAAGTGACGGCACGGAGCGAAGGAGGAAGCGAGTTCCAGATTCTCACCGCATTACCCGAGAACGATTGCGCCATCAACTTTTCCCTTTTGAAGGAGGGGGGCTCAAGACGGAACTTTTCCGCATTCCGAGACAGTCTTGAGCCTCCAGACAATTTCAGTTTATTCACCAGATAGCGATTTGCCCAATTCACACAATGTTGAGCCGAAGTGGGGGGACGCTGTCACCGGAAGTGACGTCACGACAGGAAGTGACGTCACGAAAGGTGCTGAGCTCCTTGTTTCAGAGAGGCCAAAGAGTGAAGTCCAGCTGTTTGGCAGGGGGGACGGCGTCCCCCCGGTAAAATAAGTGGGGGGACGCCGTCCACCCGTGTGGTACCCCGACTCGAGCCCTGCCTGTTCCCCAGTTCTACCTACACATTAAAAATGTCCAAGTTCTGCTGGGAAGGAAGCCAAGACTTGATAAGGCCTGAAAAGAATCAGCCCATGTTAGAGAAGCAAAACTTTCTACTCCGGACAGCGTTTCACGTGAAGGAGGCTAGCTGTTTAAGGAATCAAGAAGGGGCCAAGCTTGTCATGACATTTGCACTTTACCTGCCAGCAAGTCCAAATTAGTTATTGGTACATGAGTTGCAAGAGGTATACTTAACTTTCTCTGCTAATTCTGCAGCCAAGCACACTGCAATACTGTAGAATTGTGCTATTTGCTAAAAAATGGGGGGGGGGGTAATGGGGGGGGTGACTTTCTGTGATGTACTGCATAAAATGTGTGTACATTTTCCTGCTATCAGGGTCAAATGTTGTGCATAGCGCCTCCAGTGAAAGGGTCAAGAGGCCGGCGTGCTGGCTCTCCTCCTCCAAGTCAAGGTGGAATTGAAAATGTATATGAATGCAACTCTTGATAAGGAGAGTATTTTTCAATTAGATGAAAATAGAACATCTCTGATTAAAGAGTTGCATTTTATCTGTTTGAGTCTGTTACAATTTAAGTCTACAGTCTCCCCTGACTTCATCTCCCACACGCACAAGCGTGTGGTTAGCTTTCTGAAGCCCTTCCAAGAGGTCTCACGCTGCGAGAGCAATGCTGCGCACTGCAACGCTAGGCGCGAGACCTAAAAAGATTGAAAGCATCCTTGTGGTATTAGAAAGAGCCAACAGTGGTATCCCACGAATGCTTACAGGCAATTTCCATCTCAATTTGGCAAATCACCTTGGAGAAGTGGTAACTTAACAAGCACGGATCTGCGATCAAGCATTCCGATACAAACCTCAAAATACAGCGGCATTAATAAAATAAACCATGACCTCTTTCACACTTTAGAAGCCCGCGGATACTGGGCACTCAACGGGCGCTGCCAGGGGAACATCCGATGACAGCCCAAAGCAATCTTGCAAGGCTGAATCGGTCTTGGAGCATACTCACGTCACGCTCTCCCTCGTCCACAAAATTGTGAGTTTCAACATAAACGCAAGATGCGACAGTGGCCTCTCACCCCAGATCATCAGGATCCAATAAGCCACCATGCGCCTACGATGTTACTGCCACCCAGGATGCAGGCTGCCATTGGCAAAGGGTCGGATGGAATACCCCTGCATCGGTCTTTAGTGAGGAGGGGAATCGAGCTAGCACACATTGAACTGTCCCATGAAGATCCAACTGGGGCATGGCCAACGACTCAAGGTCAACTCAAAACCATCTCTCAAAATGTATTCTACGGTCCCTTCAGAGGTGTCTGTGGAGGAACAGCAGGAAATGTTTTTTGAAAACATTAATGCTCCAACGATGAGCTTTGACAGTTGAAATGAGGACCATCAATGCTCACCATGATCCCGCATTTCAGCGTGAAACATTCTGCGAGGTATGCAAAGGCAGGTCCTCGTGCCAGCCCCTGCAGTGTTCCTGTCCAGCTTGCCTGCAGTCTGCTACTCTCTGCTGCCTTAGGCTGTGCCTTTTCTGCTCGTTTTTGCCTTCTTTCTACTCTTTTTCTGCCCTCTATTTTTGCTTCTCTCCTTGTTCTTCCTGTTATTTTGCCTCTTTCTGACCTTTATTTTCTCTTTCTGCTCATTTCTGACCTTTATTTTTCCTCTTCCTCCTTGTTTCTGCCTGTTATTTTTTCCTCTTTCTGCTCGTTAATTACTTTTATTTCTCCTCTTTCTGCTCATTTCTGACCTTTATTTTTCCTCTTTCTCCTCGTTTCTGCCCGTTATTTTTTCCTCTTTCTGCTCGTTAATTACTTTTATTTCTCCTCTTTCTGCTCATTTCTGACCATTATTTTTCCTCTTTCTCCTCGTTTCTGCCCGTTATTTTTACCTCTTTCTACTCGTTTCTGACCTTTATTTTTCCTCTTCTGCTCATTTCTGACCTTTATTTTTCCTCTTTCTCCTCGTTTCTGCCCGTTATTTTTTCCTCTTTCTGCTCGTTAATGACCTTTATTTCTCCTCTTTCTGCTCATTCCTGACCTTTATTTTTCCTCTTTCTCCTCGTTTCTGCCCGTTATTTTTACCTCTTTCTGCTCGTTAATGACCTTTATTTCTCCTCTTTCTGCCCTTTATTTTTCCTCTTTCTCCTCGTTTCTGCCCATTATTTTTACCTCTTTCTGCTCGTTAATGACCTTTATTTCTTCTCTTTCTGCTCGTTTCTGACCTTTATTTTTCCTCTTTCTCCTCGTTTCTGCCCGTTATTTTTAACTCTTTCTGCTCGTTTCTGACTTTCATTTTTCCTCTTTCTGCTCATTTCTGACCTTTATTTTTCCTCTTTCTCCTCGTTTCTGCCCGTTATTTTTTCCTCTTTCTGCTCGTTAATGACCTTTATTTCTCCTCTTTCTGCTCATTCCTGACCTTTATTTTTCCTCTTTCTCCTCGTTTCTGCCCGTTATTTTTACCTCTTTCTGCTCGTTAATGACCTTTATTTCTCCTCTTTCTGCCCTTTATTTTTCCTCTTTCTCCTCGTTTCTGCCCATTATTTTTACCTCTTTCTGCTCGTTAATGACCTTTATTTCTTCTCTTTCTGCTCGTTTCTGACCTTTATTTTTCCTCTTTCTCCTCGTTTCTGCCCGTTATTTTTAACTCTTTCTGCTCGTTTCTGACTTTCATTTTTCCTCTTTCTGCTCATTTCTGACCTTTATTTTTCCTCTTTCTCCTCGTTTCTGCCCGTTATTTTTAACTCTTTCTGCTCGTTTCTGACTTTCATTTTTCCTCTTTCTGCTCATTTCTGACCTTTATTTTTCCTCTTTCTCCTCGTTTCTGCCTGTTATTTTTACCTCTTTCTGCTCGTTAATGACCTTTATTTCTTCTCTTTCTGCTCGTTTCTGACCTTTATTTTTCCTCTTTCTCCTCGTTTCTGCCCGTTATTTTTAACTCTTTCTGCTCGTTTCTGACTTTCATTTTTCCTCTTTCTGCTCATTTCTGACCTTTATTTTTCCTCTTTCTCCTCGTTTCTGCCCGTTATTTTTAACTCTTTCTGCTCGTTTCTGACTTTCATTTTTCCTCTTTCTGCTCATTTCTGACCTTTATTTTTCCTCTTTCTCCTCGTTTCTGCCCGTTATTTTTAACTCTTTCTGCTCGTTTCTGACTTTCATTTTTCCTCTTTCTGCTCATTTCTGACCTTTATTTTCCTCTTTCTGCTCGTTTCTGCCCGTTATTTTTTCCTCTTTCTCCTCGGTTTTGCCTGTTATTTTTTCCTCTTTCTGCTCGTTAATGACCTTTATTTCTCCTCTATCTGCTCGTTTCAGACCTTTATTTCTCCTCTTTCTATTCATTTCTGCCCGTTATTTTTTCCTCTTTCTCCTCGGTTTTGCCTGTTATTTTTTCCTCTTTCTGCTCGTTAATGACCTTTCTTTCTCCTCTTTATGCTCATTTCTGACCTTTATTTTTCCTCTTTCTGCTCGTTAATGACCTTTATTTCTCCTCTTTCTGCTTGTTTCTGACCTTTATTTTTCCTCTTTCTCCCCGTTTCTGCCTGTTATTTTTCCTCTTTCTGCTCGTTAATGACCTTTATTTCTCCTCTTTCTGTTCATTTCTGACCTTTATTTCTCCTCTTTCTGCTCAATTCTGACCTTTATTTTTCCTCTTTCTCCTCGTTTCTCCCCATTATTTTAACCTCTTTCTGCTCATTAATGACCTTTATTTCTCCTCTTTCTGTTCATTTCTGACCTTTATTTTCCTCTTTCTGCTCGTTTCTGCCCGTTATTTTTTCCTCTTTCTCCTCGGTTTTGCCTGTTATTTTTTCCTCTTTCTGCTCGTTAATGACCTTTATTTCTCCTCTATCTGCTCGTTTCAGACCTTTATTTCTCCTCTTTCTATTCATTTCTGCCCGTTATTTTTTCCTCTTTCTCCTCGGTTTTGCCTGTTATTTTTTCCTCTTTCTGCTCGTTAATGACCTTTACTTCTCCTCTTTCTGCTCGTTTCTGGCCTGGCTCTTCTATGGAGCCATCGCATCTAGAGCACCCACGTTCCCATACGGGGTGCTGCTCTATACAAATGCTGATTGATTGATTGATCAAGCATACGAAAAAGCAGTCTGGTCAGCCAAAAGATACCAAACCGAACAGGAGTGGACTGACATCGTGCAAGCTTGCACAAGCAATCATGGTAAATCCCTTGGTCGTTAATCAACCAACTGGATACAGACCCAACTGCGTCTATAGGCAACAATGTCCCTATCCTTCTCTGTGAGTAAAATCCAAGAACCAGTCAATAAATGTAGAGGAAATATCGCACTCGTCTCAAGGGGTCTTCCTGCAGCTATCTATAAGCAAGCTTGATTTCTCGTGTGCACGTCTTAATTCCTTATTCAATTTCGGTCTAACAGAGAAGGTAGTTCCAGAACAATGGCGTCGCTCTATTTTCCAACCTATATATAAGAATGGCCAGTATGGGTGCCCCCTGACAGCTCCCGTGCGATGCACTTATGGACGAAAACTCAGAAATCTTTGCTAGCTTACGACTGGCAGAGCTGGAAGCCTGGGCGGAAAGAGGAAAACTGATCCCTTTCAATCAAACTGGGTTTAGAGCCAAATCTAGTATCACTGATAACTTAGTATTGCTGTCGATGATTGCTGAGAAATATATCATCACTGGAAAACAGCTTTTATATTCCCGCTTTGTGGACTTCTCCAAAGCGTTTGATCAGGTCAATCGTAAACTCTTATGGAGGAAGCTGGCCGGTTGGAACATACTCTCACAACTTTTAAATGCCATCCCACGTTTGTGCTCAAATAAATGGGCAATGGTCAAACTCTGCTCTAACAATGACTTCTTGGGCAAAATAGAAGTCAAAAGGGGCCTGACATAAGGGTGCGTTTTGGCCCCAATGCTTTTCAAATTGTTTTTTTCGGACTTAAATGCATTCCTGATGTAGCTAAATCTCATCCACCAAGGTGTGGACAGTGTCAAGTGACGTCATTACAGTACGCTGATGATGTAGTCCTGATGACCTTGACAAGCATTGGGCTTCAGAGGCTCTGAAACAATCTTTTTAACAACAAAAGAGTGTGCCTCATTATAATGAAGAGCAAGTGTGTAGAATCCAACCTGGCTCTTTAACCCCTTGCACGAGGCGCAAATTTTCGCGCTGTGCGGCAGTTTTAAAGAGTGGGCGGGATTATGACGGACCCCAGCCATCATCAGCACACGCCCACCGTGTTGCATGATGGACGGGGGCCGTCATCAACATGGAAGGGGTTAAAAACTCCTCACTCACCAACCTAGTTGGTGACACGCCTCATCATTGGACCTCACCAGGAGAGACCGAATGCCGCCTTGGTGTGCTGCAATGCCAGAATTACTGTGGAGCTGGTTTTTGTGTGATTGGTGGTAGGTGATAGTGGATTAGAAATGTCTAGATTGTGTCCAAAAAGGAAAATGTATTAGTTAGCCAATCTGACATAGTTAAAAACGAAATATGGGATATATAACTGAATAAATTGTTCGGCTATATCCACTGGTGTGTGGTCCACACAAAAACCAGCTCTGCAGTAATTCTGGCGTTGCAGCACAGCAGGGCGGCATGCGGCCTCTCCTGGTGGGGTCCAATGATGAGGCATGTCACCAACTCAAGGCATTTTGCATTCTTTTCGGTCTACTACAAAATGCTGCCCTGAACCAGTTGTGGCCAGAATTTGGTCAGCTAAGCCAAGTGTTCGCACAGAATGGCTCTCTGCTTAAGTATATGCCCATTGGGCTCAACGGACTGGAGAATAAATTCATGCTTTGTACGTTCCTATTTAGTGGGATTAGAATGGTGCCCTGGTTTTTCTGACATACATGGGTTTTTATCACTCCTTTCGTACCTTTTATGAATGCACAGGGTTTCCTCTTTAGTTAAGGCTTAGAGTGGATAGTAGAGTGTTACTTGCCAAAAGCGTTTCATCACTCGTCAGGGGTAGTGAGCGCTATATAAAGGCAATTATAATATTTATTTATTTGTTTTACGTTGTTTTTCTGTGATGTCACTTTTCCGGCTGGTGCCAAAACGCTTTACACGTGACATTAACTGCTTATACACAAGAAGCTCACAGCAGCAACGGCGTTCGAAACACCTCCGTAAAGCTTAAAAGTTTCGCTGTAGAATGAACAATAAAGAGGCACGTAATTTTTTAATTGTCCGGATTTGTTTCATGATTCTTACGTTTTTTCAGTGTAGTAGTCTTTGGCAGCAGCACCCTCCTCTAAAAATTGTCCTAGCATCATTGTGGGGATCGTGTGTATGCACCGAACCAGCGTCATATCTCCGCGCACTGCTATAGGTCAGACTAGTTCATGTGTGGGAGCTTTTCAACATCACAACCAGCTCACGTTTGCTCTGGAACAAACAGCCTAAAAGAACAAACTGCCAACTGAGGTGTAACAAAGTTGCGCAACACTTAGATAGTGTTGTCACAGCTTTCTGACTTTATGCGGACATAGTGGTGAGCACATGACTAGCACAGCTGCATCGATTTATTAATAATACTTGGATACTTTGTTCCCCTTTTAGTTTTCTTAAATGTATTTGTATTCATATAGCACACTTCTACCCAGAGGTCTTGTAGCGCTGTATTCATACCGCTGTGGAACCCTTCCTGGCTTTTCCCTGTGAGGTGTCCACTCCTTGGCACCCCCAAGGTGGAGGCCAGGCATCCCAGCGTTGTTGGGGCCGTTGTGGAGATTAAGCAAGCTATTGCCCAGAGTCACAGAGTGAGACCCATGGTTAGAATAGGCACCGAGGCAAGAATTATCAGGTCCGAGGAAATTGAGCCCAAGACCCGTCGAGGCGGGAATTGAACCCTGGTCCAGGGCTAGACCTCTGCATCAGGGTCTGCCGCTCTAACCATTGAGCCACGCTTCTCCACAAATTTCATGTTCTCTGCATTTGGAATTACTGAAAGCACTAGTGCTTGTGCAGATGTGGCTTGATGTTCACAAAAGGAGCGAGCAAGAAGAGGGCAAGCAGCGATGAGGGAGGGGGTGATGGGACAGCTCAAGCAGCAAAGCGAGAGGAGGTTCTGTGCACTGGTCCAGGTCTGATTAGCTCATGTGTGGGAACTTTCCATCATCACAAGCAGCTCACGTTTGCTCTGGAACAATTCAGCAGCCTTAAAAAACAAACTGCCAACTGAGGTAACTGTTATAACAAAGTTGCTTAACATTTAGATAATGTTGTCACCCATTTCGCACGTTATGCAGACATAGTGGCGAGCACATGTCTAGCACAGCTGCATTGATTTTTTTTAATATTACTGGGCTACTTTGTTCCCTTATAGTTTTCTTAGATGCTAACTTGTTGCCGAGCTGCAAGATGGCCGCTCCTTGAGTGGGCTCTGCCTGCCCAGTACATCATCTGCCATAATCCAGCCACTGCGGGAGGTGCCACCCGCCCAAGTATAACGGACTGGGCACGAGTCAGGGGTACCGCACGGGTGGACGGCGTCCCCCCACTTATTTTACCGAGCACCCTGAAAACTTGGCAGCCATTTGCTTTTGTTCATGGTGCCATGTTAGGAAATGGTCCTCCATAGACATGCCAGCCTTCCTAAATTTCTTGGGTAACTCCCCCCCTCTCGATAGCAACAATGTGGACGAGGCCGACAGCCGGCTCAACGATTGGCTCACCGAAGCGATTAACATCTATGCTCCCCTTACGCATCTTAGCTGCTCAAGGAGCCCGGACGCACACAAATGGTTTACACCCGAACTAAAAACACTGAAACTTGAAGTGAGGCAAAAGGAAAGAACCTGGCGTTCCCAGTACTGCCCACTGGCCAAAGCCGCATATTGCTCAGCCAGGAAGACATATCAAAAAACCCTACAGAACCTGAAAACAACCTACTATTCATCTAAAGTCCTTAACTCCACCAACAAATCTAAAGAAATCTTCAGGATTGTGAACGACCTTTGCAACGACGACAGAACTTCCCCCCCGGTAGTTCCCTCACAAGCACTATGCAATTCCCTGAATGACTTCTTCCGTGACAAAATCTTAACGATCAAGCAAAACATCTTCACATCTCCATCACCCGCCCCAGTGGACGACATCTATTTCAATCTCTCAACTCTACATTCCTACCCCCTTATCGACTCGAAAACCTTCTTAACCTTATTGTCTAGAGTCAAATCAGGATCCCCTATGGACATCTGCCCGCCCCATATCATGAAAGAAATTGGTCGAGCTATGCCCGACAGCATGCTATCCTTACTCAACGACTCTCTTATGTCAGGGACAGTACCTAGCAGCTTCAAACAGGCCTTACTGATTCCCCTTACCAAGAAGCCCGGCATCGACCCGCTCGACCTTGCGAACTACCGGCCCATATCACTGCTGCCTTTTCTGTCGAAAATGCTGGAGGCACATGTCACCAACTGCCTCTCTAACTTCGTGGAGGAAACAGAATACCTCCAACCCAACCAGGCGGGCTTCCGACCTGGTCACTCCACTGAAGCGGTAATATTAGCAGTCCAAAACACCCTGAGGTCCAACGCCGATAACAACCTTCATCAAGCCTTAGTACTCCTCGACTTATCCGCGGCATTCGACACGGTTGACTATTCCATTCTGGTCAACCGTGTCGAACAGGCGGGCCTCAGAGACTCTGCCTTAGCCTGGTTAAAATCGTTCATCTCCGAACGTACCCAATCGGTTCGCTTAGGCTCCTTTTCTGCCGCCAAGGTCAAGTCTTTCTGTGGGGTGCCCCAGGGCTCCTCACTATCCCCCTTGTTGTTCAACCTATACATGCGGCCCCTCCTCTTTGCCCTAAGTAAGCATAAAGTCACTGCATACAACTATGCAGATGACTTACAGCTTGTCTTTGTCCTCAACTCTCCTGACGCGGTGGAGGACTTCCAGGCCACCATGACCCTAATTCAGAGCTGGATGTCCTCAAACCACCTCAGACTAAACCCAGGGAAAACTGAGTTGATCCTGCCCGGCAAGAGCGAAATTAGTTGGAGCCCTAACTTCTGGCCATCGGACATGGGCCTCCCCCCTAAAAAATCTTCCACTGTGAAAAGCCTAGGGATAACCATCAACGAGGACCTCTCGCTAAAATCCCAAATTGGCACCGTGGTCTCCTCTGGATTTTTCCAATTAAGGAAAATCAGGAAAATCGCCCATTTCCTTACTCCCTCCGCCTTAATCCAGGTGGTCATGGCCCTGGTACTCTCCCATATTGACTTTTCCAACAGTTTATTCCTAGGCCTACCCGCAGGACAACTCAAGAGACTTCAGTACCTGCAGAATCAGGCCGCCAGGCTGATCTGCAAAGTACCCAAATGGGAACCTATCAAACCAGGCCTCGAGAGTTTGCACTGGCTCCCCGTGGCTCAAAGAACCGAATTTAAAGCCGGATGCATTATCTTTAAGGCTCTGCAAGGCAAAGGACCTCTATTTATCAGACAGCTGATCGGTAGATACGTCCCCCCACGGAACCTAAGATCTGCCCACAAAGATCTTCTAGAAGTTCCTCGTTTCAAGAAAAAACGACAAGGCGGCAGCTGTTTTCACTTCCTTGCAGCCACCCTATGGAACTCCTTACCTCTTGCCCTCAGACAGAGTAGAGACCTTCTTGCCTTCAGAAAGGCTTTTAAAACACATCTTTTCATACAAGCTTACCCGAAATAACTCCTCCGCCAGACTCTCCTCCTGTTATGTTTTTTATCTTACCAGCGCCAAGAAGCCCTCGGGCGTACGCGCGCTTTATAAATTGCCAATAACATAACATAACATAACATGTTTTAGTATGCCTCGCTTACAGCACTTAATATCTTTACTAATGTAGTTGTACACCAAACGCCATCCACATTTGTGCTGTTAATTCCTCTATACAGGGACCTTAAGTCACAGGCTTAAGTACTGAGAAGCTTCAATTGTTAAATCTTGCAATACGTGCAAATTGTTGATCTGCTGCACACGTGATGTCACGTCCTGTTTCGAGGTCACTTCCTGTTGTGATGTCACTTCCTGTCGTGATGTCACTTCCTGTCACACCACCTAACTTGGAGAGTCCCCCCACTTCTTTTTTAGGTCTCGGCTTAGCGTTACACTGCGCAGCAGTGTTCGCGCAGCCGAGATTTAATGTTTACAGTGTTGGGGGCTTAAACCGCCCCTCTTCTCCATTGGCTCGCCTCGTAAATGCTGGCCAGCCATTGGAGGAGAGGGGCGTCCTTCCATTTAAGCCCCGTCTTTTTGGTGCAGAGGGGTGTGTTTTTGCTCTTCTTTCTCTCCCTGACGTCATCGGGAGAGAGCACGTCCCTTATCACGCTGCCTGCACGTGCCAGTCGGCCCTCTGATTGGTGTTCCTTATTAACCAATCAGAAGGCTGACTGGCGCGTGCAGGCAGCGTGAGCACACAACCGGCGATATGGATACCGGTGTCACCCCGCTCACGGTTCCTCCCCCTCCCTCAGACGGAGCCTGCCGCAGTCCGAGATCTCCCTGATCGGCGCCCCGCGGACCAGCGATGTCTTCGAACTGTAAAGAAATCCATTGGACACTTTCAATTAAGAGCTCACTCGGCTTTTATTCAGATACATGCGCTGAGGCACATGTGCTGGTAATGTTTACTTTCAATTTCTGGCTTCGCGCATGGCTGCACGCACTGAATCTCTGTTTATTTTCCAATTGGGATTCACTCGCCTTTTACTCAGTTACACACGCTGAGATACAAATGCTGGCAATGTTTATTTTCAATTACTGGCTTCGCGCTTTGCTGCACGCGCTGAAGCTCTCTCTCCTGCACTTTGGTTCACAGCAGGCTTTATTTGTTCTTTAGTGTTCACTTGCACTCGCTTTTATTTCTTTATTTTAACTTGACTCGGTACTGTCACGCATTTATTTTCTGTTAAGGTGCTCCTCCTCGCACATACTCGGCAAAGATTGTTTATTTAATAATTAGCTTAGCTCCAGGGTTAATGTAAGCATTATTTACTTTCAAAATGCAACTCCATTACAATGTGTTTCACAGCAGGTATCAATCACTTTTTAAAACAGTCTTGCACTTGGGTTCAGACGGCTTTTCTTATCTCAAATTGTCGATGATAAAATCAAAGGGGCCCCTGTACAAACTGGGTATTCACCCTGGGGAGACAGCACCCGTCTCTTAAGCACTCAAGAAAACGCATCAAAAACACACATTTCACCACCACTGACCCTAACCCAGGACCGACCCACAGCGCACTGTGTATTTATCTATGTTTGATTTTATCCCTTGTTAATGGGAGACAGTTGATAGTTAATCACCGCTGGACGTCACTACCCCTGATTTAAAGAAACAGCATAAGACGCTGTCTAGCTGGCAAGACGGCTCAGCAAGTTGAACGCTGGCTGGGAACAAATGCTGCGATTAGGGGCCACTACTTTGATTCCTAGAAAGCTAGACTCAGCCTTTCATCATTCTGCGTTCGGTAACTAGTGTACTATAAATTGGTAAAAATTAACACCTGGTGTTTACCGTCATTACAAGTATTGTCAAGTGGTATATAAATCATTATAATTGTCTTTGATCTTGCATTACTTTCAAGACTGCGCTGTGAGAGGAGCTGTGAGAGTTGTGTGAGGAATGAGAGCTGTGTGGGCTGTGAGAGCTGTGTGGGCTGTGTGGTCTGTAAGCGCTGTGTGGACTGTGAGAGCTGTTTGAGCTGTGACAGCTGTTTGAGTTGTGAGAGCTGTGTGGGTTATGTGAGCTGTGTGGGCTGTTAGAGCTGTAAGAGCTATTTGAGCTGTGAGAGCTGTGTATGCTGTGACAGTTGTGTACGCTGTGTAAGAAATTTGAGTTGTGAGAGCCGTTTGGGGAATGAGAGCTGTTTGAGCTGTGTGGACTGTGAGAGCTGTTTGAGCCACCATGTCCACCACATCCACCACCTCCCCCACCACCACCACCACATCCACCACCGCATCCACCATCACCACCACACCCACCACCACATCCACCACCACCACATCTACCACCACCACATCCACCACCAAAACATCCACCACATCCACCACCACCACATCCACCAGCACCACATCCAACAGCACCACATCCACCACCACATCCACCACCACCACATCCACCACCACATCCACCACCACATCCACCACCACCACATCCACCACCACTACATCCACCACCACTACATCCACCACCACATCCACCACATCCAACACCACATCCACCACATCCACCACCACATCCACCACCACCACATCTCTGTGTGTGTGTGGCTCTCTGTGTGTGCGTGTGGGTGCAAATGCAATAGGTCTCACATTTGCGAGAGATTAAGCTATTGGCATTGTAAATGAAAATGCCATTTACTTATCTGTTTTCAAAACCAACACATAAATAAAAAATGTGTCATTTACAATGCCAATAGCTCTAACTTTTGCAAAGGCGAGACCGTTGCATTGTAAATGCTTGTTTAGGACTTGTGCCCTGGACACGAGAGACTTTAGCTAAAGAAGCCACGCGTGGACAGTAATTGGCTCTTATAAACAACCCTGCCCGCAACGTACTTATCAGCTTTACTGGGATTCTTTTATAAAAGCGAACTGCTGCACGTGCGTTTCGGCCTGTGTCAGACTATCGATTGGCCTCCATTGTGGTCAAGGAAGCCTGTGTTCTGAAGTAAGGCTCTGCGTCGACACACGGTGCCTGGCTCATGTGGCATCAACTCACCCGAGCTGTTGACTGAACGTAAGACTCTCTTGTGCAATGTTTGTAATCAGAAGAGCATCATAAGCTGCCGCCACGCCTCACTCCTCTGTTTAAAACCCTCATAAAATTGATTATACAAGCTGAGAGGCTGTTATCAGGCAAAGGTTTCCACGCCGCAGTGATAAAGAAATACGATTATTAGTTCCACACTCATGCCGTTCCGTGTTTACCAATGTCCCCCGTTGCACTCTTCCAGCCGCTTTGCACAGTTACAATAGCACTTTATACTCGATAAAAGGGAAGTGTCATTTCAGGCCATGACGCAGCACAACAAGGTCCAAGAGAGCATCTTAATATTATCCTGATTGGTCGATTCTTATCAATATCTTTCGCACTTTGAGCGAACTTTGCCCCAACTGGAAAGTGGACAGCTCGCTGTCAGATAAAATGTTCATTGCATATGGTTTAGTGTGTGTGGGGCCGATTAACAGAACTAACTTAAGACAAAATCCTTAACTTACTACTTTTGGTATTCACAGAAGTTAGGATTTTGTCTTAAGTTTGTCTTCAGACAAACTTAAGACAAAATCCTAACTTAAGTCTGTCTTAAGTCTACCTGTGTGTGTGTGGGGGGGGGGGTGAGCAGTGTGTTTATTTGGCTTGATGTCTCTTCTTCCTGTTTTAGAAAGTTGTATTTGGTTTGGAAGAGACAATGACAGATAATTGGCAATAATGTGGAATGAGAGAATACGGGGTGACGTTGCTGCGCAGAACGAGTCTCACCCTTTCCTTGTTTATCTCGTGTGACCCTTGCACTTACACACCTGGCGCCGTCCTGTTTACCTTACTTATCTGGATTATTGGACGGGTTATTGTTAGATAAAATGTTCATTGCAGTTGTTCAAGTATGCGGGCCAGTGAGTAAATGTTTTTAAAATTAATTTCTTCTTCCATTTTAAGCACATTTTAGCTCGTCACATGGAGATGTGGCGTTACTGTTGTTTAGAACTAAGGGGCATATTATCAAGGAAACGCGCTAAATATCGCATTTCCCGCTTGCCGGCTTTGCCCGATTCTGTTTAACGCCGCGTATCGCCGGATTTAATCGCCAAAATATGACATTATTATGCAGGCATATCTCCACGGCGATTAAATCCTGCGATAGCTGCTTGAAACAGAATCGTGCTAAGCGGGAGATGCGATTTTATTTTCTATGAACATTTTTAATTTATTGCATTGCGATGTGTACATTTTTGGTTTTAATAAACTTGACTTTGACTGCGTGTATGTTATATGCATGTGCTGGGTGAATGTATGTTAGACGCCCTCGTTGTTTTAAATTCGAGGAACTATTGGGTCTGGAATGTCCTATGTGGTTATGACTCGACAGTGATAGATTCAATCGAATTAATGTTTTTATGATGATTTTTTAAGATATCACGTGTATATCTAGTATTTTTTACTGGGAGCTATTACTCGTGTTTTATGAATTTGTGTTTTTAATAATCTGTGTTTCCAATGAATGTCTACATTGACAATAAATAAATAAAATCTTTTAAAATATTTTTATATGTTCTATTGTAAGTCTATAATTTTGTTAGGTTTCTCTACTGTTGACTTACATTTGTGAGAACGTTGCGTATTTGTGATATATGATTGAGGTTTACCTGTTAGTTCATTCCAAGGGAATCATTTTCTTCTACTGGGTGTATGTGTGCCTGTGAATGGCACAGTAAGGTTTTAGAGTCCCTCCTGCTGTGCCAGGCTGCCTTCTGGAGGAAGAGCAGAAGAGCGGGCACTTCAAAGTGAAGCAGACCCCCAACATACACTTCAAAGACCCCGCCTCTAAACCACATTTGGTGTCTGCAAATGGACAGGGAGCTTAACCGCATGGGTGCTGCTGACGAGCTCGTCACGGCTGTTGGAACGTTAGCACGCGGGGCTAATTTCCCCACTGTGCTGAACGTTCTAAAAACGGGTGTGGCCGTGACAAGCTGAGCTCGTCACCATCACGGCGGCACTGCGCGCGCCCTCCCTACCCCCCCCCCTGCACAGCGGTGGGAAAACACCCCGCAGCGAAGGGGTTAAGGCCCTGAAAACTGTCTTCTGTCAAACAGCCAGTCCAGAGGAGGAGAAGCTGTGCAAGACTTCTGCCTGTGACCAGGATTAGGCGCCAAGGCCTGCCTGTCTCCCAGCTGGCTGAGCGGACGTCACCCTGGGACTCCGCGACAACCTGCCCCAGGAGCCTGGAGCACCAGTGCCCGCCTGCTTGCCAAGACCAGTGTGCCCTGTGAGGCAGAGGAGAGCGTTGGAGGGAGCGAGGTCCAATGAGGATCCGGGCAGTGAGGTGTGCCGCAACGGCTGCTGCACTAATCCGTCAAGCCAATGGCCCATTTGCAGGAAAAATTGGTGACCCCCGTATGCCAGAGGAGGGCGTTGGTGAAGTGAGCCTGGAACATTGCTGCACCGATCGGGTGCCAGGTGGGGCCGCCATGACGATTGCTGCTATGTCATATCGCCAGTATGTAGCGCCCTGACCTCAGGGGACTGTGTTTGTTATGTGTGAATGCTGCATTTTGCTTTTTGTTCGTATATACGTACTCCTTTTTTTTTATAAACACAAGTATTGACTGGTAAATCATTTATTGCTGTATTTTGAGCTGTGATCCTGTGTAGAAATGGGTCGGGTCCTGGGACCCCGTGGAGCGAAAGGCCTGAATCCCCACAGTTGGGGACCCAGTAGCTCCTGCCTGCTTCGTGGACCTCTGAACGGGGTTGTGACACCTGCCAACCTAAAAAAATCTTTTTTACTGTCTGAAAGAGGGCAAGGCTTGGAGAGAGGGCGGGGCTTTTAATTTCTCACTCCGTAAACATTCTGCGGGGGAAATTGAAGTGAGACCCATAGGAGTGGGGACTGTAGCGTCCTCCCATCCCAGGAGCATGCAAATGAATGCACCACACGCAGAGCTCTGTAGCAGGCGTCTTTATTCCTCAGCATACGATCGAACATTGCACACTCTTTACGTCATAACCATTAACAACCACGCCTTGACACCTCCCAGCAAGTCCTCCCAGAACCGCAAGGGTCCTAGTGCACAATCTCACGACACTACATCTCCCCCTATGAGTTAAATAAACAGTACAAACAACAATTCTATTAAATTTCCTCAATGAGTCAAGACGCTCGCGCTGGTCGGACAGATCGAGTGTTTTGAGACGTTTGAGATACACGGCCGTTGTGCATGGATGGCACAGGTCCTGGAGCTTCATCTGGCTTGTCAGGTGGGGTCGTGTCATTCTTCATTGCAGAAGCTGACAAACATGAAGAATGTGCTAAAAAGGGTGAGCATTCCCTTGTGATGGACTTTCCAGGACGATGTGTTGTCATCATGTGTCCTTTACCCATCACAACCCTCAGAGGATCGACAGCAAAAGGAGTGCCTGTTTTCAGCTTTCATTTCTGCTTGGCCAGGACCCAGCCACCTTCATCGACTGGTTTCTGAGCTCGTCGATGCCGATTGTAATATGTTTTCAGTGTGAACTTTTGAGAAGTGTCTGTGGCACAAACCTTATCAGCGCTCAAGGATCGGTCTACTGTCCACTGTGGTTGTTTGGTTCCGATGGTTCTCTCACATAGCAAAGTGGTAAGACTTGCGCCAGTTGTGGAGCGAGGGGTGAACAATAGGCACGAAGGGCTTGGCACAGGGCCTGGTTTAACTCGATCCCCTCTTTTGACCCTCATTGAATGACCCTTTTGAGGGTACACATGAATCATTCCACAACACCATTGGCTTGGGGCCAATGAGGTGTACTCTTTTGATGCTTGACAATGAGTCGAACAAGAAACTCCTTGAATTCTTTGCTAGTGAACGGGCAGACCATTGTCAGATTAAAGGTTGGCGGGGATAACCCACGCTGGAAAGATGTTATCCAGCTGCTAGATGACTTTGTCATGGGTTGTTGATGATATCGCCTCTCGTAAAGGAAAACGTGAACATTCCTCGAGGACTACCATGAGTTGATGTCTGTTTCCTAAGGGCCCAAAGAAATCAATCGTAACTCTTTCCCTAGAATGTGCAGCGTGGTCAGACATTATCAATGGATGCTGCGTCATTTTGGGAACCAGGCAGTTGCAAAGATGCCGCTCCTTTATTTCCCTCCCAACTCGCTCATATAAGCCCGGGAACCATGCTAAGTCTCTTAGGGCTCGTTCGGTGGCTACAATACCACAATGTCCCTCACAGGCTACTTAAATGACCTGTTGTCTTAGGCTCTCAGGTATGACGATTATCGAGCCTCTCTATACAACACCTTCCTTGAAAATGGAAAGTTCATACGGAACATTTAAAAAAATTTGAAATTTAAAATCATGAGCAAAAGGTTGAACATTCTTCCTCCACGATTGAGTTGAAATCATGTCTTTGCGGAGACTCCTGTTTTTATTGACATTAGTAGCAGCAATAATCTGTTCAATTGATAGGGCTGCTGGCCTGCTGGATCTCACAATGAAGTTAATGTATTCCTCAGCCGGTTTGGATGTGGAACTGTGACGATGTGGTGGTACTCGTGAAAAGAAATCAGCAGAGTTCTGGTCTTGACCGGCCTGTGTACCATTGCGTAGTCTTACTCTTGCCACCGCAATGCTCAACTCTCAATGTGAGGGGCATCTCGGCTTTAGGGTTTGCAAACATAGTGAGCATTGCTTTATGCTTTGTAACAATAGTGAAAAGTTTTCCTAATAGAAACACATGAAAATGATTGCAGGCCCCCACTGCAGCCAGACTCTCCTTCTCCAGCTGAGAATAGGTACGTTCTGTGTCTGACAGGTTTCGGCTGGCGTCGGCCACAATGTGTCCCTGAGCATTCAGGTGACCATTATGGTGATCAAGGATAAGCGCGAGAATGACAGTGAAACGAACCAATGGTAAGCAATGGGAAACATCACTTACAACGCACCTTTTACCACGCAATGCTTTTACATTGCAACTTTTATAACGCAAACCATTACAACGCATTGCGCTGGGAGCGCTCTAGGATAGGGAATATATTTAATTTACTATCCATCACCTTCCCTACTATCCACGGGGACTGGAGTTGGAATAGTAAATTAAATAATTCACTATCCAGCGCCCCAAAGCACTATGCGTTGTAATGGTATGCGTTGTAAAACCCGCGATGTAAAAGCATGCGTGGTAAAAGCATGCATTATAATGTCGTACATCCGTAAGTAATGGACTGGCTTTAAGCCCAGTGTAAGCACACAATACGTCTCGCAATAGACAGCACAGGCCTAAAAATCACTACCATGTTGTCTCTCTTTAAGCACTTTCACCACACTCGGATCTGGGCTGCTGATGCGTCAATCGGCAGCCGAGACAGCATTTTAAATATTTTTGTTATAGCATTGTTCAAAAGTAAAGAATCCATACTGCTAAAAACTTCACTACCAAAAGTATGAGTGGGCATTCATTTTGCTTTTATAACCTTTAAAAGTGGCAGATAAGTTGGACTACCCAAAGAGCTATGCAGTGAAGGAAAGGCATGCACTGATGTAAAATGGGAGAGAGAAAGAGACACCCTTCGAGGGGCTAGACTGGTCGATGTGAAACCAGGAAACGAGGGATTAGTGCTTTTCTGACCAAACCGCGTGATCCTGGGCAATCCCAGTATTTGCCAGTGCCTTCTTTTTCTTCACGATCGCCTTTGAGGGCGCCTTCAGATGCACCAGTTGAGGATGGAAACTGTGCAGACACCTCTTGTGCACACGGTTTAAGGCTATAATCTTGGGGGGCGTGGCTTGCACGACGAGGAGTGATGGCGGCTTCTCCTTGAGCTCAGCAGTGCCGCGGGTCTCTACGGCATTTTACGAACCCTCTACGCCATCTCAAGAGCCCTGCTGCAGCCCTCCCGACGTCGGAAGATGGGCTGCACATGAAGAATGCCTCGCTTGCTGTTTGCCTGCTTATTTGGGACCCTTCTCAGCTGCCGGTAACTTTTCTCCGTCTGGACGTGGGCGGCCGCCATTTAGTGCCGCTGAGCCCGTGTCCCTCTCATGCACCGAAGTGAAGCTAATTGCCGGTTTACCACCCCCACATTCGTTAATTTATCGCGTATCCACTTTGCCCATGTTACTCCCTCTAATGTGGTGTAAAACGCGATGTTTCTCTTCTTTTTTGGCATTGTATCCTGTCAGCTGCTTTTGCCCTTCTACTTCCACAAAATAAATGGCCGCCATTTCAGTATCGGTGCAAAAGCTCGTTTTTTGGAAGCTTTGTCAATTCTGTCATGATTCAACATAATTTTGTATATATGGCTTTCCTTTCTCTACAGTAGCTATATACATCTTTATCTCTGTGGGAGAATATTTTCTCTTTGAAGACCCTGACCTTTTTTTTGTCTAGGAATGGCTCTTTATCTCCATGCTCTTGTTTATCTCCCTCATACCATGGAATTAATATATTCTGCATCTTTTTTAACGCTTCTGTTTGTGACTATCCACGCTTCTAAACCTTAGAGGAGTATTTTTATCTCTGGTTTCAGTGTTTCTGTGAAGAATTTTCTTGACTCAATTCTCCAGTTCCATACCCTATTTTGTGCTTTTCTTCACGTTTTTCAAAATGGCTCATGACTCAACCAATTCAAAGTCTTCTCTAACCGGAACAAAATCTAAGAGACCAAAAAATGACCCGCCTTCTCCTATTCCCTCATCTTCGAATCCTGTTCTGGACTCCATATTGGAAGAAGTGCGTGGTCTCCAGCCTTTTATGTCTGCCACTAATGAAAAGCTTAAACAAATTGAAGAAAAGTGGGTTGTCATGGGAGGTAAAGTTTTGAATTTGGAACAACGTATCAGCGATATCCAGGATGTTTCCTCAAAGATCCCTTTACTGGAACAAGAGATTCACAAGCTAAAACTTCATACTGAGGACCTTGAAAACCGTAATCGTAGGAACAACTTACGCCTTTATGGCCTTCCAGAAAATATTGAGGGGCCCGACATGGTATCATTTTTACAGAAATTTCTTTCCGAGCTCTTGGAACTCCAACATGCGTCACATCCTCTTAACATTCAAAGAGCTCACCGTTTAGGACGTCTCAATTCCAACGTCACTAAGCCTCGAGGCATCATTATGCTATTTCTTGAATTCACTGAATTAATGACTGTGTTGAAGGCTGCTAAGCTAAAAAGGCGTCTCATATGGTCCGGCCATAATATTTTCATTTCTCAAGATCTATCTAACGCAACGAATGCTCGGCGTAAAGAATTTTTGAATCTCCGTCCTCAAATGAGACAGTTGAATATGCAATATGGCATCCTGCATCCATGTTTTTGTAAAATTACACACAATGGTCGCACTCGCTCTTTTGATGACCCACAAAAGCTTCATTCATATTTACAGAATGTGTCTCCCTCTGGAATGGACACTTATACTTGATATTTATATTTTTCATTACTAAGTTTGCTCCTCTTTCTGTAATTCATATGTCCCTTTTCTAATTCAGATGTCTCTGTTGTAATTTTACATTGTGTCTTTTCTTCTCCCTTATGGTTCTGTTTTTCTCTTCTATCTTTTATTTTTCCGCTGCTCGCTGACGTCCGTGTCCTGCTTGGCGTCACTACGCTCCTACTGCTTTGGTTCTTTCTCTCGTTTCAGACCTGGCTTTTATGCCTTGTTCTGTCCACTTATTTCTTCTCCTGCCTCTTTTCTTTTCTCTTCCTACTCCCACTTTTCTTCCATCCTCTTTTTTTCTTTGGTTTCCTCTTATTTCCCATGTATCCTCTGTATGCCCTTTTTCTGACCAATCTCTTTTTTTATTTCAGTATTTCTTGTTGTTCTCTATTACAGCTTTGAGTCTAATGTATTATAACATTATGAGCGTTTTGGGTGACTTGTCCACATATAATGTGTACGTCTGTTATGTTTTTTTTTGTAGTTGTCTCCTTGAAGTGTATCAAATCCACTTGTCTCTCATCTTCCCTACCTTTCGTCATGTGTAATTTTTTTACGTGGAACATTCGAGGTCTTGGACATCCTGTCAAAAGGTACTGTCACATTTATCTAAGCTTAATTCCCAAATTGTTTTTCTTCAGGAAACTCATTGTACAGATGTCGAATCACTTAAATTGAAAAGACAATGGGTGGGCCAGGTTGTCTACTCTCCTACTACTAACAAATAAGGGGGTGTTGCTATATTGTTTCACAAAGCCTTATCTGTTCAAATACTTTCTACTCAAAATGATGATGAAGGTCGATGGGTAATGGCTAAGATTGTGATTCAAAACAAGACCTTAGTTTTATTAAACATCTATGGCCCTGTCCGACCAGATCCAAAATTTTGGAATGACATCAAAATTCTTCTCTCCTCCATTGACTGTCCCAATATCATAGTTGCAGGTGATTTTAACCAATGGCTAGATCCTTTCTCTGATAGAATTTCTTCTTGTAAATTCCAGCCTGACAACTTCCATAAATCATTTCAATTTGCCATTGCCTCTCGCCCGTTATATGATGTTTGGAAAACATGCAATCCTGAAACACTTGAGTATACTTTTTTTTCAAATGTGCATCACACCCGTTCCAGGATTGATTACATTTTGGTTAGTAAATCTCTCCTCCCCTCTATTCAAAAATCCGAAATCGGTTCAATTTTTATTTCAGATCATGCAACTGTTTATGCTGTTCTAGACCTCTCTCTAAATTCAGTCATTGGAAATTCAATACTTTCCTCTTATCTGATAATGTTTTTATATATGATGTTACTAATTTTTTTGATTTCAACAATCCATTGGACACCTCTATCTCTAAAAATTGGGATGCTTTTAAGGCTGCATTTCGAGCCTTCACTATCTCTTATGTCTCCTAAAAAAAGAAACTAAATAGATCTAAATATGAGAAACAATTACAGTAAATTAAGGACCTAGAACTTACATACTTCACCTCTAAATCCACTGTTGCCCTTCAAGATCTGATTGTAGCAAAAACTGAGCTTAATAAAATTGCCACTATTGAAGCATGTAATACCCTGCTCAAGATTAAATCCAAATTCCATGGGGGACAAAATAAAGCGGGAAAAATGTTAACAAACTATTTAAAAATTAAATCTGAACGTAAAACTATTGGCCCGATTCTCAATGAATCTAGCAATCAACTAGTCTCGTCAGATGAAGAAATTGCTGAGGTTTTTCATGATTACTATCAATTTCTTTACACTGATGACACACATCCCTCTGACCAGAACTTACATTCTTTCTTCTCTAGTCTACCACCACCACCATCGCTTCCCGAAGAATTTGATCAACTAGAGAAAGATATTACTCTTCAGGAAGTGCTTAAGGCCATTAACTTTCTGAAAAAATCGAAGGCACCAGGCCCTGATGGTGTACCTATTGAATTTTACTCTACTTTTCACTTAATTTTTGCTCCCATATTATTACAACTTTTTAATTCATTTATTGCTGAGGCTAGAGCCTCTGGGTCCTTTATGGACGCATTGATTGTCATTATTCCTAAACCTGACAAAGACCATTCCCATTGCAACAATTATCGTCCTAAATCATTGATTAATTATGATTGTAAAATGTTCGCTAAAATTCTTGCATCCCGCCTTGATTCTATCATCCCCCTTTTGATTAAAACAGACCAAGTTGGATTCGTAAAAGGCAGATTGGCTTCTGACAATGCCCGTATGTTTTCTAATATTATTTCTAATGGCAAAAAATGTAAAGACTTGCAGCCCTATGTTTAGATGCTGAGAAGGCCTTTGACCGTATCAACTGGCAATTTATGTTTCAAACTCTCCAATGGTTTGGTTTTGGTCCCTCCTTTATTTCATTTGTTAAACTTTTATATTCTTTCCCCTGAGCTAGTATTTTTGTTAATAATCAATTCTCGAAGTTTTTTTCATTGTCTAGGGATACAAGACAAGGCTGCCCTCTTTCCCCACTATTGTTTATCCTCTGCCTTGAACCTTTTTTAGAACGTATTAGAACGAATTCTCAGATTACTGGCTTTACGCTCTCCTCTGTTGAAACTAAAATCTCTGCATATGCAGATGACATATTGATTTATATGGCTATCCCGATCGATTCTTTCCCCCATTTTTTAAACGACGTTCGCTTATACTCCTCTATTTCGGGTTATAAACTTAATTTATCTAAAGCAGAAGTACTACCCTTAAATTCTATTTGTTATCAATATATGTTCAATACTACTGATTTCACTTGGTGTCCCCCAAAATTAAATACCTGGGTGTTTGGTTTTCTTCGTCCTTAGCTGATACACTCAAATTTACTTTTGACGCACTTTTACAGAAACTTCAATCCCTCCTCGAAATTTGGTCCCCCTTATACCTTTCCTGGTGGGGTAGATTGGATGCTATCAAAATTATGATTACCCCCCATGTGTTATATACTGTTTCTATGCTCCCTATTAAAATTCCTAATGTATACTTTTCCCGTATAAATTCCAACTGTACCAAATTCCTATGGAATAATAAACACCCTCGTATTGCTCTGAGTAAGCTTATCTGCCCTATAAATGAAGGTGGTGTTCGTTTCCCTAACTTCAAAACTTACCACTCTGCTTTTTTGATTAATCAATCCTTTTCTTTAGCCTATTTTTGGGAAATCCCTGTTCCCAGATGGGTTCTTTTTGAACGCTCACTGCTAAAGGATTTTTCTTTTCAACATATTGTTTTTATGTCAAATTGTTCTTTTTTGGCCAAGGTCCCCGTTCTGAAATACTCCCAAACGTTGCTTTATAATACATTCACAAAGGACCTTACACCTCTGCAATGCTTTCTGTCTTCTATTGTATGGTACAACAAATTTCTTAAATACAAAGGCAAATCTTTCTACTACAAATATTGGAAGGAAAAGGAAATCTCTTTTGTCCATCAATTTCTTTCTAACTTTTCTGTCATTCCTTTTCATGTATTGCAAACAAATTATCAATTACCTGATTCCCTGTCCAATTAATATACCATCAATCAATCAATCAATCAGGTCATTTATATAGCGCACTACTCACCCGTAGGGTCTCAAGGCGCTGGTATGGGGGGGGGTGCCGTTACTGCTCGAACAGCCAGGTCTTGAGCTTCTTCCTGAAGGAGAGGTGGTCTTGGGTCAGGCGCAGGTCGGTTGGGAGTGAGTTCCAGGTCTTGGCGGCCAGGTAGGAGAAGGACCTTCCTCCTGTTGTCGCTCTTCGGATGCGGGGGACGGTGGCGAGGGCGTGGCTGGTTGATGTGAGGAGGCGCTTGGGGGTGTAGAAGTTGATCCGGTTGTTGAGGTAGCTCGGGCCTGGTATACACCTGTTACAACGCAATTTTTACTCCGCACTACCACTACAACGCGACCATTACTCCGCATACCATTACAACGCATTGCGCTGGGGGGCGCTCTAGGATAGGGAATAAGTTTAATTTTCTATCCAACACCTTCCCTAGTGTCCACGGGGACTGGAGTTGGAATAGAAAATTATACTTACCACTATCCAGCACCTCTAAGCGCTGTGCGTTGTAACGGTATTCGTTGTAAATACCGCGTTGTAATGGTATGCGGCGTAAAAGTATGCGTTGTAACGTCATACATCCCTCGGGCCTTGGTTGTGTAGGGCTTTGTGTGCGTGGGTGAGGAGACGGAAGGTGATTCTCTTGTTGACCGGGAGCCAATGTAGATCTCTCAGGTGTCCGGAGATGTGGCTGCGTCGGGGGATGTCGAGGATGAGTCTGGCCGAGGCGTTCTGGATCCGCTGGAGTCTCTTCTGGAGCTTGGCGGTGGTTCCGGCGTAGAGGGCGTTGCCGTAGTCCAGTCGGCTGGTGACGAGGGCCTGGGTGACCGTCTTCCTTGTCTCGGTGGGGATCCACCGGAAGATCTTGCATAGCATGCGCAGGATGTTGAAGCAAGACGAGGAGACGGCGTTTACTTCTCTGGTCATGGAGAGGGAGGAGTCCAGGATGAAGCCCAGGTTGCGTGCGTGGTCCGTCGGTTTGGGTGCGGTGCCCAGGGCGGGGGGCCACCAGGAGTCGTCCCAGGCGGAGGGTGCGGAGCCCAGGATGAGGACCTCCGTCTTGTCCGAGTTCAGTTTCAGGCGGCTGGTCGTCATCCATTCGGCTACCTCTCTCATCCCTTCGTGCAGGTTGGCTCTGGCGGTGGCGGGGTCGTTGGTCAGGGAGAGGATCAGCTGGGTGTCGTCGGCGTAGGAGATTATGTTGAGGTTGTGTTGGCGTGCGATGGCCGCGAGGGGGCTCATGTAGACGTTGAAGAGGGTGGGGCTCAGTGAGGATCCTTGAGGGACGCCGCAGATGACTTTGGTGGCCTCTGACTTGTACGGTGGTAGGCGGACTCTTTGTGTTCTTCCGGCGAGAAAGGAGACGATCCATTCCAGTGCCTTGTCCTGGATTCCGATGTTGCCGAGGCGCTGTATTAGAGTGCGGTGGCAGACAGTGTCGAAAGCCGCGGAGAGGTCCAGGAGGATGAGGGCCGCTGTCTCTCCGTCGTCCATCAGAGTTCGTATGTCATCGGTGGCCGCGATGAGGGCGGTCTCGGTGCTGTGGTTCGCTCGGAAGCCAGACTGTGAGGGGTCGAGGGATCCGTTCGTCTCAAGGAAGGCGGCCAGCTGTTTGTTGACGGTCTTCTCGATGACTTTGGCCGGGAACGGGAGGAGCGAGATGGGACGGTAGTTCTTGAGGTCGGTGGGGTCTGCTGTGGGTTTCTTGAGAAGAGCGCTGAGTTCGGCGTGCTTCCAGCTCTCAGGGAAGGTGGCGGTATCGAAGGAGGTGTTGATGATGTCCCGCAGGTGGGGTGCGATGACAGCGTCGGCCTTGTTGAAGACGTGGTGAGGGCAGGGGTCAGTCGGAGATCCGGAATGGATGGAGTTCATTGTGCGGATGGTGTCTTCGGTGCTGATCGGCGTCCAGGTGCGGAGGGTGGTGGTGGGGGGCGGTGGTTCGGTTGTGGCTTGCGTTGGTTGGTTGCTGAAGCTGTTGTGTATGTCCGCGATCTTGTTGTGGAAGTAGGATGCGAGGGAGTTGCAGAGGTCCTGCGACGGGGTGATGTCATTGTTTCCGGCGTTGGGGTTGGAGAGCTCTTTCATGATGTTGAAGAGTTCCTTGCTGTCGTGTGCGTTGTTGTCCAGCCGGTCCTTGTATGTATTTTTCTTGGTGGCGCGGATCAGTTGGTGGTGTTTCCGGGTGGCGAGCTTGAGGGTGGTCATGTTGTCCGTCATTGGTTCCCTTCTCCAGACTTTCTCGAGGGCTCGACAGTTCTTCTTGGAGCTCTTGAGTTCGTCGGTGAACCATGGTGTTTTTCTGCTGCAGGGTCTGCTGGGCGGGGTTCTCAGAGGGGCGAGTTCGTCCGCGCTGTTGTTGATCCACTTTGTGAGGTTGTCGGCGGCCTGGCTGGGGTTCGCTGAGCTGGCGGGGGGGTGCTGGCTCAAGGAAGCGGTGAGCTGGTCGGCTGTGATCTTGTTCCAGCTTCTTCGGGCAACCTGTTGCTGGTGTTGGTGGATCGTCGTTCTTTTGAAGCTGAAGTGGACGCAGCTGTGGTCCGTCCAGTGGAGTCCTGTTGTGTGGCTGAAGATGACGTCTTTGCTGGATGAGAAGACGGCATCGAGTGTGTGTCCGGCGAGGTGGGTGGGGGTGGTCACCAGTTGCTTGAGTCCGAGGTTGGCGAGGTTGTCGAGCAGGCTGATGGTGTTGCGGTCGCTGTTGTTCTCCAGGTGGAAGTTGAGGTCCCCCAGGAGGATGTAGTCGGCGGAGGGGAGGGCATGCGGGCTGGCGAAGTCGGCGATGTCCTCGCTGAATCGTGTGCGTGGACCCGGGGGTCGGTAGATCAGGGTGCCTCGGAGGGTGGTCTTCGGGTTGGTGTGGATCTGGAAGTGCAGGTGTTCAGCGGTGGTTAGGGTGTCGTCGGTGTTGGTCGAGATGCGGATGGTGTCTCTGTGGATGATGGCGATGCCTCCTCCCGTCTGGTTGGCGGTGCGGTCCCTCCGGATGATCTTGTAGCCCTCCGGGATGGCGATGGCGATGTCTGGGGCTGAGGAGGCGTTCATCCAGGTCTCGGTGAGGAAGGCCACGTCAGGGGAGGTGGTGTCGAGGAGGTTCCAGAGTTCTACGGCGTGTCTGTGGACGGAGCGGGTGTTGAGCAGGATGCACTTGAGGTGGTTGCTGCTGGTGTTCGGCTTGGCGGGTGCAGGGAAGGTCCGGATGCAGGTGAACTTGCAGGCGTGGCAGCTGAAGGGTCCGTGGGTGTGCTTCGGGGCGGCTCGATGACATCCTGGGATGCGGCCGGTGTTGAGTGCGGTGAGATCGGCGGCGGTGTAGGTTCGTCGGGTCGGCTTCCGTCGGTGGGGACCAGGGGTCCTGGCGCTGGTCGCGATCCGGTCGCGGACGGGCGCAGACGGGCTTACCTTTGGCGCGCCTTCGGCGCACAATCGGCGCGCCCGCTGCGCGTGACCGCTGCGCGTTCGCACGGTCGCCATTTAAGGCGAAGTGCGCGGGTGGGCGGAGCAGCTGGGAGGCGGGAGCGGGGAGGGTACAGAAGAGAAAAGGGGCGTGGGAAAGCGGTGGTGGCGGGAAGGGAGAGCGGAGGGCGGCGAGGTAGGCGGACAACAAGGAAGGAAAACGTAAACACAGGCACAACAAAATTACTAAAAACAGGCACAAATGGCGGCAAAAACAAGGCAAAAGACAACACCTAGCAGCAGTAACAGGAGAGCCGGCAGGCGATCGCGGAGCACGCCGGAGGGGGCGTGGTCAGCGGCAGCGAGGCAGAGGTGGCAGGGCAGGGGCACATGCAGCAGCTGGTGGCCGTGCGGCGCGGGGGTGTCCCACAAGTGGGTCACACTCACCTGCGTCGCACGGTCGCCATTTAAGGCCAAGTGCGCGGGTGGGCGGAGCAGCTGGGAGGCGGGAGCGGGGAGGGTACAGAAGAGAAAAGGGGCGTGGGAAAGCGGTGGTGGCGGGAAGGGAGAGCGGAGGGCGGCGAGGTAGGCGGACAACAAGGAAGGAAAACGTAAACACAGGCACAACAAAATTACTAAAAACAGGCACAAATGGCGGCAAAAACAAGGCAAAAGACAACACCTAGCAGCAGTAACAGGAGAGCCGGCAGGCGATTGCGGAGCACGCCGGAGGGGGCGTGGTCAGCGGCAGCGAGGCAGAGGTGGCAGGGCAGGGGCACACGCAGCAGCTGGTGGCCGTGCGGCGCGGGGGTGTCCCACAAGTGGGTCACACTCACCTGCGTCGCACGGTCGCCATTTAAGGCCAAGTGCGCGGGTGGGCGGAGCAGCTGGGAGGCGGGAGCGGGGAGGGTACAGAAGAGAAAAGGGGCGTGGGAAAGCGGTGGTGGCGGGAAGGGAGAGCGGAGGGCGGCGAGGTAGGCGGACAACAAGGAAGGAAAACGTAAACACAGGCACAACAAAATTACTAAAAACAGGCACAAATGGCGGCAAAAACAAGGCAAAAGACAACACCTAGCAGCAGTAACAGGAGAGCCGGCAGGCGATCGCGGAGCACGCCGGAGGGGGCGTGGTCAGCGGCAGCGAGGCAGAGGTGGCAGGGCAGGGGCACACGCAGCAGCTGGTGGCCGTGCGGCGCGGGGGTGTCCCACAAGTGGGTCACACTCACCTGCGTCGCACGGTCGCCATTTAAGGCCAAGTGCGCGGGTGGGCGGAGCAGCTGGGAGGCGGGAGCGGGGAGGGTACAGAAGAGAAAAGGGGCGTGGGAAAGCGGTGGTGGCGGGAAGGGAGAGCGGAGGGCGGCGAGGTAGGCGGACAACAAGGAAGGAAAACGTAAACACAGGCACAACAAAATTACTAAAAACAGGCACAAATGGCGGCAAAAACAAGGCAAAAGACAACACCTAGCAGCAGTAACAGGAGAGCCGGCAGGCGATCGCGGAGCACGCCGGAGGGGGCGTGGTCAGCGGCAGCGAGGCAGAGGTGGCAGGGCAGGGGCACACGCAGCAGCTGGTGGCCGTGCGGCGCGGGGGTGTCCCATCATCACAACTTCCATACAATCTCATTTATCTACACTCGCACTGCCTTCTATCTCTCCGCCTATTACTCCCTTTACACCTTTATACCCTTTATTTACGACTCAACTACCTAAAGCTGCTCTTGTATAGTCAAGTCAAGAGTTCTTTATTCGATGATTAAAAAACACCATAAAAGCACATATATACAAATGATTAAAATACAATTAAATCATTATCAGAACCCTGCTTGTAGTACAAACTGTTTTTAAAAAAGGTAAGCAATATAAATTCATTGCGGTTGTATGAATCAGTCCCCCCCTCTAGTTACCCTCAATCGGACCGCTACTTTAATAAAATTCATGATACAACATAATGTCAGTGGGTCAATCGCTTGTTGCAGAAAAAGTAAAGCAGCTTTAGCATGTGTCAATTTAGCTTGTTTTAGAATTCCTACCAAGAATCTACGCCTAGGCATTGAATAAAAAGAACACAGTAGTACAAAATGAAGGGAGTCCTGCGGAGACTTATTGTCGCAGCCGCCGGCTCCCTTCTGCTCAATTGAAGATAAAAAACTAGGTGGAGATGCCAATAAATATGGTAATAAATTGAGCCTAAAACAACACATTAAAAACCTATCCTGGGCATTATACATAAGGTATAGGTATGGTTTCATTCCCTCGGTACTTTTGACAAGACTATGGGCACTCACAGTACGTTTGGACCCTTCGGTCTCCGCTCTCCGTGTTATTCTCTGGGCCAAAAAAGCTCTCTTTATAATCGCTTTATCCTGAGATACAATTGCTGCAGAATCAGTAAATAAATTCTTATAGCCGAGGTTTTCCAAACTGGCCTTTACATAATTGAGCCATGGAATACTCATACTTTTGTCCCTTCCGAGGCAATCACTTAGAATTTGCCTACTTAGGGAAGCCTCGGGGTTTGTCCAGATTTTCAACCAGGCCAAGATGGGTCTAAGCTTCACCAAATCTTCGTGGTATGGCCTCCCTAATTCTCTATGTGCTATAACAGCTGGGGTACTCTTTGGGATTTTCAAAATTGATCGTAGATATTTGTTTTCCTCCCGCTGTAGTTGGTTAATATTCACAAAGCCCCATACCTCTGCCCCGTACGTGACTTTGGAACAACACATAGAGCCATAAAGGATCATTACTTGTTCGGGACACCATCTGCCATCTTGTATATAAATTACTGTTATCAAATGTCTTAGTTCGTTCTAAATCACATATTGAGATTGCTTGGGAAACTGACCTATCCGTTTCCCTTCCTGTTATAACATGGGACAGACTATGGTCCAGAATGTTTAAAGTTTCTGCTTCTGCCCGTATTACTCAATCTTTGTTTTTTATTCACCATAGAGTTATTATTACTCCTGTTAGTATTTGTAAGTTCTCACCATCATCTTCCCCACTTTGTTGGTCATGTTCTGAGGAAATGGGCACGCTTAAACATCAGCTATAGGAATGTCCCTCTGTTTTATCCTTTTGGAATTCGGTTTGGAATATTTGCATACCGATGTTTAATTGTACTACGTCTTTATCACTAACGAATGTTTTCTTAGGTTCTTTATCACCTGATATCGATATTGTATCTTCCACTGCAAGATTACTTGATCTTTTCATTGCTCTAGCTTTTAAAGTTATTTTATCCTCCTGGAAGGATAACTCTAAATTGTCTGTACTTACCTGGTGGAACTTTATTTGTGATGAACAAAGGATTGCTGCTGCTTCCTCTTCTGTTTCTGTAAAAACTAAATCTGATCTCCTTTGGCTTCCTTTTACTACCTACCTTTCTTCCACCTCTCCCTTTTGTTGAAATGTATCTCTTCCTTTACTGCAAATATTCCCCACTTATATGATCTTCATCTGCCTTCCTTTCCCTTTCCTTTCTCCTTTTATTCCTTCTCTCTTCTTTACTATCTTCCTATCTCTTTCTTTCTCATCATCCTCATATATTTTCTCTTTCCATATGTCATATACCTTATGTTTTATTTTAGTTAGTTAAGCATTTGTCTTCATATGGCTTATGTATTGTATTTGCAAAAATGTCAATAGAAATCTCTTAACTGCATCCGCGCTAAGCGTTTTACCGCTGTGCGTTGAAGAATACGGAATCCCGCGGTTCATGACGAGCTCAGCTCGTCATGAGCGTACGACAGGCGTACCTCATGATGAGCTGAGCTCGTCATGAGCGTCGAAGGGGTTAAACATAAAAAAAAGGCTATAATCTTGCTTGGTCTGTGCCTCCTGGGCCAGGTAAGCTGAGTCTGTGGACGCCTGATTACTGACTGGGCTCTGGGTTCACGAATGCCGTCCAGGTCAGAGTGGGGGGGGCGGGGGCGTATGAATGTTTCTAAGTTCATGTTTAAAAAACATACCCTCTAATAAATGCTTCTCAATACAGTGATGTTGGACCCGGCCTCCTGGCGTGGTCCTACCCCTCCCGCATGGCGGGCCCAGGACGACATCGGCCCTCCATCGAGCCACGGTCACCCCCTGAGCACGACCCGACATGAACTACCGAGGAGAGCAACAACCCTAGCAAACCACGGCTCTCCCCCCAGGAACATGGCGTACCCTGCACGCCCCACCACTGCCGGTCCGGCTACCCCTCCGGATCACTCCTACAGGCCCGACTCCAGCTTGGGCCCATCACGTCCCGAGAACGTGGCCTCGCCCGTCTCCATCTTGGGCCCATCACGTCCCGAGCCCGTGGCCTCGGCCCCGGCCAAGGCCCCAGCGAAGCCCCGACATCGAGGCACCAAGATCCCCCCGGGTGGTAGAGTGGCCACTCAACGGATCCAAGAGGAGGGGAGTTTCGATGGCCCTCCAGCCGTCCCCGGACGCCTGGTATCGATCGCCCTCCGGCCTCCCTGGGCGCTGGCTCCACCCCCCTGCTGGGTCTCTCAACACCACCATCCCGGCCCCTCTGACCCCCAGGCGCGAGGGTCCGGACATCAAAGGACTCCAGTCCTATATCTGGACCAACCCTGGAGTAGGACGGCAGTTGTATCCTGGAGTCAAGAGCCCTGCTGACGCTGTCGCGGCTGACCCCGAGAAGAACTCATTACCCTGAAACCTGCAACCATCTGTGGAGCCTGCTGGCGCTGCCGCGGTCCATCTTCGCTGCACCATCCTTGGAGCCTGCTGGCGCTGCCGCGGTCCATCTTCGCTGAACCATCCTTGGAGCCTGCTGGCGCTGCCGCGGCCTATCGGAGCTGAACCATCTTATTATTATTATTATTAAAGGCAATTTCTATGGCGCAACTAAGCCCAATGGGCGTCAAGGCGCATAACCAAATAGTAACAGCTGTTAAAAATACCACTATACAGCTATACAACTATTGCGGGTAGGCCTTGACGAAATACCAGGTTTTAAGCGCCTTTTTAAAAGAGGAGAGAGAGGACTGTGTCTTAATATCTTGGGGGAGAGAGTTCCACAGCTTTGGTGCAACAATTGAGAATGCCCTATCTCCCCATCGTGCTCTTTTGGCTCGAGGGACGACCAACAGGTTCAACTCAGCAGATCTAAGCGCTCTCCCCGGCTGGTAGGGAGTAAGCAAGGCGCTTAAAGGGTGCGTAGATCTTTCTGACAGAGCTCTATAAGCTAAGCAAAGAATCTTAAACGAGATCCTCAGTTGAATAGGAAGCCAGTGAAGAGTCTTTCTGGCCATAGTGGCAGAAGAAGTATTGGGAAGTGCTAGGACAAAACGGGCCGCAGCATTTTGTACAATTTGTAGCCGCTGGGTGAGCCCCTTGTTGGCATCTGCATAGAGTGCATTGCAGTAATCCAACCTGGAGCCCACCAATGCCACTACTATCTGCTTCCGTGCTGGGAGAGAAAGATAATGAAGAATTCTCCTGAGTATTTTTATGACTCCCCAGCAGGTAGCGACCGTGCGATTAACCTGTAGGGTCATAGACAGCGAGGTGTCAAAGATAACGCCGAGATTTCTGGCTGACTGGGAGGGAGAAGGACAAGTTCCCAGCGCAGACGGCCACCACTCAGTAGACCAGATATCCTGGTCCTTGCCAAAGACCAGGATCTCAGTTTTATCGCCGTTCAACTTCAGAGAATTCTGAAGCATCCAGTCAGATACTGTCTGCATACAGATTCTGAAGTTGGCGGCGGATGTAGATACTGAGTGGGCTAATGACACCATAATTTGAGTGTCATCGGCGTATGACACCACTTCCATCCCCTGAGATTTTACTAGCCTCGCAAGCGGTGCAACATAAATGTTAAATAGGGTCGGACTCAGGGCCGACCCTTGGGGCACCCCACATTGCAAGGATTTGAAGGGGGATAGAAATTCGCCGAGCTTGACTCTCTGCTCTCTATGTTGTAAAAAAGAGTGCAGAAGGTTAAGAGCCACACCTGAGATCCCTGCCTCCCTCAACCGGGATGTTAAAATGGAAGGAGACAGGGTATCAAATGCTGCGGTAAGGTCCAAAAGGACCAATACCGTAGTGTGTCCGGCATCTACCTTCATACGGATGTTGTTTAACACCATGGTCAACGCAGACTCCGTACTATGGACTTTGCGAAAGCCATGTTGGGATCCATCAAGATACCCAGATGAGTCAAGAAAAGTAGAAAGATGACAATTGAGGTGAGACTCAAGTATTTTTGCGGGAGCGGGTAACAGCGAAATAGGTCTAAAGTTTTTCAGCTGTTCCGGGTCCAGCGTGGGCTTCTTGAGTAATGGCTTAACTATCGCCCTCTTCCACGATAAAGGGAAGATGCCTTGGGTGATAGATCCATTCATCACCTCTAGCAAAGGTGGCAACAAAGTGGCTCTGCAATCCTTCAGGATTTTCAGAGGACATGGGTCCAGAGGGGATGAGGATTTGATCCTATCAAGAAGATTGTCAAGTTTATCCAAAGTAAGGGGCGGAAAGTCCGTTAGGGTGTTAGCATGGTCACTAGACCAGGCTTCCAAGCTCTTCAGGATTTGAAAAGAGGAATCATCCATATTAGTTCTTTGCGTTTCCAGAGCCGTATAGATATCATCAATCTTCTTATAGAAGAACTCTGATATGTTATCGCAAAGCTCCTGTGAGCCCACTACTGGATCCGGCACCTGAAGAGTACAAAGTGAGTCCACGATCTTAAATATCTCACTAGAAGAGGTAAGGGAAGTAGTGAGATTGGTAAAATATAGCTGTTTTTCTTTAATGACCGAGGACTTATAGTCAACTAGCAATTTCTTATGTAATACCCTATCCTGTGGATCCCAGTTTTTCCTCCATTTCCTCTCTTGTCTTCTGCATCCCTGTCGTAGAAGTCTAAGAGATTCCGTATACCAGGGAGCAGTGGGTTTACGGCGCGCAGAGTATCTATAAGACAATGGAGCTAGTTCGTCCACCGCCCTGGAGATCGAATCAGAGAATAGTTCGTCTCCTTCATCCACATCCCCTGAAACAGAGTAGCTGTCATTGTTTATAAATGGTGCAACAGCATCATTCGTAAAGTTTTTAAAGCTCCTCTTTGGTCCTCTATTAAAATTGCAAGGATCAATCTTTCCTTCCAGAGAATAAGTCATCTGAAGAGGAATGGCGAGATGATCAGACCATACTAAGGATACCGGAGTGTCTACAGATAGTCTATCATCATTGGTAAAGACTCCGTCCAAAATATGGCCCGCCCGATGTGTAGGAGTCTTTACAAGTGGGATACAATCACAGGCCGCCAGCGCATCCACCAACCTGGTGGAATCATGGTCCTCCAAATTATCCAGATGGAAATTAAAGTCTCCAAGGATGGCCAGGCGAGGGTTACCGAAATATGGTTCAAGGATTCTAAGAAGATCCTCGGTAAATGATGCTCTGGAACCAGGGGGTCTATATAAAAGGATTCCAGAGAAGGAGACCGAAGGGGCACATAATATTGAAAAATGTAGGGCCTCAAAAGAGTCCGAGACTGAAGTCAGAGGTTTAATCGTACATTGCAAAGCAATACTGCAAAGAATGGCCAATCCACCTCCTCTTCGTCTGAGTCTGTCATATCGAAACAGATTGTACCCTTCAGGAATGGCCATTAAAAGATCGTGACCAGAGGACTCAGAAGCCCAAGTTTCAGTAACAAACATCCACTCCGGCTTCCTATCTGTCACAAACTCATGGAAGGCAATATTGTTCTTAATGATGGACCTAGCATTGATCAAAAATCCATTCTTTATTATTGGACTCTCAGAGGAGCTGAAGCTGCTCCTGTGTGCTGATAAGGGGAGCATAGGGGGTAAAACGGCAGAGTCACACGTATGACAACAAGAGGAGTGCCGAATACCCTCAGGAGAGAATTTGTGGGTACAGGGTAAAATGTCAGGCTTAAGGGCTAATAGCTCTAATATAGAATAGTAAAAAGGTACCTCAAAATGAAGGAACGATGGTCCAGAGTCCAGCCCGTCCTCAGCGCGGACGGGCGCAGACGGGCTGAACTCTGGCGTAACTCCGGCGTTATTCCGGCGTTCCCGCTGCGCGTGTCCGCTGCGCGTCAGCGTGACCTCCATTTAAAGGCTTCTAGCGTCCTTTTGACGACTAGAGCGCGCTGTGAGCCCCGACCGCCCCAAGATGGCCGCCACCGGTGAATCCACACCGGGAAATGAGTCAAATCTTTGGAGCCTGCTGGCGCTGCCGCGGTCCATCTTAGCTTAACCATCTTTGGAGCCTGCTGGCGCTGCCGCGGTCTATCTTTGCTGAACCATCTTTGGAGCCTGCTGGCGCTGCCGCGGTCCATCTTAGCTGCACCATCTTTGGAGCCTGCTGGCGCTGCCGCGGTCCATCTTAGCTGAACCATCCTTGGAGCCTGCTGGCGCTGCCGCGGCCTATCGGAGCTGAACCATCTTTGGAGCCTGCTGTCGCTGCCGCGGTCCATGTTAGCTGAACCATCTTTGGAGCCTGCTGGCGCTGCCGCCGTCCATCTTAGCTGAACCATCCTTGGAGCCTGCTGGCGCTGCCGCGGCCTATCGGAGCTGAACCATCTTTGGAGCCTGCTGTCGCTGCCGCGGTCCATGTTAGCTGAACCATCTTTGGAGCCTGCTGGCGCTGCCGCGGTCCATCTTAGCTGAACCATCCTTGGAGCCTGCTGGCGCTGCCGCGGTCCATCTTAGCTGAACCATCTTTGGAGCCTGCTGGCGCTGCCGCGGTCCATCTTAGCTGAACCATCCTTGGAGCCTGCTGGCGCTGCCGCGGCCTATCTTCGCTGAACCATCCTTGGAGCCTGCTGGCGCTGCCGCGGTCTATCTTCGCTGAACCATCTTTGGAGCCTGCTGGCGCTGCCGCGGTCCATCTTTGCTGAACCATCTTTGGAGCCTGCTGGCGCTGCCGCGGTCCATCTTCGCTGAACCATCTTTGGAGCCTGCTGGCGCTGCCGCGGTCTATCTTAGCTGAACCATCTTTGGAGCCTGCTGGCGCTGTCGCGGTCCATCTTAGCTGAACCATCCTTGGAGCCTGCTGGCGCTGCCGCGGCCTATCGGAGCTGAACCATCTTTGGAGCCTGCTGTCGCTGCCGCGGTCCATGTTAGCTGAACCATCTTTGGAGCCTGCTGGCGCTGCCGCCGTCCATCTTAGCTGAACCATCCTTGGAGCCTGCTGGCGCTGCCGCGGCCTATCGGAGCTGAACCATCTTTGGAGCCTGCTGTCGCTGCCACGGTCCATGTTAGCTGAACCATCTTTGGAGCCTGCTGGCGCTGCCGCGGTCCATCTTAGCTGAACCATCCTTGGAGCCTGCTGGCGCTGCCGCGGTCCATCTTTGCTGAACCATCTTTGGAGCCTGCTGGCGCTGCCGCGGTCCATCTTCGCTGAACCATCTTTGGAGCCTGCTGGCGCTGCCGCGGTCTATCTTAGCTGAACCATCTTTGGAGCCTGCTGGCGCTGCCGCGGTCCATCTTAGCTGAGCCATCCTTGGAGCCTGCTGGCTCTGCCGCGGCCCATCTTCGCTGAACCATCCTTGGAGCCTGCTGGCGCTGCCGCGGTCTATCTTCGCTGAACCATCTTTGGAGCCTGCTGGCGCTGCCGCGGTCCATCTTCGCTGAACCATCTTTGGAGCCTGCTGGCGCTGCCGCGGTCTATCTTAGCTGAACCATCCTTGGAGCCTGCTGGCGCTGCCGCGGTCTATCTTAGCTGAACCATCTTTGGAGCCTGCTGGCGCTGCCGCGGCCTATCGGAGCTGAACCATCTTTGGAGCCTGCTGTCGCTGCCGCGGTCCATGTTAGCTGAACCATCTTTGGAGCCTGCTGGCGCTGCCGCGGTCCATCTTAGCTGAACCATCCTTGGAGCCTGCTGGCGCTGCCGCGGTCTATCTTCGCTGAACCATCTTTGGAGCCTGCTGGTGTTGCCGCGGTCCATCTTTGCTGAACCATCTTTGGAGCCCTGCTGGCGCTGGCGCGGCCCAACCTCGCTGAAACCATCTTCGGAGCCTGCTGGCGCTGCCGCGGTCTATCTTCGCTGAACCATCCTTGGAGCCTGCTGGCGCTGCCGCGGTCCATCTTTGCTGAACCATCTTTGGAGCCTGCTGGCGCTGCCGCGGTCCATCTTCGCTGAACCATCCTTGGAGCCTGCTGGCGCGGCCCATCTTTGCCGAAACCTCCTCGAGGCCTGCTGGCGCTGCCGCGGCCCCCTCTCCGTTAGAGACCATCTGTCGCGTCCTGCTGGCGCTGCCGTGACTCGACCTCTCGGAACCCCCCGGCTCGAGGATTGAGAGCTGTGCGCAGGGTATCCCTACCTTCCTCAGTACTGAGACTGTCCCGCTACCCGGTCCCTTGTTTACGAGACTTTTCAGATCCCTCGATCTGCCTGTACATATCGCTGAAGACAAGCAACCTTTATTCTTGATAAAGCTTCAGAACTTATCCTCTTGTGTGGTGTCCGTTTGTAGTGGTGTGGTTACTCTGCTGTACGATCCTAGGAGAGGACCCTCACCCAGGAGGCCTCTCGATAACGCTCGGCTACTTCTCGGCGGAGAGGTGGACCTAGGGGAGGTCAGTCAGACATCTTCTGCCTCCCCCGGGGTCGCCTTTCTAACAAGTGAAACTAACTCATGTAAAGAAACAAAATGCATGGTATGACGATCTGGGCTCCTGTAATGCAATGGATTCAAGGGGAGTTAGATTCATTAATAATCTGTTTTGTCTGGTTTTATCAGTGTTCTTTCTGTCAATTTAGCTTTGTTTTCCTGGCTGTAATCTGTTCTTTTATTGATTTAATATAAGAAATTAGTGGGTTTTTTGGGGTTGTTTTTTTGCTGACACGCCCTGATTGGTTGTAAAGTATTTCTCTTTTGATGGCTCTTTTCTTTATTAATTGTTATGTTCTGTTCTTGCATAAAATTGTGGGGGAAAAAAATCTTTAATAAAGATATTTGTTGTTGTTGTTGTATAGCTTTATTTCGAAATATTTTTCATTTCATAAAAGCGTTACAGTAAAAACAAATTCAAGAATAAAAACAGTTATACAGTTTGGCCATCAAGACAAACAGATCGCTAAAAGACAATATAAAATATACAACAATAGTGCAAAGCATCCGTCTAAAAACATTTATACAGACACATAATTAATCATCCTTAAGGAAGGAAGAGGGACACAACAATAAACAGCGGGGCCGATGGAGTGTGGATTGGTACCCTTACTGGAGGATCATTATCCTCGCGGATCTTATCCTCCAAGCCCACCCCAAAAATTTTGCCAGGCCTCAAGCAAGCAGGGGGTGAGGGTCTGATCTTAGCGACTTTAAGGCCTCTGAGTATGACCGAGTACCCAGCCTCAAACAGAGCGGTTTCAACCATCTGCGACGAGGAGCAGCATATGCTGGACATTCAAACATTAGATGGGGAATGAATTCATCCCTATTCGTACAAAAAGGGCAAGTTGCTATAGTTTGCCAAGGTGGTTTCCAATTTGCTGTCCTTGTACCAAGGGGCAGAACACCGACCCTAAATTTAAAATACAACGCCCTGTCTATTGGGTTAGAGATCACATCGAGATAGGGTTCTCTGGAAGGGCGGCATTTAATAACCAAAAACTCCACAGCAGATCTACATAAATTGGAGTGGTTTGCTCTCTCATTATCCACCCACGACCAGAATATTTTCTTCAACAATTGTTTGGGTGGTGATGATCTATTGGCCCAAGCATCATCCAGACCCAGTTCACAAAGAAGGCGCTTTACTTCCAAGAGCCAACCGATCTTACACCAACCGGGGGTTGAGAGAAGTTCGTGTAGTGCATCCGCGTAACTTGAAAGTTCAGGGACATTCCATATGCGGGCCCACAAAAGAAGGGGACGTAGCTTGACCTGCTCAGCTATAGGTCGTGTACCTGTATCAAGTAAGAGAGGGAGAGTGGGGGAGCTATAAGGGATCCTCATTAAGTCTTTGTGGAATTTGTTCTCCAGATGGGATAGAGTGTCAAATTTCTGGGTACCCCACAACTCAGCCCCATACAGTGCCGCACTCACAGCTTTTGCCTTATAGATATCTAATATCACCCCGATAGGTTTGAGGGATGAGGCACGGTGTTCTTTTAATAGGGCGCCCGTGACCCTCCTATGAGTCAGGATGATTTTTTGGTGGTGCGCCTTCCAACCCATGGAGTCACAGAGTCGGATTCCTAAATAATCGAATTCCCTAACCCTTTCTAATGGTACTGAGTCCAGAGATGGCGGGTGGACTGTCTTCCTGGGGGGATTCAGCACCAGGAACTTGGTTTTACTGATGTTGATAGCCAAGCCCCTGGCGTCACAGAAGCCCTGGAACCTCGTTAACAGGGTTTGGAGGCCCATCGGGGATTTCGAAATCAACAGGGTATCATCTGCAAACAGGAGTGTTGGTATCTTCCTGCCCGCCAGGGAAGGTGCGTCTGCTGGAAGTTGGAGAAGGTGCTCTACCACTCCGTTTAGATATAATGAAAACAGAGTGGGGGCTAGCACACACCCCTGGCGGACACCCCTGTCTACAGGGATGCGGGATGTTTTTTGGCCCTGCGCACCCCATCTGATTTGGGCAAAGTTACTTTCATGGAATTTAATGGTTAGTGCCAACAGATACGCGGGCATACCCATGCCCTCAAGAACGGCCCACAGTTGGTTACGTGGGACTAGGTCAAAGGCAGTCCGCAGATCAATAAAAGCGAGATACAGACTGCCTTTGCCCAGTTTGACCACTTTCCAATAAAGCATTAGGAAACGGAATGTCTGCTCAATCGTGCCAGTTCCTGGTCTGAAACCGGCCTGAAAGTCAGACAAAACCTGCATTTCCTCAGCCCACTGCAGAATCCTCCCTAAAACTACCTTCCCTGCTACCTTCTGGGTGGAATCAAGCAGACTTATAGGTCGGTAGTTGGCAGGGTCGTCCCTACACCCTTTTTTAAAAATAGGGACGACTTCCGCACCCCTCCATGAATCCGGGAAGCCACCGCCCTCCAAGGCCTCGTTCAGGAGTTTGGCAATGAGTAAACTCCACACCTCTATATTACTCCGAAGCAAGTCACCAGGGACTCCATCCGGGCCTGCCGCCTTATTGGGCACGATACACCTGATCGCTATTTCAACCTCCTTAGGTGAAAACGTGGGGTCTGGGTAATGGCCATTGTCCGGTACTATATAACTGGGACCCCTACTCTGGCCCAAGGCCCCCAGGGAGTTGGAATAAAGTTTTGAAAAATGAGCCAACCAGGCATCCCCTGTGATGTTGCATGTCAACAGTGAATCGACAGGCCTATCCCTGCCTCTAAGCAAGGCCCAGAAAGCCCTTGAATCCTTTCTGGAGCCAGCATCCATTAGTTCGCTCCAGAAATTGGTCTCATGCGCATCCCTTGCCACAGCTTGGGCTTTTTTATATTTTTTCCTAGCTAATGAGATCAGAGCCGGGTCTTTCATACTAACTGCCCGAATAAGATCACTTTTAGCCAGGCGGCAGGCGGGGGAGTACCATTGGTCTCTACCCTTGGTCACAGTTCTCCGCTTAGCCCTGCCCCTCCCCTGAGGAACTAAGAACAGGTTGCTAAGTGATGCGATGGTCTCCGTAAATGTCGTAAGAACGGCATTATCGGAATCCAGCGCACCCAAGAGACACTTAGCTTCCATCATTATGGTCCTTGCTTGGGCCAACCTTGATTCGTCTGACGCAACCTTAGCCCATTTCAAGCGCCTCCCACAATTAGATGGAACAACTTCATGGGATGATTTCCAAAGGGACCGGGGTGATACTGGATCCCCTGTCTCCCACGGGAGGGCAAGTGATAGGACCAAGGGATTATGGTCACTATCCGTGGTTTGGTGGACAACCATATCAAGGAGGTATTCCCACAGGTTGTAATTTAGCAATATATAATCAATTCTCGAGGTGTGGCCCACCCTATTAAAGGTGTGCGCACCCCTAGTGTCTGACTTGGAGCGGCCATTTGTGGCTCTGAGGGCATATTCCAAGCAGAGATAATTGATATCAATGGCTTTCTGTGTCCATTTTTTGATGGGGTCAAGAGCGAGCAAGGGGATGCCTCTCTTGACATCATCCTCCCAGATGTCCAAAATGTCTTCGCTGGCCAGCGGTTCGAAGCAGCAATTAAAATCCCCAGCCAAGACAATGAGCGAGTCAATGTTACAACCACTAAGCTCCTCTTCAACTCCAGTTGAAGACAGAGGAGAGTGGTTCCCCACCCTGGCCCCCCTGAGGTACAGATTGAAGAGTTCTAAGGTCCTGCCCCCCGGGCACTGGATAGTGAGTCTCAAAAGATCTGGGGATTGGGTATTTATGTGTTTTATAGTGAACCCCAGAGAAATACTGACCCAGATAAGAAGGCCCCCAGAAGGGCGGCCTTTACTGCCTTTGGACCTGGAGGCTGGCACAGAGTACGTCGTGAAACCGACCCTGTGCAAAGGCTCCAAGCACCAGGTTTCTTGTAGGAGGCAAATCCCGAAGGGCTCCACAAAGAAATTCCAGTCTGGCTTGTCGAAATTTCGAGCAAGCCCTGCCACATTCCAGCTTAGGATCTTGAGCTGGGAGTTGCCTGCCGAAGTTTCGCAGGACTGGGGGGCAGAAGCTGGGGAGGCAGCGTGAATGCCGCCAAGCCAGATAGACCGGGGAGGAGCTATAGGGGGCGACAAATCAGGGGCTATCATGCTTACGACAGTGGGAGTGCTAATGGTGTTGTCAGGTGTGGGAGGGTGCAACAGGCCCTGTGGAGAGGAGACCTGGGTTATAGGCTGGATCGAAGGGGCAGTACTAGTCACGCCCAAGGTAGTCAGCAGAGGGGAGATCTCAGCTTCCAGCGAAGAGGTATTAGATTTAATTAGTGATACTGGTGCTGGAGACGTTAGGAGTCAATCAACATCCTCAAGGCTGCCAAACCTATTTGAAGTTGTGATACCGAGCCAGCCTCTAGTTGGATTATGCTCCTTTAAAGGGTACCCCCAACTGGGCTGTTGGGGGACCATAGACCAATTACCCCCCTGTGGGCATGCAGCACGGGGTGGATAGAAGAATGACAAAGGCCTCGGGGCAATAGAAGAGCCCCCATCTTGGCTCACCCAGGCACAGATATGATTGGCCGTGAAGACATCGTCAAAGGTTACGACTATGCAGTCGCCGGGGGTCAGTTTCCTTGTAGTTCCCACCCACGGAACTCTACGTACCATTGTAACTCTGCTCCTCCTACCATTGGGAATAGGTCTGTAGGTATTGAGCCAATGCATGACCTTGTTGTGTAGTGAATGCTGGTGCTCGTATTGGCCATTCTCTATTTCCGGGACACCCGTCAAAACCACCACATAATCATTGGCTTCAGGAGGAAGATCAATATATCCTCCTCGGAAATTACTCTTGGTACGAGGACCCCCAGAAGAACGAGTAGGGAATTTATTCTGAGAGACCTGGGCAGGGCGAAGGCTAGAGCTAATGGGATTCTGTGCTCTCGGGGCAGCCAAGTTGGTACGAATATATGGTTGAATGGTGGGAGCGCTTGAAGTATAGGCCCTAGGCTGGGATGCCGGGTTTGTGGTAACAACTCGCTTGGTGCGAGGTTTAGGGATGGGCTGGGTGGGACAAGGCACAATAGGGTTAGGCGGCAAGCCAGGCATAACTGTGGGAGGGGGAGTAGGAACCTGGGGAGCCATGTTATTGTCTATCAAACCCTGGTGTTCAAGGCCTCTCAGGCCAAGAGTGGCCAGAGCAATAATGCTTTTCTCCATCTCTAGGAGGTTGTTCTCTATTCGAGAGAGCCTTAAATCCAGGGGAGATAGAAGACTTTTTAGGGTGTCCCAAACCACTCCTATGAATTCCCTTTCCCTCCCTTCCTGGTCATTCAAGACAGGGTCTGTTCTCTCCGTTGATAAAGTGCTTCCAGGTACCACAGGGGCTATCCCCACGTTATTATCGCACCGAGGAGCCAGAGGGGAAATGTAGGGCATTCCAGGGCTACCATCAGCTGTTGTGTTGGCAACAATGGACAAGTTACCCCCCTGGGTTATGGTCTTTTTCTGTGGAGAGGTTGTACTGGGGGAACGCTTTCTCTTATTAGAATTAACCGGAATACTATCTAGTCCACCGTAGGAAGTGGAAGCAAGAGAAATATCTAAGGAGTGTGAAGTAGAAATGGGGGGATCGGAAGGGCTACCTACAGTGATGGGCAAGCCCTCAGGCAGAACGAGTCAACACAGAGGTGTGAAGGGGGTGAGCGAAGCTGGAATATCGTGAACATCAGCCAACGTTAGAACTCCCTCAGAATTGTAAACACGATTAGGGGTAGTAGCAGATGCTATATGACCAAGGGAGGATTTCTTACGAGTAGCAAATTCGAGTGACAGCTTCCTAGCAGCTTCCAAGTCAAGGGACACTCTAGTTTGCAGTTTGTTGATTTCCTGGTCTATGGCAATATTCGTCCGTGTAATGAAATCATCCATAGGCCCATTTTGGGCCAGCCCCCCCTTGGCCGCCCTATTGCGAGTTACACGAGTGCACATGTGGGCAAACAAAAACTAGCAGCCAGGACAACAAAAGTAAACAGTCGCAAATACCAGATTGCGGGGACAGGGCGAAGGAGGGGGGGCCCAGACCAGACCGCTCAGACCTCGAACGGCCTCAAACGGCCCTGTCTTCGCCCGGGCTGCGTCCCGCGCTGCGGGAGGCGGAAGTAGTAATATAGGGGGCGTGGGGGGCGGGCCAGCAGGGAGAGCGGACCGGAAGCTCTCCGTCGGTCTAGCAGGGACTTCTGGAAAATGAAGTCCCTGCACGCTCGCAGCCCCGCTGAAGCCTCGCGCCCACAGCCGCCTTACCGTCACAAGAAGTACCCCGCTGAGCTGGTGTCCAGCGCTCACGTCGAAGCGGCACCCGCGGAGCGGGTGCGGCGAGAGGTGGGCTTGGAGCGCTGGTATGCAGGTGAGCAAAGTGCCGCTGTGCCTGTGTAGCAAAGACTGCCGCTGGGTTCTGGAGTCAGTGTTTAAAAAAAAAAAAAGAAACACGGGGGAGCTTGGTCAGTAAGACTGGGGGGCTGGGGTGGGGAGTGAGCTTCAGATGCTCCAACAATCATGCGGTCTCGTGTTGATTATTATATGAGGAGGGGCACAGGGGGGGGGATAGGGAGGGAAAGGAGTGCAGACTGTGAGCGGTGCTTAAAACAGTATTTTGCAAAACTTCCCATGTTTTAAGACATTCAAAACAGAAGCCTGCGAGTGGTTTTGTCAGAGTGAGTATTTTGAAATCCGACAGACCCCTGGGGGGGGGGGGGGGTCAGTGTCTGATCTCTGGGGGGCGTCACAGGGTGGGCAGAAAAACACACAGGCACGGCTCACCCGAGGTTTAGGGTGGAGAGATCAGCCCCCTACAGGTCATTATGGGCACTGTCCCCAGTCCAGGACTTTGAGTGTAAGCCTAATGCATTCTGGGTGTTGTAGTCTTACATTAAATATATTGTTTTTCCTCCAAGGTTTGTCAAGCCAGTGGTGTCTGGTGTAGGGGCCGTGGACGGTGCCAGGCCTCTCTAACCCTCACCCCCACCCCCCCTCTACCTCCGAGATGCTGGCCTTGCCTCCGGGCCACCGTAGCCGGTGCAGACAGCCCCACGCTATATAAGGCAGTTATTAAACCCCCTCAGAAGCTGTCCCTTTAAAAGAGGACTCCTGCCACGTGACGTACATCAGGGGAAGGGTGAGGAGGCTCAGATCCCCCCAGCCCTCACAGTTCGGGGTTGGGTCGTGGCTCTGCTGTTAGATTTTATTTGGGGTGCGGGAGGGGTGAATGGGTTTGGACCGGCTCCTCCTCTTCACAGCGCCCCACCCACCGGGCTGCCCAAACCGGTTACGTGGCTGCGCCCATCGCCGGGTCGTGGGAGGCGCCTGATTCTCTCCAGGGACCCCCCCGCTGAGCAGAGGTGAGGGGGGCCCAGGGGGAGGGGAGGGGGTGGTGGGGAGAGGGTCCAGCGTCCCCGGGCACCCCCGGTGCCAGGCTGTGCCTGCTCTTGAGACGACTCGCACCCCCCGCCCCCCCCCCCCGCCAATGCTGCAGCGCCCCATCCACTCCGGGTGGCTTCGGGGCGCTATGCGCAGCGCCCGGTGGTGGGTCTCCAGTCACAGCTCTCCCGGCCTCGGAGGGGGCACACACACTCCCGGCTGCAGTGGGGGCAGGGGGGTCTGCCCCCCCTTTCTCTCTGCGGGGGTCACCCCGTGGGGGCAGCCTCGCCGCCCCCCCCGCCCCCCCCACACCGCAGGCCCTTCTGAGCGCGGCTTGAATGGGAAAATTACAAGTGCAGCCAGGTACCCCCCAAAGCCAGGGGCGGGGGTGAGAGAGAGTTTCACTGATGGGGAGGGGAGGAGGTGGGGGGGGGGGGGGGGGGGTTGACCTTTCCAACATTTCCAGGTTTTGTTTGTAAGCAAGAAATCAGCATGTAAGAATGCCCGGTGTGTCTGTCCGAATTATTCCACTAATATCCATGTATATAGCACTGACTGATGAATGTTTATTGCTACCGAAAGTAACTCCTGTTTAGCGACCTTAGAATAAGGACAGACTAAGAGAAAATGGTAGGAGCCTAGAGATATGCGGCTCCTTGCAGCGGGGTCAAAACCCACTCAGCTACATGAGAAGGATTTTAACTTGTGGCCAGTATCTCTGCAGCAAGAGCAGTAACCAGCTGAGCTGGCTACAGTACAAACCAGTGCCATGGGCCCGGTGCACCCGGGCTGTACGGCGGCGCAGACACTGCGCAATCTTTGCTGAGTCAGCCTTGGACTAGACTGCACAGGTGTGCAGGTGTTGTGTAAAGGTATCCTGTCGCCCGGAGCATGCTGGGTAGACATAGGACTCTGTACCTGCTGAGAGTTTCAGTTCAGCCCGCCGGGACCCATTAAGCTCGCCAGGACAGAGTGGCTGCCGCGTTTATCTAATTGTCAAATTCTTTGGGGACGAGTTTTTAAAAATAAATGTGTAAATTGATACTTTGCTCTTTGTGATTCCGCCCCCTTCCTGCTACTAAACCCTGCTGTTCGAGATCATTACATTTAATTATTTATTTATTTTGAAAGTTTTATATAGCGGGAACATGACCACCGAGGGTATCAGAGCGCTTTACACTTTATGCATCAAGAAGGGTGCAAGTAAACAAAACAGAACCAACAATTCGAAATATTTCCAGTCTTGTAAAGTCCGGTATTCCCGAGACCCCGGCAGCTGGGCCACCAATCACCGGCTGTGGCCTCCATATCAAATGGAGTGGCCAGTCCGAGGCAGAAATGTCTTCATCAGGAGCCCTTCGACTTCTTTTTTGAAGAGGGCAGTGGAAGGGTTCACCCTGACTTTGGGGGGGTGTGGGAGGGTTCCAAATCCTCGGAGCTATACCTGAGAATGCTCGATTGTAGGTTTTTCTTTTCTTGAATTTTTGTGGTTTGAGCCGTAGGGTGCTGGCGCATCTGGAGGTTCTCGAACCACACGATGGCTCCAGTTTCCGAGCGAGGTACAGCGGGGTCTTGAAGTGGAGGGTACCGATGTGCTTCTGCATGTTCAGACTTTTGTCTAACATAATACACAGAGAGGATACCGAATCAACGAGGTGAGGTCTACAGTTAAGAGCAGTAAGCTGATTCAACCATTGATCCATGACCTGAGATTGTTTGAGGGGTGAAATTAGGAGGAATTCCGTTTTGAGAGCATTTAGCCGCAGGTGGTTCCGTGTCGGCCAGCTTTCTTATTTCCAGCAGGAGTGAGTTGAGGGACTAAATGTCCTCCGGGGAGGCGATCTTCAGGTATAGTTGGGGATCAGCCGCGTACATTTGATAGTGAATGCTGGATGATTTCAGAATGTCTATCAGAGGCTCCATGAACAGGTCGAAGAGCGTGGGTGAGAGCGCTGAACCTTGTGGGACCCCCAGCGTGACCGGAGAAGGATGAGAGAGGGACTGGTTCACCTTGAAGCTTCGGGATCTGTTATGAACGAATGAAGAGAACCAGTTTAGTACCGGCCCAGCCCCATCCCTGTGTTCCAGGAGGTCTATTAGGTTATCGTGTTTGACCGTATCGAATGCTAACGAAAGGTCGAGAAGGATCAATAGGCAAGACTCATTATGGTCCAACATTCTTAGCGCATCATCGACAATGTGAGTTAACACAAATTCTGTACTATGGCCCGGGTGCAAACCAGATTAGCATTGATCCAGGATTTGGAAATGATCGATGTGGTTACAGATTCGGTTGAGCACACATTTCTCCAGGAGCTTTGCCAAGGTGGGTATGTTCGAGATTGGGCGAAAGTTATGGAGTTCCGTTGGATCAGCAGACTGTTCCTTTGGAATCGGGGTAACTTGACTCCATTTTAGGCAATCTGGAATAGCACCTCACTGAAGTGATGCATTGACGATCTAGGTCCAAAGTGTTAATAAGGAGGTTCTAACTTCGTAGAAAAGGTTCGATGGCAGGGGGTCGTTGTAGTGATTAGAAGTTTTCAGAGTCCTCAGCATTTTGCGTATAGTGCATTCATCCAAGGTTTGGAGAAGACTCCAGGATGCGTTGTTTTTGGGGAGGTAGGGCTGCTCAGGGTCAGTGATATCCAACCAAGGGGGAAGGAGGGTATTCAGTGGACTGATCGACAGGTGATCAAGGGCAAAGCGTAGTTCAGTTTTAATCTTAATCGTTTTATCTGTGAAGAAATCTGCAAATTCTTTGCAGTTCGGCAATGTCCCTTGACTCAGTGACGAGAGATTATGATGACTGTTAGCTTGGGACTTGAAAGTTTTGAACAGTTTTTTTGGACTTTTTTTGCTTGCTCTAGTTGATTTCTGAAGACGGTGGCCTTCGCGCTTCTGATGCGTTTATTGTAGATGCTTCTTAGGGGTCTCAGATGGTAAAGCTGTTCAAGAGAGGGATAGGATCACCACACTCTTTCCGCAAGTCGTAAATTCCTTCTTTCGGTATTAAGACTATCATTAAACCAAGGTTTGGAGAGTTGAGGACAATCTTTTAAGCTGTGATGGCGTCATAGAATCTAATATATTAGTCATTGAGCAGTTATAGTGGCCCGTAAGGTCATGGACATCCGACAAGTTCATGGGAAGGGGCAATATGTTATCACAAAGAGCAGTCAGCTCGTACGAGTTGATGTTCCATAGAAAACTTTTCAATTGTTTTGGGCTCTACTAGCTCTTACCGACTCCAGGATGAGGAAGGTGATGCAATAGTGGTTTGTCCAATCACACGGGAGGATCGAATCCAGATGGATGGAGTTAGGCTTACCAATGACAAGATCTAAGGTATCTCCTTTGTTATGTGTAGGGCTGTCACAGATTTGGATTAGATTGAGGTCTAGTAGAAAGGTTTTAACCGCAGCGCGAATTCCGCCACGGTGCGGTGGTTTTAACGAGTGGGCAGGGCCACGTCGGCCAACGGACGTGCGCAGCACTAGCCAGGCAGGGCTTGCGACGGCCGTTGGTCGATGGGAGCACGGAAGGGGTTACGGCTATTGATCGCCACATCATTCACATCATTCAAGACCTCTCCCAACCACCAAAAATCAGCTGGTGACTTGGGAAACTCTGGCCTGCTTTTTATGGTAAAACTAAAAAAATGCCCCATGCTTCCATTTTTCTCCAATTTTCCAACTATGTGTCTGTATTATCTTGAAATAATCACTGTGTTGATTAAAAACCACCGTCCTCTTTTCAGACCTCATCGGCAGGGCCTCTAAGTCAGGTTTGTCAAATTGTGAACACAGCTTTGTTTTCTCCAGGGTAATTTTTAACAAGCATTGGTAATGCATTGGTTTCGCCTATGTAATGAATAAAGAGCTGTATTCATCAATCACCCATCGTCTGGAAGAAGGAACTAGCTCCCTGACAAATAACACAGGAGTGAAGAGGATGTGGCACAGCGGCCAGAGCTGCTGACTCGAGAACTGGGGATCCCAGTTTGAGTCTTGGGAGCACCATGCAATATCCTGGGATTCTATGCAAATCACTCCAGCTCTCTGGGTGATAAATTGTTATATAAATATGCTTTTAAAGTTTAAGGCAAAACGTTATGGAAATATAGTTCCATCAAAGCAGATGTTAATAGTATTTCGGTGGCAGGAAACTGCTAAGAGAATCAGAAGAGGGACAAGCATTGGCAAATGCAGGAAAATATGGTACAGCCAATAGACATGAAGGAAAGGCAAGTGGCACGCTCAGGAGCCAATGAGAAGCCAGGAAAGAAAGGAGGCGGGATGTAAGTCCCTTTTAAGTTTATATTAAAAATAATAGATTTCTCAAGCAGGGGAAACTAAACATGACTGTTCATCTTTCTAACTGGTGATCGGGAACAATGAAACACAGTCATCCTTTAGTGTTAGTGTCTGTGCAAGGGAGAGAGTGAACAAGCATTTGCAATGCAATATTTCTGGCATTTATGTGACTTTGAGCTATTGGCAATGTAAATGTCAATAGCTTAAATTCTTGCACATGCCAGACCTATTGATATGCAAATATTGTTTGTTTCCAAACGCCCATTGCTGCTCTTGCACTTAATAGAGGCCTCGCCCCTTTCTTTAGACTAGCTGCGTCTAAAGAAAGGGGTGTGGCCTCGATTAAATGCAAGCGCAACATGGGGCGCTTGGAAACAACCCCCAAAAAATATTTGTAAAGCAATAGGTCGTGCATTTGCGAGAGTTTAATCTATTGTCATTTACAATACGAATAGCTCAAACTCTCCGAAATGTGAGACCGGTGGCAGTGCAAAGAAGCAGCCGCCATTGTTCCGCGCTGCTTGGAAAGTGAAAGCGCACTGGCACGCGGATTGTTGCTGCGAAGCATGTCAGGCCTGCAGCAAGACAAAACTCACTAAAGAAAATAGTGCCGACAGACTAATAACACAGACGGTGTAACAAGAGACGTAAAAAGGCCAGTCCTCATGGGAGGTTACAAATGAAGACAAGGCGGTACTAAGGAGGGACTAACAAGCCTATTAATGAATCAGAAGCCAGCATTTTATGAATGATAATGACAGAAGCCAAATATGGGCGGAGAGTGGGCGTGGCTTCAAGTCCATACTCTAATAAGGCATGCCTCACGGAGCATGTGCTGCCCAGGCTCGACCTAATAAATCGCACAAAAACAGCAAATAGAATTGACGCAGTGTGCCAAGCCCTGCAAATAATGACAAAACCGCCATCTGCTAACCAAATTTAGTGAATGCGATTATCTTACAAAAATCTAAATTCGAGAAAGACATTAACCCTTTTGCTGCGGCGGCAATTCTGCCGCAGCGATAAGGGGGTGGGGCGGCCGCCCTGCGCTCCGACGCTTATGACGGAACCGCTCCGTCATGGCCCTCGGGTGGGCTGTGCTTGTGACGGAGCGGTTCCGTCATGGCCCGAGCGGGCCATGACGGAACTGCTCCGTCACCAGCACAGCCCACCCGAGGGCCATGACGGAGCGGTTCCGTCATAAGCGTGGGAGGGGTTAATCAATTCACGCTCTCTCTGTCGATACGTGTATGCTGCCTTTAATTCGCACTTTTTAGTTGTGTAGGCTATAGGGGAGAAATGCAGGCCTGGCAGACCCTTTGTTGCAGACTATCCTCCACTCTTCAGGCCCTGAATCAGCCAGCGCTTGGCACGGGTAGTGATGGCAGCCGCTCGAGCCCTGCGCTCCGATCACCAAAGGGGGTCCCACACCTGTGTGCCGTAAATGGCATCGCTTTTTCCCTCTTCCTCCATATCTGGCAAGCTTTCAGATTGCTATGTGTGACATTTTCATAATTTCAGTGTAATTATGAGTGACATGTCAACGACTATGAGTGACACTTTCTCGCGAGCAAAATCAAGCAAAGAGGAGGATGGGAAAATAAATACCACCCATTTGAGCAACAAGAAACTCTAAGAATGTCTAAAAACTGCTACAAAGCACCAAAAATGATCTCTCAATCCATGTGGGATCCGGCCCAACAGGAAGGATGTGTGAGGGCCCAACACAAACATGTTACACGCTAGTGGTTGGGTCTGGAATCGTAGTCTTTTCTTTTTTTTTTTTTTTTTTTTTCGTAGCCCAGGTGGGCGTCGACGTCCCACCTTTTGGTGTCCTTCCTGTGACATCGGCATGCTTCCTGCGGAAGCTCCCACCCTTGGGCGCCATCTTCAGATTCTTTTTTCCCATCTCAGCTGCCTAAGTGTCACACAGTCTCAGCTGACTCGCACTGCGCACAGGCTATCGAGCGCCATTTTGCATTATCCTCGCAGGCGGAGCCTGGTGCAGTAATGTCCCATACAACACAGCCGAAAGATTACGACTGTCAGAAACCTATTTTAAATTACCCCTGATGGTTTTGAGAAAAAAAAACGCAAACGTAAAGGAGGGGACCGAAACACACACTTGTTTACAGGCCGCGCCGCGCCTAGCACCCAGTTACCTCTTAGCTGTACTCATTCTTTTAGCACTAAAGTCACAGGGACAGTGACATTGCATATCATACTGGCCAGATTTGAAAATGGTGTAGATTATAGGGTCTTCATTAACCCCTTCGCTGCGGCGGCCATTCCGCCGCAGCGCTAAGGTGGAGACGGGGCCGCACGGCTCTCTCGTACTCGTGACGGAACCGCTCTGTCACGGCCCTCGGGTGAGCTGTGCTTGTGACGGAACGGGTCCGTCATGGCCCCGCCCGCTCTTTAGAACATCAGCGCAAGCGCAGAATTCGCGCCACGCAGGCGAGGCGAGGGGGCCGTGACGGAACCGTTCCGTCACCAGCACAGCCCACCCGAGGCTCCTGACGGAACGGTTCAGTCACGAGCATGGGAGGGGTTAAGACATCACATGCCATTCACTGCAGACTATGGGGCTTATTTACAAGCTCCTATCGCCATCACAACGTCGTAAAAGTGAAGTTGTTCTGGCGATAGGGCTATGCTTTATTTACAAGGCAGTGTTAAACCACTGAACGTGGCATAACGCTGCCTTGTAAATAAGGCTCCCTTTCATGCAGCCTTTAGCGTGAAAGGGGCGGGCAATGGGTGTTGCACTGAGTGGTCTAAGGCAACACTCATTGATTTTGTCACTACCCCATATTTACAAGGGTGGCGTAAATAGGAGGCAATGCCAACATTAAGACCAGGGAAAACCTGAACTTAGATCGGCGAAACGAGGAGAAATACTTCATTTCTCCTCGTTTTTGCTGATTCCATGTGTGTTGCATTGTGCATCACACATGTAAATGTAAATGCCAGCATTTGTAAAGCGCACAGCTACCTCCGACGGAGGTGTCCCGGCGCTGGGGGCCGTCGGGAAGATTAAGCGAGCTATTGCCCAGAGTCACATGATGCTAGGCTAACCTGCCGCCAGAGCCGGGGATCGAACCGTGAACCCTGTGGTCCGGAGTCAGGCACCCTGGCCGCTGCGCCACACCTCTTCCACATGGAAACAGCAAACTGCTATTGATTGTTTATGTGCAGGAAGGTGTCCTTTTGGAACTTCCATGTGAGCTGCTTTGAGCAGCACACAAACAAGTAACAAAACGTCATTTAAAGATTGTTTATGTGCAGAAAGTAGCACCTTCCTGAGCATAAACAATCTCCCCCTGCAACGCAGACACCCTTGCACTTTAGTGCCTGCGTGGGCGCTAGGCTGCTACATTTAGTGCCAGTGCAGGGGTAAAAGCAGGGCTGCACCATATTGTTGTAAATATGCCCCCATGTATATATACATTTGTAAAAGGTGGAGGGGAAGAAGAGAAACAACAGGAGGAGGGAGAGAGGGAAGGAGGTAGACAAAAGGAGGAGAGAGGGAAAGAGAGAAAAAAAAGGGGCATAGATGAGATTGGAGGAGAAAGAGAGGGTCAAAAGCAGAAATAGAAGGGGACAAGAGAGGGAGTAATAAAGGGAAGGCATGACATGTATGTAGAAATAGAGGCAAAATAATGATTTGTGATAGGGAGAAAGAAAAGGAGGAGGAAGAGGCAAATGACATGAGATAAAAGAGGTTGGAAAAGAAATGGAATAGGGTGGTTAGAGGTGAGAGGGAGACAGAGACACTAGGAAGATAAGAAATATGCGGGGGGAATGAGAGCAACTGAAGCTAAGCAATCAAAATGATTAGGAGGAAAGAAGAAAAGACAAGAGGAGGAAGACCGAAGTTCGAAAGGATCAAGAGAGTGAGATGAAAGAAGAGAGAAAGCGAAAGTAAGAGAAAGTGAGTGAGTGAAAGGAGGAGGATGGGGAGTATAATGAGAAGAGGAGGGTAGGAAGTTAAACTGTGTAGAGGAAGGAGATAACAACTAGACAGAGGAAGGAATGAATAGCAAGGAAAGGATGGAGAGAGAGGAGGGGGAGAAGGTATCAAGAGTTTCCAGGTCTGTAACCACAACAGAGGGATTGACACTTAGTACTCTTTCGGTCCGCAGCTTAAAGGCTTGGGGCCTCATTTATGAAAAGTGACGCATCGCTGCGTGAAAGCAGCGATGCGTCGCTTTTCACTGCGCCCTCCTTGCGACACCAATGATGCGTCATATTTACATTATCATGGCGCAAGGAGTTACAGATACGTCAGTATTTCTGATGTATCTGTATGGCGCAAAAGTGACGCATTGCTGGAGTGTGTCACAAAAGTGACACAACTCCTACAATGTGTCCTTTCACATGGGGCAGGCGTAAGAAATTGACGCATTTGTGTCCTAGAAGTGACGCAGTGAAATCTTATAGATTTCACTGCGTCACTTCTACAACCCTTTCTTGCGTCAGAACTCCCCCTCTGCATACATTATACCTGGCACAGGTATAATGTGGCGCAGGGGTTTACAAAAGCTGCTATCCACCCTCCGCTGGCTTCCCATCGAGGCTAGAGCTATCTACAAGACCGCCTGTATCACCCACAAAGCCTTGCACTCCTCCTCTCCTCGCTACCTGGCGAATAAACTGAAACTCTTTGGAGGCTCTAGACCCTCACGCAATGCGGAGAATCTACTGCTTGAACCTCCCACTTTCAAGAAGGAGAGATCGATGGCCCAATCCTTTCCAGGCAACGCAGTGAGAATCTGGAACTCACTCCCGCCTCAGCTTTGGACCACCGCCTCCTCCCAGGCCTTCAAAAGGGACCTCAAAGTTCTCCTCCTCCAGAGACACCTCCAAAAGTAATTCACGTCCTCTTGTTATTTGGAGGAAGACTTCCCACTACTGATATTTCTACTTTCCATGACCATGGAAGTGCCTTCCCAGTGGATTCCTGGGGTTGGAGTGTCTGCCTTTTGCAGTACTCTCCATGTACTTGTGTTCGGTGCCCTTTTGTAACATGCACACACCACTCTGCCCTTGTAACACACGGCTGCTACCTCTCACATGTCTTTACCTTTGATACTGGCACAAGTGCCACCTTTGCCTACGTAACGCTTGTTTTTGTGCCTGAGTGTCTAGCACCTTTTGCAGTATTATACCTCAAATTATACTTTGTTTTCTCTTGTAACTGCACACTTGTCACGTTTCCTCTTGTGCACTTTTAACTACCTCAAGTATTTTGTTTGCGCACAATTGTCACTATTAACTTTACTACCTCATGTATTTTTGATTGCTCACAATTTTTACTACCTCGTATTTTGTTTGCTCACAATTGTCACTATTACCTTATGTAAGTAACGTATGTTTTTGTAATCTGTTCTTTTGTAATGTTTCTCATTATGTTTAATTTCTGTTCCTAATGTGAAGCGCTCTGACGCCTTCGGGTAAAGTCTGCGCTATATAAAAATGCATAAATAAATAAAAAATAAATGAAATAAAAGTGACGCATCTACCTAGTTGCGTCACTTTGTAAATATGGTGCAACAAGGCACATTTTTTACGCTGCTAGTGCGTCACAAAAAGTGATGCACCGGCGGCGTAAAAGTGACGCACGGCTTCATAAATGAGGCCCCTGGTATATGAGAGGGGAGGGAAGGTTGAGCAAGAGGTATGTTTACCATGATAGTCTAAAGTGGGACAGAAGAGGCTGAATGAAAGGCGGTGGGATGTCATTTACTGCAACACAACAACATGTGAACACCTGTCGATGACATGTGCAAATTCAGCACTTCGGAACGCACGAATGAAGCACATTGTTTTGGTAATTTTGAAGTGTGATAGAGAAAAATGATTTTAATACCATCAAAACCAATCAAGACACATTACTGGGTGATGCTCAAAAGAGAAATATTCACAGAAGGCAAATTTCCACCCATCATTTGTGTTCAATACAGTTTTATCAGTAAAACTCTAAATCCGTGCAAATTTAGAGGCCATTTAAATGGAAAATGTGCCATCAGGAAATCTCAGCAACTACCATATGATACTTGGGGCCCGATGTAGGTAATCCCAGATTACCGATTCTTAAATACCGAATCATACAATTCGGTTTTTAAGAACAGGCAAATGGGATGTAGGTAATTTTACTGAAAAATTACTGAATCTGTAAGTTTCGGTAATTACCGAATCGGTAAATACCGATTCGGTAATTGCCATTCATTCCTATGGGCCTGCAGGCCCATAGGAATGAATGCCAATTACCGAATCGGTATTTACCGATTCGGTAAAAGGAGGAAACATTGAAGGGTGCCAGGATGTCACTTTGACACCCTGTTGCACCCCTCAATTGTGTATGGGTGCACATGTGGCACACATACATGCCCTAAGGGCATGTATGTCTGCATCATGGCACTGTTGGAAAAGCAAATGCTTTTTCCAAGGTTTTCATTATTTACCACCAACTTGTAGTTGGTGGTAAATAACGAATCCTAAAAGGGGAAAAGCACTCATTTGAGTGATCCCTACATGGCAAAACTGGTAATTTACCGATTCGGTATTTTAAGGAATCGGTAATTTACCGATTCCTTAAAATACCGATTCGGTAAATTACCGAATCAGTAAAATGCCCACCTACTTCTCATTTTCCAAATACCGGTCGGTAACGGCCGAAATTACCACATTTCGGCCGTTACCGACCAGTATTTGCCTACCTACATCTGGCCCTTAGTTACATAAAAAGAACTACCCGCCTCATGGCCCTTAAAGGTAGGTCGGTCGGTCGCGAAAGTTAGCCCTTCTAAAAATTGGGTTCTAGTTTTAAAGGTTTGGGAGGCGCCGGTCTGTGCTCCTTTGTTCTCCTCCAGCACTGCCCTTTCTCTCTTTACAACCCCCCAGTCTCTACTGTGTATTCCTTCCTCTCTCTCTAACCAGCCTCAGCCCCTATCTATTCTCTCCAGCCTCTTCTCTCTTCTGTTTCCCTCTCTCCCTCTGACGTGCTCCTCTTCGCTTCACATTTCACTCTCTTCTCAGTCTCTTCTCTTGTCTCACCTCCATTTGTCTGTTCACCCTTTTCTTTTACTGTCATGTGCTACAATTAACATAAATACTTACACAATCGGCCACAATCGGCACCCAGATGCGCTCTATTTAGAAACGAAATGAAACAAGTCCTAAAGCACGATGTGTAAAGCACACCTCGTGCTTTTGGACTTGATTCGCGTCTTTTATGAATAGAGGGCCCGATTCACAGAACTAACTTAACACAAAATCCTAAACTTACTACCATTTGGTATTCACAGAAGGCACTTCTCATTTTGGTATTCACAGAAGTTAGGAGTCCTAACTTTACTACTACTAAACTGAGAAAATCCTAATTTTAAGACTTTCGGTATTCACAGAAGGCATTTAGGAGTCCTAAAGTTAGGACACCTAACTTCGGTGAATACCGAAATGAGTAAGTGTCTTCTGTGAACACCAAAATAAGTAGGTGCCTTTTGTGAATACCAAAATGGTAGTAAGTTTAGGATTTTGTCTTAAGTTAGTTCTGTGAATCGGGCCCAGAGAGAGGCTGCGGACTGATTGAGGGCATTTGTGAAAGTATTCCTGTTAACTGCAGCGCATAACGGGCGCTGTCATTAACAGGAATACTTTCACAATCAATTTTGGAAAATGGTTGTAGAGTTGCTGTACATGCTAAGGACACATTTTTATCTTTCCCGCACTTTCTCTGTACTGGCGCACATAAAAGGCGACCTGAATTTGCTGATTACATCAGCTAGTACTGGGATATGTTTTTGTAAGTAAACACAAGCCGTAAGGCAGTCATTTACAGAAATCGCTTTTGTCGTCTCCGTGAAGGCTAAGAATCGGTCTGCCATTAGACAGGTTATCAAATTACACTGGCACAAAAATTACTACGAGAAGTTTCCCTTTGTGTGATATATTCTATTTATACTGCATCGTTTTCTCTTGAAATGTATTTCATCTCTTGGTAACAGAGTACTTAAGGAACATGTTTTATATTTATTTGTAAAACATGGTATATCGCATTAACCATTTCTTGAGGCAAAGCTCATCGTACTCAAATATAGCGGTATTTGTCATACTCCAAGAAATTCTAGTAATTATTTTGAAAGAAGATGCAGCAGTTATTAGCAAAAATATTAACAAAAGTAGACCAGGGTGAAACTTTATTTAGACCAGCCAAAATTTCTGAAGTTTTTTCATCCAACATTGTGCAAAATGTACTAAAGTTTTCAAAATGTTTAGGTAAATTATGTATTCAGGGAGAATTAACTTGCGCTGCTCTCGCTGGTCTCTCACATAATTTTTTTATGCTAGATTACCCCTCGAGTGCAAAAGTAATGAGTGATACCTAGGAGTATATTCATGAAGGGGTTTTGGGTCGCGTTTGCACCACACAGCATGGTGCATGGTTTCTACCTCGCATTTAGAAAAGAAATGCAGAAAGTTTTTATATAGTGCAAACTCAACCCAAAAGTATTGAAGCACTTTACATGATTTATTAATATATATTTTTTTGTATGCTTGGGGAGATTAATTGATTTGCCCAGAATCAAAGGATGTTAGCCTGACCTGAGACTAAAAACCCATCTCCAAAATCGACAGCTCGAGCATTAAGCCACAACCCCAACCACAAGAGCGGAAGCATTTTCACTATTATATACAACTTGATGCAAAAAACAACCCATGACAAAGCCAATAGTCTTGACTTCTTGTAGATGTAATGTTACTTGTATTATATATCTGGATGCAATGACAGAAGCAGCAACATATCAGTAGGGTGGCACACTATGCGATGCACATATTTTTAGCTAAATTGCTTTTAAGCCACACCCTTAATTGCATCAGTTATGCCCCTTTGTAGATCCCCGAGTATTTTCATCCCACTCAAAGCCCTGGTCTACACGTGCGGTCAGGTTCTTGGCGCACATAGCCTTGGCTGCACCGCACAGAGACCTTACACTGCCGCACACATGGGGAAATAATTAGAGGGAACATTGATCAGGACCTATAACCGGGTCCGTTTTTAGGGTACACCAATGCTTACGTAGGATGTTCCTTAATTCATTGGCGTTCTCTGAGAACTTGGTTATCATTCTAAATGTCCCTGTTTCTCTATTCCCCCTCGGTGTTTCCTTTAGTAATTCTTCTCTAGGGATAGAATTGACCTTTTTCATGGCTTGTTCCAGTACCTGTCTGCCGTAGACCTGTGTACTAAATCTGGCTATGTTCTTTTGGGCCAATACCTGGAAGTTATCATCTCTTGTGTTATTCCTTTTGATTCTCAGGAGGTCGCCATAGGGAATACTGGTGATGAGCTTGTGTGGGTGGCTACTGGTGGCATGGAGTATTGAGTTTCCAGCAGTGGGTTTTCTATATAGCCTGGTGCACAGCTTCCCTTCAGACACAAATACCTTCAAATCCAAGAAATTCGCTGATGTGGAACTCACTTCACCAGTGAATTTCAGGATAACCTTATTTGTATTTAAAATATCTATGTATGCCTTTGCTGTCTCTGGGGACCCCTTCCAAATTACAAAGAGGTCATCTATGTATCTGTGCCATGCTATCACCTTGGCTGTCCAGCTGTCATTGGCATCTGACCAGGCCACCTACTTCTCACAGCAGCCCTCGAATAAATTCACATAGCTGGGGGCGAAGCAGGTGCCCATAACTGTGCCCGAACTTTGCCTGTAATGTTGCTCTTGAAAGAGAAAGATATTGTTGTTGAGGCAAAACTCTATTAACTCTAACAGCATTGCGTTGTGTTCCAAAAACTTTAAAGGACAGTTTTCCAGGAATAATTCTACTGCTTTGAGGCCTGTTTCCCATGTAACCCCCTTCATGTGTTGCTAAAGGTTTTTTGTTTCCCTAATATATGAGGGCAAACTAATCACAAATTTAGATAGAAAGTCATCTATATAGATGGAAATGTTAAGTTAGACTTCCCTACGAAGAGACTATAGGACATCTCGGAGGTTGCTTCTCGTCCTTATGAATCTTTGGTAGATGATAAAAGGTGGGAGTGATCGGATTCAAACACTGTAGGAACAGATATTCATCCGTCTCCAGCATATTCCTCTCGTACCATTTGCATATCAATTGATGATATTCTGAGATGCTCTGGTTGTATTCTTTTTTTGTTCACTTTCTGATAACAGTTTGCATCCAATAAGTGTTGCAATGCTTCCATACTGTATTGTTCGCATGTTTGTAACACAATGCTCCCACCCTTGTCCGATGGTTTGTATACAATCGTTTTATCCTTACTTAAGTTGTCCAACGCTTGTTGTTGATATTTAGTGAAGTTCATCTTGGTTCTCTGTGTTGTTTTTTTTCCCTTAGATGTAAAAGACCTTTGTTTACAGCTTCTGGGAATACGTCTATAGCATCTCCAGGCATTTGGGGTAGGAATTGAGAAACAGGCTTAAAAGGACTATTGCTGCTCCTTTATTCAATTCCTGCTTGTTTTATCCGTCGAATCACATCCAAAGAAGTCTCGGATGTTCTCATGTCATCAATCCGTACGTTTTCTAGGGTTTCCAGGTCTTTCCTCGTCAAGATGTCAGTTACCAGGGGTTTGCTTCCTGTTTTCTTAGATCTATTCATTGATGGTTTTTCTTTAAAGTATTTATGAAGTTTCAATTTACTTGTAAATATAAACAGGTCAATCCTTGTTTATGTGTATTCCAGTTTTTTCTGGGGGCAAATAGTAAGACCAAGTTTCAACACCGACTCCTCAGTGTCTGATCGCATCCTGGAGGTCATGTTCACGATTGTCAAATCGCTCTTGGCTATCTCCATATGTTTGTCTTCTTGCTCCTTGTGACTGGGGGAGACATGTTGCTTCTTGCACCACCAGCCCCCTCTACTTGTTTGTCTGCATTTCTTTGGTCCGGCGGTTTCCCCATGCCTCCTCTGAGCCATGATTGGCGTATGAGGCTGAACTCCTCGTGAAAGGGGTCTTGTTTGCCGGTTGCGTCCCTAAAATGCAACTCTCCTCCCCTGACTGTTCGTTGTCATTTACGTCTGATTCCGATGTCTCTCTGTGCTCTATGTTGGTAAGCCCTTTCTTAGTTTGTAATTCTGTCCTTGATGCGTCAAATTTTTTGGCAAAGGTCAACACCCTGCCTAGTGCATAGTCCTTCGCGTCTCTTTCAAATTTGTCTTGTTTCCTCTGTTTCATTTTTTGTTTGTAGCTTCTTAGATGTTTTTGCATGTGTTCTTTTAATTCCTCCTGTTTAGCCTTATCTCCATCTTTGGCTATGTCCATATCATGAAAATTACCTGAACATAGAGAAAGGACTCGTAAACACATACCATGGTATATATCATCGCCATCTTGGCGTGGTGCCAACTTTTTCCAGTCCTGATAGAAACATTATTATCGCACCAATGTGCCTTATAAAACCGCAGGGTAAAAACATTCATGTATATACAGCATAAACATCTGATATCGTATACATCTACATCCAGTATTGATTGTGTAATGTTGCAGTTAATTATATACATATTCCGCATTTTACACAAAGAAATGGAAGTGCTAATACGTCCACACCAAATGCTAAGTGCCACACCCATCCGGGTCTGCATGGGATATGGTATGTGTTTACGAGTCCTTTGTTTATGTTCACATCATTTTCAGGATTAGTATTGTCAGTTCCTGTCGCGCCTGATGACATTGAGAAAGGTGACTGCCGAAACGCGTCTGTTCCTGCAGAGTTCACAATAAAATATATGAACTCACGCCTGCGAGTGCCTTCTCTTGATTCTTGGAGACGGGGTAACAGAGCGGGCATTTAGAAATGCGGGTACACCCCCACGACGTAATGGCACCCGCCCGCAAGCACACAGGCAAAGGTGGTGGGAGCAGTTATATATATATATATATATATATATATATATATATTAGTTATGTTGCGATTGTACTTTGGTTTATTACTGTCCAGTTGAAGGCATCAGCCGAAACGCGTCGACCGTCCTTTTGTTTTGCACTTGGTGTAGAGAAAAAATGAAAATAAAAATACCTTGAGGAAACTGCCGTGGATTCTCTCTGTGCTGTGGAAGTCTTGGTGGAACCTGCTGAGTTGTTGTGAAGATATATATATATATATATAGGGAAACATCCTTTACAACGCAACTGTTACAACGCACTACCATTACGACGCAACCATTACAACGCAAGTCATTACAACGACTTGCACTGGGGGGCGCTCTAGGATAGGGAACAGTTTTAATTTACTATTCAACACCTTCCCTACCATCCACGGGGACTGGAGTTGGAATAGTAAATTAAACTATTCACTATCCAGCGTCCCCAACGCAAGTCGTTGTAACGACTTGTGTTGTAAAACTTGCGTTGTAAAGGCATGCGTTGTAATAGCATGCGTTGTAACGACATACATCCATATATATATATATTAGGTATGTTGCGATTGTACTTGGGTTTGTTACTGTAAATTTCATCCTTACACTTTTATGTTATGAACTCCAAAGAATCTTTGGTAGTTTGTTGATGTTTGTGTATATTTATTTTATGGTTGTTTGTAATAATGATTTCTGTGGAATATTTTTTTGTACTAATTTAAGTGCAGCTCAATAGAATTCCAAAACATAAATCTATCAATTGAAATAAAGTTGAAATTGAAATGTGCTGAGCTGCTTTACAAAGACACACACATAGACAGTTGCTTAGTTTTTGCAAATACCAAAGCAGATTTTGCATCTTTGTAAATCCGGGGCCTAAATATATATAAATTCATGTTCCAAAAAAATGAACGAGTTTAAAACCTCGTGTGAAAACAGTAGGGCAAGGAAACCCCACACAGACAAAACACACAGACTCAGGACCCGAGACGCAAAGCCAAGAATGTGTTTATCTGGGGGAGGGGGTCACTCACCCCTCACAGCCCCTGAAGCTACGCCCCTGACCCCCTCTTCCTGAGCCCAGGCTGGGCCGAGAGTTGGGGTGACTTGTGTTTCCGGTTCAGCCTGCACCAGGGCTGCTGTGTTTTCCACCCTCAAGGCAGACAGGATGAAACAGCTGGATTACACGCTCATCAGACTGATGTTCCAGTCCAGCTGCGGGTGTGATGACCCGCAGAGCCGGGGTGTGGGTCGGTTCTCCTTGTAACCTCCACGGGCTGGTAGCTCAGTGTGTTATCGCACCTGCTGCTGAGATCTCATGTCAGATCTAAAAATACAAATAAATTGATGCCTCAAAACTTCTCTCAAAGTTCTCCTTCGAAGACACCTCCACATTTAATTCTCGCCCTCTCTATTATCTGAAGGAAGACCTTTTATTATAGTAAATGTCTATTCCCCATGACTATGGAAGTGCCTTCCAGTGTGTTCTTGTGGTTTGAGAGTCTGCCATTTATTGCAGTATTACATTCCTACTTGTACTTTGCACTCCTTTATAACATGCACACGTCACTTTCCCTCTTGTAATGTTTCGTTTTCTACCTTTTCTTGTATTTTGTTTGCTCGATACATGCACAATTGTCACTTTTGCTTCATGTAATGTAAGGTTTGCTTTTGTAAGTCGTTCACTTGTAATGTTCTATTGTATCAGTTCTGTTCCTATTGTGAAGCGCTCTGACGCCTTCGGGTAAATTCGCGCTACATAAAAACACATAAAATAAAATAAATAAATACAAATGTTGCGGTGCCTCGGACCTCAGCCTCCTCCCCTCGTCAGGGGGTGCTGAGTGCCACCGGGCTCGGGGCTGCTGCCAGACCCCAGGGAGGCGGGGTCCGGGGTCTGGGGTGCTGAGTGAGTGAGGCAGGAAGGAGGCGGGATCTGGGGGTGTTGTTGTGGTTAAGAGGGGGCGGGAGGGGGGGTCGAAGGCTGCTAGAGGCTGATAAGGCTAAGGCGGCTGCTGCAGACACGTGGTTGATCCTCAGCAGCAGGAGACGAGTGGCCGGCGTGGGGGCAGCTGCCCAGGAGCAGAGGGGAGTCTGCGGGTGCCCAGGAGCAGAGGGGAGTCTGCGGGTGCCCAGGAGCAGAGGGGAGTCCGCGGGTGCGCCGGCACGGAGAGGGGGTCGGTGCTCGTTGCTGCCTCTGAAGGAGGGGGGCGCCGTGGTACCCCCGGAGCCCACGGTGCAGAGGTGAGGAGGGGCTCAGACCCCACGTGGGGCGGATGTTCTTGTTACCGCTGTTTTTGGATAGGTCTGTGTGTGTGGGGGGGCATTCTGGAAAAGAAGGGGCGAGGGGGGAGGGAGAAGGAAGAGAAAGGCTGCGGGGGAGTAAAGACGAAGAGTACATTTTATAAATAACATTACAAATTTTAAAAACTAAGTAAACATCCCTGGGGTGGAGGGGGGGGGGGAGAGAAGTGAATGTCTATACAATCGGGCGCTAATGATCATACCCAATCCCCACTGACGACACGGGAAGTGGCGTCACGAATGGTGACATCATGCCCAGATAATAATCTTTGCTTGAAAGGGCAAGGGAATATGATAGACGCCGTAAATTACCATAACCACAAAGAAATAGCAAACGATCATTTTTTGTTTTTAACTTGTATAAATGACGTGTTTTTCCACGTATCGAAGCTCTAAGCTTGGTAATGGCTGAAAGTGACAACATATGACACACTGACACGTGTGACGTGTGACCCGCGCGCCTACCCTGCCTTTAGTGAATAATACACACAGTGCTGGTCTGTGTGGGGTCGGTAAACATGCTGTCAAGGTTTGTGTGTGTCCTGCCTGTGTTCCTTGTCTACAGAGCACAGCGTGCCTCGGGTTAATCGTGTCACGCTCTCTGCTCCACAGGGAGAGATTCAAATCCAGGGCACCCCCACAAATAAAGGGGAGCTGCCAGAGGGCTGGGGGCACACACAAACCTACCTCAGGTTACACAGCCATTGTTTACAGTGCAAGCAGCGGCTGTGCGGGGTACAAGGTCACACCTCTCTGGTTTGGGCTAAAGAGAACGGAGTCCCCGTTCTAAAAACACTGGCGGGACACCGTACCGTCCCCCGAGTCACAAAACGAACACGGAGTCTGTGGTCCAAGTGGAAGGGTTGGGGGGAGCTGTAGAGGAGACTGACTCTGTCAGGCTGAATATTCCTGCCCCCCCCCCATTTATTTTAAAAGTTTTATATAGCGCTAGCTTGACCCGTAGGTATCAGAGCGCTTTACATGCAGTAAACACAATGGGGCTGCCGGGATTCCAGTCACTGTGTTGTGAACGTCAGTGGGCATTAAAGCAGGCGCATCGCAGCGCTACTATTGGTCAAAAGCTGATCGGATTAGGGTTTAAAGATCCTTCTCACAGCGGCCTTAAAGGCAGGTGACCAGACGTCCCGGGATTTCCCAGCAATTTCGGCCCATGTCCCGGTTTTTAGAGGGGGGTGGACTGAAAACAGTGAGTGAGAGGCGCTTTTTTGGGTGTTTAAAGCTGTGCTAGGTCGCAGCTGTTACAAGGAAGCAGTTTAATTAATAGTCATGACGTTGCTTGTAAAAAATACATTTTATTTATGTTCTTAATGCATCTTCTGTGATCCTATGTTGATGACAGCTGTCACTCTGCGCCAATCCGTGGATGGAAACTTGTAGTCCTTCTTCTATTTTCCCAAAATGTCCCAGTTTTTGCTTCTCAAGATCCGGTCACTTAAAGGGCCCTGCAGGGTGTTCTGTTTTTATTCAGGAAAAAAATTGTTCTCACAGTTCATAAAGAAAAATGTTGCACCATCACCAGATGGAAGAAATGTACAAAAACTCCCATGCAGCAACCAAAGAATCTAGTTAATGAAAAAAAGGCGGGGAAACGAGTTAAAAAAGAAGGGGTTAGAGTTCTTTCACAGTCTCATCATTTTAGAACAGACGCATTTTCAGTATTAAATACAACAAAGCCATATTTGCTGTTTTTTTATTTTATTTTATGCAACTAACAACCATTGACAAAGCCAATAGTCCTGCCTTGTTGTAGGTGTGATGTATTATATATCTGGATGCAATAACAGAAGTAGCAGAAAACCAGTCGGGAGGCACACTGTGCTAAGCACAGGTTTTTAGCTTATGTGTTGTAAGCCACGCCCTTAACTACATAGGACCGAAGCCCTGGAAACAGCGCCTAGAGTCACCTCTGGCCCCGGCACCGGGCGTCATGCAGGACTCATGACTTCCACGTGTTCAGATTTCCTATGTGAAATGAAATGAAAATACATTTTATAAAGCGCTCGAATGCCTTAGGGCGTCTTGGCGCTGGTGGTACAGTACAATGCATTATAAACCCTCCCCACCCCCACCCCACCCCTTGCTTTGGAACAACAGCGGGGTAGAGTTCTTGATGGGCCTCTTCTGTCTGTGAAGTAAAATGTAAAAAGGTGGGTGAGTGAGTAAGTGAAGGGATGGGTGGATGGATCAGTGAAAGGATGAATGGATGGATAACGAGAGAAAGGATGGATGGATGGATGGATGGATGAGTGAGTGGAAAGATGGATGGATGTGAGAAAAGGTAAACAGATGGATGTATGGGTGGAAGGGTAAGATGGGTGGGTAAAGGGTGGACGGATAAGTGAAAGGATGAATGGATGGATAATGAGAGAGGATGGATGGATGAGTGAGTGGAGGGATGGATGAGAGAACGGGTAAGTAAATAGATTTATGGGTGGAATGGTGGATGGATGGGTAAAAGGGTGGATGAATGAGGGAAAGGGTGGATGGATGAATGAATGGATGGATGAGTGAAATGATGGGTGGATTGATGAATTGGTAATTGAAAGGGTGAATTGATGGACAGATGAGCGGAAGGGTGGATGTAAGGATGGATGAGTGAGTGAAAGGGAGGGTAGATGGACAAAAGGATGGATAGACAAGTGAAGGAGTGAAAGGGTGGATGGATGAGAGAACGGATGGGTGGATAAGTGATAGGGTCAATGGATGGATTCATGAGTGGATGAGTAGATGGATGAGTTGGTGGGTGGAATGTTGGATGGCTGAGTAAAAGGGGGATGGAGAGAGAAAGGGAGGATGGATGGATGACTGAAAGGATGGATGGGTGGAAGGATGAGTGACTGGGTGGATGGATGAGTAAGTGAAAGGATGGCTGAGTGTATGGATGAATAGGGTGAAAGGATGGATGTATAATGGATGGATGAGTGAAAAGGTGGGTGGAAGAATATATGGTGGATAGGTTTGCAAATGGTTGAATAGGTTTGGATATAGACGGGCGCACAGATGGGAGAACAGAATGAATGGTGAAAGACTGAATGATGGATGAAAGAATGATTACACCTTGTAGCCCCCATTATCTTAAGTAACATAACCTTTATATTGACTTTCACGTTTATACGAGTCATTGATTCTATATAATGTGTGAGTGTGATGTAACACACTGCGACACCCTGCCCTAGATACTTGGGATAAGTAGCACTATAAAATAAATTAAATACTCATGAGATAGGGTCTATGTGAAGATGAGGGGCACCATTGGAGGGTGGTAGCGAGGCCGGACTGGCCGGACCGGGCATCAGGCGTTTCCCTTGGAGGGTGGAAAGGTAGGGGGGTGGTTTTGTTACTGGGGTCTGGCACTGCAAAGATCCTTCTATATCCAGCAGTTTTCAGGCAACAATAAAAGCGGCCTCACTTGTATTCAGGTGAGGTTCACCAGTGTCTGCGGACTAATGTCCCTGCAGGAGCGAGATGGGAGTTTTGAATCCTCTGAGGTAGCACAGAGGGTTAACATGCCTGCTGCAAAGAATGTGTACCATGCATATCAAAGATTAGTATTTTATGTGCAGATCTCAGTGGGTTACTGCTTATGTCACTGAGATTCTTTTGTTTCGGCACAGTTCATAAGTTACACACGCAATCTAGCACAGTGAGCTATGAACTGACATCAAAGGGCTGCCTGGAACAGGTTTCAAAGTTATGTTTCATTCCCAGTCTTTCATTATCCTGATGTTGCTAAAAAAGCTTTCTGAGGGTAGGAATCGGATGTATGACGGTACGACGCGTACCGTCACAACACGTTCCTTTACAACGCGTCCCTTACAACGCAAGTCGTTACAACGACTTGCGTTGGGGGCGCGGATTTAGAATAGTATAATTTACTATTCTAACACCAGTCCCCATGGACACTAGGGAAGCTGTTGGAATAGTAAATATACTATGTTTAATCCTGTAGCGCCCTCCAGCGCAAGTCGTGGTTACGACTTGCGTTGTAACGGACGCGTTCTAAAAGCCACGCGGAGTAAAATCTGCGTCGAAAAGGATGTTTCCCGTAGGAATCATCTCTTATCATTAAAGTTAACCCTAACCACAGCGCTATGTTCTGAATCCCGTGTTTGAGCTTCTTCAGACAAAGCACTCTTAATAATACCTACCAGTACGTGTGACGTGAATCCAACACCTTGTGGTCCCCTTTGTCTTATGTAACATTTTCTGTACTCTGATTTACACACGTATGATTCATTGTCTCTGTGTTTGCGCCTGATGTAAAGTGCTCCGACGCCCTACACTGGAATGAGAGGCGCTATAAAACAAATCAAATGCCTGCGAGAGAGGCGCTATGGAGAGATGAGAGGCGCTATGGAGAGATGAGAGGCGCTATGGAGAGATGAGAGGCGCTGTTGGAGGGTGATAGTGAGAGAATCATTGAAGAGCCCCAACAAAGATTGTCGTGTCCTGGTGCACAGTAAATGCATCATTTACTGTGCTTTAGAAGCTAATACAATTGAATATAGAATGACAAATGTGTTGCCGAATGCCCCATGGTTTCCCACATTTTTTGGGGGGTTCGAAAACAAAGGCTGTAAGCTGTCAGTTTGTTTCTAACGCACAGTAACTTTTAAATATCTGTAAATGAACTGTGCAGATGTTTCAAAACATATCAGCAGTTCGGAAACCACAAATGGACCACTTGTTTGTAATTCAGAAGTGCCTGGAAACAGAGTTTTAACAGGACCAAAACAATCAAGGCGCTTTACTTGGTGACATTCAAATGATGCGTATTTGCTGAAACCACGTTTCCACACATTAGTATTTGTGCGCTGTATAGATTTATCAGTAAAACTGCATGCCTCGTCCATTTCAATAGAAAATGTTGTGCGTGTAAAAGACAGCGCCCCCTCTGCCCTACAATAATGCCTCAACGGCGTGTACAGTTCCTTGTCTGTAGCACACTTCTGTGTATCAACGAGAATCTGTAGTTTACAGCTCGCAGGAATGAAAGGGCCCAAGCAGTTTACTATTTCCAATATACAGCTAAAATAAGGTGGGCTATAATATGGCAAGCCACGAAACCGGTCCCAGGATGCTTGTTTCTGGTCTAGGAAAAACCTGGCCTGGCAGTTCGGGCTGGACTGTTCCCATGGGGAACAGGGTCAAGACTGATTTGCATATGGTTGGGTCTAAATTGGAATGGCATGGTGTGCAAAACAAATTATGGATTTGACACAGATCTGTGACTGGGGGTGAATGTTTGATTAATTGTGTCCATCACCTGTTCTTTTTGCACTTGTTGCCCTAAGTGATGGGTATGCCCAGACGTGGGTCCTGTGCTGATTAAGCCACCAGATGTCAGCTAGGGTGACAAAACTGGTCCCAGGATGCTTGTTTCCGGTCCAGGGAAGACATGGCTTGGCAGTTCAGGCTGGACTGTTCCCATGAGGCACAGGGTCAAGACTGATTTGCATATGGTTGGGGCTAAACTGGAATGGTGTGGTGTGCAAAAAAATATGGAATTACCCAGGTCTGTGACTGGGGGTGAATGTTTGATTCATTCAGCATTCCGTCCATCATCTGTTCTTTTTGCATAGGGCTAGCCAGGGCATTATATAATAATGTCAACTCTTATCTTACAGAACCGTTCTGACCCACAATTCCATAACACTCAGCAGAGCGCAGCTAATTCTAGCTCATGCAGTCTGGGTAATAACTCCCTTTTCCTGCTTAATGCTCTTATCCGCGTACGAGACCTCTCCGCTATGGGTCGTATCCATCACTCAGCACCGTACCTGCCCCTAAACCAGTCATCACCAGCTGAACAGACATGGAGTACCTGAAGCGACCTGACACATACAGCATCTCTTGTAGGACTGCCCCCTGGTCCAGCCCTGCAGGTCCCAATTAGCTGGGAAACAACATTTACAACGCAACTTTAACAATGCACTACCATTACAACAAAACTTTTGCAACGCAACATCCATTACATCGCATGCCATTACAACGCAACCATTACAAGGCACGACACTACAACGCATATCACTACAATGCATGTCATTACAACGCAGTCATTACAACGCATACCATTACAACGCATACCATTACCATCCAACACTTACCCTACTGTTGCACCCCCTGGAGTTAGAACAGTATTTTTTACCCCTACACTATTCAATACTTACCATACATGCAATGTAATGTTATGCGTTGTAATGGTATGCGTTGTAAAGGTAGTATGCGTTGTAATGGAATGCGTTGTAAAGGTAGTATGCGTTGTAATGGAATGCGTTGTAAAGGTAGTTTTTAAAAATTCGTTGTAATGGAATGCGTTGTAATGGATGGTGCATTGTAAAAAATGCGTTGTAAAGGTATGCGTTGTAAAAGTATGCGTTGTAACGTCACACAACCCAATTAGCTGCATCCTATGCGCGCCGCTGTACAGCTCACAGTGGGACTCTGATATGAGATGCTAGTAAGAAAGTCCATTCGTGCAGATCTCCCGGCCACTCCTCTCACCAAACATGTCTGATCAGGACCAAGAGTTGTAAACAAAATATCAGACTGGACAACCCAGTGCAGTAACCATATAAATAGATTGTGAGCATATGAAATACCACAAAAAGACCTGCACAGTTGCTCAAAGCTGCGCGCATACTGACAAAACCGTGAAGTGCACGATTGTCTCAACCGAATATGAACTTATTTTGACGTGTAATTAAGTGGTTGTCTATTTACTTACTTATATACTATCGTGCAACCTCCTCTGATATGTCTGTAAAACTTACCTTTTGTCCCCGAAGTTTTGTCCTGATTTTTGACCCTTTGTCCTGAATGTTTACACTCGGAGGGCCAATTCACAGAACTAACTTAAGACAAAATCCTAAACTTACTACTTTTGGTATTCACAGAAGGAACTTACTCATTTCGGTATTCACAGAAGTTAGGATTTTGTCTTAAAACAGACTTAAGTTAGGATTCTGTCTTAAGTCTGTCTTAAGTCTGTCTTAAGACAAAATCCTAATTTCTGTGAATACCAAAAGTAGTAAGTTTAGGATTTTGTCTTAAGTTAGTTCTGTGAATCGGCCCCACAGTTCTGAATTTGCACCCGTGCCAGTTGGTCACCCTACCACCGAGGCAGACTCTGTCGAGCAGGTTAATGGGTTTTAAATATGTCTTTAATTAGGGACGGGGGTCACAGGACAGACAGACATGTGAGAGAAGTGCATTGAGGTTGGTGAGGGGGGGCGCACAGGACCACTGCCCCCCCACCCCCAAAACATCGTGAGAAAAATGCCCCGAGGCAGGCACTGGCGAGCAGGGTAATGGGTTTTAAATGTGTCTTTAATAAGTGAGGGGGTCACAGGACAGACAGACATCTGAGAGAAGTGCATTGAGGTTAGTAAGTGAGGGGGGGGTCCTCAGACCCCCATATCCTGAGAGCAGTGCTCTGAAGCAGGTTGATGAGGCTTAAAAGTCACTTTAATAAGGGGGGGCAGCGGGAGTCACATGACCCCGCCCAGCCCACCCGGGGGGGGGGGGGGCACTGAGGGGGGGGAAACGAGAAGCAGACGGATGGGGTCTAAAGCTCACTTTACTGAGGGATGGAGGCGGCCACGCCCCCACCGGAAATTCTGGAGCCCCTGGAATGCAGGGTGCGTGCCAGGGACGCACCACCAGGGCTGGGGGCGGGGGGGGGGGGGGCTGGTGAGACCTGAGGGTGGGGGGGGCATGGCCCAGTGGGGAGGCGAGCTGGTGGGGCCCCGAGGGGGGGGGCATGGGCTGGGTGGAGGAGGGATAGTCGGACAGGGAAGAGAGCAGGGGCGGGGTCTGAATGTGTGTGTGTGGGGGGGTGGGAGGGATCTTGGTCAGGCGGGGGTGAGAGGGGAGTTATTTAGTTTTCAGCGCCTTGTCGCCTGCTGGCTGGGTTGGCGCTGTAGAAAAAGCGCCCATATGCAGACAGGACTCGAGAGGCGGCGCAGCCGTGAGAAGAGGGAATTTGGTGCAGAGGAGAGAGGTGAGGGGGTCCGATGGGGAGAGGTGGCCGGTGGGGAGAGGTGGTCCGGTGGTGGAGGTGGTCCGGTGGGGAGAGGTGGTCCGGTGGTGGAGGTGGTCCGGTGGTGGAGGTGGTCCGGTGAGGAGAGGTGGTCCGGTGGTGGAGGTGGTCCGGTGGGGAGAGGTGGTCCGGTGGTGGAGGTGGTCCGGTGGTGGAGGTGGTCCGGTGGTGGAGGTGGTCAGGTGGTGGAGGTGGTCAGGTGGTGGAGGTGGTCCGGTGGTAGAGGTGGTCCGGTGGTGGAGGTGGTCCGGTGGTGGAGGTGGTCCGGTGGTGGAGGTGGTCAGGTGGTGGAGGTGGTCAGGTGGTGGAGGTGGTCAGGTGGTGGAGGTGGTCAGGTGGTGGAGGTGGTCAGGTGGTGGAGGTGGTCAGGTGGTGGAGGTGGTCCGGTGGTGGAGGTGGTCAGGTGGTGGAGGTGGTCCGGTGGTGGAGGTGGTCCGGTGGGGAGAGGTGGTCCGGTGGTGGAGGTGGTCCGGTGGTGGAGGTGGTCCGGTGGTGGATGTGGTACGGTGGTGGAGGTGGTCCGGTGGTGGAGGTGGTCCGGTGGTGGAGGTGGTCCGGTGGTGGAGGTGGTACGGTGGTGGAGGTGGTACGGTGGTGGAGGTGGTCCGGTGGGGAGAGGTGGTCCGGTGGTCGAGGTGGTCCGGTGGTGGAGGTGGTCCGGTGGTGGAGGTGGTCCGGTGGGGAGAGGTGGTCCGGTGGTGGAGGTGGTCCGGTGGGGGGAGGTGGTCCGGTGGTGGAGGTGGTCCGGTGGGGGGAGTTGGTCCGGTGGGGAGAGGTGGTCCGGTGGGGAGAGGTGGTCCGGTGGTGGAGGTGGTCTGGTGGGGAGAGGTGGTCCGGTGGTGGAGGTGGTCCGGTGGGGAGAGGTGGTCCAGTGGTGGAGGTGGTCCGGTGGGGAGAGGTGGTCCGGTGGTGGAGGTGGTCCGGTGGGGAGAGGTGGTCCGGTGGTGGAGGTGGTCCGGTGGTGGAGGTGGTCCGGTGGTGGAGGTGGTCCGGTGAGGTGAGGCGGTCCGGTGGGGGAGGCGGTCCGGTGGTGGAGAGGTGGTCCGGTGGTGGAGGTGGTCCGGTGGGGAGAGGTGGTCCGGTGGTGGAGGTGGTCCGGTGGGGAGAGGTGGTCCGGTGGTGGAGGTGGTCCGGTGGGGAGAGGTGGTCCGGTGGTGGAGGTGGTCCGGTGGGGAGAGGTGGTCCGGTGGTGGAGGTGGTCCGGTGGTGGAGGTGGTCCGGTGGTGGAGGTGGTCCGGTGAGGTGAGGCGGTCCGGTGGGGGAGGCGGTCCGGTGGTGGAGGTGGTCCGGTGGGGGGAGGTGGTCCGGTGGTGGAGGTGGTCCGGTGGGGAGAGGTGGTCCGGTGGTGGAGGTGGTCCGGTGGTGGAGGTGGTCCGGTGGTGGAGGTGGTCCGGTGGTGGATGTGGTCCGGTGGGGAGAGGTGGTACGGTGGTGGAGGTGGTCCGGTGGTGGAGGTGGTCCGGTGGTGGAGGTGGTCCGGTGGGGAGAGGTGGTCCGGTGGGGAGAGGTGGTCCGGTGGTGGAGGTGGTCCGGTGGTGGAGGTGGTCCGGTGGGGAGAGGTGGTCCGGTGGGGAGAGGTGGTCCGGTGGGGAGAGGTGGTCCGGTGGGGAGAGGTGGTCCGGTGGTGGAGGTGGTCCGGTGGTGGAGGTGGTCCGGTGGGGAGAGGTGGTCCGGTGGTGGAGGTGGTCCGGTGGGGAGAGGTGGTCCGGTGGTGGAGGTGGTCCGGTGGGGAGAGGTGGTCCGGTGGTGGAGGTGGTCCGGTGGTGGAGGTGGTCCGGTGGTGGAGGTGGTCCGGTGAGGTGAGGCGGTCCGGTGGGGGAGGCGGTCCGGTGGTGGAGGTGGTCCGGTGGGGGGAGGTGGTCCGGTGGTGGAGGTGGTCCGGTGGGGAGAGGTGGTCCGGTGGTGGAGGTGGTCCGGTGGTGGAGGTGGTCCGGTGGTGGATGTGGTCCGGTGGGGAGAGGTGGTACGGTGGTGGAGGTGGTCCGGTGGTGGAGGTGGTCCGGTGGTGGAGGTGGTCCGGTGGGGAGAGGTGGTCCGGTGGGGAGAGGTGGTCCGGTGGTGGAGGTGGTCCGGTGGTGGAGTTGGTCCGGTGGTGGAGGTGGTCCGGTGGTGGAGGTGGTCCGGTGGTGGATGTGGTACGGTGGTGGAGGTGGTCCGGTGGTGGAGGTGGTCCGGTGGGGGGAGGTGGTCTGGTGGTGGAGGTGGTCTGGTGGTGGAGGTGGTCCGGTGCGGAGAGGTGGTCCGGTGGTGGAGGTGGTCCGGTGGTGGAGGTGGTCCGGTGGTGGAGGTGGTCCGGTGGGGAGAGGTGGTCCGGTGGTCGAGGTGGTCCGGTGGTGGAGGTGGTCCGGTGGTGGAGGTGGTCCGGTGGGGAGAGGTGGTCCGGTGGTGGAGGTGGTCCGGTGGTGGAGTTGGTCCGGTGGTAGAGGTGGTCCGGTGGTGGAGTTGGTCCGGTGGTGGAGGTGATCCGGTGGTGGAGGTGATCCGGTGGTGGAGGTGGTCCGGTGGTGGATGTGGTCCGGTGGTGGAGGTGGTCCGGTGGGGGGAGGTGGTCTGGTGGTGGAGGTGGTCCGGTGCGGAGAGGTGGTCCGGTGGTGGAGGTGGTCCGGTGGTGGAGGTGGTCCGGTGGGGAGAGGTGGTCCGGTGGGGAGAGGTGGTCCGGTGGGGAGAGGTGGTCCGGTGGTCGAGGTGGTCCGGTGGTGAGAGGTGGTCCGGTGGTGAGAGGTGGTCCGGTGGTGGAGGTGGTCTGGTGGTGGTCCGGTGGTGAGAGGTGGTCCGGTGGTGAGAGGTGGTCCGGTGGTGAGAGGTGGTCCGGTGGTGGAGGTGGTCCGGTGGTGGAGGTGGTACGGTGGTGGAGGTGGTACGGTGGGGAGAGGTGGTCCGGTGGTGGAGGTGGTCCGGTGGTGGAGGTGGTCCGGTGGTGGAGGTGGTCCGGTGGTGGAGGTGGTCCGGTGGGGGAGGCGGTCCGGTGGGGAGAGGTGGTCCGGTGGTGGAGGTGGAGAGGTGGTCCGGTGGGGAGAGGTGGTCCGGTGGGGAGAGGTGGTCCGGTGGTGGAGGTGGTCCGGTGGTGGAGGTGGTCCGGTGGTGGAGGTGGTCCGGTGGTGGATGTGGTACGGTGGTGGAGGTGGTCCGGTGGTGGAGGTGGTCCGGTGGTGGAGGTGGTCCGGTGGGGAGAGGTGGTCCGGTGGGGAGAGGTGGTCCGGTGGGGGGAGGTGGTCCGGTGGGGGGAGGTGGTCCGGTGGTGGAGGTGGTCCGGTGGTGGAGGTGGTCCGGTGGGGAGAGGTGGTCCGGTGGTGGAGGTGGTCCGGTGGTGGAGGTGGTCCAGTAGGGAGCGTCCACTGCAGGGGCCTGTGTCCGACCTCCTGGTCACAGGTTCAAATCCCGGCGGTCCACTCAGCCTCTCATCCTTCTGAGGTCAATAAAATGAGTACTATTAAGTTGGGTAACAATAAACGGCTGTTATTCAGCGCCAAGATGCCCTTGTGTGAACGTGCCCTATACACACACGTTGTGTTATAATGTGTGTATTTTCATTCCTCTGTACACCACACATGATTCCAAGGTGTCCATGCTTGCTCGGTGTTGTGAGAGGTTGTTGTCTTCGAATCACGCCAGGAGCTTTCGCAACATCGAGGCGTTTCCCGCCCGTCGTCACTCACCTCTGACGTCTGTTGTTGTGTAGCTGTGTGCAGGGTCACATCTAGGACGTGACTTACAAAAGGACACAGTAATATTCCACCCAGGGGCTGGTGCTGATGCTGGCATCAGGTGACGTTGAATAAATCTATATTGTGATTTGCCAATGCTTTGCTACATTTGCTCACCCTATGCTGATTGTGCGATCTCCTGGGACTTCGGTTGTGAAAATGACTATAAAGTGATGCATTTTGGGGAGTGACCTATAGATCGCCCTCTTAGCCTCCAACTTTAGAGGGAAAAACCCCTTGTCTTATGCTTGGGGCTGTTTTTGTTTTGTCTTCATGTCGGTAACTTCTCACACTGGTTCTTATAAAGTAAAGTAAAGTCCACATTTGTAAAGCGCACAATCACCCGTAAGGGTCTCTAGGCGCTGGGGGCCGACGGGAAGATTAAGCGAGCTATTGCCCAGAGTCACATGGTGCTGGGCTAACCTGCCGCCGGAGCCGGGGATCGAACCGTGGTCCCCAGATTCCAGTGTCAGTCGCCCTGGCCGCGGCGCCACACCTCTCCCTTATGCATTTTTATTAGAATTCTTTTTGCCTCCTGTATGGCACCTTGACTTATTTTAATGAACCTTTATGATTTTCCTTTCAAACTTACTCCTTGGGATTTAGTTTCCTTCCAATGCTGTTTATTGATCTTGTATTTGAGTGCCTTTAAGGGATACATTGCCTCGTGCATACTTGAGGTTTGACCCCGTCCCCGACCCTTCCTGGGTGCTTGATATGTCGAGATAAGGACCGAGGGCCCGATCCACAGAACTAACGTAAGACAAAATCCTAAACTTACTACTTTTGGTATTCACAGAAGGCATTTAGTTGTAGTAAAGTTAGGATTTTGTCTTCAGTTTGACTTAAGACAAACTTAAGACAAACTTAGGACAGACTTAGGACAGACTTAGGACAGGCTTAGGACAGGCTTAGGACAGGCTTAGGACAGGCTTAGGACAGACTTAGGACAGACTTAGGACAGTCTTAAGACAGTCTTAGGACAGTCTTAGGACAGACTTAGGACAGACTTAGGACAGACTTAGGACAGACTTAGGACAGACTTAGGACAGTCTTGAGACAGTCTTGAGACAGTCTTGAGACAGTCTTGAGACAGTCTTGAGACAGACTTAGGACAGTCTTAAGACAGACAGACTTAGGACAGACTTAGGACAGACTTAAGACCGACTTAAGACCGACTTAAGACAGACTTAAGACAGACTTAAGACAGACTTAGGACAGACTTAGGACAGACTTAGGACAAAATCCTAACTTTACTACTACTAAATGCCTTCTGTGAATACCAAAAGTAGTAAGTTCAGGATTTTGTCTTAAGTTAGTTCTGTGAATCGGGCCCTGACATACTAGTTATTAACCTTCCCTCTGTCTGAGCTGAGTTCGGTTAAAGTCTCGTCTGAATAGTGGGTCTTTTGAAGGGCTGTTGGTCGGGTTGGGGCTGACGGCTTTCAAGGGTCTCCTGGGGTCTTCCTCAGTGACTCTTCATGGACCAGATTGTCAGACATAAGTTTAGGTTCTTGGTATAGCTCATCGAGGCCCTGGTTTTGCGCTCTGTAGAGGTTGTCAGAGAAATAACGGTGACGGTGCACACCATGCCACCAGAGCAGCGGTTCAGTCATCGCGAGAGCTGTCTGCTTCCTGGAGATGCGTGTGTGAGGAGCCCGGATGGACGGTGGAGGGCTGAGGACACTAAGGGAAGGCTCTGGTTGGCCAGTAGGGCGGTCCTCGATTCTGCAGGGTGCAGCAACTTTGACCTCCATTGCGTCAAGGACGGTGACCAATGCCTGGCGCTGGGTCCTGGCGTTGATACCATGGAGTCTGCTTGCCTCGTTCCAGAGTTTGTGACTTCTGCCATTGAAGGCTCTGGGCGAAAGGCCGTTGATGGGCACCATACGTCACTGGGCAAGTGGACCATTCCCGAGATCCGCTCTGGACTTTGTATCTGAAGCCGGCGAGGAGCGAGGGAGACCCTGAGGTCTGGTCCCCAAGACTTGTGACTTCTGCCATTGAAGGCCCTGGATGAAAGACCGTTGATGGGCACCAGACGTCACTGGGCAAGTGGACCATTCCCGAGATCCGCTCTGGACTTTGTATCTGAAGCCGGCGAGGAGCGAGGGAGCCCCTGATGTCTGGTCCCCAAGACTTGTGACTTCTGCCATTGAAGGCCCCGGATGAAAGACCAATGATGGGCACCACACGTCACTGGGCAAGTGGACCATTCCAGAGATCAGCTCTGGACTTTGTATCTGAAGCCGGCGAGGAGCGAGGGAGCCCCTGAGGTCTGGTCCCCAAGACTTGTGACTTCTGCCATTGAAGGCCCTGGATGAAAGGCCGTTGATGGGCACCACACGTCACTGGGCAAGTGGACCATTCCAGAGATCCGCTCTAGACTTTGTATCTGAAGCCGGCGAGGAGCCCCTGAGGTCTGGTCCCCAAGACTTGTGACTTCTGCCATTGAAGGCTCTGCATGAATTACCGTTGATGGGCACCACACGTCACTGGGCAAGTGGACTGTGAGAAGTTGGCCTGGTAGGGGATGTTTCCAATTCTGGAACCACCTACTACCTGACCAAACAATCCCCTTATGGTGTCTGGTTGTAAGTCAACCTTATTAGACAAGCTATCCTAGTGGTAGCATGGACTAAGCAGCCTAAAGGCTTAACTTAAGAGGTCGTGTTAAGCGAGCTGTTTTACCACATACAATCCTGTAATACCAAATGAAAGGACACCACACAAGTATATATTATAAAAATATATGTGTTTATTACTAAAAACAATCCCCAGTATTCTTTATGAATAAAGGGGCACAAGCGTTAAATCAAAAGCACTGTTTAAACATACAAAGTTGCACAATTATGGATGAGGGCAGGGGGCCACTCAAACCATATACTAAACAAGTGGTATAAGAGAGGCCACTCGAACAGTGGTTAGGCCTAGGGCCTAGGGAATCGCTGGGAGCAGTCAGGACAAGCAATGCTGAAGTCGGGAATGGCCCTCGGGATTCGGGAGATGTGCGGAAAGCGCACGCATGCACCAATGTTAACCAATGGTGCGTAAAAGTCAAATAGTTAAAGTTTAAGGACACTTCCGCTGAACCTAGAGGAACAAAACTTAACACACAGACCCTAGAGGTGTGCACCAGTGTGGGAACACCGGCGGAGCAAAGTTACCTCACCCACAGGAAGTGGGTGCACAGGGTCGAAGTGGCGTCGGGTTTTGACACGCAGGCTCTTGGTGCTTGAAGCTGAAAGGGCTGCAGGCAGGGTGAAGACGAAGTGTCCGGTGGAGTCCAAGGGTGGACTCAAGTTGTAGAGTACCTGAAAGCAGAGGGGACAGAGTCTGGGTCACTCAGCAGTGACCAGGGTGGAACCAGGACGGAACCAGGCAATGTCGGGCGCAATCAGGTGGTCGTCGAGGCGCTTCTCTTCGCTGTCACGTGGGCTCTGGGGCATCTGCGACGTCCAGGAGCAGGTCACGATCTGTCCCACGCAGGCTCTCACCGTCGGTGCAGTCGGCTTCCGGTTTGGAGCAAACAAGCCTTGGTAAGAGCAATCCACGCGGGATTGGAAGATGGCGTCTTACTCGGACCAGGAAGGTCAGAGTCGGGGCTCCCTTTCAGGGGAGCTGGTGTGGATCTGGAGCAACCAGAATCACGAGTCTTCTTTTGTAGTTCGTCGGCACAGGGACCACAAGCCAGCTGGCAAGTGACCGGGCCAACGCGTTGAGCCAAATCGTGCCAAAGGGCCCCACGCAGCACTCGTCGAGTGTGGAGGGCTGAACTTCGGCTCAGGAGTAGCTCAGGGTGGGGGCTTCTCAAACCCCGGTGTACAGCTTCGAGGGTCACTCGTGGGCTGCACGGTCAGCGTCTCGTGGTCACTTCAAGATGGCGTGCCCCACGCTTCCGGTCGCCTCCACGGGTCTCAGCTTTGCAGGGACTGTGGATCGGGCTGTTAGAAGCTGGGCAGGCTTGATCTCGTCGATCTCAGTCGCTCGAGTTCCGGCGGGAACTGCAACCAAGTAGACGTCGAGGGCTGGATGGTGCCTGCTGCTGCAGGGTGGTCACTCCTTGACCACAAGGGAGATTCTTCGGGCTTCCACGTTGAGATGGAGGGCGAAGGGTCCAGAATATCGTTTCAAATGTTTCTTCCAGGAAATCTGATGTGCATTGGCACTGCTCCCACTCTTATTCGAATCTGGGGGGCGTGATTACCTGCTAGGTCCCCTCCTATGGGTGGGACCCAGGAAGTGGGTGGATACACCCCCTTCCTTTGATCCAGGCCGCCCTGGCACGAGGGCTGGAGTGCCCCAGAACCGGTTTGGCCGGATTATGCAAGGGGCAGCCTTGTGCGCCCCAGGCAGTGTCTGGTTTCTTTCAAACCTCCCTGCTACAATACACTATCTCCTGTCTGGAGGGCGGTGACACCCTCCTGTGACAGGAAACCCTTTGTCCAGGACCCCCTTGACTGGGTTTCGGTCAGCTCCAGGGGTCCAGACATTTGTCTGTGGCAGAGGCATCCATTTTGTGGATCTTAAGGCCTTTGGAGAAATCAACCGCATTAAAGTGAAGTAACATGTCTTACCCCTCTAGAGGGGTGGAATGCCATCCCCGTCGCCAGAACTGGCGAGGGGATGGTATTCCAAAGCGTATGACACCTTACACGACATGTTTTGATAAAGCCAAACCAGAGTTGCTAAATAACCGCGAGGATTATAAGGCACTTAATAGTATATGGTATGGCATTATCCTGAAACAGCTTAGGGATTTGTTCCCGACGGCTGCAGACAGGCTCAGCTCATGCTAGAGCTCCATCTCACATAAAAACCATGCACCCAGCCTCCAGGATTGGTGAGGCCTGTCTATAGGAGTGGCTCACAGGTTTACATGTGTCCAGATATAGGTTTAGACATAGGTATACTATATCTAAGCAAGGGGTGTGTACACCACCTTACCCCAGCTGAGTGATCAGCCAGTTGTGTCAATTTAAGAACCAGCCAGGGGTGGCAAAAGATATGCTGCAGCCCCTGGTAGGCCTTAGTGGCTCCTGTGCCCTGTGCACCTATAGTGCATTCTACAGGGGCTGACAAGGAGTCCATTTCCAATTGGTATGTACCTAGGGTACATGGAATCCATTTTACAGAGAGAGCAGATGGCCTGGGGCCCTGATTAGCAGGGAACCAGGTCAACTAAGTCAAAAAACCAGCTAAACACAGGCAAAAAATCTGGGGTAACCATAGTCAGGTAGCCACCTTCCTACATAACCCCCCCCCAAACGAAAGGAGATAAGGCTATCCTTGGCCAGGTAAGCCTATATTGCCTGAGTGGCCATATAAGGAAGTACCTGCACTAGCATGGGTACCCCCTGTCTCATGGTCCACTAAGCAGTCCCTCACCCTTTGGGTATTAGAGGGTCTCCACCATAGGGAATCACTACCTTGGGTGTGTTTATGCAAAGTTAAAGGCTGGTTTGGATATGGAGTATTGAAGTGAGGCTCTACTAATTTAGGGCTTAGCTTCCTCCAATTATCTTCCACCATGTGTGCCTTTCTTTCTTTAACTGAGTTGCACTGGGCTCTCAGGGTCAACCTCTGGCTACCTAAAGCTGGAGGCTGGGTCCCTCTGTTTGGCTTGCTGGAGGGACAGTTCAGGTTTGGGCCCCTTGGGTCCCAGGTTTGGCTGTGCCCAACAGAATCCATCTGTGGGAGGTCCCTAACTGTTTTTAAGGGGGCTCCCTTAGGAGTTTTTAAAGTTTTCACCTTACTAGGGCTACTAGTTTTGGTGCACCTAATCTTTTGATGGGGGTGCTTTATTTGACAGGGGGCCCTCTGGGTCTCACTGTCCTTCTTGTCCTCTGCAGCCCTGGGCTGGCTAAGGCAAGGTAGAGAGGGGCAGGTTACCTGCTCCAGACTGGGTCCCACCTGAGAAGGGTCCACTGACATCAGAGGTTCTGTCAGGCTAGGCCCAACCACCTCTGGGGCAGTTCCTTCATCGGGGGTAAGATCAGTTCCCTGAGGAGGCTGATCCTGTCCTAAAGTCTGGTGAGGGGGAGATTTCTCTTCCTCCTCCATGCTCTCAGTTTGTGTGGAGTTATCCATCATTTCAGGCTTCACAACACACATATCAGTTTGAGTTTGGGCTGTGGCCATCACAGCCCCACCAACCTTTTCAGGAGGAGACTCAGTTTGGGTTTCTGCTGTTATCATAACAGCTTTGCTATTCTGTTCAGGAAGAGCTTTTGCTAAAGATGGGGCAGAGAGTTTCTCAGCCCTACCAACCTTTTCAGGAAGGACATCTTGAATTGGGGCTGTAGCCATTACAGCCCCACTAACCTTTCCATTGGAATTCACCATCCTAGAATGGATTTCCTGTTCAACCCCAGCCCAGGCTGAGATTTCTAAATCATTACCCAGTAGACAGTCTACAGGCAAGTTTGGGGACACTGCCACTCTCTTTGGGCCAGTGACACCTCCCCAGCTGAGACTTACTACTGCCATGGGATGATTTGTTTGGATGCCATCAATGTTTATTACCTGGTATGTGGCACCAGGTAAAAGTTGCTTAGAGGGGACTATGCCATCAGCCACCATGGTGATGCTAGCCCCTGTGTCTCTAAAAGCTTCAACTCTTAAACCATTGATGATGGGTTCTTGTCTATACTTGCTCAAAGTATTTGGGCAAGCAGAGAAGTTGGCAAACCCCATGCCAGCCTCATAAACAAGATCATTGGGTGATGGGGACCTGGATAGGCCAGGGTCCACCTGATTTCCAAAAGTAAACCCACCCAGATTCCTGGGTGTGCTTCCACTTCCTGGGGGATTACTGCTGACAGTAACAGGAGGTGTTGAAGCTGGCTTTGGAGGTATATTTTCTTTATTGTTATTCTTGGGACAACAGCTGTCTGTTTTGTAATGCCCCACCTGTTTACAGGGATAACAATAGGGTTTTTTCTCAGTTGAAGAAGTGTCTTGGGACCCACCCCCATCCTTGGAGTTTTGGGGCCCTGGGGAAGTCTTTTCTTTACTTTTATCCCCACCCTTATCTTGAGGCTTGGTAGACTCCTTCTTCTGGTTATTGTCCTGATTCTTAGGCCTAATCCTGGTTCTGACCCATTTGTCTGCCTTCTTTCCCAATTCTTGGGGAGAGGTCAGATCAGAGTCTACCAGGTGCTGGTGTAAGAGCTGGTTCTGACAATTACTTAGGATCTGCTCCCTCATAATCAAATTATACAATCCTGTAAAGTCATGTACTTTGCTGCCATGTAGCCAACCCTCCAGAGCCTTAGTAGCACAATCTACAAAATCAGTCCAGTCCTGAGTCTGTGTCTTCTGGGTATCTCTGAACTTCAACCTGTACTGTTCAGTGGTTAAGCCAAACCCATCTATCAGAACACTCTTCAGGACTTTGTATTTGTTTGCATCCTCATGTCTGACAGTGAGGAGCTTGTCCCTCCCTTTCTCTGAAAAGGAGTACCATAAGATTGCTGCCCACTGTTCCTCAGGAACCTGCTGTACCATGCAGGCTCTCTCAAGAGCAGTCATCCATTTGTGGATGTCATCCCCTTCTTTGAAGGGGGGCACAATCTTTGTCAGGTTTCTACTATCATAGGACCTGGGTTTCTCTTTAGGAATATTGCTGCCACCAGTGGCATCTAAGCCACACAATTTCTGCTCTCTTGCCAAGGCAAGTTTAGCTTGGGCTAAGGTAAGCTTAGCTTGACTCAGGGCTACCTCCTCTCTCTCTATCTGGAGTCTGACAGCCCTCATTCTAGCCCTATGCTCAGCTTTCTGAGAAGCACTCATGCCTCTCTCTGATTCTCTGGAGGCACTAGAAAGATGAGAGTCCCCTGAGGGAGATCTCACTCTTCTGTTGCCTGGGAGAATCACTTGTTGGGTTCTGGGGAGGTGCTGGCCCTCTCCATTCCCCAGTAGGTCCAAGTTGGCCTGGCTAAGCCTACCAACTGGAACCTGGCTACCCTGATCCTGTACTTCTAAGTCCTCAACTTCTGAGTCCTCATCCAAGTCATCATCATCCTCCTCTTCAGGGGGATCAACTGCAGGGGGGTTCCCTTCAGTTCCTGTATCTAGGGAAGCTGCTTTTGCCTTCTCTAAGTCATCCTGTTCTAGGAGTTCTACCAGGATTAGGCAGGTGGGGCTTCTGCCCCTTTTTAACCCTCTTGCTTTGCACAAGACAATCAAGTCTCTGCGGGTTAGTTTGTCATATCCAGAAGTTGCCTGGGTAGGGTCAACTGTCACAGGACTAGACCCTGAGGCCTTTCCTGTGTCGGACATGGTTACTAGTGAGGTGTAAGTGGTGCACTTACCTACACTAAGTGTTTTCCTACTGGACCTTGCTAGTGAGTTGTAGTCAGGGGTGTGCTACTCCCTTCAACCTACAACTACTAAGTTCAGTAGAACTTAATATGCTAAGCTTTTGATTTTATATGTACCTAGAGGTACTTGATGTGATCTTTCAATTTGATATAAAGATTGCAATGGTAAAACAACAGCAAGCTCAAATCCGCACCGCTGCTCACCAATGTGAGAAGTTGGCCTGGTAGGGGATGTTTCCAATTCTGGAACCACCTACTACCTGACCAAACAATCCCCTTATGGTGTCTGGTTGTAAGTCAACCTTATTAGACAAGCTATCCTAGTGGTAGCATGGACTAAGCAGCCTAAAGGCTTAACTTAAGAGGTCGTGTTAAGCGAGCTGTTTTACCACATACAATCCTGTAATACCAAATGAAAGGACACCACACAAGTATATATTATAAAAATATATGTGTTTATTACTAAAAACAATCCCCAGTATTCTTTATGAATAAAGGGGCACAAGCGTTAAATCAAAAGCACTGTTTAAACATACAAAGTTGCACAATTATGGATGAGGGCAGGGGGCCACTCAAACCATATACTAAACAAGTGGTATAAGAGAGGCCACTCGAACAGTGGTTAGGCCTAGGGCCTAGGGAATCGCTGGGAGCAGTCAGGACAAGCAATGCTGAAGTCGGGAATGGCCCTCGGGATTCGGGAGATGTGCGGAAAGCGCACGCATGCACCAATGTTAACCAATGGTGCGTAAAAGTCAAATAGTTAAAGTTTAAGGACACTTCCGCTGAACCTAGAGGAACAAAACTTAACACACAGACCCTAGAGGTGTGCACCAGTGTGGGAACACCGGCGGAGCAAAGTTACCTCACCCACAGGAAGTGGGTGCACAGGGTCGAAGTGGCGTCGGGTTTTGACACGCAGGCTCTTGGTGCTTGAAGCTGAAAGGGCTGCAGGCAGGGTGAAGACGAAGTGTCCGGTGGAGTCCAAGGGTGGACTCAAGTTGTAGAGTACCTGAAAGCAGAGGGGACAGAGTCTGGGTCACTCAGCAGTGACCAGGGTGGAACCAGGACGGAACCAGGCAATGTCGGGCGCAATCAGGTGGTCGTCGAGGCGCTTCTCTTCGCTGTCACGTGGGCTCTGGGGCATCTGCGACGTCCAGGAGCAGGTCACGATCTGTCCCACGCAGGCTCTCACCGTCGGTGCAGTCGGCTTCCGGTTTGGAGCAAACAAGCCTTGGTAAGAGCAATCCACGCGGGATTGGAAGATGGCGTCTTACTCGGACCAGGAAGGTCAGAGTCGGGGCTCCCTTTCAGGGGAGCTGGTGTGGATCTGGAGCAACCAGAATCACGAGTCTTCTTTTGTAGTTCGTCGGCACAGGGACCACAAGCCAGCTGGCAAGTGACCGGGCCAACGCGTTGAGCCAAATCGTGCCAAAGGGCCCCACGCAGCACTCGTCGAGTGTGGAGGGCTGAACTTCGGCTCAGGAGTAGCTCAGGGTGGGGGCTTCTCAAACCCCGGTGTACAGCTTCGAGGGTCACTCGTGGGCTGCACGGTCAGCGTCTCGTGGTCACTTCAAGATGGCGTGCCCCACGCTTCCGGTCGCCTCCACGGGTCTCAGCTTTGCAGGGACTGTGGATCGGGCTGTTAGAAGCTGGGCAGGCTTGATCTCGTCGATCTCAGTCGCTCGAGTTCCGGCGGGAACTGCAACCAAGTAGACGTCGAGGGCTGGATGGTGCCTGCTGCTGCAGGGTGGTCACTCCTTGACCACAAGGGAGATTCTTCGGGCTTCCACGTTGAGATGGAGGGCGAAGGGTCCAGAATATCGTTTCAAATGTTTCTTCCAGGAAATCTGATGTGCATTGGCACTGCTCCCACTCTTATTCGAATCTGGGGGGCGTGATTACCTGCTAGGTCCCCTCCTATGGGTGGGACCCAGGAAGTGGGTGGATACACCCCCTTCCTTTGATCCAGGCCGCCCTGGCACGAGGGCTGGAGTGCCCCAGAACCGGTTTGGCCGGATTATGCAAGGGGCAGCCTTGTGCGCCCCAGGCAGTGTCTGGTTTCTTTCAAACCTCCCTGCTACAATACACTATCTCCTGTCTGGAGGGCGGTGACACCCTCCTGTGACAGGAAACCCTTTGTCCAGGACCCCCTTGACTGGGTTTCGGTCAGCTCCAGGGGTCCAGACATTTGTCTGTGGCAGAGGCATCCATTTTGTGGATCTTAAGGCCTTTGGAGAAATCAACCGCATTAAAGTGAAGTAACATGTCTTACCCCTCTAGAGGGGTGGAATGCCATCCCCGTCGCCAGAACTGGCGAGGGGATGGTATTCCAAAGCGTATGACACCTTACACGACATGTTTTGATAAAGCCAAACCAGAGTTGCTAAATAACCGCGAGGATTATAAGGCACTTAATAGTATATGGTATGGCATTATCCTGAAACAGCTTAGGGATTTGTTCCCGACGGCTGCAGACAGGCTCAGCTCATGCTAGAGCTCCATCTCACATAAAAACCATGCACCCAGCCTCCAGGATTGGTGAGGCCTGTCTATAGGAGTGGCTCACAGGTTTACATGTGTCCAGATATAGGTTTAGACATAGGTATACTATATCTAAGCAAGGGGTGTGTACACCACCTTACCCCAGCTGAGTGATCAGCCAGTTGTGTCAATTTAAGAACCAGCCAGGGGTGGCAAAAGATATGCTGCAGCCCCTGGTAGGCCTTAGTGGCTCCTGTGCCCTGTGCACCTATAGTGCATTCTACAGGGGCTGACAAGGAGTCCATTTCCAATTGGTATGTACCTAGGGTACATGGAATCCATTTTACAGAGAGAGCAGATGGCCTGGGGCCCTGATTAGCAGGGAACCAGGTCAACTAAGTCAAAAAACCAGCTAAACACAGGCAAAAAATCTGGGGTAACCATAGTCAGGTAGCCACCTTCCTACATGGACCATTCCAGAGATCCGCTCTAGACTTTGTATCTGAAGCCGGCGAGGAACGAGGGAGCCCCTGAGGTCTGGTCCCCAAGACTTGTGACTTCTGCCATTGAAGGCCTTGGATGAATTACCGTTGATGGGCACCACACGTCACTGGGCAAGTGGACCATTCCAGAGATCTGCTCTGGACTTTGTATCTGAAGCCGGTGAGGAGCGAGGGAACCCCTGAAGTCTGGTCCCCAAGACTTGTGACTTCTGCCATTGAAGGCCCTGGATGAAAGACCATTGATGGGCACCAGACGTCACTGGGCAAGTGGAGCATTCCAGAGATCCGCTCTGGGCTTTGTATCTGAAGCCGGCGAGGAGCGAGGGAGCCCCTGAGGTCTGGTCCCCAAGACTTGTGACATCTGCCATTGAAGGCCCTGGATGAAAGACCGTTGATGGGCATTCATCGTGTTACGCAGTTGTGGTGCAAAGCACGACTTCATGCGATATTTGGACACTTATGGGTGTGGTTGCCAAAGTTCAGAACCTTAACTTTTCCCAACTGTGCGAAGGCGGTTCAATGAGACGGGGAAAGGGGGGGCCCTTCTGGGAAGTTGATGAGAGATTAACACACATGAGCAATTTTGGAATCCAAGAGCTTGAGTAGGTGTTCAGTGTTGTTGGGGGAGCACAGATCACTGTTTTGAAATTGTTGTCTGAATATTTAACATAAATATAAAATACTTTCTTCATCTTATTGCGTGCCGCCTAAACCTACATGTACTGCTACCTCGCCAATTTTTTTAATTGCTTGTTTTTGTGACTATTGTTTCCTAGCTATAATTCTAACCGTATGGGTTGTTTGTATTATATGTTATTTCATTTAATGACTTTATCGGACTCTGATATCGATTTATGTAATATGAAATTTTTAAGATCAATAGAGAGCATTTTTAGATTTTCGTCAAAGATAGGAAATAAACCTATCCGCGAAATCTTAACACTCTATCGGAGCAAATTTTTTTTTAGGGGTCTGTTATGGAACAGCTATCTGGGGCAGGTCTAAGATCACCTCCCTACAGACCTAAGAAAATACATTCTTAAAAAGATTACTGGCAGTCCCCTATGGGACCGCAAACTGCATAATCCACAAAGAATTATCAACTCCATACATTAGTGATACAATAAATGTTGCAGGACTCACCTTTTGGCACGGCATCTGGTCTAAGGACGAAACAAAACTCCCAAAAGACCTAATTATGGACTGTCTAGCACTTGATCATAGCAGGAAGATTCCTTGGCTGGAGACATTCACAACATTTTAAAACACTGTAAACTTGACATGGACAGAAGTGACCCCCTTCCTATACTGGAAATTAGTAAACAGGAATTTAAGCACAAATATTTAAAACTAAATTAAAATGAAAGAGGCCGGTCTGTCAGTCAAAAACAGTCATCTCGGTACAAAGTTGGGAACCAATTGTGGACAATATTTAACGGGGTCCAGAGTATGTGTCCAGTCAACTATAAGGCAAAAGAATACAAAGTTCCCCAGGGAAAATATGTGTAATGGTATGGAGTAGAACGAAAGCAGGGAACAAGGTGTTCCCTTGTTGGAACTAAAAAACCTCACACACCCAGAAACCTAGGTGTCAGGCTTCATCATTGGTCTCCTGCTCCTCGTCAGACTGGCGCTGCAATGTCTGACGGGCGCCGTAGGCGCTCTTTGTTGGAGATCTTTTGTTCCAGCCAATGGTTTGAGTGCGTGTAAGGGGTCTGGTGGGGGTGTAGTCGTGAGGGAGTGGTGATATTTAAAAGAAGGTGAGTCAGTCCACAAGGGACTTTATTCACGTGGCTGACTCCCTTGGTTAAAATGGTGGGAGGGGAGATAGGAACTGCTTAATTTACAGTGGACTAACTCAACCCTCTAAAAAGGTCGACATGTTTCTTGCCTGTCTGGCAATTCTTCAGGACCTCGGGTATTGGGTACTACACAGTGAGAATAAGGTAAACAAAAAAAGAAAGAAGAAAGATACAACCTCACTGGGTCAATCAGGGAGCAGGCCAACTGGTCCTGCTCTAGGGGGAAGACCTAGAAACAATGAATGAAAGTAAGCCAGTCAGCATTGTTAGTGGCATTATCTCACAGTTCTAAGTTCCCTACAGTGCTCCATAAAACACACGTATATGAAACATTATAAAAAGGATATCCCAGAATTACACACTAGTGGACGTATTAAAAGTAGTACATCCATTTCTGAAAATTGTGCAGTGTAATCAGGGTCAACAAATATTGAGCAGTTCTATTAATTGGACAAAGAGATTATTCACATTGCAAAAGATGGCTGGATTCGTGCTTACCCTAGCAGTAACACTACAGGGCCCCGCAGTCTGTTCCCGTGGGGCTGTTCGAAAAGGTAAGGTACCTGAAAGAGAGGAACAGATACAGGCACCCGGATGGTGTGCTGAATAAAACATGCCAGGGAAGTGAGGCCATGGATAATTGAAGTAACATATGGCGGGACTAATAGGAGAAGACTCTATGAATGGTAGGACCGGATGGCTCATCGTAGTGCCCTCCTCTCGCCTGTGGGTCGGCCCAGCCATTGAGTAACCCTGCAAGGTATACAATCGTCCACACCAAGACTGCGTGCAAACAGTGACCAACCACTGGACCAGGAATCGGGCCGGTCGGCGGGGCCAGCGTGCACCAACCTCACACAAGTGGAGCACGTATCATAACTCTCCCACGGAGGACAGCCAGATCAAAAACAACCCGAAATCAGTGCTAATGGTCAAGCCAAACCGGCCCGATCACTGGTCCCAGAGCGTGACCCGCTGACACAACTAAAGCCAAGGCGCCGACGATTCAGCAAAACACAGTCATGTCATATTGTGAACGACCTTTTGAGATAGACATATAGCCGTACTCAATACGGGTGAAAAACGTACAGCAGAGATTTTATCTCACTAGGCTAAGGATGAGTATGTTACATTATTTAGTTGCTTTCCCTGGAGTGGAAAAATGGTGTCAGAAACCACCGAAATGTCCTTGTGATGGAAAATCCACGCAATCTACGATGCACTTTATCCTCTTTCGTAGTTTTTATAAGGATATCCGGAAATCGGTTTTAAAACCCCTATTTTTATCAAACATGATTTTTAATTATAAATATGCATTCAATTTCGTATGTAGCTTAGAAAATGTGAAAATTATAAGTACTGTAATCCGTTTCATACAGCTTGCAGTCAGGAAACGAAAAGATTATTCACATCTTGATGCATTGCTATATGAAAACTTGGATGATTATTCTTAAATACTGCTTTGTATTTACTACTGATTCAGTGCCAAAAATGCTCACTTTGTATTCCAGGTCTCACTATGTACCCCTTGCACCAGCACCTTATCTCCCGTGACTGAATGTATTAACCCTAGCTTAGCTTGCAAATCCTTAGTCCCTTTAAAAACGCCAAGATTGATTAATGATTGTCACACGGATTGTTTGATAAAATATTTCACAAATGTATTTTAAATAATTCTTTTTCTGTATTTGTCTTTTAAAATATTCGGAATAACAATGTAAATTTAGGAATGTTTTTATAGTATGCTTTTATGGTGAGATTTGTAAATAAAGCTGTTTTGATTTGATTTGACTCTGATATTAAACCTAACACACTTTGTTTTAATTACGTGTATTTTAAATATTTAATTGTCCTTATCCTATACTTGACCTTAAAACTAAACCCAGTTTCATATGAATTTTGAATTTCAAAGAATTTATTGGCCTCAATTTAAGTCTGTTACTAACTGGTAATATTGCGTAATTATATTTAAATGTAAGGTATTATACTTTAACGCTAACCCTAACCATAAATTATTTACTGTGAAATGTCATTAAAATAATTTATTTCAACTCATACCCTATTGTTAGAAATGGGAATCTCTAGTTGGCAGCGGCTGGCGCCGAGGTCCAAATGGGGATCCTTCTTCCTAAGTCAGAGTAAGGGGGCTACACACTTTGATAACCCCTGCTCAACACTATGGTAATGTAGCACGAGCAGACAGGCCTATCTCAGAGGCAGTGTGTGAAGCACTTATGACCATACACAATAATGCAGGAAGGACGCTACAAACGGACACCACTAGCAGTTATAGAAAAAAAGTTATCTTTATATAGATTGAACACAAGACTTAAAAGCGCTCAAGGAGCCACAATGCACTTAAAAAGGACTTCAAAAGCAATAGAGGCACTCAAAAAGCATGTAGAATGAACTTAGTTCGAGGCCGGGGTCCACGCGACCCGGTGGTGCACAATGTACCTGAGATTTAAAGGGGCACGTCACGCAGCCTCACAAGGAAGCTGCGGTGATGACAGGCGGATTTGCAGCGGCCACAGCTCCCAGCTGTAGCGGTCCGCTGCGTGCACTCGGGATAATCCTCGGATAGGGATTAAAGTCGGGCACTCAGCGGCACACGCAGGGGATAACAACATCCTTAAAGTGGTGACTAGTGCGGCACTCAGCGGCACAGCTCCTCCGCTGCTACGGCCCACAATAGCAATTGAGATGATTCTCGTAGGACGGCAAATGCGGGCACTCAGCGGCACAGCTCCTCAGCTGCAGCGGCCCACAATAGCGATAGCGACGATTCCCGTAGGACGGCAAATGTGGTCTCTCAGCGGCAACAGCTCCTCAGCTGCGGCGGCCCACAATAGCGGTGCGATGACTTTCAGCCCGCGTTCCCCGCAGTAGAACCAGAGGCTCTGGAGTTCTCAACAGAGGCCTCACCTGCGAGTAGAATTCCCCTCAAATAGGAACCCGGAAAGCTGATGGGTGAAGTCTAATGTCCCTGAGACTTCAGCAGGAGGCAAGCTCAAATCAGGCCCTTGGGTAGTTGCTTCAGCAAGATGGATGAAAGTTTTCAAAGTCCTTTCCCTCTAGTTACACGGAAAGAGGTTTGTCTGGACATCCAGAAGTAACACACCGTGTAGGGGTTTCAGCACAGATCTTTATACCCCAAAAGTCTTTGTTCTCAAAAAGTCACAAATCACTGAACCTATCCAGAACCATTTTGGTGTCATCCTGGAGCACAAGGCTGCATCCTGCCTTTCAGGAAGAGGGGGTCTGCCCTCAGACGCACAGTGGGAGGTGGAGCCATCATTCACCTTGCCAGGCACAGCCCTGCTCAGATCAAAGGGTCGCCCCTCCCCATACTCCACCTGCAGATCTGTCTATTCAATCCAGGTCGGTCTCAGCCTACCCTGACCCTCCAAAACCAGACAGCCAATACACGTAACAGCAGAGCACACGGGAAGACTTAGGCAAGAAAATACCTACTTCCCAAAAGGGGTATTTTCAAACACAGAATATAAAAATAATCGTCACTAAATGATGCACTTTAATATTCGGAGCTCGGGCATACTAAATTCGACTTTCCTATCATGTTCCTTGGGTCAATTAGGATTATACCAATTCATACAGACAATTTACAATAGGGAGCATTCGCGCTGTGGCACTGAATGGCGGTGGCACCGCGCCCTGAGCATCGAACACCAGCAAACACAGAGGAGACAGAAACGAAAAATGGAAGGGAGACCCACGCCAATGGTGCCAGGTCTAACACTTATACTAAGTGTAATTTAATTATGTTAAAGTATTTTTTAAATACGCATTCCGAACTTATCTTCTGAACTAACCATAACCCTTAATTTTGATTTACACAATAAAATGTAATAATTATCCTTTACCTTTATGTAACCCTTAATTACTATTAAAAGCAATCAATATTTACCCTTGACTATTCCAGAGATGCAGCAGCGGGACCGCACAACCAGCAATGACACCCCCCCTCCCCCAGAACGTGTGGTCAGTTTATCAGAAAGTGTGCTGCAGCAGACAGCACCTGTACTACTGCAGAGAGGTGTCATTATGGGATTTGCCCCGGGGCAGTACTAAACAAAGTTTTATACACTTGCCTGGAGAATACAATGAACAGCCAATTTCAAAGTTCTTTAATTCGCCAATCTTTAGTTGTATACTCAAAAAGTTTTATTAGCTTACACAAAGTATAAAACATTTATGTAACATAAAGAATATGCATTGCAAAGTACCAGTAGATGTCTCAGTAAGATGTGTATTGTAATCCTTCCTCTGCTCGGCACAGCTCTCTTTAACCCCTTCGCTGCGGCGGCAATTCCGCCGCAGAGCGAGGGGGGTGGGGCGGCCGCGCGGCGCTCCCATGCTCGTGACGGAACCGCTCTGTCACAAGCCTTGGGTGCGCTGTGCTTATGACGGAGCGGTTCCGAGCGGTCCGTGACGGAACCGTTCCGTCATCAGCACAGCGCGTCCATGGCTGGTGACGGAGCGGTTCCGTTACCAGCATGGGAGGGGTTAAACTATAGTCGTCGATTTGTTATATCTTTCCCTTTTCTGGGGTTCACCTGGTAATACAGTTTTTGGATTTGGGTAAGTTCCACTCACCTTGTACCATCTGGATACATTGTGACTTTTCATCTTTTGGGCGCTGCTAGTTATAAGCTACCAGCTACTCAGTTGGTAAGAACATCGCCCTTCTGGGAACCCCTGACCTGTTTAGCTCTGTTCGTGCCTTCGAAGCCCTGAGGAAGGCCTGTCTAGAGAAGCCGAAACGCGTTGGCTGCTCCTATACTGCTCTGGCTGCGCACACATCTTACTGAGACCTCTTCTAGTAGTTTGAGATGTGTATTGTTTACATTACATACATGTTTTGCAGCTTTTGTATGCGAATAAAAGGTTTTTGAATATACAAGATTGGAGATTTAAAGAACTCTGAATGTTGCTGTTTATTTTGCGCTCCAGACAAGTGTTTAAAGCATTAAGAGTCCTGTCCGAGGCAGAGAGGGTCACGCGCTGCTGCTCGGACCCAAACATGGGAGTCACTCATTCCCTTTACAATTGATCAGCTCATGGTGACGTATATTATTGCCCCCTCTTTAGTTCTTGCAGGCGCGACTTTACTCGATGCTTCTGAATTCTTTCCCTCCTGCCTTGGAGGGCAGACAGTCTGCAGGACGCCTCCCAGCAGCCCCAGCCCCCCATGGGGGTTTATACATCCGGGTAGAGCTCAGTTTTGCCTCGTCTCCTTCCTTCCCGCCGGCCCCCGCGCCCTCTTCCTGCCGGGAGGGGTTGGCCACAGAAGAGGGGGCTCTGATTAAAGGTTTGTCCCACTCCGGGGTTTCCTGTTTTGGCCTCAGGGGCCTCGTGTGCCAGGGCTGGGCCGGGGTCAGACGAGGCCTCGAGGGCAGAGGCCGCATCTGTGCATTGGAAGCAAACTTTACTATTAACTCCTAAAGTTCCTTGGGGTGGCCATGAGGCCCCCAGCTGGGGACATGCACTCGGGACCCTCAACTCCAGAGAATTCCATGTAGACTGTGACAGGTGCTTGGGGACCCCCCACCCCCATCGCCACCTTTTGGGGGAACTCACTCCTCCTCATCCACCTCCAAGTCCCATCAAGAGCTCGGGAGTTGGGCCGGCACTTCGTCAGGACTGGGGACAGAAACCAGGACTGAGAGTCCACAAGTACCTATACGGAGGGTCCCTGCGCACTGGGGAGACCGCGTGACCTTGTGACCTCCGGGGGCTTCACAATGCTCCTCAGTTGGGCCGGCAGGGCTGATGCAAGCCGGGCTGTGGAAGGCTCAAACCTCATTGGCCGATGAGTAGCCGAGAGAAAATACCTTCACTGTTCACCTAGATGGCATCGAAGGGCACACACCTAAGGCACGTCACATGATTTTAGGCCCCTACCAAGATGCTTGACGGAGCATGTTGTATCGTATGTAGAACAGAGGTCTTCGGCTTACACTGGGGCAGCCATCATTTTTTTGTTAGATGTTTCAGAGTGGCAACTACTCAAGCTTACATTGAACTGGCCCTGATGAAGATCCTATTAATTTGAAGGGTCGAAACGTGGTCGACAATATATGTACATACCCAATATCCATTGATTTATTCTGTGTTTCTTGGTCTGTGTCTTTGCTAATGTAATTGTGATATAAATATTGCATCTCACACCTATGTCTGATCACTTTTTGTGCTTATATCATTTAATTTCAAATTTTTATGCACCCTATCGAGTAATCATTCCAGTATCTTATGCATTACTGGATTGCTGTATTTTAAAAGATTGTTTTGATTTCATTCTATTGAATACTGTGTTATTATAGATCAATAGTGTCCCAAGGGAAATGAGAATAAAACTTACCCCAGATCCCCCGAGACCTCTAAGGTTTACCTTGTTTTCTTTTTTACCCGCATCTGATTTCAATAAAAGCACTCGCGTTCCAATCGCTGCCCCTTACTTGCCCATCATTGAATGCCACCATTGTCCCTTCTCTCTCTCTGTAGGACGCTTGGACAGTAATTCCGTGCCATAGGACCCGGGTAATTTGACGCAGCGATGGTGCTGGTCGCCGGCCTGGCCAAGCGCCTGGCCACCTTCTTCACGGGCCTGGTGGAGTGCATGGGCTTTGCCGGAGTGGTCTTCGGATGGGCATCGCTGGTCTTCGTACTCAAGCAAGAGAAATACTTTGCGGACCTCTGCACCACGGACAACTCGACAAGCTCCAACTCTACGGGAGTACCAGGTGAGGCGCGTATTGGTGGATTGTCGTGTCAAGGGCTCACTGGTCCTGGGGGGGGGGGGCACACTCCAGGGTGCGAAGCTTCTTCTCAGAGAGTTGGCCTTGAACAAGGGCAGGGGCAGAGCCCTCTCTCAAGGCAAATGCCAGGATTGTTGATATATTTCCATCTGATAGTACCTTGCATCTGAAACCTTGACGTCCGATACATGGGAAGGAAGCCGACGCAGAGGGACCCGTTGCAGGGTTTTCTTAAGGTCCCCAAAGTTGATCCCAGAGAAGGATGCCCCATACCCAAAGTTCAGTATCATCCGAGTATGAAAGGGCTTTCATGGCTAGCTTGAGTCTCTAGAAAAAAAGAAGAAGGGGTTGTGCCCAAATTACCCTCATGGACATGAGCACATGACATCAAAAAGATGTATACAAATACAAAGGAGCACAGAGGGATCGATTCAGTATTTATTTGTAATCAAGGTTAAATTAAAAGCCTTGATATACCCAAAAAATGAATTTTATAAAGTAATAAATACACAAATTATAGTCACATATATAGCCATATCAAACAACTAGGTGGAGCACACAAAACAAGCAACAAGTAATTATATACAGCAAGAGTACCTTCACTTGAACACAATCTTTCCATATAATACAATATACAACATATATATCACATATATATATATTTACACACGAATTTCAAAACAACACAGCCCTACAAAAAAAAAAAAAAAAAAATTACACAAAAACATTTATATATCTATGCGCGCATTGAATTGCAATGCTACACTACCAGGTACTCCTATGTAACAGCGCCTGGGGAAATTAATTACCCCAAAAAGATTTAGACCGGCGCTTATGCTACAGTCTAGCACAAATTACCAGTTGAAACGGACTCCTCCACAGAATGTCGACGCAGTCGCGGTCGCGTTTCAGCCACACGTATCTATGGGCTTCCTCAGGACAGAGGGGCCAAATTACAGGGATCCAACAATAAATTACAGACCCTGTGCACCGTAGCTGGAATATCCAAGGTTGGGGTACAACCCACGGGGGGTACCTATGGGTTGGTGCCCACTTCAAGTGCCCACTCGGTAGGGAATAACACAACAGAGGAAGGGATCAATTCTTCTCTCTCTTACGGCTACAGTCCACACGGCTAAAGGCTTTCAGGATGCGTCGCGAACAAGGTTTACCGGCATCAGCTTGAGTCTCTGGCACGATCTGGTGGTCGCAGTCCAATGTTTGACGGCAAGGAAGGTTGCGGCACACGATAGATTAGTGTGCGGGTTCAGGAGACCCCCCTACGTGTGAAGGGACCTGGCCAAGGGGTGATGCCTTGAGAGGGAAGATGTTCCACGCGTGAATAGTAACCGTGGATTTGCGGATATTTCAATGCAGGGCAAACGCCAACTCTCTCTAGGTGCAAATGTTTGCCCCGCAGGGATTACCCCCTGTTGGGTTTTTTATGTACGTGGATACCCCATTCTCCCCCACTTCGCCCATTCCCTCTTCCTACACTGCCGGCCTGCATTTTTTCACATCAGTCTGTTGTGATTATTTACAAAGTGCAGTGCAGGTTGCGAAATACTTGTATGCCCCTTTATACAGACTTAAGGTCCCTGAACTATTCTTTCCAGCCTCAGAGATCCAGGGAGGGCCTGGGTACCATTGTGGTGTCATCGCACTGCCCACTGTCCATGCCACCAAAGATGTCCACATGTGCGGGTTGTAGTTAGGGGCAGACACTTATTGACAGTGTGCTATGTACATCTAGGTGTAGTTAAGATGGCCCTATAATGGGATTTCAAGGTCAGATGATCATCACAGGTAGGTTGAAATACTTTTTCATTATCTTTTGGCTCTCTGCCTGGGGCTGCACTTGGTATCTGCATTTCTTGGACGCCCCCCGGGCACAGCATGTATGAATGAGCCCCGATACAGCTTCTCTATGGTACAGAAACTGGGAATTCCTGCACAATATTTTGGCATCGCTTGCCAGGCTTCTGGGTTTCTGCTGGACTGGTGGGTCTACAATCCCGCCCTTAGTGTCACGGCACTCACACACAGTATAAAAGCACTTCCCAGCATGCTATCTGCACCTTCGTGGAGAAGTGTGGCTCAGTGGTTAGAGCGGCAGACCCTGATGCAGAGGTCTAGCCCGGGACCAGGGTTCAAGTCCCCCCGCCTCGGCGGGTCTTGAGCTCAAAAATTCCACGGACCTGATAATTCTTGCCTCGGTGCCTATTCCAATCATGGAGTCCCACTCTGCAACTCTGGGCAATAGCTTGCTTAATCTCCACAACGGCCCCCACAATGCTAAGGATGCCTGGCCTCCACCTTGGGGGTGCCCAGGAGTGGACACCTCACAGGGAAAGCCAGGATGGGTTCCACAGCGGTATACAGTGCCAGGATGCCTGAAAGGTGATAGTGCCCTTTACAAGTATACATACATTTACATTTACCTTTGTCACTGCCTTAATTAGAGCTATGAAGGCGCACTACCTGATGGGCACAGAGTTATCCATTTATTAGTTCTTAAGTGCCGCACAAACACTGCTGTATCGGGCATGTACTGGTGCCAGCCCTGCCCATCTCTCAGTCCGGTATCTAATCACCATTTCAATACACTCTACCTTAATCATTGAAAAGTGCTTCCATTGGGTGTTTGATGGCACACTGTATGTCAGACATTTGAGGACCTCTGTCCTTCTGTCTGTGCCTCCAGGCCATGGAACTTCATCCCAATAGACAGGATGATGGGTACAACCCTCCAGTATTTTGCGGAGAAGGTGAGGACTCTTCTCTTCGATGAAGACTACATCTCCGCTCCCGAATACACACTATAGTAATTCCGCTGTCACCTGCCTCTTTCTAAAGTGCCTTGAGGCATACCTAGCGCTCCACTGCATTGTATCGATTTATCGTCCGCCGTCCACTCTGGTGATTTCATAAAGTCTCTTGAGGAGGCGCTGGCCAGTCTTACATCGCAGTTTCCATATTTTATTGTCCTTGGGGACTTTAATATACCTGTTTACTGCGTTGGACAAAATGACTTCTCTTAATCTCTCCAAAGTTGTTTTCGCCCCTACGCATCAAAGCGGTCGTACTGTCCATCTTATTTTTTCTGGTTCTTCTATTTCCTGGAATAAAATCAAACCCGCTGACTTCAGAAATGTTCTAACTGTCTCGGTCTCTCACCTTTTAGATAGCCCTGATTCGGGTGCACACATGATACATGTCATGGTACTGTAAGTACCGCTGGCCTTACCACACGAGAGCACAAGGCACATGATTCTGTGTACCGCTGTAGGGCATAAGGTCCCACTCGCCCTGAGATCACGTCTCTTCATCTTTGCAGTTGCCCGCCAGCTAAAGTCTTGAAAGAAAAAGAGTAAAGATTTTGCGTAATGCTGGTCCATTGTCTGGTGTTGGCAATAATAATGGTTCTCTTGTAATCAGTTCTGCTTAAAGAAAGCCCACAGTGTTCGTCTCCCAACAGTCTCTTTAACCGCTCTGAGATGGTATTTCACTCCATGTGCTCAGTTAAACAGAGCCCACTTGAGCAGCTCTTTCAAGGTTTCTTTGATGGAACCACTGATGGGACGAAGAGATCTGCGTCATTATTTAAGCCTTCTGGAAACAGTGTGTGAAGCAGTATGATCCAGCCTCTCTTCGAACCAGCGCGGCCGCTCAATTGAACCCTTGTGAGGGGACTGCCACCCCCTTGTGGGCCTTTCTTCCTGGGGCTTTTCTTCTCCCATTCTTACCATTGTTCAGCCTTGCACGTTGCACCTCGGAGGCCTCCGGTGTCTGTTTATTGAACTTGGTACCACCATCAACACGTCATTTAGCTAGACATATTTCAAGGTCGTCATAGGTTTTCAAGGTTCTCTCTAGTTTGGATTAAAATCTGTGGTCCACTTTTTATGTTTCGCCTTCCATTAACGAACCCTTCATCCCGCGATCTGCCTTTAACGTTCTTCTCCTGCGTCACAATATTTAGAGGCCACATTTAACCACATACAATATCTAATAATTGTGCAATTTATAAGTTATCTATATGTCGCCAGGTTCCATCTTGCTTGTCCGGGGCTATTTTGTAGTGACCAGGAGTTACTGTCCCTCTCCACTGGTCATGACCGGGAAAGGCCTGGAGTACTCACACCACTCCCACCTAGGAAGAAGGGGCTATGTTTGTAACCCAACTGCTGCTCCCCCATTCGTCCTGTACTCATTTTCTCAGTGTCAACCTCAGAAAGATGAAAGGCTGAGTCAAATATGCTTGAAAATGAACATTAATAACTTGTTGATTGCATCAACATGGGTACAGCAGGCGCTTTGACCGACTGAGGTAGTTTTCAAGCTTCTGTGAGTTACACACACGTAAATATCCGAGGGTCCTGTTGTGTCGTTGCATTTCAAGGCCACCTTGTTATCCACTGTTGTTTCTTATAACGTCAAATGGTCTAATACAGTAACTATTTTCACGTAATTGTGCGTGCGTTGTATGTTTTACCCGTGTACTTGTGTTACTAGTTTGTAAACGTGTCTTTACATGTGTTCCTTGAGGTTTGAAACTTCATTGTCTACAAACTCTAGCAGATGTGAGCCTGGAACCTTCCTGAGTCTGTGTGTCACCAGCTTTGCTTACAAGCTCCAGGGTCTGGGAGGTGGTCCATGGGGGGTCTGGGGAGGTCCTTAGAGGTAAGCCAATGGGGCATAATCAGTCCCTGAGACACCGACTGGTGTCTATGAATATTTAATATCAGTCAGGTGGCAGCATTCTGTACTGCTTGCAACTTGTTTACGGACAGCTGACGGATCCTCAAATAAAGAGCATTTTTAATAATCAAGGAGTGATGAAATCTGGGCGAGAACAACCGATTTTCGTGAGGAAAGAAAGATAAACAGGAAAAATGTCCTCAATGTTCTGATGACGTTAAAGGAAGAGGAAGTGACGTGACTGACCAGGGTACCAACTTTCCGCATGTCATGAAACCCAATTCCCAGATTCCTGGTTTCTTTATCTGGGATAGGAAGGCTTTTTGTGAGTCCCAGGAGTAGAAAAACTGAAGTTAACAGGAACCGTGAACGTGTAGGTGACCCCGGGTCAGGGTGTGCATGCTGTGGAAGGGACCTTTCCCCTTCTTTCATGAATGACTGTTGAAGGGCTCAGATGTCTCCATCAGAGACAAGGGTCTTGAAGATGAAAAGCTGTGGGCTGCATGTCAGACTGAAGGAGACATATTCTCCTATTCTCAATTCCTCATCTACAATCCTTGAGGCTGTCCATATCAACACAGTACATTTGTGTAGAGTTCAGTATATTAAACCTATAATTCCTCATACATATTTACCTTCTCAATACTTCTGCAGTCGATATTGAGGCCAGAAGATTTTTGTAAAATGGTGTCCTGCCCACGGTATTCTGATGGACAACCGACTCTGTTGGGAGGTTGAGTAGGGGACCACAATTCACAACATTTGTGTTAGAATTGGGGGTCCATATTTGGTAGGGCCACGGCCTCTGACCAACTAGGGACCCTCTCCTCTAGTCAAGGCAAGGTGGATGTACGTCAAAAGATAATCCCTGCTCACCCCCTTGGTAGCTTGGCAGAGCAGACAGGCTTATCTCCAGGGCAATGTGTAAAGTATTTGCGCCAACACTCACAATAATTAGAGGGAACACCACAAACTGAAACCACACTGGTATAATATAAAAATCATCTTTTTATATGTTCTTAGGCAGACTTAAAACGGACATATACCAACATAAAATAGGCTTCTTGAGTCAAAAGTATTCTTCTCATGGAAAGTGTTCTTGAAACGTAAAAAGAGTCTGTTGCCAAAAACTTGGGCACCTCAATTTCCCCCACGACCAGTCTTTTATGGCCAGAGGACTGCCCCTCTCTTCAGGGGGATCCGATGATTGGATACACAGACGAAGGCACTGCCCCGTGACCGCCCTTCCCTCCGGTGCCAGTACGAGGGTGCAGGGAGGAGTTAGGCAGTTGAAGATTCCCTCGCCGGCTGGCGCGGGCGAGGCACACACACCGGGCCTCCCTCTCCCCCCAGGTGGACGCGCTCGCACTCGTCCCACACTCGAGCGTTACCTGGGGGGGGGGGAAAGCTGCAGGCTGCTCGGCTCCCGGCTTCCTGGTGACACGCAGCTCGGGCCAGGCGCGCTGGGCCAATCCCAGCGCGGCTCTCAGATGACGCCGCGGGCCGCCAACCAACCGCAGCGCGGCTTTCCGATGACGCGGCGGGCCGCCAGCCAACCACAGCGCGGCTCCAGGAAATCCCAGCGGTGATGTCAAAGCCCGCCGTCCAATCCCAGCGCGGCGATTTGGGCGAGCCTCCCCTCTTCTTCTCGGCTCCCGGTGCCTCGCAGATCTCGATGGTGGGGGCACGGGGGACGCTGGGTTTTCTCGGGCAGAGTCCGGGGCCCATGGCGCTCCTATTTAATGGCAGGAGGGCGGCCTCCTAAACTTTGGCGATGCTTTCTGAAGTTTGGGACTTGGGAGAGAGGATACGAGCCCACGAGCTCCCGCAGCACCCTCTCTCTCGGCAAATTCAGGTCACCAACACAGCATTCCCCCCCACACAACCAGAAGGGGGGAAAAGGCGATAACCACGGCAGAGTTTCTTTGTCCCTGGACTCTGGGGCCAGGAGGCTAGCTCTTCTTCTAGCCCTTGGAGAGTTCTTCTCAGCAGGAGGGGGACAAAGCACACAGCACAGTCCCAACGGTCCCTCTTAGGCAGGACAAGACAAGACAGCAGGTCAGCTTCCAGACACACAGCAATGGCAGCACTGTTCCTGGGGTCTTCCTACGGTGTCCTCTTCAGCAGGGATTCTCCTCCTCAGTCAGAAGTAGTCTGATTCTAATCTATACGGCTCTTTCCTTTATACAGAAAATAGTCTTTGATTCCTTTGAGGTTTGGTGATTTAAGCACGGGTCGCCCATGTCCAGGCTCTGGCGGCAGGAGTTTCTCGGTCACGGGGAATCTTCCTCTTTGAAGAAGGGAGGCAGGGACATCCGTCACCCAGCAGACAGGGGAGCAGGTATCACAAAGGCAGGGCACAGCCCAGCACCACTCCTCCCCCTAACCTTCAGGGGCAGCCAGCTATCATCCCACTGCTGGAGCTTTCCCAGACCCTGTCACACTCCCTCTAACTCGAACACCCAGGCAGGCCCACCGACAGACTGGACAAGAAATTAGCCACTTTCTAAAAGTGCTATTTTCAGACACAACATTTAAAAACCACCAATGCTAAAAGATGTATTATGGATTTCTGAATCCAGAGAAACCAGGTTTGGATTTGCTATCTTGTTCCTAGGGGAAGATAGGCAGGCACCCATGGGCCCCCACCCTCCCTCATTCTGTCCTATGGGCAAGGCAGCCTGGCTACAGTGAAAAACGAATTTGGCAGTAATCCCCTACTGCAGCCTGTCCCGTACATCTGTACAGGCCCTACCAGGAGCACTTGCACCTTGGCACTGATCAGCAGTGGCAAAGTGCCCAAAGCATCTAAACCAGCAAAACGTAATCCAGCATAGAGTCAAAAACATAGGAGGCAGAGATCAAAAAGTCAGGGGAAACCACGCCAAGGATGCCAGGTCTAACAATTTGCTTCTGCATAACTGTGCAACAGTTTGTGAAAATTAAGCATTTCTTTTTTTTTTTTTTTTACGTTTTTTATTGCAGATCAAATTACGGTATACATATCATTACTGGATCATGTCAGTACAGACTTTCCTTCAATCTAATTCGGCACCTGATTAGTACAAACAGCCATTCAGCCCACATCCCGTAGGCCGGGCGGCATCCTCCACTTCCTCGGTGCGTGTTACACTTCTTCCTCCCACAGTCTTAATATTAGGTAATCTGGTGTCTGCTTTTTAGTCAATACTCCCCGTCCCTCCAGTAACATCAGACAATAGTTCCCCTGATCTTCGATTTGTGCCCCTGAACCCGCACTACTACTCCCCCCCCCCCCCCCCCTCCCTCCCTCAGTGTCCACGCCTGCGCCTAGCTCTGGGTGGCATGAATTTGTGGTAATGGGCAGAAGTAATTTGGTGTGCACTATACTATGTGTGTGTGTCTAGTGGGGGGGCCGGCACCGCGGCCCTCACGATCGGGACTCCATGGTCCTCAGGGTCCTCCTCCCTCTCCTCCTCCACTGAGTTATCTCGTAGTGACTGTACTAGCATCTCCCATGCCAGTGCCGCCTCTTGGGCACGTTCGTCTGAACCGCGGCGGGCCAGTTGGTATCTGATCGTGCTCTCGGCCGCCGCCCACTTTAGGAATTCGTTCAACCATCTCTGGTGTGTCGGTCCCGTTCTCGACTTCCACCCCTTGGTCAGCTCCCTTTTTGCTAGTATTAGGCCCATGTCGATGAATTTACTCGATATTTTATTTTTGGGTGTGTGTGGAAACCAATGTAATATGCTGGTGGCACTGTCAAATTGCAAATTCCTGTCTGTCACCTTGTTCAGTGTGGCGCCAATGTCCGTCCAGTAGTCCTGCAGATGAGGGCAGTCCCGCAGCATATGCACTAAGTCCGCACCTATCTTATTGCATCTGGGACACGCAGCTTCTACTGCTCCGAAGTACTGCGCAATTTTACCAGGGGTGAGGTAGGCCCTGTGAAGAATATAAAAGTGTATTAACTGGAAGCGCGCGTTCCTAGTGCTCTTTCTCGGCCTTCGTATTAGTTGGGACCAGGTAGTGTCCGGAATCTCCCTTTGTAAGTCTGCCTCCCATTTGGTCTTCAACGCCGCCAGCAGCTGCAAGGATTCGTTCAACATTCTCGAGTAGAGGAATGTCACCGCCTTGAAGGTGCCCGCCGCCATCATTGTGTACTGGCAAGCCGATGCTGTCGACGGTTCGGCCAAACCCTCCCCCCAGTGTGCCTGGATAGCCCTCACCACAGCAGCGTGTAGTAGGTAGTCCCCCCTCGGGAGATCGTGGCGCTCCTGCAGTGTCTGGTACGGGGCTAGCACGCCATCGTCATATAGGTCCCCAACCACCTGCAGTCCCGCCTCCTCCCATAGCTGGAGCCTCGACCAGTCTCCTCCGTGTGGGAGTGCCATCAGCATGCCCAGTGGGATTTCGGGCGCATACGGGCGATGGATTCCCGCTCGTTTCTGCGAGCGGTTCCAGCATAAGCGAAACATCCGTTCTTCCTGGGAGAGGTCACTGAGCGTTAGCTTTTGCCGTAGGGTAATATAAGCCAACACATGGCGGGGGGGTGCCGGCGTCCCTCTCCGGGTCCGGCCCGCGGTAGGCTCTCGCAACTTCTTGCGTGAATGTCTGCAGTTGGGCGGCCAGGTAGTAGAGTTCGAAGTCCGGGACCGCTAGGCCTCCTTCGTCCTTGGGGCGGGTCAGTGTCGCTAAGGCAAACTTGCGCCTGCCCTTGCCCCACAAGAATGACACGAGTGCCGATTTTAACTGTTGAAAAACCGCTCCAGGCACCCACACGGGGAGAGCTCTGAAGTAATATAGTAAGCGTGGTAAGGCAACCATTTTCAAGAGAGATATCCGTCCAGCCACCGATAGAGATAGGATGGCCCAAAAGGACATGCTGCTCCGTAAAGCTCGGATACAGCGGCCCACATTGCCGTCCAGCATGTTCGCCGGATCGTGGTATATGTGCACCCCTAGGTAGGGCAGGCAGTCAGGCTCCCATCGGAGCAATGGGCGGGCCGGGGGCTGGACCTCTCCCCTCCGCAGGGGGAAGAGACAGGTTTTAGCCCAGTTCACTTTCAAGCCTGATAACTCGCCAAAGCGTGCCAGCAGTCTCTCAGCTCCCTCCACAGCCCCATCGGCATCCTCCAAATAAAGGAGAATGTCATCTGCATATAATGAGATGAAGTGTCGCGCTCCTCTAAGCTCCAGCCCTCCGTAATAAACACCCCGCCTGGCCGACGCTGCCAGAGGTTCCACCGCCAGTGCAAATAACAGGGGAGAAAGGGTGCATCCCTGTCTAGTACCACGTAGTACTTCGAACTGGAGGGATATCAGGGCACCAACCTTTACTCTCGCCCTAGCCGCCGCATATAGGACTTTTGTCCAAGTGATGTATCCCTCCCCCAAGCCAAACCTCTGCATCACTCTATACAGATACTCCCATTGTAGGCTGTCAAAGGTTTGTGAAAATTATGCATATTGCAAATCTGTCATTTGGCGATATTGTTTAACGCGAAAGGCCTCCTTGCCTTAATTTTGCACACACTGAAGCATTTCATGGTAACATATATAATCCGGCCACTTACGTTATCCACATGTGCTCGTAAAAGGTTACTGAGTATGGTGTAATTTCTGAAATTTCACATAACAAGCGTAACCTGAAATCCCCAAAGTTCTGCGAATTACCACAGTTTGATTTAAATTTCACCTGGGCCTGATTTTGAGTGGTGGCTGAAGAGGCTTGTCCTGATAAAGATTGCCATGCCAGGTTGTGTTGAATCATGCACCGAGGGGGCAGTGGGAATGGCTGCCCATGCTGGGCCCTTCTGCTGTCGCTGGTACCTTGAACATGTGAGATTTCATTTAGGCAATGTGGGCCCGATTCACAGAATGAACTTACTACTTTTGGTATTCACAGAAGTTAGGATTTTGTCTTACGTTTTTCTTAAGACAAACTTAAGACAGACTTAAGACAAACCTAAGACAGACTTAAGACAGACTTAAGACAAAATCCTAACTTAAGTCTGTCTTAAGTCTGTCTTAAGTCTGTCTTAAGTCTGTCTTAAGTCTGTCTTAAGTCTGTCTTAAGTCTGTCTTAAGTCTGTCTTAAGTCTGTCTTAAGTTTGTCTTAAGACAAACTTAAGACAAAATCCTAACTTCTGTGAATACCAAAAGTAGTAAGTGCATTCTGTGAATACCAAAATAGTAGTAAGTTTAGGATTGAGTCTTAAGTTCATTCTGTAAATCGGGCCTGGTGTCTCTATCCTATCCCTGACTGCCTCTGTTTTCTGTTCTTTTATCCCATGTCCTCATCTCTTCCCATCCACTATGGCTTTCTCCCCTCCACAGACTGCAGCGCCCAAGATGAACGTTTCTCCCTGATCTTCACCATCGCCTCCTTCCTCAACAACTTCATGACCCTGCCCAATGGCTTCATCTTTGACCACTTCGGGACGATGGTCACCAGGCTCATCGGCATGTGAGTATTGTCCGCTGCGTGTCACTGTCCAACGTTTGCTCTTCGTGTCTCTCTTCTATGTCTCCCCCGTCTCAGCCATCAGAATTCACCAAGGTTTGTTAGCTCACAAGGGCTCTCCGTCATTCCATCCAAAAAGACAGAATATTTTTGGAAGTACCAAAGACCGTATTTATCTACAGTCGAGAAACCAAACACACAACTGCTATAAAGGGGAGGAGATGAATTATTGACGTGCTGGTAATTCCTGGGCTTTGGCAAAGTTCGGAGTTGTGCTACGCAAAAATCCGCGCCGTACTCCACAAAGTGACCAAAAACTCCACTGCGCTACATAGAGCTACACAGAGCTCTGCAAGCTTGCAGAGTGCGTTAGGTCACGCCATTTGCGTTGATTTTTAGCGCCTGGTGTTTGTCCTGCGCTGGAAAATCTGCGCAAAGTGCACCATGGACAGCGTTGGAGGGCGCTGCTTCTTCCTGCCACTCGAGTAGATGTTCCACTCAAGCGGCAACTTCGTCAACGCGAACGGGAGGTTTCTCTACACGAGCGGTCACGACCATCCGCGACCGCCCGTGCTGAGAAATCTTGCTGGATTTTCTGCCAACTTAGTGGTGGCACGCGTGAGCGGGGAAAACTCTGCTCCGCTCCACTGAATTGAGTTTTTGGGATCTCGGTGGGCTCCGTAGAGTTCGGAAAACTCAGCGAGCAGAGTTCACTGCCCAGTCCTAGTAATTCCATTACTCAAGTCCCCTTGGATTGGAGTAATAGAATTACTAGGCCTGGGCACGTGTTCAAGTGCCTGCTTCAGCGGCCAATTTGTGGTGCCGCTGGTTAGCGGGCCAGTGTTAGCACACCTAGCCCCGTATAGAGTTGCTGTGGTGCAGACGCGCATCTGGTGCTCCAAAGGTGTGCTTAATGCAAGCGCGTCTGCGCCCGAACATGCCTAGGGCCAAGTAACCCTAGTCTTTTCATTTAGGCTGTCATATAGCCCGTACAACTTAAGGCACTTCGACCGGTCTGCTTGCAAGGCTGCCAGACCTCTTTAGACCCACTGGCAAGCCCACTTTGATAGGACTTGCTGCAAATTTTCAGCCAAGTTAGATGACCCCAGTCATTTGCAAATAACAGGAAATGCCAACTTGGGTCATACCATTATTCCCTCTAGAATATATTGGCTTCTATAGTCTCAACTGTCACTTCCTACCCAGTCACCAGCAACATTTATTTGATGTCCTGTGGGAAAATTCCCTGCATGCCCTGTTTTTAACTGAGACATGGCTCAATGAGGCATCTCTACCAGATGTAATTGCTGCTCTCACTCCAAATTACTCAATTATGAGAAAAGACAGACAGAATAAGATGGGAGGTGGGATTAATGTTCTCTTTAGAGATACATTCAAATGCAAAATTGAAAAACTTCCCATCCCTGATTGTGAGGCCGTATTTTCTCTCTCTCTGTCTCACACATTACTTCACAATATCCGAGGTCTTGATCTACCCGGCCCGGGGTATGCCGAGAAGTGGTGCACCACTATTTTCAGATCATCTTTCTCCTCATGTCCTCCGATGGGCCAAATTTACTCTGCAAGGTGACCTCAAAATTACTTTTAGAGGATCCTGTGTGCAGCCCGGGTTCCTCACTCATAGAGGATTTGAATGTTTTAAACCTGGCTCTCTGTGACTCAACTCCCACTCACAAGGCTGGCCGCCTCTTGGATCCTATTTTTTCCAACATAGAGGATCTCTTTACAGCGACACCTATATCGCTTCCTTGGTCAGACCACCTTGCAGTTCCATTTACTATTAGGACACCGACACTTCCCTCTGTAGGGGCTTCCAAACCAGGAACCAAGTCTAGCAACGGGTTTAAATTGGACGCCTTAGGTTTGTATTCACAGCTTCGGAGCTCTATACCAGACCTAAAGCAGAAGGTCGAAGCTGATCATCCCTTGATAAATCTCTCGATTATAAACTCTCTGGAGATAACTCTTCTGACCACACTTACGTCTTTGGTGAGATCCCACCCCCAGACACCTTGGTTTAACAACCTGCTTCCTCTAGAGAAAAAACGTTCCAAGGGTCTCGCGAGACTCGGTAGGAAGTCCTATAGCGTGGAGCTCGAAGCCGAATACAGAATTGCTATAAAAAAATATCGTGTACTTTGTAGAGCAGCACGGGCGTCTTAATATTCAGATAAAATTACTCATTCTCAAAACTGTCCTAAAACGTTCTTCAATGTGGTCAAAGAATTTTCTGACCCTGGCAAAGCATCCCCGGCGCCGGTACCCTCCCATCCTCAATGTGCAGAACTGGCCCACTTCTTTGTGGAAATGTTGAATAAGATGCAGTACCTGTTGGCGGAGAGCCACAAGGCAGGAGAGCAATCTGGGGATTCAAATTCTGATAGCGTCTCTTGGCAACCTCCCTTATCTGGCCCTAATCCTTCTCGAGACAAGCTAGGCGGACCCCAAAAGTGGAGTCGTGGTCTCCTCTGGACCTTTCTGCATTTATGGCTACACTTCAGACAATCAAATCCGGCTCTCCCCTTGACCCGCTTCCAACGCCACGCTGGACTCCTAGACCCTGATTTGCTACGGGTGGTGGTGGATCTTCTCAACGCCTCACTTCATGAGGGTTTTGTCCTCGGTCATGGAAACGCACTACGGTCCTCCCACTTTTAAATAAGGCTAATTTGGATCCAACCAAGTGGGCGAATTTCAGACCTATATCCATGCTGCCCATTTTTTCAAAAGTTTGGAAAAACATGTACACTTGATGGTCACCACATTTAGTGGAAGCTCCGCAATCCCTGCACCCCTCTCGGGTGGGTCTATGGAGTCCGCCCTTTTTCGACTAGATAGCCAGCTGAGGGTTTTTAAACGGGCTGAGCTAGATCTGTCTTTGTTGCAGATGAGTCTGGCTGCTGCATTTTGAATTACATGAAGAACGGGAGAACTGATCGTCTGCCATGACCACATAAAGGGCATTCCCGTAGTCCAGCACACTGCAATCCGAAATATCAGCCTCTGTTGAAGAGCGGTTGACGCAGAAATTATGGAAACCGCTTGAACAGGCACTCATTATTAATACAGATCGAGGCCGCTGGTGCAGGCCCTCAAAACACAAGTTTTAATTTTGGTGACAGTTGCTATAGCAAGCCTCCCTCACAAAACCATAAAACTTTGCCATATAGGGGGAAATTAATCCATAGTTCAACAGAAAAACATTAATATTGTTCAGCGCCATGCTTAATCAATCAAGTACTTGTAGAGCGCGCTACTTACCCGTGAGGGTCTCATGGCGCTGAGGGGAGGGGGAGGGGGTGCTGCTACTGCTCGAAGAGCCCGGTCTTGAGGAGTCTTCTGAAGGCGAGTAGGTCTTGGGTCTGCCGTAGGTGGGTAGGGAGGGTGTTCCAGGTCTTGGCGGCGAGGTAGGAGAAGGAGCTGCCGACGGAGGTCGTTCGTTGGATACGGGGGACAGCGGCGAGGGCGAGGGTGAGGCTGGCGGAGCGGAGCTGGCGGGTGGGATGTGTGGAAGGTGAGTCTGCTGTTCAGGTAGCCTGGTCCGGCGTTGTGGAGTGCTTTGTGTGCGTGGGTGAGGAACTTGAAGGTGTCATATGCTTATGCATATGACACAGGCAGGTGTTGCTGTCGTCGACCATATACTGGTTAGGGCTGGTGCTTGTAGTTGTTACCAGTATAGCTGACATCTGAACCCTGTCTCTGACAGAGCTCATTGACGTAAGGACTGGAGCAAGGAAGGCGGACGAGGCAGGTAATGGGTCGCTCATTCGTCACCGTTTCCGCTCGCTACATCAAATGAGGCAGGTGTACAAAGAGCTCAGTGGTTCTTGTCAAACCTATTAACCACCCTTTGTATATTTTCTGATCTTTTTGTGTAGCGCTATATGTCAACTAGACCACCACCTCAGAGTGCTAGAGGGAAGAGAAACCTTGTAAGAGGAGCAGAATTGAGCAGAGTCAGATTGCAGCGGGATGCCGCCCCTTTGGTAGCTCTCTTGCTGAAGTTAGTTGTTAGTTTTTAATGGCAACACATGGTTCTTATTTGTTTATTCATGTTTATTGTAGTTGCCCCCGAGGAAGGGCAGTTCAGTGCCTGAAATTCATTGGGAATGTCATCGCCATGTTGAATTATGAGGCAACCATGTACCGCTACGTGTGTCTTGGACTAAAGCCGCAGTGGCACTCGTTGAGCTTGAAGCTGAAATTTTGGATTACATGGGATTACTTTTGAAAAAAAATCCAAAAAAGTAGGAAATTTGATGGCTGTTCCATACATACTTCTCGCTGTGCATCCTGGGTTGGGGAACCTGGCGAGGATCCAGTGTTTTCATAGAAGATGGGCGCCTGCCATGTCTTGTGTTTTGACCACTCGTCAATGTGCTGCTACTAATAGCTGTGCCATGTGGAAGGCTTGGCACGCGGTGGCAGCGGGTGGCCACGTGTCATGGTGTGAGGCAATGTTTCCCAATGCCCTCGCCAGATGTGTGCATATCACAAGTGGCAGATGTTCCCTGTCCTCCTTGGATGAGGAAGTGATTTTGGGCGGTGTGGGCGCGAGATGTAACCGCAGCCTCATTCGCACGCAGCGCACTGAAGTCAGGGAAAGTAGGGCTCAGTAGAGGAGTCCTGTCCATCGGCTCTGTGTCTTATCACAGACGCGTGAGAACATATACCCTTTGGGTGGAAGACCCTCCCCACCCCTGTCCAGCTCAAGGCATCAGTCTGGAGTTCAATGGGTGGCCATGCAGCTGCCCAATGTGTGTAACATGAGGGATAGCTCTGCTGTCTCATCTGTATCCTGTCCTCTAAATCCTAAAGTGGACTTCACCATTTCCTAGCTCATGAGCAACAGATCCTAGTACTGCTCAACTCAGTAGCTCGCGTTTTAGTGACCCATGAAGGATGAAAGCCACAATCTACTGAGTGTAGAAACTGCCCTCAAACTGCACAAAGAACTAAACTGCGCACACAGGCTGAGTGCCACGTCTGCTGCCCACAGCCTGCCCATGTACAGAGTGTGGTCCGGGGTTAGCTAAGCTGTCCTAGCTTCAAGGCTGTGCGATCTCTGTAAAGGGAGGGATAGCTCAGACATTGTATTGCATTACAGTTTGTCTATAGCGCTTGCCATGTCTATGTGGGGCACTGAAGCGCTTTCATATAAGGGCAGTAGGCTGCACCAATTGGGGTGTGTAGTTGGACGGGAGTTGTCTTTGATTTGTTTATCTTATATGGTAAATGTTTCCATGTCGTCTGCGATGACCACCAAGGTGCAGGTATGGTGCTACAGAACGCAGCATTTAGCAATCTGGTGTGTGGAGAGGTGAGGGCGGTTTATGGTTTTCAGTAGCCGGCAGCTTTGAGCATCTCTGCCGCGCCCCTTGCAGTATCACTTATGATTGTCATCTGCTTAGCCAGTTATGGCCCTGCGGTGTCCACCCTGATATTTTGTTTACAATTGTTTTTGGTCCTGTGGAGTAGGTCTTCATGCCAGCTCCCCCTGTGACATTTCTCCTGTCCAGCTTACCCGCAGTCCTCTACCCTCTGCTGCCTTCTGTTCTGCCTTTCCTGCTCATTTTTCTGCCCTCTTCTGCTCTGTTTTGCCTTTTTTCTGCCCTCTGTTTTGCCTTTTCTGCTTGTTTTCTTCCCTGTTTTGCCATTTCTGCTTATTTTTTTGCCGTCCGTTTTGTCTTTTCTGCTTGCTTCTTGCTCTTTTTTGCAGTTTTTCTCCCCTGTTTTCTGTACATTTTCTGCCCTCTGTTTTGCCTTTCCTGCTCGTTTTTCTGCCCTCAGTTTTGCCTTCTCTGCTCGTTTTTCTGCCCTCTGTTTTGCGTCTTCTGTTTGTTTCTTCTCTTCTACTGCTGTCTCCTCAAGGCCTGTCGCAGGGGGAGCTGGAACAATGGAGACCCTACACCCCAGCGTCCAGATACCCCCACGGGTGACAGTGCTGCGCTCTACAAATGTTGTTTTATTAAATGATTTACAGGTATCTTGGAGCCAAGTGGTGGGGAGATCTGCTGTGACAGGGCCTGTCACTATCATCCCACATACGAGTGTCAGTGTGAGATGTAAAGAAGCAGCCTAGAGTTCAGATAGTTAAAACCTGCAATGGTCGACTATTCAATTCAATTAGTGTTTTATTATTTATTCAAAGTTTTATATAGCGCAAACAAGATCCTTACAGATATCAGAGCGCTTCACAAAGACAGGGTAGGAATGAACAGAGGTAATGGGAGCAGTGTAGTAGTCAATAACATGATAGGATAATAATAACATACATAAAACATATCAATATACAATCAGGTAAACCAGTAATATAAGACGGCACAAGTCATTGATCCCACTACAGAGGTGTTCAGGTGCACCTTGGGTGTGTGGATGGCTTATGCCAATGTTTTAGTATAGAGAGAGCACTGAGTGGGGGCATCGGGAGAGTGAATCAGTGAACCAACGTGTATCATATATTGGTCGGTAGTAGGAAAGTAGCGTAGTAGTGTCCCCATCAAGTAGAAGTATAGTGCCAAAGGACAAGGTGAGCATTGATACAAAGCAATGCAGGGTCTCTGATCCAGCACCTATAAGGTTCAGGAGATCTTGGCCAGAAGGATGGTTTTCACCTCTTTCTTGAAGAGTGCAGTGGAGGAGATACGCCTGGTTTCAGGAGGGAGCGCATTCCAGATCCTGGGTGCCATTCCTGAGAAGGAGCGCTTGTATGTTTTCTCTTTCCGGAATCTACGAGGTTTCAGGAGTAGATTTTTTGAACTTCTATTGGATCTCGAACCTCCTGAAATAGACAACTTTTGAGCGAGGTAGTTAGGTGCCTTGTGGTGCACGGCCGCGTGTGTCATAACTGCAATTTTTAGCTGTATTCTGGCTTCAAAAGGCAGCCATTTTAGAGACTTTAAGTCTGGGGATATGTGCGAGTGCTTTCTAGAGCCAGTAATGAGTCTCGCGGCAGCGTTCAGGGAGGCTCTTAAGGGTGCTGTTGTGGATAGCGGGAGTCCGCTGAGGGACACAATTCCGTAGTCTATTCGAGGGATGACTAAAGCTTGTACAGCAGTTTGGAAGTCTTCGGCAGGGAGGAAGGGTTTAATTTTCCTCAGTGTGTGGATTTGGAAATTCGCTGCTTTTGTGGCTTTGCTGACGTGCTGCTGCATGTTGAGCTTGGCGTCGAGTGTGATGCCTAGGGATTTCGCTGAGTCCACGATGGTGGGTTGGACATTTAGTGCTGTTAGATTATTGAGCCATATTTGGGTGGTGGAGATTTTCGCCGGGGGTGAGATGAGTAGGAACTCAGTTTTCAGAGCATTTAGTTTGAGGTGATTATCGGCTAGCCAAGATTGAGTGTTAATAAGCGTGGAATTCAGATGTTTGATATCTTCCGGGGATTGAAGCTTTAGGTAAAGTTGTGTGTCGTCGGCGTACATATGGAATTGGACATTGGAAGCTTGGAGCAAGGTGGCGAGCCGTTCCATGACGAGGTTGAACAGTGTGGGGGAGAGGGAGGATCCTTGTGGAACCCCTAGATCTGCAGGCACAGGTGTAGATAGCACATTGTCGATCTTGAACTTCTGAGACCGGTTGTGAAGGAAGGACGAAAACCATTTGAGAACAGTTCCCGAAAGACCCATTCTAGTGCTTAGCAGCTCCAGCAAGTTCTCATGTTTGACCGTGTCAAATGCTGACGAGAGGTCAAGAAGGATGAGGAGGCAGGACTCATTGCGATCAAGAATTTGGAGGGCTTCATCAATGATGTGTGTCATAGCTGTTTCCGTGCTATGTTTCGCTCGGAAGCCTGATTGATGAGAGTTGAGGAGGTCAAATTGGTCAATGTGTTTTGTTAGTTGGAGTTGGACACATTTCTCCAGCAGTTTGGCCAGGGTGGGGATATTGGTGATGGGCCGGTAATTGTTTAGGTCAGACGGATCAGCTGTAGGTTTCTTGAGTATAGGCGTGACTTGTCCTACCTTGAGGGAGTCTGGAATGAGGCCTTGTTGCAGGGAGCAGTTGATGATTTTGGTCCAGAGAGGGAGGAGCAGGGGGATGAAGTCTTTTACAGCATTAGCAGGTAGAGGGTCTGTGAGGTGATTAGAGGGCTCCAAGGTGCAGAGCAGTTTGTGTATTGTTTCTTCCGAGTAGGTATCGAAGTACAGCCAAGATGCCATGTTTTTAGGTTGAGTGTTAGCCATTCTTGTGTGGTTGGGGAATCGGCTTACATCTATGATGAGGTCATTTCTTATGTTGTCAGTCTTCAGCTTAAAGAAAGCAGAGAAGGCTTCACAGTGTGGGGTGTCGCTTGTTGTGCTGTTTGATTGTGAGGGTTGTGTCTTTGTTTGGGTCTTGATTAGTTCGAACAGCTTTCTTGGCCTGTTTTTTGCTTGGTCCAACTGGCGGCTGAAGAAGTCCAACTTTGTGCGTTTTATTTTCCTGAAGTAGGCATTTCTCTTGTTCTTAAGCCTTTTGAGGTGCAGTGCTGAAGGGTCCGATCTCCAGGTGCGCTCTGCCATTCGCATAGTACGCCTGTCGTCATTGAGTCTATCGTCATACCAGGGGTTAGAAATTTTGGTGGAGACTCTCTTCAGTTGCAGAGGGGCGACTTCATTGACTATTGTATTCATAGAGTCAAGGTAGTGGTCGGTCAGTGATTGAACATCCGAGGCACCTGAGGGGGGAAGGAGGAGATTGCCGATGTGTGGAGGCAGGGTAGAGGGGTTAAGATTCTTCATGTCCCTTTTCCATGTTTTGGATTTGATTGGTTGAGCCGGGTTAGGTTTAACTTTTTCAATGATAAAGAAGGTGATAATGTGGTGATCTGACCAGTCGCAGGGTAGAATCGTCTCCAGTTGTGTAGAATTCTCTTTGGCAATGATGAGATCAAGTATCGAGCCTTTGTCGTGTGTTGGTCTATCGCATATTTGGGTGAGGTCAAGCGCATTAAGGAGAGTTTTGAGACTACTCACCACTGTGTCTTTCTGATCGTTCCAGTGGAGATTGAAGTCACCCAGGTAGACTTGGGTGGTCTGCCGACCGGCATTGGATGTGATCGTGTCCATGAGTTGTTGGGTGAATATGAGATTGTCACCAGGCGGGTGATAGATGAGATGTAAAGTACAAACTTGTTTGCCCTCGCTGGTGATGTCGAGGCAGAGGAGTTCACAGGAGGAGAGGGAGAGGGATGGGGAGTTGACTTTAGTAACGGAGAGGTTGCTCCTAAAAATGCATGCAATTCCCCCGCCCGTCTTGTCTGGAGACCTGTCTAGCCTAATGATGTGATAGTTGGGGGGGACTAGTATGTCCATAATCGGGGTAGAGGCTTCAGTAAGCCAAGTTTCAGTCAGAATGGCTAGGTCCAGATCCCCAGCTGAGACGAGATCAGCGATGTCGGAGGAGTGTCTCTGGGCCGATCTGCAGTTGAGTAGGATGCATTTGAGTTTGGGAGAGAGAAGGGTGGTCGAGCTTTCTAGAGTGAGGGGAACTTTTCTGAGGTTGTTAGGGACGGAACCTCTGTTGTTGAGTGTTGGGAGCCTCAGAGGGTTTGTAAGAATTGTGGGTATGGGGATGTGTGTGTTGGATATGTGTTTTACCGGACCTGGGCCATAAGAGCGTAGTAGAGAGCATAAGTCACGGTCCGAAAATGGGTTGAGGACACGACGGGGGCGGTGGGAGTTATTGCGAACGGGGATAGTCGGCCAGCACGGGTGTCGTTGGAGGCGAGGGTATGTAGGGCGGGTGCGTCGATTGTAGGGTAGAGGGATGATGGGAGGTAGACTGGGCTGTGATGAGAGAAGGTCTTTGATTGAGAGGACATCTTTTTTGATTTGTAGAATATCCTCTTTGACTTGTTGGAGGGTGGATAAAGTCAGGTCAGGAGGAGCATTGGGGATGGCGTTGGTGGTGAGAGCCATTGGTGAATGGTTGTGTGGTGAGCTGGAAAGCACGCAGGGTATCGAGGGGGGGGATATACTAGCGTTGTTGGAAGGTTCTGCGGTGCTAATGAGTGGGATGACCTTCAAAGTGTGGGCGTGTTTGTGGGCGAGGGGTGTGGGTGAAGTAGGTGTAGTAGGCGGTGGGTGGGAGGCATAGGTAGTGACGTCAGTGGGAGGCGGTGCCGGTGAGTGGAAGAGTGAGTGAAGGCTGAAGACAGTGGGGGAGACAGGAGGGTAGTGAGGGCTGAGAATAGGAGGTGGGAGAGAGGGGGATGCTAATGTAAAGGAGACGGTATGTTCTGTATCTTTTGTTGGGAGGGTGAGAGTGTCGTGGGTGGGAGTGGGGAGGGAGCGGGGTCTGCCGTGGGGGGGATGGGAGGGGGGGTGGATAAGCTCCGAGCGGTAGTGTGTTCAGATGGTGGCGTGTTGTGGGTGGGGGTTGTTATGTCAGGGGGGAGAGGGATGGGGGGGTATGAGTGGGGATAAGAGGGGTCATGTTAGAGGGGCGGCTAGTATATGAGGTGGGGAGATTTGTGACTGTCCTTGGGGAGTGTGAGGCGTTAACAGCAGGTGGGCCGTTTACTGGGGTGCTGGGGGTAGAGGTGTTGTAGGTGGAGGCTGCGACGTCAGGGGTGATAGTGCTGGTGGAGATCAGGGTGGGGGTCCGCAGCTTGGAGAGGTGCTCTTTGAACTTGGGGAACAGGTTGTCTAGTAGTTCCAGGTTCTTGTCCGTGGATTGAATTAGGACAATCCCGTTATTGTAGATAGTAATGCTAGTCCTGCCAGGGAAGAGGTGGGAAGGTGTGATAGAGAGAGTTAGGCCATGAGTTGTTTTCCTGGTGGTGGAGACGGTGAGTAGGGATAGGAACGCTTTTCTCCATTGGGCTCTGCGTGAGGTGTGGAAGATGATATCAGTATTCAGGGCTCCATTGCCCGGTGAGAAGTAGGTGTCAGCAAAGGGTGTTTCATGGTGCAACCTCAAGAAGTTATGTTTAAAACGTTTAGTGGCTTTTTTGGAGAGTGTGGAAGGGTAGTTAATTCTAAAAGTGACATTCTAATTATGATTTAAAATTCCGAAGAATTCCACATAAAGTACATAAATAAAACATCATTCATTACATACAGAAATGCGAAGTAAGAATACAAGTACAATTTTATACTAAAATACCAGCAATTAAAAGAGAGGACCTTTTCCTACAGTAGACTAAACTATACACTGGGCTACGTCATATCAATGCAATAGGTCGTTTTTCAGTTAAAACACAATATGGGCTGTCAGGAGAACCTATTTTAAAAAGAGGTACACAGAAGAGTTAATCACAATCATAATAGGGTCTTAGGGAAAGGGAAAAATCACTACCCCATCATACAAAAGTGCAAGTGCTCTAGGCAATTTCAGGAGGGGTGCCTACCAAAAGCTCCCCTACAAAAAGTGCAAGTGCATTGTGCAATCTTTTAGGGCAAATGCCTCCCTCCCTCCCCTAGCAGCAGTATATTTGATTTAACATCGAGATATTATAAGTACTCGAGTCACTTAAATGAACAACTTTCCATTAAAACACACTATGGGCCGTCAGGAGTACCTGATTTTAAAAAGGTACACAGAAGAAACAATACCAGATGTGATCCGAATTTAGGGAAAGGGGAAAAGCACTACATTAACATACAAAAGTGCAAGTGCTCTGTGCAAAATTTGGAGGAGTTATTACCAACACTCCCCTAGCAGCTATACAAACATTTTAACCCCAAAGTATTAAAAACTACTATTTACATGTCATACAAAAAGTGTAAGTGCTCAGTGCAATTTCATTTAACAGATATAGCAGCAGTATAGATGAGTTACCATTGAGATATTTCAAACTTTCAACTCACTTAGAAATATTTCAATCCTAATAAACATTTAAAAATTCTTTAAAAATCAGAAAATTTTAAAAACACATCAGTTCAGACGGAGGGGACAGAAGACAATTACGGGCCTGTTCAGCTGTTGAGATATTATACTTTAAAAAGGCAATCCTTAGATATGTTCGTCGTATTGAGTGGAGTGCGGGATACACAATCAAAACATGATTCAGGTCTTGTATTCCGCAATTACACAGATGACAATATCTTTCATTTTTGGGAATACCCTCCCAGGCACCTGTTACAACTCTCAGGGGTAATAAATTCAATCTTTGCAACAGAATAACCCTACGAACACCGTGTTCCAGGTTCCACAGAACATGTGGCTGGGGTTTTTTGACAATATAGCTCCCTACAATGCAGTCCATCCTCCCATTCAATGAACATAGTATCAGATCTCTTTAGCGAGAGACCACATAAATTGACTTCTTAATTATCTGCTTTAACGAGGTTTTATATAAAGCTGCTGCCCCATCCTCATCTAGAACGAACATACTTAAAGCCTTTATATGATTTCTAAAAATAGCGCTTTTCCCCTTCATATTTACGAATATTTCCCTGTGCAGTGCTGCCCTCAATAAGTTATCGGGCCATTAATCAAAGCATTGCACCATCTTAGAGAGGCAGCCATTGATAACACATATGTTGACAGAAGACCAAATTCGAGCCTAAGTGCCGCGATTGGCGCAGCATAGTTCAAATTACATATTTGGCGCCAGATCTTTCCTTCCACTTTCTCAAATTTGGCCCATTCACACTCATCTACTGCTTCACTAGCATAGTTCAGTGTCGGCGGTATTTTTATTTTGTACACCGAAATGATGTGGGAAAAATGTCTTTTCCCGCATTGCATATACAGGCGATTAATTGCCGATGCTTGTGAAATTGCTTTCCCTTTACAATGGTCCATATGTCTGCTAGCAGAGCACCTGTTTGAGAATATTTTTCCTAAATATGGATAAAATTTCACAACTTCAAGTTTTTCCCTATCCAAAAACCAACTCAGATTTTTTCTCACCTTACACCCTTGATAGCTAAAAATCATAACTTTGCTCTTTAAAATGTTTATTTTAAAAAAATGTTCCTCTGTGTACTTAACCAGCTCTCTCAATCTTCTTTGCAGCCCAATTGGTGTTAAATCCATTATTATTGCATCATCTGCATACAACAAACAAATTAATTTAAGAAGACCTAATTGGGGAGGGTCACCTTTACTCCGTCCCACACTACTCGGCAGATCATTGATATAGATGAAAAAAAGTAAAGGTGCCAAAAGGCACCCCTGCTCTAGCCCTTTGTAAGTACATATTTTCATTGATAGGCCTTGGGATCCCCCCAATAAAACTTGTGTCCACGTAAAGGAATGGAGTGCAATTATTAGTCTTAAAAGGTTCCCTGGGATCCCCATTGTCACCAATTTCCTCCACAGCGTCCCCCTATCGACCTTATCGAACGCTGTGGAGAAATCTATAAAAGCGACCCCTCGGCCCACAGGATATTTTTCAATTAAAGTTTGTAAAACAGAAATGTTATCCAGAGTGCCACTATTCTTGCGGAATCCTGTTTGTTCCAGAGGTATATGATTATTTCCAAATGCCCACTCTTGCAAGTGGCCAAGAATACTCTTCGCAAACAGTTTCCCCGTTGCATCTAAAAGGGAAATTTGTCTAAAACTAGACGGGGAATTTCTTGGGCCCTTCTTATATAGCGGAACCAATATACTTCCTTTCCAGGAATACGGGATGTTTCCAGTGTCATAACAATGAGCAAACAACGGATGTAAACATTTTGCCCAATCTTCACAATCCTGTTTTATTATGGCTACTGGAACATTGCCTGGTCGCATTGCCCCCAGAGTATCTTGACCCCTTAATATAATCTACAATTTCCGATTCTGTTGGTTCTCCTACGTCAACCCCCAATTCCGAGTTCTTAAGAACCCCCTCAAACTGATTTGCTAATTGATTAGGAGCATACAGTTGGGAATATAAAAAGACCACTCGGATTCGGAGATTAAAATGGTTTGTGATTTTTCTCTACCATCACAAAACTTCGCTATCAATGCCCAGTACTTTCTGGTATCCCCGGATAAGGACACTTCACGAAGGGTTATCCATTTTTCATCTTCAACTTTCCTCCGATCTGATACTTTTTTTCTATTTCGTACCTGTTTTAGTCTATGAATCTCTCTCTGATTTTTTAAACTAGGGGCTTTAAATTGGAGTCTAATCAACTCGTTAATCTCCTTATTCAGTTTTTTGATTTCCCATGAGATTAATACTATAGGGGAGGTTCTCAAGTCTTTTTTGTTTCTTCCCAATTTTCTGATTACTGCCAAAACTCTCTCATATCTCCCAATCGGAGTCTCCAGACTAGGCCTAAATGCGATATTCTTAAATACTCTCTGGAAGTTCAGAAGTGCCTTGTATGACCAATAAGTACGGCCATTGTTTCGGGAATAGGTGACATTTTCCTTCCGCCGATTCCAGAGTTCGGGCTTCTCGGTATTTATGACCATCTGTACCACTAAAATGTTATGGTCACTCATCGTAGAGGGGAGCACCTTAAACTGTGTGCACGCACTGAACAGTTGAATGGAAACTGCCATGTAATCAATAAGGGACTGATTATAGGTCCCATTGAAGGTATAAGATGCAGGTGAATCCTCAGGAGATCTACCATTTAAAAATGTTAAATCAAGATTCCTAAGATTTTGCAAGAGGAAAAGGCCTCGTTTATCAGATTTTAACTGGCCGGAAATACAGGAATAGCCTACACCTCCTCCAAATCCGTATTAGAGTAGACCATAGCAGCACTATTATTTATTTTAGCGTTAAAATCCCCTACCATCAATATGCGTGCATTTTCTTCCGTGTTACACAAACTTTGCGCAAAACTGCAGATGGAGTCAACCAATGAATTAGATGCCCTCCCCGGGGGGATGTACACATTTACCAAAAACAGAAACTTTACATGCCCTAAGTTATCATTTCCTAATTTCAGTTTTGCACAAATACAACAATTTGAGGGGTGTTTGTATATCACGAGGTCCCATGCTATGTTGCAACTAAGTAAAATAGCACATAATAATTCTTTAGCTGGAACTCTTCCGTAGCCCATGTCTCTTGAAGACAGATGATCATGGGGTTTAAATCAGCCAATAATTTGAGCTTATGACAAGATTTTCCTAGCCCCGCCACGTTCCATGATATAATTTTCCCCACTTGGCTACCCCCGTTCCACGGGCTTTATACTTGATGTTTTTACCCCATTCAAGGTACCAGTAACCCAACTCCATTTTGTCACCTCATCATCCCCATCAGCTCTGGGTGCCTCCTGAACCTCGGGTGTTGGAAGCTTAATTTCTCTTACTCCTGTTTTACTTCCTACCGTTATTTCCATGTCTTCCAACTTTACGTGTGCATTTTCATCCTTGTACTCAGTACAACTCCTCCCTTGCACCTGATACCGTGCTCCAGAATTTTTAATCAGAGTTCTATACGGGACAACACTTGGTAAAATGTCTATTCCTCTTTTCCTGAAACTATTAATATTTGCTAGAACAAGAGCTGATCTATACCTGAGGAAAAAGTGGCTATATTACTAGGGGGGGGAGCTCCTCCAATCTAAATATACCAGTTCAATATCTTTAGTGGTGATTAACCCCAGATCCTCTATTTCAGAGATAAGTCTAAGGAGGGCATTTCTATTCAGTAACATTGGTTCAGCATCGAAAAGAGAACTAAAGATTAAAACCTTGTTCGCTTGCTTAGCACCTATATCAGTGTTCCTAGTTATGTTCATGCCTGACTGATCCGTAGGTGAATTACATTTTGGCTTACCCCCACTATTGTTATCAACCGACATTATTTTCAGACCCACACCCGTATCCTGACCAGATACTGCACTCGATGAGGGTAGAACAGGCCCACTGGGGTGTTGGAATACACCTCCTGAGGCTCCAATAGGGTCTATTACGGGGCTGTTTGATTTGACCAACTTTCTCCCTGAACCACGGTCACTCCTTAAGCCAATAGTTTGATCACTAGCTTCCTTACCCTCTTGAGACAAAGGGGCATTCAGTTCTATAGTTGAACTATTATTTTGAGGATAATTTTTCTGCCCATGACTTTGTCTCTCTTCCATTATGGGTTGCACCACGGACCTTATATATTTTCCAATGAAGGGGGATATGTAACTAGTTCCTATTTCAGGATGGAACCGCAGTTTTTTCTGTTTACGTTTTGGTAACCGATGGTTCCTCATCTTCCTTTTCTTCCCCCTACGGCCACTTTTAATATTTCCTTTCCCCGCGAGAGAGGCCTCCCCCACAGTGGACTAACTGAGGAATTGCATAAATCGTCGGATGGCTGTGGACTTAGATCTTTTGAAATGATTTTATTAAAAATTGAGAAAACACGTACTGGTTTTAAAGCTGAGGAAACCTCTATATTTTTCTTTTCCCCAGAAGTAGGGACCTTGTCACATTCCTTAAGATTAGAAAAAGGTAAATCAGAACTTAGGTTCCTTTCACGGGAACCTCTTACGGGATTATCAATCGGCTCTTTTAGACCCCCCACCACTGATTTTGTACCAATATTATGAATCCCACTATACAATTGATCAACTTGACTGGGTACTGGAGGAGCCTTTTCCGGGATTAGTGGGGCTTGTTTACACTGTGTAAGATCTTGAACCCCTATCAGTATAAGTGAAAGGACTTCCAGTATATGATCAGAGTTTAAAGTACTTTTCTCCAACAGAGACAAAATTACGGACATGATTTTCTCCAATCTCAAAAAGAACTCCAAGATCCCCCCTGACCAAACATTTTCACTCTTATTCAGAGAGTTCAAAGAGTTCACTACACATTTGTCCTCAGCCGCTGAAACTCCCAATATCTTTTCAACTGAAAGATCTAACAAATCACCAGCCAAAGATAGGTTAGTAGGTGTACTACTGTACATGGCTGGCATATGTGTTTGAGATCCTATTAATGGCGGGAGCACTTGAATATCCGGAGACAATACTAAATCCGTCTCCGAAATCCCCGGCTTTTTCAACTGCTTCATTCGATCTACGTTCTTTTCTATTTGAACAGAAATATCCGGTAATGTAAGATTCTCCGGTTTCAACTGCCCGGAATAAAGGCTGGATTCTAACCGCCAGTCCATCCTAGGCAAAGGATCAGTTCCTGTTATGGGCAGACAGATCAACGCCGATCTCTGAGTCATTTTTGTATTGTCCATAAGGGTTACCAAATCTGCTAGTGGGGAAAATAAAGTAACTTCCTTTTTTTCCGGTGATCATCTCCCGGGGGTTACCCTCTTCCTCCACCCACAACAAAGTAGATTCGGTTTCCATTTCCGTGGTATTACCCTTCCTTTCTGCTTGACATAAATCGACTTCTCTTGGAGGAGGTACTGCTCCAGATTCACCTCCATTGTTCTCACATATGATTACGGCAGGGTAAAGCGCCTCTGATTTTATAGATTGGCACTGTACTCTAATCCCGGGTGCTACATGCGTATCCATTAATTCTTCACCTGTCTTCTCCCTATTCTCCTCGTCCATTGAGCCTTTTCCGCGCTTAGAACTTCTTATCCCTTTTGAGAACATTGTCAGCACCGATGGATAGGATTTAATAAGTGTGAGATGCTCACTGTTTCTCCGACGGCGAATAGTTTTCTGTGGCTTCAGGGAGCTTTTATCTCTCAACTTACTGCCTCCCTGGTTCACCGCTGAATTCCCTTTTAATTGTGAGCGTAGAACCCTATCTGGCATTACCATTGCATAAGAGACGTCAAGATAGCTTGCTCTTAATGTTTTTCGGTCATTAAGGTCTGGGAAATGGAGGATAGGAGATAGGAGAATAGCGATATAACAAACAGGACCGCCACACCTAGCCTTCAGCAACTCCTACCACCTTCAGAATCCAACCATTCCCGCCGTGTTTTTGTTCTTGTTGGTTCCTGCTACAACTATGCTTTTCAGTAGGATTCACCTGTTCCCGTGCCTGTGTGGTCAGTAATGCCTGTGTCTCGAGTAGCTCCATGTACTCCTCACACTCCTACCACAGTTGAGACACACTTAGAACTTACAAAGGCCACTTGTTCTGAGCCACGGCCGCCACAACAACTCCGGCAAGTCCTGTTGCACTCGGGCTTCACTCGGGCATCACTCGGGCTTCGCTCCCCCAACCTCGCACTCTCCGCTCAGCTCCGGACTGCTCGCTTCTCTTGTCGCAGCCGTGCTCACTCTCATACACGTCCTCGAGGACCGAAAGTGAACTTTACTTGCGGCTTGTGACTTGTGAGTTAGCTGTGCACTACTCCCGCATCACTCCCGCTGCATCTCACAGAATCCACTCAACAATCCAACACAATCCACCACGGCCGTGGAGGGGGAGTTCTGAGCGCCGTGCTTGCCAATTTTACATTTTTTTTAGCCTTTACCTCTAAGCCTCCAAGCCGCCTCCGCCTTCTCTTCGTGGGTGCAAAACGTCCGTCAGCCTCCTTTAACCTTTAACCTTTAACCTGCTCCAACCTGCACCAGCTCCGAAGCAGGCTCACAGCCTCACAGCCGCCCGATGCCTTCACTTTCCGCAGCACGGTTGGCTGCACAGGCTCAGGCTCCGACTCCCACCCAAGTCCAGTCCAGACCAACCGCTGACTGCCAGTTCGACTGCCTCGGCCTCGACCTGATCGCCGCGCCCGCCCGTCTTGACCTCGCCCGCCTCGACCTCCGCAGCGGCGGCGAGCCTTCAGTAATTCAGCCGAAACCTCGTTCCCCTTTGGCCTTGAATCTGTCTTGGTCTTAGGATATATATGGGGTACAGGCTGAGGCTCAGGCTAGGATTCAGGCTGGGGGTGAGATACGGGCTTTCTCCGCGGGGGTTTCTTCTCACATGCTCCTCTGCACCTCTGCTCCGCACCTCCGCTCGTATCGTATCGTGACTCCTCCTCTTCCGCCACAACCTCTCTGTCAGTTGTTGCTCGTGCTTGCCTCTGCCTCCGTTCCACCTCTGTTGTTGTGCCTCATTGTGAAGAGACGCTTAATGCGTAACCACTAGTCGACTAGATTAGAGTCCGCTGATTGGCCAGAAGGGTGTGACCGATCTTTTCAGTTATAAATGCTCGTCCAGTTGGTGATGACTTGTTTATGAGCTGGTAAAGTTCTGAGTGAGGCACAAGACCTGTGGCAGGTCTGTCTTATGTGAATGCAAGTGGATTAACCTGCAGTTGGCTGCGACCACTGAGTCTTATGGTATTTGTATTAGTGTACGTCCTAAGGGTTAAATATGGAGTGTTATTACTATATAATACTCAGGCTAACCAAAGGGAAGCCCTCTTAGCTTTCCTGAAGGTAGGGAGTAGTTTTCTGGTTGGGTTGTTCCAGATCTGTGGGCTGCACATTGTAGATTGTCCTTGAAAGTGTGATGATCTCTCCGGGTTCTGCCCCATCGCTGTGGGATGAGCTAGATATTTTATTTATTTATTTATTTACAACGTTTTATATAGTGCGAACATGATCCCGAAGGATATCAGAGCGCTTTACAATTTGAGGCAATTAAATAACTTTCCACCCTGTTCCCCTATAAACCCACGTCCACTATGGAACTAAAAATGCAAAATTAGAACAAAAAAAATGAATAACTACTAGGCTCCTTGATGCCTCTAAAGCTGCTGGAAGTGAGTTCCAGATCTTGGCGGCTTGCACCAAGGAAGCCGGGCCTCCTTCAGATTTCTTATGGTGAGGTGGTACGGTGGTCTCTGGTGCGAGGCTGGAGCGCAGTGTCCTGCTGTGTTTGTATTGCCTGAACTTAGTGGTTCTTTTCCTTGGCAGGCTCTGTGGACATTCAAAGTGCTTTGAAGACTCCCTTCTAGCTAAAGGTAGGCAGTGGAGTGATGGTGGGACTGGAGTCGTGCGTTCTCTCGAGTGGAGGCAGAGAAGGGGTCTTGTGGCGCCATTTTCGATGAGTTGTATCTTGCGTATGATGAATGCGGTGCGTCAAGGTATAGGCTGGTAGCATAGTCGAGCTTGGGGAGGACGAGTGTGAGGATGGCTTGAAATTTCTGTTAGTACTCAAGATATGCTAAGAGGCGACACAGAACTTTAATTGTGTAGCAGGCACTTTTATGATGTTGTTGACTTGGCACCAAGGATAGGTCAGAATCCATGGCTGGCCCATGGCTTTCTGACTTTTCTTGATGTTAGTGGAGGGGCCTCGAGTTTCTTGGGCAATATTGAGGACGGCTGTATTGTTGCCATTGTCCGCGGGTCAAGATCTCTCTCTTTGCGGCGTGGAGCTCTAGGTTATAGCTCATCCACCCATATGTTTTGGGCGCAACGTCGGACCTCAAATTTTGAGTCGAAGAGGTCTTCTAGACAATCAATTATTTTTAAAAATTGCTCGTCATCTTCATAGTTGTAATAGATGAAGTTGAATGATGTAATCCGTAGTTTTTTTTAATAAACAAAGTTTATTGGGTTGTGGCCATCCATGATGGCAACAAGACACTTACGGCACGTATAGAATGTGCTACGCAAGAGAAGCAGAATTACAGCAGTCAATGCAGAGTAGAAACATTTCAACAATACGATGTGATCCAGAGGGAGAACGTCCACAGTACGAATCTGTGAAAAAGTATGGAAATTTGCCCAACCATTTCCTTCACACCAGCCCTTGCATCTGGGAGCATCTACAAGACTCCAAAACCACCCGCTCCGGCTGTGGACCCCAATGCACAGTAAGGTCAGACTGTGGGATCGCATTCCCTCTCTCCAGTAAGGTTTAAGTGTGTCCTCTCATGCCCCATGTCTCATAAGGTCAGACTGTGGGATCTTATTCCCACTCTCAGTAAGGTTGGACTGTGTCATCTCATGTTAGATGACATCTAATGGTAAGGTCTGAGGGTGATGGTAACAAGACAAAATATCGAAGTCAAAATCTAAAATGGACAAAATATCGAATGGACAGAATATAGTGGTGAAAAATATCAAATTGAAGGTAAGTAATTTAATATCGAATAGTAATTTTCACCCCTACGCTATCCAACGCTTTCCCTACAGTTGCACTCTGTGGAGTGGGAATAGTAATTTTTACCACTACGCTATCCAACGCTTTCTCTACTGTTGCACTCTTTGGAGTTGGAATAGTAATTTTTACCCCTACGCTATCCAACACTTTCTCTACTGTTGCACTCTCTGGAGCTGGAATAGTAATTTTTACCCCTACGCTATCCAACACTTTCTCTACTGTTGCACTCTCTGGAGCTGGAATAGTAAATTTTTACCCCTACGCTATCCAACACTTTCTCTACTGTTGCACTCTCTGGAGCTGGAATAGTAATTTTTACCCCTACGCTATCCAACGCTTTCCCTACAGTTGCACTCTGTGGAGTGGGAATAGTAATTTTTACCCCTACGCTATCCAACGCTTTCCCTACTGTTGCACTCTCTGGAGTGGAAATAGTAATTTTTACCCCTACGCTATCCAACGCTTTCCCTACTGTTGCACTCTCTGGAGTGGGAATAGTAATTTTTACCCCTACGCTATCCAACACTTTCCCTACTGTTGCACTCACTGGAGTGGGAATAGTAATTTTTACCCCTACGCTATCCAACACTTTCCCTACTGTTGCACTCACTGGAGTGGGAATAGTAATTTTTACCCCTACGCTATCCAACGCTTTCCCTACTGTTGCACTCCCTGGAGTGGGAATAGTAATTTTTACCCCTACGCTAGCCAACGCTTTCCCTACTGTTGCACTCCCTGGAGTGGGAATAGTAATTTTTACCCCTACGCTATCCAACGCTTTCCCTACAGTTGCACTCTGTGGAGTGGGAATAGTAATTTTTACCACTACGCTATCCAACACTTTCTCTACTGTTGCACTCTCTGGAGCTGGAATAGTAATTTTTACCCCTACGCTATCCAACGCTTTCCCTACTGTTGCACTCACTGGAGTGGGAATAGTAAATGTTATATTTATTATTTCATTAATTTTAAATTACTTTTAAGACATTTAAAAAAAATCGATATTTTGACTAACTATATTTTTTAAAACTATATTTTTGATTCAATATTTTTGTACTTACCTGTTTGTAGATAGGAATTCGATATTTTTGCATTCTATATTTTTTCTTCTATATTTTGGTAATTCTATATTTGTGAATTCGATATTATGACAGTGATCCGAGGGTGATATGAGGGAGTCCAGGTAAGAAGGATTCTGTTGCTAAACTTGACCGATAACCCCATCTGGAGACCCTTCAGCAGGTAGACAGTTTGGGAACTATTTAGACATAGCCCGCTTCAGTAATATCAATTGTAGAATTGTTTTGATGTTGTTCACCAGGCATCAGTTGCACTGCTCTTATTGTCATGTACGATATCAGAGCCTCTCTGTATTTGTACTGTCCGGCCCGGCGAGTGTGAGCCCGATTATGAATTGAAGGTAGTATGTGAGCGCAAGCGGTGATGAACTTCACTTATCAGAACTAGCCCGTTCGATTGATGCTTGTCCATGAGATGTTACCTCTGCAGCTTATCTGTGTTTGTTTCATATATATATATATATATATATATATATTCAAACTGTGCACATATTCCAGGATCACTGTGTGCCACACTCTTGAGTTCTGTTCTCCGCGACAATTGTATAACCTGTGTTTGTCTCTTTGTCGTTTCAGATTTCTATACACCGTGGCCACACTTCTGATTGCCTTCTCTACTGCCGGTAAATACACCTTTGTTGTGGTGGGTGTGTTTGTGGTGTGTTTGTAGTATCTTTGGATGAGGCCCTCTTAGTAATGTGTGTATTCTACTTTTCAGAGTGCAGGAAAGTTGTTTGAGTTGGTATATGATGTCTAAAAGAGTATGTTAGGTCTTTCTCAGTGGTTAGAGGGGCCAGCGTGCCAAAGAATTGCTTAATGTACCAGAGGCGTGTGTACCTATTTGCGTAAAGTACAGTCAAATTGTTTTGTGGAGTGTGCACTAATTGTCATTATATTTCATGTATGCAGTTGTGTCATTGATCAGTACACACTAGGTATGTTTTCTTTCCACCCCCTAGCAGAGTTGTTTGCATACTTGTTTAGCACTGAGTAAATATGTTTTTGCCTCTGTCTAGTGTGTACTAAAGTTAGTTGTTTGTTTGGTTTCTGGCACGGTTCTGCTTCTATTATTTACTGGTAATTGCATTTCTCCGAGTCGTCGCCTTCGCTTCTATTCATTACGACATTGAGGCAATCCGGCCTCACCAGACACCCATACCACGTGGTCTTTCATGGGACCCTTCTCCCTCCAGTTCACCTGTATATACCACGTAGCCCGACACAAGTCCTGTTTGGTTGGCCGGGACAACCTGGAAGGGATGAAATGAATAGAAGCGAAGGAAGACAACTCAGAGTAAGGCAATTATCAGTAAGTAATTGAAGCATTACCTCATCGTCCCTCCATCACTTCCCTTCATTACAAAATTGAGATGTACAAAACCAAACAGGACAAGCAGAAAGGTGATGCACAAACTCATGTAAGTGAAACATAAAAGAGAAAGTAATGAAGCAGCAAAAAACCTGCAACCCAAACACCTCAGGCAGGTCAAGCTCTTGAACGAGCTGATAATGAAATGCAAAAGACAGTGGGGGTGGCCGGTGGCTGCCGTGCGGATCCCAGCAAGGGAAGCCATCTCAGTCCATGAGGTAGACATAGATCGACCCTGAACCCCTAAAGGAGAAACCTGACCTGAAGCCTTGTAGGTCAGAGAAAGCTGTGGCAGAACCCACAGGCTCACAGAGGGAGTAGAAAGATTCTACCCCTTAGACACAGGGTCAAAAATCCCAAAAAGGGAATCTGAAAGCCTGGTAAGAGCTGCCGTAGCCGAAGAAATAAGAAGAGACCTCCTGACATCCAGACAACAGAGCCACATTCAGTTCCTAGAAGCGGGAGACTGGAGAAAGGAGGGCACAACAGCTCCCGGTCCTTCTGACACTGGGAATCAGCCTCAGGACGAAGGAATGATCAGAGATGCAGGGACGTTCAAGCGTATGTGCTCTACGAGTAAACTCTACAACCAGCAGCTGGAGTCGATGACCATGCGCAGTATCGTCCAAGGGAGGAGTCACCTATCTCGTGACTGCAAAGACTTCTTCCAAGAAGACAACAACCTGCAATCATCCGAGCCCAACACCAGGTTGCGATCTATTGCAAAAGTGTACGATTCTGCAGCTCTACATGCCAAGAACCGATGCATACTGGTAAGTAGCATTTTCCTTTTAAAGGATGAAGGAATGAAGAGGCCATAAAACATTCCATCATCAGAAACCCAACAAAAACAGATGCTTGAACGACAAAGCTCTCAGCTCACACAGATGCCTAGCCGAAGAAACAGCAAACATAAAGAAGGCTGAAAGGGACAACATTCTGATATCAGTGGAGACCAGGGGCTCAAACGGAGCATCCGTCAATGCCTCTAAGATCAAAGATAGATCCCAAGAAGGGAAAGGGTCCCAGGAGAAGGAACAACATTCTACAAACATTTGAACCAACGACTCACCAAACCTTCCACATCTGACCGAGTGCACCAAGAACCTCCAGAAGCCTCAGTAGCGGCCCATCGAGGCCTCAGGGTGGCATCTCTGAACCCCAAAGAAGCACTGGCTTGCAGAAACATCATCACATCAAATAAAGCAGAAGAAGGTGGTGGGTACAAACCAACACCCGGACACCACTAGCCAAAGGAACGCCAGGGTCACAGGAAAGACTCATCATGAGTCTAGCGTCTAGAAGTGTGCAGAGTTGGAGCCAAACTATCTGGCACCCCCTTATGCAGCAAGCGGAGCCCTTACAGCGAGGGTCACAACCGGCAAGCAGAGGAGCCTCGCTTGCCCTCAGTCGCTGGCAGGTTCAGTATGCCAAAGAAAAAAAGACCACGCCCCTCAGCCGAGTGGAAAAGTGAAGAAAGGCTAACCAATTCACCTCCAGCTGACAACCCCCAGGCCACAGACCCGGAGACCCCCCTTCCTCTCCTCCCCCTCCCAGGCCCCCAACCACACACGCATGCATCCCAAATTGAGACTAGCCCTGGGCAGTGAACTTCGCTCCGTTCGCGGAGTTTTCTGCACTTCGCACTCTGCGGAGCTCGCGTAGTGCAGAAAACTCTGCATTGCGATGTGCAGTGGAGTTATTTTCCAGCTCACGATCGCGAACAGTAGGTTTGCGAGCTGCAGCTTGGGTAGAACTTCTACCCAAGCGGCAGAAATACCAGCACAAACCGCAGTTTGCACTGCACTCCGCCACACGTGGAACTTTGCTGAGTTTTTTTGTAACTTCGCGGAGTTCCACATAGCAAAGTATGTGCAATATAGATCCTTAAGTCTTCTCATGATGGGCCATACAGTTACACGTGTCTTCACACGCAGCGTGTCTTATGGCCAGGTGTGTCATAGCTGCCATGTCATGGTTCGAATGCCTCCTCTGGAAGTTACATATAGTTTATTTGAATGGTGCATACTTATGGTGATTGCGTCTACACACTGGGCGCTATATTCTTGACTCTGCGTTTAAGGCGCTATCCCAGGTAACATGTTCCTCTTTCTCCTTCTCCAGCTTCCGCTTGGCTCCTGTTCCCGGCCCTCTCGTTGCTGGCGATTGGAGGAATCCTTTTCATCATGACGAACATGCAGGTGTGTGAACATGTGACCCACTCGTGGCTGGCATTGAACACGCAGGACACAAACATGCAGAGGGCATTCAAAAGGGACAACAAGAAAATGGGAGGGGAGCAAGAAGGTAGAAACTCCATGATGGCAGGAAAGCCAGGGGGGCATGAGTGACACCAGGAGACAGGAGAGAAACAGAGGGGACAGGAGAGAAACAGAGGGGACAGGAGAGAAACAGAGGGGACAGGAGAGAAACAGAGGGGACAGGAGAGGTACAGAGGGGACAGGAGAGGTACAGAGGGGACAGGAGAGAAACAGAGGGGACAGGAGAGAAACAGAGGGGACAGGAGAGGTACAGAGGGGACAGGAGAGGCACAGAGGGGACAGGAGAGAAACAGAGGGGACAGGAGAGAAACAGAGGGGACAGGAGAGAAACAGAGGGGACAGGAGAGAAACAGAGGGGACAGGAGAGGTACAGAGGGGACAGGAGAGAAACAGAGGGGGCAGGAGAGAAACAGAGGGGGCAGGAGAGAAACAGAGGGGACAGGAGAGAAACAGAGGGGACAGGAGAGGTACAGAGGGGACAGGAGAGAAACAGAGGGGGCAGGAGACAAACAGAGGTGACAGGAGACAAACAGAGGTGACAGGAGACAAACAGAGGTGACAGGAGAGAAACAGAGGGGACAGGAGACAGAGGGGACAGGAGAGAAACAGAGGGGACAGGAGAGAAACAGAGGGGACAGGAGAGGTACAGAGGGGACAGGAGAGGTACAGAGGGGACAGGAGAGGCACAGAGGGGACAGGAGAGGTACAGAGGGGACAGGAGAGGTACAGAGGGGACAGGAGAGAAACAGAGGGGACAGGAGAGAAACAGAGGGGACAGGAGAGGTACAGAGGGGACAGGAGAGGCACAGAGGGGACAGGAGAGAAACAGAGGGGACAGGAGAGAAACAGAGGGGACAGGAGAGAAACAGAGGGGACAGGAGAGGTACAGAGGGGACAGGAGAGAAACAGAGGGGGCAGGAGAGAAACAGAGGGGACAGGAGAGAAACAGAGGGGACAGGAGAGGTACAGAGGGGACAGGAGAGAAACAGAGGGGGCAGGAGAGAAACAGAGGTGACAGGAGACAAACAGAGGTGACAGGAGACAAACAGAGGTGACAGGAGACAAACAGAGGTGACCGGAGACAAACAGAGGTGACAGGAGACAAACAGAGGGGACAGGAGAGAAACAGAGGGGACAGGAGACAAACAGAGGGGACAGGAGACAAACAGAGGGGACAGGAGAGAAACAGAGGGGACAGGAGACAGAGGGGACAGGAGAGAAACAGAGGGGACAGGAGAGAAACAGAGGGGACAGGAGAGGTACAGAGGGGACAGGAGAGGTACAGAGGGGACAGGAGAGGCACAGAGGGGACAGGAGAGGTACAGAGGGGACAGGAGAGGTACAGAGGGGACAGGAGAGAAACAGAGGGGACAGGAGAGAAACAGAGGGGACAGGAGAGGTACAGAGGGGACAGGAGACAAACAGAGGGGACAGGAGTCAAACAGAGGAACCAGGAGAGAGGGGGGGCATGAGTGACACCACGGGACAGGAGAGAAACAGAGGGGACAGGAGAGAAACAGAGGAACCAGGAGACAAACATAGGTGACAGGAGACAAACAGAGGGGACAGGAGAGAAACAGAGGGGACAGGAGAGAAACAGAGGGGACAGGAGAGAAACAGAGGGGACAGGAGAGAAACAGAGGGGACAGGAGAGAAACAGAGGGGACAGGAGAGGAACAGAGGGGACAGGAGAGAAACAGAGGAACCAGGAGACAAACATAGGTGACAGGAGACAAACAGAGGGGACAGGAGACAAACAGAGGGGACAGGAGACAAACAGAGGGGACAGGAGAGAAACAGAGGGGACAGGAGAGAAACAGAGGGGACAGGAGAGAAACAGAGGGGACAGGAGACAAACAGAGGGGACAGGAGACAAACAGAGGGGACAGGAGAGAAACAGAGAGGACAGGAGAGAAACAGAGGGGACAGGAGAGGCACAGAGGGGACAGGAGAGGCACAGAGGGGACAGGAGAGGCACAGAGGGGACAGGAGAGAAACAGAGGGGACAGGAGAGGCACAGAGGGGACAGGAGAGGCACAGAGGGGACAGGAGAGGCACAGAGGGGACAGGAGAGAAACAGAGGGGACAGGAGAGAAACAGAGGGGACAGGAGAGGCACAGAGGGGACAGGAGAGGTACACAGGGGGCAGGAGAGGCACAGAGGAGACAGGAGAGAAACAGAGGGGGCAGGAGAGAAACAGAGGGGGCAGGAGAGAAACAGAGGGGACAGGAGAGGCACAGGGGAGGCACAGAGGGGACAGGAGAGGCACAGAGGGGACAGGGGAGGCACAGAGGGGACAGGAGAGAAACAGAGGGGACAGGAGAGGTACAGAGGGGACAGGAGAGGTACAGAGGGGACAGGAGAGGTACAGAGGGGATAGGAGAGGTACAGAGGGGACAGGAGAGGCACAGAGGGGACAGGGGAGGCACAGAGGGGACAGGAGAGAAACAGAGGGGACAGGAGAGGTACAGAGGGGGCAGGAGAGGCACAGAGGGGACAGGAGAGGCACAGAGGGGACAGGAGAGGTACAGAGGGGACAGGAGAGGCACAGAGGGGACAAGAGAGGTACAGAGGGGACAGGAGAGGCACAGAGGGGACAAGAGAGGCACAGAGGGGACAGGGGAGGCACAGAGGGGACAGGAGAGAAACAGAGGGGACCGGGGAGAAACAGAGGGGACAGGAGAGGTACAGAGGGGGCAGGAGAGGCACAGAGGGGACAGGGGAGGCACAGAGGGGACAGGAGAGAAACAGAGGGGACCGGAGAGGTACAGAGGGGGCAGGAGAGAAACAGAGGGGACAGGAGAGGTACAGAGGGGGCAGGAGAGGCACAGAGGGGACAGGAGAGAAACAGAGGGGACAGGAGGTGCACAGAGGGGACAGGAGAGCCAGATTGGAGCTATGGAAGGGGCAGGAGAAGTGTAGCGTGATGGTGGGGGTCAGGAGCAACTTGGGGGGACTGGAGAGGAGAAAGAAGGGGGAGGATCATGGAAGGGACAAGATAGCCATGCAGGGGTTGGAGCTGTGCGATTGGACAGGAAACGTGTAAAGGGAACAGGAGAGGTATGTAGAGGGGAAAGAACATGAAAAGTGGTGGAGAAGTCATTGAGAGGGCAGGCGAGATGCAAGTAAAAAGGAAAAGCATGGAAGGAACAGGTTGAACATGAAAAGAACAGGAGTGATAGAAGGTGTCAGGGAAAGGCTGGAGAGGGCAGGATAGACATGAGGGGGACAGAAGACTCATGGGGTGTATAGGTGAGGGCATGAGTGATGGGAGGAAGCAGCTGCACAAGACCGAGCAAGAAAGAAATGACAAGGATGTGAGGAGACGTGACCAGAGCAAAATAAGAGAAGAGAAGTGAGGGAAGAGAAAGAATTGAGGAAACATGAGGGGATGACCAATAAAAAGCAAGAGGAGAGAAGTTAGTAGCAGAGAGATTTGAGGGAACGTGAGGGAATATGACAGATGCAAAACAAGAAGAGAGAATTGAGGGCACAAGAGGGGATATGACCGATGCAAAGTCTGAACAGAGTAGTGAGGGGAAAGAGTGAATTGAGGGAACATGAGTGGAAATGAGAGATGTAGAGGCGATGAAACATGCACAAGAGATGTACCAAAGCTTCAAAGGGACCCAAGGGGAGACAATAGAGATGGAGGAGGGATGTAGGAGAGCAGCAGAGGGACAAAGTCAAGGGAACAGGAGGGACATGAGCGATGTATTCTCTGCAGAGAGAGTGCAAGAGATGTAAGGTAGGAGAGACGTTTGAGGTGTGAGGTAGGAGAGACGCTTGTGATGTGAGGTAGGAGAGACGTTTTAGAAGTGAGGTGGTAGAGACGCTTGAGTTGTGAGGTAGGAGAGACGCTTGAGTTGTAAGGTAGGAGAGACGCTTGAGATGTGAGGTAGGAGAGACGTTTGAGACGTGAGATAGGAGAGACGTTTGAGACGTGAGGTAGGAGAGATGTTTGAGACGTGAGGTAGGAGAGACGTTTGAGACGTGAGGTAGGAGAGACGTTTGAGATGTGAGGTAGGAGAGACGTTTGAGAAGTGAGGTAGGAGAGACGTTTGAGATGTGAGGTAGGAGAGACGCTTGAGATGTGAGGTAGGAGAGACGTTTGAGAAGTGAGGTAGGAGAGACACTTGAGATGTGAGGTAGGAGAGACGTTTTGATGTGAGGTAGGAGAGACGTTTGAGAATTGAGGTAGGGGAGACGTTTGAGATGTGAGGTAGGAGAGACGCTTGAGATGTGAGGTAGGAGAGACGCTTGAGATGTGAGGTAGGAGAGACGCTTGAGATGTGAGGTAGGAGAGACGCTTGAGATGTGAGGTAGGAGAGATGTTTGAGATGTGAGGTAGGAGAGACGTTTGAGATGTGAGGTAGCAGAGACGCTTGAGAAGTGAGGTAGGAGAGACGCTTGAGATGTAAGGTAGGAGAGATGCTTGAGATGTGAGGTAGGAGAGACGCTTGAGATGTGAGGTAGGAGACGTTTGAGATGTGAGGTAGGAGAGACGTTTGAGACGTGAGGTAGGAGAGACGTTTGAGACGTAAGGTAGGAGAGAGGTTTGATACGTGAGGTAGGAGAGAGGTTTGAGGAGTGAGGTAGGAGAGAGGTTTGAGAAGTGAGGTAGGAGAGACGTTTGAGATGTGAGGTAGGAGAGACGTTTGAGACGTGAGGTAGGAGAGACGTTTGAGACGTGAGGTAGGAGAGACGTTTGAGACGTGAGGTAGGAGAGACGTTTGAGACGTGAGGTAGGAGAGACGTTTGAGACGTGAGGTAGGAGAGACGCTTGAGATGTGAGGTAGGAAAGTCACTTGAGATGTGAGGTAGGAGAGACGTTTGAGATGTGAGGTAGGAGAGACGTTTGAGACGTGAGGTAGGAGAGACGTTTGAGACGTGAGGTAGGAGAGATGTTTGAGACGTGAGGTAGGAGAGACGTTTGAGACGTGAGGTAGGAGGTAGGAGAGACGCTTGAGATGTGAGGTAGGAGAGACGTTTGAGAAGTGAGGTAGGAGAGACGTTTGAGATGTGAACTAGGAGAGACGCTTGAGATGTGAGGTAGGAGAGACGTTTGAGATGTGAGGTAGGAGAGACGCTTGAGATGTGAGGTAGGAGAGACGTTTGAGATGTGAGGTAGGAGAGACGTTTGAGATGTGAGGTAGCAGAGACGCTTGAGAAGTGAGGTAGGAGAGACGCTTGAGATGTAAGGTAGGAGAGACGCTTGAGACGTGAGGTAGGAGAGACGCTTGAGATGTGAGGTAGGAGAGACGTTTGAGATGTGAGGTAGGAGAGACGTTTGAGACGTGAGGTAGGAGAGACGTTTGAGACGTGAGGTAGGAGAGAGGTTTGATACGTGAGGTAGGAGAGAGGTTTGAGGAGTGAGGTAGGAGAGAGGTTTGAGAAGTGAGGTAGGAGAGACGTTTGAGATGTGAGGTAGGAGAGACGTTTGAGACGTGAGGTAGGAGAGACGTTTGAGACGTGAGGTAGGAGAGACGCTTGAGATGCGAGGTAGGAAAGTCGCTTGAGATGTGAGGTAGGAGAGACGTTTGAGATGTGAGGTAGGAGAGACGTTTGAGATGTGAGGTAGGAGAGACGTTTAGATGTGAGGTAGGAGAGATGTTTAGATGTGAGGTAGGAGAGACGTTTGAGACGTGAGGTAGGAGAGACGTTTGAGACGTGAGGTAGGAGAGACGTTTGAGACGTAAGGTAGGAGAGAGGTTTGAGGAGTGAGGTAGGAGAGAGGTTTGAGAAGTGAGGTAGGAGAGACGTTTGAGATGTGAGGTAGGAGAGACGTTTGAGACGTGAGGTAGGAGAGACGTTTGAGACGTGAGGTAGGAGAGACGTTTGAGACGTGAGGTAGGAGAGACGTTTGAGACGTGAGGTAGGAGAGACGCTTGAGATGTGAGGTAGGAAAGTCGCTTGAGATGTGAGGTAGGAGAGACGTTTGAGATGTGAGGTAGGAGAGACGTTTGAGATGTGAGGTAGGAGAGACGTTTAGATGTGAGGTAGGAGAGATGTTTAGATGTGAGGTAGGAGAGACGTTGGAGGTGTGGAAAGGAGAGACGTTTGAGATGTGTGGTAGCAGAGACGTGTGAGGTAGGAGAGACGTTTGAGATGTGTGGTAGCAGAGACGTTTGAGATGTGAGGTAGCAGAGACGTTTGAGATGTGAGGTAGGAGAGACGTTTGAGATGTGAGGTAGGAAAGACATTTAGATGTGAGGTAGGAGAGACGTTTGAGGTGTGAGGTAGGAGAGACATTTGAGATGTGTGGTAGCAGAGACGTTTGAGATGTGAGGTAGGAGAGACATTTGAGATGTGAGGTAGGAGAGACGTTTGAGACGGTAGGTAGGAGAGATGTTTGAGAAGTGAGGTAGGAGAGATGTTTGAGATGTGAGGTAGGAGAGACGCTTGAGATGTGAGGTAGGAGAGACGCTTGAGATGTGAGGTAGGAAAGACGCTTGAGATGTGAGGTAGGAGAGACGTTTGAGATGTGAGGTAGGAGAGACGTTTGAGATGTGAGGTAGGAGAGACGTTTGAGATGTGAGGTAGGAGAGACGTTTGAGACGTAAGGTAGGAGAGAGGTTTGATACGTGAGGTAGGAGAGAGGTTTGAGGAGTGAGGTAGGAGAGAGGTTTGAGAAGTGAGGTAGGAGAGACGTTTGAGATGTGAGGTAGGAGAGACGTTTGAGACGTGAGGTAGGAGAGACGTTTGAGACGTGAGGTAGGAGAGACGTTTGAGACGTGAGGTAGGAGAGACGTTTGAGAAGTGAGGTAGGAGAGACGCTTGAGATGTGAGGTAGGAGAGACGCTTGAGATGTGAGGTAGGAAAGGCGCTTGAGATGTGAGGTAGGAGAGACGTTTGAGATGTGAGGTAGTAGAGACGTTTGAGATGTGAGGTAGTAGAGACGTTTAGATGTGAGGTAGGAGAGACGTTTAGATGTGAGGTAGGAGAGACGTTTGAGGTGTGAGGTAGGAGAGACGTTTGAGATGTGTGGTAGCAGAGACGTTTGAGATGTGAGGTAGGAGAGACGTTTGAGATGTGAGGTAGGAGAGACATTTAGATGTGAGGTAGGAGAGACGTTTGAGGTGTGAGGTAGGAGAGACGTTTGAGGTGTGAGGTAGGAGAGACATTTGAGATGTGTGGTAGCAGAGACGTTTGAGATGTGAGGTAGGAGAGACGTTTGAGATGTGAGGTAGGAGAGACCTTTAGATGTGAGGTAGGAGAGACGTTTGAGACGTGAGGTAGGAGAGACGTTTGAGACGTGAGGTAGGAGAGAAGTGAGGTAGGAGAGAGGTTTGATAAGTGAGGTAGGAGAGACGTTTGAGATGTGAGGTAGGAGAGACATTTGAGACGTGAGGTAGGAGAGACGTTTGAGACGTGAGGTAGGAGAGATGTTTGAGACGTGAGGTAGGAGAGACGTTTGAGACGTGAGGTAGGAGAGACGTTTGAGAAGTGAGGTAGGAGAGACGCTTGAGATGTGAGGTAGGAGAGACGCTTGAGATGTGAGGTAGGAAAGACGCTTGAGATGTGAGGTAGGAGAGACGTTTAGATGTGAGGTAGGAGAGACGTTTAGATGTGAGGTAGGAAAGACGTTTAAGGTGTGAGGTAGGAGAGACGTTTGAGATGTGTGGTAGCAGAGACGTTTGAGATGTGAGGTAGGAGAGACGTTTGAGATGTGAGGTAGGAGAGACATTTAGATGTGAGGTAGGAGAGACATTTGAGGTGTGAGGTAGGAGAGACATTGAGATGTGTGGTAGCAGAGACGTTTGAGATGTGAGGTAGGAGAGACGTTTGAGATGTGAGGTAGGAGAGACCTTTAGATGTGAGGTAGGAGAGACGTTTGAGACGTGAGGTAGGAGAGACGTTTGAGACGTGAGGTAGGAGAGACGTGAGGTAGGAGAGACGTTTGAGACGTGAGGTAGGAGAGACGTTTGAGAAGTGAGGTAGGAGAGATGTTTGAGATGTGAGGTAGGAGAGATGGATGAGATGTGAGGTAGGAGAGACGCTTGAGATGTGAGGTAGGAAAGACGCTTGAGATGTGAGGTAGGAGAGACGTTTGAGATGTGAGGTAGGAGAGACGTTTGAGATGTGAGGTAGGAGAGACGTTTAGATGTGAGGTAGGAGAGACGTTTGAGATGTGAGGTAGGGGAGACATTTGAGATGTGAGGTAGGGGAGACGTTTGAAATGTGAGGTAGGAGAGACGTTTGAGATGTGATGTAGGAGAGACGTTTAGATGTGAGGTAGGAGAGACGCTTGAGAGAGACGTTTGAGATGTGAGGTAGGAGAGACGTTTGAGATGTGAGGTAGGAGAGACGTTTGAGAAGTGAGGTAGGAGAGACGTTTGAGACGTGAGGTAGGAAAGACATTTGAGAAGTGAGGTAGGAAAGACGTTTGAGATGTGAGGTAGGAGAGACGCTTGAGATTTGAGGTAGAAGAGATGCTTGAGATGTGAGGTAGGAAAGACACTTGAGATGTGAGGTAGGAAAGACGTTTGAGATGTGAGGTAGGGGAGAAGTTTGAGATGTGAGGTAGGAGAGACGTTTGAGAGAGACGTTTGAGATGTGAGGTAGGAGAGACGTTTAGATGTGAGGTAGGAGAGACGCTTGAGAGACGTTTGAGATGTGAGGTAGGAGAGATGTTTGAGATGTGAGGTAGGAGAGACGTTTAGATGTGAGGTAGGAGAGACATTTAGATGTGAGGTAGGAGAGACATTTGAGGTGTGAGGTAGGAGAGACATTGAGATGTGTGGTAGCAGAGACGTTTGAGATGTGTGGTAGCAGAGACGTTTGAGGTGTGAGGTAGGAGAGACGTTTGAGATGTGTGGTAGCAGAGACGTTTGAGATGTGAGGTAGCAGAGACGTTTGAGATGTGAGGTAGGAGAGACGTTTGAGATGTGAGGTAGGAAAGACATTTAGATGTGAGGTAGGAGAGACGTTTGAGGTGTGAGGTAGGAGAGACATTTGAGATGTGTGGTAGCAGAGACGTTTGAGATGTGAGCTAGGAGAGACATTTGAGATGTGAGGTAGGAGAGACCTTTGGATGTGAGGTAGGAGAGAGTTTGAGACGTGAGGTAGGAGAGACGTTTGAGACGGTATGTAGGAGAGATGTTTGAGAAGTGAGGTAGGAGAGATGTTTGAGATGTGAGGTAGGAGAGACGTTTGAGATGTGAGGTAGGAGAGACGTTTGAGATGTGAGGTAGGAGAGACGTTTAGATGTGAGGTAGGAGAGACGTTTGAGATGTGAGGTAGGGGAGACATTTGAGATGTGAGGTAGGGGAGACGTTTGAAATGTGAGGTAGGAGAGACGTTTGAGATGTGATGTAGGAGAGACGTTTAGATGTGAGGTAGGAGAGACGCTTGAGAGAGACGTTTGAGATGTGAGGTAGGAGAGACGTTTGAGATGTGAGGTAGGAGAGACGTTTGAGAAGTGAGGTAGGAGAGACGTTTGAGACGTGAGGTAGGAGAGACATTTGAGAAGTGAGGTAGGAAAGACGTTTGAGATGTGAGGTAGGAGAGAAGTTTGAGATTTGAGGTAGAAGAGATGCTTGAGATGTGAGGTAGGAAAGACACTTGAGATGTGAGGTAGGAGAGACGTTTGAGATGTGAGGTAGGGGAGAAGTTTGAGATGTGAGGTAGGAGAGACGTTTGAGAGAGACGTTTGAGATGTGAGGTAGGAGAGACGTTTAGATGTGAGGTAGGAGAGACGCTTGAGAGAGACGTTTGAGATGTGAGGTAGGAGAGACGTTTGAGATGTGAGGTAGGAGAGACGTTTAGATGTGAGGTAGGAGAGATGTTTAGATGTGAGGTAGGAGAGACGTTGGAGGTGTGGAAAGGAGAGACGTTTGAGATGTGTGGTAGCAGAGACGTTTGAGGTGTGAGGTAGGAGAGACGTTTGAGATGTGTGGTAGCAGAGACGTTTGAGATGTGAGGTAGCAGAGACGTTTGAGATGTGAGGTAGGAGAGACGTTTGAGATGTGAGGTAGGAAAGACATTTAGATGTGAGGTAGGAGAGACGTTTGAGGTGTGAGGTAGGAGCGACATTTGAGATGTGTGGTAGCATTGAGACGTGAGGTAGGAGAGAAGTGAGGTAGGAGAGAGGTTTGATAAGTGAGGTAGGAGAGACGTTTGAGATGTGAGGTAGGAGAGACATTTGAGACGTGAGGTAGGAGAGACGTTTGAGACGTGAGGTAGGAGAGACGTTTGAGACGTGAGGTAGGAGAGATGTTTGAGACGTGAGGTAGGAGAGACGTTTGAGACATGAGGTAGGAGAGACGATTGAGAAGTGAGGTAGGAGAGACGCTTGAGATGTGAGGTAGGAGAGACGCTTGAGATGTGAGGTAGGAAAGACGCTTGAGATGTGAGGTAGGAGAGACGTTTGAGATGTGAGGTAGGAGAGACGTTTAGATGTGAGGTAGGAGAGACGTTTGAGGTGTGAGGTAGGAGAGACGTTTGAGATGTGAGGTAGGAGAGACATTTAGATGTGAGGTAGGAGAGACATTTGAGGTGTGAGGTAGGAGAGACATTGAGATGTGTGGTAGCAGAGACGTTTGAGATGTGAGGTAGGAGAGATGTTTGAGATGTGAGGTAGGAGAGACGTTTGAGACGTGAGGTAGGAGAGACGTTTGAGACGTGAGGTAGGAGAGACGTGAGGTAGGAGAGACGTTTGAGACGTGAGGTAGGAGAGACGTTTGAGAAGTGAGGTAGGAGAGATGTTTGAGATGTGAGGTAGGAGAGACGGTTGAGATGTGAGGTAGGAGAGACGCTTGAGATGTGAGGTAGGAAAGACGCTTGAGATGTGAGGTAGGAGAGACGTTTGAGATGTGAGGTAGGAGAGACGTTTGAGATGTGAGGTAGGAGAGACGTTTAGATGTGAGGTAGGAGAGACGTTTAGATGTGAGGTAGGAGAGACGTTTGAGATGTGAGGTAGGGGAGACATTTGAGATGTGAGGTAGGGGAGACGTTTGAGATGTGAGGTAGGAGAGACGTTTGAGATGTGATGTAGGACAGACGTTTAGATGTGAGGTAGGAGAGACGCTTGAGAGAGACGTTTGAGATGTGAGGTAGGAGAGACGTTTGAGATGTGAGGTAGGAGAGACGTTTGAGAAGTGAGGTAGGAGAGACGTTTGAGACGTGAGGTAGGAGAGACATTTGAGAAGTGAGGTAGGAGAGACGTTTGAGATGTGAGGTAGGAGAGACGCTTGAGATTTGAGGTAGAAGAGATGCTTGAGATGTGAGGTAGGAAAGACGGTTGAGATGTGAGGTAGGAGAGACGTTTAGATGTGAGGTAGGAGAGACACTTGAGAGAGACGTTTGAGATGTGAGGTAGGAGAGACGTTTGAGAAGTGAGGTAGGAGAGACGTTTGAGACCTGAGGTAGGAGAGACGTTTGAGACCTGAGGTAGGAGAGACGCTTGAGATGTGAGGTAGGAGAGACGGTTGAGATGTGAGGTAGGAGAGATGCTTGAGATGTGAGGTAGGAGAGACGTTTGAGACCTGAGGTAGGAGAGACGCTTGAGATGTGAGGTAGGAGAGACGTTTGAGATGTGAGGTAGGAGAGACGTTTGAGATGTGAGGTAGGAGAGACGTGAGAGATGTTTGAGATGTGAGGTAGGAGAGACGTTTGAGATGTGAGGTAGGGGAGATGTTTGATATATGAGGTAGGAGAGACGTTTGAGGTGTGAGGTAGGAGAGACGTTTGAGATGTGAGGTAGGAGAGACGTTTGAGATGTGAGGTAGGGGAGACGTTTGATATATGAGGTAGGAGAGACGTTTGAGATGTGAGGTAGGAGAGACGTTTGAGAAGTGAGGTAGGAGAGACGTTTGAGACCTGAGGTAGGAGAGACGCTTGAGATGTGAGGTAGGAGAGACGTTTGAGATGTGAGGTAGGAGAGATGTTTGAGATGTGAGGTAGGAGAGATGTGAGAGATGTTTGAGATGTGAGGTAGGAGAGACGTTTGAGATGTGAGGTAGGAGAGACGTTTGAGAAGTGAGGTAGGAGAGACGTTTGAGACCTGAGGTAGGAGAGACGCTTGAGACGTGAGGTAGGAGAGACATTTGAGAAGTGAGGTAGGAGAGACGTTTGAGATGTGAGGTAGGAGAGACGCTTGAGATTTGAGGTAGAAGAGATGCTTGAGATGTGAGGTAGGAAAGACGGTTGAGATGTGAGGTAGGAGAGACGTTTAGATGTGAGGTAGGAGAGACACTTGAGAGAGACGTTTGAGATGTGAGGTAGGGGAGATGTTTGATATATGAGGTAGGAGAGACGTTTGAGGTGTGAGGTAGGAGAGACGTTTGAGATGTGAGGTAGGAGAGACGTTTGAGATGTGAGGTAGGGGAGACGTTTGATATATGAGGTAGGAGAGACGTTTGAGGTGTGAGGTAGGAGAGACGTTTGAGATGTGAGGTAGGAGAGACGTTTGAGAAGTGAGGTAGGAGAGACGCTTGAGATGTGAGGTAGGAGAGACGTTTTGATGTGAGGTAGGAGAGACGTTTGAGAATTGAGGTAGGGGAGACGTTTGAGATGTGAGGTAGGAGAGACGCTTGAGATGTGAGGTAGGAGAGACGCTTGAGATGTGAGGTAGGAGAGACGCTTGAGATGTGAGGTAGGAGAGACGTTTAGATGTGAGGTAGGAGAGACGTTTGAGATGTGAGGTAGGAGAGACGCTTGAGATGTGAGGTAGGAGAGACGTTTGAGATGTGAGGTAGGAGAGACGTTTGAGTTGTGAGGTAGGAGAGACGTTTGAGATGTGAGGTAGGAGCGACGTTTGAGATGTGAGGTAGGGGAGACGTTTGATATATGAGGTAGGAGAGACGTTTGAGGTGTGAGGTAGGAGAGACGTTTGAGATGTGAGGTAGGAGAGACGCTTGAGATGTGAGGTAGGAGAGACGTTTGAGATGTGAGGTAGGAGAGACGTTTGAGATGTGAGGTAGGAGAGATGTTTAGATGTGAGGTAGGAAAGACGTTTAAGGTGTGAGGTAGGAGAGACGTTTGATATATGAGGTAGGAGAGACGTTTGAGGTGTGAGGTAGGAGAGACGTTTGAGATGTGAGGTAGGAGAGACGCTTGACATGTGAAGTAGGAGAGACGTTTGAGATGTGAGGTAGGAGAGACGTTTGAGATGTGAGGTAGGAGAGACGTTTGAGTTGTGAGGTAGGAGAGACGTTTGAGATGTGAGGTAGGAGAGACGCTTGAGATGTGAGGTAGGAGAGACGCTTGAGATGTGAGGTTGTTGGAGAAATGGGACAAGAAGAGACCTGGGGTGGAGACATAGGTTTAAGGAAGTGCACAGAAGGCGGAGCACTGAATAATGGGGGGCTGCAGGAGAAAGGTAAGGGTGGTAGAGGGGCATAAGAGGGCCGGGTGGCAAGGAGGTGAGGTGCGCCCTGTAGGATCCACAGATGATGGAATAGAGGTACAGGGACGCATGGAGGGAGGCAAGGGAGGTGGAAGCAGGGCTGTAGCCACAGGGGGGGCTGAGGGGGCCGGGCACCCCCATAAAATGCACGTCCCTCCCTAAATGCAACTGCAAGCATGTCAAAGATTGCTTTCAGAAGGAAGCTCGCATTGCAATGCTTATGGGACTAGTGGGGTCGTCTCAGAGGCACCCGTCCTACAAACAGAAAACCGGCTGACGGGGCCTCGGTTTTTGCACAGACCCTTTCTCTTTTGTTGAGGATTCAGGCGGAGACAAGGCCCGGAGGGAAAGCGCTGCTCGAGCCGGGGTCCGGGGCTTTCGGATAGAGAAAGCAGCAATACTGTAATCATTTTGCAGAGGGTGGCGGGAGGAAGCAGGCCTCTCTCGGGCCTATCCGCCACACCCCAAGCAGAACAGGGACATTTCTCTTCCGTCTGCAGCTCCTCCTGGGACAGCAGCTGCACGAGGCACACTGGACAGAACCGAGCTGAAGATCAGGCCAGGGTTACACTCAGTTTCATAGTTTGACACCAAATTAAAGCACACGCCTTCACTGTGTTCACCGTGGCATTAGTTGAGTGGTTGAATAAACAGTCACACTCGGCCCAGAGCGCCTGCTGCTTGTATCTGAGGCTGAACAGCGGGGTCAGTCCTGCGGGGCGCTCGACCAGTAGCAGCAGGAGTGACCTGGGGTCAGTGGGTCGGGTATTTTTGGCTGTTTGTGCTCTGTTTATGCTATTTTTATACTTGATTACGACAGCCATCGCCTGCAGCGAGCTCACATGCCTGCCCCCCCCTCATCTTGCAAAACATCCGTCCAGCGCGTCTCCGCGAGCTCAAAACTAATCTGATTTATACTTGTGTGTTTTTTAATCTAATTCACTAATGAGGCCGCATTTATTTTGGTTTTCGAGCCTATTTTCTGTCCCAGTCCAAGCCTGTGGCTGAGCAGGGAGAAAGGGGCCCCGTCTTCTGTGACCCCAGGGCCCCGTCTTCTGTGATCCAAGGGCCCCGTCTTCTGTGACCCCAGGGCCCCGTCTTCTGTGACCCCAGGGCCCCGTCTTCTGTGGTCCCAGGGCCCCGTCTTCTGTGACCCCAGGGCCCCGTCTTCTGTGACCCCAGGGCCCCGTCTTCTGTGACCCCAGGGCCCCGTCTTCTGTGACCCCAGGGCCCCGTCTTCTGTGACCCCAGGGCCCCGTCTTCTGTGACCCCAGGGCCCCGTCTTCTGTGACCCCAGGGCCCCGTTTTCTGTGACCCCAGGGCCCCGTCTTCTGTGACCCCAGGGCACCGTCTTCTGTGACCCCAGGGCCCCGTCTTCTGTGATCCCAGGGCCCCGTCTTCTGTGACCCCAGGGCCCCGTCTTCTGTGACCCCAGGGCCCCGTCTTCTGTGACCCCAGGGCCCCGTCTTCTGTGACCCCAGGGCCCCGTCTTCTGTGATCCCAGGGCCCCGTCTTCTGTGATCCCAGGGCCCCGTCTTCTGTGATCCCAGGGCCCCGTCTTCTGTGACCCCAGGGCCCCGTCTTCTGTGATCCCAGGGCCCCGTCTTCTGTGATCCCAGGGCCCCGTCTTCTGTGACCCCAGGGCCCCGTCTTCTGTGACCCCAGGGCCCCGTCTTCTGTGACCCCAGGGCCCCGTCTTCTGTGACCCCAGGGCCCCGTCTTCTGTGATCCCAGGGCCCCGTCTTCTGTGATCCCAGGGCCCCGTCTTCTGTGATCCCAGGGCCCCGTCTTCTGTGACCCCAGGGCCCCGTCTTCTGTGATCCCAGGGCCCCGTCTTCTGTGATCCCAGGGCCCCGTCTTCTGTGACCCCAGGGCCCCGTCTTCTGTGACCCCAGGGCCCCGTCTTCTGTGACCCCAGGGCCCCGTCTTCTGTGATCCCAGGGCCCCGTCTTCTGTGATCCCAGGGGCCCGTCTTCTGTGGTCCCAGGGCACCGTCTTCTGTGACCCCAGGGCCCCGTCTTCTGTGACCCCAGGGCCCCGTCTTCTGTGACCCCAGGGCCCCGTCTTCTGTGACCCCAGGGCCCCGTCTTCTGTGACCCCAGGGCCCCGTCTTCTGTGACCCCAGGGCCCCGTCTTCTGTGACCCCAGGGCCCCGTCTTCTGTGACCCCAGGGCCCCGTCTTCTGTGACCCCAGGGCCCCGTCTTCTGTGACCCCAGGGCCCCGTCTTCTGTGACCCCAGGGCCCCGTCTTCTGTGACCCCAGGGCCCCGTCTTCTGTGACCCCAGGGCCCCGTCTTCTGGGACCCCAGGGCCCCGTCTACTGTGACCCCAGGGCCCCGTCTTCTGGGACCCCAGGGCCCCGTCTTCTGTGACCCCAGGGCCCCGTCTTCTGTGACCCCAGGGCCCCGTCTTCTGTGACCCCAGGGCCCCGTCTTCTGTGATCCCAGGGCCCCGTCTTCTGTGGCCCCAGGGCCCCGTCTTCTGTGACCCCAGGGCCCCGTCTTCTGTGACCCCAGGGCCCCGTCTTCTGTGATCCCAGGGCCCCGTCTTCTGTGACCCCAGGGCCCCGTCTTCTGTGACCCCAGGGCCCCGTCTTCTGTGACCCCAGGGCCCCGTCTTCTGTGACCCCAGGGCCCCGTCTTCTGTGATCCCAGGGCCCCGTCTTCTGTGACCCCAGGGCCCCGTCTTCTGTGACCCCAGGGCCCCGTCTTCTGTGACCCCAGGGCCCCGTCTTCTGTGACCCCAGGGCCCCGTCTTCTGTGATCCCAGGGCCCCGACTTCTGTGAGGGCCCCGTCTTCTGTGATCCCAGGGCCCGTCTTCTGTGGTCCCAGGGCACCGTCTTCTGTGACCCCAGGGCCCCGTCTTCTGTGACCCCAGGGCCCCGTCTTCTGTGAGGGCCCCGTCTTCTGTGACCCCAGGGCCCCGTCTTCTGTGACCCCAGGGCCCCGTCTTCTGTGACCCCAGGGCCCCGTCTTCTGTGATCCCAGGGCCCCGTCTTCTGTGACCCCAGGGCCCCGTCTTCTGTGACCCCAGGGCCCCGTCTTCTGTGATCCCAGGGCCCCGTCTTCTGTGATCCCAGGGCCCCGTCTTCTGTGATCCCAGGGCCCCGTCTTCTGTGACCCCAGGGCCCCGTCTTCTGTGATCCCAGGGCCCCGTCTTCTGTGGTCCCAGGGCCCCGTCTTCTGTGACCCCAGGGCCCCGTCTTCTGTGATCCCAGGGCCCCGTCTTCTGTGACCCCAGGGCCCCGTCTTCTGTGACCCCAGGGCCCCGTCTTCTGTGACCCCAGGGCCCCGTCTTCTGTGATCCCAGGGCCCCGTCTTCTGTGACCCCAGGGCCCCGTCTTCTGTGACCCCAGGGCCCCGTCTTCTGTGACCCCAGGGCCCCGTCTTCTGTGATCCCAGGGCCCCGTCTTCTGTGACCCCAGGGCCCCGTCTTCTGTGACCCCAGGGCCCCGTCTTCTGTGATCCCAGGGCCCCGTCTTCTGTGACCCCAGGGCCCCGTCTTCTGGGACCCCAGGGCCCCGTCTTCTGGGACCCCAGGGCCCCGTCTTCTGTGACCCCAGGGCCCCGTCTTCTGTGACCCCAGGGCCCCATCTTCTGTGATCCCAGGGCCCCGTCTTCTGTGACCCCAGGGCCCCGTCTTCTGTGATCCCAGGGCCCCGTCTTCTGTGAGGGCCCCGTCTTCTGTGACCCCAGGGCCCCGTCTTCTGTGACCCCAGGGCCCCATCTTCTGTGATCCCAGGGCCCCGTCTTCTGTGACCCCAGGGCCCCGTCTTCTGTGACCCCAGGGCCCCGTCTTCTGTGACCCCAGGGCCCCGTCTTCTGTGATCCCAGGGCCCCGACTTCTGTGAGGGCCCCGTCTTCTGTGATCCCAGGGCCCGTCTTCTGTGGTCCCAGGGCACCGTCTTCTGTGACCCCAGGGCCCCGTCTTCTGTGACCCCAGGGCCCCGTCTTCTGTGAGGGCCCCGTCTTCTGTGACCCCAGGGCCCCGTCTTCTGTGACCCCAGGGCCCCGTCTTCTGTGACCCCAGGGCCCCGTCTTCTGTGATCCCAGGGCCCCGTCTTCTGTGACCCCAGGGCCCCGTCTTCTGTGACCCCAGGGCCCCGTCTTCTGTGATCCCAGGGCCCCGTCTTCTGTGATCCCAGGGCCCCGTCTTCTGTGATCCCAGGGCCCCGTCTTCTGTGACCCCAGGGCCCCGTCTTCTGTGATCCCAGGGCCCCGTCTTCTGTGGTCCCAGGGCCCCGTCTTCTGTGACCCCAGGGCCCCGTCTTCTGTGATCCCAGGGCCCCGTCTTCTGTGACCCCAGGGCCCCGTCTTCTGTGACCCCAGGGCCCCGTCTTCTGTGACCCCAGGGCCCCGTCTTCTGTGATCCCAGGGCCCCGTCTTCTGTGACCCCAGGGCCCCGTCTTCTGTGACCCCAGGGCCCCGTCTTCTGTGACCCCAGGGCCCCGTCTTCTGTGATCCCAGGGCCCCGTCTTCTGTGACCCCAGGGCCCCGTCTTCTGTGATCCCAGGGCCCCGTCTTCTGTGACCCCAGGGCCCAGTCTTCTGTGACCCCAGGGCCCCGTCTTCTGGGACCCCAGGGCCCCGTCTTCTGGGACCCCAGGGCCCCGTCTTCTGTGACCCCAGGGCCCCGTCTTCTGTGACCCCAGGGCCCCATCTTCTGTGATCCCAGGGCCCCGTCTTCTGTGACCCCAGGGCCCCGTCTTCTGTGATCCCAGGGCCCCGTCTTCTGTGAGGGCCCCGTCTTCTGTGACCCCAGGGCCCCGTCTTCTGTGGTCCCAGGGCCCGTCTTCTGTGGTCCCAGGGCACCGTCTTCTGTGACCCCAGGGCCCCGTCTTCTGTGACCCCAGGGCCCCGTCTTCTGTGACCCCAGGGCACCGTCTTCTGTGACCCCAGGGCCCCGTCTTCTGTGGTCCCAGGGCCCCGTCTTCTGTGACCCCAGGGCCCCGTCTTCTGTGACCCCAGGGCCCCGTCTTCTGTGACCCCAGGGCCCCGTCTTCTGTGACCCCAGGGCCCCGTCTTCTGTGACCCCAGGGCCCCGTCTTCTGTGACCCCAGGGCCCCGTCTTCTGTGATCCCAGGGCCCCGTCTTCTGTGACCCCAGGGCCCAGTCTTCTGTGACCCCAGGGCCCCGTCTTCTGTGATTCCAGGGCCCCGTCTTCTGTGATCCCAGGGCCCCGTCTTCTGTGATCCCAGGGCCCCGTCTTCTGTGACCCCAGGGCCCCGTCTTCTGTGATCCCAGGGCCCCGTCTTCTGTGACCCCAGGGCCCCGTCTTCTGTGATCCCAGGGCCCCGTCTTCTGTGATCCCAGGGCCCGTCTTCTGTGATCCCAGGGCCCCGTCTTCTGTGACCCCAGGGCCCCGTCTTCTGTGACCCCAGGGCCCCGTCTTCTGTGATCCCAGGGCCCCGTCTTCTGTGACCCCAGGGCCCCGTCTTCTGTGACCCCAGGGCCCCGTCTTCTGTGATCCCAGGGCCCCGTCTTCTGTGATCCCAGGGCCCTGTCTTCTGTGGCCCCAGGGCCCCGTCTTCTGTGACCCCAGGGCCCCGTCTTCTGTGATCCCAGGGCCCCGTCTTCTGTGATCCCAGGGCCCCGTCTTCTGTGACCCCAGGGCCCCGTCTTCTGTGACCCCAGGGCCCCGTCTTCTGTGATCCCAGGGCCCCGTCTTCTGTGACCCCAGGGCCCCGTCTTCTGTGACCCCAGGGCCCCGTCTTCTGTGACCCCAGGGCCCCGTCTTCTGTGATCCCAGGGCCCCGTCTTCTGTGATCACAGGGCCCGTCTTCTGTGGTCCCAGGGCACCGTCTTCTGTGACCCCAGGGCCCCGTCTTCTGTGACCCCAGGGCCCCGTCTTCTGTGACCCCAGGGCCCCGTCTTCTGTGACCCCAGGGCCCCGTCTTCTGTGACCCCAGGGCCCCGTTTTCTGTGACCCCAGGGCCCCGTCTTCTGTGACCCCAGGGCCCCGTCTTCTGTGACCCCAGGGCCCCGTCTTCTGTGACCCCAGGGCCCCGTCTTCTGTGATCCCAGGGCCCCGTCTTCTGTGATCCCAGGGCCCCGTCTTCTGTGATCCCAGGGCCCCGTCTTCTGTGACCCCAGGGCCCCGTCTTCTGTGATCCCAGGGCCCCGTCTTCTGTGATCCCAGGGCCCCGTCTTCTGTGACCCCAGGGCCCCGTCTTCTGTGATCCCAGGGCCCCGTCTTCTGTGATCACAGGGCCCCAACACTGTTAAAAGAGGAAATCAGGTCTTGGGAAGTGCGTTGTTAACTTAGGAAACAAAATTATTTTGCATTCTTATGAGAGTATTGGTGGGTGGGATAGGTTTCTTGTAGGGCTGCAGTGAACGTGTTTCTAACCCCACAGCCATTCGAGTCCCCCTTTGTTCCTGAAGAGACGACACTACCTGACATGACTTCTTCTCTTTAAAGAAGGAACCCCCCCACCCTCCGTCTTAGAAACGAATGTTTGCTCACTCCAACAGCTTACCTTAGCATAGGAATACGTGCTCTTATGTCTTTATAGGTGTGCAGAACGACAGGGTTTACAGGATTGGGGTATGGCGTAAGTGAACTCAATGAAAAGACAATTTTTAGTCGTTTTCAGATTGCAGCATTAGGAGTTAGTGGATAGAGGCGCGCAAGGCCACTGCACGCATTGGAAGGGGACAGACAGCAAAGTCAACTTTAGGAAATACAGACCATGGCCTGCTACCAGCACGAATCAGAACTAACAACAGCGTCAAAGGGCCGATTCACAGAACTAACTTAAGACAAAATCCTAAACTTACTACCATTACTACCTTTACTACTCCTAAACTTAGAAAAATCCTAACTTTAAGACTTTCGGTATTCACAGAAGGCATTTAGGAGTTCTAAAGTTAGGAGTCCTAACTGCTGTGAATACTGAAATGAGTAAGTGCCTTCTGTGAATACCAAAATGAGTAAGTGCCTTCTGTGAATACCGAAATGAGTAAGTGCCTTCTGTGAATACCGAAATGAGTAAGGGTCTTCTGTGAATACCAAAATGAGTAAGTGCCTTCTGTGAATACCGAAATGAGTAAGTGCCTTCTGTGAATACCGAAATGAGTAAGTGCCTTCTGTGAATACCAAAATGAGTAAGTGCCTTCTGTGAATCCCGAAATGAGTAAGTGCCTTCTGTGAATACCGAAATGAGTAAGTGCCTTCTGTGAATACCAAAATGAGTAAGTGCCTTCTGTGAATCCCGAAATGAGTAAGTGCCTTCTGTGAATTCCTAAATGAGTAAGTGCCTTCTGTGAATACCAAAACGGTAGTAAGTTTAGGATTTGGTCTTAAGTTAGTTCTGTGAATCGAGCCCAAAGTCTGTATATTGTATTCTAGTGATGTAGCGGTTCATACCCTTAACAAGATTCCAAACAACGTGCATATTTGTGTCTGCATATGTGTCCCGTGATATGTATGCTGGTGGGTGGCTGGGTGTGTGTGTTTCTGTGTGGTGGACGTGGGGAGGGAAGGCTGTCTTTCTATTCCTAAACTAAGAGAGAATACCTCTGCCGGTTTTGTTGACTCATTTTTAAGCAAAAGGGCCTTTGGTTTTTCTTTCTCCACGTTGACAAAAACCTCCAGTTCAATGTGAATTTATTGGAGAACACACATTTTCATGACTTCTTTGGTCCATCTCCTGTTCCAACATGTTGATGTGTTTGGTCATGTGTCCACTTTCACAGCTATCACTGCCCTGCTCATGGTATGCCTGCTCATTCGATTAAAACACAATAAACTTTGGGCCAGATGTAGGTGGCTAAATACCAGTCGGTAACGCCAAAATTCAGTAAATTTCAGCGTTACCGACTGGTATTTAGCCTTCTCTAATGTAGGTAAGGAACCGGTAAATACCGATTCCTTAATACCGATTCCTTATTGCTCTTGCATTTAAGGGATCGGTAATACCGATTCCTTAAATGCAATGTAGGAAGCACATTAAAAAGTGCTTTTGAGCCTTAAGGAATCGCTAATTACCAACAACTTCAAGTTGCTGGTAAATAGCGATTTCCTTTCAAAAAGCACTTTTTTGCTTTTTGAAATGTGCCATGTGGCACACATCCATGCCCTTAGGGCATGTATGTGTGCCACATGTGCACACATGCACATTTCAGGGGTGCAACAGGGTGTCCTTTGGACATCCTGGCACCCTTGAAATACCTCACGGTATTACCGATTCGGTAATACCGAAGCGCTAATACTGAATGTCTTCACATTCATTGCTATGGGCCTCCAAGCCCATAGGAATGAACGCATAGGTATTCCTTATTACCGAATCTCAATTACTGATTCGGTAATAAGGAATATTAAGCATTCGGTATTTTTTACCGAATCTTTACCTACATAGGAAATACCGATTTCCTAATAGCGAATCGGTAAAATTCGCTATTAAGAAATAGGTATTTCTGATTTACCTAGATCTGGCCCTTTGTCCGTTGATAAAGCCCAGAATCCGTCAGTGCCGGCCTGGCACTGAAGCCTTGCAAGGTGACGGGAGATTTCTTTAATGCGGCACTGTTCGCAGGAATATGCTAAATCGAGTGTCTTCCTCAGCTGTCTCATTCCCTTCCCTGGATGCAAGAAGAAATCTGCCTTGCACCGTGATTCATTTGCAGGAGAACAAAAGAGGTTCTGATGGCAAAGCACATGAGATAAATGTTAGCAGCTCTGAAGTTGGGCCCGGAATTCATTTTAGAGCCGCATGAGAAAACTGGGGTTTTTGAATCATGCTTTCAGTGACCCTGCTGTGGCTCAGTAGCGGGGGCATGGCGGATGCCCCTGGTGTTTTTTGTTTGGGAGTGGGACCCCTCACTCTCTAAGCCATGCCATTGTAGAATGTGTAAAACACACAAGATGATGGACGGAATGTTGCACACTGGCAAAATATTCACCCCCAGTCACAGAGCTGGGTTTAATCCATCGTTTGTTTGCACTCCACACCACCCCAGTTCAGACATGGCCATATGCAAATCAGCCTTGACCCTGTGCCTTATGGGAACAGTCCAGCCCGAACTGCCAAACCATGCCTTCCCTGGACTGGAATCAAGCATACTAGGACTGGTTAAAGATGCACGCAATGGTTGAATCAGCAGTGGTGTAAAAATTGTTGCTCTCCCCGCCCAACAAAAACTGGCCACCAGAGCACTGGGTTCTTTAATGCCAGTTCAGAGGAATTGGCTTTCTAGCAAATTTAATTGAACACTGGTCTAGGACTGCAAAATAGAGAGAGAGAGAGAGAGAGAGAGAGAGAGGGAGGGAGAGGGAGAGAGAGAGAGAGAGAGAGAGAGAGAGAGAGAGAGAGAGGGAGGGAGAGGGAGAGAGAGAGAGGGAGAGAGAGGGAGGGAGAGGGAGAGAGAGAGAGAGAGGGAGAGAGCGAGAGAGGGAGAGAGAGAGAGGGAGAGAGCGAGAGAGGGAGAGGGAGAGAGAGAGAGAGGGAGGGAGAGGGAGAGAGAGAGAGAGAGAGAGGGAGAGAGCGAGAGAGGGAGAGAGAGAGAGGGAGAGAGCGAGAGAGGGAGAGGGAGAGAGAGAGAGAGAGAGAGAGGGAGGGAGAGGGAGAGAGCGAGAGAGGGAGAGGGAGAGAGGGAGAAAAAAAAAAGAAAAAAAGAAAAAGAAAAAAAAGCCTCGAGGAAAAGAGTGAGGCCTGGAGTGAATGACGGAGACAGGGGGGTGAAAATAGGGAGGCATGGAAGATACATGGTGAGAGGTCTGGGAGGATGAGGAGGCCTGGAGTGGTGGAGAGGCACATGGAAGGATTCAGGGAGAGGTCTGGAAGTTTGGTAGACGCATGGGGGGTGCCTCAAGGAATAGAGAGATGCATGGGCTGTGGAGAAAGGGTTTGAGAGATGCCCGCGGGGACGGAGAGTGGGTGGGATGGAAGTGGTGGTGGACAGAGTGACCCTTGCTGCAGAATGTACTGCTGTGAGTTTCCTTCTCTCTGACCTCAGTCTTCTGACTCCCTCTGCAGGTTGGGAACCTCTTCGGCCAGCACAGGTCCACCATCATCACCCTCTACAACGGCGCCTTCGACTCCTCCTCGGCCGTCTTCCTGCTCATCAAGGTAATACTGTGGGTCTACTAAGGTGGCTTGTTGCACCTGCATGCTTCTGCCAGTGCTAAACTGTGTGTTTACTAGTGACCCCTGGTGCACTGGGGAAGCACCGAGACCTCTTGTTACTGGTCCCCTGTGGGGGTGAAAAGCCCACGAAGGACATACGGGATACTGGTAGCCCTGCTGCTCTGGGGGATGGGGGGGTGGGGGTGGCAAAAGCAGTAATTTCACATATAATAACGCATATTGTGAGGCCGGCCACACTTTCACTGACGCCAACACTGCCGACTTGTCCGTGGTCACCTCTAGGCACCCGGCGCGGCCTCACTAAATGCTTTTAGCCCGCTACAAGCAGCCTTTACTTAAATGTTATGTCTGTCCTTTTTTACCCCCTACAGGTACAACTCGAGAGGAAACACCTCTTGCACATATAAGCACCGTAGCGTGTGCTTTACACACAGGGCACTGACAAACTCATACTAACCCCTGTAACACCCTACACATATAAGGTCCTGACGAAAACCAGTAGAAGAAAAGTTCTGGCTGAAACTAGTTGACCGCACAGGACGTCGGAGGCCATAAGCCTACCGTGCACGTCCGATAGCCTTTGTTTTTATTGACTGCCTGGGGCCCACCATTAAAACAGTCTTTGGGACACCCAGGACAGTATTTTAAACCTCACTTAGAGCACACACACAGTACCCTCACGAACCAAAAAACCCCGCTCCGCAGTAATCTGGCGTCGAAGCACACCTGAGGTACACTCGGTACCTCGGGTGGGGCCCGATGATGACGCATGCCATCAACTAGGTTGGTGGGTGAGGGCCTTCATAACACCTAATGGTTTTCCTCCACCCGCAGACATACAATAAATTTAAACCAGAGCTAGTTCTCATTGATTGCTAACATATAAGCTGGGGAAACAGACTAGCCTCTCTAGTTCTCCTCTCTCTCTTTTTGATTACAACATAAATGCAGTCCTGGCCCAGCATTAGTTGCACTGCACGCTTCGGACTGCTACATCTGTGTGTTCACAAGCGAACCCTGGTGCACCAGGTGTATATCAGCGAACTCTTGCGTTACTGGTCTCCGCGGGGTGAATGTCCCACAAAGGACCTCTGGGTACTGATAGCCCTGCTGTTCTGTAGGGGCAGAAGCAACACTGGCCCAGTACTAGAACGCGCAGTGTGGTGAGACTTCCTCCTTCCTAGGAGGCCAGACAGCTGTTAAGACGTCTCGCCCCATGTAATCACCCTTGGGTGGCTTGGGGGCAGGTGGAGGTGGCTTGATCACCTTGGTACACCCTGCACTCTGTCTGTGTTCCTGCTTTGTGTACCCACGCTGCCTTTGGGACGGCGTGCGCCTAGAAACCCCCTCAGGCTCATACTGGAGTTTGGCAAGTCCATGCAGGTGCGGATGGGGGTGGTGAACGTGCTGCTGCTGTTGCAGAGGAATAGCTTCGCTGTGGTGTTTCTTGTTAGGGTTAAAAACAATGTAATTAAAATGCGAAGGCACGTATTTCAATTTAATTTCACTAAGGGCGCGGCCTCCTGCTTTAAATTAAGAATTTCTCATTATTCTTGTTTACTGTTCCAACTCGTGCCCGAGGCGCTTGCTGTTAATAGAGAACACGTTCTACCTTTCTTCTTCTGAGACAGAGTGCCATGGCTTCCGTAAGCTCAACCTCCATTCTGCCTCCGCCGCCCTACCTCCAGCCCTTGTGTTCATAGTATACCTGCGTATCCCAAACCGTAGCGCCAAACGGCTTACATTGTCAGGTAGGCGAGACCTAGAAAGGCCTGTGGCTTTTAAGAACAATCGGTCTGTCTCCACCACCACTCACCATGAATATTGGTGTCCAATAAGAAAGAGAGTGGACTTTTTGTCATCAGCAGAGCTATGATGAGGAAATACACTGTAAATAGACGGATTACTTCCTGTGGCCGCACTCTGTGGTCAAGCTCAACGGAAGAAAAACACAGGACTATCCGGAAAAACATACAAGGGTAGGGTGGTACAGCTTTACAGAGGCATACAAAGGTGGTCCTTCATCTCAGCGGTGTGCATGCTTCTGAGAGACAGACCCATATTATGTTTGCTTTTTCCGATTTGAACTCCCTTTCTACTCTCCCTCATGTCTGCCTTAAGGTAAGGAAACGAATAAAAAATTTTAATGCCAAGAGGCTAATTTTCTTTTGAAGAATGTGATGTTTGTATCTCTGAAAATAGTGGAACTGCTCAGTACTGCTACTTTAAGGGCAGAAAGTCCTCACCCCTTTCCTCTCTCTCTCCCCACAGGTACTGTTTGAACAAGGCCTCACCTTGATGACCATGTTCGTATGCATCTCAGCTTGCAGCATATGGCATCTAGTTCGCACCTTCTTCCTGATGCCCCGGGGTCACATCCCCTACCCTGTACCTGAGGATTACACCTATGGGTAAGGAAATGTGTGTTGATCCTCTTGCCTTGGGCACAACCTAATCTGGGTCAGGACCTTGAGGCATCTCTTGCAGTCCAACAGATCTCCAAACTCTTTGTCATGACATGGCTTGTCATGCAGCAGCTGGGTTCCTGCTTCCAGTGCTCATGCATGCCTTCTCCTACTATTTGCCTGCTTGCATAACAGCCTTTGTCAAAGTTTAAAGACATCCTGCAGAAGTCCGTCAAAAGAATTTTCCTGATGGCCGAAACATGGGCCCCAGATTCCCTCTGGCATCAGTGTAATTTCCCAGCTTTATACCCTTTTGTCGACCATCATCATCATCACATGGTGAATTTGTTTCCTCGTCGTTTTACCTCAACGTTTAACATAAACCTTTTCACTTTTGGCTATGCTGATGTTTTCTCTATTCGAGCCACAAACTCCATCTCTCATCGGTTGCCCAGACTTCAACAACACCTATAATACTTCAGTATCACCTCTCTGCGCAGTCCAACGTTATTGCCATAGGCCTTGACATTTCTTTAGGCTGCACCTACACAGCCATCCTTAAGAATGCTTTGTTGTAAATATGCGTTTCCTTTGGGTAGGACCAGTGGGAGTTAATGACGCGTCAGTGCCTAATAGGTGGTGGCCAGCAGCCCTTGAAGCTGACTTTATGTCCAAATATTTGTCACTTTGAGCCCAGTCTCATTTGAACCTGTGAACTATGCTGCAGTTTTCATAGTCCTTATAAGTTATTTTGTGTATTTTGTTCTGACAGTAAACCGACTGCTGAATGCGCATGTCACGATTTGATTGCTGCAAAGCTGCAGTTTACCCTCGCAGAGATGGAACATAACGTGTATTTGTAAAGCGCACTTCACCGCGAAGGGTATCTTGGCACTGAATAACATGTTTATAGGTATCCGACTCAATGGTACTCGTTTTATTGACATCAGAAGGATGAAAGGCTGAGTGGACCCTCTGGGATTTGAACTAGTGACAATGAGGTCAAACACAGGCCCCTACAGGGATTTCTGCGTCCACGCGCATTAGTCCACCAAGCCACCAGACCTGGCTTGAAACACAGGACAAGGATAAAAAAGCCCCAAACTCCCAAAGCCTCACTTCGGAAGCCTCCGCTTGGTAGAGCCACCCACACTGAGACGCATCTGTTGCTATCGAAACCTCGGACACGAGCCCCCACAGCGGGGTAGCTACAATAGGCGGGGCTGGTACAGAGTTCTCTGGAATGCTTTGATGGTGGCCTTAGAGGTGTCTTCAGTCTCCTGCCTCTCAAACTTGGTGCCAGAGAATCCTGGATGACGCCAAGAGTATTTCAAGATGGCGGCATCATGGGAGCTGAGCCTGCCTGTGATCATGGCGGTGGCATCCCGAAGCCTTGGAAGGGACTGTGGTAGCGGTGGAGGCAGCGGTCTGCCCTTGGCTCAGAACTCAGTGGCATGTCGTGGAATGTGTGGGCATCTTTGACTGGCATGGCTTGGAATTACCTGGAACTTTGCGGCATGTTCTGGCGTAGCTGATGATGTCATGAGATGGCATGGGATGCCCTGGTGTTGTGTGACATAATCTAGAAGAGTCTGTGGTGGCCTGGGACTGGGTGGCATGTTATATAACCACCTATGATGTCCTGGCACTGTGTGCCATATTATGGAATACTCAGGAGTGGCATGGGATGGCCTGGCACTGGGTGGCATGATCTGGAACAGCCATGGTGCCATGAGGTGTCTTGAGATGCCCCTGTGTTGCGTGGCATGTTTTGCAATATTCTGGAATGGTGGGTGTTGGCTGGCGACTGGGTGGTATGTTCTAGATCAGACTGTGATGCCCTGGGGCTGCGTGCCATATTCTAGAATGGCCTGGGATGTCCTGCTTCTGGGTGGCACGATCTAAATCCGCCTTAGATCCCTTGCACTGGTATGTTGCATGGGATGTCTTGACATGGTGAGGAAGGCCCACTCTGTCCTGCTGCAGTGCCTGCCCTCCCTATCTTCTGACACTCCTCCCCTCCACTGCTGGTCGGCCGCCTTCTCACAAACAGCCTGATAAGCCCAGTGCATCAGCTGGACTGGTGCCCAAGGGCAGCTGTGGGAACAGATGGGCGGAGAGAGGCTCTGTGGGCACATCTGGGTCCCCTGGGCACCCACAGTCCTCTCCTCCCTCTGTTTCACCTTCCCCTCTCGACCTCTTTCCCATCTCACCTTATTATTAATGTTCAGCCTTTTCATTCATCTCTTCCTTTTCACTTCCCCTTGTTCTTTCCTCCTTTCTTCATCACATTGTCACCAATCTTCAGTCTTTTTCAAGCTGTCTCTCTCCTCCTCGTGGTCATTATCGATCACCCCTCCTTTCTTCCTCCTCCAGTCTGTACACTTTTTCTGTATGTCTTTGCTTTCTCTGCAGCCTCTCTTTCAGTTTCTGCATCCCTCCTTCTTTACATGTCTTTCCTTTTGGACTTTTCTTTTTCTTGCTTTCTTCTTCTTTTTGTCATTCTTTCATACTGTATACCTTCCACCTCTCCTCCTCCTCTCTTCCATTTTGTATTGCTTTTACCCCCTCTTTGTCCATTTCAGCTTCTCCCCCCACTTTGTTCTTTCATCTCTTCTCACCTTTTTCCTTTCCCTCTCCTCTCCTCCAAGCTTCGCTGCTCTATTTCCACTTTTCTCTTTCTTGCTCACTCACTCTTGCACTCTGTCATGTTCATTCCCTCTGTCTCCTCTTCCTGTACTCTCTTCCCCCGCCCTTTTCTTCACTCCCCTTTGTAATGGCAGTGTCCCTGCCTTAAGCCAGGTCCCTCCTTGGGTCTACCAGCTGTGGGGTTCAGGGGGGCCAGAGTTTTAATGACAATGAGCCCTGGCCTGCTGGTAGAGTCTGGACCCCTCACTCTCCATGACAGTGTCCTGTCTTCCTGCCAGGGGCAAGAGTCCTCAGATTTAAAGGGACAATCCATTGATTCATGTCGCAATAAACCTCCAAACCCCACCTGGCTTCATCAGAGAAACATTGTAGAACGCCTGGTGTTGGTGCTAGAGATGAAGGACTGACTGGAGAGAACCATTTTATTTCTCTACCCTGGATAGCCCCTTTAAACTCTAACCTTTCCAGTTCTTGTAGCCCACACACTGGCCGGTTGCTGCTGAAACTCAGATGCTACCCTTTTAACTCAACCGCGTTTTAGACTATCCACTCTGGGTGGTCGTGCTTTTTCCAACATCTTTCCAGCTGTCTGGAATAGTTTACCAACCGAACTGCGCAAAGAATCCAACTTGTTGCCTTTTCGAAACAAATTAAAAACAGTGCTGTTCCAGCAAGCATGGGGTGTGCTGTAACTTGATGATCGGCTGTAGAATTTGTTTGGTATATACCTGGTAAAGCGCTTAGAGACCCCGGGGTGATTACGCGCTATATAAATCAAATAAATAAATAAACAGCCACACCACTTTAGATGGTTGAGGGCTTGGATTGTGTCTGTCTAAAGGGCACTGGGGATTTTAAGTTAGATTGGCTTGAAACCCTTAATGTACTATTTCTAAAATCTCGCCTTTAAAGGGCAAACACCTTTGCTGCCTGCACGCTGTCTCATTTCTTGATGCAGGTTACCCCTGTGGTGCAAAGGGTTTCCTTGGCAGATGTGTGTCTGATCTCCTAACATGGATGTCCTTTCCTTCGCAGCATCACTTGTCAGAAGTCCGCCTCGTACAGCCTGAGCGCGACGACTCCCAGCTCTGAAGATGGCGTCCGCCGCAGAAGTGGCGACCATGTGAAGGCAGAAGAGGCCGACAAAGGACAGAAGTCCCTGATGGACAGAGGTGATTGTGCCCTTAGAGCATTTGGGGTTTACTTTAGCTCTATCCTGCTTTTACCTGCTTCTCGGCGCAGCTTTATAGAGTAAGTGCCAGCACTGGACATTACATGTACTTACACACCGAGGGCTTTGCTGAACCTGCCTACACTTGAGGACCAGGGTTACAGGTAAGTAGCTTTCCAGCTCTGATTTGCAGCACAATACTTCACATTCTTCAGGTTGAATATATTCTCATGGTTCAAAGGTTAAACTGTCCAGGATTTATGTTACATATTACAAACATATTCATTGGAATACTGCCCACGATGCTGAGACTAACCCTGGGCTATGAACTCTGCTCGTGTCAACATAAACTGTTCCCAACACATAGAATTCAGGCAACAACTCCATTCCTCCACGTAGCGGAGTCAGCTACTAAATTGCGCCCACAAATGCTTTGATATAGCAACTTTACATGCTAAAAAGCATATAACCAATTAACAAAAGCGAACTTTGAAAATGAAAAATATCAGGCAATGAGAGAGGTGATGATTTTGGGGTCCCCCTAACCTAAAGGGTGGACCAAGCAGATGCCTTGGTCATGTTGAACGATTCAGTGGTGGTCCCATCCTCTTAGGACCACCCCAAGCACAGTTATGGGCAAAAATACAATCCCAACCAAAGACCCTGCAAAGCATTATGGGACAAGATCAGCAGTGGGCAGTGAATATTATAGTCTCCAATATCAAAACATTCCTCAAGGGGCAGCAGCTCTCTGGGCTGAGCTGAGAGCTAATACTATAAATTATACAAAGAGCTGCTGTTCCACTAGTCGTTGCTAGGTGTCCCTCAAGTCAAATCATGAGGGACACCTAGCAATGACTAGTTGAACTGCAGCTTGATGTAATAATTTCAATGCTTTTGCATTTGACTCGTTAGGGACACCTAGTAACGACTAGTTGAACTGCAGCTCTTTGTAGAATTATTTCGATATTGGATACTATAATATTCACTGCCCACTGCTAATCTCATCCCATAATGCTTTGCAGGGCCTTTGGTTGGGATTGTTTTTTGCCCATAACTGTGCTTGGGGTGGTCCTAAGAGGATGGGACCACCACCGAATCGTTCAGCAAGATGTGCTCTTTGATTTCAAGGCATCTGCTTGCTTCTCTCCCTAGGTTAGGGAGGATCCCAAAATCATCACCTCTCTCACTGCTTGCTAAATTTTCATTTTCACTTTTGTGAAATGACTATATGTATTTTAGCATGTAAAGACAGAGATACAACTTATTTTACCAAAAGTATATGAGGTCTCTTTTTTATTAATTGGGAGTCAGAGGGAGCAAAGTTGCGGAATTCATGGAGTTTTTGTTCAACTTCGTGAAATTCTACGTAGTAGTACTCCGCCAACTACGCCCACCCTTAGCCGAGACAGTGTGTGCATTTCTCAGGTGCATTCACCTAAATGTGGTCTAATGTGGTCTAATGCCTGTGAATGCGGCTTGAGGCAAAGAACAGTGTTCTAAATCCAGTTTCCATGCTTAACGACCTTTCTAACCTGCCAGACATCAGTGTTTCTCAGGCGAACATATGAAGTAGGTTGTGTTATCAGAAACCCTATCAGTGCTCCCTGGTATAATTGAAGGCAAACTGCTACTGTCAGTCCCACCCACCCACTCTAGGGTTTACCAATCCTTCTAGAGAAGGGTGGCTTAGGTTGGCCTATCAGGGTCTGGGGTAGGCAGACAATAGGTTCCCTGAGAAGGCACAGCGAATTCTGGGGAGGGAAAATGTTCCCACTAACACTGCTACATTTGAGCTTTTTCTGCCTTGTGATAACTTGGGGCCAGATGTACGACGCATTTGGTAAAATGCATGTTCCTATGTACCAACCCTACTTTGTGAGTTGGTAACCTATTACCGACTCGCAAAATATGATTTGTAAGTCGCTATTTGGAATAATGCTGCATAATCTGTTCCACCACAATGTTTGGCTAATCGTGGGTATCCCACAGTTCCGTGGGAGGAATTGATTGATGGGTTGAAAATCTACCTTATAGCTGCTGGTAATGAAAGGTTGGTGGATGAGAGGTAACAAGCTAGTTTGAGGCATATGAGCTGCATATCGTACTCTTTTGCATTAGATCGCCACCTGGTGTTGGGCTCGGATGATTGCATGTTGTTGTCGTCTTGGAAGAAGTCTTTTGTAGTCACGAGATAGATGACTCCTCCCTTGGATGATAGTGCGCATGGGCATCTGCTCCATCCTTAGATTGTTTTTTTCCGCCTCTGGGTTCGGATGAACTTTTTCCGTACCGGCTACAGATCTACTTTTCAAGTACTTCGAAGCGCAAAAACTTATTAAAACTTTACCTAACTACTTTCGATATCGAATAACATTGTTTCGACTTCATCAGCTCGATTCCGGTCGTCGACGCGGGCCATTGGGCCTATCCACGCCGTGAGGCCTACACCTCATGGAAAGGACCCCATTCAAAAAATGCCCTGGGTGTGGAGCAAAGTTTCCACGCAGTGACCAACACAGGGTATGTAATCTGTGCTTGTCGCCAGAACACGACGAATCCAGCTGTACAGCCTGGGCGTCCTTCCAATCCAAGAAAACCGTTTATAGTGAAGATAGTAACATTTGTATCGCGTTCCTTAATACAACTGCATTCTAGCATTGCTCGTCGGTGAGATATTAAAAAGTCCCTGGTGTACGCAGATCCCAAAAAGGACGTGCATGACTGAAGTGAGGGAATTAGACGCAGCGTGCAGTGTACTGCTGTGTTTTGTTTGTGAAGTAATAGACTGTTCTAATTAGGGCCTCGCAATGCTGGCAAATGGCCGGAGGGAAGCCGGATGGGGGTGGGAGAGCCTGGTGGGGGGGCGGGAATGCGAGGGAGGAGAAGTGTGGCAGGCGGGTTAGGTGGCGGAGCTGGCTGCAGCAGGAGACCGAACCCCATGCTCCGCCCTGCTCTTTTAGTGAAGCCTGCACGCTCTTGCCTCTGACAGTAGGGTAGGGTAGGGTTAAAGATGAGAAAATGCTCAGAGGGGCTAGAGCTGTCGTTGGGTTCGAGTGATGGAGCCACCCTGACACGAAAATTCCTGTCTGATGTGATCTGATGTTTGGGTTTGGGGGCGGGCTGCTAAAATAAAAAAATTTCATGAAACGTCATCGCACATTTCCGTTTATAGTGAAGATAGTAACATTTGTATCGCGTTCCTTAATACAACTGCATTCTAGCATTGCTCGTCGGTGAGATATTAAAAAGTCCCTGGTGTACGCAGATCCCAATAAGGACGTGCATGACTGAAGTGAGAGAATTAGATGCAGCGTGCAGTGTACTGCTGTGTTTTGTTTGTGAAGTAATGGACTGTTCTAATTAGGGCCTCGCAATGCTGGCAAATGGCCGGAGGGAAGCCGGATGGGGGCGGGAGAGCCTGGTGGGGGGGGGGCGGTAATGCGAGGGAGGAGAAGTGTGGCAGGCGGGTTAGGGAGATGCGTGGAGGGAAGCCGGATGGGGGCGGGAGAGCCTGGTGGGGGGGCGGGAATGCGAGCGAGGGGAGGAGAAGTGTTTTAGGCGGATTAGAGAGATGCGCGTGCTTGTGTGGTCACGTGACCCGCTTTTGTGGCCACGTGAACTCACATGCACTGTGAAGAAACCGCAGTGGTTTCACTAGTCGATCAAGCCCTTGAATTTTCGCCTATTCCATTCGCAAGCGAATGGTAATAGGCGAAACCTAAAAACTGTAAAATCCATTTTGGTATTATCGTTTTTAAAAATAATTTGTTGACTGATTTTAAAAGTTGCAAATCACATTGTGTCCCATTTTACCGTGTTTTTTTAACCGCCGCCGCCTCTCAAGATCTCTGGTGTGCTGGTGGCTAGAAGCGCCCCCTGTTCTCCCCCTCTGCAGCCGAGTAAACGCTGCTGGGGCACCCGCCATCTTAGGTGAGGGCACGAGAAGGGCGAGCAGACGAGTGCTCGGCCCCTCCCACCCTCGACAATACAAAAAGCCTTACTCACACTCCCCCTCTGACTGCTACTGTGTGTAGGAGTGTGGTAAGAAGCGTCCTGAGGCGGAAAGCCGGGACTTTTTAAAACAAAACGCTATACTCTGCTAGCGCTTTTTAAAAAAACTGTAAAATCCATTTTGTTATTATCGTTTTTAAAAATAATTTGTTGACTGATTTTAAAAGTTGCAAATCACATTGTGTCCCATTTTACCGTGTTTTTTTAACTGCCGCCGCCTCTCAAGATCTCTGGTGTGCTGGTGGCTAGAAGCGCCCCCTGTTCTCCCCCTCTGTAGCCGAGTAAACGCTGCTGGGGCACCCGCCATCTTAGGTGAGGGCACGAGAAGGGCGAGCAGACGAGTGCTCGGCCCCTCCCACCCTCCCGCCCTCGACAATACAAAATGGAGCCAACACCCCGGAGGCGCAGCGGACGGGCGCAGCGGGCGCGCCGTCAGCGCGCCGAAGGCGCACCAAAGGCAAGCCCGTCTGCGCCCGTCCGCGACAGTCCGGGGCCCGGGGCCACAACCCCTGTCCCTCCCACCAGCCATCCACAAACACTGATGAAAGGCATCACTACATACTCAGGCAGCGAATTAAGGTCAAGACGGGAGGGGGAATAGCATGCATTTTCAGGAGCAATCTATCCGTCACCAAAGTCACCTCCCCCTCCCTCACCTCCTGTGAACTCTTCTGCTTCGATATCTCCAGTGAGGGCAAACCAGTATGTGCTCTACACCTCATCTATCACCCGCCGGGGGATAACCTCATCTTCTCTCAACAACTCATGGACACTATTACTTCCAACGCCGGTCGGCAGATCACTCAAATCTACCTGGGTGACTTTAATCTCCACTTGAACGATCAGAAAGACACAGTGGTGAATAGTCTTAAATCTTTCCTTAATGCGCTTGACCTCACCCAAATATGCAACAGCCCAACACATGATAAAGGTGCGATACTCGATCTTATCATCGCCAAAGAGGACTCTACCCAACTGGGGTCAATCCGACCCTGTGATTGGTCAGATCACCACATCATCACCTTCTTTATCAATGAAAAAATCAAACCCTCTCCGGCTCAACCCACCAAATGCAAGATCTGGAAAAGGGACATGAAGAATCTCAACCCTAACTCCCTACCTCCCCACACCTACAGGCTCCTCCTTCCCCCTGCTGGCGTCTCTGATGTTCAAACATTGACAGACCTCTACCTCGACTCCATGACCTCTATAATCAACGAAGCCGCCCCTCTGCAACTAAAGAGAGTCTCCACCAAGAGTTCGAACCCTTGGTATGACGGCAGACTCAATGAAGACAGGCGTGCTATGCGATCGGCAGAGCGCACTTGGAGAACTGACCCCTCATCACTACATCGCAAAAAGCTTAAGAACAAGAGAAATGCCTACTTTAGGAAAATCAAGCGTGCAAAATCTGACTTCTTTCGCCTCCAGCTTGACCAAGCGAAAAACCGACCAAGAAAATTGTTCGAACTAGTCAAAAGTCAAACAAAGCCGCAACCCTTACAATCAAACAACCCAACAAGCGGTATCCCACACAGTGAAGACTTTTCCGCCTTCTTCAAGCTAAAGACCGACAACATAAGAAATGATCTCCTCAATGATGTAAGCCAACACCCTGTGCACATCAGAATGTCTAACGCTCAGCCAAAAAACAGCGCATCGTGGGCTTCCTTTGACATCTACTCAGAAGATGCAATACTCAAACTGCTCGGTACCCTGAAGCCCTCTAATCACCTCACAGACCCCCTGCCTGCTATCGCGGTAAAATACTTCACCACCATGCTTCTCCCACTCTGGACTAAAATCATTAACAGCTCCCTTCAACAAGGTCTCATCCCTGACTCACTCAAGGTGGGGCAAGTCACACCCATACTCAAGAAACCCACAGCTGACCCGTCTGACCTAAACAATTACCGTCCCATCACAAACATCCCCACCTTGGCCAAACTGCTGGAAAAATGTGTACAACTTCAACTAACAAAACACATTGACAAGTTTGATCTCCTCAACCCTCATCAATCAGGCTTCCGAGCGAAACACAGCACGGAAACGGCCATGACTCACATAATTGATGACGCCCTCCAAATTCTTGATCGCAATGATTCATGCCTCCTCATCCTCCTCGACCTTTCATCAGCATTTGACACGGTCAAACATGAGAACCTCCTGGAGCTGCTAAACACTAGAATGGGTTTATCCGGGACTGTTCTCAAATGGTTCACTTCCTTCCTACATAACCGGTCTCAGAAGTTCAAAATCAACAATGTGCTGTCTTCGCCTGTGCCAGTCGACTTAGGAGTTCCACAAGGATCCTCCCTCTCACCCACACTGTTCAACCTCATCATGGAACCACTCGCCACCTTGCTCCAAGCATCCAATGTACACTTCCATATGTACGCTGATGACACTCAACTTTACCTAAAGGTACAATCCCCGGATGATATCAAACTCCTGAACTACACACTTATAAAGACCCAATCGTGGCTGGCAGATAATCACCTCAAACTAAATGCTCTGAAAACTGAGTTCCTTCTGATATCACCCCCTGCGAAAATTACCACCACCCAAATCTGGCTCAATCACCTGACAGCACTCAATGTCCGGCCCACCATCGTGGACTCTGCGAAATCCTTAGGTATCACACTTGACGCAAAGCTCAACATGCAACAGCACATTAGCAAAGCAACGAAAGGAGCTAATTTCCAAATCAACGCATTGATGAAACTTAAATCCTTCCTCCCAGCCAAAGACTTCCAAAATGCTGTACAAGCCCTCGTCATCCCCCGCATAGACTATGGAATTTTGACCCTCAGCGGACTCCCTCTAGCAACAACTGCACCCCTAAGAGCCTCTTTGAACGCTGCCGCGAGACTCATTACGGGCTCAAGAAAACACTCATATAACCCCTGACTTGAAATCTCTGAAATGGCTGCCCTTTGAAGCCAGAATACAGCTGAAAATTGCTGTGATGACACACGCGGCCGTACACCACAATGCACCCAACTACCTCACTCAAAAGCTAACTATATCAGGAGGGTCAAGATCCAATAGAAGTACAAAAAATCTACTCTTGAAACCTCACAGATTCCGGAAGGAAAAAACATACAAACGCTCCTTCTCAGGAATGGCGCCGAGGTTCTGGATCGCTCTCCCTCCCGAAACCAGGCTTATCTCCTCCACGGCCTTCTTTAAGAAAGAGGTGAAAGCCATCCCCATGGCTAAGTTCACCTGAACTTTAATGTCTGTTCCTCAGAGACTTTCGCGCCGCTTGGGTATTACTGGTTTCATGTTTGTCTAACGTCAAATAATGTCATATTTTGCATGATCTAGATTTGTTTATTTCCTCTTGTTTGCCACAATTACATGAGTCAGTCGATCCTTGTATGCTACTCTCTAAATATCTATTATTAGACTATTCATGTTAGCCTACTGTATATCGAGGCCCCTTCCCCTTGCTCCCTGTAACTTATAGATGCAGGCATAAGCCATCCCTTTAGCATTAGTTCTCCTGATTTTTATCGTAGTTGTATGTAAGACTCAGTATCATCTTTTATTTTCGCTTATCTGATTGTTTACTGACATTCTATTAGAACATGACTGCTATCCGATCATGCTACTGAAGTTTATATTGCACCCAATATTATGTCGCGTCACCCTCATGCTATCGTCACCCCCTGTTTCTGTGAAGCGCTCTGATATCTGTAAAGATCTTGTTCGCGCTATATAAAACTCTGAATAAATAAAATAAATAAATAAGGAAATTCAACACTACAGGCACATCGCACCATGCTTCATGTGCACAACTGGGACCCTTGAACACCATGGGACCAGTTAGTTGTCGGAATTGCCACTGGCTGAGTAACCCCTGGCACTGTCCTACTAATCTCACTACCCCCGACCTGGTCTTAAGATGCATCCTGCTAAACGTAAGGTCCCTCCCCAAACATGCCATCGAAATTTGGGACATTCTCGAAAATGACCAACCAGACCTAGCCTTCATCACAGAAACATGGCTGGACATCGCTACGGCCCTCCCCGACAACTATAAAATACTCAACCTGAATAGGGAGAAAAAGAAGGGGGGTGGGGTAGCTTTATTGTTTAAAGACTCCCTCACTTGCAGACAGGAGGTAATCACTCAAGCCAGCAGCCATGAAGCTATGGCATTTTCAGTATCCACTAACACCACCATTTTATTCGGTGGCGCCATCATCTATAATCCTCCTGGCTGCACCTCTGACTTCAACGCTCAACTCCTACCACAAGCTATGCCAATCTGCCTTCAGAACAAAAACATACTGCTCATAGGGGACTTTAATATCCACTATGACGACAGTAACAACCCCCTACCAGACAACTAACCGAGAATATGGAGATCCTGCAGCTGTCCCAGAGAATCAATCAGCCAACGCACAGGGCTGGACACACCCTTGACCTGCTGTTCTCCAATATTAACTCCATCTCTATCTCTGCTATAAAACCATTATTGTGGACGGACCACTCTTTGGTCGAGTTCAATTTTCACCTACCTGCCAAAAACCCTAGGTCCTCCCACCAAGCAGCAACCCATAGGAGAAGTTATGCCAACTTTGTCCCCCCCTCTCGAGGAAAGTTAGGTGTTGACGAAGCAACTGACAGACTTCAGAGCCACATCGCGTCGGCTCTGGAGCACTGCTCACAGCTCCGCCGCGATGCCAACCCCAGGCGCACCATGTCCGAAAACTGGTACAGGCAAGAACTGAAGTCACAAAAAAGGAAATGCACAATGCTCGAACACAAATGGAGGTTAACAAAAACTCAGGAGACGAGGGCTGTCTACAAGAAAGAACTGTCACAATACACTAAAGCCATCAGGAAGGCAAAAAAAGATTACTTTTCCAGCAGAACTTTAGAGAACAAAAACTCCTCCAAAGAGCTTTTTAAAATTGTAAAAGAGCTCTGCAGTCCTACCAGTCTCTCATCTAATCTGACTCCCTCTCAAACAGGTTGTGACAAAATGAATAACTTCTTTTGCGAAAAAATAGACAAAATCTATTCATCCTTTTCTAGCCCCAAAACAAGCAGCCCGGTGGATCACGAGCCATCCACCCCCCAAGCCTGCTGCACTAGCTTTGACCCATACTCCGAAGAGGAAGTAGGCAATGCAATGCTCGAAATCAAATCGGGCTCCCCCCTGGACCCCTGCCCTCATCATATTTTCCGGCAGCTCATCCCCCTGATCTGGCCCGCAGTGACTCAGGTACTAAATCACTCGCTGGATGCTGCAGAGTTCCCATCCAGCTGGAAGAATGCCACAGTCACTCCCCTTCTAAAAAAAGCTGGCTTAGATATCAACAATCCGGCCAACTACAGACCCATATCCCAACTTCCCTATCTGTCGAAAGTCCTAGAGAAACTGGTCAACAGGCAACTGGCCAGCTTTCTCGAAGCAAACAATCTGCTGGACATCACACAAACGGGTTTTAGGGCCAACAACAGCACGGAAACAACTCTCCTAGCCGTGCTGGATCACATCAGAATGCACGTAGATCAGGGGAAGACAGTTGCCCTAATACTGTTGGATCTCTCGGCGGCTTTCGACACCGTCCCTCACCATCTGCTTCTGGAAACCCTAGCATCTAAGGGCATTAGGGACAAAGCACTGGGTTGGCTGCAATCCTTCCTATCGGATAGATCACAATCAGTGCGCATGGGCAAGTTTTCATCCCCATGCCGGAACATCAAATACGGGGTCCCACAGGGGGCCTCGCTAAGCCCAACTCTGTTTAATGTTTTTGTGTCATCCTTGGCGGGAATAGGCAGAAAGTGGGGTGTGGAAATATGTTCTTATGCCGACGACACTCAACTCACTGTCATTCTGGATGAGAAAAACAACCCTAAAGACAGGCTACTAAACTGTCTTTCAGAATTGGCTGAATGGATGCACCAGCATTGCCTAAAACTCAATGCAGACAAATCAGAGATACTTCTGTTCGGAAGTCACACTCAGCTGTGGAACGACAGCTGGTGGCCACAAGCCCTGGGCACTCCGCCGGCCCTGACACAAACAGCTAGGAACCTTGGGATATCCCTAGACACATCCCTATCCATGAAGACTCATGTAGCTGCCATATGCGGAAAAGGCTTCGCAATACTAAAAATGCTTAAGAGAGTCTTCCCCTGGATTCCAGAAAGATCCTGGTCCAGTCTCTCTTGATGAGTAGGCTGGACTATGGAAACTCCCTGTTCGTAGGTATGGCAGAGTATCTCTTCACCAGACTCCAAATGTTGCAGAACGCAGCGGCCAAGGCCATTTGTATGAAAAGGAAATATGAATCCGCCAAGAGCTGTCTGCATCATCTCCATTGGTTACCAATGAAGCAAAGAGCAACTTTTAAAATGATGTGTATTACTCATAGAGCACTGCACAAAACTGGTCCCCTCATCCTCAGAAATACGATTCAATTCTACGCTCCCACCAGGAACCTCCGCTCTCAATTCTTGGCTCGTGCAAAAACCTGCCGGGTAAAGAGAGCCAGGATGGGCGAGCGAGCCTTCTCCCACATCGCTGCTACCAAATGGAACGAATTACCTACAGCCCTCCGACTTACAGAATGCCACCTGGCATTTAGGAAACAGCTAAAATCTCTCCTCTTCCCCCATTAGAATAAACCTAACTGTATTCATACCTATGCCACATGCACATTAGCAATCATAGCGCCGTGATATCCTACCCTGGATGATTGTTAGCGCTCTACAAGTAATTAAATTAAATTAGGACCACCCCAAGCACTGTTATGGGCATAAATGTAATCCCAACCAAAGGCCCTGCAAAGCATTATGGGACGAGATTAGCAGTGAGCAGTGAATATTATAGTCTCCAATATCAAAACATTCCTCAAGGGGCAGCAGCTCTCTGAGAGCTAATACTATAAATTCTACAAAGAGCTGCGGTTCAACTAGTCATTGCTAGGTGTCCCTCAAGTCAAATGCTTTTGCATTTGACTCTTGAGGGACACCTAGTAACGACTAGTGGAACTGCAGCTTGATGTAATAATTTCAATGCTTTTGCATTTGATTCTTGAGGGACACCTAGTAACGACTAGTGGAACTGCAGCTTCATGAAAGGGTTTCAATGCTTTTGCATTTGACTCGTGAGGGACATCTAGTAACGACTAGTTGAACTGCAGCCCTTTGTAGAATTATGTTGATATTGGATACTATAATATTCACTACCCACTGCTAATCTCATCCCATAATGCTTTGCAGGACCTTTGGTTGGGATTGTTTTTTGCCTATAACTGTGCTTGGGGTGTTCCTGAGAGGATGGGACCAGCACCGAATCGTTCAGCAAGATGTGCTCTTTGTTTTCAAGGCATCTGATTGGTTCTCTCCCTGGGTTAGGGAGGATCCCAAAATCATCACCTCTCTCACTGCTTGCTAAATTTTCATTTTCACTTTTGTGAAATGACTATATGCATTTTAGCATGTAAAGACAGATTTACAACTTATTTTACCAAAAGTATATGAGGTCTCTGTTTTATTAATTGGGAGTCAGAGGGAGCAAAGTTGCGTAATCTATGGAGTTTTTGTTCAACTTCGTGGAATTCTGCTTAGTAGTACATTATGTGCCTTTCTCAGGTGCATTCACCTAAATGCGGTCTAATGCCTGTGAATGCGGCTTGAGGCAAAGAACAGTGTTCTAAATCCAGTTTCCATGCTTAACGACCTTTCAAACCTGCCAGACATCAGTGTTTCTCAGGCGAACATATGAAGTAGGTTGTGTTATCAGAAACCCTATCAGTGCTCCCTGGTATAATTGAAGGCAAACTGCTACTGTCAGTCCCACCCACCCACTCAAGGGTTTACCAATCCTTCTAGAGAAGGGTGGCTTAGGTTGGCCAATGGGGTCTGGGGTAGGCAGACAATAGGTTCCCTGAGAAGGCACAGCGAATTCTGGGGAGGGAAAATGTTCCCACTAACACTACTACATTTGAGCTTTTTCTGCCTTGTGACAACTTGGGGCCAGATGTACGACGCATTTGGTAAAATGCATGTTCCTATGTACCAACCCTACTTTGTGAGTCGGTAACCTATTGCCGACTCGCAAAATATGATTTGTAAGTCGCTATTTGGAATGGGCGTGTAAAGGGCATTCCTTCCTAATAGTGTCACACTGGTATGTATGAATGTTTTGCGACCGGGAATACGGTTGCAAAATATTAGCAGATTAGCACCAACTTCAAATTGTTGTGATTTGTATATTGCAATCCCGTACGCGTGTAGAATGTAGAACCCGAGGGATTGCCGTTCAGAATGGAATCGGAATGTAGTAGGGGCAGTTGGAGGCAGAGCGGCTGGAGTTAGGCTGCTCTGGGGGAGTGGTCGGGATAAAGAGTCTAACCTACTTTGGTTGTCCTTTCCTATTTGTGGGAGCCACTACAACATTATTTTGGTGATGAGTTGGATGACTCCGCAGCGATTCCACTTCATGGAGAGGTGCGCAGGAAGCCATGTTTGACGGCTGACATTTGTCTCCCAGGCTGCTGGCATTCGACTGATTCACTGGTACCAGCTGGAGGGCTGTTCGATCCTTCTCGGCACCGTGCTGCATCGGGAATCCCTTTATTTGTGACTGAGATTTTTCTTTTTGTGCTTCTTCATGAGCACTGCTCGAGCACAAGCCCACTGCAAGTCGGGCATGGCATACGACATGTTGCGACATTTTTGATCACCAGCACGCACAGCGCGTGTCGGCACCAGCATCCAGCATTCTCTGTGGGGTTCCCTAGAAATGGACAGCAGCGCTGAAGCTGCCATATTTATCCTGCAGTGATGCGCACACTCCCCAAGAGGTTTCAGCTTCAGTGCACTTTTGTTCAGTGACACACACCTGTAAAGATTGTGACTGTGGGGCTCATTCCTCGGAGCATGTCACAGTGTGTTTGGGCAAAAGAAGTAAAGCGTGTGCACACTGTTCTATGGTGACACACACACCTGTTCTTTATAATTACTGTTTGATGGTGCTCAGGGCTAGATTCAATCAGAGAATCACAGTGATGCGCACACCATTCCTGTATCATTGTTCGGTCAGAATGTGCATTAACAAACCACGGTGAAGCGCAAACCACTGCTTTGTTGTTAACACTGTCACAGTGTACATTATTTAGTGTGTATATTCAGTGTACAGCTTTATATGTGGTATGGACTCCATTTTTGCAGCATCATTTTAGGAGCATATTATGGAAAATGCTGCATAATCTGACTGTTCCACCACAATGTTTGGCTAATCCTGGGTATCCTGCAGTTCTGTGTGAGGAATGGATTGATGGGTTGAAAATATATGTGATGGCTGCTGGTAATGTAAGGGTGGTGGATGAGAGGTAACAAGCTATTTTGTTACATTCACTAGGTAAAGAAGGTTTGAGGATGTATCATACATTACCGAAAAACTATCTCTCAGGAAGAAGGGGATATTGTGTAACTATATGCAAAAACTACGAAACAACTTGATTTGTACTTTGGTAATCAAACACATGTTATTCTTGAGGGCTACACGTTTTTCCCACATTTACAGAAAAGTGATGAAACTATTGATACATTTGTGACTGCGTTGAAAGCACTAAGGGTGAATTGTGCTTTCACAGGAAATCAGGATGAATACATTTTTGTGACCAGTTAACGATGCATAATTCTAATGTTGCAATTCAAAAAAAGTTATGGAGTGCTCGCAATCCTACATTATTAGAAGCTCTGGGCAGTGCCAGAGGTGAAGAATTAACTAACAAACGTGTTAAAGTAGTTAATGAGGATAAAGTTAAGGGTGACAGTGGGCATGACGAATCTAAGGATAATGTAGTTAAATGCAAATCTAGAAGTAAGAACCCATATAGTGAAAAGAAATCTAGAAGTGAGAAACAATCCAGTGAGAGAACGGACAAACCTAAAGGTAGACGTTAGGGTGCACAAAGAAGTGCATGTATAAGATGCAGTACAGTGAATCATTGGGCCTCAGGTGGTGATCGATGATATCAAATCTGAGTTTAAAAAGCTAGTTGATGCTGACATTTATTGAGGATATTCAATCATCAGATAGGTTAGCACCCATTGTGGTATTAGCGAACCTGATCAATCTATTAGGATGTGTATTGATCTTCAAGATTTAAATAACTCTATTTGGATAGACAGGCATCCTGTGTCCAACATCAATTAAATGATGTAATGTAAATGTAAATTGTAAATTGATACTTGTATAGCGCACTACTCACCCGCAAGGGTCTCAAGGTGCTTGTACGAATACTGCCGAGGAACCCATCCTGGCTTTCCCTGTGAGGTGTCCACTCCTGGGCACCCCCAAGGTGGAGGCCAGGAATCCTTAGCGTTGTGGGGGCCGTTGTGGTGATTAAGCAAGCTATTGCCCAGAGTTGCAGAGTGGGACTCCATGATTGGAATAGGCACCGAGGTGAGAATTATCAGGTCCGTGGAATTTTTGAGCCCAAGACCCGCCGAGGAGGGAATTGAACCCTGGTCCCGGGCCAGACCCCTGCATCAGGGTCCGCCGCTCTAACCATTGAGCCACACTTCTCCAATGATTGCTAATGTCAGTAAAAACAAATGGTTTTCAACAATTGATATACCTGCGGCTTATCACCAGATCGAGTTGCATGATGCCTCCAAACATTTGACATCTTTTATCACGTCATTTGGTGCAAATAGAATTTGGCTTAGCATCTTCGTCATCTGTCTTTCAGAGACTGATGCAGAGGATTTTTAGAGACATGTATGGTGTAAGTTAATTACAGGGAGATATTTTAATTTGTGGTAATGATGAACAAGACCCTGATTTGAAATTAAAAGGCATGTTCGAAAGGTTACGGGATAATGCACTAACGGTCAAACAGGAGAAGTGCAAGTTGAAAGTCAATAGTGTGACTTACTTGGGACATACTATTGATGCCAACGGTGTTAGACCCCGTGAAAAATGTATGAATAATGTTGTCAACACCATGAAACTGGATAACAGGGATAATTTGAAATCTTTTTAGGGGTGATTGAGTGTTATGCCAAGTTTGTAGCAAACGTTACTGATAAAACTAAGAGTATGAGAAGTTTGCTTAAAAAATATTTCAAATTTGAGTGGGATGAGTCATGTCAAAAATAGTTTGACATGATTAAATCAGAAGCTAGTGCATCCTACTTGAGTAGTTTGAACATAACACCTTATATTATAATTCCAGTGGGCCAGTATTGTTATATAGTATGTTTAGAACACAGTATTTATGTCACATGATATTCTGACAACAATATTCGGGTACCATTTCTCCACAAGGAGCACAATCTCCCTGACATATCCCCTGAGTTGTCCGGGCCCTTCTCTCCTCTGGGGAAGCCTGGCGTATGTACATGCCCCATCATAGAGCATCAGGTGGACATGATGATTGGCACAGGGGATGTCACTGCATGCAGCGAACATGGAAATAAAGCGTGTCACCGCCTCCCATGCATGTCGTGAGTGGTTCTGGTACCCGTGTAATCCTCTGTCTCTTTCGGCCCAGCACCCAAACAAGAGCACCATCGTATACCAATTGTCTCCAGAAGAGAGCGAGGTGGAACTCCTTAGAAGGGGGTAATAAATCTTGTCTTCTGTTCTTGCCCAGCAGTATCCCTCAAGGTACAGTACTTAGAAGCCCTGGAAGGGGTAACACAAGCAAAAATCCCACCTCGGCTCAGATCTGGGGAACCACATGATTGGAGGGAAGAGTAAAGCCATGGAACATGCGGACATGGTCAGGGTATTCTGCGCTCGCAGTCACCAATATGGGTTCGTAGCAGCCACGATCGGCCACACATGGGGGTTTAACGTACAGTACTTCAGCAACTGCCCACTGAATTAGGTGAAGTCTGCACAATGTAGGTTCTTCTGCCACACAAGCCACCTCAAGTCCAATACCCAGATGGCCCCTGGGGAACCTGAGGCTTTTGGGGCTGCAGCATGCAGGCACTGCACGGTTCAGAGGTGGAGGGATGTATGCAAAGCTGGTCGTCCCTTGGGGTTCTGCAGCATCATCAGCAGGTGTTATCCCCTGTCTCAGCACTCACAGTTCATGGGTTACTGGCTGCGTCTATTTTTCTGGACAGATGTATTTTTCTGCAGGGTAGTTCGAGCACTCTTCGTCAGCTGACTTTGGCCTTCCTTCCTGCAGGGCAGAGACAACAGCTCTTCTAACAGGGTCTGGTTTTCCTTAGTCTGGTCTTGCCCTGGCATGGAGACTGGCCGTCTGAGACCTCAGCCCTTGTGCTTTGGAGCCTAGAGGTCACTCCGGTACAGTAGAGTGTACTCCCCTTCTGATCCGGTGTATCCTGGCACAAACTCACGACATTTCTGCCCACAGTGTGTGCCCACTGCTTATGGCTGGGTGACAGACATGGATAGGGATTCTAGCCCCCTCTTCTATCACGTCTGGAATACGAGATGTTGAACAGTCGTAGCCTTCAGCTGTGGGTTCTGCAACATTACACGGGGGACATCTGCCAGGCACATGCGTGAATGTTTTGTTATTTACCGGTAATCTTCATTACCCCGATTAAGGTCCTCCTTCTCCCAGTCCTTACAATGTGAGGCAGTCCTGCCTCACGATAGGCCAATTAAAAACTCTAGTGTTTCTTTTGTCTCCACCATATAAGCCCCTCCCACCCACCACCATGCATGTTAGCAACAAGTCCAAACGCAGCGGGAGGGAGGAACAGGACTGAGACGAGGAGGACCTTAATCAGGGTAATGACGATTAGCCGTAAGTAACAAAACATGACACCCTCAGATGTCCTCAATGTGAGGGCCTGAGAAGCAGAAAAAAAACATAGAGAAAAATGCAGGACACCAGGGGTCCATGCACAAGTACAAAATATTAAATCAAACAAAGAGACAGCAGCGTTCACGACACCAACAGCAAAATTGTCCACAGAGGCATGCAAAAGATCAAGGCGATAATGCCGGACAAATGTATGATGGGACTGCCAAGTAGCCGCCCTACAAATCTCCTGGATAGAAACCCCAGCCACCTTAGCCCAGGAAGCAGACACAGAACGCGTCAAACGCCCCTGCACCTGAGCCGGAGGAGGCAGACCTACAGACTTATAGGATTGACAGACTGCCAAACGACACACCGATTAATGGTGGAAGTATTCCCCTTGGCCACACCCCCACAGGAAACAAACAGGGCAGGATAAAGACGAAACCCCAGGTTACGTTGGAGGTAAACCTGAAGGGCCCTGCGAACATCTTAGGCTGATGGAACACGTGCATCCCCATCCCCAGGCATATCAGGAATAACCATCTCCTGCTGTATATGGTATTTGGAGAAGACTTTAGGGAGAAAAGCTGGGTCAAGCCGCAAAACCACCCTGTTCTGCAGAAACTGCAAATAAGGAAAGGATACAAGCAAAGCACCCAACTCAACCAACCGCCTACTGGAGGTGATGGCCAAAAGAAACGCCCCCTTAGCAGACAACCACAATAAATCTGCTTCCAACAAGGGTGCAAAAGGGGGCAACTGCAGACCCATCAAAACAGACTGAAAATCGCAAGAAGGCACAATCACAGGAGCGACCGGATGGCAAAGCCGAAAACTCCGCAGAAGTCGACTCACCAAAGGAGCAACACCCTCCAAGGAGGCCCCGTACCCCTACAGGCTTGAACGGCAGCCCATTGAACAGACAAAGTAGAAAGGTAAAGGTCTTTCAAAAACCCATCTGGAAGGAAATCAAGAATAGAGGCTAGATCCCCAACCACAGAATCCACACCATGAAATGAGCCCCAAGAGACGAAAGAGCCCCAATGCTGACTTTAGCTCTTAATGGTTAAAGGCCTACGTGACTGCTGAAGGTCACAGGTCATCAAAGAAGAACACCCCAAAGATTCCACTGCTGGCTGTTCAAGAGCCAGGCCGTCAGATGTAAGCGACGAAGATGAGGCAAAGACAGAAGAAGGAACTGAAGTGCAGATGTAACTACGGCAAGCCGGACTAACCTGCCCCCTGCCAGCTGCATCAGCAGCGGAAACCATAGGCTGCGTGGCCAAAAAGGAGCAATCGAGAGTGCAGACACTCTCTCCCCCCCCCCCCTGAATCTTCTGCAGCACCCTCGGGTGGAGGGGAATCGGAGGGAAGGCATACAGAAGGCCAGAGGGCTAAAGAATCAAGAGTGTATCCAACGACCAAGACTTAGGATAAATCACCTTGGAACAGAACAGAGTGAGACGAGAGTTGTGAGGGGAAGCAAAAACATCGATCCAGGGAGTCCCGAACCAAAGACAAAGGTGCCAGAACAGAGAAACAGACAGATGGAACAGAGCCGAGGACGGAGGGTTGCGGCTCAAGCTGTCCACATGAAAGTTCATGTGCCCCTGAATGTAAACAGCCCTCAACTCCAACAGGTGAGATTCCACCCAGGCACAAGCCATGGAAGCCAGCAGATTCAGAGACGTGACCACCTCCCTGCGATTCAAGTAACAATGAGCCACCTGATTGTCAGTATGAACCAACAGATTCACCCCTTGGAGAGAAACCTGAAAGAACAGCATCGCCTGCCAAATGGCTGCCAACTCCAGCCAATTTGATGGACAGGCGCTGTCCCCCCGAGACCAATGACTCTTAGCCTCAAAGGACCTCTACTTGCCCCCCATCCCCAAAGATTGGCGTCAGTAGGCAACAAGATGGGAGGAGGAAGCTGGAAACACACCCCTTTCTCCAGATTGGGAGTGCAAAGCCACCAGTCCAAATCCCGAACCAGACCAGGGAAGAGAGGAAGCAGAGCATCGTAACCTGCGTGGTAGGGGTCCCGCTAAGACAACAGATGATTCACCAAGGGCTTGAGGGGCAGGCGAGCCCAAGAAACCACAGCCGTGGTGTCAGCCTTCAACCCCTGGACCCGCAACCAAACCCAGGCCGGGGCAGAAGGGCGACTCAGCAGGGCCGCAGAAGAAGCTGTGGGGTAGAGACCCGAGCAGAAGGGAGAAACACTGCCCCCTACAAGATGCCAAAAAGTCACCTGAAAAACTGAAGTCTCTGCACAGGGACCAGATGAGATGTCGCCAGATTCAGCTTGAACCCTAGACCCTTTAACATGGCCATCGTCACCTCCACTGCCAGAAGAGCCTTAGGAAGAGAGAGGGTACTGGCAGTGGCAACATCACCCGACTGAGGGCGAGACCCATGTGTGGGCATCGCAGCCCCTGGACACCGCCCTCACACTCTCAACCCGACTGGGGGCGCGTTGACCAGGCATAAAGTGAGCGCCAGACCGGTGTCCGTGTGGCGATGGGGGCACCCCGAAACAAACGTCTCCACAGAATAAAGAAAAGACTCCAAATAGCATCCCCCCGCCCCTTCTCCAGGACATGTTCTATCTCTGACCAGAGAGTGCAGAGCAGCCAGGGCGGGGCTGTCAGGGGGCCCAAGGAGACCCCTCCTGGATTTAATACCTTCAGGGTGGGTGGATCACGGTGGCAGCACCAGATCTGGGGCGATCCTGCCAACACTTGTGCAACACTGGCACTGCAGCGCCACCCTCTACTCTGAGCAGCGGCTGCGCAGGGCACCCACGGATGTACGGATGTTTACCTTCACACTCCCGCAGGGTTGTATTGGGATCAAAAATCTGCCCGGGCACACCAAAAAAAAGTGGCCCACCTTTGCGTATTGTCTTTCCGCAAAACACTGCTTCAGTGAAGTTTTATGAAAAGAAAGGGGGTGGGGGCATGTTTTATTAACTTCGCTTAGATGAAAAAAAAATACTTACTTCACACTGCTGAGTCGCACATGAATGCAAGTGAGAGCACTTGTGCTCAGGCCCCCTGCCCCACTCAACCAGAATACATTAATGGGCAGCCCAGCGAGAGAAAGGGAGGGATACTGTAGGAGAGTAGGATCTGCTTACCATGGTTACCCCAACTTTTTGCTGATGTTTCACTGTTCTCTACTTAGACTGGCTGGGATTCTGCTATCCAGGACCCCAGCGTAGCTGCTTTCTCCTCTAAATTGATTGCATGTACTCTAGGTACACTCCAGATTGGATTCTGAGGTACCATTATCAGTTCCTAGTATATGGTACACTATGCACCCAGGGCATAGGTACCCCAGAGGCATCCCAGGGGCTGCAGCATGTATTATGCCACCCCTGAGACACCATTCAAAATGGCACCACGGGTCTGCTACTGCAGCCAGTGTAAGGTGGTGCATGCACCCCTTACTTAAATATAGGTTCACTATATCTATTGTAAATCACTGCACATATAAACCTATCAGTCACCCCTATGGCAGGCCTTATCAATCCTGAAGGCAGGGTGCTGGGTTTTATGTGAGAGCCCCTCTGCAGCCTTCGGAACCTATTTTCCAGGGTTGCTGCCAGCCACAGACACGCGTCAGCCCTACTGCTGCTAAGCCAAGCTCGAGCAGAGGAAGGCCTGACAATAGGCTTCCTGTCACAGGGAGGAGTGACCACCTCCCAGACAGGCTTTAGTGTATTGGGGCTGGGTGGGTGCACTCCGAGAGTTCTTTGATGCCTGCACTGGGGGCACATTTGGTGTCCCTGTGCATAGTCCAGCTCAAACCGGTTGCAGGAGCCATTTGCTCCTGCTCTGGTGCGAAACTGGACAAAGGACATGGGTGTAGCCACCCCTCTGCCCTGACCCTCCTATAAGTGGGTCCCCAGAATTTGTCCCCCCCCCCCCTTCTTGGGTATAGAGTAGGAACCCCTGACTACAGGACTTTAGATTTTACCTTGACTAAACTCTGCTACAGAAACCAAGTACTTAGGCGATATGCACGACGCTGGACGACTGAAGAATATCCCTTGGAGTAAAGGAGTTACTCCCCTGCAAGATAGGCACCTAAACACATCTGACCGGTTTGCATCTCCTGAGCTCTTGAGGACTCCGAAGATTTCTGCAACACAGGAGGTGGGTTCCCGAGGTCTCTGAGGTTGAACTGTGCTCTCAGAAATTCTGAGGCCTGTATCCCTCGTGGGGACCGTGCAACCTGAACCCCTGTGCACCGTGTACTTTTGCAGCAGCATATATTTTTCGGTGATCCCTGAGGCTCTGCTTTGGGCTACTTGTAATCCTGACCCTGAGCAGTAATTCCACCGAAGATTTCCGGCCTACACTCCACGAGTGTTCCGTGGGTTGGTATTTTGTGATTCAGCTTGAGGTCCCTTCGTGATCCCTGGTCCGTTGGCCTGTGGGTCCCTGTGAAGGTAACTTTGACTTTCCGTGGGCTTTACTGGTTGCTCCAGATATGCCCTGACTCACCATAGCTTGGAGAGTCCCCAGGACCTTGCTGGTCCTCACCAAAGCATCTTTCCTCTGCCTGCGTGGGTTGCAGTTGCCAAGGCTTGTTGGTGTTCAATCCAGACACTGACCCCCCCCCCCCCAGCACTCTACATCCTACGTGGGACAGCTCACCTCTGGACTTTGGTCTTTGTCGACGTCTCCTGGTCCCCGTGGCTGCAGTCAAGCTTCACCTCTTTTTACCTGAAGCACCCAACATCGGTGGGCATTCGTCTATCGTGCCCCTGGTCACTGTGAAGTGACTCAGACTCTATCCCCTCTGCTTTCAGGTTCTTCTCACCTTGGATCCAGGCTTGGATCTCACTGGACACTTTTCATCTTCCTGGCTGCAGCACTTTTCCGCATCACGCCATTGAAAACAACAAAGGTTCCCGACATCACTTGACCCCTATGCACCAGGTCCCTCTGGGATAGGTAACACAGGTATCTCGGTACTCTCAAGGGTGCTGGCCTTAGAACTTTCTATGTTTGAAAGAGTTTGCTTAAAGTCCTCTTCGAAGTGTCCTTTATCTTTAAAATTCCAATCGTGACTTTCCCATAGGATTGTAAGGAGCTTGCCCCTGTGTTCTCACACTGCACCGGTCCTCCCTTGGTCCCCTGTGTCACTACTTTGGGTGGTTCCTTGGGGTCCCAGCGATTCTACATGCTCTAGGCACTCTGGGCCCGATTCACAGAATGAACTTAAGACTCAATCGTAAACTTACTACTATTTTGGTATTCACAGAATGCACTTACTACTTTTGGTATTCACAGAAGTTAAGATTTTGTCTTAAGTCTGTTTTAAGACAAACTTAAGACAGACTTAAGACAGACTTAAGACAAAATCCTAACTTCTGTGAATACCAAAAGTAGTAAGTGCATTCTGTGAATACCAAAATAGTAGTAAGTTTACGATTGAGTCTTAAGTTCATTCTGTGAATTGGGATTAAAGTCTAGTCAAGTCGTGGTTGTTATACCACTTTCTTAGTATATGGTTCGGTCTCCTCCTTGAGCCCACTGTGTATTGTGCTATTTACTGTGGTTCTAGTGATTTCATATTGTGTGCTCTGTGCTCTTACCTCATAAAGTAGTCAGTAGAGAGGGTTTAGTAATAAATACATATATTTTATATATGCCTTGTGTGGTTTTCCTTTCATTTGGTCATTCAGGAGGTTATAGACTGGTAAATCAAGCTGCTTTACATTCCTTCAAACCTTAGCCTGAAGGCTGCTCTCCACAGCCACCACTAGGATAGCTTCCATATAAGGTTGACTTTAACCTAATCATCAATAAGGGTTGTTTGGACTGGTACAAGGTGCCCACTATAACTAGTGGTCCGCATATACCAGGCCAACTTTTCACAGATACCTCCGCCATCTGCCTCAGGAATGGCCACTCAGGCCCCCACTGGGCCGCTGGCGGCATCCTAACAGCACAGGCAGCCCCCAGGCAGCCCCCAGGCAGCCCCCAGGCAGCCCAAAAAAGCAGCCCACAGCTGGAACTCGGCTACCAGGCCTTTGGCCATTTCCCGAGTGCCCGCGTTACCAATCCAACCCTGCACGCCAGGCAAGCGCCGATCCAGGGACATCTCTCGGATGACGGTGAAAGCTGAAATCTAGGTACTCCAGACTGCGTGCTTCCCAAAGCTTTGTCATCATTGCAACCTGTCTCAGAAACCGTGTCCTCCGGACGCTGGGAATTCGAATGAATTCATTACTGTAGAATGTCCTCACTAAGGAAGACATTTCCTGTCTTTTCTCTTTCAACCCCTACTTTCAGTGGGACATTGTTCCTGTTTTTTAATGAAAAGGAATTAGAAAAAATTGCAACATCAAACACCTCGCGTTTCCAGGGACAATCCTGGCCATGCCAGAACGGACGGTGTGCCCCTCGGCAGATCAGTCCAGTACTCGCGGGTATCTGACAGGATGATATACTGTCTGGAAGAAGCTTCATTCATTCTGCTGCTGGTGCTCTCTGGTCCTATAGAGGCAGCGGGGAAGCCAAAGCATCCAGGCCCCTGCCTTATCTGTCTGCCTAGATGATAAACCTACCTCGTCTGAGACCTCCCTTGTGCAGGAGGAGAGGGCGGCGCCTCCACCCTTCTCTGAAGACTCGGAGCTCAGTGTCTTGCTGCTAAGCCCGAGAACCAGTATTTCTTTCTGCATCCGTGTTGAGTGAATGACAGGAGACTGAAGGACGGAGTCAGTCCCGTCCTTTATTTTAAGTGCTTCATCTCTCCATTGACGGCTGTCATTGTCTCCTAGAGTGTCGTGTAGTTCCTATAAAACCTATACAGGATCTGTACTTTTAGACAACTTACACTGTAGGATTGGTGTCAGACAGATTCCAGACACCCCCACCGGCTATGTTAGCCTCTGTACCAGCTGGCTCACTGTGCCACTAGAAACCCCCGTTATCAGGGAGAGAATAGTTCTTGGCAACTATCGAACATGACAATCCTGATCCCTCGGGACCGTGGAAACCATGCAATGCTTTTCGCTCTGTCACTCGCGCTCACTTAGTCTCAGAGAGTTGCACAGAATAAACAGTAGGGACGTTTTCAATAAGTATTTATTGAACAGTTGTTATACTAGTGTAAAATAGGTGAGCTGAAACAATCATTAGACAGTAACAGATATAAATGATTAGAACCACTAGGAAAGTAAAAGGACGGTAGATTTCTACCATTTTGCAATAACCATCGATACAGCCAAGTATATAAAATACATGACAATAAAATGCGTAGTCCTATGATGCGACTCTAACTAGACGTACCTAAATGTACCTAGATGTATGTAACTGTTAAGCCATTAATCCCTCTAGGATAAAGTCAACTCCATTACCTGAAGTGAGAAACCGTGGGACCCTGTCCTGATCTCCGGTAGGACACCCCGCAAGGGATGTCAGACCACTGCGAGCTGTAGTATCTGCATGCAGGAACCTCACCGTCTCGCGTCAGTGTGTCGGCAGGGAAGTCCTAATCTCCTCTCTCTGTTTTAGAAAGATTTGATGTTTATATACCCAAAGGTGTCCTCAGGGGTTCTACCTTCCTGTGCCACTGTCGGACTTAGGATGACGTCGGGAATGAACCTTGTACATAGTTAATATGCAGGAGATGGTAGTCCGGCTGAGTTTCCAAGAATCCTGAATCCTCAGGCATCGTGTATGAGGCTCGTGTTCAGGGAAAAACCCACGTCTGTAAGCAGTGACATAACTAGGTAAAGGGTCAGTCCTAGCAGCCAGTTATGTATGTAGTGTAGGGACGAATATAGGTGAAAGGTTGGGATGTAATCCTGGCCTATATAGGGTACCTGTATGGAATATATCAAGAGGTTCTCCAGCAGCAGTTACTGCGGACTAGTTAAGTCTGTGGTTAGTTTAATCACCGATAACTCATCCCCATCCTGAGATGTTAAAGAAGGAATCCCCTCCATGCAGGGGGCTGGGGGCATTTTGCTCTTTTCTGTCACGGCTTAGTGGCTCGGTGCACTAATGCCTCCACTGTAGGGGCCTGTGTTTGACCTGCTGGTCACAGGTTCAAATCCCAGGGTCCACTCAGCCTTTCATCCTTTCGGTTGATAAAATGAGTACCATTGAAGTAGGTAACAAGAAATATCTGTTATTCAGCCCCAAGGTACCCTCGGGCGGGTGTGCACTTTGCAAATACACGCTATGTTTTTCGGGTCCGCAGGTAAACTTTTGTAGTTGTTGCAGGAAGAGGCTGTGACGCATTCATCCCTTGATTCTGTCTGAGATGAACTTTATCATTAACTGTAGGATCGCTGCCAATGTTTCTGTGCATGAAAATCACCTGTACAGAGAGGTCTTCATATCCTGGTGCCAGCAGGTAAGTACCACACTGACAGTCATCAGGTGCAGGTAAGTACCACACTGACAGTCAACAGGTGCAGGTCAGTACCACACTGACAATCAGCAGGTGCAGGTAAGTATCACACTGACAGTCAGCAGGTCCAGGTAAGTACCACACTGACAGTCAGCAGGTGCAGGTCAGTACCACACTGACAGTCATCAGGTGCAGGTCAGTACCACACTGACAGTCATCAGGTGCAGGTAAGTACCACACTGACAGTCAACAGGTGCAGGTCAGTACCACACTGACAATCAGCAGGTGCAGGTAAGTATCACACTGACAGTCAGCAGGTGCAGGTAAGTACCACACTGACAGCCAGCAGGTGCAGGTAAGTACCACACTGACAGTCAGCAGGGGCAGGTAAGTACCACACTGACAGTCAGCAGGGGCAGGTAAGTACCACACTGACAGTCATCAGGTGCAGGTCAGTACCACACTGACAGTCAGCAGGTGCAGGTCAGTACCACACTGACAGTCAACAGGTGCAGGTCAGTACCACACTGACAATCAGCAGGTGCAGGTAAGTATCACACTGACAGTCAGCAGGTGCAGGTAAGTACCACACTGACAGTCAGCAGGTGCAGGTCAGTACCACACTGACAGTCATCAGGTGCAGGTCAGTACCACACTGACAGTCATCAGGTGCAGGTAAGTAACACACTGACAGTCAACAGGTGCAGGTCAGTACCACACTGACAATCAGCAGGTGCAGGTAAGTATCACACTGACAGTCAGCAGGTACAGGTAAGTACCACACTGACAGTCATCAGGTGCAGGTCAGTACCAAACTGACAGTCATCAGGTGTAGGTAAGTACCACACTGACAGTCAGCAGGTGCAGGTAAGTACCACACTGACAGTCAGCAGGTGCAGGTAAGTACCACACTGACAGTCATCAGGTGCAGGTAAGTACCACACTGACAGTCATCAGGTGCAGGTAAGTACCACACTGACAGTCAGCAGGTGCAGGTAAGTGTCACACTGACAGTCAGCAGGTGCAGGTAAGTACCACACTGACAGTCAACAGGTGCAGGTAAGTACCACACTGACAGTCATCAGGTGCAGGTAAGTACCACACTGACAGTCATCAGGTGCAGGTAAGTATCACACTGACAGTCAGCAGGTGCAGGTAAGTACCACACTGACAGTCAGCAGGTGCAGGTAAGAACCACACTGACAGTCAACAGGTGCAGGTAAGTACCACACTGACAGTCATCAGGTGCAGGTAAGTACCACACTGACAGTCAACAGGTGCAGGTAAGTACCACACTGACAGTCAGCAGGTGCAGGTAAGTACCACACTGACAGTCAGCAGGTGCAGGTAAGTACCACACTGACAGCCAGCAGGTGCAGGTAAGTATCACATTGACAGTCAGCAGGTGCAGGTAAGTACCACACTGACAGTCATCAGGTGCAGGTCAGTACCACACTGACAGTCAGCAGGTGCAGGTAAGTACCACACTGACAGGGGGTGCAGCGCCTGTGGCTGTCGCTTCTGCTGCTCTGTAGCCATCCTTTCAAAGACGAGCCTGCAGGGTCGGTGGTTTAAGCGCTCGCGCCTGCCATCACCTACCTAAGAAGGCATCAGCCAAGTATGTCAAGGGTTCATTCCACCGGATGGAGCGCCCTGAGGCGGCAGTCAGTCGGAATGAGGCTGAGGTATAATTATGGTGGCGGCGTGTCACTCAGTGCACGCCTTGCTTAAGTAGTATTGCGTGGACTGTGGCCTGGAGGGACAAGTGTGAGCTCCTGGTGTCGGTGACCGCACACAGACCAGCTCCACCTGCAGGGAACACCGACCCACCGAGCCGGTGTAGCGCCAAGGGAAGGCCTGTGGACTGACGTCTGAGATCAAGGTACAGACCCCCAGCTGACTCAATAAGCCACAGTTACCAAACAGAGAAACGCAGCTGAACACAACAACCGCAATGCACCCCAGGGGCCACGCCAGACTCCGGCCTGTGGCAGAGTCCGTGGTTCTATCTGGACAGTTACCCAAGCTACCGAAAGCGCCGAGAGGCCGTGTCTGTGGCAGACAGCGCTACAGAAATATCAGCAACACACTGTGAAGGCAGCGCACTGATAAAGGCGTGAATACTGTGAACTGGTTGTTCGGATACCAGGGGCCAGCTTCAGATCGCACAGCGCCTCACCACAGTGCCTGCCACAGTGCCTCTCCGCAGCGCCTCTCCACAGTGCCTCTCCGCAGCGCCTCTCCACAGCGCCTCTCCACAGCGCCTCTCCACAGCGCCTCTCCACAGTGCCTGTCCACAGCGCTGCTCAGTGCCTCTGCACAGTGCCTGCCCACAGTGCCTCTCCGCAGCGCGTCTCCGCAGCGCCTCTCCACAGCGCCTCTCCACAGCGCCTCTCCACAGTGCCTGCCCACAGTGCCTCTCAGCGCCTGTCCACAGCGCCTCTCCACAGTGCCTCTCCACAGTGCCTGCCCACAGTGCCTCTCAGCGCCTCTCCACAGTGCCTCTCAGCGCCTGTCCACAGCGCCTCAGTGCCTCTCCACAGTGCCTGTCCACAGCGCTGCTCAGTGCCTCTCCGCAACGCCTCTCCACAGTGCTGTCCACAGCGCTGCTCAGTGCCTCTCCACAGTGCCTCTCAGCGCCTCACCACAGTGCCTGCCACAGTGCCTCTCCGCAGCACCTCTCCACAGCGCCTCTCCACAGCGCCTCTCCACAGCGCCTCTCCACAGCGCCTCTCCACAGTGCCTGTCCACAGCGCTGCTCAGTGCCTCTGCACAGTGCCTGCCCACAGTGCCTCTCCACAGCGCCTCTCCACAGCGCCTCTCCACAGTGCCTCTCCACAGTGCCTCTCAGCGCATCTCCACAGTGCCTCTCAGCGCCTGTCCACAGCGCCTCTCCACAGTGCCTGCCCACAGTGCCTCTCAGTGCCTCTCCACAGTGCCTCTCAGCGCCTGTCCACAGCGCCCCAGTGCCTCTCCACAGTGCCTCTCCACAGTGCCTGTCCACAGCGCTGCTCAGTGCCTCTCCGCAACGCCTCTCCACAGTGCCTGTCCACAGCGCTGCTCAGTGCCTCTGCTCAGTGCCTCTCCACAGCGCCTCTCCACAATGCCTCTCCACAGTGCCTGCCCACAGTGCCTCTCAGCGCCTCTCCACAGTGCCTCTCAGCGCCTGTCCACAGCGCCTCAGTGCCTCTCCACAGTGCCTGTCCACAGCGCTGCTCAGTGCCTCTCCGCAACGCCTCTCCACAGTGCCTGTCCACAGCGCTGCTCAGTGCCTCTCCGCAACGCCTCTCCACAGTGCCTGTCCACAGCGCTGCTCAGTGCCTCTCAGCAACACCTCTCCACAGTGCCTGTCCACAGCGCTGCTCAGTAGCCTCTCCGCAACGCCTCTCAGTGCCTGTCCACAGCGCTGCTCAGTGCCTCTGCACAGTGCCTGCCCACAGTGCCTCTCAGCGCCTCTCCACAGTGCCTCTCAGCGCCTGTCCACAGCGCCTCAGTGCCTCTCCACAGTGCCTGTCCACAGCACTGCTCAGTGCCTCTCCGCAACGCCTCTCCACAGTGCCTGTCCACAGCGCTGCTCAGTGCCTCGCGCAACGCCTCTCCACAGTGCTGCTCAGTGCCTCTCCGCAACGCCTCTCCACAGTGCCTGTCCACAGCGCTGCTCAGTGCCTCTCCGCAACGCCTCTCCACAGTGCCTGTCCACAGCGCTGCTCAGTGCCTCTCCACAGTGCCTGTCCACAGCGCTGCTCAGTGCCTCTCCGCAACGCCTCTCCACAGTGCCTGTCCACAGCGCTGCTCAGTGTCTCTCCGCAACGCCTCTCCACAGTGCCTCTCCACAGTGCCTCTCAGTGCCTCTCCACAGCGCCTGTCCACAGCGCCTCAGTGCCTGTCCACAGTGCCTGTCCACACCGCTGCTCAGTGCCTCCCCTCAACGCCTCTCCACAGTGTCTGTCCACAGCGCCTCAGTGCCTCTCCACAGCGCCTGCCCACAGCGCCTCTCAACACCTCTCCACAGTGCCTCTCAGCGCCTCTCCACAGTGCCTCTCAGTGCCTCTCCACAGCGCCTGTCCACAGCGCCTCAGTGCCTCTCCACAGTGCTGCTCAGTGCCTCTCCGCAACGCCTCTCCACAGTGCCTGTCCACAGCGCTGCTCAGTGCCTCCCCGCAACGCCTCTCCACAGTGCCTGTCCACAGCGCCTCAGTGCCTCTCCACAGCGCCTGCCCACAGCGCCTCTCAACACCTCTCCACAGTGCCTCTCAGCGCCTCTCCACAGTGCCTCTCAGTGCCTCTCCACAGCGCCTGTCCACAGCGCCTCAGTGCCTCTCCACAGTGCTGCTCAGTGCCTCTCCGCAACGCCTCTTCACAGTGCCTGTCCACAGCGCTGCTCAGTGCCTCTCCGCAACGCCTCTCCACAGTGCCTGTCCACAGCGCTGCTGAGTGCATCTCCGCAACGCCTCTCCACAGTGCCTCTCCACAGCGCCTCTCCACAGTGCCTGTCCACAGCGCTGCTCAGTGCCTCTCCACAACGCCTCTCCACAGTGCCAGTCCACAGCGCTGCTCAGTGCCTCTCCGCAACGCCTCTCCACAGTGCCTGTCCACAGCGCTGCTCAGTGCCTCTCCGCAACGCCTCTCCACAGTGCCTGTCCACAGCGCTGCTCAGTGCCTCTCCACAGTGCCTGTCCACAGCGCCGCTCAGTGCCTCTCCCCAATGCCTCTCCACAGTACCTGTCCACAGCGCCGCTCAGTGCCTCTCCGCAACGCCTCTCCACAGTCCCTGTCCACAGCGCTGCTCAGTGCCTCTCCACAGTGCCTGCCCACAGTGCCTCTCAGCGCCTCTCCACAGTGCCTCTCAGCGCCTCTCCAGAGTGCCTGTCCACAGCGCTGCTCAGTGCCTCTCCACAACGCCTCTCCACAGTGCCTGTCCACAGCGCCGCTCAGTGCCTCTCCGCAACGCCTCTCCACAGTGCCTGTCCAAAGCGCTGCTCAGTGCCTCTCCGCAACGCCTCTCCACAGTGCCTGTCCACAGCACCGCTCAGTGCCTCTCCGCAACGCCTCTACACAGTGCCTGTCCACAGCGCCGCTCAGTGCCTCTCCACAGTGCCTGTCCACAGCGCTGCTCAGTGCCTCTCCGCAATGCCTCTCCACAGTGCCTGTCCACAGCGCCGCTCAGTGCCTCTCCGCAACGCCTCTCCACAGTGCCTGTCCACAGCGCTGCTCAGTGCCTCTCCGCAACGCCTCTCCACAGTCCCTGTCCACAGCGCTGCTCAGTGCCTCTCCACAGTGCCTGCCCACAGTGCCTCTCAGCGCCTCTTCACAGTGCCTCTCAGTGCCTCTCCACAGCGCCTGTCCACAGCGCTGCTCAGTGCCTCTCCGCAACGCCTCTCCACAGTGCCTGCACAGCGCCGCTCAGTGCCTGTCCGCAACGCCTCTCCACAGTGCCTGCACAGCGCCGCTCAGTGCCTCTCCGCAACGCCTCTCCACAGTGCCTGTCCAAAGCGCTGCTCAGTGCCTCTCCGCAACGCCTCTCCACAGTGCCTGTCCACAGCGCCGCTCAGTGCCTCTCCGCAACGCCTCTCCACAGTGCCTGTCCACAGCGCCGCTCAGTGCCTCTCCGCAACGCCTCTCCACAGTGCCTGTCCACAGCGCTGCTCAGTGCCTCTCCGCAACGCCTCTCCACAGTGCCTGTCCACAGCGCTGCTCAGTGCCTCTCAGCAACGCCTCTCCACAGTGCCTGTCCACAGCGCTGCTCAGTGCCTCTCCGCAACGCCTCTCCACAGTGCCTGTCCACAGTGCTGCTCAGTGCCTCTCAGCAACGCCTCTCCACAGTGCCTGTCCACAGCGCTGCTCAGTGCCTCTCCGCAACACCTCTCCACAGCGCCTGTCCACAGCGCCTCAGTGCCTCTCCACAGTGCCTGTCCACAGCGCTGCTCAGTGCCTCTCCGCAACGCCTCTCCACAGTGCCTGTCCACAGCGCTGCTCAGTGCCTCTCCGCAACGCCTCTCCACAGTGCCTGTCCACAGCGCTGCTCAGTGCCTCTCCGCAACGCCTCTCCACAGTGCCTGTCCACAGCGCTGCTCAGTGCATCTCCGCAACGCCTCTCCACAGTGCCTCTCCACAGTGCCTCTCAGCGCCTCTCCACAGTGCCTGTCCACAGTGCCTGTCCACAGCGCTGCTCAGTGCCTCTCCGCAACGCCTCTCCACAGTGCCTGTCCATAGCGCTGCTCAGTGCATCTCCGCAACGCCTCTCCACAGTGCCTCTCCGCAACGGCTCTCCACAGTGCCTGTCCACAGCGCCGCTCAGTGCCTCTCCACAGTGCCTGTCCACAGCGCTGCTCAGTGCCTCTCCGCAACGCCTCTCCACAGTGCCTGTCCACAGCGCCGCTCAGTGCCTCTCCGCAACGCCTCTCCACAGTGCCTGTCCACAGCGCTGCTCAGTGCCTCTCCGCAACGCCTCTCCACAGTCCCTGTCCACAGCGCTGCTCAGTGCCTCTCCACAGTGCCTGCCCACAGTGCCTCTCAGCGCCTCTCCACAGTGCCTCTCAGCGCCTCTCCACAGTGCCTCTCAGTGCCTCTCCACAGCGCCTGTCCACAGCGCCTCAGTGCCTCTCCACAGTGCCTGGCACAGCGCCGCTCAGTGCCTCTCCGCAACGCCTCTCCACAGTGCCTGTCCAAAGCGCTGCTCAGTGCCTCTCCGCAACGCCTCTCCACAGTGCCTGTCCACAGCGCTGCTCAGTGCCTCTCCGCAACGCCTCTCCACAGTGCCTGTCCACAGAGCCGCTCAGTGCCTCTCCGCAACGCCTCTCCACAGTGCCTGTCCACAGCGCTGCTCAGTGCCTCTCCACAGTGCCTGTCCACAGCGCTGCTCAGTGCCTCTCCGCAACGCCTCTCCACAGTGCCTGTCCACAGCGCTGCTCAGTGCCTCTCCGCAACGCCTCTCCACAGTGCCTGTCCACAGCGCTGCTCAGTGCCTCTCCGTAACGCCTCTCCACAGTGCCTGTCCACAGTGCTGCTCAGTGCCTCTCCGCAACGCCTCTCCACAGTGCCTGTCCACAGCGCCGCTCAGTGCCTCTCCGCAACGCCTCTCCACAGTGCTTGTCCACAGCGCTGCTCAGTGCCTCTCCGTAATGCCTCTCCACACTGCCTGTCCACAGCGCTGCTCAGTGCCTCTCCGCAAAGCCTCTCCACAGTGCCTGCCCACAGCGCTGCTCAGTGCCTCTCCGCAACGCCTCTCCACAGTGCCTGTCCACAGCGCCGCTCAGTGCCTCTCCGCAGCGCCTCTCAGTGCCTGTCCACAGCGCTGCTCAGTGCCTCTCCGCTACGCCTCTCCACAGTGCCTGTCCACAGCGCCTCTCCGCAGTGCCTCTCAGGGCCTGTCCACAGCGCTGCTCAGTGCCTCTCCGCAACCCCTCTCCACAGTGCCTGTCCACAGCGCTGCTCAGTGCCTCTCCGCAACGCCTCTCCACAGTGCCTGTCCACAGTGCTGCTCAGTGCCTCTCCGCAACGCCTCTCCACAGTGCCTGTCCACAGCGCTGCTCAGAGCCTCTCCGCAACGCCTCTCCATAGTGCCTGTCCATAGCGCCGCTCAGTGCCTCTCCGCAGCGCCTCTCAGTGCCTGTCCACAGCGCTGCTCAGTGCCTCTCCGCAACGCCTCTCCACAGTGCCTGTCCACAGCGCCTCTCAGTGCCTCTCCGCAGCGCCTCTCCACAGTGCCTCTCAGGGCCTGTCCACAGTGCCTGCCCACAGTGCCTCTCAGCGCCTCTCCACAGTGCCTGTCCACAGCGCCGCTCAGTGCCTCTCCACAGTGCCTGTCCACAGCGCCTCTCAGGGCCTGTCCACAGCGCCTGTCCACAGCGCCTCTCAGGGCCTCTCCACAGTGCCTGTCCACAGCGCCTCAGTGCCTCTCCACAGTGCTGCTCAGTGCCTCTCCGCAACGCCTCTCCACAGTGCCTGTCCACAGCGCCGCTCAGCGCCTCTCCCCAGTGCCTGTCCACAGCGCCTCTCAGGGCCTGTCCACAGCGCCTGTCCACAGCGCCTCTCAGGGCCTCTCCACAGTGCCTGTCCACAGCGCCTCAGTGCCTCTCCACAGTGCTGCTCAGTGCCTCTCCGCAACGCCTCTCCACAGTGCCTGTCCACAGCGCTGCTCAGTGCCTCTCCGCAACGCCTCTCCATAGTGCCTGTCCATAGCGCCGCTCAGTGCCTCTCCGCAGCGCCTCTCAGTGCCTGTCCACAGCGCTGCTCAGTGCCTCTCCGCAACGCCTCTCCACAGTGCCTGTCCACAGCGCCTCTCAGTGCCTCTCCGCAGCGCCTGTCCACAGCGCCTCTCAGGGCCTGTCCACAGCGCCTGTCCACAGCGCCTCTCAGGGCCTCTCCACAGTGCCTGTCCACAGCGCCTCAGTGCCTCTCCACAGTGCTGCTCAGTGCCTCTCCGCAACGCCTCTCCACAGTGCCTGTCCACAGCGCCGCTCAGTGCCTCTCCCCAGTGCCTGTCCACAGCGCCTCTCAGGGCCTGTCCACAGCGCCTGTCCACAGCGCCTCTCAGGGCCTCTCCACAGTGCCTGTCCACAGCGCCGCTCAGTGCCTCTCCCCAGTGCCTGTCCACAGCGCCTCTCAGGGCCTGTCCACAGCGCCTGTCCACAGCGCCTCTCAGGGCCTGTCCACAGCGCCTGTCCCCAATGCTACCTCACATCCACAGAACAAGCATTTGCAATGGAATAGGTCTCGCATTTACGCAAGTTTGAGCTATTGGCATTGTAAATGACAATGCCTTTTATTTATGTTTTGGTTTTTAAAACATAAATGAAAGACATTGTCATTTACAATGCCAATAGCTTCAGGTTGCGTAAATGAGAGACCTATTGCATTGCAAATGCTTGTTTCTGCCCAGCTTTGTGGCGCTGCCCTGCATGGGAAATCCTACCTGGAGGATGGCGATGCTGTCCAGAACTGCCCATTCCCTCCTGACCTCAGTGACCTTGCCTGGCCTCCACTTTTACCTTTACTTTATCAGTACCACAGAATCAGTACTTCAAGGTTATTTTTTGCCCAAATATCCTTCTGGGGGAGAGTTCCATGGATTTACAACACAGCCAATAAATCAAGGTCATTACACTACAAGCCTTTGCTCATACGCAGGACAACTGGAATAACGCAATATTGAGGCCGCCGCGTTCTAAGAGGGCCCGATTCACAGAACTAACTTAAGACAAACTCCTAAACTTACTACCATTTTGGTATTCACAGAAGGCACTTACTTAATTTAGTATTCACAGAAGGCACTTACTCATTTCGGTATTCGGAGAAGGCACTTACTCATTTTGGCATTCACAGAAGGCACTTACTCAATTTAGTATTCACAGAAGGCACTTACTCATTTCGGTATTCGGAGAAGGCACTTACTCATTTTGGTATTCACAGAGGCACTTACTCATTTTGGTATTCACAGAAGGCACTTACTCATTTTGGTATTCACAGAGGGCACTTACTCATTTCGGTATTCACAGAAGGCACTTACTCATTTTGGTATTCACAGAGGGCACTTACTCATTTTGGTATTCACAGAGGCACTTACTCAATTTAGTATTCACAGAAGGCACGCACTCATTTTGGTATTCACAGAAGACACTTACTCATTTCGGTATTCACAGAAGGCACTTACTCATTTCGGTATTCAGAGAAGGCACTTACTCATTTTGGTATTCACAGAAGGCACTTACTCAATTTAGTATTCACAGAAGGCACTTACTCATTTCGGTATTCACAGAAGGCACTTACTCATTTTGGTATTCACAGAAGGCACTTACTCATTTTGGCATTCACAGAAGGCACTTACTCATTTCGGTATTCACAGAAGGCACTTACTCATTTCGGTATTCACAGAAGGCACTTACTCATTTTGGCATTCACAGAAGGCACTTACTCATTTTGGTATTCACAGAAGGCACTTACTCATTTTGGCATTCACAGAAGGCACTTACTCATTTTGGCATTCACAGAAGGCACTTACTCATTTTGGTATTCACAGAAGGCACTTGTTCATTTTGGCATTCACAGAAGGCACTTACTCATTTTGGCATTCACAGAAGGCACTTACTCATTTTGGTATTCACAGAAGTTAGGAGTCTTAACTTTAGGACTCCTAAATGCGTTCTGTGAATACCGAAAGTCTTAAAGGTAGGATTTTTCTCAGTTTAGGAGTAGTAAAGTTAGGACTCCTAACCTGGTTCTGACCTGGTTCTGTGGCTCTAGAGCAGCTCCGCTGACCTGGTTTTTCTGCTCCACAAGGGTTCTTCTGACCTGGCATTCTGGCTCTACTGCCGCGCACTAAAACCCCTCATTCAAATACCAGACAAGCAGTCTCCATTGTGAAAAAAATATATAGTGCTTATGGACTAATGAAGGAGACCGCAAGTAAAAGATCCAGTCCTGATGGGCGGTCCCAAAAGGAGACAGGGCAGTAACAATGGAGGGACTAAGAAGCCTCATTATCAATTGGAAGCCAGCCTTTACCATGGACGATGACACCAGCCAATGAAAAGAATGGGCGGGGCTTCCACACCACTTCTAAAACATACCCTAATACAGCATGCCTTCCAAAGCGAGCCGCGCGTGTGCTGCAACGCTAGGCGAGACCTAAAAACAAACATACCCAGCTGGTCCTTGGGGTGTCTGTGCAGTGGCGCCGGGTGGGCCTTCCGCCCCTCCCCGGCCGCTCGTAGGACGTCCCACAGGGGAAGCAGAGATGTGACCCATTGTAACTGGTCCACTGGCTTCCTCAAGGCAGGCAAAGATGTCCTTTCTACCGAGACCCTCTGCACTCTTCATGGACTGTAGAGAAGATTCACTAAAACAAACCAGCTTCACTGACCAGACTTGGATGTCTGCACCTCTGGGGCTCGCCCCCACCCAGCGATGAAAGGCGGAGCCCGACACGTCAGCCTCCTCGGTCAGGCAGGCAGGACCTCTTCACTGTAGGAGCCGGGGATCTTTTCATCTGGTTCGGGCACTTCACTTCTCCGAGTGGGTCAAACAGGCGACTTCAAGGGGGCTCCTAGCTCGGAATGACCAGGGCTCGAATTCTGAGCCCCCGACCTCCTGTGCTGCTCAGTGCCGTGCATGACCAGGGCTCGGATTCTGAGGCCCCACGCCTCTTGTGCTGCGCAGCGCTGCGCATGACCAGGGCTCTGATTCTGAGCCCCCTGCCTCTGGTGCTGCGCAGCGCTGTGCATGACCAGGGCTCGGATTCTGAGCCCCCTGCCTCTGGTGCTGCACAGCGCACGGCCAGTGCTCGGATTCTGAGCCCCCTGCCTCTGGTGCTGTGCAGCGCTGTGCATAACCAGGGCTCGGATTCTGAGGCCCCCTGCCTCTGGTGCCGCGCAGCGCACGACCAGGGCTCGGATTCTGAGACTCTCTTCTCTGGTGCTGCGCAGCACTGTGCATGACCAGTGCTCAGATTCTGAGCCCCTGCCTCTGGTGCTGCGCAGCGCATGACCAGGGCTCGGATTCTTAGCCCCCCTCGCCTCTGGTGCTGCACAGCGCTGTGCATGACCAGGGCTCGGATTCGGAGGCCCCCTCCCTCTGGTGCTGCGCAGCGCTGTGCACGACCTGGGCTCGGATTGTGAAATTGTGCCTCTGATACTGCGCCGCGCACGACCAGGGCTCAGATTTGGAGGCCAGGGCTCAGATTCGGAGGCCATCTGACTCTGGTACTGTGCAGCACACGACCAGGGCTCAGATTCGGAGGCCAGGGCTCAGATTCGGAGGCCATCTGCCTCTGGTACTGTGCAGCACACAACCAGGGCTCGGATTCTGAGCCCCCTGCCTCTGGTGCTGCGCAGCGCTGTGCATGACCAGGGCTCGGATTCGGTGCCCCCTGCCTCTGGTGCTGTGCAGCGTTGTGCACAACCAGGGCTCGGTTTCGGAGGCCCCCTGCCTCTGGTGCTGCGCAGCGCTGTGCATGACCAGGGCTCGGATTCCGAGGCTCCCTGCCTCTGGTGCCGCGCAGCGCACGACCAGGGCTTGGATTCTGAGTCCCCCGCCTCTGGTGCTGCGCAGCGCTGTGCATGACCAGGGCTCGGATTCTGAGGCCCCTGCCTCTGGTGCTGCGCCACACTGTGCACGACCAGGGCTCGGATTCGGAGGCCCCCTGCCTCCTGTGCTGCGCAGCACTGTGCATGACCAGGGCTCGGATTCTAAGCCCCCTGCCTTTGGTGCTGCGCAGAGCTGTGCACGACCTGGGCTCGGATTCTGAAATTGTGCCTCTGATACTGCGCAGCGCACGACCAGGGCTCAGATTCGGAGGCCAGGGCTCAGATTCGGAGGCCATCTGCCTCTGGTACTGTGCAGCACACAACCAGAGCTCGGATTCTGAGCCCCCTGCCTCTGGTGCTGCGCAGTGCTGTGCACGACCAGTGCTCGGATTCTGAGCCCGCTGCCTCTTGCGCTGCGCATGACCAGATTCAGAAAAGGGGGTGGTGATGAACAGAGTGCCTGAATTAAGCAGACCACGGTGATCCATCACCGTTTTTTAGCTCACTGCACCATCCCAGCTCAGAACTTGGCTATATGCAAATTAGTCTGTTCCTGTCCCAGTGCATGATGGGATTTTCTGAATCGTTTTTGGCCACTATAGGTGTGGCAGGGTATACTCAGACATGAGTCCCTTGCTCACTGCTCCATTAGGATTCAAGCAAGCCGGGCCGACGACGGCTGAAATGCCAGAAACCGGTCCCCGGAAGCTTGTCTCCTTTCTGGTGAAGAATTGGCTTGGTAGTTTGGTCTGCCCTGTTCCCATCATGCACTGGGACAGGAACAGACTAATTTGCATATAGCCAGGTTCTGAGCTGGGATGGGGCAGTGAGGTAAATAACGGTGATGGATCAAGCCCTGATCTTTGGACTGGGTAAGAGTGGTCTGCTTAATTCAGACACTCTGTTCATCACCACCCCCTTTTCTGAATCGTGCATGACCAGGGCTCGGATTCAGATTCCCCTGCCTCTGGTGCTGCACAGCGTTGTGCACAACCAGGGCTCGGTTTCGGAGGCCCCCTGCCTCTGGTGCTGCGCCGCGCTGTGCATAACCAGGGCTCGGATTCTGAGCCCCCTGCCTCTGATACTGCCTTATTGCTCAACCAAGCTACCACTTTAGAGAGTAAAGTTATATCTAACTTTAGTCTCTGCCAAACCTCTGGGGTGTGTGGACTCTGTGCACACCGTACCTATTTTGGAACAGTATATACAGAGCCACTTTCTCACAGAAAGGGTTAACCTTCTTTATCAATGAAAAAGTCAAACCTTCCCCGGCTCAACCCACCAAATCCAAGATCTGGAAAAGGGACATGAAGAATCTTAACCCCAACTCCCTACCACCCCACACCTACAGGCTCCTCCTTCCCCCTGCTGGCGTCTCTGATGTTCAATCACTGACCGACCTCTACCTCGACTCTATTAGCTCAATAATCAACGAAGCCGCCCCACTGCAACTAAAGAGAGTCTCCACCAAGAGCTCGAACCCTTGGTATGACGGCAGACTCAATGAAGACAGGGGTGCTATGCGATCGGCAGAGCGCACTTGGAGAGCTGACCCCTCATCACTACATCGCAAAACGCTTAAGAACAAGAGAAATGCCTACTTTAGGAAAATCAAGCGCGCGAAATCTGACTTCTTTAGCCTCCAGCTTGACCAAGCGAAAAACCGACCAAGAAAATTGTTTGAACTAGTCAAAAGTCAAACAAAGTCGCAACCCTTACAATCAAACAACACAACAAGCGGTATCCCACGCAGTGAAGACTTTTCTGCTTCCTTCAAGCTAAAGACCGACAACATAAGAATTGATCTCCTCAATGAGGTAAGCCAAAACCCTGGCCACATCAGAATGTCTAACACACAGCCTAAAAATAGCGCATCATGGACGTCCTTCGACACCTACTCTGAAGAAGCAATACACAGACTGCTCGGCACCTTGAAGCCGTCTAATCACCTCATAGACCCCCTGCCTGCTAACGCGGTAAAAGACTTCACCACCATGCTCCTCCCACTCTGGACCAAAATCATTAACAGTTCCCTTCAACAAGGTCTCATCCCTGACTCCCTCAAGGTGGGTCAAGTCACGCCCATACTCAAGAAACCTACAGCTGACCCGTCTGACCTAAACAATTACCGTCCCATCACAAACATCCCCACCCTGGCCAAACTGCTGGAAAAATGTGTCCAACTCCAACTAACAAAACACATTGACAAGTTTGACCTCCTCAACCCTCATCAATCAGGCTTCCGAGCGAAACACAGCACGGAAACGGCCATGACTCACATAATTGATGACGCCCTCCAAATTCTTGATCGCAATGATTCATGCCTCCTCATCCTTCTCGACCTCTCGTCCGCATTTGACACGGTCAAACATGAGAACCTCCTGGAGCTGCTAAACACTAGAATGGGTTTATCCGGGACTGTTCTCAAATGGTTCACTTCCTTCCTACATAACCGGTCTCAGAAGTTCAAAATCAACAATGTGCTGTCTTCGCCTGTGCCAGTCGACTTAGGAGTTCCACAAGGATCCTCCCTCTCACCCACACTGTTCAACCTCATCATGGAACCGCTCGCCACCTTGCTCCAAGCATCCAATGTCCAATTCCATATGTACGCTGATGACACTCAACTTTACCTAAAGGTACAATCCCCGGAAGATATCAAACTCCTGAACTACACACTTATAAAGACCCAATCGTGGCTGGCAGATAATCACCTCAAACTAAATGCTCTGAAAACTGAGTTCCTTTTGATATCACCCCCTGCGAAAATTACCACCACCCAAATCTGGCTCAATCACCTAACAGCACTCAATGTCCGGCCCACCATCGTGGATTCTGCTAAATCCTTAGGTATCACACTTGACGCAAAGCTCAACATGCAACAGCACATTAGCAAAGCAACGAAAGGAGCTAATTTCCAAATCAACGCATTGAGGAAACTTAAACCCTTCCTCCCAGCCAAAGACTTCCAAAATGCTGTACAAGCCCTCGTCATCCCCCGCATAGACTATGGAATTGTGACACTCAGTGGTCTCCCTCTAGCAACAACTGCACCCCTAAGATCCTCCTTGAACGCTGCCGCGAGACTCATTACTGGTTCAAGAAAACACTCTCATATAACCCCTGACTTGAAATCTCTGAAATGGCTGCCCTTTGAAGCCAGAATTCAGCTGAAAATTGCTGTGATGACACACGCGGCCGTACACCACAATGCACCCAACTACCTCACTCAAAAGCTAACTATATCAGGAGGGTCAAGATCCAATAGAAGTACAAAAAATCTACTCTTGAAACCTCACAGATTCCGGAAGGAAAAAACATACAAACGCTCCTTCTCAGGAATGGCACCCAGGATCTGGAACGCACTCCCTCCTGAAACCAGGCTTATCTCCTCCACGGCCTTCTTCAAGAAAGAGGTGAAAGCCATCCTTATGGCTAAGTTCACCTGAACTTTAATGTTTGTTGCTCAGAGACTTCGCACCGCTTTGGTATCATTGGCTACCTGATTGTCTAATGTCAAATAATATCATATTATTCATGATTGCGATCCTTTTATTCTTCTTGTTTGCCATAATTCTATTTTGATTAGTCGATCCTATTATGCTACTCACTCACTACCTATTACTATACTGTTCACGTTAGCTTGCTGAATTTCGATGTCCCTACCCCTTGTTATCTGTAACTTTTAGATATTGTCATAAGCCATCCCTTTAGCCTAAGCTCTCCTGATTTCTATTGTAGTTGGATCAAAGACTCTGTATCGTCTTATATTATCGTTTACCTGATTGTTTATTGATATTTTATCAGCACATGTCTGCTATCCGATCATGCTATTGAATTTTTTACTGCACCCAATATTATGTTGCGTCACCCTCCTGCTATCCTCACCCCCTGTTTCTGTGAAGCGCTCTGATATCTGTAAAGATCTTGTTCGCGCTATATAAAACTCTGAATAAATAAATAAATAAATAAACCCTTTAAACAGAGAGCATGTGTCCCGGCTCCCTAGGAGGCCTCGGTCTATCCCAATGTCACACACTAGACATGCCAAGCAAACGAATGCTGTGGGAACGGCACACTTCTGTGTTTGATCTCGTCACATACCTGTCCCGTTCAGTGCTGTTTGGAACATGGTGTCCGTCGAGTGCTCGCTCCGTACACAGACCTTTGAGCCCTCTGGTGCAATCATCAGAACACACAGTGCTGCGCGTGACCCTTCTACTTCCAAACTGTGACACTGCAGGAAACCATGCCTGTGACAAACATCACCCGCCCTTGCCTGTGACAGACACCTTCAACCCATGCCTGTGACAAACACTTTCAACCCATGCCTGTTACGTGTATTCCAGCCTTACAGGCCTTCTTGAACATTTCAAAGAGCCCTTTTAAGCGCTTGAGTTTGGAAGTGGTGAACTGAGTCTCACCTACATGTGCTTCTTGTTATCTGCTCACTCCCTAATCTATTGCTGATGACCTAAGAGAGGTTCTTCATTTTATTTTGTGGACCCCACCCCCATCTCATGGCCACTAGGCCCAACACTGCAGTCTCTACGGTGCCACAAGAGTCTAACCTTCTTCTCTGGAGCCCGCGGCACCACGCAGCGTCTCTTCCAGTTCATACCATGACAGCATCTGGCCAGGTGTGTTTTGGGTGGTGCCCAGCTGCATCCAAACATCCCTTGCAGTATGCGCTGGCTGGTTCTGCAATGAGACGTCACCACTGACTGCTGATGTTTCTGAGTGATGGGCAGGTTCTAAAAGGAGGGCGGGGCACAGGGGTCACTTGGACGAGTGGTTCTCTGGCGTGTAAAGTCAAGGCACAGACATAGCGTCCGATCTAAACCTAGGCAGACGGGTTACTCTGTTACAACGGAGACGGATATCGTCGCTGAAATCTAAATCTCATAGGATATAATATAGCCTTACAGTACGCCGTAGCGGGCTATTAAAGGCCCTCTCCCGTGTTAAAGGCCAGAGCCGAAGGACTTTAACAAGGACTTTAATAGCCGGTATAGCCCTGATCCGAAGAGCTATAAGGCTATTAGAACATTCTGCCACTAGAGAGCAGAATGTTCTAACAAATAAAACAAAGGCTTCCCGAAGATCGAGAGGCCTTTGTAAAACATTGGAATGTTGCTCTGCGGGCCTTTACCGGCCCGTAGAACCAGGGAGCACACCATTGGCTACAATGGAGCTCCCAACATTCCAATGGAATTTATATTTCGTTGCATAGGATATCCGTCACCGTAATGACGAATTGGCCCGTCCGCTAAGATCTAAATTGGGCCCTGAGTTTTGAGCACGAGACTTAACCGCCCATGGGGATCGTGGGAGGGAAACTGCGCTAAACTTCAACCAGAAATGATAGATGAAGAGAGAGGTGAGCTCGAGCACTATATTCTTTCAGTATTTTCTAATAACTATCTACCCAGGCCCTGGAGCTTTATATGAATATTTTGTTATGTGCAACGAGAGTGATGGGAGAAAGTCAGATGTGGGCGGTGGCTTCCCACCCCGTGCCTGGTCTCGTCGCTGCCGGGAGGGATTGTAACAGCCTTTCTCTGGTTCTCTTCCAGATCCCAGAACAAAAGCCGCCGGTAGGCTCTTCCCTGGCCCCCGAAGCCTTATCAGCCAAGCGCTGGCCAAATACGGTGCCATCTTCATCAACGAAAGTACCTCTTCACCTCCAACTTTAATGCATGTGATGCCCCCCCAGCCCAGTCCCAGGACTGGACTGAGGGGCTTCCCAAACCTCACTAGCAGTAGCTGTCCTATGACAGCAGAGCTATCGCTCCTGCCATACACATGTTCTTAGCGTATGCCTTACAAAGCAGAATTTTCACTTAGTTTATACATATTGCAGACGCTCAGGCCTTAGACAGCTGAGCTGTCCGTCATATCACTCACGTCTTGCACACTTGAAGTCAGAGATACCTCTGGGGTTACCCATATTTGATATGCTCGGGCCTCCGATACCACAGCTATTCCTTGTAGTCCCTGTATCCCGTCACCTGAGGTCCTAAACAACAACGCCGTCCCTTAGTTACAGAGATGTTGCTGCCTCAGACTTCAGAGAGCAGAGATACTCCAAGGGTAGCCTCCGGTATCACTCAGTGCTCCTCATTTTGCATTTTTTCCTAATTTCTCTGGCTTCGGACTTTGACAAGAAAGCGCCACAGGTCACTTTTACTTTACAAACGCAAAGACAACAGTTGATGGACAGAATGCAGAACAATGTCATAAATTCACCCCAGTACAGAGATCTGGGCCTAAATCCATCGTTTTTTTGCACCCCATGCCATTCCAGTTTGGACCCAGCCATATGCAAATCAGTCTTGACCCTGCGCCCAATAGGAACAGTCAGGACCGAACTGCCAAGCCAGGTCCTCCCTGGACTGGAACCAGCCCTCTTCAACCAGGATAGCTTGATTCCAGTGGCATGGAGAGCACGGGACTGACGTCTGAGCATACCCGTCCCACTCGGGGTGACAAATGCAAAAAGAACTATTGATGGACAGAATGCAGAACAATGTCATACATTCACCCCAGTACAGAGATCTGGGCCTAAATCCACTGTTCTTTTGCACCCCATGCCATTCCAGTTTGAATCCAGTCATGTGCAAATCAGTCTTGACCCTGCGCCCAATAGGAACAGTCCAGCCCGAACTGCCAGGTCAGGTCCTTTCTTACTTGTATTTTACAGTCCTAGGCCTTTGAATACAGTTCTGTTGTCTAAAGTTACAGACATTATTATTATTATTATTATTATTATTATTATTATTATGCGTTCTTATATAGCGCTCGATTACCCGTAGGCATCTCGGCGCTTGCCTTGGGAACCCGTCCTGGCTTTATCCCTGTGAGATACCCATACTGGGCATTCCCAAGGTGAAAGCCAGGCATCCCGCCGCGGGGGGCCATAGTGGAGATTAAGCAAGCTAATGCCCAGAGCTGCAGAGTGTGAACCCGTGACTCTAGTAAGCACTAATACAGGATAAGACGTCCGAGCTGTCCCTTAAGCCAGGTATGAGGTATGGCGTCAGGCTTGTATGGTTTGGGTTCAAGCCTCAGAAAAGAAATCTGTCCCTCAGGTTACATACTTTCCAGCCGGGCCTTAGTCCCCATTGGGCAGTCTGTAGAGCTAGGGCTACACGTATCTAGCCATCAGCTTTTGGATCCATTCCAGAGTTTCATTGTTCCTTTTAATAAGCTTGATACCGAATCAGCAAAAGCTCAGGGATAACTATCACTTTGTCCTGAAGAAGGTCTGCAACATTGATGTACGTGGCGAAACATCCACTGCCGGTACAGAAATTGACGGAAAATGCTCATGTTATTCGAAAAATACATTTATCTTTGGAAACACACCTGTTACCTTTTTAAAATGGCTGTGCTACTTATATAAACTAACTTGCATATTTTCTTCTCTTTATCTCACCACTGCATTGTCATTACCTCTATCTGTACACTTATCAATTTGTGCAAAAGTTTCCTTTTGGGTCCCAGTCACAGTTCCCCCTAGCTCAACGAGGCGGGGCTGCTTATCAGCAGTAACCATATTATGCTATTTTGTAACTTTGTTTGTGGCATGTAGTGCTGTAGATTCACATGCTGTGCATACTCTGGCCTTCTGGTGTTGGGCTCAGACAGGTGCAACTTGTTTTTATTCGACCTTATTGCTAGTAATGTGCATGGGCATCAGCTCCATTGTAAGATTGTTTTTTTCCGCTGTCGGGTTTGAACGTGTATCCTGCACGTTGCAGGTTGACACCTTCCAATGATTCACCGTTGCCTCACGGTTTTCCACCCAATCCGCATAAATAATCTTTCTTCTGCTTTCACCACAGTAACGTCCGTCGACCTCGACAACCGAGTTCCTTTCGTCACCCTGCCTTGGGGCTCTTATCGCTTTTCAAGGACCTTCTACCCATCTTCTCTCACCAAGAATGCTGACTATGTAATGAAAAGACCTCTTTCCGGTACAGGCCACAGTGCCACTCAAAACACCCAGAACAGATCACCATCGAGTCTGTAACTCCTATATTAATCTGTATAAAAAACCATCCTACGCTGCCTGCCTTGCCTTGGGATCCAAAAAGCTGCTCCAGTACCAACAACATTGGTGCCTACCTCGGTGTACCATGGCGAACTACCAAGACGACAACACCCCTGATCTCTTCAAAGACCAAAACATTGAGTTGGAGCCACAGCCAGAGACTTTGGGCTGTCAGGTCCTTGGCTTATCCTGGACCCGGGCTCTCGATCCAACTCCGAGAAAGAGGAGCTGCATCTCGTCCAGTAGAAGATGTTGAGTGCGGCAACCCCACCTCCACACCAGCACTGACGGGCCGAGCACTGCCCTAAAGATGGTCAAACATCGCGAGAGGTTAGAAACCTCAAAATACCTTGTAACAGCTAGAGTAGTAACCCCAAGGATTGGAGGTAACTGGCGATGTTCCTCTGTCAGATAAAGAAAGTAGAAAGATTGATGCGACAGACGAACACACCAGCTCTTACTGGACAAGCGAGTGGAGTATCGCAAACTCCATCAGACTACTCTCACGTTATGACCGTACTCACTGGGATGAGATGGATGACCTCCTCCAGCACCTCCCAGATGAGTTCAGAAAGCAGGGGCACGAGCTCGTCCCAGAAGGGAAGCTCATTTCTAGCACCACCACCCACTGTGACCTGGACGCAGCTGACATCACAGCGCGGGACATCAACTCCAGTGTCCAGATTGGACGCCACACCTTGATGCATGTTTCTGGCTTTAAATCAAAGGTACAACAGTATCTCCTCAACCTGCCCTTCAATCGGGAGCATCTCCTCGGACAGCCGGCTGATGAGATGCTGGAAAAAATCAAGAAAGACCGACACTGCGAAAGTGATGCAAGCCTCCAGATGCCTTCTTCAGAGGATCCTTTCCCAGGTCCAACTTTAAAGGCGGCTCTAAGACCACCTCCCCTGAGGCAACTACCTTCAACCAGGGGCAACAGTACCAACAAACGCCCTCAAGGGGCTACTCCAGAGGAGGAGCAAGGGCAAGAGCTCGAGAAATAGAGGTATAGGGGCTGTGGCTAAAGCAGCTTCCACAGCTAATCAGTGCCCCTTCCCCCTCTCTGACCACCCAGATCACACTACACCTGTTGGGAGAAGTCTGCAGAGGCTCCTCACCCATTGGCTGGAGATAACCTCCTATCAGTGGGTTCTTTCTATCATCAGGCAGGGCTACTGCTTAGAACTCACCTCAACCCCACTAATCATCCCTTCCTGCAGACATACCCTCTACCAGGAACACCAGCGCCTCCTTCAGGAGGAAGTAGAGGCACTCGTTCACAAACGGGCCATAGAACCTGTGCTGCTCCACCACCACTGCAAGGGAGTGTACTCCTTGTAGTTTCTCATCCCTAAAAAGGATGGGTCCCTCAGACCCATACTTGACCTCCAGTCCCTCAACAAATACACATGGTGACATTTCAAGATGCCATCCCTATACTTCAGCAAGGCAACTTCATGACTCAGGTCGTACTAATGCTGTATGTAGGGCTGATATTGAAATTATATTTGATGTATTCAGTCACATTGGTGTGTTAACTTCCTCAAGTTACGGGTCCGCCGAGAGTAACGGCGACGAGTATGTAGAGTACATACTCGTCGCCGTTTCTTTAGGCAGATCCGTTACTTGAGTTTCAATTGAAAACCATTGGTACTACTCCATCCAAACGATATATAGAATCTGTTAATAGACTGAAATTTTGCCCTGAGGAAGTCTGCTGTGACGAGAACAGCTTGAGGCGAAACACGTGTTGGCAAGGGGCTCGTATATTTACAAAGGAATAAAAGAACTACTGAAACCACAACCTCAATTAATCTCTGTGTATCTGGAGCATGGTATTGTTGATTCTGGAATCTTTTCTGATAAGGAAGAATGGATGGCTCTTCCTTCTCCGGAGCACCAGATAACACTTGGACATTCATCTAATTTGACTTTGATACTTTGTGTATACACATTTGGTAGAGTGTGCCAATTTCCCCAGCCATCACAACTTATTCTTTTGTTTAGTGCTTGGCACATGACTGAGGCCTCCATAGACCTATTGTATGTTCTAGGGCTTACCATCAATATCACTGAGTCCAACGTTCAACTGCTTTATATCCAGCCCTTTACCGGGAAAGCGTATCCAAGCCCAGCGTGGGCTGAAAGTTTTCAATCGTTGCTCCTTCTTTTTCTGCCAGATAGTCAGGGCCATGCATGATGGCCCCCCTAGTTGTCATAGCTCCCCATGCAAGGTTACACATGGAACCATGGCTTGGGTGCCCAGCTGCACGGTGGCCACAGGTCACTGGGAAGATCTAGTGTTGGTCTAGGGCCGCCCTCATCGCTTTCTGCAGGGGCGGAACAGCAACAACCTGCTGTACGGCCAACCCTTTCTTGACCAACTTCCGCCGGTGACCATCACAGTGGACGCTTCTCTCACAGAGTGGGGAGCACACCTACAGGGCTTGACGGTTCAGAGCATGTGGACTCCCCATCACCAGCGTCTCCACTTCAACTATCTGGAGCTACTGGCCATCCAGCTACCCCTCAAGTCGTTCCTGTACTACATTCAACACAAGGTGGTCCTCATTCACACAGACAACATGACCGCCATGTTTACCTAGAGAAACAGGGCGACACTCACTTTTGCAGTTGTCTGCATTAGCTCCGGGCACTTTGCATGGGCGGTCCATTACAGAGTGCATCTATATCTACTTGGAGTGAACAACGACTGTGGAGACGTACTTAGCAGAATGGAGAAACAACTTCACAAGTGGGAACTCCACCTGCAAGTCCTACTCCCGTCGTTGGTGCTTCTGAGATACACTTCTTTGCCTCCACCAAAAATGCAAAATGCCCAAGCTTCACCTCCAGGTAACCACAGTACATGGGCAATGCACTATGGATGAACTGGTTAGGGATGTTTGCCAAAGCGTTTCCACCTCTCCCACTTCTTCTGTTCGTTGTTCCGAGGCTTCAACAAACATGCGTCATCCTTGCGGCTCCCATCTGGGCAAGACAGCCCTGGTTCACCACCCTCCTCAACCTCTCCCTAGTTCCTCAGAAGAAGCTGCCCAACTGACCAGATCTTCTCCAGGAGAGCCAGGACATGCTTCGACAGCCCATCCACACGCAGCAAAATCTTACGATTTGTCTCCTGAGGAGTTAGAATTTTGCTTCTTCATACTACCTCTGGAGCGAATGGCCATCCTGAAGGGGGCCCGCAAACTTACCACCAGAGCCTGCTACGCAGCCTAATGGAAAAGACTTGTGAACTGCTGTACTCCCAGGCGCATCAACCCACTGCAGGCATCCGTCCAAGACATTGTCTATTATCTGCTCCACTTCGAAAACGTGGGCCTCGCTTACACCTCCATTAGGCTTCATTTAGCTGCAGTTTCTGAACAGGAACGCATATCACTGTTCAGTGTCTTAGTTATTAAACCTTTTATGAAATAACTTAAAAGAGCCCTTCTTTCAAGTTCACACTAAAAGACTAAACCTTAGGGCAAATCCCAAATTTCTCTCCAGGGTGGTCTGTTTTTTCCACCTCAATCAAACTATTGAATTCCCAGTGTTCTTCCCTCGTCCAAAGCTCCATGGCAGAGAGGGCTCCACACACACTAGACGTTAAAAGAGGCCTCGTGTATTACACCGACAGGACAAACCCTTCCAAAAGACACAGCAGCTCTTTGCCAAACCACACAAGCTCTTGCTAAGGCAGGAATAGCACGTGTATCCAGACCTGTTAAGCCAAAGGTAAAGAACATTGGCCAGCCCTCCCAGACCCCACTCTACCCACAGAAAAGAGGCCTCCAAGGCCTTCTTGGGCAACATTCCGATAGCTGACATCTGCGAAGCAGCTACCAGGTCCACGCCACATACTTTCACCATGCATTGATGTCTTTGCTTGCCAACAAACTAACGTCGGACAGACTATCCTTCATATACTTTTTCTATCTTCTGCAACATCCTGTGGCTAGCCGCTTCATAGGGGAGGACTGCTTTATTGCAAGTGTATATACAGCTGCACCTGCCATTAACGGAAAATGTTGCTTACCCGGTAAGCATCTGTGCATGGCGTGTAGTGCTGTAGATTCACTTGAGCCCATCGCCCTCCCCGGAAGTCTTTAGTTGTTTCAAAGGCATTTTTTATTCATTTGAGCATGGTATTCTTATTCTGTATATCTACGCCCCATTCCTATCCTCACCCTCTGTAGAGCGAAACAATCTTACAATGGAGCCGATGCCCATGCGCATTTCCAGTAATAGGTGGAACACCTCAGGACTTGCACACATCTGGGCCAAACACTAGAGGGCAGGAGTATGAACAGCATATGAATCTACAGCACTACATGCCACAAACAGATGCTTAGAGTGTAACTAACGTATTCCTCTCTCTGGTTTGCTTCTCTGGTGCTGATGTCCTGTTGTTCATCATTGTAAGTAGTTCTCTCTTTGTTTTCTTCTTCGATCCACAGCAGCAGCACCTGAGGCTCCGGTGGCATCCTTCCGGAGCTGTGCATGCTCCTGGCTCTTCGCCTGGCACCTGGTGTGGCTGTCGGTCATGCAGCTCCGGCATTACCTGTTCATCGGCACGCTGAACCCCATGCTCGCCCACCTGTCCAAAGGGGACCAGCACAAAAGTAAGGCGCTGGCCGAAAGGGAGGGGGGGTACTGGTAAGGGAGATGGAGAAGGAGAGCAGGAGGTAGCAGGGTGAAGTGTGGGAGTTGTTCTGGCAAAAGAGGTGTGAAGGCAGAAGACAGCAAAGGATGAGGTGGGGAGGGAAGAAGGCAAATGTAGAGGAGGTGAGGGAGGGCGGTAAGTGCAGGAGGGGTTATCATCCACTGGACTTGGTGAATAAAGAGGTGAGCGAAGAGAGGGGCAGTGAGGTCGGTGAGCGAGGGGGAGGGCAAGGATCAGCAGGTTGAGGAGGTAAAGGAAGACAAGGGGTAGTGAGGAAGCATGAGGGTAGTAAAGGGGTGTGACGACCAGGTTCCTGGGGCACCGGGGCAGTCAGGGGTTAAGGGATCGAACTACCTGTTCGATCCCTTTGCTTATTTGTATTACTTGTATTATCGACTTACCTGATTGTCTATGCTCCCACTTGTTTGTACTATTAGCATTATTGACGTACCTGTTTGACTATGCTCCCTCATGTACCTACCCCACCCCACTTATTACCTACAACTACGCTATGCCCAATGGCCTTTTATTTACTTTCCTGTTCGTACCCCTTCTTTGTAAAGCGCTCTGATATCTGCAAAGATCTTGTTCGCGCTATATAAAACTTTCAAAATAAAAATAAATAAAAATGGGTCTGCAGTTGCATCAATTGAAGTGGCTGACCGCTGGTGTCCTGGGGCCGCAGTACTGCTGGGCCCCAAACTCGACAACTAATGACTTGTCTCCGGTACTTGACTCTCTCAGGGTAGCGAGGCAGAGCCGCTCACGGCGTACTCTAGGAGGTGCGGTGGGTTACACATTCAGGACACAGTTTACACCCTAGTGCCAGCCAATAGGATCAATGTCCAGTCACGGCTTTACTTCTTAAAGAAGAGAACTTCAATACACGCGCATTACAAATATAATACACGTACAACTAAGATACACAGTGAAAACTAGAAATCGCTACAGCCCTCTGGGCCAGAGTTCTGACCGCAAACATTAATATAGTGGCTAGATGCTAAGCACTATAAAACACAGCTAACATTGCCTTGAACAGATCACCCTGCAGAGGTTTACCCGTCAAAGCACGTCGATGACACTAATACTTGTAATACAGGGTTAGGGTTTCAGCAGTTGATATGAAGTCAAATGTTCCTGGCCGACCCACTGTCCAAATGCCCTTCCTTGGCGAGGACACAGCTCTGAGGGGGGCATGGGTCTGGATAGGGGTGCCTGTTGTCCTGGCACAGTTATTGTAGTCCCACATGTATCTATTAGCCTCAGGGCTTGCTGTGGAATTACAACCCAACCTTTGAACTCCACTCCTGCATCTCAGCTTCCTCAATGGATGCCTCGTCAGAAAAGAGAACAGCCTTGCCCAACCACCTGGCCGATGAACCCAGACTTTCACCTTTCCCTGAGTGCCAGGCTCATCCAATCAGAGGGTCTGCTCCTTTTGCATCATGGGTGCCCCCCCAACCCCGGGGCGTATTTCCTGCATGTTCAGTCTGCCATCAGTCCCTGTGAGGTGGGCTCCCCCAGGCTGTCGGTACCTGCCAGTCCTGTTCCCCAGAGAAGTATTTTAATTAACTCCAGACCAGGAGGCCTTCACAATCCCACAGCAAAAAGGGCGGGGACCATCCCAGCAGAGGAATGCTTAGATAAATACAGATAAGAGCTACTGCTCACCCCAACCCACCAAGCCTCCACTAAGAATAGGGAGGGGCCCTGGGGAGCTGAAATGTCCAGCAGAACGGATTCCAGCTCCGCTTACAGTAAACACAATGGCTCACCATGTTCACCCTGTGAACCCACCGGCTCCTGATACATACATCCCACATACCAGATGCAGGTCAGAGAGAGTGCACCGACTCTACCGGGAGGGAGCGGGTAGGCAGCCCCTCATTCCCTCCTTAGGGGACCAGGTATCCCAGAGAATAGACTAAATTTGGAATCAGCACCCATCCCAAAAATATCATAATAAGTCTTTTCGTTAATGAGGAAATCCAAAGAAATTTTTTTAATGAACCGGTCCGGACTTCAGTGATGATCATATTGAATTCTTTATTGATCGATCCAAACAGTAAAATCCAAATATACACGTAATTTCTTTTAGCCAACGCGTTTCGTCTCATAAATTAGACTTCTTCAGGGCTCAGTAGGCTGTCTGTACTGGTTCAAATTCGAAACGGTTACTAGTATATCAGTAACTTAAGATTACAAGTCTTTGTGTTCTGTCATATTCAGACTAAATCTTGTGTGTACGTTATAGGGCATGGTAGCCAGAAACAAGAAACAGCGTCCACAGTTTGACAGCACCATGCTGTCATTTATGATGGGTGCTGATTCCACATTTAGTCTGTTTGTAATTTGGGCGTATGCCCAATAGGGAATAAATAGGGTTGTATTCCCTGGTTTTATGAGCACCATCACAAGACCAGCCAGCCACTTGCGTTAACAGGTGCAGATTTTTCTTGCTTCGACCCTCTTGTTTTGTCTTATCCCAGAGAATAGATTCATGCTGCCACCACTGTCGGTCTAGCACACCCTAGTTAGAGAGGGCAGTAGCCACTCTCTGTGCAAGAGGGGTGCTCTGGGCATGCCCGCTGAACCTAAGAGCCATGCTCTAGAGTCTCAATCCATGTAAACAGGGAGATCGTCAGTGGACATATGGGATTGTCATGTTCACTGAGGTTGAGATCAAGAAACCTACAGACCTTCAAGTGACGTGCCAGGAGATTGAATCCGGGCAGGGAAGCCGGGTCTCCAGAGCCAGGCAGAAGACCCAACATGGGGGAGGTGAGAGAGGGCAGGGGGTAGTGGAGGAGAGTAGAGGCAATGAGGGACGGCATGGATCAGTGAAGGAGGCAGTGAGAGTGAGTACAGGGTAGTGAAGGAGGAGGTGATGGTCAGCGGGTGGTGAAGGTGAGGGTGGACGCAAGGCAGTGAAGGAGAAGATTCCTGTGAGTACAAGGCAGTGACGGAGAACGTGAGGGTGAGTGCAGGGCCTGTGAAGGAGGAGGTGAGAGTGAGTGCAGGGCAGTGAAGGAGGAGGTGAGAGTGAGTGCAGGGCAGTGAAGGAGGAGGTGAGAGTGAGTGCAGGGCAGTGAAGGAGGAGGTGAGAGTGAGTGCAGGGCAGTGAAGGAGGAGGTGAGTGTGAGTGGAGGGCAGGGAAGGAGGAGGTGAGAGTGAGTGCAGGGCAGTGAAGGAGGAGGTGAGAGTGAGTGCAGGGCAGTGAAGGAGGAGGTGAGAGTGAGTGCAGGGCAGTGAAGGAGGAGGTGATGGTCAGTGGGTGGTGAAGGTGAGGGTGGACGCAAGGCAGTGAAGGAGAAGATTACTGTGAGTACAAGGCAGTGATGGAGGACGTGAGGGTGAGTGCAGGGCCTGAGAAGGAGGAGGTGAGAGTGAGTGCAGGGCAGTGAAGGAGGAGGTGAGAGTGAGTGCAGGGCCTGAGAAGGAGGAGGTGAGAGTGAGTGCAGGGCAGTGAAGGAGGAGGTGAGAGTGAGTGCAGGGCAGTGAAGGAGGAGGTGATGGTCAGCGGGTGGTGAAGGTGAGGGTGGACACAAGGCAGTGAAGGAGAAGATTCCTGTGAGTACAAGGCAGTGACGGAGGACGTGAGAGTGAGTGCAGGGCAGTGAAGGAGGAGGTGAGTGTGAGGGGAGGGCAGTGAAGGAGGAGGTGAGAGTGAGTGCAGGGCCTGAGAAGGAGGAGGTGAGAGTGAGTGCAGGGCAGTGAAGGAGGAGGTGAGAGTGAGTGCAGGGCAGTGAAGGAGGAGGTGATGGTCAGCGGGTGGTGAAGGTGAGGGTGGACACAAGGCAGTGAAGGAGAAGATTCCTGTGAGTACAAGGCAGTGACGGAGGACGTGAGGGTGAGTGCAGGACAGTGAAGGAGGAGGTGAGAGTGAGTGCAGGGCAGTGAAGGAGGACGTGAGTGTGAGTGGAGGGCAGTGAAGGAGGAGGTAAAGAACGGCAGAGCCTGTTAAGGATATGGAGTGTTGAGACGACAAAGGAGGTGTAAGAGATGCTACAGAGTAAGGTGAAGGAGGGCAGAGAGGAGGAAAGGAGGTGGGGGTATGATGCAGCAAATGAAGAGCTTAGAAAAGCAACAAAAGAAGAGGTGGAGAAGTGGATGAGCAAGGGAAAGAGAAGGGCAGGAAGGGAGAGGGCAGTGTATGAGGAGGTGAAGAAGGGTTGAAGCAGCACGTGTGAGGTAAGTGTGGCATTGTGCCAGGAATGAGGGAAGGGAGGCAGCGCAGCAAAAGAGGAGGTGGGAAGGCCATAGGCAAGAAAGGAATTATCAAGAGGTAGGTTATGCCAGGAAAGATGGAGTTAAAAGGCGCAGGGAGGGAAGGTTTTGTGGGATACCCTGAAACAATAAAATGGAGGCGAGAGAGTTTAATGGGCGTGTGGCGTTGGAGGGCGTTGCATTGAGCAAGGTGGCGGCTGGTCAGCGACAGAAGGAGGGGAGACAGCTAGTGGCAGGACACGGGAAAGTTATTTTGGGTCAGTAAAGTTTCAGGTGAGGAGGAAGTGGACCAGGAATGGAATTTGGAGCGGGCAACGGCAGCAGAGTGAAGTGAGAGCATCAGGCAGTATGGAATGATGAAGAGCTGGGGTGGGCAGGGATTGGTGAGGTTGGGGTGTTGGAGTAGATGGAGAGGAAGGAACAATGGACCAGTTAATGTATGAGATGAATGAAGACATGGGGTAATGTGGGAGAAGGGAGGGAGGAGAACAGAAGACACGTGTAGGATAGTAGGGTGCAATAGATTAAATGAGGTTATCAAAAGTATGTAGCAGCGAGAATGGAGTTGGGGAAATGTAGGGAATGCAGACAGAAGAGATGCTGCAAAAAGGGGTGTGGTAAGAAAGGTGGGCAGGGAAGCTGCACACGCTTACAAACGAAGAAGGCAAGGAGTGAAGTGGCAGCAGCAGCAAAGTGCACGGAGAGAGAATGTTAGAGTGAAACGTTCCCGTCACTCTAGAGTAAAAGAAGTCCCAGTGCTGTGTATTAACCCTCCATCCCTCCCCCTCTTTTCTCCCCTTGTGTCTCTTGTTGTCTTCACTCACAGTCAGCATCTACACCAACGCCTTTGCATTCACCCAGCTCTGCGGAGTCTTGTGCGCTCCCTGGAACGGGATCCTCATGGACCGGCACAAGCGTGGGAAGAAGAAAGAGGGAGGCACAGAAGGTGAGGACCATCGTATATGCCGCAGCATAAAGCATGTTTTAACTGGCCACCCTCTGCCTGTTCCCAAAAACACTGCAGATTGCTGCTTAATTTGAGCCGGTGGTTTCCGGTGCACACCGTCAGCACTTGATTTTCATCACCGGTGCTTATGACAGTCTACCACATGGTGGCGCTGTCGGTCTAATTTACATATGAGCACAACAATTGTTTATTAATTCAATATACATTGCCGCACAAGCCATTCTTATAGCTTTGGGGGCCTTGAAAAGTCTGAATTGACACACTTACAGGAGTGTAATGGTTAGTAGTTGTGTTGCTACGTCTCTGGCAAAGATGGCAGGGGCAATGGGTGGTTCAAGTTGCGTAGGGCTCCTGACGGTCCTGGCACTCGTGTTTATATATTAAGCACTACTGCAGCTACCATCCAAAATCCTTTAATCAGACAACCACAGCACTGTAAGGTAACAGCTGGAATGCGGCTTGCAGGCTCTAAGTCCTCTGACACCCACCTACAACAGTGTAGTTAACTTCCTGGAACACGTTTGCTTCAAGAACCCTATAATATAGTAGGTAGAATTAAGCATTTTCTGCCACCCCTTCCACCTCCACTTCGCTCCCCAGTACGGTAGGTAAAACCTGCGAATAATAATAATAATAATAACAGGAATTATAAGAGCGCGAACAGATACCTCAAGCAGAGGTGTCCCGGTGCTGAGAGAACAAAGCGGGCTACCCCAAGGACGGTAGGAGTGGTTACATCACTAGGGAGCTTGGGTGAAGAGCCATGTTTTTGAGGCTTTTCTAAAACTGGGCTCCGATTTAATCTGTCTCAGAAAGTTGGGCAACACGTTCCAAAGCTTAGACACCATGCTCCCAAAGGATCTACCTCCAATGCGGGCCTTCTTGAACCTGGGGATGTTCAGAAGGTTCAAGTCATTGGATCTGAGAGGCCTGTTTTGTTTGTAGCTGCGCAGACGTAGTCTCAACTACTTAGGGCAGTTCCCGTGGAGAGAACGGAAAGCCAGCGTAAGTGCCTTGAACTCTATTCTGCTGGCTACTGGCAGCCAATGAAGTATTTTGATATGTGGCGAGATGTGGTGCCGAAACTGGACTCTCCTTATCATTCTTGCTGCAGCATTCTGTACCATCTGCAACCTTTTAATCTAGTAGGCAGGCAGTCCTACATACAGGCTGTTGGCGTAGTCAAACCTAGATGTCACCATGGCATGTATAACCACCTGGCGGCACTTCTCAGGCAGTAGTTGAATGACTTTGCGAAGGCTTTTCAATTTCCTAAAGCAGGCCGCTGACACCTGCGTAATCTGGGCTGATAGGGAGAGGTCGGTCTCCCATTTCACCCCGAGATTTTTTGCCGAGGTTGCAGGGGTGGGTGGGGGACACATCTCCTGCGGCCACCAGAGCTCCGTAGGAGGAGGGCTGATGTTCCCGAAGAAAAGTATCTCCGTTTTGCTGGCATTGAACTTCAGTTTGTTGTTGTTCATCCAGCTAGAGATATCAGTTAGGCAACCCTTAAAATTAGTTAGGGCTGTATCTTTATGTTCTTTGAAGGAGAACACCAGCTGGGTGTCGTCGGCGTAGGATATCGACTTCACGTCCCAGTTAGCAATAAGGGTGAATAACGGAGCCAGACAGATATTAAAAAGGAGCAGGCCGAGTGCTGAGCCCTGGGGGACACAGCACCAGATCTTTTTACGTTTGGATTTAAGGGTTTGAAGAGTGATTTGCTGTGACCGGTTAGACAGGAAAGACCTTAGCCAGCTAAGTGCTGTGCCTCCTATGCCGCTCTCTTTAAGTCTAGACAATAGTATAGCATGGTCCACCATGTCGAACGCGGCGGACAGATCTAGTAGCACCAGCATTGCAGACTCCCCAGCGTCCAAGGTGGCTTTGAGGGATTCAGAGACTTCCAGCAGAGCTGTTTCGGTGCTGAAGCCCGGTCTGAAACTGGATTGAATGTCATGCAAGATACCGGCATTCTCCACAAATGAGGATAGTTGTATTTGTAACCCACTTCTCCGGCATCTTAGCAGGGGCAGGTAAAAGTGTGATGGGGCGGTAATCCTCTGCCAAGCTCTCACGTGACCGCTGGAAACATACAGCCAATGCCTCGTAGCAGATTTCAATCGGCATTTGTAAACTCCTATCACCCCTGAGGGTATCTGGGCACGAGGTCTCTGTTGAAAAGTCTTAAGGAAACGGTGGGAGGAGGGAAGAAAAGCAAGCAGAGAAGGCAAAACCGAGGGCTGAAAAAACAAGCAAGCAGAAAATGTAAAACAGAGGGCAGAAAAGGCAAAACATAGGGCAGAAAAGGCAACATAGAGTGCAGAAAAACAAGTGAGCAGAAAAATCAAAACAGAGTGCAGAAAAAGGCAAAACAGTGGGCAGGGAAACAAGCAGCAAAGGCAAAACAGAGCAAGAAACAAGCAGAAAAGGCTAAACAGAGTAGAAAAACGAGCTGAAGAGGCAAAACAAAGCAGAAGAGGGCATAGCAGAGGACAGAAAATGCAAAACAGAGGGCAGGAAAACGAGCAGAAAAGGCAGAGGGCACAAAAAGAAGCAGAAAGAGACAAATCGGAGCAGAAGAGGGCAGAAAAACAAGCAGAACAGGAGTGCTGTGGTATTGACAATATCTATCCTCACCTCGAGGCATGCTCTGGTATTCACAATTGTCTTTTTCCCATGTTTTCCAAACGAGTCGTGCAATTGATAGTCTTTTCTCTCCTCTGTATCAGTCATTTTGCTATATCGATAGTAGCATGCTCGCTAGAAGTCGTTGCACGCTGGGAATGGCCCTCTTTTCACAGAATTCTTTTCTCTCCCCAGCCTCGAACACCCTGGCCGACCTACGCTCTGTTGTCGCGTCTCTGGCCCTCACTGCCGGGCAGTGTGTTGTCTTCTCCATATTCGCTTCCATCCCCGTCCTGCCGGTCCAGTATGCAACCTTCATCATTCAAGTGGTCAACCGCTCCTTCTTGTATGGCGGCAACGCAGCCTTCATCGCCATGGCGTGAGTATTGACACCTGTCAGTGCGTATGGCCTCAGATGGGCCCCTAACAAGGTAAAATATTTGGGAATCTTGTTCACCTAAAACCTCAAGTAATCCATGGACCTTAATGAAAAAAGGCACTAGACAAAATTAAAGACACACTAGACAAGTGGTCCCCATATTCATCACTTAATGGGGAAGAATAGAATACATCAAAATGATGATCACTCACCTAATTATTTTTTTTTATTAGCATGTCCCTTTCAGATACTTTCTTTACGAAAAAGATTCCATGCTCACTGAGGGCCATATTATCAAGAACAGCGTTAAAATTATCGCCGCTAAAGTGGCGATAATGGGCTTGATAATATGCCCTTGTGAATTCCCATAGAAGCCCAGGTTCACACCAGAAGCCCATTATCGCCGCTTTAGCGGCAGTTTCCTGCCACTAAAGCGGCGATAATTTTAACGCTGTTCTTGATAATATGCCCCTGAGTTCCTATGAATTGCACTAAAAACTAGAGCTACCTAAGAAACTTGGCAGCCTAAACCTGGCAGACTACAAGAGACACCAACATTTTCCTAGCGAAACAGGGAAGCCAATGGTTTCTGCCTACGGTTAATGTCTCCCCCTCCTGGCTCACCATCGAAAAAGAACTTGCTAAACCACTGTCCCTTGCATCCCTCATCACCATAAAACAGACCACTCTGAAAAACAGTACAAGCGCTGCGCAAAGTTGACAACAAACTACCCAGCAAAATGCGTTACTCGCACTTAGCTACCCTATGGCACAACGAATACCTGAAAGTAGAAGGAAGAACGTTGGTCATGGAGGAATGGGCACAAAAATGCATACTCTCAGTACGAGATCCCTGCACCCCTTCGGAGCCCATACCCATGTCTCATCTAAAATCCACTTTCGACCTCAACGATCTGGACTACTACCATTTCCTAAAAATTAAATCACTTATAGCCAGACATAAAGTACCAAGCCCTCCCGACCTGCCCAACACTCTAAAATCATACACTAAAGGCAGACACCTATCTTCCAAACTACTCTCTCTGCTCTCTCACAAAATACTCATTTACCAAATCAGTCTGAGATAAATGGAAAAATCAAATTTCTGCCGCTTAACTGTACGCAGGGGGTCTTGCCAAAGTCGTCATCCATAGGGAAGAACCTTACTCCTAACAAAATAACCCCATCACATTGTCAATACTGGATTTCCAATATGGCCCACTGGACTCCAGCCAAACTTCGTTAAAAAGGCCTTGGGTCCTCGGACACCTGCGGGATGTATGAGCGAAGCAGGCGACTTGAGGCACATGCTACTGGAATGTACCTTCACTCAGAGGTTCTGGCCGCACATCAGCAGTACCATATCACAAGTCCTTCATATGAACTGGACTCCTACCCTAACGGCCATTACACTAGGTATCCTCTCCCCAGACATAAAAGATGCGCTGTTATGTTATGTTAGGGTGTGCTTATAAAGCGCTCTGTCACCGTGGGTTTCCTGGCGCTGATCTGATACTGAGGGAGGCGGAGGAAATCAACCGGATTGTGGGAAGAGCCAAGTTTTTAAGGATTTGCGGAATTGAATAAGCGAGTTGGAGAATTTAAGCGAGGGAGGAAGAGAGTTCCAGAATTTGGGGGCCAAGAGTGCGAATCTCCGGCCGCCGATTCTGCTGAATTTAAAAGAGGGAACAACCAGGAGGCGGAGGTGAGAAGATCTGAGGTTACGTGGAGGGCAGTAGGGACTGATAAGGGATTTCAGGAAGGCAGGGCAAGGGCCGGTTAGGGATTTAAAAGTGAGGCAGCCGATCTTAAAGGCTACCCTCGAAGTGACAGAAAGCCAGTGTAATTTGGTGATAAGAGGTTTGGCGGATTGCCATTTCGGGGTCCCGAAGGCCAGTCTCGCCGCTTGGTTCTGAACGATCTGTAATCTAGAAAGAAGGACCTTAGGCAGACCATGATAGAGAGAATTCGAGAAATCCAAGCGGGAGAGGACAAGAGCCATGATGACTTGGATCAGGGCTTCGGGAGTCAAGAGATAGGCCACCTTCCTGATCCTGCGCAGCTGATACATGCAGGAAGAGACCACCGTCCCTATTTGGGGCTTAAGAGATAGCTCGGAGTCAATAGTGACCCCGAGACTCTTCACCGAGGCCACAGGGGTGGGAGAGGGGCCAAGCTCTGCCGGCCAGAAGTGCGGACCCCAATGGGTAGAGCTCTTGCCAGGGAGAAGGAGCTCCGTCTTCCCGGGATTCAATTTAAGTTGATTCTGGCTCATCCACTGGAGAATGTGGACCATAACCGACTGGAAATTAGAAATAGCAGAGAGAGAATTAAGAGGAAAGATGAGTTGCAGGTCGTCAGCGTAATTGAAAACGGTGACGTCCCACTGCCTCAGAGAAAAGAGAAGAGGTTGGAGATACAGATTGAAAAGAAGAGGAGATAAGGAGGAGCCCTGGGGGACCCCGCAGAGTGAACGCTCCCTAGGTGCCCTAAAGGTACCCAGGCTGACTGTCTGAGACCTCCCGGTCAGGAAGGATTTGACCCATGCCAGCGCCAGGCCCTGGATGCCGGCCTGCTCGACACGGTGGAGAAGGATGTTATGGTCCACCGTGTCGAAGGCGGCCGACAGATCTAAAAGAACCAGTGCCTGGGGGGTCCCCCTGTGAGCGCCGTCTCTCAGAGCATCCAACACGGCCAAGATCACTACCTCCGTGGAGTGGCCGGGTCTAAAACCGGCCTGGTTGGCTTCAAGGAAGTTGGAGCTCTCGATGAACTGAGAGAGACAAAGACAAACAAATTCTGTGGGTGATTTTGGTTACCACCGACCTCAAAGTCATCCTGTCAGAGTGGAAAGACGCATCCAAACTCTCCTCCCAGACCTGGTGGGATTGGGTCTGTTGGACAACGAGGCAGCATCTGTGAGGCCTGCACAAATAACCTGACTGCATTTGTCCTTCACTGGGAACCAAACGCCCTAGGGCAGCGCCTGACTCTCAGAGGGTAGCGTTGCAGGGCAGTCTGAGGCTTACTCAAGGGAGGTGATGTGGGCTAGTAATCGCCATTACAGGTGCGCAGCAATAACACTCAATAATTGATTGTCCAGTCTGTTCTTTGCTTCATAAAAGGAAGAGTACATTTATTACACGCACACACTACTCAATACTATGCACCAATTTACAAATATACATACGCTGTTGGAATTACTTTGTGACATTGCATAACATTCCTACTCCTCCCGCAGGGGGGTGGGGTCCAACACTACCACTCCCATCTATGCCCATCATCTTGCCCCCTAATGCAGTGGGCTGAACATAGCCTGGAGGGAGGGCCTTGCTCACTGGCACCAGCCCAGTGGCGACCCAACCCCTTTATCTCAACAAGCATTTAAAATGGGCAAACCTGCCATGGTGACACATGACCCTGACTGAGCATCTCATACTTACCATACAGTATACACCTCTAAACCTGAGGGGCTAACAGTCAGGGTTGTTCTTCACCTCACTTAGCAGCAAGAATGCATGTTTAGGCATCACTTTGAATTCGATACTTCTCATAGCTGATAACCATTATAATGCATTGCTATCACAGCCCCTAAAAGGCATCATAGTTATAATCACATGATTAAGCATATACTGCCAGACACCCTGGCAGGAATGTCCAGCAACATAACCCCACTTTGCTTATGACTTCACATGACTCATGTGACTTACAGTCCCACATTGAAATAACATTGGTAAATGCACTTCTTGTGCAATTGCACCTCTTCACCTCCAGGAGATGCCATTCTCCAATCATCCCCAGCACAGCCCTCCAAACCATGAAGCAATCCTTAAGGCGCCCCCAGCTGTACAACAAAAGTTCCAGCCCGGTATAAAGTTGATTGCTGGCTGCGCCCTTGAGGGGTTACTTCCAAGGAGTCCCCAGAGACTGGGGGGGTGGAAGGGGGGGGGGGTGGAGGGGGGCACGGGAACTTTCCTCTTTGTGCTGGGGAAGACTGCGTACCTCCTGTAGCTCCCACTGCACCTTTGCACTCACTTGGTGGTGACCCCGTCCTCCTGGGGTCACCACACGCCAAAAACCATCCTCCTTTCATTGCGGGCTGGTCCAGGCCTGCAAGGCATTATGGGCTGTTTCCCTTGCTGCAGTGAATATGATAGCAGCGGCTCCCACGCTGCTCCGGGGAGAGCCATGACGTGCTGCTGGCAGCCTCCCGCCGTGCCATGGCCTTGTAGGAGGGCCTGGTCCAACCCGGAACCCCAGGTGAGTTATGGCAGCTCCGGGAGCCCACCCGAAGCTGCTCCCATCGCCTCTCATCTTCCAGCCTCTCTTCTTCTTCGTGGGGGCCTGGTCCCACCCAGGCATCCCGCATGGCCAGATTGTTGGAGGGCAGCCCAGGGAGCCCACCCCCGTTAGCTCCCTGCCTGGCCAGCACCCTTGCGTGCTGTCACGGGTGCCGGCACCTCTTTTCTGGTCTGCCCGCTCCTGCTGGCAGACACAGGGCTGCCTCCGGTCTGGCGGGTCCTTGTTGGAGTGCGATGACACTCCCCCGCCTTTATGCTGCAGCGGGGGAGTGTGACGGCACTCCCCCCTCTTCTACCACTATGCCAGGGCCCGTAGTTGGGGTCCCAGGCCCCCTAAGGCATTTTTCACATGGAGCGCGACAGCACTCCCCGGCTTGGTTTCTTGACTTCGGGGCCCGGGGTAGGGGTCCCCAGGACATCCTTCACTCTCTTTTCTTCTTGTGGCAGGGGGGACGTGCCATGGCCCCCCCTCCACTCCACCGACACCATCGGGCCCGGAGTTGGTATCCAGGGCCCCCGAGATCTTCACGGGGAGCGCAACGGTGCTCACCTGCTTCATTTTTGGTGAGCCCGAAGTTGGGGGTCCCAGGCCCCCAGAGACCTCTTCTGGGGGGATGGGGGGGGGGGGGTGACGGCGCTCCACACCCTCCAGTGTCTTCAGGGGCCAGGATGGGCTTCTGGCACCCCAGTTGGGGCAATTTGCATGACTTGACTTCTTGTGGGGGCAGCCCCCGGGCCCTGACCCACCCCGGGGGCCCATCTGGGACCAGCGGCGGAGCCACACGTGCTTCGTTGTCAGTCCTCTACAGGGGTCAAAGGGATCCACTACCCGGACCTCGCATGCCGCTCAGATGCACGGACCTGGTGCGTTTCTTTCTCCGTCATAGGTACCTCCGGGAAGCTCTGGACGTACCCGTCTCTGACTTCCATTCCCACTTCGAGGAGCGGGGTATTTAGCGACTCTGTCCTCCAGTTACACACACGTGGCTGGCTCTTAATTAGATACCGCCACCACGATCTTGATTACATTATAGCCTTTCAGCCCTGATGAGTCACATCTCCTTCACGGTGTGACGAAACACGTCTCGGCTGGCTATTATTTTCTGTACTGACCAACAATAGACTTATAAACATTCTTCACCTACATGAACCTTTGTGCTTGACGTTTATTTGAACTTTTACGTACATTTCATGTTGCACGTTATTTCGAGTCCTGACACCAGGACCACCTACTTCATTAGCGTGTGCACAGGATCTGTTCTTCTATTTTGGTTTAGGCCTTCCTACACCAGTGCAGGGGTTGTTTTTCCTATTGGGTTTGTGTTCCCCTGTCTTGCTTTGCACCGCGTGCCTACTGCACGAACATTTCAGCCCAGTGATCACATTGCTTAGAGTGCCACTGCTTCCTGTTCTCTCAACTCAAACCCATTCTCTTTCAACCTCTATAGGGGTCAAAGGTTGCCTACCTTTTGGGGGGCGTATAGCGGCCCCCAGGTGGCCTATCTTGACCATTTTGGCCTCCTTTTGGTTTGCCCGAGCCACAGGGAGCACTTTCCTTTGCCTGTCTGGTCTCAAGGAGGGTGAGCTCAGCAGAGAGCTGTCTTCACTGGCTCCCTGTGCCAGCCTTTCACCTGGCTAGCCTCCTGGGCCTCTCTTCTCCTTGCGCAGAGGCTCAGGCTTCTGCTCACTGGTCCTGGTCTCCCCCTGTGGCGCAAGTCTGGAGGTTCTTCCTTTCAACTACCCTTGGTGCCATGCTCCAGCCCCAGTCGTCCCCAGCAGACCACACCCCAGAGAGAGCTCCTCTTCCTGTGCAAGACTTTTTAAAATAAAATTGGAGGGGGCTGGCAGGAAGGCTCTACTTGCCCTATCAGGCAGCAACACATCACCTCTCTGCCCCTGTTCCCTCCTTGCTGCCCAGGCCTCTGGGTTAGTTCAAAAATTGTGTCGTCCAGGGGTCTCATGCTACTTGGTCTCTGAAAAGCCCCCTTCCCCCTCTTGCGGCCTTCACTCCAGAGCAGCTTGGTGCCTGGCACCAGGTGACAGCTGCTGATAAACCACCTGTAGCTCCACCCAGCTTCCCTTCTTGGAAAGGAGGCCTTTGCCCTTGGAATGCTTGCCATGAAGGGCTAGGCCTCTGATGCTATAGACTCAGAGGAATGTGATATTTCTAAATGCCCTTGGATTTGAATTCAGCAGAAAACTTCTTCTCACCTAAGTTACAGTGGACTTTCGTGCGTGTCTGGAATTTGTAGGCCCTAGGGAAGTGAAACTATCCCATGTGATCCCCATCCTCATAGAAGAAGAATGGAGGGGTCCTTTAGTGAAAACAGTAAAGCACACTGACTTTTCCTTATGTGTTCCTTCCCAGGGTATAAAGCCTATTCCATGTCACCACCCAGTTTTGCATCATTCCTGTCACACCTTTCAATCTGTAGCTGCTCCTGGGCTGCGCACGTCAGAAATCTCCCCTGCGCAGCCCTTACACATGTGCGTAAGCATGTACACACGTGTCTGCATGTAACCAGCCCGGTGCCCCTTACTCCAACTGCAGCACAGCGGCCTCCTCTCACCAGGGGGACACCGGAAAAATCCACATGCAGTCTCTTTCATCATTAGTTCCCTGTGGGTGAGTTCCAACCTATGAGGCTCTCCCACAGTAAAAGCTCATCAATTGGGTGTTCAAAATGCGAAAAATCCAGGTGGCTCAGATGGTGGGACCCACCTTCTAACAGGGTCCAAATTACCAGAGGTGCAATTAACTCACTGAACACACCCTCGAGACACCACCGCTGAGAAGTTGTAGAATCTGGTTCAAATTAGACAGCCTTATGTCAGCCATGTCCCTAATAGCACTGATAACAAATCCAGTCCACTCCCGCCCTTAACCTAACCCCGCCTATGCATCCTCATCACACCCCTACTCTACTTCTACTCTCCACTCTCCTCCTCCCCTATAACTCCTACTTATCTCTCCGATCCTATTCTCCTCTCTCTCTTCATCCATATGCAAACAAACAAGGTACCTCACACACCTCCCTCAGTAAACAACTCCATTCTCTTACCATAAACACATTAGACAACCCTACCTCAACTTTATAAACAGATACACTCACACCTCCCCTCTTACGCTACATAAAACCCACTTATTATGGGATGTACTGTTGTTTCCATACGGATTGCCGGTACCATTCACCCTTTTGTTTGCTTTCTCTGTATTTTCTCAGCTGTATCCTACTGTTTGTACAAAATCCTAACAAAAACTTTCTGAAATAAAAAAATAAATAAATGGCTATTGCCTAGATAAAATAATGTAAATACATTGTAATGTCTCTGAGCCTGTGGGCATCATTTATAAATGCAGAGCATCAAAAGTGTAAGAATGTGACACAGTCATGTGTTTGCGGCGTGTGCTGCTGTAGCTCACAGGCTGCGCTCACTACTCCCGCGTTGATTTTCTTCCAAGTAGTATTTTCAGTTTCAAGGGGACTTGTGAAACCTTACCTGAATCCCACATTGCACCATGACACAGGGCCCGATTCACAGAATGAACTTAAGACTCAATCTTAAACTTACTACTATTTTGGTATTCACAGAATGCACTCACTACTTTTGGCATTCACAGAATGCCAAAATAGTAGTAAGTTTAGGATTGAGTCTTAAGTTCATTCTGTGAATCGGGCCCACAGGGTCTACCTACGCAAACATAATTTGTTAAAAGCACCTGTCTTCCAGATCTGAGGAAACGTGACTGTGGAGACTTTTCAGGGCTTTCAAGCACTCTGGGCTGGTGTCTTTACTCTACAGGAAGGGTGGGAGCCTGTAGTGGTTGGTTCCTGGCTGCAATCAATATGACCTAAAGTGGTCAAGAAAGATGCTGACACGTTATGCTGATTTTAAATGTTTGACATAAAATGTATTTCTGACAGTGATTTTTTTTTTAATTAACACTATTAAACACATTTAAACATGGTCACTGGTTCAAGTGAAAAGATGGCGATTTTTAACATGTGGTTACTGGTCTTTTAACTCCTCCCATGCTCGTGACGGAACCGCTCCGTCACGAGCCTCGGGTGGGCTGTGCTGGTGACGGAGCGGTTCAGTCACGGCCCGGCCGCTGATTACGCGCCTGTGCGGCGCGTTCTATTGAGCGGGCGGGGCCGTGACGGAACCGCTCAGTCACAAGCACAGCTCACCCGAGGCTGGTGACGGAGCGGTTCTGTCACGAGCATGCGAGCGCCGCGTGGCCCCCCTCCCCCCTAGCGCTGCGGCGGAATTGCCGCCGCAGCGAAGGGGTTAATATAGTGACCGTGACAAAGCCAAGATGGTTGCTCTATGTAGTGATGCGATGACCCTGCAACAATGTCAATAGTCCAGTGATATTAAGAATGGCACCCCCTTATATTGGAATATCTGATATGGCAGTGGATAGTGTGTTTTGGGGGTTGCAACTCACTAGGGGTCAAATGTGATTTCAGAATGTGACCAAAGATATTTCTATGTATCCTATATCTGTTAGTTGGTACATAGCATTTAATGTGTGTGCAATACACGTACTATTCCTTTTGCAAAGAAAATGGACACTCATTCATTGAGTGTTAGAGTATGACAGTCATTCAAGGTGGACAACAGTATAAACACAGTATGTCAGCTGAAGCCCAGCTTCTAATGCATTTAAAGTGAGAAAAGAAAAATGCTCCCACAACCCCTCTCTGATGATTTCTAAATCGTCACCTTATCTCTTTATTGCAACATATCAGTCATTAACTTTGGATTCTTCTCCTTGGATTCTCTCAAGTCCTTCAAGGTGATGAAGGGATCTTTTTGCATTTATTCAACCTTCACATCTAGTCTTTTTCTCTTCCTTCCCCTCTTTGCTGACCGCTTCTTTTACCCACAGTCAGTATCACTGCTTGATGAAATTCTCTTGCATCATTTTAGGAAAATTTGCATATACGCAATGCCGATTAGTATAACTAGGAGCGGTATTAAAAGCAACTTTAGAATTCCTCCACCTACACTACCAAGCCACTCCCTTATCTTAGCAAAACCACTTCCATAGGAGTGGGCGGAATTTTGCGGAGTTGCATCAAAACTCAGTGGAATTCCAGGGAGTTCCGCTCCGCCCTAGCAGTTAGTCTGAGCTGTCAGTGCCAGGCTGCACCTTGCCCTACCACCCATGCAGCTCAGCTGCCAAGAGTTTTAAACCAGGGGTGCGGACTGCTGCCTACCCCTGTGCCTCCCCGATGAAGCTAAGCCCACCATACTTGTTCATAGTAGAGAAGTGTGGCTCAATGGTTAGAGCGGCAGACCCTGTTGCAGTAGTCTGGCCGGGACCAGGGTTCAATTCCCGCCACGGCGGGTCTCGGGCTCAATTTCTTGGGACCTGATAATTCTCGCCTCTGTGCCTATTCTAATCATGAGTCCCACTCTGCACCTCTGGGCAATAGCTTGCTTAATCTCTACAACGGCCCCAACAACGCTGAGGATGCCTGACTTCACCTTGGGGGTGCCCAGGAGTGGCCTCCTCACAGGGAAAGGCCAGGAAGGGTTCCTCGGTGGTATTCGTATAAGCGTCGAGATGCCTACGGGTAGTCGTGCGCTATACAAGTGCGTAATCATTTCAATCATTTCATTTCACCATTTCAATCATTTCATTTCATTTCATGGCTGGGACAGAGCCGCACCACCACTATCACATTGGAACCGCCCATCCCTGTCCCCGCTGCCTTCTTTCCTCCCCTTGGCTTCCATCTCGTTCTGGGATAGAGAAAAGAGTGTGAGAATAAGAGTGGGTGGGGTCAGGTGTGAGAGGCGTGGCCTTCAGAAAGGAGCCGTCAATCTGCAAATACGGGTTATGCAAAGTGGTAAGAACCTTTAGGCAAGGTAATGAGAACTGTTGTGTAATGTTACAGGCTGAGGGGTGTTTTGTTAGTACCCCTAGCCTCAGAATACATAATGGTTGCCTAGGGGATTATGCGACCTGAGTCATTAAATAAAAAGGCAGGCCACTCATTAGCAGTTCCGAACCGGATGCAAGCAAGTCTATTGCATGCCTTACTGTCCACGCTCCGACCCCGCGCACATAGTCCTGGTGTGACATAATATCGCCACCACCCTACCGGGGACAGAACTGCCGACAGAGGATGGTACTCTCTCCACACACCCCCTCAACTGCCTGCAGCACCGACACATGCTGCTCATCCACTCTGCACCTACACCCAAAACATTTAGGGACATTGCAGCAAAACGCACTGACCGTAAGTCAGCAAACAACCGCATAGGAGACACATGCTTGTAGAAATAACAGCTTTCTTGGGCACGTTATGTGTATGCGAGAACCGTTTGTTTCTAGAGTAGAACTATGATAGTACAATTATGATACTGAATGAATATATGGAGCGTCCCTGAACTAGATTTGTTTCGGGACTGAAATAGTACTTTTTATTAGGTCGAGGTAATATCCGGTCTGCCGAAGGCAGAACCGGAAGTACCGAGATTTAATGTTGCTTAGTGTGGACTATTTGTCCCGCCTCTGTTTTTGCCTCTCTCCCATTGGCTGGCTTCCTAAACGGAGGCCAGCCATTGGAGGAGAGAGCTGTCCCTCCGAATAGGCTCCGTCTTTTTCGGATTTGGGGGCGTACATTTTGCTGTTCTTTCGCCAGTGACGTCACCCGTCACTCAGAACAACAAAACACACGCCCCCGCATACGAAAATGACCATGCTTTCTCCGAGGCATTTCTGCTTTGCCTCGGAGAAAGACGGTGGTGGTTTCCAGAGATGCTCTGCTCGTCCCCCCTCCCTCCGCCCGCAGCTCTCCTTTGTCCCGCTCCCCCCCTCCCTCCGCCCGCAGCTCTCCTCTGTCCCGCTCCCACCCTCCCTCCGCCCGCAGCTCTCCTCCGTCCCGAAATGTGAATAATGTCTGCTGATGGAGACATAAACAAGCATGGCTGCCTTAAACAAGCATGGCTGCCTTAACTGTGGTAGTGCTTTAGATGGTTCGGGGGAGTTAAACGCCCGCTGCTGCTGGAGACGTAAACAAACATGGCTGCGTTATCTGTGCCAGCCTGCTCTCAAAGGAACAGAGCCGCAGTGTGAGCCACAGCTGCTGCTATTACCAAGGTATGGAGAGCGGGTGGTCGGTGAAACTGGTCACAATATGCTCCATCACATTCCCTCCCCACTTCTCAGCCTGCAGCACCGTCACGGTGGGTAGAAGGGGCACGCCCTCTGCTATTACGCATTCTAGGACAAACACGTTTTATTATTTTTAGCCCTCACCAAAAATCTCGGCTGGTGCTGAAAAGGGACGTGAAAGCCACCTTGCTATCTGGAAAGCAGATTTCATCATGACCTTTCACGTGGCCGCCATGGTGAAAACATAATTTCACCACCTTAAATTACGGAGAGGTATTTTGCCATTCTGCCAAGGGAGAACCGAGTGGCAGTGCCAAGGGGCGTGGCTCCTCGCCCACACATCCAAGTGCCCCAACGAGAGCTCTTGTCCGTCCCTTCTCTCAGACCCTCTCAGGCCCACTGTGCCCTCTGCACTCTTTGAGGGACGGGTCTGTGCCCTCACACTTCGTGCCGTGCGGCCTGGCCCGTCCTCGCCACCTCGCAGGCCGATGGTCAGTGCTTGGGGGGCATCAGCGCAGCTGTGGCACTAGTCCCCTCAGCCCCAGCTCTCTGTCGGTGCAAACACCAGGGTTTGGTCCATTGTCACAATTACAATCTTTGTTGTGAAAAAAAGAGTTCCTTGGTGGAATGTGGGGCTTTAACCCTAGAACCTGGAACCTCGGAGCTAGGGAACCGGGTTCGAGTCTCGGCAGGGACGCTCAACATCATTTAATCTCCCCGTGCCTAACATAAAATGAAGGCGTCCCTTTGTAACGTAACTGCTTCTCGTGTAAAGCGCTCTGATACCTCCAGGTCTAGTTAGCGCTATATAAAACTCCACCCCAAAAAAACCCTCAGGAGACGGACCCGAAACACGGCGAATGTGACCGGAACCACGAAAAACTCTTAATGTATGTGCCAAATACTTGCTGGTTTCCCTACAGCTCCCCTCCTTACACCCCCCCCCCCCGAGGGGTGGTCCCACTAGATGGTGCACAAGAGAGTCGTGCTCACGTTTTCCATCCACCAGGGATCACGTGTATGGGCAACTCGTGCATCTGTCTGAGCTCAAATATAGCGCCAAGACGTGGTTTCTGAGGCGAGGCTATGCCCTGCCTAACTTGTTCCTTTGCTTGGAATACACGCTGTAATCCGACTGGCACAGCGCCCTCGAATCATTTATTTTCGCAGGGTGCGCTTTAGAAGACCTCATCTCTTAAAATAGTATAGCCAGGCTTGAAATAGATTTGCCAGGGCTCACCCACCAGCCTGCAGCGCCTGCCTCCCCCCCCCCCCCCCCCCCCCCCTGTCCTTGTGTGTCCAAAGCTCAGCCTTTGGAAAGCTGTGAATCATGATGGGTGCTGTGAAGGGAGGGGGTGCCGAGGGTGGCACGGGTTCGGAGAGGCTGTGCTGGGAGCGTGGTCTCCAGGTGGGAGGCTCGGGTAACCTCAACCTTACATATGTGCATCCAGCGTCTCCTGCCTAGGGGGCCTGCCAGCGACGGTGGCGCATAGAAACGAACATATTTTATAGAGGCGCCCTAGCGTTGCCTCTGCTTCAGTGAAAGGGAAAAATGCAGCCCCCCTCCCCCCCCCCCCCATATTTGTTTTCAAAATCTCCCTCTCTGCTAGTTAAAATGTTGGCATGTGTGCGGTGGCACTGCCCCTCCCCCGCAGAGCTGCTCCAAGCTTCCATGTTACTCAAAACCGTAAACTGCAGGTCCGTCCCTCACACCTCTTCATCCCGCACACTGCTTCTAAGCGCTGTGTCCCATGACGCGATAACGGCGCCTCAGGGTCCTCACACTCCATAGAAAGACTTCTCACTCAGGCTCAAAAGCAAAGACACCCTTTCAACCTCAGACCCCACGCAGTGCAGCTAGCAACTGTCTCTTTGGAGCTTGCTGTTTGGATTGTAAATCCATGTTAAAGGTTCACCGATACAAAAGCAACATGTATATTTTGTGTTTTTTCTAGGAAGGCCTTTTTCAAGGTAGTGGGCGTCCCGAGTAATTTCTTTCCGCGAAGCAACTGTTTTTTCGTGATGTTCATTTTTTTCTTTCTGAAGTTAAAGCTTCTTTTTTTTTTTTTTTTCGTACTCCTTTTTCTAGCATACCCCAGCCGCAGCGTGATCATGGGTAGACATTATAGTTGCCTGCGAGTAGGCAGGCCGCAGGACTCTAGTGCCAAGGTTCTCCACTTCACCAGGCAACCCCAAGTAGCTCCTAAAGCACAGCTAGAACCTCTTCTTGCCGTGAAGCTGGCCCTGCCGGCTGACCGTGGATTACCGAGCTCACCGGCTGCAATCGTCCTCTCTACATTTTCTTAGGTGGATGGGTCATTATGCTCTCAGCATCTTTTAAACCTCGGAGAATTGCCTTGTGCAACGAATATCATTGATCCTTATTTCACAAAGGTGCCCTATTTATTTGAACCCAAACTGGCGTTGTGTCTGGAAAAGGTCATCTTTGACGTACTTTTATCCCTAAGTTGTCAGAGTAGTGAGTGCAGAGTAGTGAGTGCAGAGTAGTGAGTGCAGAGTAGTGAGTGCAGAGTGCAGAGTAGTGAGTGCAGAGTAGTGAGTGCAGAGTAGTGAGTGCAGAGTGCAGAGTAGTGAGTGCAGAGTAGTGAGTGCAGAGTAGTGAGTGCAGAGTAGTGAGTGCAGAGTAGTGAGTGCAGAGTAGTGAGTGCAGAGTAGTGAGTGCAGAGTGCAGAGTAGTGAGTGCAGAGTAGTGAGTGCAGAGTGCAGAGTAGTGAGTGCAGAATGCAGAGTAGTGAGTGCAGAGTAGTGAGTGCAGAGTGCAGAGTAGTGAGTGCAGAGTAGTGAGTGCAGAGTAGTGAGTGCAGAGTGCAGAGTAGTGAGTGCAGAGTAGTGAGTGCAGAGTAGTGAGTGCAGAGTAGTGAGTGCAGAGTGCAGAGTAGTGAGTGCAGAATGCAGAGTAGTGAGTAGTGAAGAGTGCAGAGTAGTGAAGAGTGCAGAGTAGTGAAGAGTGCAGAGTAGTGAAGAGTGCAGAATAGTGAAGAGTGCAGAGTAGTGAGTGCAGAGTGCAGAGTAGTGAGTGCAGAATGCAGAGTAGTGAGTGCAGAGTAGTGAGTGCAGAGTGCAGAGTAGTGAGTGCAGAGTAGTGAGTGCAGAGTGCAGAGTAGTGAGTGCAGAGTAGTGAGTGCAGAGTAGTGAGTGCAGAGTAGTGAGTGCAGAGTAGTGAGTGCAGAGTAGTGAGTGCAGAGTAGTGAGTGCAGAGTAGTGAGTGCAGAGTAGTGAGTGCAGAGTAGTGAGTGCAGAGTAGTGAGTGCAGAGTGCAGAGTAGTGAGTGCAGAGTAGTGAGTGCAGAGTGCAGAGTAGTGAGTGCAGAGTAGTGAGTGCAGAGTAGTGAGTGCAGAGTAGTGAGTGCAGAGTAGTGAGTGCAGAGTAGTGAGTGCAGAGTAGTGAGTGCAGAGTAGTGAGTGCAGAGTAGTGAGTGCAGAGTGCAGAGTAGTGAGTGCAGAGTGCAGAGTAGTGAGTGCAGAGTGCAGAGTAGTGAGTAGTGAAGAGTAGTGAGTAGTGAAGAGTGCAGAGTAGTGAGTAGTGAAGAGTGCAGAGTAGTGAGTAGTGAAGAGTGCAGAGTAGTGAGTAGTGAAGAGTGCAGAGTAGTGAAGAGTGCAGAATAGTGAAGAGTGCAGAGTAGTGAGTGCAGAGTGCAGAGTAGTGAGTGCAGAATGCAGAGTAGTGAGTGCAGAGTAGTGAGTGCAGAGTGCAGAGTAGTGAGTGCAGAGTAGTGAGTGCAGAGTAGTGAGTGCAGAGTAGTGAGTGCAGAGTGCAGAGTAGTGAGTGCAGAATGCAGAGTAGTGAGTAGTGAAGAGTGCAGAGTAGTGAAGAGTGCAGAGTAGTGAAGAGTGCAGAATAGTGAAGAGTGCAGAGTAGTGAGTGCAGAGTGCAGAGTAGTGAGTGCAGAATGCAGAGTAGTGAGTGCAGAGTAGTGAGTGCAGAGTAGTGAGTGCAGAGTAGTGAGTGCAGAGTAGTGAGTGCAGAGTAGTGAGTGCAGAGTAGTGAGTGCAGAGTGCAGAGTAGTGAGTGCAGAATGCAGAGTAGTGAGTAGTGAAGAGTGCAGAGTAGTGAAGAGTGCAGAGTAGTGAGTGCAGAGTGCAGAGTAGTGAGTGCAGAATGCAGAGTAGTGAGTGCAGAGTAGTGAGTGCAGAGTAGTGAGTGCAGAGTAGTGAGTGCAGAGTGAGTGTGCAGAGTGAGTGTGCAGAGCAGTGAGTGCAGGTGCAGAGTGCTGTGTGCTGTTGAGTGCAGAGTGCTGTGTGCTGTTGAGTGCAGAGTGCTGTGTGCTGTTGAGTGCAGAGTGCTGTGTTTTGGCAATGTAAATGACAATGTCATTTGTTTATGATTTAAAGGAAAAAAAAGAAATGTCATGAGCAATGCCAATAGCTCTACCTTTAATGTTGCCGAGACCATTGCATTGTAAATGCTTGTTCTTTGCTAAGTTCTTGGTACACTTTTTATCAGCTTCGGAAGGATGAAATGCTGACATAGAATTTGGGATGTACCAACAGGCGGGCTGTTACATACCGATCTTTGCTTCGGGCCATCAACCATCTGAGTTATCTTTTCAGCTTCTAATCAGCGGTAGGATTTTAGGTCACAAGGCTCTGCGAGAAAAGTCTCAGGGATGAGGCCTTTCCATGTGAGTTGCTGTAGCATATTTTTTTCAAACATCTATTTTTTCTGTTTCACAATAAATAAAGTGCCATTGCACATGAGACACGCAATAATGGTTATTGTTGCAGATATGGATTTATAACTTCAGGGATTTAAACAAGTTATACTGGATAATGGTCCATTCAGTACCTTTTGAAATGTTGCTTCTAGGGGAGGACAGACATTTGACAACATAAAAATATTCAATTCTGCGAGTTTGTGCTTCTAAGGGGGAAAAAGTAAATGAGGGCATATAATTAGGTGTGGGCGGTGAGAGGCAAACTCTGTTATATGGCGGTATTGGAGTTTTTTTGCCAAACTCCACGCTCCCAGCAGAGCGCGGAGTTGCAAAAACTCATCAAAATCCGCCAGCGGAACGGAGTTTATAAACCACCCCTACATTAGATTCAAAATTAGAACCCAGCACTACCCAGGGACCGGACTCTTCCAACTCGGTTAGTTCATGCGTAATGTAGCCACCAACTTATCTATGTGCGGCATAAGCTCAGCATTCCAGAGTACAAATGACTTTGCAAACTCAGCCCTCTTTTACAAGAAGCAAATCCAACGCAAGGCGATTTTGCATCATCATAGCTCTCATCGCAAGCAATTCTTTACTTATTACTGTCAGTGCCCCTGCCATGCTAGGAGCAAGTTGATATCCCAATATGTGAGCAGATTTCTAATCTTTACATTATTGAATGCCACTCCTATAGAAGATATAGGTGCTCAAAATATTGTATGCCAGTGAATGATGATTACTAGCCCACGTCATATCCCCTGAGTAGGCCTTGGACTGCTCTGCTTCACTACCCTGAGAGAGTCCAGCACGTCAGTGGGGTGCCTGGTTACCAGTGAGGGGACAATTGTGGACCTATTACTTGAGCAGGTCTTGCATCCTGCACAACTGATGACCTGATTTCTTACGGCTACCTAAGAATGTAATTGCCTTTCTAAATCAAGACATGGCATGCTCCAAGCTTTAGAGATAATCCTGGAATTTCCTGCCCCTGCTCATACCTTTGAACTGGGGACAGACACTGTAAATATCTTTAATCAACTTTGCAATCTGACTCCTGCCTTAAGTTTCATCTGATGCTCGAGGCAACATATTTACTCATGCAACCTTTCTCTCCTACCTTACAGCTCCTGTTTGAAAGAAACAGGCTGTTTAGAAAGAGTGGGCATCCCACCTTCCAAAGGTGGAGAGTGGGGTGGAGTCTTGAGTGGGGGGAGGTATATATGTATCTGTGTGTGTGCACCCACATATTTGTATCTGAGGTGGGATGGGTGTGTGGTGCGTCTGTGATTGAGAAACATTTATTTACAGTATGTGAGTGAGTGAACGAGAGAAAGAGAAGTGCCAAGATGTGTGTGGGTGCAAGAAGGGCAGCATATCACGTGTGTTGAATGATTCAGTGTAGGTGATGTCTGTGTGATGGAGAGAAGACTGTGCCATGACAGCTTTTGTTTGTGCAGAAGTAGAAGGGGGGTAATATGTAGCATAGGAATGTTGTGTGTGGAGGTGTGACCTCGTGGGGTTGAGTGTGGAGTGGGCATCCTCATTGTGAAGTTACTGTTTTGGTGACTATGTCCTTTTCACTTCATTCCCTCAGATTCCCTCTCGCACACTTTGGGAAACTCTATGGCCTTGTGATGGCGCTGTCTGCGCTCGTATCCATCCTGCAGTACCCGTGCTTCGCTCTCGTAAAAGACGTGCTTCATGGAGACCCCTTTTACGTGAGTATTCTTGATGAGAGGGTGCTACAGACCCCTGAGGCTGTGTGTTATGATTGACAAGCCAACCAACACCAGAGCAGCTCCATCCAGACAGTTATCGGAGTGGCAAAAAACTCAATTAGAGGTGTTGTATCATGTTACTCTACCAGGTGCCATCATCATGCTGGATCACAAAGCACCTGGGAGGACGGGGCCTCCTCTAGGAGCTTCATGTAAAGACTGATTCCTGTCTACAGAAATCTAGGAAGTCAGAACCGCCCCCACTGGATCCCCGCTGCCACATACAAACGTAGGGCCCGATTCACCGAATTAACTTAAGACAAAATCCTAAACTTACTACTTTTGGTATTCACAGAATGCACTTACTACTTTTGGTATTCACAGAATGCATTTACGACTACTAACTTTACGTCCCAGAGGCGGAGCTTCTGGCCCAGAGGCGGGTCTTCCGGTTTGGAGGCGGAGCTTTCGGCCCAGAGGTGGGGATTCCGGCCGGTGGTGGAGATTTAAGTGGTTCTGTTGGGTGTGACGCATGATTAATTCAAACACTACTATTAATGTGGTTGAGGCCCCCCCTCCAATGACAACAGTTCAAAACCTCCCAACTAATGACTCGAGGTCTTATTTACTACTTTCAAGTCTTTTACTTGACTTTTTATTCAATGCAAAAGAAATTATTTAGAAAAAGAGAGAGAAGACTGTCCACATAGAATTTAGTGCAAAAATAGTGACAATAGTGAATAGTGATCAACAAGTGACAAATATATACAAGTGAAATTAGAAGTCTATACAATCAATATATACATATATACACAATTGTTTTTCTGTAGGCCGTGATAATTGGATGTCTAGAGATTCTAGATATTTCTTTCAGTTTTGGAATCCTAGAGATCAGCGGCCAGTTACAGGATGTCGACGTTTCGACCCTTCTGCGCCTGGGTGTAAGGTCGTGGCGGGTCTTTCTCAAGACAAGGTGTATTGCACAACAGTCCACAGGTCGTATTGAATCGCCTGTAGAGGTGTTGGCGCAAGGCCAAAAGATCCGCTTCTCAGTCCTATATGTAAAGAATCCGCTGGCTCAATGGTCCACCGATCCGAATGCAGCGGATCGGTGGACCATTGAGCCAGCGGATTCTTTACATATAGGACTGAGAAGCGGATCTTTTGGCCTTGCGCCAACACCTCTACAGGCGATTCAATACGACCGGTGGACTGTTGTGCAATACACCTTGTCTTGAGAAAGACCCGCCACGAACTTACACCCAGGCGCAGAAGGGTCGAAACGTCGACATCCTGTAACTGGCCGCTGATCTCTAGGATTCCAAAACTGAAAGAAATATCTAGAATCTCTAGACATCCAATTATCACGGCCTACAGAAAAACAATTGTGTATATATGTATATATTGATTGTATAGACTTCTAATTTCACTTGTATATATTTGTCACTTGTTGATCACTATTCACTATTGTCACTATTTTTGCACTAAATTCTATGTGGACAGTCTTCTCTCTCTTTTTCTAAATAATTTCTTTTGCATTGAATAAAAAGTCAAGTAAAAGACTTGAAAGTAGTAAATAAGACCTCGAGTCATTAGTTGGGAGGTTTTGAACTGTTGTCATTGGAGGGGGGGCCTCAACCACATTAATAGTAGTGTTTGAATTACTCATGCGTCACACCCAACAGAACCACTTGTTTTATTAACCATTAACTACCCAGGTTCTGAGGGACACAGGGTTACCCCATTTTTGTTTAAATATAGGTGGTGGAGATTTAGCCATGGCTGAAATCTCCACCTCCGGGCTGGAAGCTCCGCCTCCAAGCCGGAAGCTCCGCATCTAAGCCGGAAGCTCCAGCCCGAGTGCGGACGTAAAGTTAGTAGTCGTAAATCCATTCTGTGAATACCAAAAGTAGTAAGTGCATTCTGTGAATACCAAAAGTAGTAAGTTTAGGATTTTGTCTTAAGTTAATTCTGTGAATCGGGCCCGTGGTCTCCTCAGAACATATGTAGTATGACCACATCATATTCACATGCTACGAGATGTGTGCTGTGGGTTTGGTTTCACGTGCCACCACCACATAATTGAAATAACTGACCTTCTTCGTAGTGGGTTTTGGTCTAAACTCTAGTCCTATCAGCCTTTATTGTGTGCTTGAAATGGGGGCCATGCCCGCCTCATAAGAATAGGTGCAGGTATCGTGGCTATATTACACCTTCTCCCAGACATTTTCTTTAGTGCCGGGATGCCCTCTCCTCAATAAAAGCTATAGGTTTTACAAATAACCACATTCATTCATTTATTCATTCTGCTTTACTTACAGTGGTAGTGGTACCTCTCCTTGATGCTCAAGACATCAGGGCCTTCAGTCTCAGGACCTCCTGATTCAGCCTTAGTTAATTCCTTGCTGTTTATTCTCCCATAAATACTTGTTCAACTATAAAGGACCCTCCACCCTGGCAGGAATCAACTTCCGAGGGCTCCTGTTGCACCCCCTAATAAATAACAATTTGAAAATCCATGGACAGGCTTTTAACCTTCTGGATGCCTCCTGGAGTGCTGAACTGTAAAGAGAATTGCTTGACACTACAGTGTGATGGCAGTCATGTTTATTCCTTTTGGTACACTTTAGGATAGACTTAGACTTTCTCCATTTATTTCTAGACAGCTGTCATCATGACAGGTCATACAACATATCTGCATGCCACACAATGGTGGACCAAATAAAATTATTTAGAATGTGTACTCTGGTTTTGCGCAGATCCAGGGTGCAAATGAGGGGTCTGCTGTTCCCAGTTGGTGTGCACCACCATTTACTTCCCCCTTCTGTGTGCACCACCATCCACTGGCCACTTCTGTTTGCACCACCATCCACTGCCCACTTCTGTGTGCACCACCATCCACTGCCCACTTCTGTTTGCACCACCATCCACTGCCCAATTAGGTGTGCACCACCATCCACTGCCCACTTCTGTGTGCACCACAATCCAGTGCCCATGGTTGGACACTGCTATCTACTGCCCATCGTTTGCACCACCATCTAGTGTCCACAAGTTTAGCCTGCAATAATCACGCTGTGAGAAGGGAAGTCGACTTCATTCAAGAATCCAACTGCTCACAAGGAGCAGCAGGTCCAACTGTTAGTCGACGGGAGTCTGCAATGGGAATTAAAGTGAAAAGTTGTACACATCACCTGGGATGTGTACATGATCTGTGTTGATGCTTGTAATTAGACCCCTTAGTACTGGTCACCTTGAATGGAAGGGGTGGTGGGTGGTCTTCCAAAAACATGGGTGTCCCCATCATGCTAGTGAATATTTCCCCTCACTCATCTATGCCCTTTAAGTAAATGACGTAGCAAGTTTGGCTGTAGATACACACGCTCTACATACTACTGCCATCTAGTGTTGGGCTTGGACTGCTGCTACTCATTTTTTTCTCCAAAAAGTCATTGGAGTCAAATCTTCTCAGTGCCTTCTCCTCTGGTCATGATCACACATGGGACTGACTCCATTGCTATATCTCTTTGCCCAGCATCTGGTTTAGGCATATATCAACATTGCTCCCCTGTCGTGGCATCTGAGCTCATTGACTTTCCGTGCCATCTCTGAGAAGACGTTTCGATAGGTCTACTGTTCCTTCAGCCTTCTCTGCTCGAACTTCCCAGGAAATAATCATCGAAGAACTGAGCCCTCAGGGAACCTCTGCCGTGCATCCTCCCTACAGACAGCAGAGAATGAGGACACATCGAAGGTCATGGAAAGGGTGCCTATCAAAAGATGACCTGTGTCACTCAGTGTCCTTGAGCCAACCTCCACGCTGTCTGTAACCTATGCCTATCTCCGGAGCTGGACAGGACCTGCTACTACTCTTGCTCAGCCTTCAGGGTCAAAAAGACCCTTTGTGGGGGCCGACAACAAAATGTACTGGTTATCCTCAGACGTAGGACATCTTCGGCGAGGCTGACCCACTTGGCGACTATGAAAACCAGTTTGGTAAATCATCCGACCTTCTGGCCCACCAGCCCAGTCCCAAAATTGTCAGATCCAACTCCGAGGAACAAGTGCAAGAGAAAGAAATCAGGAGCCCAGAGACCTTCCATTTACCTCCATGAACTCTGTACCTCGTCTGAAGACCACGCTGAGGCACGTGAGTACGGTCAACACTCAAACCACTTCTAAGACACATGAGTGACTGCACGTTGAAGGTGAGCACTGCCACTCTGGTGGTTGGTCTTCGAGCCATGTGCAGACGCCACCACTGCTTTCAGGTGCCCCACTGCCTTTGGACCCCGGTCGGTACCAAAACAAGGCATTGGATCTTCGAAACGAAGCGCCCATGAGTCCAAGACCACATGTCCGTGCCAAAGTTTTAAAGACTGCGCCTCTGTGGAGGCCGAAACCAACATTGGCGGCAAAAATACCATCGACAGCCAACTCTAAAGAGAGGCTGATCCTGAAAGCTCCAGTAGGAGCAGGATGAAAGGCAGCAGCGCCAATCATCCACCCACGCACAATCAAGATCTCCACTTCAGAAAAGACCAGGGGCCCGATTCACAGAATGAACTTAAGACTCAATCCTAAACTTACTACTTTTGGTATTCACAGAATGAACTTACTACTTTTGGTATTCACAGACAAACTTAAGACAGACTTAAGACAAAATACAAACTTCTGTGAATACCAAAAGTAGTAAGTTCATTCTGTGAATACCAAAATAGTAGTAAGTTTAGGATTGAGTCTTAAGTTCATTTTGTGAATCGGGCCCTTTGTCTACAAAGCACAGACTCCTCTTCTAGGGACATTCCACCTTCAGACATTCCTCTCCCACAGTCACCTTCTAAAAGGCCTAAGAATAAGGCTGTGGGCCCTGTTCCTACTCCTCCTCTACCTTATCCTCCACCACCGCCCTCTCCACTGCCTCCTGCCTCATCTCCTGCGACTTCCCCTCATAATACTCCTGAGTACTCTGACACAGGTCGCTCTGGCCCCTACTTTCCAGCAGACGACTATAGCGCCCCAGTCTGCCCGCACCCCACGGAGAATCCTTGGGAGTATTATGAGGTGGATCCTACAGTGGATCCCGTCCTTGTCCCTGTTAGAGCTTACCCTCCAGCAGGCAATACCATAGAGTTACTCAACGTGCAGCCGCCGACCACGAGGTGGATAAGTACGTCACCCCAGAGATGCCCTCCAGAACCAAGTGCTCCCTCAAATACTTGCCCATGCTCAAGGGGTTGGTAAAAACCTATCTTGAGGGCTGTTAAGAGCCCGTGAAATCTTGGGTGCTTACACCCTGCATTGAAAAGACGCTCAAGCCTGCACCCTCAGACCCACTCTATATCAGGGGTCACGTCCCACCGGATTCGTTGGTTGTTTCTACCGCCTAGAAAAGTGAGTCAGCCCGGGTCACAGACGCGCACCTCCTCCTGATAAGGAGAGTAATTGTATTGATGCCGATGGCAAGAGGGTAGCGTGGGGTGACTCCACACACTGGTGCGTAGTCTCTCATTACAGACCGGTGCCTCTTTGTGACAGGGCACAGCAGGAAGGGATGGAGATCACGTCCAACGCCACCATCAGGCGTGCCTTGGGTTCAGCTGTCAGGGGAATGAACACCGCTGTAGCCTCCACTCCTGGCTGCATGTGTTTGGCTTCAAGCCCGGGGTCTAGTAACATCTCATCAAGGCGGAACACCTGTTTGTCTTGCAGGTTGATGAGATGTTGAAAAAAATAAAACAAGACACCAACACCCGTAAGGCCATGGGTGACCTTCACGTCCCTTCTACCAGGGGCCCCTTTCTAAGGCAGCAAACAAGGGGTGAGTCCAAGGCCACTTCCCCAGAATCAATGCAGTCCCATCAATGTCAGCCACAGGGTTGTCACCAACAGTTCCGGTAGAGGCGGAACTCCTTCAAAGGTAACACCCCCATTTGCATTTGGAAGGGACACCGAGAGTACGCCTCATCCAACTACAGAATCACAAATGCAAATTGTGATTCGGTGGCAAGTTACTGAACCTCATTTTGTTTTTTGGACATCACATAAAACATATTTCCCGTCGCAAGCGGCCCGCTGTATTTGCAGCCAGAAAAATGCTCTGTACACTTCCCCATAATCCTTTAGGCTCCACAGACCCCCGCAGACAGAGCAGGTAGACCCAAAAAAGATGTGTCGTTTGTTCCACACCCAGGTGTCCATGAACAAGTCCACACCACTGTTCATGCTAAAGTTGATGTGCATCCAAACAAGGCACAGCCCTGCTTGCAGGTGATGATAGCAGGGGCGGCTCCTCCACTAGGGCGGAGGAGCATCGCCCCACTGCTTTCTTGCAGTGCGAGAAGCAGAAACATAAAATGGTAATAACTACCATTATATGTTTCTGCTGCTCGCACTACGAGAAAGCAGAACAGAAGGGTTTTGCTGCAGGTGGGCGGGCGGGGCTACTCTGCCAGCAGGGGAGGAGTGGTGTGCCCACTCGTGAAGGCGCAATGACTGTTTGGTCGGCCCTCTGGGCCGCCCAAACCAGTCATGCGCACTCTATCCTTTCTCCATGCAGGCTGCATGGAGAAAATGGCCTCCCCGTAAGGCCCTGGCTGGGCGGCGGCCCCACCAATCACAACGCAGCCAGACGCTGTCTGTTTACTGTTCCTGCCGGAGGCAGGAGAGCAGGCGCAGAGCAGGACTGGCGCCGAGAAAACGCGGCACCTGGCCGGCGGACAGGTACGTTTTAAAAATGATATTAACACCCCCTCCACTCGCAATTAATGCCAGCCGCGACTGGAAGATAGGCCCCAATATCATCCCTGCACCGAAGATGGATGATTAACTTTCACTCAACACCTCGCCATGTGCACAACTACCACTGGAGTAGCTGTCATCGAAGGACCAGACGAGAGGTAGGGGAATGGGTGGCACTCCCTCCAGTTCAAAGGCAAGCATTGGCAAAGCCAAACCCCTCAATGGTGAAAATATATTGCTTTTGCCAATGCTTCTCTTTCCCTAGATGGCCACCGTGAGCGCACTGTCTGAATCTTCTTTTGTTTGCAGAGAGCCATTCGAAGGTTCACAATGGATTTTCAACCTTACACAATTTAACAGTAGAGTGGGCAGTGGTTAATTTGAGCCGGTCCTTTGCTCCGACACTTAATTTTCAACACTGAGCTTATGACAGTCTACCACATGGTGGCGCTGTGTGTCTAATTTACAGATGAGCACAACAACCGCTGTATATTAATTCAGCATACTTTAAGAAGGGCTAATATCTGCCGCCCAAGCCATTCTTGTAGCTTTGGGGGCCGGGAATAGTCTGAATTGTCACACTTGTGAGAGTGTGAAGGTTAGTAGTTGTGTTGGTAGAGTCATTGGCCGCGCTGGGAGGGGCAACGGGTGGTGCAAGTTGCTGTGAGCTCCTGATGAGGGCTCCGGAACTTATATTTTTACAGTTTAAGCACTTGGGGTGGGTGCGGTGAGGGAGTGGTACATACTGTCCTCATATTCCTTCCTGTCCTTACCTGCAGGTGAACATCGGATTGCTCATCTTCGTCCTTCTGGCCTTCATCCACCCGGTGAACGTGTTTCGGGAGTGCCGGCGGCGGGAGCGGGCTATGGTGGACGCAGCCGACAAGACCGCTGCCCTGATAGTGGGATAAAGGACTCACCTGGAAGAGGATGGCTCGACAATCTGAGCCTGGACTGTATGAGGAGCGCACGGCTGGCCACAAGGAATGGGACTGTGCTGGGCGCTATGGACGCAGAAGAGGGTCAGTGGTCCCAGCATCCGGGGTGCAGACCAGATACTGCATCTCAGTATTGGATTTATTGAACTTTGAGCAGATGTCAGCTCCGCCTGCTGTGCGTGAGGTGGGGGTCACTGCCACCTCTAGGGAACAATTTTAATTCAAAATGCCATTGTTATAATGTTTTGACATTTTATAGGGAAACTTTCTTTTTGTTAAAGTTCCAGGTTATTTCTCAACCCCTTTCTTTCTCTCTTTCTTTTTCTCCCTGTTGTATTTCTTTTTGGGGGTGGACGGTGGGGTTCCTTGTTATGACTCGAATTTTGTCTTCTTTTTAGTTTCTCTTACTTTTTTTATTTTCCGCTGTTCAGCTTGTCTTCAAACTTTATTCTCTTTTCTATTTTTAAACTTCTATTTTTCTATTTTTAAACTTAGCTATTTTTTATTTTAATTCATTTCCCTCTGTCTTTATTTTTCATTCTGCTTTTCAGTTTTTTTCATTACTCGTTTTTCTTACTTCCATCCCTCTAAATCCACCTTTCTTCCCTTGTCCGTTACTTCTTCTCCTCCCGGCACTCCACCCTCCCCATCAGGTTTTAAAACAGTATTAATTTTTTAAAACTTTTTTTGTATAATTTTAGTACCAGATTGAATAGATGCTTTATAATAAGTGCCATATTTTTTATGTTTTTTTAAAAACATTTTGTTTTTAATTGTAAAAAAGGAAATGGTGCACCGATTGTTATTGCCTCAGAGTTGCACTGCCATGCTTGTCAGGACAAGAAAAACTGACTTTTATAGTAGAGGTCTGACTGAAGTGTATTAAACAAATGGAAACTGAGATTTTACATCCCTTTGGGCATGGCTGAGCCTCTTTAGCAGAGAGCTGGCTATACTAACAGGAAGTCTTTAGAATGTATTTTATATTGTTCATAATGCTAAGGGACTGGCATTACAGATCGGTGCAAGGCCTTTCTCAGGGTTCTGGTGCAGGCGGTTGGTTACTTGGAGGTATCGTGGTGGTGGATACCCACCACCATTTAACACCGACGACTTAGGCGGGCCTCACATACATGAGTGACGTATACACAAGGCCAATGGGAAAACGCAGTTGTTTATCGACTGCTTTAACTGCATGAAAATTAATTTTCAGGCCTTGCTGCCTCACCGCCCCCCCTCCTGGTACATATTTTTGCACATGTCTAACTAGACGGATCAAAAGTTATTACAGTTGTTGCACTCAGTGCTATGACGCGCCACACACTCTGCAAAGGTTTGTTAGTCGCCTTGCAGCTTGTGAACGAGTTGACTGGCATTTGAAGGGGTGACACCTTTGCATAGATGATCTAAACATTTGGGAGTTACTTCAGCCTCTGTTCTCAAAGCCGCAGGTATTTCAAGATGGCGCCCAGACTTTGGAAGAATCCCAAACATGTCGCATCTCTATGTGAGGTCTGATATTATGTATAAAAAGTATTTTGCAGCGAGACATATACATAATTAATAAGACGTGCGATATCGTCTTCAGCTGGGACTTTTTAAATTTTTTTGTTATAAGGCATGAAAATTATGCAGAAGTTTGGGCACTATCTGACAAGTGCAGCAAATTTGTATTCATGCAGGAACAGTCATGACTGCACAATCATGTTGCTCCAGTTGCCTGGCCTAGAGTGTGACCACCTGGTAAACCTGCACCTGAGAAAACATTTTGGAACATTAGTGAGATGTGCTAAATAAATGGGGCACACATTTTATTACAAGAAATGTGTGTTTGTTTTCTGTTGAGTGCAATGTTGTGCTGATTTTACACAATGTATTTTATATTGGAGGTCGAAAGGCCATTGCTAATAAAATGGTGTTCCTTTAATTCCAAGCGCGACAACATTATTCGGTTTTGGTGATGGTGGAGGGTGTGCTGAGCGTATGTAGTTTTGCTGCTCAAGAAACCCATGTGTTGCTGCTGCACTGAAGCCCTTTGTATCAGTCTGTGGAAATATTGAGATGACAAGATGTTGGGATGAACGTCTTCTGCAAAGCGTGGTAAAGCTGTGTTGCCCTGAGGTGTCTTCGGGTAGCCCTGCGCCATTTTCCCCAGCGAGCTCGATAGTCACGTGAGCCCACAGAGGTTTCTCCTGTTTGACATCAGAGGTCTGAGGGCTATGATGCACCGAAAGAGCACCCCACTATTCCAGGGTGACTACCGCCCCCGTATCCAGGCTAGGGGAGACAGACAGCTGTGGCAGCAGTATCAACCGCTGGGGCCAGCCCATTTTACCTTCACCCCTCTCGAAGGACGGCCTACTGGCTCTCTCTACGCTAAACGATCTCCCCAGTCGGCTGGGTGGGGGTCTTTGCCGCCATCATGTCAAGGACATATACAGAGGAGGCCTACACAGTGCGTAGATTTGGGGAAATGGCTGGCTATAAGTCTAAACCAATAAAACAAATGTGCTTCAAAATTCAAAGTGAGACTTTACGAAATGCAGCAGCGTGCAGTCAGTCGCTTTTCCTGACTGGCTTACCGATTCGTATTTTAAAAGTGTTTTTATACACTCTTGAAACATTCTCACACAGCAAACAGTGCTACTCATTTCTTAACATATATCCAATCATTAATTGACAATAAACATTTAACCGTATATGGAAATTGACTTATGAAATCAATAAGAGAAGCGAAGCAGCAGTTTGTACTTTACACTTATGGGGCCCGATTCACAGAACTAACTTAAGACGAAATCCTAAACTTACTACCATTTTGGTATTCACAGAAGGCACTTACTCATTTTGGTATTCACAGAAGGCACTTACTCATTTCGGTATTCACAGAAGTTAGGGGTCCTAACTTTAGGACTCCTAAATGCCTTCTGTGAATACCGAAAGTCTTAATGTGAAGATTTTTATCGGTGTAGGAGTAGTAAAGTTAGGACACCTAACTTTAGGACTCCTAAATGCCTTCTGTGAATACCGGAAGTCTTAAAGTTAGGATTTTTCTCAGTTTAGTAGTCCAAAAGTTAGGAGTCCTAACTTTACTACTCCTGCACTGAGAAAAATCCTAACTTTAAGACTTTCGGTATTCACAGAAGGCATTTAGGAGTCCTAAAGTTAGGACTCCTAACTTCTGTGAATGCCAAAGAGAGTAAGTGCCTTCTGTGAATACCAAAATGGTAGTAAGTTTAGGATTTTGTCTTAAGTTAGTTCTGTGAATCGGGCCCATGGTTTCCTTATTTCTCAAAGCCTTGTAGTCATTGCAAGTACAACACAGGCCAGCATACCCGTTAGACATTCTGCAAGCTCCTATTTACTGTCACAAAATGGAACCCTGAAACAAAATGGATTCCACATATCCTGCTCTTACACTTAATAGTGTCACACAATCAATCTTGATGACCATTATAACCTTGACTTCCTGTTTGATACTAGATTCATGCATGACTTTGAGGAGTTTAAGAAATTACATCCATTTTTACATACTGGTCAGCCAGCTGTGGAGACCTACATATCCGTGCTGTTTCACAAGAAATGCATTAGCGTGCAACAGTTACTATGATTCAGAGGAGCACAAATATGCCCAATCCCATTAAAACAGCTTCCATAAAGTCCACGGTCTTCATCCACCAAGCCAGGCCACTGAATTCGATAAACATCCTTCCCAATGCTAAGTGCTATCGTACCTGTGTGGTGAATCCCATCTACGGCAGGATAAACATTATCAGGATTGTAAGTTCAATGTTTCTGTCTAATAATCTTGAAGAACCGTCCTTCATTGGTCAATAAGATGTCAAGGGCCATTCTATTTTGAAGACCCACACTTCTTATGGCCATCATATCACGGGGGTATTTTTTTCTCCAAAGACACTTATCAGCTTCAAAACCCATGCAGCCATTCTTTATAAACTTATGGTAGGAGTGTACCGGTCGTTGTTTAGCATGAAACACCCTGGGCATAACAAAGGACAAATAATGACTGGGGCAAATAAATATATCATTGCCCATCCACACTCAGTGCTTGGTGGGGGGGAAGGTCTATATAATCTTTGCAGATTTTGCTCCCTAAAAACAGGGGGTCCTGAATGCACGTGTTTACCACTTGTGGTGTTGTTAGTATAATACAGGTTTTGTGTATACATAGGGGTCCTATTGTCTGTTGTTCACTTTCTAAATGGGTAAGTATTGGTTTACCATCTTTCAAGTCTAGGCTGGAATTTCTAACTCCTTTAATATCCCTATCATAATATTCTATTTTTTCCAAGTCCTCTCTTTTGACCTCCGTAACAGCGCAGGGACTTACTGGTTGTCCTTGTGATATCTTGTCCTTAGCCAAAGACGGATATCTGCTCTCATATCTTGTAAAAGGGCACAGCTCATAGTTCTTGTTAATGGCACTACACTTGAGGTCAGTTCATCCTAAGTACTGGTGGGCAGATGTGCGCAAACTTAACAACCTAAAACGTTTAAAGCTGAATAGGATTTCTCCAATAGCTCAGTGTAACACTTTCTCTCATACTTTTGTTCTAATTGTGATCAATCTTTTGCAGGAGTAATAGGGGAGAGGATGTGGCCTAACGGCTAGCGTGGTCGACCTCGAAGCTGGGGACCAGGTTCGAGTCTCGGCAGAGACGCTCCACATCCTGAGATTCTGAGCAAATAACTTAATCTCCTCGTGCCTAACAAAAATGAATGTGTCCCTCTGTAACAAAACAGGTGCTCGTGCGAAGTGCTCGATACCTTTGGGTCGAGTTTTCAATATATAACCCCCACAAACAAGAAAAAAACAAAATGGTAACAGACCTCTCACTCATTAAAATGTAATCGTTCAAAGTTCCTTCTGTCTCTGGAATCTTGATATGTTCCTTGAAGTTGATGAGCAACCCAGCCACCATTATTGCTGGCCAAAGGTACACAACCGAGCTAGTAACCGAAGCCGCGAAGTCGGGCGAAAAGCGGCGATAATATTATCGCTATATTTACAAGGACACACTAACGCGTGTTTCCTTGTATTAGCGCCCGTAGTCAGCACGCATCTCATCGTAAATGAGATGCAAATGAGGCGTGCCTGACAATACTCCATGTGAAAATATCGCTAAACCACCATCGCAATATTTACAAGGACCCCAAACCCTGCGTAGCAATAATCTTAATCGCGCTAACGTGCCCTTAGCTCTGTATTTTAACGTCTGTTAAAATTCAGACTAGGGCATACTTTACATGGGATGTGGATTATGTAGTTACGACCACATGCGCGTATCAGCAATGTTTTAGCTGTTTTTGGGTGAACATCGCTGGTTTGCCAGCGATGTTTGCCATTTTTGCGCTAACGCTGGAATATTGATCACCTAGGTTATACACGTTGTAAATAACGCGCTAACCAGGTGATAAATAACAGCCATAGACTGCGATAAATAGGAAAGCGCTAAGCGCGCACTGCGATATTTATCGCCATCTGTTGCTAATATGCCCTTTAGTCATTGGTTGGAAACAGTAGGCTTCTTCGACCTTAAGTTATAACCTGTCGTAATCAAAGTTGCAGAAAGCTTTTCCTTAAAGTTGACGATACTCCGCTGCTGCTGTTCTGGTAGAACTGCTTTCTTCGTGTGGGAGCCATTCCCCCAAAACTTCAATCGGCGCACTTTACTGCAAAGTTAATTGTCATGAGTACTTGAAATGGGCCTTTCCACTGAGGTTGAAGGCATTGGCGTGCACCTTCACGTACACCCTAACCCCTGGGTGCAAAGTATGCCCTATAGGACATGTTTCCAAATGTGGGGGTGTGGATGCCCTGTATGGCCCACCACAGAAAAGAACTGTGCAGGTTTCCCTAATCCACTCACACAGTCAAGCACTCTATCCACTGTCCAACTCAACACACATTCATCTAGTTTAACTGCAATCCATAACTATTTGTACAAGATATTTCTTATTTACACGTGGGTGTCCAACCACAGACACTGAACCCTGCTGAAGATTTTACTGTGACGACATCTGTGGCCACCTCACTGCTACTGCTGCAATTCCTGTGCACACACAAGCTAAAATGCAATTAGGATCCTTAGCTTCAAAGGACAGTTTAAACAGGACTGCAACTATATCAGCAGACAACAGAAGAAGCATGATCCCTGACCTATGGAGGGTGAGCTTACAGAGACCTGCAAATGGGAAAACTAGTTCCTTCGGGTGGAGCTGTGAGGAGTCTGGAGGACTGGTCTCCTCCCTCGAGGAGGAGATGACGTGGGCTGCCTGCGATCAGGAGTCCGAGTGGCATTCTCCCCCACATCTACAGAAGCGTAAACCAATAAAACAAATAATTAGTAATATTCAACTGACACTTTATGAAACATAGTGGCGTGGAATGAGTCACATATCTGGACTGGCAACTCGAACAGTATCTTTAAAGGGTTTTTATACACTCTTGAAACATCCTCTGCTCCGCTCCGCAGACCGGGCCCTTGCCTCCGTCCCCCGCATCTGAAGAGTGACTGCTGGCGGGAGATCATTCTCCCACCTCGCCGCCAGGACATGGAACACCCTCCCCATCCCCCTACGGCAGACCCAGGACCTACTGACCTTCAGAAGACACCTCAAGACCTGGCTCTTCGAACAGTAGCAGCATTCCCCCCACCCCCTTAGCGCCTTGAGACCTTCACGGGTATGTAGGGCGCTTTTCAAATGCTATGATTGATTGATTGATCCTGGTGGATTGACATACCCAGGAGTTAAACATTTATCCAATCTTAATTGATCATTTGGCTATATATAGATCCTGACTTATGAAATCAACTAGGGAGGCGAAGCAGCAGTTTGTCCTGTACCCGCATGGTTTGCTTATGTTCGATGACATGTGTGGCAGGAGATACACATGCTTAGTATAAGTCTGCATCTAGTGTTGGGCTAGGAAGTGTGCAAGTTGTTTTTCTCTTTTTTTTTATTTCAAATGATTTTATTAGAGAGAGAATTTTATATACAGAGTACAGTGTACAGGTATACATAGAGTAAGCGTGGGGGCAATATTGGTCACATAGAGAGGCCGTTTGTAACCCATCAGGCGCTCAAAGAGCGTAATTGTGGTATGCACAGGCGTCGCTAAGTAATCATGATCTTGGCGCACATTGTCATAATTGGACTTGTGTTTGCCCCCGAGGAAAGAAACGGTTAGTGGTTAGCCGCCAAGGCTATCCCAGTTTGCGGTGGACGGCTTATTGGGTGTGCAGGTGCAGAGCCCCGGCGGTTTGCCTAAGGTGGCTTGTGTGTGCTCAGGTAGTTGTCCAGGTAGAGCCACATCTCACCTTTAGTGTTGGCGTTGGGTGCATGGTTAGAGGTTATGTTGTCCGCCCCCCGTAAGCAGGTGATCCAGTTGAACCAGCTTTTGAAGGATGCCTTCCCTGTGTCTTTCCAGTTCGTTAGGACGGTTTTAACAGCCGCCGTGAGCAGGAAGTCAATCAGATCGCTGTCATTTTTGGTTTGGATCTCGGGAGCCATGAAGGCGGTGGCTAACCCTTGGAAGTCTAGTTGTAATAAGAGGCCTAGTACGCTGTGAAGTCATTTATTTTACCCCAGGACTTGACTTTGGGGCAGTAGAGGATGAGGTGTGCCAGATCCCCTTTTTGTTTGTGGCAGTTCCAGCATACGTCGTTATTACGTATACCGTTCGCCGCAAGGCGGGGTGGGGTCCAGTACGCTTTGAGGAGGAGCCAGTATTTAGTCTGTGATAGGGTTGGGGTGACTTTGTTTTGGGACGCTGATGACCAAAAGCGAGACTTCTCCTTCTCACTGAGTCGTCTAGTGTGTCGGGTTTCCCAGTAATCTAATGTTTTGTTGTTAAGGCGTATTGTCACTGGGCTTAGGAGCTTGTATAGGTGTGACGTCTGATGTCCGACTTTGTTTAGGTTCACCATGTATTGTAGTATTGGGGGGGCCCCCTTGAACAGGTCTGCTCTTGTGATCGCCGCCTTTATTTTTAGAAAGTTATATAGTTCCATGTCTGGTAAGTTGTGTGCTTGCTTTAGGTTGTCGAATGTGAGGGGTGCATTATGGCTTTCTAGCTGGTTGGGGTGGAGATACCTTGTTTATACCAGGCGTCCATGTTCAGTGTCTTGTCCCTATATTTTATTTTAGAGTTGAACCAGATCGATTCCCATTTAGTGTTTTTGATGCTAGTCTCCATTCATTTGTCTACTTTTAGGAGAGCGTTCTTGGTGTTTTTGAGTATGATGTTGCTGTTGATCGTGGGGTGTTTGTTCGCTGTGAGTAGGGCTAAGGGGTCAAGGCCATTTAGGATTCTCTTCTCTACTGAGAGCCATACCGGTGTGTACACTTGCTCTGGGGCGAGCCAGTGTATTCCTTGTTTCGCTATGCATGCCTCTTGGAATGTTTTAAAGTTGGTGAGATTGAGACCACCTATGGATTTGTTTAGTCTTAGTTTCTGTAGGCTTATTCTGTGTTTTTTTGTCCCTCCATAGGATTTTGTTTATAAGCTTGTCTAGTCGCTTGTGGAAATCCTGTGGTAACCAGTGGGAGCATGCTAAGCAGGTAGTTAACCGTGGGTGTTAGCATCATTTTTATTGTTTCCACTCTATCCTACCAGCTGATGAATCTTGGTGACCACGCTTCCAACTTATCTTTCAGCTTGTTCAGTATTATTTTCTCATTATGGTCTAGCGCAGTTTTAAGGTCTCTCCCGAAGTATAGACCTAGATATTTCAGGAATTTCTTTTGCCACGCCAGCCCCGAGTTCCCTAGTGCTGCCCTAGTTGTGTGAACATTTAGTGGTTTGCATTCTGATTTGTCCCTGTTAAGTTTGTATCCCGATACTTGTGCATACTCCTCAATGGTGGTCATTAATGCGGTTATCGATGGGCCCGGGTTCTCTGTTATAATGAGGATGTCGTCTGCATATGCCGCTAGTTTGACCGCGTCTCCACTGATTGGGATTCCTCTTATTTCCTTGTTGTTCCTGATCATTGCTAGCAGTGGTTCCAGGCCTAGTAGAAAGAGAGCTGGGGAGAGTGGGCATCCTTGTCTGGTGCCTCTTTCAAGGGTGAGCGGCTCCGAGGTGCCCCCATTGACTACCACGCATGCTTTTGGTTCATTATAGAGCGCCATCACCATCCTCCTCTAGTTACCCCCCAGCCCGAACTTTTGCATGCATCTGTCTAGGAAGGGCCACGACACTCTGTCAAAGGCTTTCTCAGCGTCAAGGGCAATCATGACTGCTGGGTCGTTGCTTGTGGAGGCATGGTTTATTAAGTGGCATAGGAGTCACGTGTTGTCATGGGACATCCTGTTCTTGAGGAATCCCACTTGAGAGTTGTGGATAAGGTTGGGGGGATGCGTGTTTAGTCTCGCTGCTAGGACCTTTGCATATATCTTGCAGTCAATGTTAATTAGGGAAATGGGTCGGTAGTTTTGCGGGTGTTGTGGGTCCTTGCCTTCTTTTGGGATGACTATTATGTTGGCCTCGGCCATTGAGTTAGTCATCTTTCCCTTTTGGATGCAGTACGAGAAGACCTCTCCCATTGAGGGCTTGAGTAGGGGGAGGAAGTGTTTATAGAATCCCGCTGTGTAGCCGTCTGGTCCCGGGGCTTTGTTGTCTTTAAGGCTCGCCACCGCTTTTTCTATTTCAGCTCCTGTTATCTCATGTTTTAGCGATTCCCTTTGTGGTTCTGTCAGTGTGGGCAAGGAGAGCCTGTCTAAGAGACTGGCACCTCCGTCCGCACTGAGGTTCTTATCTTCCCTGTAGAGGTCCTCATAAAACTCTTTAAAGTCCCTGAGGATCTCTTTGTTCGACGTTTGGGATTTCTTTTTGGAATCTATCACTGCTGCAATGGTGTGTTGCCACTGCTTGCTCTTAAGGTATGAGGCCAGCGCTTTCCCCGCTCTATTCGCTGTGCATACGTTTATTGCTTTGTATTTGTTTATCCAGGTGCCCGCCCTTTTGCTCAAGATCTTGTTGAGTTCGTATTTCGTCTTCGTTAGGTCTGTGAGGGTATTCCTGTCTTGTACGTTAGAGATATGGGACGTTTCTAGCTCTTTGATCCATTTCTCAAGTTCTAGAACCTTTTTATTTCTCTCTCTGTTCATTCTGGCTTTAATGGAGAGTAGCTTGCCCCTGACTGTGGCTTTCATGGCATCCCAGAGGGTGCCTCCCTCCGTAACTGGGGTGTCGTTGAACTCTAGGTAATCCTTTATGGTCTCTTCCATCTCTGACGTGTTGGTGGTGTTTTTGAGGATGTCGCCGTTGAATCTCCACCTGCGGCTTATTTGTTCATTATGTCTCCCGCTCAGTGTTAGGCTGATGTGTGCGTGGTCCGAAATTGACCTAGGTGCGATTTCTGTTTGGTCAATGAGGTGTGTGTGAGGCTGACATTAGGATGTAGTCGATCCTACTGTAGGAATTATGTGGGTGGGAGTAGAAGGTATAGTCCCTGGCGTCTGGGTTCTGTAGTCTCTAGGGGTCACTAAGTTGGAGCTTGGCGCACAGGTTTTTAAGGGTATTCTCCCCCTGAGGGCAGTGTCTGGTCCTTTGAGGGTGTCTGTCTGTGTTCTGGTCTAGCACTTGGTTGAGGTCCCCTGCTACTATTAGGAGGTCCTCTTGGGGTAGTTTGCCTAGTCTGTCCTCTACCTCGCTCCAGAATGTCTTGTCTTCTGTGTTGGTGCCATAGATGTTGGCGATGTGGATCGTCTCGTCCCCCCTCTTCAGGCTAGTTATCAGGATTCTCCCTTCTTCATCTGCGTAAGTCTCGTGTAGTGTTTGTTTGGCCTTTTTGTTTATCAGTGTAATGACTCCTCTCTTTTTGTGAACTGCAGGCGAGCATATTGACTGTTCAATCCAGTTCGCCCTTATTCTTTGCGCGTTTTCAGTAGACAGTTTCATTTTTTGGAGCATGCACACATCGCTCTTTAGTTTGGCTAGGTATTCTATAACTTTCCTTCTCTTGACGGGGTGGTTGAGACCCTTGACGTTGAAGGAAACAACTTTGATGTGTGCTAGAAGCTGGGTATGCGGCCTGTGTGTCATCCTACATGGTATGTGTCGCTCTCTAGTGGGATGCCTTTGTGCGTGTCAGTCTGTACTGCTGCTGGGCACAGGGTCAGTTCTTACTTCCATCTTCCTCTGGTGAGTGTTTTGTCTTGCTGGGCTACCTGGTGGTCGTTTGTATCTGTCCATGAGTGAGAGAGAGAAGATAGGGAGAAAGAAGGAAAGCCGGAAACAGGTAAGCATGGAAATAAAAAAGAGCTGTACTCGGGAAGTGTAGTGACTCATCCTCTTACTAGCAGTGTGCATGGCCGTAAACTCCACTGTTAGATTGGTTTTCTTTTGCCATTGGGTTCGCAGGTGTGCTTCAATGCTCTCAGTATAGTTGGTTCCTACTAGGCAGGTTTTGAACGTCTGTATTGTCATCAATCGTGGTCACTTGGATATCTACATCGGTCGCTCGTCGATGCATTTCCAGTCGACCAAGGCCCTGAGGGCCTTTGCCCTTAGGGGCAAACAATCTTTTTTTTGATGTTTCGTCCATGCCATGTCCATCTAGTGATGGAGCGGATGCCATTTAGATTTTGCCCACGCTGCCACGTCAAGTTCCCATGCAGCGACCAACATCTGGTGTGAAAATTGTGCCTTGCTTCGGATCAACAAAAATCCACTTGCACTTCCCCTATAGTAATGGAGGTCTGAAACAGAGCAGAACAGATCCCCAAAGAAGACAACTATAGAGGAGACAAGAGCCCTGAGTCAATAGAGAAGGCGGGAGGGAGGGAAGGCAGCAGGAGAAGAAAAGAAGAAAAAGATGAAACTCCTGATGAAGGTGAATCAAAAGACACCATTTTACGGGAAAGAAGCCCCTTGGAGGGAGTCAACTGTATAAGGCAATTCTCAAAGGGGCACAATAATGTGAGCACCCGTGAGAGAAAAACCAATGGCAACTGAAAGAGGCAAGTGGAGAACTCCACTTGGCAAGGTCCGTGCAGAACGGGGAGGATGGGTGGGCGTTAAGGAATCTGCGGACAGACGTCTCTACCAGATACATCGTTACCAAAGGTAAGTAACTCGTAAATCTGATAGAGACATCTAGCTGCAGATTCCCTAACGCCCAACCGTGGAACTCGGCCACAGCAGGCCAACAGGCAGCTCAAAGCAAAACGCATCCAAGGGATGCCAATAAAAGGGTAATCACTCGACGTAAGGCTCACTGCCCATATGAAACACAGAGTGCATCTAAAGGATGTGAAATGAAAAAGCACCACCACAGAGGGAAACATCCTTTACAACGCAACTTTTACCACGCAGTGCTGTACAACGCAGGTTTTACTACGCATACCATAACAACGCATTACACTGGGGGCGCTCTAGGATAAGGAATACGTTTAATTTACTATCCAACACCTTCCCTAGTGTCCACGGGGACTGTAGTTGGAATAGTAAATTAAACTATTCACTATCCAGCACCCCAAAGTGTAATGCGTTGTAATGGTATGCGTAGTAAAACCTGCGTTGTAACAGCATGCGTGGTAAAAGAATGCCTTGTAACGTCATACATCCCACCACAGAAGATAGGCCTAAGAATACCTAGGTGGGAGGACGAAAGCCTGAAAAGAGCTGGTGTACCGCCGACTCGGCGTGAGCATCAAACAGCAAAACCACATCAAAGGGTAAGTCAACCAGTCGCATTGACAACAATACCTCCGGTGAAGCTGAACTCTCTCCAGAGGCCTCCCGAGAAGAGTCCACAACTCAGCGTCAACACGCGCCAAAACGTCTTGTTTGGGCGCCAATCGTGCCTCGTCAACTGCCGACTGGGCTGCATCCGGCGTCGACGCGCTGAAACTATGACAAGCTCCCCTTCCGAAGAAGGAGAAGGCGCTGGAGCAAGCGAGGCAACCTTTTGGCGCCGCGCCGGCTCTGCCTCATCCATGACAGGCTCCGACTCCGGAGAAAGAAGTGGAGGCGGAGCCGGGGAGGCGAGCCTACAGTGCCAGACAGGTGCGACCCCGGCTCCGGACTGGCGGCCGCCTGCCCGGAAGCCCGGGTGTGCTCAAGGCAGGGGAATGAGCACCGGCAACCACCTGCGGCACCACAGGGAGGCCAGCGGGGCTGTGAGTCGTAGAGGGGGGCCCAGCTGGGCTGCGCCCTAACAACTCCATGTGGACCGTAGAGGGGGACCCAACCGGGCCGCGCCGTAATGACACCACATCTCCGAAGTTCCTGTGGGGCAAAGGCTCAATCAGCGCCAGGGGCGAACCTGCCAGCGAGTCCGTCGGGGATCCCTCAAGAAGTGGAGGCCCGAGAACTCCCCAGGAACGGGAGAGGACCCAAAGGAGGCTTGCAGAGCGGCGGCATATGCCTCCATCTGGGCTCGAGTCACCCCCACACCCGGAAAGGGTGGATAGACGGGGGGACACTGTCAGGAGGGCACGTCCGGAATGTTCCGGGAACCAGTGCCCCGACAACAGAAGAAGGGGAGGTCGAAGACCTGGGCAACAAGCGCCTCGACTTACCAAGTGACGACGACAGCCCCGGACCCCAGAGGGCGATCGACGGCGGAACTGGACAGTAGAGGGACCCACCGTTGATGAAGGGGCCGGGGGGGGGGGGGGCGAGATGACTCCAACCTGGACAGCCGTGCCGAGAGAAGCGTCTTGCAGCGCTCCCGCCGAGAATTCGGCTTCAGGTGTTGGCAAGCTTCGCAGTCCGTGGAGTCATGGAGCTCGCCGAGACACCACATACAAATTAGATGCGGGTCCGTCGTGGATATCTAACGCACACAGGAATTACAAGTTTTAAAGCCCGAAGGCATCGCACACTGTTACTGATGCAAAGCATTAAAAAAGGGCGGCCTGAAAACAGGCCAGAGGAACCGCTCACTCTGGATCCGCGTTGCATGCGAAAAAGTAGGAAGCTGACATCAGCACGCCGGGAGCGACTTATATGACCTCACTGACGTCACGTACGTGGACGACATCAGGGCGGGGTCATGTGGTGCGGTGCTGCTGCTGCTGCAAAAAAAAAATTCCGGATCCATTCCCACGCCTGAGGATATTCTAAGTTAAGGAATCTGCAGCTAGATGTCTCTATCAGATAACAAGGTTAATGGGTCCAGCATTTGAACCTCTTTGTACGTGCCCTCTCAATTCCTCTCATAAAAGGTTACATTTCTCATTGCAATCACTTCACTCAGGCGTGTAAGTAAGCTTCAGGCATTAACTCTAGAAGAACCGTTCCTTTAACTTCATAAAGACAATGAGGTGCTAGGTGCCAATCCTAAAGTGGTCTCTCAATCCATGAAGTTGTCAGTGTTATTTTCCCAACCATATTCAGTTGTGGGAAGAGCTTTACACACATTAGATGTTAAAAGAACTCATGTATTATATTGATAGAACTCAATCATTTCGGAAAACTCAGCAACTCTTTGTTGCTAGAACAGAAGTGCATTACAAATTAATTCATACAGAACATGGGGCCCTATCATCGCCCTATTACATAGAATGTGCTGCCCTGAGGGCTGCCTAGAATCGCGCTGGGGTAGCGTATTCATGTGAAAAACGGAGCGTGTGCTTTAAAGCCGCTCCGTGTTTTCACAGTGCCGGCAGCACCCGCCGGCACTTTTAAGGGGGATTAGAGATCCCCTTGCAGGTGGGTACAGTGACGGCACCCACCTGCAAGGGGATGGCTGGTGGGTCCCTGGGACCCCCTTTCTCCCCTCCAGAGGCCTGACATCAGGGGGCGCACTGACACTGCGCCACCAGGGAGTTTCGTTGCCTCTGAGCCCACTTCTGAAATAGGGTGTGGGTGCAGAGGCAAAGAATTCTCTCATTTGCATGGGGCACGTCCCCATGCAAATGTAGGCCCGCCCACTGAACATAGCGAGGCGCTTTGTGTGCACCAGCGCTATCGGTATTACAGAAGGAGCCGCAGAGCCCTCAGTCAGGCGACAAAGATTGATGGCCATCCAACCCCCTGAGTGGATGAGCTTGTGGAATAGTTAGATGCTGCAAAGTACTGGTGCATCTTGAATCTGACAAGCGGGTACTGGCAGATGACCACAGCACCAAGTGCCAAGGAGAAGACTGCGATTTCTACACCAGATGAGATGTCCTTTGGCTTGAAGAATGCACCTGCCCCTTTTTAGCACCTGGAGAACCATTATTTTGCATGGCTGGAGGAATTCTGTGGGGCCTACCTTGAAGATATTGCGGTGGGTGGCAATTCATGGCAAGACCACCGGAGGCACCTTGGACAGGTGTTGGCTAGGATGCAAAGCTGACCATCAAGTTGAGTGTGTCAGGTGGAGTAGTACTCAGTAGTCTACCTTGGGCATGAGGTTGGGAATGAAAGATCTGTGATGCCATCATTCAGTCTGTGATGGAGTGGGAAGTGCCTACTACCCAGGCTAAAGTGAGGGCATTTGTAGGAGTAATCGGGTATTACAGGACCTTTGTGGTGAACTATGGAAGTATAATTGCACTTGACTGATTTGACTCCCAAGAAGAAGCCCAGAAAAATGATCTAGACAGAAGAGTGGCAAAAGGCATTTGAGGAACCGAAGAAGCCACTATGCACTGCACCTGTACTGAAAGCTTCTGACTACAGTCAGCCTTTCATCATACAGACAGATGCCTCTGACAAGGGAGTTGGAGAGGTATTAGCTCAATAAGATGACAAAAGTAGAGAGCGTGCAGTAGCCTTTATTTATTGGCGGTTACTACCCAATTAAAGGAACTGGCCGGCTATTGAAAAAGAGCTCTCTGCCATAGTGTGGTTCTTGCATTCGTTCCACCTAGATTTCTTTAGCACCAAGTTTGTGATGCGAACCTATCATAAGGAACTGAAACGGTTGATGGCTACGAAGGGAGAGAATCCCAAGTTGTTGAGATAGTCTATTTGTCTGCAAGGGTTAAACTTTGTAGTGGAGCACAGGGCTTGATTGAGCCAAGGAAATGCTGATGGACCTTCCCGCCAGTTTTACTGATCTGATTACTCAACCTCTCCAGGTTGGGAGTTTATTAGGGGTACGGGTCGCTGCCCCAAGTATTCCAGCTGGGGTGATATCTGGTGATACATATAAAGGGGTCCCAGTTGAGGAATAATTTTAGCACAAGGAAAAACACTCAGAAACAAAATCAAACTCATAAGATTCTATTCAATGAGTGATGTTATTTATTCACATCCTCAGTCATAAACGTATTATGTATACTTATTGAAATGTAGAATACGTAATTGCCCAAAGTGCAGGCGTGTGTGAAAAAGGGAAAAGGTGAGATGGGGTTGAAGTGATGGTGAGGATTGAGGTGATATAGAAAAAGTTTGCAGAAGTCACATGTGGTCACATAAGCACATTTATAAGATGACATCACATGGGCATACTAATATTGCCATCAGTTACTTCTAAACATATATATACATTTGTTAGACCTGACACATTTGGCGTGGTTTTTCCCCCATCTTTTTGCCTCTGACTCATGTATTTTTGATGCTGTGCTGGATTTCGTTTTTGCTGGTTTAGATGTTTTGGACACTCTGCCACTGCTGATCAGTGCCAGAGTGTAAGTGCTCCCTCTGTAAATTGTCATATTGATTGGGTATACCTGATTGGCATATTTGTATCACCATGAAGTCCCTAGTAAAGTGCACTGCGTGTACCAGGGCTGGTGATGACAGATGCTACTAGTGGGCCTGCAGCGCAGATTGCGCCACCCACATGAGTAGCCCTAAAATGGTGTCTCAGGCCTGCCAGCGCAGGGCCTGTGTGCAGTCAGTGACTACCATGTCCGCCTGGCCAGTGTCTCCACTGGCTGGGCCTAACCCTTCCCTGTCTGTGCACATCAGTCACCCCTATGGAAGGCTCAGGGCACCCCCCTGGGCAGGGTGCAGTGTAGGGGTCAGGTAGAGCATGTACTAGTGCAGGTCACATGCTCTGGTAGTGGGCAGCAGCCATTTTGTGGGCTCACTGCTGTAAGGCTATCTTGCTCCATAGAATAACATGGTGGAGGCTGGTCCCAATGGATACCAGCCTATCTTCTCATAGGAACAATATGGGACATAAGTGAATGATATCCCTGAACTCAGACTTTAATAACACATCTTTTAGTGAAGGTTGTTTTTAAATTCTGTGTTTGAGAATAGTACTTTTAGAAAGTGGCTGTTCTCTTGTCTAAACCTTTCTGTGTGCCTGGGCCTGTTTGTGGATTGCCTGTCTGGTCTAAGTGTGACAGGGTCTGCAGAGCCCCCGGAGGGGGTCGGAGTCAGCCCGTGGATGAAAGGCAACATCTGCTGCCAGGGAAGCGGGAGGAGATAGCGCCTGGTAGTGAAGGGCTGTGCCTGCCTGGCCACCATGCTGGCTCCCTCTCCTGCCGGCCAACTGTCACCTCTGACCCTGATGCTGACAGGAGAAGGAAACCAGAAACACCCAGCGTTCCAGCAACCCCCAGAACTGGTTTAGACCGGGCTCAGGGCCCCCTTGCACAAAAGACTTCAAAAGACTTCAAAGGACTTCAAAGGACTTCAAAGACTTTTAGGTGTATAAGAGAAGGACCCCTGACTACAGAAGATTAGATTCTAAGATTCTACAATCAAGAAGGAACCTCTGCTGGAAGAAGGACTGCTGGAGAACAAGAGGAAGATTGCCTTGCTGTGTGCTCTAAGGGCTGACCTGTTCTGCTGTTGCAACTGAAAGCTGAGGAGGAGAAAGGGACTTTGCTGTGTGCTGGGACCTTGCCTGCTTGAAACTGCCAAGACTTTGCTGTGTGCTGTGTCTGCAACTGGAATCTCCAAGGGCCTGAGAAGAGCTGGCCTCCTGTTGGGAACCCAGGGTTAAAGGTTCCTAAAGCTTTGCCAAAAGCAGCTGCAAGATCGGGCTGTTGTGACCTGGAACACGTGGTACTCGACTGCGGAGCGTGAGGAAGGGATCGGTGTGCTCATCGGCACATTCCCAGCGAGGGTCGGAGGTTTGTGGTGCCTCCCCTCGTAAAATCTGATCCAAAGTGGTTGAGAGGCCGAGTGGGCGGTCTATTCGTGACCTGCGCCCGCAAACACCCTTTGCCGCCTGTTCACCGCCGCTGCCTGGGGCCAGGATAATCCCTAGAAGTTGCCGCTCGTGGACGGGAGCTGCAGCGGCGAAGATCGGAGCCGCCGCGCTCCCATTGGCTGAAGGAGCCGAGCCCCCTCACCGACGCCACGACGGGATTGGCCCGTGTGCTGCAGCGTCATCGATTTGCCGTGCTGTGGTTGGCTGGTGGACGGAGCGTCATCGCAAGCCTGCCCGGGAGCCGCACTGCCATTGGCTGACTCCCGGGTGTGTCCAAAGGCTCGTCCCCAATGTCGCGACCGGATTGGTCCCCGTCCTCGGGACCTCTGGAGGGCCGTGTGAACGCCGCCGAAGCCGGAGAAGGACTGACCTGACCCCGCCGAGGGATTCCGGGTGAGCGATCCCTGTCCCTGGCCTGAGTCCCCGCGCGGAGGCGCCACGTCAGCTCCCCGCTGCTCCCCGAAGACCAGAGAGCGGGCGGAGGGCTGCCGGGACCGGCCGGGACCAGGGGGAAGCTTACCTTGTCGGCGCGAAGGCGCAAGGATCACGGTGGGGCGCGCTGAGAGCGCCTGGAGCTGAGGTCAAGATCGATTTCACCGGCACGGTGCACCCAGAGCTAGTGGTGAGCCGCGCTCGCGTAGCGTGGACTAAATAGAGTGAGGGGCTGATTTTAACAGTTAAACTACACGCTGGCATTGCTTGATTTTGCTCATTTTTATAGAGCTGATGTGAGATGAGTTCAAGGTATTCTTTTTAAAACTGAGACAAGAGACTTGAGACTATCTTTTATTAAGAGACTTCCTACATACATGCATCCATTAAGATTAAGTGCAACCTTTACCTGAAGAAGTGATTATCGTGTATTACTGCTTTTTACTGCCTGCAACTAGATAAAGTTATATTTTTATAAAATATACTTACCTGTGTAGTCTCAGTTTGTGGTGGATTGGGGATTATTGTTGTGTTAAGTGCAATTATTATACACATTGCTTTGGGGATAAGCCTGCCTGCGCCAAGCTACCTAGAGGGAGAGCGGAGGTTGTCTACTATGTGTATTCCTTCACCCTGACTAGAAGCAAGGGTCCCTACTTGGTCTAAGGTACTTACCTCTGCCAACTAGAGACCCCCAGATCTAACAACATTCCTATCCCAAATTTTTCAACACAGTCAAAAATGTTCTGTTGCAATTGGGTAGGAGAAAACAAATGAGAAGTCGACGTTTCGACCTAAGTTGGTGTAGGATCACTTGCACCTTACTGCGGGGTCTTCATCAGGACTGGTGGGATGGGGATGGGGTAGGGGTGTGGAAGGGCACCTATAATTAAAAACAACAAAGTAAACTAGAGGTATGTACCTATTTTTATTTCATTAGGAGACAAAAAGTCCAATAATTACCAGGATGGCCACTGTGAGTTGCGTGACAACGTACTAGAAAATGGGGGGACGGAAGAGCCCTGAGGCTCTGAACATCAAGGGCCCAATTCACAGAATGAACTTAAGACTCAATCCTAAACTTACTACCATCTTGATATTCACAGAATGCACTTACTACTTTTGGTATTCACAGAATGCACTTATTACTTTTGGCATTCACATAATGAACTTACTACTTTTGGCATTCACAGAATGCACTTACTACTTTTGGTATTCACAGAATGCACTTATTACTTTTGGCATTCACAGAACGAACTTACTACTTTTGATATTCACAGAATGCACTTACTACTTTTGGCATTCACAGAATGAACTTACTACTTTTGGTATTCACAGAATGAACTTACTACTTTTGGCATTCACAGAATGAACTTACTACTTTTGGCATTCACAGAATGAACTTACTACTTTTGGTATTCACAGAAGTTAGGATTTTGTCTTAAGTCTGTCTTAAGTCTGTCTTAAGTCTGTCTTAAGACAAACATAAGACAAAATCCTAACTTCTGTGAATACCAAAAGTAGTAAGTGCATTCTGTGAATACCAAAATAGTAGTAAGTTTAGGATTGAGTCTTAAGTTCATTCTGTGAATCGGGCCCCAAGACAGCTATACCGTAAAAAGAGATAGGGTAAATTCAGAAAGTGGGTTTACATCAGGTTAGTCCCACATACGTCACTGTATTAATACAATATACCGTGCTTAATTCAATAAGCATCAATACTACCCTGCCGGGTTAAAAATGGAAGAAAAATACCATATATCAGAGGACATCACAACAAGCTCATAATATTAAAAATCATTGCTCTTGATTCAAACAGCTTGTATATAATGTTAACAGCCAAAAAACAGACATATCAAGTACGCGCCGAGAAGCAGAAAGTGCCTTAAAAACGTGAGTAACAAAAGACATACCATTAGACTATCACAGTAACACAGCGCACCCTGGGAGAGTTACACACTCATTCCAAATGAAATATTCAATGCAAGATTTCTCATTGCAGTCATGACTGATGAAAAGACATAGCCCTAAACAGGAAATAGTTACCGGATGGTTAAATGCATTCAATTAACTCGTTGTGCCTCTGATTTGGAATATGAACTAAAGAAGTCTTGTCCGACTCCGTTCTTAAATCTAGATAAGGTAAAAGGAGGGGGCGGGGGGGTTCCAGTCAATACCATACTTGATCTTAAGTTTGCATCAAAAACGATTGTACACGCCAACTCCAGCATTACACTGGAGTTGGCGTGGCTCAGTGGTTAGAGGCGGCAGACCCGGAAGCTGAGATCGACCGTGGACCAGGGTTCGATTCCCCGCCTCGGCGGGTCTCGGGCTCAAAAATTCCACGGACTCGACAATTCTCGCTCTGGTGCCTACTCCACTCACGGGGTCACACTCTGCGACTCTGGGCAATAGCTTGCTTAATCTCCACTACGGCCCCGCGGCGGGATGCCTGGCTTTCACCTTGTGGACACCCTGCCGGGGTTTCTCACAGGGGAATACCAGGACGGGTTACCTAAGCAAGCGCCGGGACGCTCACGGGCAGCTGTGCGCTTTATAAGTCCAGCACACACACACACATTTACATCACTCACCGCGAACGTGGCGGCAGGCAGAATCGTGCTAGTAAAATAAAGAAGTCCTGGCCAGCTCCGAGCTTAAATCTAAATAAAGAGAAAGGCCTGGGTTGTAAAACGGTTCCACTTTACACCTACATGATTGTTGAGGAAGTCCCTAAGTAGAGAAACTCACCATGGGCATGGCGGCAGGCAGTATCTCGCAAGGATGAATCATGGAGATGGCGAGCGGGGGGGCGGGGGTTTGTATGAAATCTTTAAGTAGAGCCACCGCGCGCCAGCCGCGCGTGTTCACGCAGCAGCTAGATACCAGTCGGTGACGTTGCCGGTAACAACACGAGAATGACAAAAAACTACCAGCAATACATAAAAGTTAAATCGTGGGCACGAGTAACTAAAACAATAGCGAGAGGAACCCTATGAGAATAGTTACATCATAGGGCTAGAGTCATGGACATTAGGTAAAAGAGAATAACTATAGTGTGAGAGCAAGAATTAAAATGTCCACAAAAGGGCTTGCGCTTGCGCTGGTTGTCAGTATTAAGGTGACATATATAAAATGCAGCCAAAAATGCATACAAGAGCTTTGGAGAATACAGAGCTAACAACTTTGAATGACATGAGCAAATTGGGAAGGAAAAGAACAACAGTATACATGTATTAAATTACATTGGTTGATTAAATGTGTTCATCTGTGATTGACCTACAGTGGGGAAAGAGAAACGAGCGGGAGAACACAATCCTACTTTATTATGCAAACATGAAACTGTAAACTTCTATTCATAAGCACCTTAGCGAAGGCATGCTAATTGTGCGTAACTGGCATTTTGTTCATTTAGCCCATTCTGAATGGTGTCCAAACGGGTCATCCATTTGCTTTCTCGCAAATTGAGGATAGAGGCTATCCGCCTGATTCATCAAGCTAAATTGCACTCGCAAAGGGCAAGATTCTCAGAATCTTGCCTTTTGCGAGTGCAATTTTTGCATTTGGGATTCATCATCCCAAATGCAAAATTCGCTATTTAAGAATTCGCACATTTGCGAAGAATTGAATTTAAGGAATCTCTATTTGAGATTCCTTGAATGCAATTCATGAAGCATTTTAAAATTGCGAAAAAGCAATTTTGGGCCGCTATTTACCGAGAGGTCTAAGTTGCATGTTGCACACATGCATGTCCTTTGGACATGTGTGTGCGCAACACCTGTTTCAATTTGCATTTAAGGGGTGCTACAGGGTGTCCTTTGGACACCCCTGGCACCCTTTAAATCGCTATCTTATTTGCGAGTAGCAAATTGCTAATCGCAAATAAGGAATACTCCCCATTCATTCCTATGGGCCTTTTGGCCCATAGGAATGAATGGGGAGTTATTCCTTATTTGCGACTAGCAATTTTCTACTCGCAAATAAGGAATGTGTAGGAATCGCTATTTATTTAGCAATTCCTACATGAATACCGTTTTGCGAGTCCTTAATAGCGATTCGCTATGAATCGCTATTAGGGGCTCGCAAAATGTGGTTCTGAAAATCTGGACCCTGTTGTTATCCCGATATCAAGGTCCAATACCCGTGTCACAAAACATCAACATACCATGACGACTTTAGTATCGACGAACCGATAATGACTAGGACATCATCCCTATGCATTTGCGTCATGATCGGAGGTTGCCAACACCCCTAAATCATAGTTTCCGTTCCAACCCTTTTAAACTCCATTTTGTAAGCGGCATCCATCTTGTGCCTTGCCCTCACGATAAGTCAATTAAAGGTCAAGCTTGATCCAAAAGGACGCGTCCACCTTCCCTGACTTCCCCCTGACCTGTCCCAACTGACTCCACTGCCTTCAGCCAGACCTGTTTGGGCAGCTCCTCGCCCAGTGGCCGAATACGATAACATCAATGCATAACATTCCACAAACCATTCACTACATACAGACCATGCTTTCTGCAAACATGCACCTGTCCACGTTCCTTGTTTATGGCCAGTTTTATGACTAGGAGGTGCCTTTCTTTATTGAGGTTTCATCGATATCTGATGGGAGTTCCGGGCCTAACTGGGTAATCTATCAACGAACTGGACATCTAAAATGTGGGCTTGCTTATATGACTTCGCTCTTTGTATTATTGTAGAAATATGTGTATAGCCATATCATAAACTCAAGAATTCTTGCTCGAAGCTATTATTTCTGTATATAAGGAGAAGGCTGGTTCTGTAAAAACGAACAGTCTCCCGAGAACCTACTATCCGTGTGGTGTACTTCTGGGACACGTGTTACTTGGTAGCTACCAATAAACTTGATCTTTGACTGCGGCTAGAAGACTCCGTGTTTCTGTGGTCCGGAACAAGGGAGAACTCAGAGGTCTTCGGGTGTTATCCCCTGGCACCAACGGGTTCCTAAAAACCCGTTACCTCAGTTGGCGCCCAACTCGGGGCGATATCAAGCGGCGACGGTCCAAGCCAGATGTTCGTGAGGAGCTTCGTGTGAAAATTCCAGAGGACGGCCAGCCACTCCAGTGACCCCTGTATGTCGACGTGGTTCCGAAGGTCTTTGCTGCGAGGTTCCCCGCGTCCCGACGGTTACGAAGGACTGCTGCCCTGACTATCGCCTTGTTTTGGACCCAGTGATCCTTGGTAGAGCGAAACGATAGACGAGTCTTCTAGCGACGTCACAGATCTTCAAATACTTCAGTTAAGTATATGTGGAGCGTCTCCCAGTCCTTAGTTTGTCCTTAGTTTTTTGGTATCCTTGAGATACGACTTGATTTGGCACTTGCAAGCCCCAAAGCCGAAGGACTCGTGTATTCACGAGAAGTATCGTAATAGATCATCCTTTGAAGTTTGAAGCTAGACTAGTGAGCAAAGATGCCTGGTTTTAGCAGACTTGGAAACTTGTTTTGTCTTGGTTGTAGTAAGGACTCCCGATTAGAGGATTCTTGTCCGGTTCCTCCAATTGGAACTCCAACATATGAGCTCTATGTAAAGCACGGCGTAGGTCCTATCACATATAATGAAGTATGGATAAAATACACCCGCAAGGATGGTGTTTTAAAATGGCCCCAATATGGTAGTTTTGACCCAGAAATCTTAGACAACCTAGAGGTCAAATTGTTCAAGAAAAAAGCCCGGCCGGCGATGTTTGACTCTTTTCGCTTATGGCGCAAAGAAGCCAAACAGAAAGAAATAAAATTAGCAAAAAAGAATAAAAGAGGAATGTCAATGGTACAAGCTGCCATTGCTTACAGAGATAACGAGGAAGAGCAGGGAAGCGAACAAACACTTAGGAGAAAGAAACTAGCAGTAGATAAATGTTACCCAATGCTACCAAATAAGGGACAAGGTCAAGAGGAAAGATCCGAGAAAGATCCATTAATGTCCCACTTATTAAATTCGCCACCACCCTATGCACAAAGTGCCACAGCACCTCCGCAACCTTTAGTTGCACCTCTGGTAGCTGTTATACCGGCTCCTTCAGAGCACCCACCAGCTGTTCTTCAGCTGGCTCCTGTTTCTCTGGTGCAGCCTCCTCAAGGCTCACCGATCACATCTATTTCTCCTACTGTTCCCTATACAACTTCGCCTAGCGCACCTTCTATTTTCTCTGATACTCGTTCTACGAATGTTTCTGTTTCTGATTTGCGTGACTCTGTTCTACCACCAGTTATTCCTCCACTTTCGCCTTCCGTCTGGCATAAAATGGCCAGCATTGTTACTAACTTTCCTTCACCACTTTTTCGGTCGCCTAAAACGACCCCTAATACGGAACGAAGACAATTACGAAGCCAAATGCCTGATTATCAGGAAAGGGAGTCATTGAATAAATTAGCACGGAATTGGGCTATGGATACAGCGAGATATGATGTAGAGTCTGTCATGAACGTCTTCCGTCAATGGGATGAACCAACGCAAAGATACGTCTTTGAGCAGATGTGTGTTTTTCTGTGTGAGGATTTGGAAGATAATGGTCAGAAGAGTAACCAGCAAGAGTTGTGTAGTGTACGATTTAAATTTGGGGAGGGTATGATCGTAGGTCCCGATGTTGAAAAAGCAGTTGAGATATTATTATCACATCGAAGTACGGGTGGTAATTCTGGGTCATCATCTGAATGTGGTACATCTAGTAGGAAAAGAGCGAGACAGTACCCCATGAGAGAGGTTCCTCCGGTTTGGAGGGAAGGCGATGCAAATGCAGTACCGCCGATTCCGCCTCATTTCCAGCGTGTATGGGTACATGTCCCCTGGAAAAGATCCGAAGTTTTAGCACTCAAGCAGACACTACCCGATCCCCGTAAAAACCCGACTGGGTATTATAAGGAGTTGTCGCAAACTGCAAGCTCATGTATAATGAATTTAGCGGATATAGACATGTTGTTTGGGAACGTTGTTCCACATCCTTTATGGAGTAAAATCCGTCATACGGATCATGACCAAGAATTAGGTGACTCGTGGGCGAACATTACAACTACAGATGCTAGACAAGTCGGTGGTTTTAAACCTGAGCCGTTAATAGCTGAACTTCCCGGTAGAATTATAGCGTACATGAAGACAATAATGCCTGAAGTACGCGTAAACTGGGACAAGCTCTCTGCGTGCAAGCAAAAGAAAGATGAGAATGTGTCTGACTTTTTCACAAGATTTGAGGAAACTTTCCCCGACCATAGTGGTCAGGATATGGCTACCGAGGGTGGCCAAAGATTGTTCGTAGACAAATTTGTACATAATTTGCTTCCTGAACTGTGTACTAAACTAAAAGATTCAGAGAGTGCTTGGGCTGTCTCTACGTCAGTGCAGATTTTAGCAACAGCCCAGTACTATGAAAATAGGCGCAAAGACGAGCTAGATAAGGCAGACAAAAAGACGAAAGATTTAAAAACTAAAGTTCTTCTCCAGCAGGCCTATCCGCCTCGTATGGCTAGTCAGCCCAATTATCAGCAACAACAGCAGTATTCGAGAAGCGCGCAAGGAAACGAGTTTTCCCGTCAGCGTGTCCCGTATGGCCCGAATCAATGTGCGTATTGCAAGGAAGAGGGTCACTTTAAAGGTAATTGTCCGGCTCTTGCGCGACGTTTAAACGGCGTTTCAGGTGTAAGGGGAAGAGGTGTTCAACATGCCCCTAGAGGTAGGGGCCGTGGAAATTTCACCCAGAACACAGCTTCTTTTCCGCCTCAGAATTCCATGAATAGCTTTGACCAACAGAATAATGCATCGTCTAAGTCAGCTCAGTACTATGCTGACGACTATTACACCGAACACGAAAATGAGGGTAACGATTGCTAGGACAGCCATGGACAAAGAGAGGGAGTTGTTTCAGTTCCAGTATATCAGAATGGACCTTATGTCGAGGTAATTACATCAGGAGTGTCAGAGCCATTTCTGCTGGATACTGGTGCTACAAAAAGTTCTATTATGCACTCGAAACTTCCTGGCGCACCTTTGTCTGGCGAAATGAATGTCTCAGTAGGTTTCTCTGGCGCCCCTGTTAGAAACCCGATCTCTAGTCCTATATCACTTTCTGTTGGCCCATGCGAGTTGGAAGCACCCCTCATTCTTACGACAGGTTGCGGTGAAAATTTGTTAGGTTTGGATTTGCTAAAAAGGTTATATGCGACTCTATACTGTTCCCCCTTGGGAGTTAACTTACTTTAGGTAAGAACGTCATTTCTCCAATGTATTTGTCAAAGGAAAATATTCCAACTGAATTGTTATCACTTCCTGATATACTTTGGGCGAATGGTTCTAATGATGTCGGTCGTTTGGAGATAGCACCGTATGTCATAACTTTGAAAGTCAACGTTAGGTTGCCACGTATTCCCCAATACAAAATATCTAGCGAATGCGAAAAGGCGTTGTTGTCGATCGTTTATGATCTAATCGATAAAAATGTCATCGAAGAAACAACAGGTAATGTTTGTAACAGTCCAGTTTTGCCAGTCTTAAAACGTACTGATCCTTCACAGCCCCCTGTGTATAGGTTTGTGATTGACCTCAGAGAAGTAAATAAGGTAGTTATCCCACAGTTTCCGGTTGTACCCGACATTACTGCTTTATTGACAATGGTTCCAGCTTCAGCAGCTTGGTTCTCGGTGATTGACCTGAAGAACGCTTTCTTCAGCATCCCGATTGCTGAAGAGAGTAGAGACCTTTTCGGCTTCAATTTAGGAGGACGAAGCTTCCGCTTCAAGTGCGCTCCTCAAGGCTACTGCGAAAGCCCATCAATATTCAGTCAGGCTCTGAAAACACAACTAGACACAATTGTGCTGCCAGATGGGTCAACTTTGATTCAGTACGTAGACGATCTGCTGATCGCTGCAGACACTGAAGAAATTTGCAAGCAAGCCACGTTGTCATTATTGCATCATTTATGTGACATGAAGCACAAAGTCTCTCTTTCCAAACTACAATTTTGTCGACAAGACGTAACCTACTTAGGTCACATCTTATCGAAGGAGGGAAGGAGACTGACACCAGAAAGAATACAGGCAATCGCAGAACTAAGTGCCCCAAGGACACAGAGAGAGGTTCGAGCCTTCTTGGGCATTACATCGTACTGTAGACAATGGATACCGAATTTCTCACTACTAGCTAAACCCTTGCTGGCACTACTCTGTAAAGACACGCCCAATCCTATGCCCTGGTCTGAAGATTGTCAGACGGGTTTCCACGAGTTGCGTGATGCATTATGTTCGGCTCCTGTGTTGGGAAACCCCAACTACAGTAAGCCTTTTACATTATATGTCCACGAAAAGGAAGGTTGTGCATTATCAGTCTTAACGCAATACTTTGGGGACAAACAGCGCCCATGCGCGTATTTTTCGGCAACTCTAGATCCTGTGGCTAAAGCCCTACCAAGTTGTCTGAGAGCAACCGCCGCAGCAGCTGTCTGCATTCGACAGTCTGCTGGATTAGTCATGAATAACACTCTGATCGTTATGGTTCCGCATGCAGTAGACATTTTGCTGAATAGGACAAAGACACAACACCTCACTAGCGCTCGACTATCCAGTTACGAACTTACACTGCTAGCAAGTCACATCCACATAAAGAGGTGTGATACACTCAACCCCGCTACGCTACTTCCCATCCCGACAGAAACAGACACAGACAAGATTGATAACCATGACTGCTGCTTTAGGACAGAAGAAGAGACAAAAGGGAGAGTAGACTTACAGGACACTCCCCTTCCTGAATGCAACAATACTTTATGGGTTGATGGTTCATGCTTCAAGTTGCCGAATGGTGATACGACTACAGCATATGCCGTAACGACATTACACACCATTATAGAGACCGCGCGTATTTCCCACAATTCTGCACAAGCCGCAGAACTTATTGCACTTACCAGAGCATGTGTGTTGGCGAAAGGAAAGCGAGTGAATGTGTACACTGACAGCCAATACGCCTTTGGTGTGGCTCACAGTTTTGGGAGATTGTGGCGTGAACGTGGGTTCCTTACGTCACATGGTGCAAAGATACAACATGGTCAGCTAGTTAATGAGCTCCTTGAGTCACTGACCTTGCCACTACAAGTTGCCATCATAAAATGCAGTGCACACAAAAAGATTCAGGATGATGTTGGCCGCGGGAATGCATTTGCAGACGAGGTTGTGAAAGAAACTGCAAGGAACACAATGAGTCGGATGTATGTTGTGGGTCCCGCTAGATGGATTGCTGATGTGGGAATGTGTGAGGACACCATTGAAAACGTGAAATCGATACAAGCCGAGGCCACTGAGAACGAGGTGAATGAATGGAGAGAAAGTACAGGTAGATTAGATGCGAATGGTTGTTGGGTCGAACTATCAGAACACCAGCGATGGCTATTACCTAATGCATACGTACTTGCAGTAGTAACGATGGCTCACGGAATTGCGCACATCAGTTCGAAAGGAATATGTAAACTATTGGCCCCAGTATGGCAGAATGGTAATATCCCAAAATATGCAGAGAATGTGGTCAGAAAGTGTATGGTGTGTTTGAAGTACAATCCCGGTAGGGGAACCCCAACTCCAGCTGGTCATTTTGCGCCTCCAACGTACCCGATCGAGGTTTTGCAGCTCGATTTCATCCACATGGAGAGGTGCAACAATCTGAAGTATGTGCTCGTCGTTGTTTGCGCCTTCTCCAGGTGGGTGGAAGCGTACCCCCTTAAGGACAATACCGCCTTATCAACTGCCAAAGCCCTTGTCAAAGAGTTCTTCCCGAGATTCGGTATGCCTAGAATTGTCTGGAGTGATAACGGAAGTGAATTCGTAGGATGCGTGATGAAGAGAGTGTGTGAGTGTCTAGGCATACACCAAAAATTCCACGCTGCAAATCACCCCCAATCAGCTGGATTAGTAGAGTGCTACAATGGCACGTTGAAACTCAAGCTAGCCAAGATCCAAGCTAGTACAGGTCTTAAATGGTCTGACGCCTTGCCCCTAGCACTCTTGTCAACTAGGATGACTGTCCATTCCAGATTAGGTCTTAGCCCTCACGAGATAGTGTTTGGCCGCCCAGCCAACGTCTGGGGCGTGCCAAGGCCAAAGAAACTCAGCGAAATAGAACACCCCGTACTGCTTGACTATTTGTGCGAATTAACAACTAAATTACGTGTTTTACACCAACAGGTTCACAGTTCCTCTCCGCCAGCCTCTGACGATCCTGGCCACCTCATCGAACCCGGCACGTGGGTCCTGGTGCGGAATTTCCAGCGCACCAACAACGGACAGCCGAGGTGGACCGGACCACACCTGGTACTACTTTCCACGAGATCAGCTGTTCGGGTGGAAGGCAAAAAGAACTGGGTACATGGGACCCTTTGTAAGCGGGTCCCTCTACCCCTTCCATACGACCGGTGGGTCAATAAAGGACTTGCCGACTCCGAGACAGAATCCGTACCTCGCTTCATCCCTTTCAGCGATGCACGTTTGAAAGAAACTAGTACCGAAAAGGAGAGTGATCATATTTTACAAGGACTTGTGTCACCGTCTATGCAATTGGACACTACTGAACCTGAGACATTGTTTGAAGACCACACCGTACCTGGGAAACGACGGTACAACCTACGGTCTAGACAAAGAGACTAATAAAAATACAAACTAATGTGAATTTCTTTTCCCCTAAGAACTATTTTTGAGCTCTCTCGTCCCAGGGAACTTGCTCATTTTTGATTTTCGAACCGCCATCCGGTTCTGCTGCTAGGGTCGCAGTTGAGGTCTGGGGAGTGCAACTGGGGAAGTTTTAGGTCCACGGTTCTGGTTGGTCCACGGGAGTTACCCTGGACTGAACAGAGCGCGCTCCCTGGCAGAATCAATCTACCACCGCGGGCAGCAACTAGAGGATGGAGTTTCCTAGGGTAGAGAGACCTATCAGACTCACGAACTTTGAAAAACAGTTATGCACGATACTGTCCAAAAGAAGATTCCTGATAATATGTGTTTTAATGTTATGTAGCATAGTTGTGTTTTTGACTGGTTATACTCTATTCGCATTTAAAGTTACCTTTTCGAATGACACCCAGCCACCACCTCCTCCTACTATTTCTCCACACTACTTTCACCCTCTACCTGAACACGAGTCTGCCCGAAGACTCGAATTTGTAAATAACTCTTTCATTCAACTTCTACACCAACACCAGTCCATAATGAACACATCGAACTGTTGGATATGCGGACTCATGCCACACACAACCGATAAGGGGATCCCATACTTCATTCTGCCATTCAGTTATTATGGTTCTCTGTGGGCTTTCCATACCATGTTCCTATTCGCCCTAGAACCATACCCGACCCATTCCACTGAGAGCGATTCCAGTAACAGGGCACTAATTACAGGGATAAGAAATATGAGTAGGGATATTGACACATATCTGACAATCCCCAAAGATGAACTCAGTCCCTACACCCGTTGGAACGTGACTAAACATGGGGTTTACCTGATCAAGAGCCAGGCAGCAAAGAAATCCCGCCCAGTTTGGATAGTGCCCCACCGAGGTCACTTGTGTTTACAGGGTATTGGTAGGGATCCCACAGCACAGTTAGGAAAGAGCATTTGCACAGAAACATATGTGTTCGCTTCCCGAACTTCCCCCATACTCTTAGCAGCCAAAGGCACGTATTTCGTCTGCCACGACCAAGCCTACACATGGTTGCCCCCAGACTTCTCAGGTACATGTTTCATCTCCTTTCTGCTGCCTCCCACCTACACGGCCAGAGCAGATTACCATCGGACAAGGACAGCTAGGGGTGTCGTGAGTAAAGACGAAACCGCGGGTCAGGAATTCGCTGACTTCGCCAAAGGTTTTCTGCCATTTTGGGGTCCTGTGGTGAACAGCAGGAATATTCGTCAGTTATCGAGGATAGTTGAATCCGCCGTGATTACAACGGCCGGAGCCCTTGACAATTTGACAACCGAGCTTCAGTCGGATCGACTTATGACCCTTCAGAACCGAATTGCCCTAGATATCATACTCGCCGATCGTGGTGGTGTGTGTAGAGTCATCCAATCCAGTTGTTGCATCTTCATCCCTGATAATGCGCCGACAGTATACCAGGCCATCTCTAAACTACATGAAATATCTGGTTCCCTTCACGTTGAGAAAGGGGATTGGTCCTTGCTGGGGTGGTTCTGGGAACTGATCACCGGCTGGGGATGGAAAACACTGACCTTCATTGGGATGATCTTAGCACTTCTGTTCATGTTTTGCCTGTGTGTACAGTGCGCTCCTGCACTATGTGGCCTCTGTGCTACTTCGTGTGTACGGAAGCCTGTGTCAAGGGACAAACGGAGTAACAGAATGATGCTACAGCAGCATCTCCGCGAATTTCTTCATACCGATTTGGACTCAGATTAACGTGAGTTATTGCCTTACATAAGGGCAAAAGGAGGGTCTGTGGTTCTGAAAATCTGGACCCTGTTGTTATCCCGATATCAAGGTCCAATACCCGTGTCACAAAACATCAACATACCATGACGACTTTAGTATCGACGAACCGATAATGACTAGGACATCATCCCTATGCATTTGCGTCATGATCGGAGGTTGCCAACACCCCTAAATCATAGTTTCCGTTCCGACCCTTTTAAACTCCATTTTGTAAGCGGCATCCATCTTGTGCCTTGCCCTCATGATAAGTCAATTAAAGGTCAAGCTTGATCCAAAAGGACACGTCCCCCTTCCCTGACTTCCCCCTGACCTGTCCCAACTGACTCCACTGCCTTCAGCCAGACCTGTTTGGGCAGCTCCTCGCCCAGTGGCCGAATACGATAACATCAATGCATAACATTCCACAAACCATTCACTACATACAGACCATGCTTTCTGCAAACATGCACCTGTCCACGTTCCTTGTTTATGGCCAGTTTTATGACTAGGAGGTGCCTTTCTTTATTGAGGTTTCATCGATATCTGATGGGAGTTCCGGGCCTAACTGGGTAATCTATCAACGAACTGGACATCTAAAATGTGGGCTTGCTTACATGACTTCGCTCTTTGTATTATTGTAGAAATATGTGTATAGCCATATCATAAACTCAAGAATTCTTGCTCGAAGCTATTATTTCTGTATATAAGGAGAAGGCTGGTTCTGTAAAAACGAACAGTCTCCCGAGAACCTACTATCCGTGTGGTGTACTTCTGGGACACGTGTTACTTGGTAGCTACCAATAAACTTGATCTTTGACTGCGGCTAGAAGACTCCGTGTTTCTGTGGTCCGGAACAAGGGAGAACTCAGAGGTCTTCGGGTGTTATCCCCTGGCACCAACGGGTTCCTAAAAACCCGTTACCTCAAAAACGGCCCGTTGATGAATAAGGCTGTATATTTCCACCCCTGGGCCTAGAGATACTTTTTCCAGAACCACCCAGCTTAATTCCTCTATTGCATGGCCAGCACTCTTGCAATGATCAACTAAAGGTGCACCTTGGACCTCACACCTAATTCTGCTGTGGTGTTGCAGGATACAGGCTTTAACCTTTTGATGTGTTTGACCTATATATGCCAGGCCACACGGGCAGGTGACACAGTAGATTACACAATTGGTGTTGCAGTTTGTAAATATTTTTAAATCTATAGTGTGATGCTTGTAACTGAATTGTTTAGTTTGTATGCACGTAAGGCAGGCCTTACAGTTCCCACATCTAAAATGTCCAATAGTCATAGGTAAGTTCCACATAGTTTGCAAAGTAGGCGGTTCTGGAGTATCTAGGAAGGAACATACCACATGGTCTTTTATACTCTTCGATCTTTTGAATGAGTGCATAGGTAGTTCACGTTGACCAATGTCATCAGCAATCAATGACCAATGTTTATTTATGATTTTGCGGATGGCATTACTTTGTGTGCAGTATGTAGTTACACAAATCATCCTTTCCATCATCTCGTCTTCCCTTGCATGTGTTGTCAGGAGTGATTCATGTGGGCTGTACCATGCCCGTTTTTGTGCTCTCTTGACAAGTCGTCGTGGATACCCTCTGTCAAGTAGTCTGGCACTCAAGCCTTCCGATTCCTTGAAGTAGTCATCTCTTTTTGTACAGTTGCGTCGCATTCGTAAAATTGTCCTACAGGTAAGTTGTCCCTCAAGCCGCGTGGGTGGTGACTGTTGTAAAGTAACAATTAATTCTGTTCTGCTGGTTTTCGATAAGAGTGTTGTGGAGAGCTTATTGTCTTCATGGAAGATAGTGATGTCAAGAAAGTCTACTTTATTGTTGTCGGGTTGAACAGTAAATTGGGTGTCCTGGCTCTGTTGGTTCAACCAGAGGTGAAATAAGTCGAGGTCTTCCTTAGTACCACTCCATAGCATGAGCACATCGTCGATGTAACGTCGCCACATTGTGACATGGTCTTGGTAGGAGTTATTCTGGCTAAGCACATGTTTCTGTTCGAAATCGTCCATGCAAATAATGGCCAGGTCCGGCGCGAAGGCTGCCCCCATCGCGACACCCTTGGTCTGAAGGTAGAAATTTCTTTGGAATATGAAGACGTTCTTTGTCATGGCAATGGTCAGGAGTGCAACGATAAAGTCCGTTGGTACCGCCATGGGTGCTGTGCGTCCGTCCAATACTCTCTGAATGACGTTCAAGGCTTCCATCTGTGGGATACTCGTATACAACGAGACTATGTCACATGTTACTAATAATTGCCTTGGGGCGTCAAAGTCCATACCATTCACAATTTTATTGGTCTGCATTGTATCACGTAGATATGTTGCCGTCCCTTCAGCGATGGGTTTCAGGAACACGTCGATATACCTGCAGAGTGGCTCCAGGATAGAGCCACATCCCGATACTATCGGTCGTCCCGGGAGATCTTGCATACTCTTATGTATCTTTGGTAAGGTATATATTGTCGGTAGACGTGGGTCATTCTGACTGAGGTATTTGAACTCCAGTTCACTCACAAAGCCTTGGTCCTTGCCTATCTTAGTCAGGTTGAGGATCTCTCGGGCCAGGTCTTTTGTGAGATCACCTCGTAGTTTCTTGTAACTAACTCCATCAGCTAGTTGTCTGACGATCTCACCCTTATATTTCTCAATATCCTGTACCACAATTGCACCCCCTTTATCCTCCGGCTTTATTACAATGTCTCTGTTCTCCCTAAGGGTGGTCAAAGCCTTTCTTTCTTCAATGGTAACATTCAGCTTGGTATTTTTGTAAGTAGACAAAGCCTTGTCCACTTCATTGAGTACCGTGTGCTCATATGCCAAAATTTGGTTGGTCATGGTATTACCTGGTGGTACAAAGGTAGAGGGTACCCGGAGTCCTGTATTGGATGTAGTTATAGATGGGGGACTGTTCCTAAAAAAATACCGCAGTCTAATCTTCCGAAAAAAACTTCATGAGTTCAATCTTGATGGCGAAACGGTTAGGATAAGATGTGGGTACAAAGGATAACCCTTTGGTGAGGATATTGATTTCATTATCCTTTAGGGTGTATGAGGATAGATTTACAACAGGGCTTGATCGTCTATTTACCACCTTTAGACTTTGTGACATGTCGATATCTCCCTGTGGCTCTCCTGGGGGAAATGCACTTGCTTCTGGGTCTTCCCACGTGTCCTCTCCTAGTTGGGGTTGGGAGGGTAGTGGCCTCTCGGAGTTCCTCTTTGCCAATTGCCCCTGCCTCGTGGTGGTCGCCATTGTCCTTCTCCTAAAAAAGGAAGAGGCTGTGGGTGGAACGGACCTTGTGGTTCGTTCCTGTCGCCTTGGTAGCCGTAGCTTGTACTTGGTCCTCCTTGGTCGTTGTCACCATCGGTACTGTAAGAGGAGTCCGAGAAAGTTGTGTAGTTCCTGCGTCCGCGGTAGCCGCCTCTCCCTCTTGCTGTGAAACGGCCCTGAGTGTCTTGGCGATAATAATCCTCGTTAAGGTAAGGGTAAGTATTCTTCTTTTCGTAGTATCTAATATCCTTGGCGAGTTTCTCTAGTTTCCTTTGTTGGGTATTTGTTTCAAAACCTTTGAGAGTTTTGGCAAGGTGGTCCAAGGCTTCCTTAGCACTCGGGGCAGGGGAATTTTGAGGCCACTCCTGCCCAGCATCGGGCGAGGCAGGGCCGGCAGGAGTTGTGTCCGCACTGTGTGGTCACCGGGTCTGTGTAGTAGTCCAGACAGATGGAGCAAATGGTAATGACGCATGCACTTCCACTCGCCTGTTGATGTGAGCCGAGCTTCTCCATTCCTGAGTTCTGTGGGAGAAGCCTAGGAAGTTGTCTTTTGACCAGACATCCATCTGAATTTCCAGGGTGAATTTCCAGGGTGGATTCCCTTGTGGTTGGGCACTAGTGCTACACCCGCTTCGTACATGTATGGATATACACTGCCACCCATGAGGGAGAGTGAGCACCCATTGACAGCTGAAGAAGCTCTTTAAACTTGCATTGAGAAAAGGGCGAAACATCCGAAGTTTCCTGCTTTGCTACGACCCAGAAAGCAAAGATTAGACCTATGACTACGAGGACCCCCAGCTGCTGGGCTCTGTGTTCTGAATGGGGGTGATCTGACCATGACTTTGTGGAGCAGGCTCAATGCTACAAGGACCTGCTCGAAAAGATGGCGCCTTGCCTAGATCAGAGCATCATCTGCCCAGCATGGCCCACAATCAAGAATCCTGTTAATCAGGAGAGAGTCACTTTGCAGGATCTTCTGAAAGACAACGTATGGTCAGGAACCCTGCAACATACCTCTACTCCTCTTCAGCCCAATTGTACACTCGACTCTTGCAGCCATTCAGCAAGCTGAGCCCCTGTGCCAAGTTCAAGTTCAAGTTCAGGAATTTGTATAGCGCACTACTCACCCAGAGAGTCTCAAGGCGCTTGGGGGAGGGGGTGCATTATTTATCGAATAGCCAGGTTTTAAGTTCCTACCTGAAGGAAATGTGGTTCTGGGTAAGTCGGAGGTGAGTGGGGAGAGAATTCCATGTTTTGGCCCCCAAGTAGGAGAAAGATCTTCCTCCCATGGTGGATCTGTGGATGCGCGGAACTGCGGCGAGGGCTTGATTGGAGGATCTTAGTTGGCGGGTCGGTGTGTAGAAGGACAGTCGTGTGTTGAGGCATTCGGGTCCTAGTTTGTAGAGGGCCTTGTGTGCGTGGGTGAGGAGACGGAACGTTATTCTCTTGTTGACGGGAAGCCAGTGGAGGTCTTTCAGGTAACCGGTAATGTGAGCTTGGCGTGGGATGTCCAATATGAGTCTGGCTGATGCGTTTTGGATGTGTTGGAGTTTTTTCTGTAATTTGGATTTGGTTCCGGCGTAGAGGGTGTTTCCATAGTCCAGTCGGCTAGTGACCAGTGCGTTGGTGACAGTCTTTCTTGGTCTGAGGATTACATGGAGGATACATTCTGAGTTTCCCTTTCATCTGTTCTGGTGGAATCCATCTGTCCTAGAGAAACTACCCCGTTTTCCACCTGCTGCAGCTTATTTTAGAACACCGAGTCCTTACATTTCTGAACACTGGAAACATCTTTGTCAGCCATTTTGTGTTTGGCAGATGCAAATTAACTGTGTTTTTGTTTCTGTTACAACAAATTCCTCCCATGCCAGTGTGTGTTTTATAAAAAAACAAAAAGTCCGTTGAGCGGGGGCCAAAAATCCATAGCACCCGCGTCCCAAACTACTGTAATGACTGGAGGGCCTAGACTGTTAAACTATAGATCTGGGTGGGTATTTTGTACGTATTTATTGGGTCACACTGTCTCCGAGTGCCCAACGAATAACCACATTATAGAGTAAACCTTGACTGCTCATCCTGGCAATCATGACATAATAAACAACCAAATCTGAGCCTCTGGAACATTTGAGCAGTGCAGAACACGAGTTGCCCAGCACCCAGTAGAGGCCACGTGACCTGGAAAAAGGTCTTCCAGATGCACTCGATGTGTAGGCTTGTAAGTTCCTAAGACGTTGTGTTCAGTTTCTTCTCTTTTCAGCCTCTTAGGATATGCCAGTTTGGCCGCCGGGCCTGGTTTGGAAATTATCTACAAGGGGCCGAAAGTCCAGGTACTGACCATCTGACCAGAGGTCTGCTCTGGTTTCCCATCCAAACATGTCTGCCCCGTTCTAGCTATGGCCATCTCAAGTGGGGACTGTAGGTCTTTTGCCAAAGTGTAAATAAGTAGGCAGTGCTGTTGCCCTGCCAGTAATCAAAAATAAACATTTGCTGAATGCTGGCACCTGCGCCACGAAACTAGAGAAGTCTCCTCTCTTATATGTGTCTGCAAAGTATACAATCAGGGGCCCTCCGCTTTGACAGAGCCACAATAATCACCGTCAGAAACATTTAGAAAACAGCAGGTTACACTGTGGCAAGTTGGATTACTCATTCCTGCTTAGGGGCTCCTTATAAGTGATAGGAAGAATGGAGCTGCTTAATGCACCGCACATGCTTGCGTCAGAGCGCTACAATTCCCCAGGGCCGCTCGAGAAAGGATGTGATTCATCCATTGGCTCTCTCCATCAAACCTTAAATCTTCATTTGGTCTGGTGAGTGAGATGTGGAGGTCTGTCACAAAGATGGAAGCTGGAAGGTCGAGGAGGACGAGCACAGAGCTGCCTTCTTCGTCTGCCAGGATAAGTAATAGTAGGTGTCCCACAGAGCATCGAGAAATGAATGCCTCGACATGCCATTGAAAAGGCTCCCTTCCGTCCAATTTCCTTGTTTGGTAAATTTTGCAAAGAAAAGGACCAAAAACGAAAACGTCATATTTAAATAAAAGATTCTATAAAAATATATACAGGTTGTATCATTTAGCTTTAAGTTAATATATTTCGTTTAGTCATTTCGAATAGAGTTCGAAAATACGTAAACAGAATGTGTTAAACTCCTCAAATCTTGGCCACCAGATGGCAGTGTGAGACAGCCTGTTGAGAATGCCAGCATAGTTCAGGCCGAATTCACAAAACGAGCATATGTCTTCAATTACCGCGGCCGTGACAGCCGCGATAATTGAAGATATATGGGCTTTGGTGCGCGTAACAGACACCAATAGGCCATAGGCTGAGCTAAGCGACCGCCTATGGCCTATTGCGTGTTCTGTTAAAAAACAGCACGCACCCAAAGCCCAATGAAAATGGACCTTGGAAATAACATGCACGAGTTGTGTGGAATTTCCAGGTCCATTTTTGAAACCCTAGTAAAAGGGCTTTTTGCTTCGCTTGCCCTAAAAAAGACGGCAGCAATCACAGGCAACCAGGCGAGGACACAGCGGGCAGCGGGACAGGGGGACCGTGTGGCGGCTGAGGGGGGCGACCTACCTGGTGACATCTCTGGCTCCCAACATTCTGAAGTACATCATAGGAAGAACATTCCACTGGCAGAGTAAGAGATTGCATGCATACCAACACAGCCAGGACATAACATATCCCCTTTTCTTCCATATAAAACAATGAAGAAAGAAAAGAGAACGGAAAGAAAGAGGAAAGACAAGGAGTAAAAAAATCGGGAACACTGCAAACCAATGAGAAAACAGAACAAGCAAAAGAAGATGCGAAAACATAAGTGGAGAAAACAGAGAAGAAAGACAAAAGGTGAGAATGCCATAAAAATAACAAATTGTTATTTTTATGGCATTCTCAACTTTTGAGAGAATGCCATCCTCCCTTCTACCACAACAACAGAAACCAAAAGCGAAAGCACCAACGACTACCCCAAGATATACTTGCTGGCCAGGTATGTATAAAAAGAGACAAGTCATATAAGACACTATGTTATGTTATGTTATGTTAAATTTATAAAGCGCACGGCTACTTGGAAGTGTCCCGGCGCTTGCTTCAGAAAGAAAGAAATGCACACTCAGCTGATTAAAAAAGCAACATTTTGAGTTTCTTCTTGAACAGCAATGAGTCTTGAGTGCTCAGGGGCAGCAGATTCCAGGCCAAACTAGCCCTGCGCACAAAGGAATTAACACCAAGACGCTGGTGCTTGAACTTCGAGGTCTGCATCAGCAGTTGAGCAGAGGAACGAAGCGGTCTCCCTGGCGCATAGAATGCGAATCTCTTTTGCAGATAGATGGGGCCTATGCCATACAGGGCCAGTCGAGCAATTATCAGCATTTTAAATTTCTGGCGTGATTCAACTGGAAGCCAGTGCAGGGCACGCAAATGTGTCCGCACGCTGTCCCTAGAAGACAAACGCACAAGAAGTCTAACCGCCGAGTTTTGCACCACTTGCATTTTTTTTTACAAGGAAACCCGGACAACCGACCAAGAGGGCATTGGCGTAGTCCAAGCGAGACAGAATGAACGCACGGACCACTGTTTCTCTGGAAGTGCTAGGCAAAAAAGGGAGGAGCGTCCTCAGGCTCTTCAATATGCCAAAGCAGGTGCCGGACAATTTCTTAACTTGTGTCGCAAAGTTCAGATTTTCATCGTAGCAGACGGCGAGGTTTATTACGGCGCCTTTTCTTTCAGAGGGACGGGGGAAACCCGTAGGCCAAAACCTCTCTCTAAAATCCGATGGAAAGGAGCCAAACAACAGCCCCTCCGACTTCCCTTCATTACATTTCAGCTGTGCATTGGCCAACCAGTGGAAGACTGAGGATAAACAGTGTCTTCCACCTTGTGCCAGGTAAACAACAACTGGGTACCATCTGCGTATGCCATGACCTTAGCCCCCAGTGACTCCGCAAGTTACACCAGTGGAGTCACATAGATGTTAAACAGGAGGGGGCTAAGTGATGACCCCTGCGGTACCCCCGTAGTCACAGGCATAGACGCAGATGCACTCGGAGGGAGCCAGACCTGCTGCAAATAGAAGGAGAAGAAAACCTTCAATGAACGAAAGAACAACACAATTATAGAAAAGCAGAGAAGAACACAGAAGAAAAGAAACCAGAATCCACAGATGACACCAATAAGTGATACCAAAAGAAAAACCGGGCAATAACAGGAAATAGTGAGAAAATAGACGTAAATCACTCACACTTCCCATTAGATTAAAAATGTAAATATAAAGAATGATGATGTTAAATCCCAAATGAAAACTGTAAACAAAACACATTAGATTTGAGAAAATCACCAATTGGTATTCAGACCAAATACCTTGTACAGGTAATATGGAAATAAACAGGTGGAGAACGGGTGCACAATGTGCACTGAACTGATGAGATAAAACCCAACAAACACACCACATTAAAACATTGTGCACTGCTGTGAAAGGATTAAACCCTAACGACACACCCTAAGTAGGGTAAAAACAAAATTGTTGTGCACTGTTGAGAAGGAAATACCCTGGAGGTAATTTCCTGTGCACTAAACAGATGGGACTGTAACCCATATGACACCCCGTGTGGAGGCAAAAATGTTGTGCACCGTAGAAAACGGGACCGTAGCCCATGTGAGACATCTGAGAGACAAAACAAAATGTTGTGCACCGTAGAAAATGGGACTGAAACCCATGCGAGACGTCTCCTGAGAGACAAAACAAAATGTTGTGCACCGTAGAAAATGGGACTGAAACCCATGCGAGACCCCTCATGTAAATTTTGAATTTGAATTTGAATTTTGAGTTATTTGTAGAGCGCACATTCACTTGGCAGTTTCTTGGAGCTATAGGATTTCAAACTGTGGGGAGGAGGGAGTTATGGGCTAAAAGCTTGCTTAAACAGAAGAGTCTTGAGATCTTTACGGAACTCCATATAGGAGGGAGAAGATCTAAGGAAGGGGGGGAGTGAGTTCCAAAATGTAGGGGCCAGCACCGAGAATTTCTGGCCACCGGATCGGCTCTTCTTAAACCGGGGGATGACTAGCAGGGATTTGGAGGAAGAGCGCAAGTCTCTAACGGGATTATAGTTGGTGATGGCAGAGTTAATGAAGGTGGGGGCAGTCCCAGCCCGAGCTTGGAAGGTGAGGCAGCCGAGTTTAAAGAGGGCTCTTTGCTTGATTGGGAGCCAGTGAAGGGCCCTAAGAAGAGGGGAGGGGTGATGTAGAGGTCAGGGTTGTGCACCGTAGAGATCCACATATAAATGCAAAAGGGACTGACACCCTTGCATAGCTCCCCTAAGGAAGGTAGACTAGATTTGTGCACAAAATGGGGAAACACCCCATAGACACCCTGTGTAGGGACAATGTGAAGTGCAGCAAAACCCCGTATGGAACACCAAACATCCCCAACTTAAGGGAAACTTATTGTGTTAAGCTGAAACACTGTAAATGTAAATGTAAATGTGGGATACTTGTAAAGCGCACTGTTACTCTACCCGAGTGTCCTGGCGCTGTAGACCGCTGGGGAACCCGTCCTGGTTTTCCCTGTGAGATGATCCCTTTCTGGGTATCTCCAGGGTGGAGCCAGGCATCCCCGGCGTCTGTGGGGGGCCGTTGTAGAGATGAGGCAAGCTAATGCCCAGAGTTGCCGAGTGTGTTCCCTGGTTAGAGTAGGCACCGAGGCGAGAATTATCGAGTCCGTTGACCCTGGTCCAAGACCCTGCCGCGTCGGGAATTGAACCCTGGTCCCGGGCCATTCTCTGCTTACAGGTCTGCCGCCTCTAACCAGTGAGCCACACCTCTCCACTGTAAAGCCTTAATAAAAATAAGTCATACAACATTTCCATACATATTGAACAGTGAAGCATTGACTAAAACACTATAAACTGTAAAATGTCATATGAATAAGACATCCCCCCCAAAAAATGAGAAAAATGGTCACTAGATGGCAGAATAACACAGCGCAGTGAATAGTAAAAGAAAACATATCCAAAGATTTGAGAGAAAAAAAAGTCACTGGGGCATATTATCAAGGGGGTTTATCGCCGCTTTTTTGGCTTTAAAAGCCAAGAAAGCGGAGATAAAATGATCTCCCTATTGCCTAGCTGTCGCTAACACCAGTTAGCGACAGCTAGTAGGAGATAGCGACCATCTTGGGCCCCGCTTTGCATGTCAGAGAAATTTATCACTAATGACATGCAAAGTGGGCGTGCCAAGATGTTAGCGACTGGAAACAGTCGCTAACATCGCTATCTCCTATTACCAACTTTTGGAGATACTCGCGCTAACCGCGAATATCTCCAAATACTAACACCTGCCCCTGAGCAGTTCTTAACCATGTTATCCAATGGGAGGTGGATAACATGGCTAAGAGCATTAGCTCGGTAATGCATGAATATCGCTGACTTTACAGCGATATTCATGCATTTCGGCCAATTTTTATCGCTTAGGAGATAAAGCTTGATAATATCAAGGCTCCTAAGCGATAAAAATCGCCGCAGCTCGGCGATAAAAATATCGCAGCTAAACCAACATAGCGATAATTATCGCTAGTTGTTGGTAATATGCCCCACTGTTCTTTTATTTTTATTTTTAAGTGTCACAGTTTGTTATTTCACATGACCACTGCTCCAAAAAGTCTGTCATATGAAGTTCTGCCATTTTTGAACAAGAGTATGTATTTACGTTACTCTTTGTTACTGCTGTCCACGTGTAAAATGGCGATGAAGTCTTTGCACTGGAAAAACCCATTATTCACAACATTGCTTGAACTTGGGCTCCATGTGATTTCCAGAAAGTGACCACCAACAAAGGTTCCCCCACAGGAACCTCTTCGCCTTCTCAGATATACTGGCGCACATCTCCTCCTTGGGTGCAGAGTGAGACGTTCCTCAAAGTACTGGTTGGAGAGCTCAGTATGCCTTACTCCTAGCCTTCTCCGGTGGCTAGAACAGACAAGCCACGGTGGCGGTAGCTTTAAAATCCTCGGGTTTCCTCCAGTGCTGGCGATTCCAGTGGTGGCTGCTATGGAACATAAGTGGTGAGGCGAGGGCGGAAGAAAAAATAGAAAAGATCACTTTGCTGCCGGCCACGGCCTCTCCTCCATCCTCTTCTAATCCTGGGACTCCCCTAGCCAATGACGATGCTGCGGTCATGCTGATAAAACCAGCATGACAGCAGCATTGGGATTGGTCCGAGCGGCCTGGTACTGTTCTCCATCCGACTGCGCAACACAGCCTGGTGGAGAAAATGCTAAGTGCGCATGTTGGTTTGGCCCTCCTAAGATGGCCGTCCAAACCGTCATGCACACTTATGGGACCCACCACTCCTCCTCCCTGCTCCGTGACGACAGCCCAGCCCCACCCTGCCCTAAATCGACCCAGTACTGAAAAAATAAAATGATAACGTTATGTTATTATATTGTAATTTTCCTTTTTGCACTGCTCATAGAGCCGTGGGGAGACGCTCCTCTGCCTTAACGGACGAGCTGCCGCTGTGAGATTCCCTCTTTCTCCCTACTTTCACCTTGCTTTTCCCCCCGTTTTTCTGTGTGCCTTCTCCTTGCTTTTCCCTCTCATTTTTGTGTGCTTTCTTGCTTTTCCCCTTTTTTCCCTGCTTTCTTCTTGCTTTTTCCCTCATTTTGCATGCCATCACCTTGCTTTTCCCCCATTTTCCCTGATTTTGCCTTGTTTTTTCCACCTGTTTTTGAGTTCCTTCTCCTTGCTTTTCCCTCATTAGCACTGCTTTCTCCCCCATTTTTTTGCAGCCTTTTCCTTCATTCTCACTGATTTTTCCGTCTTTTCTGTGCCTTCTCCTTGCTTTTCCCTCTCATTTTAGTGTGCTTTCCTGCTTTTCCCCTTTTTTCCCTGCTTTCTCCTTGCTTTTTCCCTCATTTTGCGTGCCATCACCTTGCTTTTCCCCCATTTTCCCTGATTTTGCCTTGTTTTTTCCACCTGTTTTTGAGTGCCTTCTCCTTGCTTTTCCCTTGTTTTCACTGCTTTTTCCTTGTTTTAACTCCGTCTTTTCTGTGCCTTCTCCTTGCTTTTCCCTCTCATTTTTGTGTGCTTTCTTGCTTTTCCCCTTTTTTCCCTGCTTTCTTCTTGCTTTTTCCCTCATTTTGCATGCCATCACCTTGCTTTTCCCCCATTTTCCCTGATTTTGCCTTGTTTTTTCCACCTGTTTTTGAGTTCCTTCTCCTTGCTTTTCCCTCATTATCACTACTTTCTCCCCCATTTTTTTGCAGCCTTTTCCTTCATTCTCACTGATTTTTCCGTCTTTTCTGTGCCTTCTCCTTGCTTTTCCCTCTCATTTTTGTGTGCTTTCCTGCTTTTCCCCTTTTTTCCCTGCTTTCTCCTTGCTTTTTCCCTCATTTTGCGTGCCATCACCTTCCTTTTCCCCCATTTTCCCTGATTTTGCCTTGTTTTTTCCACCTGTTTTTGAGTGCCTTCTCCTTGCTTTTTCCTTGTTTTAACTCCGTCTTTTCTGTGCCTTCTCCTTGCTTTTCCCTCTCATTTTTGTGTGCTTTCTTGCTTTTCCCCTTTTTTCCCTGCTTTCTCCTTGCTTTTTCCCTCATTTTGCGTGCCTTCACCTTGCTTTTCCCCCATTTTCCCTGATTTTGCCTTGTTTTTTCCACCTGTTTTTGAGTGCCTTCTCCTTGCTTTTCCCTTGTTTTCACTGCTTTTTCCTTGTTTTAACTCCGTCTTTTCTGTGCCTTCTCCTTGCTTTTCCCTCTCATTTTTGTGTGCTTTCTTGCTTTTCCCCTTTTTTCCCTGCTTTCTTCTTGCTTTTTCCCTCATTTTGCATGCCATCACCTTGCTTTTCCCCCATTTTCCCTGATTTTGCCTTGTTTTTTCCACCTGTTTTTGAGTTCCTTCTCCTTGCTTTTCCCTCATTATCACTACTTTCTCCCCCATTTTTTTGCAGCCTTTTCCTTCATTCTCACTGATTTTTCCGTCTTTTCTGTGCACTCTCCTTGCTTTTCCCTCTCATTTTTGTGTGCTTTCTTGCTTTTCCCCTTTTTTCCCTGCTTTCTCCTTGCTTTTTCCCTCATTTTGCGTGCCTTCACCTTGCTTTTCCCCCATTTTCCCTGATTTTGCCTTGTTTTTTCCACCTGTTTTTTGAGTGCCTTCTCCTTGCTTTTCCCTTGTTTTCACTGCTTTTTCCTTGTTTTAACTCCGTCTTTTCTGTGCCTTCTCCTTGCTTTTCCCTCTCATTTTTGTGTGCTTTCTTGCTTTTCCCCTTTTTTCCCTGCTTTCTTCTTGCTTTTTCCCTCATTTTGCATGCCATCACCTTGCTTTTCCCCCATTTTCCCTGATTTTGCCTTGTTTTTTCCACCTGTTTTTGAGTTCCTTCTCCTTGCTTTTCCCTCATTATCACTACTTTCTCCCCCATTTTTTTGCAGCCTTTTCCTTCATTCTCACTGATTTTTCCGTCTTTTCTGTGCCTTCTCCTTGCTTTTCCCTCTCATTTTTGTGTGCTTTCTTGCTTTTCCCCTTTTTCCCCTGCTTTCTCCTTGCTTTTTCCCTCATTTTGCGTGCCATCACCTTCCTTTTCCCCCATTTTCCCTGATTTTGCCTTGTTTTTTCCACCTGTTTTTGAGTGCCTTCTCCTTGCTTTTCCCTTGTTTTCACTGCTTTTTCCTTGTTTTAACTCCGTCTTTTCTGTGCCTTCTCCTTGCTTTTCCCTCTCATTTTTGTGTGCTTTCTTGCTTTTCCCCTTTTTTCCCTGCTTTCTCCTTGCTTTTTCCCTCATTTTGAGTTCCTTCTCCTTGCTTTCCCCTTGTTTTCACTGCTTTTCCGCCATTATTCCGTGCGCCTTCTCTTTACTTTCTCCTCGTTTTCCCCGCTGGTTTTTGTAGAGCCTCCCCAAGCAACTCCGGACCACCTCCTAACTTCTGGAATTCCAAAGCGCCCTAAAGACCTGGCTGTTCGAATGAGCATCCGGGACCAGCAAGCGCCTGGATACCCTATCGGGTGATTAGCCGTGCTTTACAAAACTCAGCAACTCTTTGTTGCATTCTCAAAGCCACACAGGGAAGAGCAATTTCTAAATCAGGCATTTTACCCTGGGTCACCTGTTATGCCAAAGCTAAAAGACCACTCTCTATCCCTCCCAAAGCTCACTCTACTCGTAAAAAAGGAGCATTCATGGCTTTCTTAAGAAAAATACCCATAGCTGACGTGTAAAGCTGCTACATGGTCTACACTGTGCACATTTATCAAACATTACATTGTAAATGTGATGGCCTGGCAAGAAGCCAATGTTGGTCAAGCGGTTTTGTGCACATTATTTCAAGCAAATGCAGCCCACACAGGATAGCCACTACTTACAGAGGAAAACTGCTTTACAGTCTATGCTAAGCATGCGTATCTACAGCCGCATATGCCGTTGAACGGAAAATGTTACAAAACCAGAAAGCATCTGTGTGAGGCATGTAGTGTTGTAGATTCACATGCGCCCACCCTGCTCCCCGCACACCTGTGTGGGTTGCAGTTATCTACATTAACCGCATGCGCGCTAGCGGTTTTCCCGCTGCGCGCTGCGTTTTAAAAAAAGCCGCATTACATGACGAGCTCAGCTCGTCATGAGCGCGGAAGTGGTTAAAAATGACACTATTTTTGCATGGGCATCTTACTAGGATACATCATCTTTACACTCCATCCGCACCTGCCAAGCGGAAAACAATCTAACAATGGAGTCGACAACCATTCACATTGTAGGTAGGAGGAGGAGTCACTACATCTTGTGATTCAAAAGACTTCTTCAAAGAAAAACAACATGCGCACTTCTGATCACAACACCAGATGGCAGACTTCTGCTTAGCATGGGAATCTACAGCACTACATGCCACAAACAGATGCTTACTGGGTAAGTAACATTTTACTTCTCAGGCCCTTTAGATGTTCTTCGAACTCCTACTGAGGTCCAGATTACGACCTTGCAGCAGAGGTGGCGCGGCGGTGCAATCCACTGCACCACCACTCTGCTGAAGGTCACTTCTGCCAGATTACTACTCTTCAGTGGCAGCCGGCGTGACAGTTCCCCCTGCGGTGCCCTTTAAAAGGTAGCAGTGCCTTTTAAAAAGGCACCGCAATGGGAACGCCTCACAAGGTTCCTGCACGGCGTCAACTCGTATGTCCATGCCATTCAGGAAGCTATGTTTATGCACACGGGGGGCAGGAGGGTCACATGTTATGCCCCCCTGTGTATACCCACATGTATCTCCTTTCTTTCCTCTCCACCAGGCTTTTCATGGCGGTGGAACTGCCATGAATAGCCTGGCTGAGAGGAAACTCGTAATATGCTTGGCGCGACAGTGGTAGTCCCGCCAAGCATACTGCGACATCTGACCACCGCTCCTAAGCTAGGGAAATGGTGGTTCCCTGGCAGAGCAGGTGGAGGTGCGGTCTGACTACCTGAGTCGTAATCTGGCTGTCGGACTGCCGGTGCAGAGGTGGTTGGATTCGCCGTGGTCACGCATCACAAGTCTGGCGGTCCGAGGTCCGCCAGACTCATAATCTGGCCTTAAGCGTCACAAAATGCTCCCACGCCAGTGCCCTCAATGTTGCCTGCCCATCACCCCCTGTTATGCCTGTGTTGGTTTTGCCTTCTCAAACCCCTCGCACCCATCCCAAGTTGCTTTGGCACCCCCGCCCCTTCAATTCTCCATGTTGCTTAGGATGAACATTGTTACCAATAAAACCATATCTGTTCTGGGAAAGCTGGTGAATATGCATCGGGTATCACAGACTAGAACAGAAGTGCATTACGAATTAATTCATACAGAACATGGGGCCCTATCATCGCCCTATTACATAGAATGTGCTGCCCTGAGGGCTGCCTAGAATCGCGCTGGGGTAGCGTATTCATGTGAAAAACAGAGCGTGTGCTTTAAAGTCGCTCCGTGTTTTCACAGTGCAGGCAGCACCCGCCGGCACTTTTAAAGGGGATTAGAGATCCCCTTGCAGGTGGGTACCGTCAGTGACGGCACCCACCTGCAAGGGGATGGCTGGTGGGTCCATGGGACCCCCTTTCTCCCCTCCAGAGGCCTGCCATCAGGCGGCGCACCGACACTGCGTCACCAGAGAGTTTCTTTGCCTCTGCGCCCGCTTCTGAAATAGGGTGCGGGTGCAGAGGCAAAGAATTCTCTCATTTGCATGGGACACGCCCCCATGCAAATGTAGGCCCGCCCGCTGAACATAGCGCAGGCGCTTTGTGTGCACCAGCGCTATCGGTATTACAGAAGGGGCCGCAGAGCCCTCAGTCAGGTGACAAAGATTGATGGCCATCCAACCCCCTGAGTGGATGAGCTTGTGGAATGGTTAGATGCTGCAAAGTACTGGTGCATCTTGGATCTGACAAGTGGGTACTGGCAGATCACGACAGCACCAAGTGCCAAGGAGAAGACTGCGATTTCTACACCAGATGGGATGTCCTTTGGCTTGAAGAATGCACCTGCCCCTTTTTAGCACCTGGTGAACCATTATCTTGCATGGCTGGAGGAATTCTGTGGGGCCTACCTTGAAGATATTGCAGTGGGTGGCAATTCATGGCAGGACCACCGGAGGCACCTTGGACAGGTGTTGGCTAGGATGCAAAGCTGACCATCAAGTTGAGTGTGTCAGGTGGAGTAGTACTCAGTAGTCTACTTTGGGCATGAGGTTGGGAATGAAAGATCTGTGATGCCATCATTCAGTCTGTGATGGAGTGGGAAGTGCCTACTACCCAGACTAAAGTGAGGGCATTTGTAGGAGTAATCGGGTATTACAGGACCTTTGAGGTGAACTATGGAAGTATAATTGCACTTGACTGATTTGACTTCCAAGAAGAAGCCCAGAAAAATGATCTAGACAGAAGAGTGGCAAGGGCATTTGAGGAACTGAAGAAGCCACTATGCACTGAAAGCTTCTGACTACATTCAGCCTTTCATCATACAGACAGATGCCTCTGACAAGGGAGTTGGAGAGGTATTAGCTCAATAAGATGACAAAAGTAGAGAGCGATCAGTAGCCTTTATTTATTGGCGGTTATTACCCAATTAGAGGAACTGGCCGGCTATTGAAAAGGAGCGCTTTGCCATAGTGTGGTTCTTGCGGTAGTTCCACCTAGATTTGTTTAGCACCAAGTTTGTGATGCGAACCTATCATAAGGAACTGAAACGGTTGATGGCTACGAAGGGAGAGAATCCCAAGTTGTTGAGATAGTCTATTTGTCTGCAAGGGTTAAACTTTGTAGTGGAGCACAGGGCTTGATTGGGCCAAGGAAATGCTGATGGGCCTTCCCGCCAGTTTTACTGATCTGATCACTCAACCTCTCCAGGTTGGGAGTTTATTAGGGGTACTGGCCCCTGCCCCGAGTATTCCAGCTGTGGTGATATCTGGGTCATTGATAACAATTTTGTTTTTGTCACGAGCGGAGATGGATCATGTGTTTACGCCACGATCTAGACTGGTCTTGCAGAGTGCAGTCTTAACACCAAGAGGGGCGCACAGGTTACCCTCATAGGTGTGAAGGGCGACTGCCCTTACCCCGAGCTAAGTAACTCAAGCAGCATGCCGCTTTGACCAGAATGACCAGGCTGGTTACTGTATCATGGGAGAGCGGCCTACAGGCCCACCACTGAAGTTCCACTGCTGTGTGCTCAGGTCCCCCACGGCCTACACCAGGTTGAATGTAGCACCGTACAGCGCATGAGTGTCTGAATGTGCACTGGCAAATATGTATACCTGTGAACATGGAATTCAGCACTTGTATCTGTGTGTGTGCGGTGGTGTATGTGTGCTTGTAAGGTGTACAGTACATGAGAGCCAGTGCACTGGTCTGCGTGTGCACAGAGGTGTATATGCATCTGAAGAGTGCAATACATGGAACTCGGGGGCACATTAGCAAGAACTTGCAATATTTATCGCAAAACGCGCTTAGAGCATTTATTTTTATCGCTGCCTATCGCTGGATATTTTAGCGAAGAAAACAGTCTATTAGCAACGTTTATCTCCACTGTGACAAAATATCCAGCGATAGCAGCGAATTGCCTGAATATTGCTGGAAATCCAGCGATATTCACGCATTAACGTCATGGTGGACTTAGCCTGATAATCCAACTCCCATTGGGGAATACAGGTAATTCAGGTTTCAAGCCGGTGTTAATTTATAGGGATAATCGCGCTTAGCGCAACTTTTCTTATCACTTTGCCTGCGTTGCTAATAGGTGATAGCTGTGTTAGCGACTACTTTCAGTCGCTATCAGGTTGGGTACGCCCACTTTGCATGTCATTAGCGATAAATATCACTGACATGCAAAGAGGGCCCCAAACCGCTCGCTATCGCCTGGAAGCTGTCGCTAACTGCTGTTAGCGACAGCTTGCTGATGGGGCGATAGAAATATCGCCATTTTAGCGGCAAAAAGTGCCGCTAAAGCGGCGAAACTTCCGTTGCTAATATGCCCCTCAGTGAGCACCTGCATATGAGCTCTGGCGTGTACGTGTGCCTGTGAAGGATACAGGTCATGCAAGTCTGGGCTCATGGCGCTGTGTGCGTGTTGACGTGTATCTGAGCCTGTGAAGGGATTACAACACAGGAGAGTGTTTGCATGTCTGAGGAGTGTGTACTCTGGATATATGTTCGGTGGTGAAGGGCACAGTACCATTTCTGGGTTCCATTTGGGAGAACCAGAGCTTTCTGGAGGATCCTGGGCAGGTAGAGGAGCCCCCAGGCAAATTTATGGATTGCTGCGGTCCTGAGAGCTGGGTGGGCACGCATAGCAGAGGAAGGAAGAGCCAGGCTCTACAGTACACTTCAAAAGGAACTCTTTGATTGTGGAAGAGGTCACTGGTCAAAGGGGCCTGGCCACATGGCAGGCAGGAGATAGGGCTGATGAGGGAATCATAAAGGGTAGAGCTGGTTCCTATGCAACCTTTTGATAAACATATATCAGAGAAGAGGAGACCCAAGTGTGATCCTAGAGTCAGTCTCATCACCTGTCTTTGGGGCTATCAGGTTTGCAGATGCTCCGGCTGCGATAGACTGTGGCTGGAGGAAGAGTCAAACAGAGGGAATATTCACTTGTTCAATGTTTAATAATATGTTTTCACACCGAAATGATAAAGTCTTTGCACTGGAAAAACCCATTACTCACAACATTGCTTGAACTTGGTCTCCATGTGATTTCCATAAGTGACCACCAACAAAGGTTCCCCCAAAGGAACCTCTTCGCCATCTCAGATATACTGGTGCACATCTCCTCCTTGGGTGCAGAGTGAGGCCTTCCTCAAAGTACTGGTTGGAGAGCTCAGTTTGCCTTACTCCTAGCCTTCTCCGGTGGCTAGAACAGACAAGCCACGGTGGCGGTAGCTTTAAAATCCTCGTGTTTCCTCCAGTGCTGGCGATTCCAGTGTTGGCTGCTTTGGAACATAAGTGGTGAGGCGAGGACGGGAGAAAAAAGAAAAGATCACTTACCTGCCGGCCTTGGCCTCTCCTCCATCCTCTTCTAATCCTGGGACTACCAGCAGCAAACAGGCTCCCAGACTCCCCTAGCCAATGACGATGCTGCGGTCATGCTGATAAAACCAGCATGACAGCAGCATTGGGATTGGTCCGAGCGGCCTGGTACTGTTCTCCATCCGACTGCGCAACACAGCCGGGTGGAGAAAATGCTAAGTGCGCATGTTGGTTTGGCCCTCCTAAGATGGCCGTCCAAACCGTCATGAACACTTACGGGACCCACCACTCCTCCTCCCTGCTCCGTGACGACAGCCCAGCCCCACCCTGCCCTAAATTGGCTCAGTACTGAAAAAATAAAATGATAACCATTCCCTCATCCTCCCTACTTTCACCTTGCTTCTCCCCCGTTTTTCTGTGCGTCTTCTCCTTGCTTTTCCCTCATTATCACTGCTTTCTCCCCCATTTTTTTGCAGCCTTTTCCTTCATTCTCACGGCTTTTTCCTGGTTTTTCCTGTCTTTTCTGTGCCTTCTTGCTTTTCCCTTGTTCTCACTGCTTTCTCCCCTCATTTTTGTTTGCTTTCCTGCTTTTCCTCTTTTCCCCTATTTTCCCTGCTTTCTCCCTCATTTTGTTTCTTCACCTTGCTTTTCCCCCATTTTCCCTGATTTTGCCTTGTTCTTTAAACCTGTTTTTTGAGTTCCTTCTCCTTGCTTTTCCCTTGTTTTCACTGCTTTCTCCTCGCTTTTCAGCCGTTATTCTGTGCGCCTTCTCTTTACTTTACCCTCGTTCTCACTACTTTCTCCTCGTTTTCCCTGCTGGTTTTTGTAGAGCCTCCCCACGCAACTCCGGACCCCCTCCTAACTTCTGGAATTCAAAAGCGCCCTCAAGACCTGGCTGTTCGAATGAGCCTCCGGGACCAGCAAGCGCCTGGATACCCTATCGGGTGATTAGCCGTGCTTTACAAATGCTGATTAATTAATTGATGGATGCCTGGGTGATAAAGCACTGCACGTCCTCCTTGGCTGGGTTGAGCTGACCCTGATGAAATAGGTATTTGCCTCCGACAAAAAGCCAGATCGTAAAATTAATATAAGTAGGGGACCCCCTCCCAAATATACTTTATGGTCAAGGAGAAAAACAACCAGAGGCAAAAAAAGAACTCCCTCTTGACCTAAATCACTTTACTACTGGGAACAACCTCTATTGTGAAAGGCATACATAAATCACATATCCATACTTTTTTGTTTGTTTTCTTCGTTTTTTATTTTTAAAGTCTTTTTATCATACATTAGATCATTTTTTTCTCTTTTTTTATGAAAACAGATACTTATTCACTGTGTTTCATATCATTTTCTTTAAATACATATACAAAAATACATTTTATAGTTTCATTACATGAGAAAAAAATTATACACATCTCTTTAAAAAACGAGTTATTATACACCAGGTCGAGAACCACAGACACATACACTCACTCACACACCCTAATCATACATAACTCCACTGCAAAAGATATCCTGTTGTTTTGCACTAGTTGTCCATTAAACAACCAAAAAGGTTGGATCTAAATATAGAAATGGCCGACGCGTTTCGGTGGAAGAACTGCAATGAAGACCACCTTCATCAGGACCAGCCAGGGGCAATTTCAACAGTGTGTCTCGCAACCTGGAATTAGTGTCTCTTTATTAAAATGTTCTGTATCAACCTACCAGTACAGGCCTCCTTCACACCTCGACTAGCTGCCAAGGATTTGAATTTAGTAGCCTGGGATAAAGAATTATCCACCGTCCTTCACACTCACAGTGAAGAAATTAGTTAGAGAGGTGATCAGCTTCTTTCATAGGTCATCATGGGAAGAATTTGACAGAATGCACTTGCTTATTCATCCAGAATCACCTTTATAAAGTAGCTCCCAACATCCTTCTTTATTTCTGTATGCTGTATCGAGTACCGACGATCTGCGTGTGTCCCAGAGCTCCGCCAGCATCACGCCTCAACCACGGACCGCATGAAAGGCCAGTTTGTGACATAGAGGGAAGAGCAGGGAGCTTCACTCTGGCGAGGGAGCTACAGCTCCTTAAAAGGGACTGTGGGGTATCTACCTCTCCCTACCCATAGAGATGGATTTACGTAGGGGAGGGAAAGGTGATTGGACACAAGGTAGCTCCTGCATCCATGATAACTTGCACAAAGCCAACCACCAAGGCATACACACGCACAGTTCATAAGACATACAAATTCACAAGTGTGTAGACATCTCCATACATGTCCTAGGCATGATGGAGGCAAAGCCATCGGTCCCCAGCTTGGGAGCTCACTCAGTCTTTACACGGACGGGGCTCCTAGTCCTGGAAGAGGTGTGGCGCCGTGGCCAGGGCGACTGACTCCGGAATCTGGGGATCCGGCAGCAGATTAGCCCAGCACCATGTGACTCTGGGCAATAGCTTGCTTAATCTTCCCGACGGCCTCCAGCGCCTAGAGACCCTAACGGGTGATTGTTCGCGCTTTACAAATGTGGATTATTATTATTATATCTCTCCAGATGTATGAAGATAAAATGGCCTGGACCTCTGCTAGTGATGCTGCTGCACCCCCGTCAGGATCCTCTAGCCCGGGTACAGGGGACGGCAGTCACCCTTAAATAGTGGGGTGCTCTTTGGTTTCCCCATTAACATCAGAGCTCTGCTCCACCATCAGACCTATAAAACTGGAGAAACCTCAGTGGGATCACAGGGCGATCGAGCTCGATGAAGACAACAGTGCAGTGACGTGGTAGGACAGCGAGCTTTACCACGCTGTGCGAAGGACTTTCATCCCAGATCTTATTTCATCACTTTCATAGACTGATAAAAATGATTCCAGTGTTATAATAACACATGATTGATGCGGCATCTTGGGAAGCCCACGTCCTTGCTACGTACTCAGCGCCAGATAAAACGAACAAGAAGGATTCACTGCTGTGCCAAGAAATTTGTAAGACTACCCAAGGAACACAAGAAAGCATAGAGGAAGCAAAGTTCAACATAAAGAAAGCTCAAATAACCTTGGGCCTGATTCACAGAACTAACTTAAGACAAAATCCTAAACTTACTACTTATGGTATTCACAGAAGTTAGGATTGTATCTTAAGTTTGTCTTAAGACAGACTTAAGACAAACTTAAGACAAAATCCTAACTTCTGTGAATACCAAAAGTAGTAAGTTTAGGATTTTGTCTTAAGTTAGTTCTGTGAATCGGGCCCCTTGTTTTTGCAACGCAGAACAACTTAAAGGAACAATAAAAAGACTAAACCCAGAGGGAGCGCCAGGTCCAAATCGACTGGGGGAATCAGGAGGCAAAATGTTGCCATTTTTGGCGATGGTGACGGGGGTCCAACTTGGGGACCCCCATTGCAGAAGTACAGGAGCAGGGCTTGTGGGAGGAGTTTCCACTCATGGACTTGTTGCCACATTCTGCTATGCAGAGCCACAAAGTTGTTGTCCACTCCTGGAACATACTACACCAGTGGGTGTATCAGATGGTGAAGTGCCCAGTAACTGCGGTGACTGTCTGCCACCTTGCTTTTGGACATAATACAAGGTGGTCAGGTTGTCTGTCTTTATGAGGACTACGTTGTGCTAAAGTTCCTGAAAAAAGGCCTTTGAAAGCTACTTGGATGCCAGGAGCCTGAGATGATAGCTGTGGGGGATTCACTGTGGCAGTGTCCACATGCCCTGAACAGTCATCTATGAAAGACGCGCTCCCCGTGCTGAGAGTGAAGCAACCTTGGTGACGGTCACCTGCGGAACAGGTCCATGCATGGCTGGACCCACAACAGATTGCTGATGTTCCACCACTGCAGAGAGAGATGGGTGCTGGGCCTCAACAACACTAGAGTCTCCAAGTGACCCTAGGACCATTGTGCCGATAGGTTCTCTTGGAGGCAATGCACGTGCAGCCTGGTAAGGGCGACCTTGGCTACGCAGGAGGACATCATTCCAAGGAGCCACATGCCTGTCCGCACTGTGAGCTGTTGGTCTGACTGAAAAGTCAGAGAGGAGAGGGGAGAGGAGTTGGCCTAACGGCTAGGGCGGTCGACTTCGAATCTGGGTAACCGGGTTCGCGTCTCGGCATTGACGCTGAACATCCTGTGATTCTGGGCAAATCACTTAATCTCCCCGTGCCTAACAAAAATGAATGTGACCTCATGTAATGCAACTGGTGCTCATGTAAAGCGCTCTTATACCCGATTCGGGTCACGTTTGCACTATATAAAACTCTGTAAAAAAATATTTTAAAAAGAGGCAATGCCTGCACCCTGGTGTGACTGCGTTATGCCTTTCCAGTGATTGTAATGAGAACAGAAACCAGGAATGGCTGGATTTGGAGGGGCTAGAGGAGAGACTTGGATGTATTCGTAGTGAACCTCAAACTGTGGATGGGGTTTAAAGTGGCTTGGGTGTGAGCGAAACGCTCGCCTGCACTCTTCATCAGACAATCGTCTAGGTAGGGGAACGCGTGGGTGCCCCCCTTTCTGAGATAAGTGGCTACCGTGGCGAGGCATTGGATGAATAACCTAGAGGCTGTGGTGACACTGAATGGCAACACTTGGAACAGATAATATTGAAAATTTACCATTAACTGTAGGTAGCGCAGATGAGGGGGTGGATGGGTCTGTGGAAGGAGGCATCCTCCAGATCAGGTGCAGTCTTGAAGTCACCTGGCAGCAGCAGTGTAAAAACATCCTGCAGAGTGGTCACTTGGAAGTGAGGGGGTACTTGTTGAGTGGCCTGAGGTCTGGTATGGACCAGAGAGACCAGTATTTTTCTAGGGATTAGAACGTATAGAGAGTACACTCCCTATGGCCCCTTGCGGTGGCACTGGTTTTACTTCCCCTTGGGAATGAGTGCCTGAACCGCTTCTTGAAGAAGGCGCTGGTGTTCCAGACTGAGGGTGTGTCTGCGGGGTGGGATGTTTGGTGGGGCTGAGGTGAACTCTTGGCAGTGGCCATGCTCTATGATGGAAAGAGCCAGCTTCCCAAGGAGGAAGAAACCCTTTAAGTCCCCCCTGACAGGTGTACTCTGACTGTGTGGGGGGCTATGAGGAAAGGGGACACTGCTTTGAGGAGGCGGGTCCTTTGGCTGGGCCACCTGTGCCCCTACCACTGGTGTTGGTGCCTCTGTGTGCCCCTTTGGAATATCCCTTGTTGGCTGGTGGTGGTCTGGTTGTTGTTGCTTCTGGAAGGAGGCAGGAGGGTCTGGGGAGCAGGTCTTATTGCCTCCTCTGCACTCTAACCTCCGAAAGGACCTCCATGGAGCAGATGTCTGAAGGGACCCCATGGTCTGGGCTGTGTCCAGTCAGTCTTCAAGGTTTTTGAGCATCTGCTCTACCTCAGTCCGAAGAGGTGTTCACCATCGAAGCACAAGTTACTACTTGTGTAACGATATATCTGTAAGAGACATTAGTGTCAGGTTTGCACTCCGCAGGATCCGCACACAGCAACAATGCTCCACCTCCAGACCCTCCAAACACCCTGAAGTAAATACACAGGGTGTTCAGTTGATACGGTGAGGGAAAAACCCCAAAAGGGGAAAAAACCCGAAAGAATAAAGAGAAGAGAGGAAGGGGCAGCAGGGATAAAGAAACTGTAAGACAAAACATACAAGGGTTAATACAGGACTTTTTTCCTACACTCATTAATGTCTCACTAAAGCACAACCTGTAGAATCACCTGTAATGAATGCGTGCATACACCAACTGCTACTCCTATCAACCATCCTTCTATCCTGTTGAAACACAAATAGAAAGTATGAACAGGAAGCCTAGCCACCAATCTGTCTAAACACTGTTTAGCTAAACATAGTAACATACCCATTTGCCTTTTAACAGCAGGCTCAACAGTAATATCCAAATCAAGCACCAAGAGGTAAAATAAGCGACAGTGTTGTAAGTATGAAAAATCTCCTCAAGTAAGGTCCAGGTAATCCTCCTCAGTGTATCAATAACGAGGATGTATTCCTACCCAATCACTGTCAAAATGTAATCCAAAAAACCAAATACGGTATGACGTAGTTACCTCACTACAGTCATCCGCTTTGGCACTTGTAGTTCCACATGAATAAATAGAGCCATGAAGTCACTGTTCGTGACGGCAGTGCGGAGGTCCACCAATCCCCCCCTGCACTCCGCCACTGAAAGAACACACTGGAAAACGAAAAGGCTCGTCCAGACCGCTGTTGAATGCACGGCGTATGCCCCACCAAGTCTCGGGGCCTAAAACAGTAAACGGTGCCTCGCAGCCGCGAGGCAAGACAGAACTTGTACAGATTATCCTAACGGAACCGCGCTAGCCAGCGCGTGTAAAACAATACCGGTACAGATGAGTCAGTTCTCCTGACGAAGAGAGAACACGGCAATGAACTCCGAAATATGACAGGAACCAGCAGAGCAGCAGCCGCTACCTCCGCCTCAGAATCACGAGCAGTGATTACCTGGCTCAGCCCCGTGACATCCTGTTCTCGCCGGGGATTCTGGGTAATGTAGTTCAATGCCCGTTAACGCTGGGAAATGCTTCCTGACAATTAGTTTGTATTAGATTCCTTACCTTAGAATATCCCAAGGTGTCAGACTGGATCCGGAAACTTTTGCGTAGCAGTACCCTTGCGCGTCGGTAGGCGTCGTCTGCGGCTCCGCGTCCGTCGTCGGAGTACTTAGACGCCGCCTCCGCGTGCTGACGTCAGTTCTTAGACACAGCTTTTCCGCGCCAGAAACGCAGAGCCATGTCAAAAAACCAACTCTGGTGCCATTGAAAATAGGGCCCTGAAAGGGGGTAACCCTAACCCTAGATATCGGTTCGCAGAACGGGGAGGATGGGTGGGTCGGTAAGGAATCTAATACTAGCGAATGTCTCTTAAAGATATATCGTTACACAAGTAGTAACTTGTGCATCTGAAAGAGACACGTTAGTATTAGATTCCTTACCTTAGAATAGATACCCCAGCAATACCAACCCCGGTGGTGGGTCTGCGAACCAATAATCACACCAGAAAGTCCTGGAGGACAGAACGGCCAAAGAAGCCATCTCTCCGGACTTGGCTGTCCAGGCAGTAGTGTCTTGCAAACGTGTGCAGCGATGCCCACGTAGCTGCCTGACAGATGTCTTGTAAGGGCACTCCCCGGCCCAGGGCAGTTGTAGTCGCCGTGGCTCGGGTAGAGTGAGCCCGCAATCCAACAGGGGGCTCCTTTCTAGCCAAGGAGTAGCATGCCTGGATACACAAGATGATCCACCGGGAGATGGTCCTCTTGTGCACCGCTTTCCCCTTCTTCGCGCCCACGTAACCAACAAAGAGTTGGTCATCCACCCGGAACTGGCGTGTGCGATCCAAATAGAATGAGAGCGCACGTTTTGGGTCCAGACGGTGGAGCCTCTCTTCCTCTTTAGAGGGATGCGGTGGCAGGAAGAAGGTTGGCAAGGTGATAGACTGCCCGATGTGGAAGGCCGTGACAACCTTGGGCAGGAAAGATGGCTTGGTACGCAACACCACTTTGTCCGGATGGACAGAAAGGAAAGGTGGAGTACAAGAAAGGGCCTGGAGCTCACTCACTCTCCTGGTAGAGGTGATGGCAACCAGGAAAGCAGTCTTCAAAGTCAGAAGGCGAAGAGGACAGTTGTGAAGTGGCTCAAAGGGAGCACACATCAGAAATGTAAGAACCAGGTTCAAGACCCACTGAGGCATCACAAACGGAACAGGAGGAAACGTGTGTGTGATGCCCTTAAGAAATCTATTTACAATAGGGGACTTGAACAAAGAAGGTTGATCAGGTAGCCTCAGAAAGGCTGAAAGGGCAGAAAGGTAGCCCTTGATAGTGCCCAGAGCAGAGCCCTGCTGGGCAAGAGAAAGAAGGAAGAGAAGAACCTCAGAAAGAGGGGCAGCAAGAGGATCCACAGCCTTTGCTGTGCACCATGCCACAAATCTGTTCCACCTGCAGGCATATACAGACTTTGTGGAGGGACGCCTGGCTGCCAGAATGATGTTACAGACTTCAGGAGGCAAGTCAAATGGCCTCAACTGTCGCCGCTCAATCTCCAAGCATGGAGGTGGAGACTGGACAGGTTCGGGTGGAGGACCGTCCCCTGCTGCTGCGACAGAAGGTTCTCCTGAAGAGGCAGACGAACCGGGGGATCGACTGACATACTGAGTAGCTCTGGATACCAGTACCTTCGAGCCCAGTCCGGAGCCACAAGGATGACTTGGGCCCGGTCGCGCTTGATCTTCTTCAGCACTCTGGGCAGAAGTGGTATAGGCGGAAAGGCGTACAGTAGACCGCAGCTCCACTCGCGATGAAAAGCGTCTCCGAGCGAGTGCCGCCTTGGAAATTCCAACGCGCAGCACAGATGACATTGCGTGTTCTCTTCGGTGGCGAATAGATCTAACCAAGGCTCTCCCCATTGCTGAAAGAGGCCTTGCGCCACGTCCGAGTTCAGCCGCCATTCGTGATCCATCATGCACCGACGGCTGAGTTCGTCCACCCTGGCGCTCAGAGAACCCCCCAGGTGTTGAGCCACCAGGGTCACGCCCTGGCGTTCCAGCCACTGCCAGAGGCGCAGAGCCTCCTGGCATAGGGTCCACGACCCCACCCCGCCCTGTTTGTTGCAGTACCACATGGCGGTGGTGTTGTCCGTGAACACCTGCACTACACTCCCCCGGACAGAGGGGAGGAATGCTTTCAGTGCTAGACGAATCGCCTGTAACTCCAATAGGTTGATGTGGAGCCGGGCCTCCGCCGGAGACCAGAGGCCTCTGATCTCCGCCTCTCCCATGTGGCCACCCCAGCCCTGGAGGGACGCATCCGTCACAACTACGTGCTCCGGTTGGGGAAGGGAGAGGGATCTGCCGCTGACCCAATCGCGGTCTGTGAGCCACCACTGCAGCTGTCTCGCAGTGCCCTCCGAGATCAGGACGTGGTCGAATCGGTTGCCCTGATGCTGGGCCCACTGAAACTTCAGGTCCCACTGCAGAGCCCGCATCCGCCACCTGGCGTGATGCACCAGCAGAATGCAGGAGGCCGTCAGCCCTAGAAGCCGCAGCGTCAACCTGACCGAGACCCGGGATAACGGCTGAAAGATGGGCATCAGAGCCTGAATATCCTGGACCCGCTGGTCGGGTGGATAAACCCGAAACTGCGCCGAGTCGAGAACAGCTCCGATGAAAAGGAGCTTCTGAGAGGGGCACAGGTGTGACTTCGGCACATTGATTGAGAACCCCAGCCGATGCAGGAGATCTGCCGTAGTCTGGAGGTGGCTGACGACCGTCTGGGGCGAGCCCGCCTTCAACAACCAGTCGTCGAGGTAGGGGAAGACTGAAACCCCTAACCTGCGCAGATGAGCTGCGACCACCGCCATCACCTTTGTGAACACCCGTGGGGCGCTGGTAAGGCCGAAGGGGAGCACGGTATACTGAAAGTGCTCATGGCCAACCGTGAACCGCAGGTAGCGCCGGTGGGCCGGCAGGACGGGGATGTGGAAATAAGCGTCCTGCAAGTCCAACGCTACCATCCAGTCTCCTGGGTCCAGGGCAGCTAGGACCTGAGCCAGTGTCAGCATCTTGAACTTCTCCTTCCGGAGGAAGCCGTTGAAGTTCCGTAGGTCCAAGATAGGGCGTAGGCCCCATTTGCCCTTCTTGGGTACCAGAAAGTAGTGGGAGTAGCAACCACACCCTACTTCTGGCCCAGGAACGCGCTCGATGGCCCCCTTGGCCAAGAGGGCCGTAACTTCCTCCTGCAGAAGTCGCAAATGATCCCCCGATACACGGTGGTTCTGCGGTGGCATGGCTGGAGGAGTCGCCTCGAAGGGGAGGGAGTAGCCTCTTCGGACGATCTGCAGCACCCACCTGTCCGAAGTGACGGTGCGCCAGTGGAGGAAGTGATGGCAAACCCTGCCCCCCACTGGCGTCACATGGGCCTGAAAGCACGGACTAGGAGGGTTTTGAGGCGGATGCTGCGGGGGAAGGTGTGGACTGACCTCGCCGTTGTCCCCGACCGCCGGTTCCCACAGCCGCCACCGCGTTGGGTATTACCCTGCGGAGCGTGGCTGGCAGCACGTGTGGGTACACCCCTTCCGTGGCCACGAAAGGAATGAAAGGCAGCCGATTGCTGGCACGGGGCCGAGAGGCCCAAGGACTTGGCCGTAGCCCTGGAGTCCTTAAAGCGCTCAAGCGCATGGTCTGCCTTGTCGCCAAAGAGGCGACGGCCATCGAACGGCATGTCCATCAATGTGTTCTGGACATCGGCCGAAAAGTTGGCGGACCTCAACCAGGCGTGGCGTCTGACCGCCACCGTCGTTGCCATGGCTCTACCCAGTGATTCGGTGGTATCCAGCCCACACCGTATGGAATATTTGGCTGCATCCAGGCCCTCCACAATGGCTTGGCCGAGTTTGGCCCGTACCTCTAACGGACACTCTGGCAGCACTTCCGCGACCGTATCCCACAGAGAGTGGGTGTAGCGGCCCAAGAGGCATGCGGTGTTGGAAGACCGCAGACCCAAACTTAGGGACGAGAAGATCTTCTTGTCGTACTGCTCGTACCTCTTGGATTCCCTGTCCGGCGGCGCCGACGGGAATGCGGTCTGGGAATTAGAGGCCTGGATGACCAGGCTCTCGGGGGTAGGGTGGGTGGACAGGAAACATGGGTCGCCCGGGGCGGGGCGGTGGCGTCTGGCCACGTTCCTATCTACGGGCGAACCCGTAGCGGGCTTGGACCAAGTGCCCAGAAGAACGTCAGTCAAGGCCTCATTAAAGGGCAGCAGAGGCTCGGCCGAGCTTGACTGCGGTTTAAGGACCTCAGTGAGGAGATTAGTCCTCACGGCAGCGACGGGGAGCTCAAGGCTCAAGGCCTTGGCAGCCCTCATCAACACCACGCTGTAGGTAGCCCCCTCCTCCGAAGCCACGGTAGGAGGGGAGACAAAACCAGTGTCTGGAGAGGTGTCCAGGCCACTGGCCTCCCCAAGGTCTCCTGCCCAGTCCTCATGAGACTGACACTCTCTGGTCAGAGGGTCCTCAGACCCCTCCCAATCCTCTTCATCACCCATCTCCTGAAACTAAGGGTTCTCAACTAATGGGGCCTGTTCATAGAAGTGAAACTCCCCAAACGACGTCTGGAGCGGCGCCCATCGGGGCCGGCCCGACGTAGGAACAGGAATGAAGGGGGCATCGGGGACGGCGCCGGCCGAGGACGGCGCCGGAGGCGACACCTGATGGTCCGACGCCGGGGAGGTCGTAAGGTCCACATCAAGATGAAATCTGACAACATTAGCGCCAGATAAAAACAGCACTAATCCACTCTCTTTTGCACCATCAGGATTAGGAGCGTGCAGAAATAAGTTGGATCAAAAAACGCTGCGAGACAGCCTGAATAGGCTGAAGGACTATCAAGGAAACAACTCACACACTGCGAACACGCGTGTGGTGGATAATAGGTACATGAGAAGGAAACAAGGTGCTTGCACCATACAGAAATATTTAGTATGACAAAAAATAAATAAAAAATACACACTAAAAGCAATTCAATTACATTTTCAGGTATAGAGATTTCCTACTAATACTACAGTGGTCAGCCCTGAAGAAGACCTTACAGAAAAATATTTCCCGTCCTAACTGGAAAAGGTTGAAACGCTTTGGCATCAATAGTGGTTTGGAATATAATAGCCATTAAAGAACAAACTTTAAGGTTTTGGCTATTTGCACAGTGGAACAGACTATCGGTTTTCCACCAAATTAATAATTGTAAATAGACATCCGAACCTATATAGGACTCTACAAAAAGTAGATTACACTAAGGAAGAAAGAACTGCCTTACCCTAGTGTTTGTGTAAATATCAGAAGGACCAATTCAATACCAATTGTGTAAATATGATATGTATATGTTTTGATTAATTCATTTAGAACCTAATCATTTGCAAACTTATGTATAGATGATTTAGTTGTGTATATGTTGTACAAATCAATGTTTTGGGTATATATATATTTGTTTCACAACAAAAAGGGAAAGGAGAATGTAAAAATTTTTTTGAAACGAAGGACAACCCCAAATATGTAAAAATCGAAACAGAAAAAAGATACATTTGAAAGCCCAGAGTCAATAAAAGGGACTATTGAGGCAATAAAAAAGAGTGTGATTAATGGTGTCAGGGGTACCTTTGTTTATAAAATTGTTAGTTTAGATTTTATATCAAATCTAGGTGTAATATCCCTGGCCTTGACAGGAACCTTAAATGTCTCAAGGGCGCTCTCTAGCATCCCTTTAAGCATATGGAGGAACTGAAGCGAATGTTGGCTCTTGGATAATGTTTCGACCAGCAAGTCCTGGATCTTTGGATACTCAGATGATCTTTGCTCATCACACATACAGTGGCTGCTCTGGTCTACCCTGACTGACTATCTCCTGCATAGCGCCAGGATGCTCCTTTCGGAGTGACAGTCACGGTCTATAAATGCCTATTCAAATTCAACGTCATCTTCCTGGACAACGTGCATATCAACATGTGCCCGCCCCGAGTAGCATTTTGTGATATATATAGTAGTGTCATCAGGGAGTGGGATTCGTGGGAGAGGAGGGTTGGGCTGGGTACAAATGAGGATCTCTATCGCCAGGAGAATCAACATCATAGTCATCGCATGGCTCATCCCTGGCCTAGAGTCCTAGGGTGCATCATCATAGTCATCCAATGGCTCATCCCTGGCCTAGGGTCCTAGGGTGCATCATCATAGTCATCCAATGGGTCATCCCTGGCCTAGGGTCCTAGGGTGAGGCCATCATCATAGTCATCGCATGGCTCATCCCTGGCCGAGGGTCCTAGGGTGCATCATCATAGTCATCCAATGGCTCATCCCTGACCTCGAGTCCTAGGGTGCATCATCATAGTCATCACATGGCTCATCCCTGGCCTAGGGTCCTAGGGTGCATCATCATAGTCATCGCATGGCTCATCCCTGGCCTAGGGTCCTAGGGTGCATCATCATAGTCATCGCATGGCTCATCCCTGGCCGAGGGTCCTAGGGTGCATCATCATAGTCATCGCATGGCTCATCCCTGGCCTAGGGTGCATCATCATAGTCATCGCATGGCTCATCCCTGGCCTAGGGTCCTAGGGTGCATCATCATAGTCATCGCATGGCTCATCCCTGGCCTCGAGTCCTAGGGTGCATCATCACAGTCATCCAATGGCTCATCCCTGGCCTAGGGTCCTAGGGTGCATCATCATAGTCATACAATGGCTCATCCCAGGCCTAGGGTGCATCATCATAGTCATCCAATGGCTCATCCCAGGCCTAGGGTGCATCATCATAGTCATCGCATGGCTCATCCCTGGCCTCGAGTCCTAGGGTGCATCATCATATTCATCCAATGGCTCATCCCTGGCCTAGGGTGCATCATCATAGTCATCCAATGGCTCATCCCTGGCCTAGGGTGCATCCTCATAGTCATCAAATGGCTCATCACTGGCCCAGGGTCCTAGTGTGCATCATCATAGTCATCCAATGGCTCATCCCTGGCCTAGGGTCCTACGGTGCATCATCATAGTCATCCAATGGCTCATCCCTGGCCTAGGGTGCATCATCATAGTCATACAATGGCTCATCCCTGCCCTAGGGTGCATCATCATAGTCATCGCATGGCTCATCCCTGGCCGAGGGTCCTAGGGTGCATCATCATAGTCATCCAATGGCTCATCCCTGGCCTAGGGTCCTAGGGTGCATCATCATAGTCATCCAATGGCTCATCCCTGGCCTAGGGTCCTAGGGTGCATCATCATAGTCATCCAATGGCTCATCCCTGGCCTAGGGTCCTAGGGTGCATCATCATAGCCATCCAATGGCTCATCCCTGGCCTAGAGTCCTAGGGTGCATCATCATAGTCATCGCATGGCTCATCCCTGGCCTAGGGTCCAAGGGTGCATCATCATAGTCATCCAATGGCTCATCCCTGGCCTCGAGTCCTAGAGTGCATCATCATAGTCATCGCATGGCTCATCCCTGGCCTAGGGTCCTAGGGTGCATCATCATAGTCATCCAATGGCTCATCCCTGGCCTAGGGTCCTAGGGTGCATCATCATAGTCATCGCATGGCTCATCCCTGGCCTAGGGTCCCAGGGTGCATCATCATAGTCATCCAATGGCTCATCCCTGGCCTAGGGTCCTAGGGTGCATCATCATAGTCATCGCATGGCTCATCCCAGGCCTAGGGTGCATCCTCATAGTCATCCAATGGCTCATCCCTGGCCTAGGGTCCTAGGGTGCATCATCATAGTCATCCAATGGCTCATCCCTGGCCTGGGGTCCTAGGGTGCATCATCATAGTCATCCAATGGCTCATCCCTGGCCCAGGGTCCTAGGGTGCATCATCATAGTCATCCAATGGCTCATTCCAGGCCTAGGGTGCATCATCAGAGTCATCCAATGGCTCATCCCTGGCCTAGGATCCTAGGGTGCATCATCATAGTCATCCAATGGCTCATCCCTGGGTTAGGGTCCTAGGGTGCATCATCATAGTCATCCAATGGCTCATCCCTGGCTTAGGGTCCTAGGGTGCATCATCATAGTCATCCAATGGCTCATCCCTGGCCTCGAGTCCTAGGGTGCATCATCATAGTCATCGCATGGCTCATCCCTGGCCTAGGGTCCTAGGGTGCATCATCATAGTCATCGCATGGCTCATCCCTGGCCGAGGGTCCTAGGGTGCATCATCATAGTCATCGCATGGCTCATCCCTGGCCTAGGGTGCATCATCATAGTCATCGCATGGCTCATCCCTGGCCTAGGGTCCTAGGGTGCATCATCATAGTCATCGCATGGCTCATCCCTGGCCTCGAGTCCTAGGGTGCATCATCATAGTCATCCAATGGCTCATCCCAGGCCTAGGGTGCATCATCATAGTCATCGCATGGCTCATCCCTGGCCTCGAGTCCTAGGGTGCATCATCATAGTCATCCAATGGCTCATCCCTGGCCTAGGGTTCTAGGGTGCATCATCATATTCATCCAATGGCTCATCCCTGGCCTAGGGTGCATCATCATAGTCATCCAATGGCTCATCCCTGGCCTAGGGTGCATCCTCATAGTCATCAAATGGCTCATCACTGGCCCAGGGTCCTAGTGTGCATCATCATAGTCATCCAATGGCTCATCCCTGGCCTAGGGTCCTACGGTGCATCATCATAGTCATCCAATGGCTCATCCCTGGCCTAGGGTGCATTATCATAGTCATACAATGGCTCATCCCTGCCCTAGGGTGCATCATCATAGTCATCGCATGGCTCATCCCTGGCCGAGGGTCCTAGGGTGCATCATCATAGTCATCCAATGGCTCATCCCTGGCCTAGGGTCCTAGGGTGCATCATCATAGTCATCCAATGGCTCATCCCTGGCCTAGGGTCCTAGGGTGCATCATCATAGTCATCCAATGGCTCATCCCTGGCCTCGAGTCCTAGAGTGCATCATCATAGTCATCGCATGGCTCATCCCTGGCCTAGGGTCCTAGGGTGCATCATCATAGTCATCCAATGGCTCATCCCTGGCCTAGGGTCCTAGGGTGCATCATCATAGTCATCGCATGGCTCATCCCTGGCCTAGGGTCCCAGGGTGCATCATCATAGTCATCCAATGGCTCATCCCTGGCCTAGGGTCCTAGGGTGCATCATCATAGTCATCGCATGGCTCATCCCTGGCCTAGGGTCCTAGGGTGCATCCTCATAGTCATCCAATGGCTCATCCCTGGCCTAGGGTCCTAGGGTGCATCATCATAGTCATCCAATGGCTCATCCCTGGCCTAGGGTCCTAGGGTGCATCATCATAGTCATCCAATGGCTCATCCCTGGCCTAGGGTCCTAGAGTGCATCCTCATAGTCATCGCATGGCTCATCCCTGGCCTAGGGTCCTAGAGTGCATCCTCATAGCCATCGCATGGCTCATCCCTGGCCTAGGGTGCATCATCATAGTCATCCAATGGCTCATCCCTGGCCCAGGGTCCTAGGGTGCATCATCATAGTCATCCAATGGCTTATCCCTGGGTTAGGGTCCTAGGGTGCATCATCATAGTCATCCAATGGCTCATCCCTGGCCCAGGGTCCTAGGGTGCATCATCATAGTCATCCAATGGCTCATGTCTGGCCTAGGGTGCATCATCATAGTCATCCAATGGCTCATCCCTGGCCTAGGGTCCTAGGGTGCATCCTCATAGTCATCCAATGGCTCATCCCTGGCCTAGGGTGCATCATCAGAGTCATCCAATGGCTCATCCCTGGCCTAGGATCCTAGGGTGCATCATCATAGTCATTGCATGGCTCATCCCTGGCCGAGGGTCCTAGGGTGCATCCTCATAGTCATCCAATGGCTCATCCCTGGCCTAGGGTGCATCATCATAGTCATCCAATGGCTCATCCCTGGGTTAGGGTCCTAGGGTGCATCATCATAGTCATCCAATGGCTCATCCCTGCCCTAGGGTGCATCCTCATAGCCATCGCATGGCTCATCCCTGGCCTAGAGTCCTAGGGTGCATCATCATAGTCATCCAATGGCTCATCCCTGGCCTAGGGTCCCAGGGTGCATCCTCATAGTCATCCAATGGCTCATCCCTGGCCTAGGGTCCTAGGGTGCATCATCATAGTCATCCAATGGCTCATCCCTGGCCTGGGGTGCATCATCATAGTCATCCAATGGCTCATCCCTGGCCTAGGGTCCTAGGGTGCATCATCATAGTCATCCAATGGCTCATCCCTGGCCTAGGGTGCATCATCATAGTCATCCAATGGCTCATCCCTGGCCTCGAGTCCTAGGGTGCATCATCATAGTCATCGCATGGCTCATCCCTGGCCTCGAGTCCTAGAGTGCATCCTCATAGTCATCCAATGGCTCATCCCAGGCCTAGGGTGCCTCATCATAGTCATCCAATGGCTCATCCCTGGCCTAGGGTGCATCATCATAGTCATGCAATGGCTCACCTTGGCCCAGGGTCCTAGGGTGCATCATCATAGTCATCCAATGGCTCATCCCAGGCCTAGGGTGCATCATCATAGTCATCCAATGGCTCATCCCTGGCCTAGGGTGCATCATCATAGTCATCCCATGGCTCATCCCTGGTCGAGGGTCCTAGGGTGCATCCTCATAGCCATCGCATGGCTCATCCCCGGCCTAGAGTCCGAGAGTGCATCATCATAGTCATCCAATGGCTCATCCCTGGCCTAGGGTTCCAGGGTGCATCCTCATAGTCATCCAATGGCTCATCCCTGGCCTAGGGTGCATCATCATAGCCATCCAATGGCTCATCCCTGGCCCAGGGTCCTAGGGTGCATCATCATAGTCATCCCATGGCTCATCACTGGCCTAGGGTGCATCATCATAGTCATCCCATGGCTCATCCCTGGTCGAGGGTCCTAGGGTGCATCATCATAGTCATCCCATGGCTCATCACTGGCCTAGGGTGCATCATCATAGTCATCCAATGGCTCATCCCTGGCCTAGGGTGCATCATCATAGTCATCCAATGGCTCATCCCTGGCCTAGGGTCCTAGGGTGCATCATCATAGTAATTGCATGGCTCATCCCTGGCGGAGGGTCCTAGGGTGCATCCTCATAGTTATCCAATGGCTCATCCCTGGCCCAGGGTCCTAGGGTGCATCCTCATAGTCATCCAATGGCTCATCCCAGGCCTAGGGTGCATCATCATAGTCATCCAATGGCTCATCCCTGGCCTAGGGTGCATCATCATAGTCATTGCATGGCTCATCCCCGGTCGAGGGTCCTAGGGTGCATCATCATAGTCATCCAATGGCTCATCCCTGGCCTAGGGTCCTAGGGTGCATCATCATAGTCATCCCATGGCTCATCACTGGCCTAGGGTGCATCATCATAGTCATCCCATGGCTCATCACTGGCCTAGGGTGCTTCATCATAGTCATCCCATGGCTCATCCCTGGCTGAGGGTCCTAGGGTGCATCCTCATAGCCATCGCAGGGCTCATCCCTGGCCTAGGGTCCTAGGGTGCATCCTCATAGCATTCGCATGGATCATCCCTGGCCTCCAGTCCTAGGGTGCATCATCATAGTCATCCAATGGCTCATCCCTGGCCTCGAGTCCTAGGGTGCATCATCATAGTCATCCCATGGCTCATCCTAGGGTCCTAGGGTGCATCATCATAGTCATCCAATGGCTCATCCCTGGCCTAGGGTCCGTCATCATAGTCATCCAATGGCTCATCCCTGGCCTCGAGTCCTAGGGTGCATCATCATAGTCATCCAATGGCTCATCCCTGGCCTAGGGTCCATCATCATAGTCATCCAATGGCTCATCCCTGGCCTCGAGTCCTAGGGTGCATCATCATAGTCATCCCATGGCTCATCCCTGGCCTAGGGTCCTAGGGTGCATCATCATAGTCATCCAATGGCTCATCCCTGGCCTAGGGTGCATCATCATAGTCATCCAATGGCTCATCCCTGGCCTCGAGTCCTAGGGTGCATCATCATAGTCATCGCATGGCTCATCCCTGGCCTCGAGTCCTAGAGTGCATCCTCATAGTCATCCAATGGCTCATCCCAGGCCTAGGGTGCCTCATCATAGTCATCCAATGGCTCATCCCTGGCCTAGGGTGCATCATCATAGTCATCCAATGGCTCATCCCTGGCCCAGGGTCCTAGGGTGCATCATCATAGTAATCCAATGGCTCATCCCAGGCCTAGGGTGCCTCATCATAGTCATCCAATGGCTCATCCCAGGCCTAGGGTGCATCATCATAGTCATCCAATGGCTCATCCCTGGCCTAGGGTGCATCATCATAGTCATCCAATGGCTCATCCCTGGCCTAGGGTCCTAGGGTGCATCCTCATAGTCATCCAATGGCTCATCCCTGGCCCAGGGTCCTAGGGTGCATCCTCATAGTCATCCAATGGCTCATCCCAGGCCTAGGGTGCATCATCATAGTCATCCAATGGCTCATCCCTGGCCTAGGGTGCATCATCATAGTCATCCAATGGCTCATCCCTGGCCTAGGGTCCTAGGGTGCATCATCATAGTCATCCAATGGCTCATCCCTGGCCCAGGGTCCTAGGGTGCATCCTCATAGTTATCCAATGGCTCATCCCTGGCCCAGGGTCCTAGGGTGCATCCTCATAGTCATCCAATGGCTCATCCCAGGCCTAGGGTGCATCATCATAGTCATCCAATGGCTCATCCCTGGCCTAGGGTCCAAGGGTGCATCATCATAGTCATCGCATGGCGCATCCCTGGCCGAGGGTCCTAGGGTGCATCATCATAGTCATCCAATGGCTCATCCCTGGCCTAGGGTCCCAGGGTGCATCCTCATAGTCATCCAATGGCTCATCCCTGGCCTAGGGTGCATCATCAGTCATCCAATGGCTCATCCCTGGCCTAGGGTGCATCATCAGAGTCATCGCATGGCGCATCCCTGGCCGAGGGTCCTAGGGTGCATCATCATAGTCATCCAATGGCTCATCCCTGGCCTAGAGTGCATCATCATAGTCATCCAATGGCTCATCTCTGGCCGAGGGTCCTAGGGTGCATCATCATAGTCATCCAATGGCTCATCCCTGGCCTAGGGTGCATCATCATAGTCATCCAATGGCTCATCCGTGGCCCAGGATCCTAGGGTGCATCATCATAGTCATCCAATGGCTCATCCCTGGCCCAGGGTCCTAGAGTGCATCCTCAGTCATCCAATGGTTCATCCCTGGCCTCGAGTCCTAGGGTGCATCATCATAGTCATCCAATGGCTCATCCCTGGCCTAGGGTGCATCATCATAGTCATCCAATGGCTCATCCCTGGCCTAGGGTCCTAGAGTGCATCTTCATAGTCATCCAATGGCTCATCCCTGGCCTAGAGTGCATCATCATAGTCATCCAATGGCTCATCCCTGGCCTAGGGTGCATCATCATAGTCATCCAATGGCTCATCCCTGGCCTAGGGTGCATCATCATAGTCATCCAATGGCTCATCACTGGCCTAGGGTCCTAGGGTGCATCATCATAGTCTTCCCATGGCTCATCACTGGCCTAGGATCCTAGGGTGCATCATCATAGTCATCCCATGGCTCATCACTGGCCTAGGGTGCATCATCATAGTCATCCCATGGCTCATCCCTGGCCGAGGGTCCTAGGGTGCATCCTCATAGCCATCGCAGGGCTCATCCCTGGCCTAGGGTCCTAGGGTGCATCCTCATAGCATTCGCATGGCTCATCCCTGGCCTAGAGTCCTAGGGTGCATCATCATAGTCATCGCATGGCTCATCCCTGGCCGAGGGTCCTAGGGTACATCATCATAGTCATCCCATGGCTCATCCCTGGCCTCGAGTCCTAGGGTGCATCATCATAGTCATCCAATGGCTCATCCCTGGCTTAGGGTCCTAGGGTGCATCTTCAGTCTTCCAATGGCTCATCCCTGGCCTAGGGTGCATCATCATAGTCATCCAATGGCTCATCCCTGGCCTAGGGTGCATCATCATAGTCATCCAATGGCTCATCCCTGGGTTAGGGTCCTAGGGTGCATCATCATAGTCATCCAATGGCTCATCCCTGGCCTAGGGTGCATCATCATAGTCATCCAATGGCTCATCCCTGGTCTAGGGTCCTAGAGTGCATCATCATAGTCATCCAATGGCTCATCCCTGGCCTAGGGTCCTAGGGTGCATCATCACAGTCATCCAATGGCTCATCCCTGGCCTAGGGTCCTAGAGTGCATCCTCATAGTCATCCAATGGCTCATCCCTGGCCTAGGGTCCTAGAGTGCATCATCATAGTCATCCAATGGCTCATCCCTGGCCTAGGGTGCATCATCATAGTCATCCAATGGCTCATCCCTGGCCTTGAGTCCTAGGGTGCATCATCATAGTCATCCAATGGCTCATCCCTGGCCTTGAGTCCTAGGGTGCATCATCATAGTCATCCAATGGCTCATCCCTGGCCTAGGGTCCTAGAGTGCATCCTCATAGTCATCCAATGGCTCATCCCTGGCCTAGGGTGCATCATCATAGTCATCCAATGGCTCATCCCTGGCCTAGGGTCCTAGGGTGCATCATCATAGTCATCCAATGGCTCATCCCTGGCCTAGGGTCCTAGGGTGCATCATCATAGTCATCCAATGGCTCATCCCTGGCCTAGGGTCCTAGGGTACATCCTCATAGTCATCCAATGGCTCATCCCTGGCCTAGGGTGCATCATCATAGTCATCCAATGGCTCATCCCTGGCCTAGGGTCCTAGAGTGCATCATCATAGTCATCGCATGGCTCATCCCTGGCCTAGGGTCCTAGGGTGCATCATCATAGTCATCGCATGGCTCATCCCTGTCCTAGGGTGCATCATCATAGTCATCCAATGGCTCATCCCTGCCCTAGGGTGTATCATCATAGTCATCCAATGGCTCATCCCTGGCCTAGGGTGCATCATCATAGTCATCCAATGGCTCATCCCTGCCCTAGGGAGTATCATCATAGTCATCCAATGGCTCATCCCTGGCCTAGGGTGCATCATCATAGTCATCCAATGGCTCATCCCTGGCCTAGGGTCCTAGAGTGCATCATCATAGTCATCGCATGGCTCATCCCTGGCCTAGGGTCCTAGGGTGCATCATCATAGTCATCGCATGGCTCATCCCTGTCCTAGGGTGCATCATCATAGTCATCCAATGGCTCATCCCTGCCCTAGGGTGCATCATCATAGTCATCCAATGGCTCATCCCTGTCCTAGGGTGCATCCTCATAGTCATCCAATGGCTCATCCCTGGCCTAGGGTGCATCATCATAGTCATCCAATGGCTCATCCCTGTCCTAGGGTGCATCATCATAGTCATCCAATGGCTCATCCCTGTCCTAGGGTGCATCCTCATAGTCATACAATGGCTCATCCCTGGCCTAGGGTGCATCATCATAGTCATCCAATGGCTCATCCCTGGCCTAGGGTCCTAGAGTGCATCATCATTGTCATCCAATGGCTCATCCCTGGGCTAGGGTGCATCCTCATAGTCATCCAATGGCTCATCCCTGGCCTAGGGTCCTAGGGTGCATCCTCATAGTCATCCAATGGCTCATCCCTGGCCTCGAGTCCTAGGGTGCATCATCATAGTCATCCAATGGCTCATCCCTGGCCGAGGGTCCTAGGGTGCATCCTCAGTCTTCCAATGGCTCATCCCTGGCCTAGGGTCCTAGGGTGCATCATCATAGTCATCCAATGGCTCATCCCTGTCCTAGGGTGCATCATCATAGTCATCCAATGGCTCATCCCTGGCCGAGGGTCCTAGGGTGCATCATCATAGTCATCCAATGGCTCATCCCTGTCCTAGGGTGCATCATCATAGTAATCCCATGGCTCATCCCTGGCCTCGAGTCCTAGGGTGCATCATCATAGTCATCCAATAGTCATCCAATGGCTCATCCCTGCCCTAGGGTCCTAGGGTGCATCATCATAGTCATCCAATGGCTCATCCCTGGCCGAGGGTCCTAGGGTGCATCCTCATAGTCATCCAATGGCTCATCCCTGGCCTAGGGTGCATCCTCATAGTCATCCAATGGCTCATCCCTGGCCTAGGGTGCATCATCATAGTCATCCAATGGCTCATCCCTGGCCCAGGGTCCTAGAGTGCATCATCATAGTCTTCCAATGGCTCATCCCTGGCCTAGGGTGCATCATCATAGTCATCCAATGGCTCATCCCTGGCCTAGGGTCCTAGGGTGCATCATCATAGTCATCCAATGGCTCATCCCTGGTCGAGGGTCCTAGGGTGCATCATCATAGTCATCCCATGGCTCATCCCTGGCTGAGGGTCCTAGGGTGCATCCTCATAGCCATCGCAGGGCTCATCCCTGGCCTAGGGTCCTAGGGTGCATCCTCATAGCATTCGCATGGATCATCCCTGGCCTCCAGTCCTAGGGTGCATCATCATAGTCATCCAATGGCTCATCCCTGGCCTCGAGTCCTAGGGTGCATCATCATAGTCATCCCATGGCTCATCCTAGGGTCCTAGGGTGCATCATCATAGTCATCCAATGGCTCATCCCTGGCCTAGGGTCCGTCATCATAGTCATCCAATGGCTCATCCCTGGCCTCGAGTCCTAGGGTGCATCATCATAGTCATCCAATGGCTCATCCCTGGCCTAGGGTCCTAGGGTGCATCATCATAGTCATCCAATGGCTCATCCCTGGCCTCGAGTCCTAGGGTGCATCATCATAGTCATCCCATGGCTCATCCCTGGCCTAGGGTCCTAGGGTGCATCATCATAGTCATCCAATGGCTCATCCCTGGCCTAGGGTGCATCATCATAGTCATCCAATGGCTCATCCCTGGCCTCGAGTCCTAGGGTGCATCATCATAGTCATCGCATGGCTCATCCCTGGCCTCGAGTCCTAGAGTGCATCCTCATAGTCATCCAATGGCTCATCCCAGGCCTAGGGTGCCTCATCATAGTCATCCAATGGCTCATCCCTGGCCTAGGGTGCATCATCATAGTCATCCAATGGCTCATCCCTGGCCCAGGGTCCTAGGGTGCATCATCATAGTCATCCAATGGCTCATCCCAGGCCTAGGGTGCCTCATCATAGTCATCCAATGGCTCATCCCAGGCCTAGGGTGCATCATCATAGTCATCCAATGGCTCATCCCTGGCCTAGGGTGCATCATCATAGTCATCCAATGGCTCATCCCTGGCCTAGGGTCCTAGGGTGCATCCTCATAGTCATCCAATGGCTCATCCCTGGCTCAGGGTCCTAGGGTGCATCCTCATAGTCATCCAATGGCTCATCCCAGGCCTAGGGTGCATCATCATAGTCATCCAATGGCTCATCCCTGGCCTAGGGTGCACCATCATAGTCATCCAATGGCTCATCCCTGGCCTAGGGTCCTAGGGTGCATCATCATAGTCATCCAATGGCTCATCCCTGGCCCAGGGTCCTAGGGTGCATCCTCATAGTTATCCAATGGCTCATCCCTGGCCCAGGGTCCTAGGGTGCATCCTCATAGTCATCCAATGGCTCATCCCAGGCCTAGGGTGCATCATCATAGTCATCCAATGGCTCATCCCTGGCCTAGGGTCCAAGGGTGCATCATCATAGTCATCGCATGGCGCTTCCCTGGCCGAGGGTCCTAGGGTGCTTCATCATAGTCATCCAATGGCTCATCCCTGGCCTAGGGTCCCAGGGTGCATCCTCATAGTCATCCAATGGCTCATCCCTGGCCTAGGGTGCATCATCAGTCATCCAATGGCTCATCCCTGGCCTAGGGTGCATCATCAGAGTCATCGCATGGCGCATCCCTGGCCGAGGGTCCTAGGGTGCATCATCATAGTCATCCAATGGCTCATCCCTGGCCTAGAGTGCATCATCATAGTCATCCAATGGCTCATCTCTGGCCGAGGGTCCTAGGGTGCATCATCATAGTCATCCAATGGCTCATCCCTGGCCTAGGGTGCATCATCATAGTCATCCAATGGCTCATACGTGGCCCAGGATCCTAGGGTGCATCATCATAGTCATCCAATGGCTCATCCCTGGCCCAGGGTCCTAGAGTGCATCCTCATAGTCATCCAATGGTTCATCCCTGGCCTCGAGTCCTAGGGTGCATCATCATAGTCATCCAATGGCTCATCCCTGGCCTAGGGTGCATCATCATAGTCATCCAATGGCTCATCCCTGGCCTAGGGTCCTAGAGTGCATCTTCATAGTCATCCAATGGCTCATCCCTGGCCTAGAGTGCATCATCATAGTCATCCAATGGCTCATCCCTGGCCTAGGGTGCATCATCATAGTCATCCAATGGCTCATCCCTGGCCTAGGGTGCATCATCATAGTCATCCAATGGCTCATCACTGGCCTAGGGTGCATCATCATAGTCTTCCCATGGCTCATCACTGGCCTAGGATCCTAGGGTGCATCATCATAGTCATCCCATGGCTCATCACTGGCCTAGGGTGCATCATCATAGTCATCCCATGGCTCATCCCTGGCCGAGGGTCCTAGGGTGCATCCTCATAGCCATCGCAGGGCTCATCCCTGGCCTAGGGTCCTAGGGTGCATCCTCATAGCATTCGCATGGCTCATCCCTGGCCTAGAGTCCTAGGGTGCATCATCATAGTCATCGCATGGCTCATCCCTGGCCGAGGGTCCTAGGGTACATCATCATAGTCATCCCATGGCTCATCCCTGGCCTCGAGTCCTAGGGTGCATCATCATAGTCATCCAATGGCTCATCCCTGGCCTAGGGTGCATCATCATAGTCATCCAATGGCTCATCCCTGGCCTAGGGTCCTAGGGTGCATCATCATAGTCATCGCATGGCTCATCCCTGTCCTAGGGTGCATCATCATAGTCATCCAATGGCTCATCCCTGCCCTAGGGTGCATCATCATAGTCATCCAATGGCTCATCCCTGGGTTAGGGTCCTAGGGTGCATCATCATAGTCATCCAATGGCTCATCCCTGGCCTAGGGTGCATCATCATAGTCATCCAATGGCTCATCCCTGGTCTAGGGTCCTAGAGTGCATCATCATAGTCATCCAATGGCTCATCCCTGGCCTAGGGTCCTAGGGTGCATCATCACAGTCATCCAATGGCTCATCCCTGGCCTAGGGTCCTAGAGTGCATCCTCATAGTCATCCAATGGCTCATCCCTGGCCTAGGGTCCTAGAGTGCATCATCATAGTCATCCAATGGCTCATCCCTGGCCTAGGGTGCATCATCATAGTCATCCAATGGCTCATCCCTGGCCTTGAGTCCTAGGGTGCATCATCATAGTCATCCAATGGCTCATCCCTGGCCTAGGGTCCTAGAGTGCATCCTCATAGTCATCCAATGGCTCATCCCTGGCCTAGGGTGCATCATCATAGTCATCCAATGGCTCATCCCTGGCCTAGGGTCCTAGGGTGCATCATCATAGTCATCCAATGGCTCATCCCTGGCCTAGGGTCCTAGGGTGCATCATCATAGTCATCCAATGGCTCATCCCTGGCCTAGGGTCCTAGGGTGCATCCTCATAGTCATCCAATGGCTCATCCCTGGCCTAGGGTGCATCATCATAGTCATCCAATGGCTCATCCCTGCCCTAGGGTGTATCATCATAGTCATCCAATGGCTCATCCCTGGCCTAGGGTGCATCATCATAGTCATCCAATGGCTCATCCCTGGCCTAGGGTCCTAGAGTGCATCATCATAGTCATCGCATGGCTCATCCCTGGCCTAGGGTCCTAGGGTGCATCATCATAGTCATCGCATGGCTCATCCCTGTCCTAGGGTGCATCATCATAGTCATCCAATGGCTCATCCCCGCCCTAGGGTGTATCATCATAGTCATCCAATGGCTCATCCCTGGCCTAGGGTGCATCATCATAGTCATCCAATGGCTCATCCCTGCCCTAGGGAGTATCATCATAGTCATCCAATGGCTCATCCCTGGCCTAGGGTGCATCATCATAGTCATCCAATGGCTCATCCCTGGCCTAGGGTCCTAGAGTGCATCATCATAGTCATCGCATGGCTCATCCCTGGCCTAGGGTCCTAGGGTGCATCATCATAGTCATCGCATGGCTCATCCCTGTCCTAGGGTGCATCATCATAGTCATCCAATGGCTCATCCCTGCCCTAGGGTGCATCATCATAGTCATCCAATGGCTCATCCCTGTCCTAGGGTGCATCCTCATAGTCATCCAATGGCTCATCCCTGGCCTAGGGTGCATCATCATAGTCATCCAATGGCTCATCCCTGTCCTAGGGTGCATCATCATAGTCATCGCATGGCTCATCCCTGGCCGAGGGTCCTAGGGTGCATCATCATAGTCATCCAATGGCTCATCCCTGGCCTAGGGTCCTAGGGTGCATCATCATAGTCATCCAATGGCTCATCCCTGGCCTAGGGTCCTAGGGTGCATCATCATAGTCATCCAATGGCTCATCCCTGGCCTAGGGTCCTAGGGTGCATCATCATAGCCATCCAATGGCTCATCCCTGGCCTAGAGTCCTAGGGTGCATCATCATAGTCATCGCATGGCTCATCCCTGGCCTAGGGTCCAAGGGTGCATCATCATAGTCATCCAATGGCTCATCCCTGGCCTCGAGTCCTAGAGTGCATCATCATAGTCATCGCATGGCTCATCCCTGGCCTAGGGTCCTAGGGTGCATCATCATAGTCATCCAATGGCTCATCCCTGGCCTAGGGTCCTAGGGTGCATCATCATAGTCATCGCATGGCTCATCCCTGGCCTAGGGTCCCAGGGTGCATCATCATAGTCATCCAATGGCTCATCCCTGGCCTAGGGTCCTAGGGTGCATCATCATAGTCATCGCATGGCTCATCCCAGGCCTAGGGTGCATCCTCATAGTCATCCAATGGCTCATCCCTGGCCTAGGGTCCTAGGGTGCATCATCATAGTCATCCAATGGCTCATCCCTGGCCTGGGGTCCTAGGGTGCATCATCATAGTCATCCAATGGCTCATCCCTGGCCCAGGGTCCTAGGGTGCATCATCATAGTCATCCAATGGCTCATTCCAGGCCTAGGGTGCATCATCAGAGTCATCCAATGGCTCATCCCTGGCCTAGGATCCTAGGGTGCATCATCATAGTCATCCAATGGCTTATCCCTGGGTTAGGGTCCTAGGGTGCATCATCATAGTCATCCAATGGCTCATCCCTGGCTTAGGGTCCTAGGGTGCATCATCATAGTCATCCAATGGCTCATCCCTGGCCTCGAGTCCTAGGGTGCATCATCATAGTCATCGCATGGCTCATCCCTGGCCTAGGGTCCTAGGGTGCATCATCATAGTCATCGCATGGCTCATCCCTGGCCTAGGGTCCTAGGGTGCATCATCATAGTCATCGCATGGCTCATCCCTGGCCTAGGGTCCTAGGGTGCATCATCATAGTCATCGCATGGCTCATCCCTGGCCGAGGGTCCTAGGGTGCATCATCATAGTCATCGCATGGCTCATCCCTGGCCTAGGGTGCATCATCATAGTCATCGCATGGCTCATCCCTGGCCTAGGGTCCTAGGGTGCATCATCATAGTCATCGCATGGCTCATCCCTGGCCTCGAGTCCTAGGGTGCATCATCATAGTCATCCAATGGCTCATCCCAGGCCTAGGGTGCATCATCATAGTCATCGCATGGCTCATCCCTGGCCTCGAGTCCTAGGGTGCATCATCATAGTCATCCAATGGCTCATCCCTGGCCTAGGGTTCTAGGGTGCATCATCATATTCATCCAATGGCTCATCCCTGGCCTAGGGTGCATCATCATAGTCATCCAATGGCTCATCCCTGGCCTAGGGTGCATCCTCATAGTCATCAAATGGCTCATCACTGGCCCAGGGTCCTAGTGTGCATCATCATAGTCATCCAATGGCTCATCCCTGGCCTAGGGTCCTACGGTGCATCATCATAGTCATCCAATGGCTCATCCCTGGCCTAGGGTGCATTATCATAGTCATACAATGGCTCATCCCTGCCCTAGGGTGCATCATCATAGTCATCGCATGGCTCATCCCTGGCCGAGGGTCCTAGGGTGCATCATCATAGTCATCCAATGGCTCATCCCTGGCCTAGGGTCCTAGGGTGCATCATCATAGTCATCCAATGGCTCATCCCTGGCCTAGGGTCCTAGGGTGCATCATCATAGTCATCCAATGGCTCATCCCTGGCCTCGAGTCCTAGAGTGCATCATCATAGTCATCGCATGGCTCATCCCTGGCCTAGGGTCCTAGGGTGCATCATCATAGTCATCCAATGGCTCATCCCTGGCCTAGGGTCCTAGGGTGCATCATCATAGTCATCGCATGGCTCATCCCTGGCCTAGGGTCCCAGGGTGCATCATCATAGTCATCCAATGGCTCATCCCTGGCCTAGGGTCCTAGGGTGCATCATCATAGTCATCGCATGGCTCATCCCTGGCCTAGGGTCCTAGGGTGCATCCTCATAGTCATCCAATGGCTCATCCCTGGCCTAGGGTCCTAGGGTGCATCATCATAGTCATCCAATGGCTCATCCCTGGCCTAGGGTCCTAGGGTGCATCATCATAGTCATCCAATGGCTCATCCCTGGCCTAGGGTCCTAGAGTGCATCCTCATAGTCATCGCATGGCTCATCCCTGGCCTAGGGTCCTAGAGTGCATCCTCATAGCCATCGCATGGCTCATCCCTGGCCTAGGGTCCTAGGGTGCATCATCATAGTCATCCAATGGCTTATCCCTGGGTTAGGGTCCTAGGGTGCATCATCATAGTCATCCAATGGCTCATCCCTGGCCCAGGGTCCTAGGGTGCATCATCATAGTCATCCAATGGCTTATCCCTGGGTTAGGGTCCTAGGGTGCATCATCATAGTCATCCAATGGCTCATCCCTGGCCCAGGGTCCTAGGGTGCATCATCATAGTCATCCAATGGCTCATGTCTGGCCTAGGGTGCATCATCATAGTCATCCAATGGCTCATCCCTGGCCTAGGGTCCTAGGGTGCATCCTCATAGTCATCCAATGGCTCATCCCTGGCCTAGGGTGCATCATTAGAGTCATCCAATGGCTCATCCCTGGCCTAGGATCCTAGGGTGCATCATCATAGTCATTGCATGGCTCATCCCTGGCCGAGGGTCCTAGGGTGCATCCTCATAGTCATCCAATGGCTCATCCCTGGCCTAGGGTGCATCATCATAGTCATCCAATGGCTCATCCCTGGGTTAGGGTCCTAGGGTGCATCATCATAGTCATCCAATGGCTCATCCCTGCCCTAGGGTGCATCCTCATAGCCATCGCATGGCTCATCCCTGGCCTAGAGTCCTAGGGTGCATCATCATAGTCATCCAATGGCTCATCCCTGGCCTAGGGTCCCAGGGTGCATCCTCATAGTCATCCAATGGCTCATCCCTGGCCTAGGGTCCTAGGGTGCATCATCATAGTCATCCAATGGCTCATCCCTGGCCTGGGGTGCATCATCATAGTCATCCAATGGCTCATCCCTGGCCTAGGGTCCTAGGGTGCATCATCATAGTCATCCAATGGCTCATCCCTGGCCTAGGGTGCATCATCATAGTCATCCAATGGCTCATCCCTGGCCTCGAGTCCTAGGGTGCATCATCATAGTCATCGCATGGCTCATCCCTGGCCTCGAGTCCTAGAGTGCATCCTCATAGTCATCCAATGGCTCATCCCAGGCCTAGGGTGCCTCATCATAGTCATCCAATGGCTCATCCCTGGCCTAGGGTGCATCATCATAGTCATGCAATGGCTCACCTTGGCCCAGGGTCCTAGGGTGCATCATCATAGTCATCCAATGGCTCATCCCAGGCCTAGGGTGCATCATCATAGTCATCCAATGGCTCATCCCTGGCCTAGGGTGCATCATCATAGTCATCCCATGGCTCATCCCTGGTCGAGGGTCCTAGGGTGCATCCTCATAGCCATCGCATGGCTCATCCCCGGCCTAGAGTCCGAGAGTGCATCATCATAGTCATCCAATGGCTCATCCCTGGCCTAGGGTTCCAGGGTGCATCCTCATAGTCATCCAATGGCTCATCCCTGGCCTAGGGTGCATCATCATAGCCATCCAATGGCTCATCCCTGGCCCAGGGTCCTAGGGTGCATCATCATAGTCATCCCATGGCTCATCACTGGCCTAGGGTGCATCATCATAGTCATCCCATGGCTCATCCCTGGTCGAGGGTCCTAGGGTGCATCATCATAGTCATCCCATGGCTCATCACTGGCCTAGGGTGCATCATCATAGTCATCCAATGGCTCATCCCTGGCCTAGGGTGCATCATCATAGTCATCCAATGGCTCATCCCTGGCCTAGGGTCCTATGGTGCATCATCATAGTCATTGCATGGCTCATCCCTGGCGGAGGGTCCTAGGGTGCATCCTCATAGTTATCCAATGGCTCATCCCTGGCCCAGGGTCCTAGGGTGCATCCTCATAGTCATCCAATGGCTCATCCCAGGCCTAGGGTGCATCATCATAGTCATCCAATGGCTCATCCCTGGCCTAGGGTGCATCATCATAGTCATTGCATGGCTCATCCCCGGTCGAGGGTCCTAGGGTGCATCATCATAGTCATCCAATGGCTCATCCCTGGCCTAGGGTCCTAGGGTGCATCATCATAGTCATCCCATGGCTCATCACTGGCCTAGGGTGCATCATCATAGTCATCCCATGGCTCATCACTGGCCTAGGGTGCTTCATCATAGTCATCCCATGGCTCATCCCTGGCTGAGGGTCCTAGGGTGCATCCTCATAGCCATCGCAGGGCTCATCCCTGGCCTAGGGTCCTAGGGTGCATCCTCATAGCATTCGCATGGATCATCCCTGGCCTCCAGTCCTAGGGTGCATCATCATAGTCATCCAATGGCTCATCCCTGGCCTCGAGTCCTAGGGTGCATCATCATAGTCATCCCATGGCTCATCCTAGGGTCCTAGGGTGCATCATCATAGTCATCCAATGGCTCATCCCTGGCCTAGGGTCCGTCATCATAGTCATCCAATGGCTCATCCCTGGCCTCGAGTCCTAGGGTGCATCATCATAGTCATCCAATGGCTCATCCCTGGCCTAGGGTCCTAGGGTGCATCATCATAGTCATCCAATGGCTCATCCCTGGCCTCGAGTCCTAGGGTGCATCATCATAGTCATCCAATGGCTCATCCCTGGCCTCGAGTCCTAGGGTGCATCATCATAGTCATCCAATGGCTCATCCCTGGCCTAGGGTGCATCATCATAGTCATCCAATGGCTCATCCCTGGCCTCGAGTCCTAGGGTGCATCATCATAGTCATCGCATGGCTCATCCCTGGCCTCGAGTCCTAGAGTGCATCCTCATAGTCATCCAATGGCTCATCCCAGGCCTAGGGTGCCTCATCATAGTCATCCAATGGCTCATCCCTGGCCTAGGGTGCATCATCATAGTCATCCAATGGCTCATCCCTGGCCCAGGGTCCTAGGGTGCATCATCATAGTAATCCAATGGCTCATCCCAGGCCTAGGGTGCCTCATCATAGTCATCCAATGGCTCATCCCAGGCCTAGGGTGCATCATCATAGTCATCCAATGGCTCATCCCTGGCCTAGGGTGCATCATCATAGTCATCCAATGGCTCATCCCTGGCCTAGGGTCCTAGGGTGCATCCTCATAGTCATCCAATGGCTCATCCCTGGCCCAGGGTCCTAGGGTGCATCCTCATAGTCATCCAATGGCTCATCCCAGGCCTAGGGTGCATCATCATAGTCATCCAATGGCTCATCCCTGGCCTAGGGTGCATCATCATAGTCATCCAATGGCTCATCCCTGGCCTAGGGTCCTAGGGTGCATCATCATAGTCATCCAATGGCTCATCCCTGGCCCAGGGTCCTAGGGTGCATCCTCATAGTTATCCAATGGCTCATCCCTGGCCCAGGGTCCTAGGGTGCATCCTCATAGTCATCCAATGGCTCATCCCAGGCCTAGGGTGCATCATCATAGTCATCCAATGGCTCATCCCTGGCCTAGGGTCCAAGGGTGCATCATCATAGTCATCGCATGGCGCATCCCTGGCCGAGGGTCCTAGGGTGCATCATCATAGTCATCCAATGGCTCATCCCTGGCCTAGGGTCCCAGGGTGCATCCTCATAGTCATCCAATGGCTCATCCCTGGCCTAGGGTGCATCATCAGTCATCCAATGGCTCATCCCTGGCCTAGGGTGCATCATCAGAGTCATCGCATGGCGCATCCCTGGCCGAGGGTCCTAGGGTGCATCATCATAGTCATCCAATGGCTCATCCCTGGCCTAGAGTGCATCATCATAGTCATCCAATGGCTCATCTCTGGCCGAGGGTCCTAGGGTGCATCATCATAGTCATCCAATGGCTCATCCCTGGCCTAGGGTGCATCATCATAGTCATCCAATGGCTCATCCGTGGCCCAGGATCCTAGGGTGCATCATCATAGTCATCCAATGGCTCATCCCTGGCCCAGGGTCCTAGAGTGCATCCTCAGTCATCCAATGGTTCATCCCTGGCCTCGAGTCCTAGGGTGCATCATCATAGTCATCCAATGGCTCATCCCTGGCCTAGGGTGCATCATCATAGTCATCCAATGGCTCATCCCTGGCCTAGGGTCCTAGAGTGCATCTTCATAGTCATCCAATGGCTCATCCCTGGCCTAGAGTGCATCATCATAGTCATCCAATGGCTCATCCCTGGCCTAGGGTGCATCATCATAGTCATCCAATGGCTCATCCCTGGCATAGGGTGCATCATCATAGTCATCCAATGGCTCATCACTGGCCTAGGGTCCTAGGGTGCATCATCATAGTCTTCCCATGGCTCATCACTGGCCTAGGATCCTAGGGTGCATCATCATAGTCATCCCATGGCTCATCACTGGCCTAGGGTGCATCATCATAGTCATCCCATGGCTCATCCCTGGCCGAGGGTCCTAGGGTGCATCCTCATAGCCATCGCAGGGCTCATCCCTGGCCTAGGGTCCTAGGGTGCATCCTCATAGCATTCGCATGGCTCATCCCTGGCCTAGAGTCCTAGGGTGCATCATCATAGTCATCGCATGGCTCATCCCTGGCCGAGGGTCCTAGGGTACATCATCATAGTCATCCCATGGCTCATCCCTGGCCTCGAGTCCTAGGGTGCATCATCATAGTCATCCAATGGCTCATCCCTGGCTTAGGGTCCTAGGGTGCATCTTCAGTCTTCCAATGGCTCATCCCTGGCCTAGGGTGCATCATCATAGTCATCCAATGGCTCATCCCTGGCCTAGGGTGCATCATCATAGTCATCCAATGGCTCATCCCTGGGTTAGGGTCCTAGGGTGCATCATCATAGTCATCCAATGGCTCATCCCTGGCCTAGGGTGCATCATCATAGTCATCCAATGGCTCATCCCTGGTCTAGGGTCCTAGAGTGCATCATCATAGTCATCCAATGGCTCATCCCTGGCCTAGGGTCCTAGGGTGCATCATCACAGTCATCCAATGGCTCATCCCTGGCCTAGGGTCCTAGAGTGCATCCTCATAGTCATCCAATGGCTCATCCCTGGCCTAGGGTCCTAGAGTGCATCATCATAGTCATCCAATGGCTCATCCCTGGCCTAGGGTGCATCATCATAGTCATCCAATGGCTCATCCCTGGCCTTGAGTCCTAGGGTGCATCATCATAGTCATCCAATGGCTCATCCCTGGCCTTGAGTCCTAGGGTGCATCATCATAGTCATCCAATGGCTCATCCCTGGCCTAGGGTCCTAGAGTGCATCCTCATAGTCATCCAATGGCTCATCCCTGGCCTAGGGTGCATCATCATAGTCATCCAATGGCTCATCCCTGGCCTAGGGTCCTAGGGTGCATCATCATAGTCATCCAATGGCTCATCCCTGGCCTAGGGTCCTAGGGTGCATCATCATAGTCATCCAATGGCTCATCCCTGGCCTAGGGTCCTAGGGTACATCCTCATAGTCATCCAATGGCTCATCCCTGGCCTAGGGTGCATCATCATAGTCATCCAATGGCTCATCCCTGGCCTAGGGTCCTAGAGTGCATCATCATAGTCATCGCATGGCTCATCCCTGGCCTAGGGTCCTAGGGTGCATCATCATAGTCATCGCATGGCTCATCCCTGTCCTAGGGTGCATCATCATAGTCATCCAATGGCTCATCCCTGCCCTAGGGTGTATCATCATAGTCATCCAATGGCTCATCCCTGGCCTAGGGTGCATCATCATAGTCATCCAATGGCTCATCCCTGCCCTAGGGAGTATCATCATAGTCATCCAATGGCTCATCCCTGGCCTAGGGTGCATCATCATAGTCATCCAATGGCTCATCCCTGGCCTAGGGTCCTAGAGTGCATCATCATAGTCATCGCATGGCTCATCCCTGGCCTAGGGTCCTAGGGTGCATCATCATAGTCATCGCATGGCTCATCCCTGTCCTAGGGTGCATCATCATAGTCATCCAATGGCTCATCCCTGCCCTAGGGTGCATCATCATAGTCATCCAATGGCTCATCCCTGTCCTAGGGTGCATCCTCATAGTCATCCAATGGCTCATCCCTGGCCTAGGGTGCATCATCATAGTCATCCAATGGCTCATCCCTGTCCTAGGGTGCATCATCATAGTCATCCAATGGCTCATCCCTGTCCTAGGGTGCATCCTCATAGTCATACAATGGCTCATCCCTGGCCTAGGGTGCATCATCATAGTCATCCAATGGCTCATCCCTGGCCTAGGGTCCTAGAGTGCATCATCATTGTCATCCAATGGCTCATCCCTGGGCTAGGGTGCATCCTCATAGTCATCCAATGGCTCATCCCTGGCCTAGGGTCCTAGGGTGCATCCTCATAGTCATCCAATGGCTCATCCCTGGCCTCGAGTCCTAGGGTGCATCATCATAGTCATCCAATGGCTCATCCCTGGCCGAGGGTCCTAGGGTGCATCCTCAGTCTTCCAATGGCTCATCCCTGGCCTAGGGTCCTAGGGTGCATCATCATAGTCATCCAATGGCTCATCCCTGTCCTAGGGTGCATCATCATAGTCATCCAATGGCTCATCCCTGGCCGAGGGTCCTAGGGTGCATCATCATAGTCATCCAATGGCTCATCCCTGTCCTAGGGTGCATCATCATAGTAATCCCATGGCTCATCCCTGGCCTCGAGTCCTAGGGTGCATCATCATAGTCATCCAATAGTCATCCAATGGCTCATCCCTGCCCTAGGGTCCTAGGGTGCATCATCATAGTCATCCAATGGCTCATCCCTGGCCGAGGGTCCTAGGGTGCATCCTCATAGTCATCCAATGGCTCATCCCTGGCCTAGGGTGCATCCTCATAGTCATCCAATGGCTCATCCCTGGCCTAGGGTGCATCATCATAGTCATCCAATGGCTCATCCCTGGCCCAGGGTCCTAGAGTGCATCATCATAGTCTTCCAATGGCTCATCCCTGGCCTAGGGTGCATCATCATAGTCATCCAATGGCTCATCCCTGGCCTAGGGTCCTAGGGTGCATCATCATAGTCATCCAATGGCTCATCCCTGGTCGAGGGTCCTAGGGTGCATCATCATAGTCATCCCATGGCTCATCCCTGGCTGAGGGTCCTAGGGTGCATCCTCATAGCCATCGCAGGGCTCATCCCTGGCCTAGGGTCCTAGGGTGCATCCTCATAGCATTCGCATGGATCATCCCTGGCCTCCAGTCCTAGGGTGCATCATCATAGTCATCCAATGGCTCATCCCTGGCCTCGAGTCCTAGGGTGCATCATCATAGTCATCCCATGGCTCATCCTAGGGTCCTAGGGTGCATCATCATAGTCATCCAATGGCTCATCCCTGGCCTAGGGTTCGTCATCATAGTCATCCAATGGCTCATCCCTGGCCTCGAGTCCTAGGGTGCATCATCATAGTCATCCAATGGCTCATCCCTGGCCTAGGGTCCTAGGGTGCATCATCATAGTCATCCAATGGCTCATCCCTGGCCTCGAGTCCTAGGGTGCATCATCATAGTCATCCCATGGCTCATCCCTGGCCTAGGGTCCTAGGGTGCATCATCATAGTCATCCAATGGCTCATCCCTGGCCTAGGGTGCATCATCATAGTCATCCAATGGCTCATCCCTGGCCTCGAGTCCTAGGGTGCATCATCATAGTCATCGCATGGCTCATCCCTGGCCTCGAGTCCTAGAGTGCATCCTCATAGTCATCCAATGGCTCATCCCAGGCCTAGGGTGCCTCATCATAGTCATCCAATGGCTCATCCCTGGCCTAGGGTGCATCATCATAGTCATCCAATGGCTCATCCCTGGCCCAGGGTCCTAGGGTGCATCATCATAGTCATCCAATGGCTCATCCCAGGCCTAGGGTGCCTCATCATAGTCATCCAATGGCTCATCCCAGGCCTAGGGTGCATCATCATAGTCATCCAATGGCTCATCCCTGGCCTAGGGTGCATCATCATAGTCATCCAATGGCTCATCCCTGGCCTAGGGTCCTAGGGTGCATCCTCATAGTCATCCAATGGCTCATCCCTGGCTCAGGGTCCTAGGGTGCATCCTCATAGTCATCCAATGGCTCATCCCAGGCCTAGGGTGCATCATCATAGTCATCCAATGGCTCATCCCTGGCCTAGGGTGCACCATCATAGTCATCCAATGGCTCATCCCTGGCCTAGGGTCCTAGGGTGCATCATCATAGTCATCCAATGGCTCATCCCTGGCCCAGGGTCCTAGGGTGCATCCTCATAGTTATCCAATGGCTCATCCCTGGCCCAGGGTCCTAGGGTGCATCCTCATAGTCATCCAATGGCTCATCCCAGGCCTAGGGTGCATCATCATAGTCATCCAATGGCTCATCCCTGGCCTAGGGTCCAAGGGTGCATCATCATAGTCATCGCATGGCGCTTCCCTGGCCGAGGGTCCTAGGGTGCTTCATCATAGTCATCCAATGGCTCATCCCTGGCCTAGGGTCCCAGGGTGCATCCTCATAGTCATCCAATGGCTCATCCCTGGCCTAGGGTGCATCATCAGTCATCCAATGGCTCATCCCTGGCCTAGGGTGCATCATCAGAGTCATCGCATGGCGCATCCCTGGCCGAGGGTCCTAGGGTGCATCATCATAGTCATCCAATGGCTCATCCCTGGCCTAGAGTGCATCATCATAGTCATCCAATGGCTCATCTCTGGCCGAGGGTCCTAGGGTGCATCATCATAGTCATCCAATGGCTCATCCCTGGCCTAGGGTGCATCATCATAGTCATCCAATGGCTCATACGTGGCCCAGGATCCTAGGGTGCATCATCATAGTCATCCAATGGCTCATCCCTGGCCCAGGGTCCTAGAGTGCATCCTCATAGTCATCCAATGGTTCATCCCTGGCCTCGAGTCCTAGGGTGCATCATCATAGTCATCCAATGGCTCATCCCTGGCCTAGGGTGCATCATCATAGTCATCCAATGGCTCATCCCTGGCCTAGGGTCCTAGAGTGCATCTTCATAGTCATCCAATGGCTCATCCCTGGCCTAGAGTGCATCATCATAGTCATCCAATGGCTCATCCCTGGCCTAGGGTGCATCATCATAGTCATCCAATGGCTCATCCCTGGCCTAGGGTGCATCATCATAGTCATCCAATGGCTCATCACTGGCCTAGGGTGCATCATCATAGTCTTCCCATGGCTCATCACTGGCCTAGGATCCTAGGGTGCATCATCATAGTCATCCCATGGCTCATCACTGGCCTAGGGTGCATCATCATAGTCATCCCATGGCTCATCCCTGGCCGAGGGTCCTAGGGTGCATCCTCATAGCCATCGCAGGGCTCATCCCTGGCCTAGGGTCCTAGGGTGCATCCTCATAGCATTCGCATGGCTCATCCCTGGCCTAGAGTCCTAGGGTGCATCATCATAGTCATCGCATGGCTCATCCCTGGCCGAGGGTCCTAGGGTACATCATCATAGTCATCCCATGGCTCATCCCTGGCCTCGAGTCCTAGGGTGCATCATCATAGTCATCCAATGGCTCATCCCTGGCCTAGGGTGCATCATCATAGTCATCCAATGGCTCATCCCTGGCCTAGGGTCCTAGGGTGCATCATCATAGTCATCGCATGGCTCATCCCTGTCCTAGGGTGCATCATCATAGTCATCCAATGGCTCATCCCTGCCCTAGGGTGCATCATCATAGTCATCCAATGGCTCATCCCTGGGTTAGGGTCCTAGGGTGCATCATCATAGTCATCCAATGGCTCATCCCTGGCCTAGGGTGCATCATCATAGTCATCCAATGGCTCATCCCTGGTCTAGGGTCCTAGAGTGCATCATCATAGTCATCCAATGGCTCATCCCTGGCCTAGGGTCCTAGGGTGCATCATCACAGTCATCCAATGGCTCATCCCTGGCCTAGGGTCCTAGAGTGCATCCTCATAGTCATCCAATGGCTCATCCCTGGCCTAGGGTCCTAGAGTGCATCATCATAGTCATCCAATGGCTCATCCCTGGCCTAGGGTGCATCATCATAGTCATCCAATGGCTCATCCCTGGCCTTGAGTCCTAGGGTGCATCATCATAGTCATCCAATGGCTCATCCCTGGCCTAGGGTCCTAGAGTGCATCCTCATAGTCATCCAATGGCTCATCCCTGGCCTAGGGTGCATCATCATAGTCATCCAATGGCTCATCCCTGGCCTAGGGTCCTAGGGTGCATCATCATAGTCATCCAATGGCTCATCCCTGGCCTAGGGTCCTAGGGTGCATCATCATAGTCATCCAATGGCTCATCCCTGGCCTAGGGTCCTAGGGTGCATCCTCATAGTCATCCAATGGCTCATCCCTGGCCTAGGGTGCATCATCATAGTCATCCAATGGCTCATCCCTGCCCTAGGGTGTATCATCATAGTCATCCAATGGCTCATCCCTGGCCTAGGGTGCATCATCATAGTCATCCAATGGCTCATCCCTGGCCTAGGGTCCTAGAGTGCATCATCATAGTCATCGCATGGCTCATCCCTGGCCTAGGGTCCTAGGGTGCATCATCATAGTCATCGCATGGCTCATCCCTGTCCTAGGGTGCATCATCATAGTCATCCAATGGCTCATCCCCGCCCTAGGGTGTATCATCATAGTCATCCAATGGCTCATCCCTGGCCTAGGGTGCATCATCATAGTCATCCAATGGCTCATCCCTGCCCTAGGGAGTATCATCATAGTCATCCAATGGCTCATCCCTGGCCTAGGGTGCATCATCATAGTCATCCAATGGCTCATCCCTGGCCTAGGGTCCTAGAGTGCATCATCATAGTCATCGCATGGCTCATCCCTGGCCTAGGGTCCTAGGGTGCATCATCATAGTCATCGCATGGCTCATCCCTGTCCTAGGGTGCATCATCATAGTCATCCAATGGCTCATCCCTGCCCTAGGGTGCATCATCATAGTCATCCAATGGCTCATCCCTGTCCTAGGGTGCATCCTCATAGTCATCCAATGGCTCATCCCTGGCCTAGGGTGCATCATCATAGTCATCCAATGGCTCATCCCTGTCCTAGGGTGCATCATCATAGTCATCGCATGGCTCATCCCTGGCCGAGGGTCCTAGGGTGCATCATCATAGTCATCCAATGGCTCATCCCTGGCCTAGGGTCCTAGGGTGCATCATCATAGTCATCCAATGGCTCATCCCTGGCCTAGGGTCCTAGGGTGCATCATCATAGTCATCCAATGGCTCATCCCTGGCCTAGGGTCCTAGGGTGCATCATCATAGCCATCCAATGGCTCATCCCTGGCCTAGAGTCCTAGGGTGCATCATCATAGTCATCGCATGGCTCATCCCTGGCCTAGGGTCCAAGGGTGCATCATCATAGTCATCCAATGGCTCATCCCTGGCCTCGAGTCCTAGAGTGCATCATCATAGTCATCGCATGGCTCATCCCTGGCCTAGGGTCCTAGGGTGCATCATCATAGTCATCCAATGGCTCATCCCTGGCCTAGGGTCCTAGGGTGCATCATCATAGTCATCGCATGGCTCATCCCTGGCCTAGGGTCCCAGGGTGCATCATCATAGTCATCCAATGGCTCATCCCTGGCCTAGGGTCCTAGGGTGCATCATCATAGTCATCGCATGGCTCATCCCAGGCCTAGGGTGCATCCTCATAGTCATCCAATGGCTCATCCCTGGCCTAGGGTCCTAGGGTGCATCATCATAGTCATCCAATGGCTCATCCCTGGCCTGGGGTCCTAGGGTGCATCATCATAGTCATCCAATGGCTCATCCCTGGCCCAGGGTCCTAGGGTGCATCATCATAGTCATCCAATGGCTCATTCCAGGCCTAGGGTGCATCATCAGAGTCATCCAATGGCTCATCCCTGGCCTAGGATCCTAGGGTGCATCATCATAGTCATCCAATGGCTTATCCCTGGGTTAGGGTCCTAGGGTGCATCATCATAGTCATCCAATGGCTCATCCCTGGCTTAGGGTCCTAGGGTGCATCATCATAGTCATCCAATGGCTCATCCCTGGCCTCGAGTCCTAGGGTGCATCATCATAGTCATCGCATGGCTCATCCCTGGCCTAGGGTCCTAGGGTGCATCATCATAGTCATCGCATGGCTCATCCCTGGCCTAGGGTCCTAGGGTGCATCATCATAGTCATCGCATGGCTCATCCCTGGCCTAGGGTCCTAGGGTGCATCATCATAGTCATCGCATGGCTCATCCCTGGCCGAGGGTCCTAGGGTGCATCATCATAGTCATCGCATGGCTCATCCCTGGCCTAGGGTGCATCATCATAGTCATCGCATGGCTCATCCCTGGCCTAGGGTCCTAGGGTGCATCATCATAGTCATCGCATGGCTCATCCCTGGCCTCGAGTCCTAGGGTGCATCATCATAGTCATCCAATGGCTCATCCCAGGCCTAGGGTGCATCATCATAGTCATCGCATGGCTCATCCCTGGCCTCGAGTCCTAGGGTGCATCATCATAGTCATCCAATGGCTCATCCCTGGCCTAGGGTTCTAGGGTGCATCATCATATTCATCCAATGGCTCATCCCTGGCCTAGGGTGCATCATCATAGTCATCCAATGGCTCATCCCTGGCCTAGGGTGCATCCTCATAGTCATCAAATGGCTCATCACTGGCCCAGGGTCCTAGTGTGCATCATCATAGTCATCCAATGGCTCATCCCTGGCCTAGGGTCCTACGGTGCATCATCATAGTCATCCAATGGCTCATCCCTGGCCTAGGGTGCATTATCATAGTCATACAATGGCTCATCCCTGCCCTAGGGTGCATCATCATAGTCATCGCATGGCTCATCCCTGGCCGAGGGTCCTAGGGTGCATCATCATAGTCATCCAATGGCTCATCCCTGGCCTAGGGTCCTAGGGTGCATCATCATAGTCATCCAATGGCTCATCCCTGGCCTAGGGTCCTAGGGTGCATCATCATAGTCATCCAATGGCTCATCCCTGGCCTCGAGTCCTAGAGTGCATCATCATAGTCATCGCATGGCTCATCCCTGGCCTAGGGTCCTAGGGTGCATCATCATAGTCATCCAATGGCTCATCCCTGGCCTAGGGTCCTAGGGTGCATCATCATAGTCATCGCATGGCTCATCCCTGGCCTAGGGTCCCAGGGTGCATCATCATAGTCATCCAATGGCTCATCCCTGGCCTAGGGTCCTAGGGTGCATCATCATAGTCATCGCATGGCTCATCCCTGGCCTAGGGTCCTAGGGTGCATCCTCATAGTCATCCAATGGCTCATCCCTGGCCTAGGGTCCTAGGGTGCATCATCATAGTCATCCAATGGCTCATCCCTGGCCTAGGGTCCTAGGGTGCATCATCATAGTCATCCAATGGCTCATCCCTGGCCTAGGGTCCTAGAGTGCATCCTCATAGTCATCGCATGGCTCATCCCTGGCCTAGGGTCCTAGAGTGCATCCTCATAGCCATCGCATGGCTCATCCCTGGCCTAGGGTCCTAGGGTGCATCATCATAGTCATCCAATGGCTTATCCCTGGGTTAGGGTCCTAGGGTGCATCATCATAGTCATCCAATGGCTCATCCCTGGCCCAGGGTCCTAGGGTGCATCATCATAGTCATCCAATGGCTTATCCCTGGGTTAGGGTCCTAGGGTGCATCATCATAGTCATCCAATGGCTCATCCCTGGCCCAGGGTCCTAGGGTGCATCATCATAGTCATCCAATGGCTCATGTCTGGCCTAGGGTGCATCATCATAGTCATCCAATGGCTCATCCCTGGCCTAGGGTCCTAGGGTGCATCCTCATAGTCATCCAATGGCTCATCCCTGGCCTAGGGTGCATCATTAGAGTCATCCAATGGCTCATCCCTGGCCTAGGATCCTAGGGTGCATCATCATAGTCATTGCATGGCTCATCCCTGGCCGAGGGTCCTAGGGTGCATCCTCATAGTCATCCAATGGCTCATCCCTGGCCTAGGGTGCATCATCATAGTCATCCAATGGCTCATCCCTGGGTTAGGGTCCTAGGGTGCATCATCATAGTCATCCAATGGCTCATCCCTGCCCTAGGGTGCATCCTCATAGCCATCGCATGGCTCATCCCTGGCCTAGAGTCCTAGGGTGCATCATCATAGTCATCCAATGGCTCATCCCTGGCCTAGGGTCCCAGGGTGCATCCTCATAGTCATCCAATGGCTCATCCCTGGCCTAGGGTCCTAGGGTGCATCATCATAGTCATCCAATGGCTCATCCCTGGCCTGGGGTGCATCATCATAGTCATCCAATGGCTCATCCCTGGCCTAGGGTCCTAGGGTGCATCATCATAGTCATCCAATGGCTCATCCCTGGCCTAGGGTGCATCATCATAGTCATCCAATGGCTCATCCCTGGCCTCGAGTCCTAGGGTGCATCATCATAGTCATCGCATGGCTCATCCCTGGCCTCGAGTCCTAGAGTGCATCCTCATAGTCATCCAATGGCTCATCCCAGGCCTAGGGTGCCTCATCATAGTCATCCAATGGCTCATCCCTGGCCTAGGGTGCATCATCATAGTCATGCAATGGCTCACCTTGGCCCAGGGTCCTAGGGTGCATCATCATAGTCATCCAATGGCTCATCCCAGGCCTAGGGTGCATCATCATAGTCATCCAATGGCTCATCCCTGGCCTAGGGTGCATCATCATAGTCATCCCATGGCTCATCCCTGGTCGAGGGTCCTAGGGTGCATCCTCATAGCCATCGCATGGCTCATCCCCGGCCTAGAGTCCGAGAGTGCATCATCATAGTCATCCAATGGCTCATCCCTGGCCTAGGGTTCCAGGGTGCATCCTCATAGTCATCCAATGGCTCATCCCTGGCCTAGGGTGCATCATCATAGCCATCCAATGGCTCATCCCTGGCCCAGGGTCCTAGGGTGCATCATCATAGTCATCCCATGGCTCATCACTGGCCTAGGGTGCATCATCATAGTCATCCCATGGCTCATCCCTGGTCGAGGGTCCTAGGGTGCATCATCATAGTCATCCCATGGCTCATCACTGGCCTAGGGTGCATCATCATAGTCATCCAATGGCTCATCCCTGGCCTAGGGTGCATCATCATAGTCATCCAATGGCTCATCCCTGGCCTAGGGTCCTATGGTGCATCATCATAGTCATTGCATGGCTCATCCCTGGCGGAGGGTCCTAGGGTGCATCCTCATAGTTATCCAATGGCTCATCCCTGGCCCAGGGTCCTAGGGTGCATCCTCATAGTCATCCAATGGCTCATCCCAGGCCTAGGGTGCATCATCATAGTCATCCAATGGCTCATCCCTGGCCTAGGGTGCATCATCATAGTCATTGCATGGCTCATCCCCGGTCGAGGGTCCTAGGGTGCATCATCATAGTCATCCAATGGCTCATCCCTGGCCTAGGGTCCTAGGGTGCATCATCATAGTCATCCCATGGCTCATCACTGGCCTAGGGTGCATCATCATAGTCATCCCATGGCTCATCACTGGCCTAGGGTGCTTCATCATAGTCATCCCATGGCTCATCCCTGGCTGAGGGTCCTAGGGTGCATCCTCATAGCCATCGCAGGGCTCATCCCTGGCCTAGGGTCCTAGGGTGCATCCTCATAGCATTCGCATGGATCATCCCTGGCCTCCAGTCCTAGGGTGCATCATCATAGTCATCCAATGGCTCATCCCTGGCCTCGAGTCCTAGGGTGCATCATCATAGTCATCCCATGGCTCATCCTAGGGTCCTAGGGTGCATCATCATAGTCATCCAATGGCTCATCCCTGGCCTAGGGTCCGTCATCATAGTCATCCAATGGCTCATCCCTGGCCTCGAGTCCTAGGGTGCATCATCATAGTCATCCAATGGCTCATCCCTGGCCTAGGGTCCTAGGGTGCATCATCATAGTCATCCAATGGCTCATCCCTGGCCTCGAGTCCTAGGGTGCATCATCATAGTCATCCAATGGCTCATCCCTGGCCTCGAGTCCTAGGGTGCATCATCATAGTCATCCAATGGCTCATCCCTGGCCTAGGGTGCATCATCATAGTCATCCAATGGCTCATCCCTGGCCTCGAGTCCTAGGGTGCATCATCATAGTCATCGCATGGCTCATCCCTGGCCTCGAGTCCTAGAGTGCATCCTCATAGTCATCCAATGGCTCATCCCAGGCCTAGGGTGCCTCATCATAGTCATCCAATGGCTCATCCCTGGCCTAGGGTGCATCATCATAGTCATCCAATGGCTCATCCCTGGCCCAGGGTCCTAGGGTGCATCATCATAGTAATCCAATGGCTCATCCCAGGCCTAGGGTGCCTCATCATAGTCATCCAATGGCTCATCCCAGGCCTAGGGTGCATCATCATAGTCATCCAATGGCTCATCCCTGGCCTAGGGTGCATCATCATAGTCATCCAATGGCTCATCCCTGGCCTAGGGTCCTAGGGTGCATCCTCATAGTCATCCAATGGCTCATCCCTGGCCCAGGGTCCTAGGGTGCATCCTCATAGTCATCCAATGGCTCATCCCAGGCCTAGGGTGCATCATCATAGTCATCCAATGGCTCATCCCTGGCCTAGGGTGCATCATCATAGTCATCCAATGGCTCATCCCTGGCCTAGGGTCCTAGGGTGCATCATCATAGTCATCCAATGGCTCATCCCTGGCCCAGGGTCCTAGGGTGCATCCTCATAGTTATCCAATGGCTCATCCCTGGCCCAGGGTCCTAGGGTGCATCCTCATAGTCATCCAATGGCTCATCCCAGGCCTAGGGTGCATCATCATAGTCATCCAATGGCTCATCCCTGGCCTAGGGTCCAAGGGTGCATCATCATAGTCATCGCATGGCGCATCCCTGGCCGAGGGTCCTAGGGTGCATCATCATAGTCATCCAATGGCTCATCCCTGGCCTAGGGTCCCAGGGTGCATCCTCATAGTCATCCAATGGCTCATCCCTGGCCTAGGGTGCATCATCAGTCATCCAATGGCTCATCCCTGGCCTAGGGTGCATCATCAGAGTCATCGCATGGCGCATCCCTGGCCGAGGGTCCTAGGGTGCATCATCATAGTCATCCAATGGCTCATCCCTGGCCTAGAGTGCATCATCATAGTCATCCAATGGCTCATCTCTGGCCGAGGGTCCTAGGGTGCATCATCATAGTCATCCAATGGCTCATCCCTGGCCTAGGGTGCATCATCATAGTCATCCAATGGCTCATCCGTGGCCCAGGATCCTAGGGTGCATCATCATAGTCATCCAATGGCTCATCCCTGGCCCAGGGTCCTAGAGTGCATCCTCAGTCATCCAATGGTTCATCCCTGGCCTCGAGTCCTAGGGTGCATCATCATAGTCATCCAATGGCTCATCCCTGGCCTAGGGTGCATCATCATAGTCATCCAATGGCTCATCCCTGGCCTAGGGTCCTAGAGTGCATCTTCATAGTCATCCAATGGCTCATCCCTGGCCTAGAGTGCATCATCATAGTCATCCAATGGCTCATCCCTGGCCTAGGGTGCATCATCATAGTCATCCAATGGCTCATCCCTGGCATAGGGTGCATCATCATAGTCATCCAATGGCTCATCACTGGCCTAGGGTCCTAGGGTGCATCATCATAGTCTTCCCATGGCTCATCACTGGCCTAGGATCCTAGGGTGCATCATCATAGTCATCCCATGGCTCATCACTGGCCTAGGGTGCATCATCATAGTCATCCCATGGCTCATCCCTGGCCGAGGGTCCTAGGGTGCATCCTCATAGCCATCGCAGGGCTCATCCCTGGCCTAGGGTCCTAGGGTGCATCCTCATAGCATTCGCATGGCTCATCCCTGGCCTAGAGTCCTAGGGTGCATCATCATAGTCATCGCATGGCTCATCCCTGGCCGAGGGTCCTAGGGTACATCATCATAGTCATCCCATGGCTCATCCCTGGCCTCGAGTCCTAGGGTGCATCATCATAGTCATCCAATGGCTCATCCCTGGCTTAGGGTCCTAGGGTGCATCTTCAGTCTTCCAATGGCTCATCCCTGGCCTAGGGTGCATCATCATAGTCATCCAATGGCTCATCCCTGGCCTAGGGTGCATCATCATAGTCATCCAATGGCTCATCCCTGGGTTAGGGTCCTAGGGTGCATCATCATAGTCATCCAATGGCTCATCCCTGGCCTAGGGTGCATCATCATAGTCATCCAATGGCTCATCCCTGGTCTAGGGTCCTAGAGTGCATCATCATAGTCATCCAATGGCTCATCCCTGGCCTAGGGTCCTAGGGTGCATCATCACAGTCATCCAATGGCTCATCCCTGGCCTAGGGTCCTAGAGTGCATCCTCATAGTCATCCAATGGCTCATCCCTGGCCTAGGGTCCTAGAGTGCATCATCATAGTCATCCAATGGCTCATCCCTGGCCTAGGGTGCATCATCATAGTCATCCAATGGCTCATCCCTGGCCTTGAGTCCTAGGGTGCATCATCATAGTCATCCAATGGCTCATCCCTGGCCTTGAGTCCTAGGGTGCATCATCATAGTCATCCAATGGCTCATCCCTGGCCTAGGGTCCTAGAGTGCATCCTCATAGTCATCCAATGGCTCATCCCTGGCCTAGGGTGCATCATCATAGTCATCCAATGGCTCATCCCTGGCCTAGGGTCCTAGGGTGCATCATCATAGTCATCCAATGGCTCATCCCTGGCCTAGGGTCCTAGGGTGCATCATCATAGTCATCCAATGGCTCATCCCTGGCCTAGGGTCCTAGGGTACATCCTCATAGTCATCCAATGGCTCATCCCTGGCCTAGGGTGCATCATCATAGTCATCCAATGGCTCATCCCTGGCCTAGGGTCCTAGAGTGCATCATCATAGTCATCGCATGGCTCATCCCTGGCCTAGGGTCCTAGGGTGCATCATCATAGTCATCGCATGGCTCATCCCTGTCCTAGGGTGCATCATCATAGTCATCCAATGGCTCATCCCTGCCCTAGGGTGTATCATCATAGTCATCCAATGGCTCATCCCTGGCCTAGGGTGCATCATCATAGTCATCCAATGGCTCATCCCTGCCCTAGGGAGTATCATCATAGTCATCCAATGGCTCATCCCTGGCCTAGGGTGCATCATCATAGTCATCCAATGGCTCATCCCTGGCCTAGGGTCCTAGAGTGCATCATCATAGTCATCGCATGGCTCATCCCTGGCCTAGGGTCCTAGGGTGCATCATCATAGTCATCACATGGCTCATCCCTGTCCTAGGGTGCATCATCATAGTCATCCAATGGCTCATCCCTGCCCTAGGGTGCATCATCATAGTCATCCAATGGCTCATCCCTGTCCTAGGGTGCATCCTCATAGTCATCCAATGGCTCATCCCTGGCCTAGGGTGCATCATCATAGTCATCCAATGGCTCATCCCTGTCCTAGGGTGCATCATCATAGTCATCCAATGGCTCATCCCTGTCCTAGGGTGCATCCTCATAGTCATACAATGGCTCATCCCTGGCCTAGGGTGCATCATCATAGTCATCCAATGGCTCATCCCTGGCCTAGGGTCCTAGAGTGCATCATCATTGTCATCCAATGGCTCATCCCTGGGCTAGGGTGCATCCTCATAGTCATCCAATGGCTCATCCCTGGCCTAGGGTCCTAGGGTGCATCCTCATAGTCATCCAATGGCTCATCCCTGGCCTCGAGTCCTAGGGTGCATCATCATAGTCATCCAATGGCTCATCCCTGGCCGAGGGTCCTAGGGTGCATCCTCAGTCTTCCAATGGCTCATCCCTGGCCTAGGGTCCTAGGGTGCATCATCATAGTCATCCAATGGCTCATCCCTGTCCTAGGGTGCATCATCATAGTCATCCAATGGCTCATCCCTGGCCGAGGGTCCTAGGGTGCATCATCATAGTCATCCAATGGCTCATCCCTGTCCTAGGGTGCATCATCATAGTCATCCCATGGCTCATCCCTGGCCTCGAGTCCTAGGGTGCATCATCATAGTCATCCAATGGCTCATCCCTGGCCGAGGGTCCTAGGGTGCATCCTCATAGTCATCCAATGGCTCATCCCTGGCCTAGGGTGCATCATCATAGTCATCCAATGACTCATCCCTGGGTTAGGGTCCTAGGGTGCATCATCATAGTCATCCAATGGCTCATCCCTGGCCTAGGGCGCATCATCATAGTCATCCAATGGCTCATCCCTGGTCTAGGGTCCTAGAGTGCATCATCATAGTCATCCAATGGCTCATCCCTGGCCCAGGGTCCTAGGGTGCATCCTCAGTCATCCAATGGCTCATCCCTGGCCTAGGGTCCTAGGGTGCATCATCATAGTCATCCAATGGCTCATCCCTGGCCTAGGGTCCTAGAGTGCATCCTCATAGTCATCCAATGGCTCATCCCTGGCCTAGGGTCATAGAGTGCATCCTCATAGTCATCCAATGGCTCATCCCTGGCCTAGGGTGCATCATCATAGTCATCCAATGGCTCATCCCTGGCCTAGGGTCCTAGAGTGCATCCTCATAGTCATCCAATGGCTCATCCCTGGCCTAGGGTGCATCATCATAGTCATCCAATGGCTCATCCCTGCCCTAGGGTCCTAGGGTGCATCATCATAGTCATCCAATGGCTCATCCCTGGCCGAGGGTCCTAGGGTGCATCCTCATAGTCATCCAATGGCTCATCCCTGGCCTAGGGTGCATCCTCATAGTCATCCAATGGCTCATCCCTGGCCTAGGGTGCATCATCATAGTCATCCAATGGCTCATCCCTGGCCTAGGGTGCATCATCATAGTCATCCAATGGCTCATCCCTGCCCTAGGGTGCATCATCATAGTCATCCAATGGCTCATCCCTGGCCCAGGGTCCTAGAGTGCATCATCATAGTCATCCAATGGCTCATCCCTGGCCTAGGGTGCATCATCATAGTCATCCAATGGCTCATCCCTGGCCTAGGGTCCTAGGGTGCATCATCATAGTCATCCAATGGCTCATCCCTGGTCGAGGGTCCTAGGGTGCATCATCATAGTCATCCCATGGCTCATCCCTGGCTGAGGGTCCTAGGGTGCATCCTCATAGCCATCGCAGGGCTCATCCCTGGCCTAGGGTCCTAGGGTGCATCCTCATAGCATTCGCATGGATCATCCCTGGCCTCCAGTCCTAGGGTGCATCATCATAGTCATCCAATGGCTCATCCCTGGCCTCGAGTCCTAGGGTGCATCATCATAGTCATCCCATGGCTCATCCTAGGGTCCTAGGGTGCATCATCATAGTCATCCAATGGCTCATCCCTGGCCTAGGGTCCGTCATCATAGTCATCCAATGGCTCATCCCTGGCCTCGAGTCCTAGGGTGCATCATCATAGTCATCCAATGGCTCATCCCTGGCCTAGGGTCCTAGGGTGCATCATCATAGTCATCCAATGGCTCATCCCTGGCCTCGAGTCCTAGGGTGCATCATCATAGTCATCCCATGGCTCATCCCTGGCCTAGGGTCCTAGGGTGCATCATCATAGTCATCCAATGGCTCATCCCTGGCCTAGGGTGCATCATCATAGTCATCCAATGGCTCATCCCTGGCCTCGAGTCCTAGGGTGCATCATCATAGTCATCGCATGGCTCATCCCTGGCCTCGAGTCCTAGAGTGCATCCTCATAGTCATCCAATGGCTCATCCCAGGCCTAGGGTGCCTCATCATAGTCATCCAATGGCTCATCCCTGGCCTAGGGTGCATCATCATAGTCATCCAATGGCTCATCCCTGGCCCAGGGTCCTAGGGTGCATCATCATAGTCATCCAATGGCTCATCCCAGGCCTAGGGTGCCTCATCATAGTCATCCAATGGCTCATCCCAGGCCTAGGGTGCATCATCATAGTCATCCAATGGCTCATCCCTGGCCTAGGGTGCATCATCATAGTCATCCAATGGCTCATCCCTGGCCTAGGGTCCTAGGGTGCATCCTCATAGTCATCCAATGGCTCATCCCTGGCTCAGGGTCCTAGGGTGCATCCTCATAGTCATCCAATGGCTCATCCCAGGCCTAGGGTGCATCATCATAGTCATCCAATGGCTCATCCCTGGCCTAGGGTGCATCATCATAGTCATCCAATGGCTCATCCCTGGCCTAGGGTCCTAGGGTGCATCATCATAGTCATCCAATGGCTCATCCCTGGCCCAGGGTCCTAGGGTGCATCCTCATAGTTATCCAATGGCTCATCCCTGGCCCAGGGTCCTAGGGTGCATCCTCATAGTCATCCAATGGCTCATCCCAGGCCTAGGGTGCATCATCATAGTCATCCAATGGCTCATCCCTGGCCTAGGGTCCAAGGGTGCATCATCATAGTCATCGCATGGCGCTTCCCTGGCCGAGGGTCCTAGGGTGCTTCATCATAGTCATCCAATGGCTCATCCCTGGCCTAGGGTCCCAGGGTGCATCCTCATAGTCATCCAATGGCTCATCCCTGGCCTAGGGTGCATCATCAGTCATCCAATGGCTCATCCCTGGCCTAGGGTGCATCATCAGAGTCATCGCATGGCGCATCCCTGGCCGAGGGTCCTAGGGTGCATCATCATAGTCATCCAATGGCTCATCCCTGGCCTAGAGTGCATCATCATAGTCATCCAATGGCTCATCTCTGGCCGAGGGTCCTAGGGTGCATCATCATAGTCATCCAATGGCTCATCCCTGGCCTAGGGTGCATCATCATAGTCATCCAATGGCTCATCCGTGGCCCAGGATCCTAGGGTGCATCATCATAGTCATCCAATGGCTCATCCCTGGCCGAGGGTCCTAGGGTGCATCATCATAGTCATCCAATGGCTCATCCCTGTCCTAGGGTGCATCATCATAGTCATCCCATGGCTCATCCCTGGCCTCGAGTCCTAGGGTGCATCATCATAGTCATCCAATGGCTCATCCCTGGCCGAGGGTCCTAGGGTGCATCCTCATAGTCATCCAATGGCTCATCCCTGGCCTAGGGTGCATCATCATAGTCATCCAATGACTCATCCCTGGGTTAGGGTCCTAGGGTGCATCATCATAGTCATCCAATGGCTCATCCCTGGCCTAGGGCGCATCATCATAGTCATCCAATGGCTCATCCCTGGTCTAGGGTCCTAGAGTGCATCATCATAGTCATCCAATGGCTCATCCCTGGCCCAGGGTCCTAGGGTGCATCCTCAGTCATCCAATGGCTCATCCCTGGCCTAGGGTCCTAGGGTGCATCATCATAGTCATCCAATGGCTCATCCCTGGCCTAGGGTCCTAGAGTGCATCCTCATAGTCATCCAATGGCTCATCCCTGGCCTAGGGTCATAGAGTGCATCCTCATAGTCATCCAATGGCTCATCCCTGGCCTAGGGTGCATCATCATAGTCATCCAATGGCTCATCCCTGGCCTAGGGTCCTAGAGTGCATCCTCATAGTCATCCAATGGCTCATCCCTGGCCTAGGGTGCATCATCATAGTCATCCAATAGTCATCCAATGGCTCATCCCTGCCCTAGGGTCCTAGGGTGCATCATGATAGTCATCCAATGGCTCATCCCTGGCCGAGGGTCCTAGGGTGCATCCTCATAGTCATCCAATGGCTCATCCCTGGCCTAGGGTGCATCCTCATAGTCATCCAATGGCTCATCCCTGGCCTAGGGTGCATCATCATAGTCATCCAATGGCTCATCCCTGGCCTAGGGTGCATCATCATAGTCATCCAATGGCTCATCCCTGCCCTAGGGTGCATCATCATAGTCATCCAATGGCTCATCCCTGGCCCAGGGTCCTAGAGTGCATCATCATAGTCATCCAATGGCTCATCCCTGGCCTAGGGTGCATCATCATAGTCATCCAATGGCTCATCCCTGGCCTAGGGTCCTAGGGTGCATCATCATAGTCATCCAATGGCTCATCCCTGGTCGAGGGTCCTAGGGTGCATCATCATAGTCATCCCATGGCTCATCCCTGGCTGAGGGTCCTAGGGTGCATCCTCATAGCCATCGCAGGGCTCATCCCTGGCCTAGGGTCCTAGGGTGCATCCTCATAGCATTCGCATGGATCATCCCTGGCCTCCAGTCCTAGGGTGCATCATCATAGTCATCCAATGGCTCATCCCTGGCCTCGAGTCCTAGGGTGCATCATCATAGTCATCCCATGGCTCATCCTAGGGTCCTAGGGTGCATCATCATAGTCATCCAATGGCTCATCCCTGGCCTAGGGTCCGTCATCATAGTCATCCAATGGCTCATCCCTGGCCTCGAGTCCTAGGGTGCATCATCATAGTCATCCAATGGCTCATCCCTGGCCTAGGGTCCTAGGGTGCATCATCATAGTCATCCAATGGCTCATCCCTGGCCTCGAGTCCTAGGGTGCATCATCATAGTCATCCCATGGCTCATCCCTGGCCTAGGGTCCTAGGGTGCATCATCATAGTCATCCAATGGCTCATCCCTGGCCTAGGGTGCATCATCATAGTCATCCAATGGCTCATCCCTGGCCTCGAGTCCTAGGGTGCATCATCATAGTCATCGCATGGCTCATCCCTGGCCTCGAGTCCTAGAGTGCATCCTCATAGTCATCCAATGGCTCATCCCAGGCCTAGGGTGCCTCATCATAGTCATCCAATGGCTCATCCCTGGCCTAGGGTGCATCATCATAGTCATCCAATGGCTCATCCCTGGCCCAGGGTCCTAGGGTGCATCATCATAGTCATCCAATGGCTCATCCCAGGCCTAGGGTGCCTCATCATAGTCATCCAATGGCTCATCCCAGGCCTAGGGTGCATCATCATAGTCATCCAATGGCTCATCCCTGGCCTAGGGTGCATCATCATAGTCATCCAATGGCTCATCCCTGGCCTAGGGTCCTAGGGTGCATCCTCATAGTCATCCAATGGCTCATCCCTGGCTCAGGGTCCTAGGGTGCATCCTCATAGTCATCCAATGGCTCATCCCAGGCCTAGGGTGCATCATCATAGTCATCCAATGGCTCATCCCTGGCCTAGGGTGCATCATCATAGTCATCCAATGGCTCATCCCTGGCCTAGGGTCCTAGGGTGCATCATCATAGTCATCCAATGGCTCATCCCTGGCCCAGGGTCCTAGGGTGCATCCTCATAGTTATCCAATGGCTCATCCCTGGCCCAGGGTCCTAGGGTGCATCCTCATAGTCATCCAATGGCTCATCCCAGGCCTAGGGTGCATCATCATAGTCATCCAATGGCTCATCCCTGGCCTAGGGTCCAAGGGTGCATCATCATAGTCATCGCATGGCGCTTCCCTGGCCGAGGGTCCTAGGGTGCTTCATCATAGTCATCCAATGGCTCATCCCTGGCCTAGGGTCCCAGGGTGCATCCTCATAGTCATCCAATGGCTCATCCCTGGCCTAGGGTGCATCATCAGTCATCCAATGGCTCATCCCTGGCCTAGGGTGCATCATCAGAGTCATCGCATGGCGCATCCCTGGCCGAGGGTCCTAGGGTGCATCATCATAGTCATCCAATGGCTCATCCCTGGCCTAGAGTGCATCATCATAGTCATCCAATGGCTCATCTCTGGCCGAGGGTCCTAGGGTGCATCATCATAGTCATCCAATGGCTCATCCCTGGCCTAGGGTGCATCATCATAGTCATCCAATGGCTCATACGTGGCCCAGGATCCTAGGGTGCATCATCATAGTCATCCAATGGCTCATCCCTGGCCCAGGGTCCTAGAGTGCATCCTCATAGTCATCCAATGGTTCATCCCTGGCCTCGAGTCCTAGGGTGCATCATCATAGTCATCCAATGGCTCATCCCTGGCCTAGGGTGCATCATCATAGTCATCCAATGGCTCATCCCTGGCCTAGGGTCCTAGAGTGCATCTTCATAGTCATCCAATGGCTCATCCCTGGCCTAGAGTGCATCATCATAGTCATCCAATGGCTCATCCCTGGCCTAGGGTGCATCATCATAGTCATCCAATGGCTCATCCCTGGCCTAGGGTGCATCATCATAGTCATCCAATGGCTCATCACTGGCCTAGGGTGCATCATCATAGTCTTCCCATGGCTCATCACTGGCCTAGGATCCTAGGGTGCATCATCATAGTCATCCCATGGCTCATCACTGGCCTAGGGTGCATCATCATAGTCATCCCATGGCTCATCCCTGGCCGAGGGTCCTAGGGTGCATCCTCATAGCCATCGCAGGGCTCATCCCTGGCCTAGGGTCCTAGGGTGCATCCTCATAGCATTCGCATGGCTCATCCCTGGCCTAGAGTCCTAGGGTGCATCATCATAGTCATCGCATGGCTCATCCCTGGCCGAGGGTCCTAGGGTACATCATCATAGTCATCCCATGGCTCATCCCTGGCCTCGAGTCCTAGGGTGCATCATCATAGTCATCCAATGGCTCATCCCTGGCTTAGGGTCCTAGGGTGCATCTTCAGTCTTCCAATGGCTCATCCCTGGCCTAGGGTGCATCATCATAGTCATCCAATGGCTCATCCCTGGCCTAGGGTGCATCATCATAGTCATCCAATGGCTCATCCCTGGGTTAGGGTCCTAGGGTGCATCATCATAGTCATCCAATGGCTCATCCCTGGCCTAGGGTGCATCATCATAGTCATCCAATGGCTCATCCCTGGTCTAGGGTCCTAGAGTGCATCATCATAGTCATCCAATGGCTCATCCCTGGCCTAGGGTCCTAGGGTGCATCATCACAGTCATCCAATGGCTCATCCCTGGCCTAGGGTCCTAGAGTGCATCCTCATAGTCATCCAATGGCTCATCCCTGGCCTAGGGTCCTAGAGTGCATCATCATAGTCATCCAATGGCTCATCCCTGGCCTAGGGTGCATCATCATAGTCATCCAATGGCTCATCCCTGGCCTTGAGTCCTAGGGTGCATCATCATAGTCATCCAATGGCTCATCCCTGGCCTAGGGTCCTAGAGTGCATCCTCATAGTCATCCAATGGCTCATCCCTGGCCTAGGGTGCATCATCATAGTCATCCAATGGCTCATCCCTGGCCTAGGGTCCTAGGGTGCATCATCATAGTCATCCAATGGCTCATCCCTGGCCTAGGGTCCTAGGGTGCATCATCATAGTCATCCAATGGCTCATCCCTGGCCTAGGGTCCTAGGGTGCATCCTCATAGTCATCCAATGGCTCATCCCTGGCCTAGGGTGCATCATCATAGTCATCCAATGGCTCATCCCTGCCCTAGGGTGTATCATCATAGTCATCCAATGGCTCATCCCTGGCCTAGGGTGCATCATCATAGTCATCCAATGGCTCATCCCTGGCCTAGGGTCCTAGAGTGCATCATCATAGTCATCGCATGGCTCATCCCTGGCCTAGGGTCCTAGGGTGCATCATCATAGTCATCGCATGGCTCATCCCTGTCCTAGGGTGCATCATCATAGTCATCCAATGGCTCATCCCTGCCCTAGGGTGTATCATCATAGTCATCCAATGGCTCATCCCTGGCCTAGGGTGCATCATCATAGTCATCCAATGGCTCATCCCTGCCCTAGGGAGTATCATCATAGTCATCCAATGGCTCATCCCTGGCCTAGGGTGCATCATCATAGTCATCCAATGGCTCATCCCTGGCCTAGGGTCCTAGAGTGCATCATCATAGTCATCGCATGGCTCATCCCTGGCCTAGGGTCCTAGGGTGCATCATCATAGTCATCGCATGGCTCATCCCTGTCCTAGGGTGCATCATCATAGTCATCCAATGGCTCATCCCTGCCCTAGGGTGCATCATCATAGTCATCCAATGGCTCATCCCTGTCCTAGGGTGCATCCTCATAGTCATCCAATGGCTCATCCCTGGCCTAGGGTGCATCATCATAGTCATCCAATGGCTCATCCCTGTCCTAGGGTGCATCATCATAGTCATCCAATGGCTCATCCCTGTCCTAGGGTGCATCCTCATAGTCATACAATGGCTCATCCCTGGCCTAGGGTGCATCATCATAGTCATCCAATGGCTCATCCCTGGCCTAGGGTCCTAGAGTGCATCATCATTGTCATCCAATGGCTCATCCCTGGGCTAGGGTGCATCCTCATAGTCATCCAATGGCTCATCCCTGGCCTAGGGTCCTAGGGTGCATCCTCATAGTCATCCAATGGCTCATCCCTGGCCTCGAGTCCTAGGGTGCATCATCATAGTCATCCAATGGCTCATCCCTGGCCGAGGGTCCTAGGGTGCATCCTCAGTCTTCCAATGGCTCATCCCTGGCCTAGGGTCCTAGGGTGCATCATCATAGTCATCCAATGGCTCATCCCTGTCCTAGGGTGCATCATCATAGTCATCCAATGGCTCATCCCTGGCCGAGGGTCCTAGGGTGCATCATCATAGTCATCCAATGGCTCATCCCTGTCCTAGGGTGCATCATCATAGTCATCCCATGGCTCATCCCTGGCCTCGAGTCCTAGGGTGCATCATCATAGTCATCCAATGGCTCATCCCTGGCCGAGGGTCCTAGGGTGCATCCTCATAGTCATCCAATGGCTCATCCCTGGCCTAGGGTGCATCATCATAGTCATCCAATGACTCATCCCTGGGTTAGGGTCCTAGGGTGCATCATCATAGTCATCCAATGGCTCATCCCTGGCCTAGGGTGCATCATCATAGTCATCCAATGGCTCATCCCTGGTCTAGGGTCCTAGAGTGCATCATCATAGTCATCCAATGGCTCATCCCTGGCCCAGGGTCCTAGGGTGCATCCTCAGTCATCCAATGGCTCATCCCTGGCCTAGGGTCCTAGGGTGCATCATCATAGTCATCCAATGGCTCATCCCTGGCCTAGGGTCCTAGAGTGCATCCTCATAGTCATCCAATGGCTCATCCCTGGCCTAGGGTCATAGAGTGCATCCTCATAGTCATCCAATGGCTCATCCCTGGCCTAGGGTGCATCATCATAGTCATCCAATGGCTCATCCCTGGCCTAGGGTGCATCATCATAGTCATCCAATGGCTCATCCCTGGCCTAGGGTGCATCCTCATAGTCATCCAATGGCTCATCCCTGGCCTAGGGTGCATCATCATAGTCATCCAATAGTCATCCAATGGCTCATCCCTGCCCTAGGGTCCTAGGGTGCATCATCATAGTCATCCAATGGCTCATCCCTGGCCGAGGGTCCTAGGGTGCATCCTCATAGTCATCCAATGGCTCATCCCTGGCCTAGGGTGCATCCTCATAGTCATCCAATGGCTCATCCCTGGCCTAGGGTGCATCATCATAGTCATCCAATGGCTCATCCCTGGCCTAGGGTGCATCATCATAGTCATCCAATGGCTCATCCCTGCCCTAGGGTGCATCATCATAGTCATCCAATGGCTCATCCCTGGCCCAGGGTCCTAGAGTGCATCATCATAGTCATCCAATGGCTCATCCCTGGCCTAGGGTGCATCATCATAGTCATCCAATGGCTCATCCCTGGCCTAGGGTCCTAGGGTGCATCATCATAGTCATCCAATGGCTCATCCCTGGTCGAGGGTCCTAGGGTGCATCATCATAGTCATACAATGGCTCATCCCTGTCCTAGGGTCCTAGGGTGCATCATAGGGATCGGCCAGATGAGGTGGGCTGCTCTGCTCGTAAGAGGAGTGGTGACCCCTCCCGTGAATATGTGTGAGATGGGGCAGGAAGCGGTGGTAGAAGAGGTGCAGGATGAGGTGGAATAGGTGGATCAGGGATGAGGATAATACCTCTGTCCTTGTGTCTCTTATGCTTCGGAAGTGAAGGAAGCTCCAAAGCGATCTGCTCTTTGGAAGTCAATTTCCTTTCCCTTGCCAGAGCCTCCTGTGGCAGCTTTTTGGAGATTTTGCCCATCTGTGAGTGAATAAACACGCTTGAGGAGAGGCTCTAACACCTCCTGCAGGCACCAGAGAATAGTTTCCTCTGAATCTTTGGAGCTGGTCGTCCATGAGATTTTTAGCACGGAGTGTGATGAAAAGGCAGCCATGGATGTGGAGGCTCGTTCTGCCACGGATGGTGTTGTTGCTGCCAATGCTGGCTCCATTACTGATGTCCCCTACGGAACAGAGGACCCCGTCAGCTCCCAAGGCTTACGTGGGATTCTCATGACCAGAGGAGGGAGTTTTGTCGACTCGAAGACTTCCGCTGGTGCTGACCATGGCTGGAAGGCAGTCTTAGCACGGCAGGCTGTTAATCAGACTCTTGGCTTAACGCGCAACCCGACACTTCGGCAATACCCTGCCTGTATACGTGGTTGCAAAAACAACAGTTGATGGACAGAATGCAGAACAATGTCATACCTTCACCCCAGTACAGAGATCTGGGCCTAAATCCATCGTTTTTTTGCACTCCACACCACCCCAGTTCAGACATGGCCATATGCAAATCAGCCTTGACCCTGTGCCTCATTGGAACAATCCAGCCCGAACTGCCAAGCCATGTCTTTCCTGGACCGGAATCAAGCATCCTAGGACCGGTTTCTGGCTATCAGTCGTCTTCAGCCAGGATAGCTTGGTTGCTGCACGATGTTGTGTGACCATACTCAAGAATGAAGTCTGCAGGATTCTGAAGCCTTGGGGTCTTGCGGTTCTCCCTTAGACTCAAAGGGTGAGCTTGCCTCCAAACTGTCCTGGGTGAGCTGGGCCCGGATTCCTCCTCCGCCACAATGTTGCATTCACCGAAGATGTCAAGAGTGAAGTCGGACTCCTGTCTCAGCATTCTCTGATGGACTCACCTCCGCTCTTGTCGTTACCAAAGAGTCTTCTTCGACCCAAATGTGAGACAGGCCTGGCACATGGTGTTGTGCTCAGGCGAGAGGCAGAGTTTGCAGACTTGATGGTGGGTGATCCGGGGAAACTTGAAATGACACTAGGGGTAGTATTGGAAGGGTGTACTTTCCATTGGAGTGAAATGGGATAATAGGAGTGGAGTGGGGAAGATTAGGGTAGAGTGGGGGTAGAGTGGGGGCAGAGTGGGGTGGGGTAGATTGTGGTAGAGTGGAGCTGGATAAATTGGAGTGGAGTCAAGAGTGGAGTGAGATAGATTGGGAAGGAGTGGAGTGGGGTAGATTGGGGGGAGTGAAGTAGGGTAGCTTGGGTGGATTAGAGTAGGGTATTTGGAATGGGGAGATTGGAGTGGGGTAGATTAAAGAGGGATGGTTGGAGTAGGGTAGTTTGGAGTGGGGTGAATTAGAGTGAAGTGGGGTGACTGGAGTGGGATGGGATAGAGTGGAGTTGGACAGATTGCAATGGTGTGGGGTAGATTGGAGTAGAGTGAGGTAGATCAGAGTAGATTCGAGTGGAGTGGATATGGCTAGATTGGTGAGGAGTAGATTTAGGTGGAGTATATTGAGGACGGGTATATTGGGGTAGGGTAGATTGGGGTAGGGTGCGATAGTTTGGAGTGGGGTGGACAGCGGTAGAGTGGGTTAGATTGGGGAGGAGGTGGGTAGATTTGAGTGGAGTGTGGTAGATTGTAGCGGAGTAGACTGGGGTACAGTGGAGTGGGGTAGATTTGGGTAGAGTGGAATGTGGTAGACTGGAGTAGGGTAGATCGGAGTGGAGTGGGGCAGATTGTGTTAGATTGGAGTGGAGTTGGGTAGATTAGGATTAAAAGGTAGAGTTTGGAGTGGAGTGAGTGGGAAAAATTGGACTGGGGAGACGATGTAACAAGCCAACTAAAAGGTCCAGTCGTCATGGGCATTAACAAATGGCGAAACAGCGGTAACAAGGAGGGACTAACAAGCCTCATAATGAATCGGAAGCCAGCATTTACCAAGGACAATGACACCAGCCAATGACAAACATGGGCGGAGAGTGGGCGAGGCTTCCACAGCATACTTTACTACAGCATGCCTCGCAGAGCGACCAGTGCATGAGCACTGCCGCTAGGCTCGACCTAAAAATGGAGTTTAGTTTAAAAAATAATTTTTTTTTTTAGATGAATGAAGACTGAAGAGAAGCTCGGTAGCTAAAAAGCAACAATAGCAAGCGAGAAAAGACTAAATAAATAGCACGGAAAAAGAAACAATTAGTAAAAACAAGCGAAAAATAAAATAAAAAACAACGGGGTCAGAGAAACATACAGTGGAAAAGAGTTGAGGAATAAATTGAAATTCTAACTAAAAAAAGCATTTTAATTTATGACTTTAAATGTCCCCTAGAGTTGGCAATGCCCACCAGCTCCAGTGCAGCAGTTGGGGCTCAGACCTGCTCAGAGTCCAATAAGCTTAAAACTGAGATGCAGCATCTGGACTGCACCCCAGATCCTGGGACCGCCGCCCAGCACAGAGGTTCGTTGATGGCCAGCTGTGCACTCCTAGCACAGGTGAGGCTCAGATTGCCAAACCGTTGTCTTCCAGGTCAGTCCTTGTTGCCACCGTCACAGTAGGTGTATTGTCTGCTGCACCCACCATAGCCCGCTCCCGCCGCCGGCACTCCAGGAACACGTTCACCGGGTGGATGAAGGCCAGAAGGACGAAGACGATCAATCCAATGTTCACCTGCAGGTAAGGACAGGAAGGAAAGATGAGGACATGCTGTGCAGCTCATAACAAGCGGGCGCTGCCTGTCTATGCCCGGCCCATGCTGAAGGAGTGTAGATGGGGAAATAGTGGGCTACAGACGTGCATCATCTAGGGTCCCCCTCACCCCTCTACAGGACAAGAGGACCATTGGAGGTTTAGAGTAAGATCAAAATCATATGTTATTCCATACGGGGCCATCACAGCAGAAGACAATAACACAGAATGGTTGGGGGCGTTTGGAGTGGGGTAGATTGGACTGCAGTTTCCTTAGGTTGTCATCTTTTGCAAGTCACATGAATCTGGGAATCCTGGTTCTAGGTGAATTCACTGTGTGAACAGCACTATTTAATTTACACCTGGGTGACAATCGCAATGAATTCAATGGCAATCATCAGGTTTTACGAAAGAAGTGGCCAAAGCAGTGTGGAGGGGATGGGGGCAGGGGGCAAGGAGGCCGGGCACTGTTCTCCCTGACCACCCCCACTCCATTCCCATGCCTGCTTTTTTTGTACCCTCTTACTGGAACAACCTGTCCCTGGCACCTGTTTGCTTGAGAGCTCCTTATTCTGTCCCCACCCTGTCATAATCGCTACATCCACCACCGCGATGGGATTAAACAAATGGGTACAGTTGGCATTGGAATGCTCTGCAAAGACTGCCGTGTCCTCTTCAGCAGTTTGTCACATAATGTGTGGCACCAGTGTTAATACGAGAGATATTTGTTTTAACATCAATATTTTTCCTGTTATGATTTACCGAAGTACCCTCTGTCGACCTCGACCCCATAGAGATGAACAGACCTCAGATATTCCCAAGAGGATTGCATTTTTCCACTGTGGGTTGTAAGCCCACAGAGTGAATACAGCATGTCTTGAAGAGACAGCACATGCGCTGCCTAGGCTTGACCTAAAACAGGATGCGAGGCCTTCTGTCAGTGCTTCATTATTTTACATTTAAATAATTAGCAGGCCTTGCAGCAGTCTTGTTTGTCTTGCTGTTCTTGTAGCCCGCCCACATAAGAGGCTAATAAGCATCTCTGGCGTTTCTGGTTAGTGCTTCTGGGGACGGTTTTTATTGATTTTAAACAAAGTGAACACTGCCCAGGTGTGGTACTACCATTGCAAGATAGCAATGCTTTCTCTTTGTTCGGTTTAAGCCAGACTAGCTTTGCCATGTAGATAATACGCCAATATTCACACACACAAACACCCACCCACCCCCGTTGCACATGCAGCGACACAATGATGAACATGCCTCTACAGCACCTCGAAACATACCTAACTCCAGACACCACATGTGCCTTTGCACTTACACCTCCAAACACATTTATGTCATTGCTTTGACTCAGGTCGGGATAAGATTTCATCATACCTTGTCAGTCAGGCGAAGCCAAGAACTTTAGCCAAGGCACCTGACTTTACCCAATTCATTGCAACAAAGAAAAAAATTCTGCACCTCCTGTTAATTGAAACCAAAGGGAACAAAAAGATATTTTCAGCCGAATACAATTTGAAAATTTCTAGTCTGTTACCCAAACTTCTTTCTTCCTTTTTTATTAGTATGCTTTTCAATTTTTTATTTTTATTTTCACTGTTTTTCACTCATGTAAATTGCACTAAGCTTTTAAAGCACATAGCAAATCTCATTTATATTTAGTAAGCCTGGGCAGAGTTTGCGGAGTTCCGCCTATCAGAACTCCGAGAAGTGACAAAAAAAAACGACACCAAGCTACGCTTAGTTCCGCGAGCAGCGGAGTGGGTTACCTCATGCCATCCGCACTGATTTATAGTGCCGGGTGTTTGTCCCGCGCTGTAAAATCAGAGTGAATGACATCTCGCTCAATGCAAGAGGGCACTGCTTCTTTCTGCCTCTCAAGTAGAAATTCTACTCGAGCGGCAGCTTCCTCAACGCGAAAGGAAGGTTTCCCAACGTGAGTGGTAGAGACCATCCACGACTGCCGCTTGAGAAATCTCACAGGAAAGTGGTCTAGCGTTTTTCCACACTTGCGCTCACCAACTTACCGTTGGCGAGCGTGTAAAAACTCTGGGTGCGGAGCGGAGTTCACTATCCAGGCTTAATGTTTAGCATGTTATAATACTATTTTGATTGAATATGCTACTTACCAGTATGCATCTGTTCTTGGCATGTAGGGCTGCTGACATTCATATCTATTGCATAGATCGCCGCCTAGTTTTGGGTCCGGATGATTGCACATTGTTGTCCTGGAAGAGTCTTCGAAGTATCACGAGATAGGTGGCTCCTCCCCTGGACTACAGTGCGCATGGGCATCGACTCCATCCCCAGATTGTTTTTAGCCATTGTGGCGAAGATGGAGTGTAACAGTGTGAGCGATGGCCATGCTAAGAGTAAGTGTAAATTCTGCAGCCGCTAAAGGCGCCGGGGAGGAGGGCGGGCGATATCAATGTCAGCAGCCCTACATGCCAAGAACAGATGCATACTGGTAAGTAGCATATTCAGTTCGAGGCATGTGGGCTGCTGAATTCATATCTATAGAATAGAATATATAGCAGTCCCTCCATTAGCGGCAGCCGCCTGTGCCAGCTGCAGACGTTTGAAAAAGCGTTTTTAGAACAGCCTGCCCTACAGCTGCTTGGAGTGCACATCTACACAGTAGTGTTTAGTAAATGTGTGTGGGGTAGACCATGTGGCTGCTCTACAAATGTCTTCTAAAGGGATATTTCCAAGGAAAGCCATGGAGGCCCCCAACTTGCGGGTGGAGTGGGCTCTTGGGGGGATCGTCAAAGTGCGCTTAGCCTTTTGATAGCAAATTTGAATACACTTGACGATCCACCGGGCTATACCTGCTTTGGAAATGGGGTTGCCCTTGTGTTGTGTGGAAAAGGCAACGAAGAGTTGTTTCATCTTCCTAAAATCTTTGGTCCTATCAATGTAGTACATCAAAGCCCTTTTGACGTCAAGAGTGTGGAGCATTCTTTCAGCCACGGTCTCAGGATTTTGGAAGAACACAGGCAGTTCAATAGTCTGATTGACATGGAACTGTGAACCCACCTTTGAAAGAAATTTAGGGTTAGTGCGCAGCACCACCCGGTTGGAGTGAATTTGCATGAATGGCTCTTGTACAGTGAGCGCCTGGAGCTCACTAACACGTCGCAGCGACGTAATGGCTATGAGGAAAGCCACTTTCCATGTTAAGAACTGAATCTCGCATGAATGTAGAGGCTCAAAAGGTGGACCCATTAGTCGGGTGAGTACCACATTAAGATTCCATTCAGGAGCAGGTGGGGTCCTGGGAGGAATGACTCATTTGAGCCCTTCCAGAAAAGCTTTAATGGCAGGCACTCGGAAAAGGGAGAGATGCTGCCTGTTTTGGAGATAAGCCGCTATGGCGGACAAATGTATTCGAATGGAAGCATATGCCAGATTGCATTTGTAAAGATGCAACAGATAACAAATGATGTCGTGCGTAGACGCATCTAGTGGGTTGATGTCGTGGGCCATGCAATAAATGACAAACCGCTTCCATTTAGCTGTGTAGCATGCTCTGGTGGTGGGCTTTCTTGCCTCCCGTATGATATCCATGCAGTCAGGAGGCAAGTTGAGGTAGCCAAACTCTAAGACCTCAGGTAGCCAGATCGCCAGGTTGAGCTGTTGCGGATCTGGGTGCTGAACGTTGCCATGGCTCTGCGTCAAAAGTCTGGGTGTGAGGTGCAGCCTTTGATGCGGTACCACGGAAAGTTCTAGAAACGTGGTGTACCATGGTTGGCGTGCCCACGTTGGAGCAACCAGGATGAGCGTCATCGAGTGTTGCTTTAACTTTCGTGCCACCAGCGGTATCAGAGGTGCTGGGGGAAAAGCGTACGCAAATCTGCCTGACCAGTTCATCCATATTGCATTGCCCTGCGACTGTGGGTGTGGGAACCTGGCGGCAAAGCTTTGGCATTTGACGTTTTCCCGTGTGGCGAACAGGTCTATCTCTGGATGACCCCACTGCTGAAGTACGGGTGGAGTACTGATGGGTGTATCTCCCACTCGTGCATTTGGTGGCTGTACCTGCTGAGCAGATCCGCCATCTGATTGTCCTTGCCCGGGAGGTGTTCCGCCATAAGGAAGATGTTCCTCTGAATGGCCCACTTCCACATGCTCTGAGCCAGATGAGACAACTGTGGAGAGTGCGTACCTCCCTGTTTCTGAATGTAGTACATGGCTGTCATGTTGTCCGTCCCGATCAACACGACTTTGTTGCACAGATGTACCTTGAATGCTTTCATTGCCATGAAGATTGCCATCAGCTCTAGGTGGTTGATGTGCAACTTCTTCTGCTGCGTTGTCCATAGTCCCTGCACTGTGTAGTGGAGTACATGAGCTCCCCATCACTGGAGAGAAGCGTCCGTCGTCAGGATGATCTGTGGAACAGGTTCCTGGAACGGTCGGCCCTTGCAAAGGTTGTGTGGATTCCACCAATGCAGAGAGTTGTATGCCCGACCGCTCACCAATACTAGGTCCTTTAACTGTCCGTGAGCCTGATTCCACTGACGTGCTAAGCACTCTTGAAGCGGACGCATATGTAGTCTCGCGTGCGGGACTATGAAGATGCAGGAGGCCTATCAACTGCATGAACACTCGTGCTGGAAGCGAGTGTTGCGGTCTGAATTTCTGTATCAGCAATTGAATGCTGTTGATCCTCACAGAATTTGGCTGTGCTGTGGCCGCCAGAGTATCTATTGTCGCGCCCAGATACTGCCGCACATGGGCTGGCTGAAGGTGTGACTTTGGATAATTCAGTGAGAATCCCAGACCGTGAAGAAGCTGAATGGTGTGGGACATGTTGGCAGCGCACTGCTGGGCCGACTTTGCTTGGACAAGCCAGTCGTCTAGATAAAGGGTAGACGTGAACGTTTTGTCTCCTGAGGTGCGCAGCCACTGTCGCCAGGCACTTTGTGAACACCCTGGGCGCTGTGGTCACTCCGAAAGGGAGGACTTTGAATTGGTAATGCTGATTCTGAATGGTGAATCTGAGGTATTTTCTGTGTGATGGATGTAGTGGAATGTGAAAATATGCATCTTTTAGATCTAATGTTGCGAGGAAATCCCCTTGATTGAGCAACGGAAGAACCTGCTGCAGCGTGAGCATATGAAAGTGTTCTGAGAGAATGTACTGGTTTAGGGGCCTGAGGTCCAGTATGGGTCGTAGGGACCGGTCTTTCTTTGGGATCAAGAAGTACAGGGAGTACACTCCCGAGCCTCTTTGTTCCAGTGGTACGAGCTCGATTGCCCCTTTTTGCAGCATGACGAGTACCTCCTGCTGCAATAAGTGCAAATGCTCTGTGGACATAGGACGGTGTTTTGGGGGTATGTTGGGTGGAGTGGATGTTAACTCCAGACAATAACCGTACTGGATAAGCTTTCTGACCCACCTGTCTGTGGTGATGGATTTCCAGACTGACAGGAACTGTTGGAGTCTCCCCCCGACAGGTGTTGTATGGTCGGGGGGCAGTGACAAGGCGTCACTGTTTGTTGGTGGCGGAGGACCGGGAGTTGTTGTTTCCACTACCTCTGCCCTTGGCGCTGTTTCCGCGATAGCCACCTCTACTCTGTTTGTTGTATGAGGTTTGAGCACCACTTTTAGTGTACTGTGTTTGCTGGGACATCTGGCCTCTGGAAACACCTCTATTGCCTGAGCGACGAAAAGTACTACCCCTGAACTGCTGGGACTGGAGAGCCCCCATAGACTTTGCAGTCTCAGTGTCTTTTTTGATTTTTTCCAGGGTGGTGTCCACCTCAGGTCCAAATAAGTGATCAGGGTTTACAGGCTGATTTAGGATGGTGGTTTGTATCTCCGGCTTGAACCCGGAGATTCTGAGCCAGGCCTGACGCCGCAACATTACACTTGTGTTAATGGCCCTCGCCGCGGTGTCTGCTGCGTCCAGTGCACACTTAATAGAAGCATTTGAGATGAGTTTTCCTTCCTGTATGAGCATCTCTGCTGCCTCCTTATATTCATCTGGCAAGTGTTGTAACAGGGTCTGAAGTGTATCATAGTGTGCCCTGTCATATCTGGCCAGGAGTGCCTGAGTGTTTGAAATATGCCAGATATTGGCCGCTTGAGCCGCCACCCTCTTCCCTGATGCCTCCAGCACGTTAGATTCCTTGTCAGGGGGAGGAGCATCACCAGTGGTTTGTGAATTCGCCCTCTTCCGGGCATTAGAAACAACTAGAGAGTCCAACGGCAACTGGCCCTTGATGTAGGTAGGGTCTCCAGGTGCCGGCCTGTACTTTTTTTCAATTCTGGGGTTTATAACCCTGGCACGTGTGGGTTCTTTAAAAATGTCTGCAGCATGTTTCAAGACACCCTTCAGCATAGGCAGCGTTTTGACACTCTTTTCAGTGGTGGAAAAGGTATCAAACAGAAAGTCCTCTTCAATAGGGTCAGCATGGAGCTGGACGTCATGATTCTTGGCTGCCCTCTCAATAAGCGCATTAAATGCCGCAGAATCCTCAGTAGGGGATGTTTTGGCAGTATACACTTGAGTGTCCTGGGCAGTTTGCGGATCCCCTGGGTCCGCAGCATCTGGCCATGTGTCCTGGTGATCTTCAGGATCAGTGTCGGCAGGGTAGCTGTATTCATCATAGTCACCTTCCCCAGCCTCCACATCCGAGTAAGTGGGCGAGAGTGGAGCAGTGTCCTGAGCACGAGGATTAATTAGTTCAACAAGAACTGGGGAATCCGTGGAAGCCTTTTTCATCTTTACAGGAATAGTGTAGGATTCCATAGGCTGTGCCGGTGTGAACTTTCGCTTGTAGATGGAAAGTTTACCGGTGTCGGCGTCGATAAATTGTTCCGACTGCTCCTCCAGTAGGGGTTGTCGAAGCTTTGTGCCTACAACTGCAGGGGGAGGCTTCGGTCCCGTGGACACCTTTGTGGCCGCCTCGACGACTGTCCTGGGCGCGAACGCCTTCGGCGCCACTTTGGGCGGCAGCGTGAACTGAATCGACGCCGTCGACTTGTGCGGCAGGCTTCGGGGTGGAAGTATCCTTTGGATTGACCGCGGAAGCCTTGTCCTTGATGCGCTGCAACGAGTCCGACACCTGCTTCGTGAAGGATGCGGACGGTTTCGTCGACCCGACAGGTGTTTTCGGGCCACCACCATGTGCAGACTCGAGGGCAACAGTCCTTTTGGCCTTGTCCGGCAGACGTGCAGGATCGACAGCTTTTGGAGCCCCGATTCCTTTGTCTGTGTCGACGGCCTTAGGCGCCGACGGCTTCGGGTCGGCGGCCTTGGCAAGCTGTTTCGGTGCCCCCGTCTTCGGCTCGACGCCCTTGAGCGACTTCACCGGTTCGACAACCTTCTTTGGCTTCGTCTGCACAGACAGGTCTGAAGACGTGGAGCCGACCAAGGCGACAGTCGCTTTGTGCTTCGACGGCGCCTCTATCACTTTCGGTTTTGTCGAGACCGAAGCTTTTACTTTCGATTTGACTAATGGCGGCTCCGTAGAAGCGTCCGTAGCCGGGCCCGGAGGCGAGACCGTGGATCTAGGTGCAAGATCTTGGGTAAGGCCATGTGGCGATCCCTCGACCTGAGCCTTAGCTATTGTCCGAACGGGGCATAGCTCTTCGCCTGAGCTATCTTCCGTGGCCCCATAGGCCTCATTGTCGTCTCCTACCTCGTCCACGACTTCTTCTGTATCGAGCATTTCGACGTCTGCGTCGTAGTCGGAGTCGATCACTGCCGCTGGAGTTGAAATCGGCTCCGGATCTGCCTGCTCGTCTGCTTCTTCTCCCTCGAAGATGTTCACCGGGTCAGGGGCCATCTGCTGGGGCTCCTGGCGCACCACGCACCGAAGTCGAATCGTCTTCTTGGAGCAAAAACGAGAACAAGCCATACAGTTGGCTTCATCGTGATCCGGCGACAGGCACTTGTTGCACACCGGGTGGACATCGATGTGGGGATACTTCGAGATGCACACGGGGCATCTTTTGAACGGGCTCCGTTCCATGATGTGTCGTCGAATAAGGCTGGTTGCGTTGACTGGGCCTCGAGCACCGAAGAGCCACGCGACTCCTCTGGATGTCAGACTTAGGAACTGAGCCGGAACAGAGCTGGGCACCGAACGCAAGACAATACCGACGCTATAGGAAAGGCCTTAGGGCCGAAAAGAAAGTTTCTATCGATTCCGAACTTGAGTGATCAAATATGCATCCGAACCCAATGGCGGAAAAAAACAATCTGGGGATGGAGTCGATGCCCAGGCGCACTGTAGTCCAGTGGAGGAGCCACCTATCTCGTGATACTTCGAAGACTCTTCCAGGACAACAATGTGCAATCATCCGGACCCAACACTAGGCGGCGATCTATGCTATAGATATGAATTCAGCAGCCCACATGCCTCGAACATTTCTGTTTTTGCTTGAGATGGATGGATCGATGAATGGATTGACTGATGGATGAATGTATGGGTGGGTAAGTGGATGGATTGATGGATGGAGGATGTTTGACTAAATGGAGAAAATGTTGATCCATGGATGGATGGCTAGATGGCTGCTTTGGATGGGAAGATCTGATTTCATGAAGACACCAGTCCTGGACTCACAGCAGCTCTTCAAGTAGTCTGTGGAGCATTCCCTTCATTCAGCAAATAGAATGTAGCACAGGAAAAATGTGGGGTGATTTGGCTTTAACTTTCTTTGTCATTTTCCATGCACAGGATGTGGGAAGACTGTTTTAGGTCCAAGAACTGGTTTGGGGTGGTCCCCTTTCAAATCTATGTGTTTGTCTGCAAAACATTTTATGCAAAGGGATTGCTCTGATAGCAGATACCGAGCATCCTGGCTCCAAGCAGGCGTATCTAAAACATGAGCACAATGAAATGTGAAGCTCACAGCCTGGCTGTTCGCCGCTTTCTTGCAATAGCAGCTAGCGACGGACAAAAACGCGAGCCCTGACTAGGAACTTCCTCACGTTTAACAACTGAATGTGCTGACTCGTCTCTTTCCCCTGTCAGCCACCAACTGGCACTTCTCAGGTAAATCTAATCAGCGGCTCCTTTAATTTCTAAGGGTGGTCCTGTCTTTATCCTCCCTCACTTCAGTGTCTGGGTCTCCACTTTCCAGCTACAGGAATGCAATCAATACACTTCCACCGTGGGAGAAATCTGGGCCCACCGTCCATCCAAAATGCATCTATTGGTGTACCAAGCAGAACAGACACACCAACACCACACTCCCCCAGCCTACATTTCTCTCCCTTTCCGTCTCGATTACTACTACGTGCCTATGAGCTGGATGTCCACGTTCCTCCACAGAGCACTGCTTCTGGTATTACCATCCATGGTAAAGGAACATATTTGTGAGACAATGGTCCCTTATGTCAGCTTAGATTCAATATGTTTGCCAGTTTTAAAGCTTTAAATAGGTGCAGTAACATGTGGATGTTTGTACAACACAGTATTCTACAAACTAAAGAACATCAACCTACTTTGATTGTATTTGAATCAGCTGTGTATTTACTTACTTTTACATCCCTGTTCCTGAGATGGGTCTGTAAAAGTGACCTTTTGCCCTGAATTTAGACCCTTTGCCCTGAATTTTTACAGTCACTGCCCAGGATTTGCCTCTATGAATGAATGAATGAGTACGCTCTTATATAGCGCATGGCTACCCTGAGGCATCCCAGCGCTGCAAGACCATGGACAGAAGAAGAAACTCAGTGAAACAGAAATGTCTTCAAACGCTTCCTGAATACGAGATGGTTCGTTTCCAGCCTGACGTTTCCAGCCTGATGTTATCAGGGAGTTTGTTCCAGCCCTTGGCTACATGGAAGGAAAGCTGGAGGCCACCCATGCGGGCTCGCTTCACCCTGGGTACCACAAGCAGATTTTGCTGATTAGATCTCAAGGATCTCGAGGCATGATGCCGGCGAAACAAGGGCTGGAGGATGGTAGGACCAACATTACTTATAGACTTATGCGCCATACAGAATGTTTTAAACAAGATCCTTTCCTGGATCGGAAGCCAGTGAAGTGACCGAAGTGCCGCCTTTGCCGAACAGCATCTGGGAAGATTCATAAGCAGCCGAGCTGCACAGTTTTGTACTGATTGGAGAATCTGGATAGAGCCAACTGAAGCTCCCAGATAAACGGCATTTGCATAATCCAGACGCGATAAAATCAGTGACTGGACCAGCAAGCGTCTGGCCTCAAAAGGTAGAGGGACAGGACTTTCCTAAGGACCCTAAGCAGTCCATAACAAGTCGCCGCCACCTTCTTGGCCTGAACCTGAAACCCCAAGGTGGTATCTAGCCAGACCCCCAGACTCTTTATTTGGGTCTTTGGGGTGGGAGGGGGGCCCAGACACTGCGGCCACCATGGGTCGAGGTTAATGGGAGCTTTATACCCCAGGAGCATGATGTCAGTTTTTGCCCCGTTTAGCTTTAAAAATGACGTCGTCATTCACTCCAAAACCTTTGTGAGATAGGGGGTCAAGTTGTTACTCCCATGATCTCCGGCGTCATCTCTTGCCAGAGAGACGACCAACTGCGTGTCATCGGCGTAGGTGATAAGCTGATTTCCTCAGGGAAGCACCACCTCAGCCAAAGGACTCATGTAGATGTTAAATAAGGTTGGACTGAGAGAGGAGCCCTGGGGAACGCCGTGACAAAGTTGCAGTTGGTCGGATGATACCTCCTCCTCAAAAACGGAGAAAAATCTCTCCGCCAGAAAGGACTGGAGCCATTTAAGGGCCATTCCTGAGATCCCTGCCTGATGGAGGCGCTGAAGCAGAAGTGGGTGATTAACAGTGTCGAAGGCTGTGCTGAGGTCCAACAGGACCACCGCAGCGCAGCCCCCGGCATCCACAATACTCCTAGTCGCCTCCACCACCGCCACCAGGGCAGTCTCCGTACCCTGTTTGGCTCTAAATCCCGTCTGAGAGGAATGGAGGGCGCCCGAGGTCTCAACGAATTAGGAGAGGATCTGGTTGACGTATTTTTCAGCAATCTTACTCAGGCCCGGTAGCAACGAAATGGGTCTATAATTAGCTAGATCTTCTGGGTCCAAGTTATTTATTTTTAGGAGGGCTTTCACTTTCGCCATCTTTCAGATAGGGGGTACCACACCTGATTCCAGGGATGAATTAATGACCTGCATAATAACAGGGCACACCGTCCCTGAAACCTGTTTAAGAGCTGCAGGAGGCGCAGCATCCAGGGGTGAGCCCGATTTGAGGCCATCGAGAAGTCCTTCCACAGTAGCCAGGTCGAGTGGTGTAAAGGCGGCGAGACTTTCGGATGCATCAGAAGGAGTCTCTTCTAGAATCCCAGCCAGGCTTTTCGTGGAGTCAGAGGTCAGTCTTAAAGACTCAAAACCTGCATAGATAACAGCCACCTTGGCAGCAAAGAAAGCGGCCAAATCGTCACATGGCAGATGGTCACCCTATTGAGTTATCGTCATGCTCTCCATAGGCTCAACACCAAAGCGGACTACATCCCCCATCAGCTCTTTATGTACTGATGCCATGACCAGATGGCAAATGCCTTACTAACAAACTTTTTTTTCACCTGCCCTGCATCCCAGTCAGATGGACAGAAACACATGAGCCTGGTACACAGGAATCTACAGGTAAGGCAGGGCATCTGGACACCTACACTATATCTCTCTTATTTTGCATCCTGGCATATAAGAGAATGTTGTGAGAGCATGTATGAGAGCTAGTTGCATGCTCTGTATCAACTTCTAACATCTCAGCTCATGTCGCCATTAATTCTATTAGTGATGCTGCCCCTTCACTCCCACCGGTGAGATGAAATAACATGAATTATGATTTAGGCCAGGCTGCAGTTGTAATGATTTGCAAGGACTTAAGGTCCTGAGGCTGAAGGTCCTGAGGGATGAAGGTGCTGAGGCTCAAGGTGCTGAGGCTCAAGGTGCTGAGGCTCAAGGTGCTGAGGCTCAAGGTGCTGAGGGCTCAAGGTGCTGAGGCTCAAGGTGCTGAGGCTCAAGGTGCTGAGGCTCAAGGTGCTGAGGCTCAAGGTGCTGAGGCTCAAGGTGCTGAGGCTCAAGGTGCTGAGGCTCAAGGTGCTGAGGGCTCAAGGTCCTGAGACTCAAGGTGCTGAGGCTCAAGGTGCTGAGGCTCAAGGTGCTGAGGCTCAAGGTGCTGAGGCTCAAGGTGCTGATGGCTCAAGGTCCTGAGGCTCAAGGTCATGAGGGCCCAAGGTCCTGAGGGCCCAAGGTCCTGAGGGCTCAAGGTCCTGAGGGCTCAAGGTCCTGAGGGCTCAAGGGCCTGAGAGCTCAAGGGCCTGAGGTTGAAGGTCCGGAGGTTGAAGGTCCGGAGGTTGAAGGTCCGGAGGTTGAAGGCTCAAGGTGCTGAGGGCTCAAGGTCCTGAGGGCTCAAGGTCCTGAGGGATCAAGGTCCTGAGGGATCAAGGTCCTGAGGGATCAAGGTGCTGAGGGATCAAGGTGCTGAGGGATCAAGGTGCTGAGGGATCAAGGTGCTGAGGGATCAAGGTGCTGAGGGCTGAAGGTGCTGAGGGCTGAAGGTGCTGAGGGCTGAAGGTGCTGAGGGCTGAAGGTGCTGAGGGCTGAAGGTGCTGAGGGCTGAAGGTGCTGAGGCTCAAGGTGCTGAGGGCTCAAGGTGCTGAGGGCTCAAGGTGCTGAGGGCTCAAGGTGCTGAGGGCTCAAGGTGCTGAGGGCTCAAGGTGCTGAGGGCTCAAGGTGCTGAGGCTCAAGGTGCTGAGGGCTCAAGGTGCTGAGGCTCAAGGTGCTGAGGCTCAAGGTGCTGAGGCTCAAGGTGCTGAGGCTCAAGGTGCTGAGGCTCAAGGTGCTGAGGCTCAAGGTGCTGAGGGCTCAAGGTGCTGAGGCTCAAGGTGCTGAGGGCTCAAGGTGCTGAGGCTCAAGGTGCTGAGGCTCAAGGTGCTGAGGCTCAAGGTGCTGAGGGCTCCAGGTGCTGAGGGCTCCAGGTGCTGAGGGCTCAAGGTGCTGAGGGCTCAAGGTGCTGAGGGCTCAAGGTCCGGAGGCTGAAGGTCCGGAGGCTGAAGGTCCGGAGGCTGAAGGTCCGGAGGCTGAAGGTCCGGAGGCTGAAGGTCCGGAGGCTGAAGGTCCGGAGGGCTGAAGGTCCGGAGGGCTCAAGGTCCTGAGGGCTCAAGGTCCTGAGGGCTCAAGGTGCTGAGGCTCAAGGTGCTGAGGCTCAAGGTGCTGAGGCTCAAGGTGCTGAGGCTCAAGGTGCTGAGGCTCAAGGTGCTGAGGCTCAAGGTGCTGAGGCTCAAGGTGCTGAGGCTCAAGGTGCTGAGGGCTCAAGGTCCTGAGACTGAAGGTCCTGAGGGCTCAAGGTCCTGAGGGCTCAATGTGCTGAGGCTCAAGGTGCTGAGGCTCAAGGTGCTGAGGCTCAAGGTGCTGAGGCTCAAGGTCCTGAGGCTCAAGGTCCTGAGGGCTCAAGGTCATGAGGGCTCAAGGTCCTGGGGGCCCAAGGTCCGGAGGGCTCAAGGTCCTGAGACTGAAGGGCCTGAGACTGAAGGGCCTGAGACTGAAGGGCCTGAGACTGAAGGGCCTGAGACTGAAGGGCCCGAGACTGAAGGGTCTGAGACTGAAGGGCTTGAGACTGAAGGGCCTGAGTCTGAAGTTCGTGAGGGCTGTTGGTCCTGAAGCTGAAGGTCCTGAGGGCTGAATGTCCGGAGGGCTGAAGTCCGGAGGGCTGAAGGTCCGGAGGGCTGAAGGTCCGGAGGGCTGAAGGTCCGGAGGGTTGAAGGTCCGGAGGGTTGAAGGTCCGGAGGGTTGAAGGTCCGGAGGGTTGAAGGTCCGGAGGGTTGAAGGTCCGGAGGGTTGAAGGTCCGGAGGGTTGAAGGTCCGGAGGGCTGAAGGTCCTGAGGCTGAAGGTCCTGATTCTGAAAGTCTTGAGCCGGAAGGTCCTGATTCTGAAAGTCTTGAGCCGGAAGGTCCGGAGGCGGAAGGTCCGGAGGCGGTAGGTCCGGAAGGCGGTAGGTCCGGAAGGCGGAAGGTCCGGAGGCTGAAGGTCCGGAGGCTGAAGGTCCGGAGGCTGAAGGTCCGGAGGCTGAAGGTCCGGAGGCTGAAGGTCCGGAGGTTGAAGGTCCGGAGGTTGAAGGTCCGGAGGTTGAAGGTCCGGAGGTTGAAGGTCCGGAGGTTGAAGGTCCGGAGGTTGAAGGCCAGGAGGCTGAAGGTCCGGAGGTTGAAGGCCAGGAGGCTGAAGGTCCGGAGGCCAAAAGCCCGGAGGCTGAAGGTGCTGAAGCTAAGGGTCTGGAGGCCGAAGGTGCTGAGGCCGAAGGTGCTGAGGCCGAAGGTGCGGAGGCTAAAGGTCCTGAGGCTGAAGGGCCTGAGGCTGAAGGTTTGGTCATACTACATACGTGCTTAGGGGACCATGTTTGTATGTGGCAAAAAGGATCCAGAAGGGGTGGTTCTGTGTTTCTAGATATTTGTAGAAAGGAATTGAACTTTACATGAAGCTCCAAGGGGCTTTAGGAAGTATCCACAGGCCTACAGGGTTATGAAGACCAACACTCTGGGCCATATTGTGTTTGCGGTTTCAAAATTTTTAATGGCAGCATGGATAATAAGGAAGAAAATGTCCCCCTGATTTATATTACTCTGCTCGTGTACCTTATGCAGACCTAGCAGGACCTCTTTTATTGTATATACTGTGTTTTAAATGTATGTATTGTTTTTATTGCATCTTTTATGGCCCATGTGGCCGAAATAAAGAATTTTTGGAATTGGAATTGGAATTGAAGCTCCAAGAGGAGCTCAGCATTTGCCCAGGCGCTTCACAGTCTAGCGTGATGATGGCACTTGGCAGAGCTCCATGAAACAACCCCTCTAATAAAGTCTTTCCCACTCTGGTAACTGTCTGGGTGGAGCTGCTCTGGTGTTGGTTGACTTGTCAATCATAACACACAGCCTCAGGGGTCTGGGCCACCCTCTCATCAAGAATACTCACGTAAAAGGGATCTCCATGAAGCACGTCTTTTACAAGAGTGAAGCACGGGTACTGCAGGAGGGATACGAGCGCAGACAGCGCGAACAGAAGACCATAGAGCTTCCCAAAGTGTTTGAGAGGAAATCTGAGGGAGAAATCAAATGAGATGGACAATGTCACCAAAACTATAACTTCACACTGAGAATGCCCACTCCACACACAACCATGTAAGGTCACACCTCAACACAACCCCACCTGGTCACACCTCCACAAACAACCCCACCCGGTCACACCTTCACACACAACCCCACCTGGTCACACCCCCACACACACCCCACCCGGTCACACCTCCGCACACAACCCCACCCGGTCACACCTCCACACACAACCTCACCCGGTCACACCTTCACACACAACCCCACCCGGTCACACCTCCACACACAACCCCACCCGGTCACACCTTCACACACAACCCCACCCGGTCACACCTCCACACACAACCCCACCTGGTCACACCCCCACACACACCCCACCTGGTCACACCCCCACACACAACCCCACCCGGTCACACCTCCGCACACAACCCCACCCGGTCACACCTCCACACACAATCCCACCTGGTCACACCTCCACAAACAACCCCACCTGGTCACACCCCCACACACAACCCCACCCGGTCACACCTTCACACACAACCCCACCTGGTCACACCGCCACACACAAACCCACCTGGTCACACAACCACACCTGGTCACACCTCCACCCACAACCCTATCTGGTCACACCTCCACACTCAACCCTGTTGGAATGGAAATGATTTAGCTGAATTCTTCATGCATTGCGGGGGCCCTCCAAACTCTAGGGGCCCCCACAGCACCGTAGCTGGAGCTCTTGATTGAGTCCAGAGGGGGCCCTTTCAAGTACCATACAGGGGGCCCTTCAAGTTTCATCACACTACTATTAGTTATACCTTTCCTCCAACATACAATCACACTCTACACGATAACTTCATACTGCTGCTAACCACATCTTAACACACATGCATGCACACACCCCCCCAACTGGTCACACCCCCACACACAACCCCACTGGGTCACACCTCCACACACAACCCCACCCGGTCACACCTTTACACACAGCCCCACCTGGTCACACCTTTACACACAGCCCCACCTGGTCACACCTTTACACACAGCCCCACCTGGTCACACCTCCACACACAAACCCACCTGGTCACACCTCCACACAACCACACCTGGTCACTTCTCCACCCACAACCCTATCTGGTCACACCTCCACACTCAACCCTGTTGGAATGGAAATGTTTTAGCTGAATTCTTCATGCATTGCAGGGGCCCTCCAAACTCTAGGGGCCCCCACAGCACCCTAGCTGGAGAGCTCCTGATTAAGTCCAGAGGGGGCCCTTTCAAGTACCTTACAGGGGACCCCTCAAGTTTCATCACACTACTATTAGTCATATCTTTCCTCCAACATACAATCACACTCTACACAATAACTTCATACTGCTGCTAACCACATCTTAACACACATGCATGCCCACCACACACCGTGTTCAAACCCTCCTCTACACACACTGGCATGGCACGGACAACTTATCTCTTTCCTCTTGCCCTCTTTCTTTCTCTCATATACATACACAGTTTCATTTCTCTCTCACATACAGATGCACCACACATCCATCCCACCCAGAAACAAACATGGGTGTGAGCTTGCACACACATCCAAGGCACCGTAAGCCTCCACCCCACACCACACCACACTTTGTGGGTGTGACTCTTTCTAAACTACCTGCTTGGTTCAAACAGACATATTAAAATAGGGAGGAAAGTCTGCTTGACAGAAAGTGTTACCAGGAGCATTAGGTTGAGATTAGGGTAGGAGGCAGATGCAGAAAACTCAAAATACACACAAAACAAATGTAATATGAACTGTGTCTGACCCTGGTTCAAAAGCTTTAGCAAGGGCAGGAGATGCAAGATTAGTCATGGTGCATGCCGCCTCCGCTTTCTCTTCATCTGAAAGAAGCAAGCACATAGGTAACCCTCCAAGTGGGACCCTCTCTGAGCCTGGGCTGCTTCTGCAGACAAAGTACACTTTCTTCAGCAGAAAACATGCAAAGGACCTTACACTGGGTGTTTTAGTGCTGGGGACACAAAGTATACACACTGTGCAAGTGCATCCACCTTTGTTGTGCATCCAAGTCACCAGGAGAGCTTCATTTCATTACTCATGTCCCTGTGGTGGAAACAAGTTCAAGGAGAGAGTGAGTGATTCTTGGCACACTTATGTATGGATTTTATGTCACCCAACCTTACTAACTTCAACACACTAGATAGCAGCACAGGTGGAGGGTCTGGAGAAATGGGGACAAGGGTTGTGGGGAACAGAAGGGAAGGGCGAGCAGCAAGGGAACAACCAGAACATTATAATACCCCACACTTTAAATCATACCCCTAAGGCACCGAGTGAGTAAAGAGAGTGACAGTCCATGGAAGGTTTCAGGAGGGAGGTACTGGGTGGAGGAGTGGTCCTCCAAAACATTTTCTTTTAACTCGCTTAATTGAATATTTTACAGCACAATTTCAAAAGAATTTGCTCAAAAAGCAAATCTTCTTCCACATAATGCTAAAGGGGCACTCAATAAATAATACAAAAAACAAAGTAATGCTAATGTGCTGAGGCAGACCTTACTGGGGCAATTATTGGGGTGGGGGTTTGGGGAGGTGTGTAGGCAGGTAAGTCTTCCTTCCTTTCTTTATCCCCTTAATCGTTGCTTCTTCCTCAATTTAAATTATTCTCACTACCTTAATTTTCCTTAAATCGCTTCAGTCTTTCTCACACTCTCTTGGTTTGTCTCACAGCTACTTCAAAAACCATATTGTGGGCATAGCAACAAAGAGGGACTAGCTTGTTTTGCCCACCTTTGTCCCTCCCAAGGACCATCCCCAGCGTACTTGTGTCCTAGCACTGCTCACCTTTAGGAGATGATGAATATGATGGGGGTCTTACACCTAAGAAACTAAAATGGAGTAGGCCCAAGAAGTGATTTTAGATTCTGAGGGAGACCCCATGTTTGACCCCTCTTTACTACAACACCCCCATTGAGCAGAATGGTTCCCTCCCTCCTCCATTGAGGGTTATATCAAAGCTGGAATCAAGACATCTGTGAACAGGCCTCTAAGGCAAAGATGAGGGCAGAAGGCCAGAGACTCAACTTATCAGACAAGATTGCTCTAACCCCTTCTATAGACTCTAAAAGAGCCACATTTCTTGGTAAAGGTGGGAATGCTCCTGGACCCTTCTGAATCTAGTTTCTGGAGGAAATTGAAAACACATCTCTTTTCAAAATAGTTGGCCCCTTCCCCTTTGTGTCTTATGAGTGCTTCAGTTAGCGCGGGGACACGCTTTTAGCGTAACCAAGCGCTTTACAAAATTCCCTTAATAATAATAATATGGGAGTAGGTAAAGCACAGGCAACCGGTCAGGATAAAGTCCCAGGGGCCTTATTTATGAGGAGTTGCAACACTTTTGCGCCGCAATTACGTCACTTTTTGTGATGCACCGGTGGCGTAAAAAATGTACCATGTTGCGCCCGATTTAGAAAGTGGCGCTTCTAAGCAGATGTGTAACCTTTTAAAGCACTGCGCTACATTATACCTGCATCAGGTATACCGTATGCAGGGTGGGCGCTCCTCGTAAAAAGCCACGTAGAAGTGGCGCAGTGAAATCTATCAGATTTCACTGCACCACTTCTAGGGCGCCACTGCGTTTAAATCGTACGCAAGCCCCACAGCAGGCGTAAGACTGACACAGGCATATTTAATATGGGACTAGAGTTGCATCACTTTTGCGACACACTGGAGCGCCATACATTAAATACTGCACATTCGTCGGTTGGCAAGAATGGCGCAATGAAAACAGTTGCATCGCTGATTTCACGCAGCGCTGCAACAGTTTTCATAAATGAGGCCCTAGATGTGTTGGGTCAAATGTCCAGGGTTCTCAGAGCAGCCTCACAGGCCAAAACTTCTGGGGAGATGCCAGCCCCAGAGGTAGTGTCTAGATGGGCCTTATGGGCTTTGTGTTTCCAAGGAAATGCAAATGCTGGTGTATCTTTTAGGAGGAGGAAAGGCCTTCTTCTGCAAATCAATCCTATTCTTAGGGACCTGGCCAGTACGGACACTTCTGCTAATACCCAGGGGGCCTTGTTTGAGGAAATAGGTCGAAGGGGATGAGATAAGTTGAAATGTCCAAACGTGGGCCACTCTAGATTAGGCATATGTATTGCTAATGAAACTTTTTTTGGGTGGGTCCCCCCATGCCCCCTGGGCTAGTGGATCCCAGGGTTGGTTTGCTGACTGACAGTTCCCCTTCAGACCCTACCACTTCAACCTTCAGTTCAAATACATGAGACTGATGTTCTTTCCCCAGAGAATGAGGGGCAGTTGCTTTGTATTTGGCTACTCTGGTGGCCAATCACAGAGAGAAGGACTACAAGTTAAGAGTGCCCTTTTGCAAACTGTGCAGTTTTTTCAGATAGTCTTCTTGGCAACACCTGTTCAGAGCTTGAGAACAGATACGGGTCCTGGGGAGGCGGGAGGGCGTGTCGTACTCTGCAGCTCTACATGCCAAGAACAGATGCATACTGGTAAGTAGCATTTTCGGTTCGAGGCATATGAGCTGCAGATACTACACTTTGCATCGATTGTGCAGCAGTATCTCCCCTAGCGGGGATCACCTGTATCTGTTGCAGTAGTTTGACAGAGAGTTTTGTGGACAGCTTGGCCTACTGCAGCTTGCTGTTTGGCTTGCACATCAACACAGTAGTATTTAGTGAAGGTGTGTGTTGTTGACCATGTTGCTGCCTTGCATATGTCTACTAGGGGGATGTTCCCTAAGAATGTTCAATGCTTTTCTCCCAAGAAGGGGAGGATCTTATATCTGCGCCGGTTATGACATATTTGTCAATAATATTTTTCTTGTGTAAAAGAAAAACAAAATGCTTATCGTGTCATCAATTCAAAAGAGATGAATCAGTTCATCGCTTATTACCATTTCTCTTAAACATGTTCTTAAACATGTTGTTTGGGACTAGATGATTCGTCTAGCTCTGAAGAACGCTTCTTTGACAGTACATATATTTCAGGGCCACTGGAAGTTTCTGCAGCCCTTTTGCCGAGAAGGTCTTTACAGGTTCCTCCCTTATGGCCTCTCAGACGCTCCTTGGTGTTTCCGAACCGCTGAACCCAGAGTCGGCTTTCCTCAGATCTCAGGGTTTGAGAATGATTGTGTATTTGGACGATATGATTTTCTTCAGACCAGAGAGGACTCTCTTGGGACAGCAGGTACACATGATGGTGGATCCTGTTCAGAGTCTAGGGTTCGTTGTTAATGTGGAGACGTCAGATGTTACTCTCAACGAATGGGATTTTGAGATTCCCAGTGGTTGCAGAAATGGGCTTGTTGATCATGGCCGGTGAGAAATTAATAGTGTTCTGGAAAGAACTGCGATCAAGTCTTTGTAGTTGTCTGCATCATCTTCTCTTACTGACAAAAGTTTTTCTCTACCTTTATCTGTAAAGGAGAGCCAAATGCAAAAGCATTGAAACCCTTTCAAGAAGCTGAAGTTCAGCTCTTTATAGAATTTGTAGAATTAGCTCTCAGCTCAGGGTTTCAATGCTTTTGCATTTGACTTGTGAGGGACATCTAGTAACGACTAGTGGAACTGCAGCTTGATGTAATAATATCAATGCTTTTGCATTTGACTCGTGAGGGACATCTAGTAATGACTAGTGGAACTGCAGCTTGATGTAATAATATCAATGCTTTTGCATTTGACTCATGAGGGACATCTAGTAATGACTAGTGGAACTGCAGCTCGATTCAATGCTTTTGCATTTGACTAGTGAGGGATACCTAGTAACGACGAGTTGAACTGCAGTTTGATTCAATAACTTTGCATTTGACTCGTGAGGGACACCTAGTAACGACAAGTTGAACTGCAGCTTGATGTAATCATTTCAATGCTTTTGCATTTGACTCTTGAGGGACGTCTAGTAACGACTAGTGGAACTGCAGCTTGATTCAATGCTTTTGCATTTGACTCGTGAGGGAAATCTAGTAACGACTAGTGGAACTGCAGCTTGATTCAATGCTTTTGCATTTGACTCGTGAGGGACATCTAGTAACGACTAGTGGAACTGCAGCTTGATTCAATGCTTATGCATTTGACTCGTTAGGGACACCTAGTAACGACGAGTTGAACTACAGCTCTTTGTAGAATTATTTTGATATTGGATACTATAATATTCACTGCCCACTGCTAATCTTGTCCCATAATTCTTTCAGGGCCTTTGGTTGGGATTGTATTTTTGCCAATAACTGTGCTTGGGGTGGTCCTAAGAGGATAAGACCATCACTGAATCGTTCAGCAAGACGTGCTCTTTGATTTCAAGGCATCTGTTTGGTTCTTTCACTAGGTTAGGGAGGATCCCAAAATCATCACATCTCTCACTGCTTGCTAAATTATCACTTTCATGTTCATGAAAGGATTATATGCATATTAGCATGTAAAGACAGACAGCTAGATTCATCAAAGTCCCATTTTGCGAGTCTGTAATAGCGATTCATAAGGAATCGCTATTAAGGACTTGCAAAACGGGATTCATGTAGGAATTGCAAAAAATATTGCGATTCCTACATCTTCCTTATTTGCGATTAGCAAAAATTGCGCTTGCAAAGGGCCAGATTCTGAGAATCTGGCCCTTTGCGAGCGCAATTTCCCTTGATGAATCTACCTGAGATATGCTTGTTATTGTTCCAAAAATAGATGAGGTCTCTGTTGGTGGCGAAGTTGTGGAATCAAAGTTTTTGTTCAACTTTGTGGTAATACTCCGCCAAACATGCCCACCCTTGTTGGGTATATAAACCCTCCTAAACCTAGGTGCTCGGTCAATCAATCAGGATTCGTAAAGTGCTGCTAATCACCCATGAGGATCCATGTGCTGCGAGCTGTGCTGCTTCCTGGGAGTTTAGTTGAACAGCCAGGTTTTGAGTCCTTTCCTGAATTACGGAAGATAAGCTGAGAAGCTGAGGTCCTGAGATGCATGGGGAGGTTGTTCAAGACCTTTGTGCTGAGGTGGGAGAAGGAGTATCCTTCACAATTGCTTCGGCAGATGTAGGGTGTGTGTGCGAGGAAAAGGGAGGCTGAGCGCGGAAGTCTGAGGGGCTGGTGGAAGTTCATGCAGTGGTTGATGTAAACTGGTTCCTAATTGTGGAGGGCTTTGTCGGTGTGGATTAACATCTTGATCTACACCTCTTCTGAATATTGACCCAGTGGAGCTTCCCGAGGTGGAGGATGAGGTGGGTCCATTTAGGGAGGTTGAGGATGAGCCTGGCCACTGTGTTCTGTATGGGCTGCAGCCTCTTCAGTAAGTGCATGGCGATCCACACGTAAGGAATATGCTACTTACCAGTATGCATCTGTTCTTGGCATGTAGGGCTGCTGACATTCATATCTATGAAAGATCGCCGCCTAGTGTTGGGTCCGGATGATTGCACATTGTTGTCCTGGAAGAGTCTTCGAAGTATCACGAGATAGGTGGTTCCTCCCCTGGACTACAGTGCGCATGGGCATCCTCTCCATCCTCAGATTATTTTTTTCCGCCATTATGTTCGAATGTCCTTTCTTTACTCGAGTTCGGAAACTTTTTCTAAAGGCCAAAAGGCCTTCGGGGTCGTCGGTATTGTTATTTCGATGGTGCCGAGTACTTGTTACAGTTCTTTTCGAGCAGGACGTCGAAGAGAGCCGCGTGGCCTTTTCGACACCAGAGGCCCGATCGTCGATGGAACGGAGCCCGTTCAAACGATGCCCCCTTTGTAATTCTAAATACCCACACATCAATGTACACCCAGTGTGCAACAAGTGTCTATCTCCGGAGCACATTGAGGCCAACTGCCTAGCTTGTGCCAAATTCAGATAAAAGAAGACGCTTCGACTTCGGCGCGCAGCGAGACAAACGATGGCGAAGCCAGCGCCCAACCCGGTGAATATCTTCGATGAAGAAGACGATGAGGTCGCAGAGACGGAGGATCCAGAACAGCAGTCGGATCCCGGTTCGGAGCATGACTCCAACTATTATGAAGACGAGGAAGGAAGCGTCGAGAATGAAAACGTCGTCAAGGTAAGGAACGACGCATCGGCCATCGGAGCAGTCGATGACGACTCGAGCGATGAACCAGGCCCAACAGTGAGTACAGGGCCCGATACAGACACGGAAAGAGTTCCAAGGGCTCAGGTCGAGGCATCGCCAACAGGCCTTAGCCAAGATCATGACGAACATTCTATAGCCCCGTGTCTCGGCCCGGCTAAGAATATAGCACACGAGCCATCGGTCGAACGTTACCAGTCACTGGTTAAATCGAAACCGAAAGCCATGGAGTCGAAAACGAAAACGAAACTGCTGGAGACAGTCTTCGGATCGAAGAGTTCGGATCCATCGGGTTAGACAAAGAAAAAAGGTGTCGACAACCCTGCGGGGTCACAAATAAAGGGTGTCGACCCGAAGATCGGTACGCTGAAGTCCATATCTAAAGCCAGGCACGTGGACCCAACACTGACCCAACACTAGGCGGCGATCCATGCATAGATATGAATTCAGTAGCCCACATGCCTCGAACAGTGTTTTCCAGTAGTCCAACCGGCTGGTGAAAAGGGCTTGAGTGACCATTCATCTAGTGTTGATGTGATCCGTCTGAAGATCTTAGGGAGCATGCAAGGAAGCAGGCATTGATCCGGTTCTTGATGGTCAGCTTCTTGTCCAAGATAATGCCAAGGTTACAGGCATGATCCATGGGCGTTGGAGAGTGTCCTAGTTCGGGAAGCCATCATGAGTTGCTCCACTGGAGGTGTTGTTCAGGAAGATCAATAGTTCTCTTTTGTCTGTGTTAAGTTTTATACAGTTGTGACTCATCCACTTGTTGATGCTTGTCATACATCCATGGTAGTTGTTTCTTGAGGTGGATGGGTCTTCTAGTAGCAAGAGGATAAATGGGTGTTGTGTCCGCAGGATGGAAAATGCTACTTACCAGTATGCATCTGTTCTTGGCATGTAGAGCTGCAGAGTACTACACTTTGCATTAGATCGCCACCTGGTGTTGGGCTCGGAAGATTGCATGTTGTTGTCGTCTTGGAAGAAGTATTTTGCAGTCACGAGATAGGTGACTCCTCCCTTGGAGGATAGTGCGCATGGGCATCTGCTCCATCCTTAGATTGTTTTTCACCATGATGGGAAATTATGGAGTTAGTAGAAAGTAAAGAAAAAAGATGTCCATGCGTATGCATCTAAGTAAGATAAAACTGGAACAGATACGGGTCCTGGGGAGGCGGGAGGGCGTGTAGTACTCTGCAGCTCTACATGCCAAGAACAGATGCATACTGGTAAGTAGCATTTTCGGTTTGAGGCATATGAGCTGCAGATACTACACTTTGCATCGATTGTGCAGCAGTGTCTCCCCTAGCGGTGGTCACCTGTATCTGTTGCAGTAGTTTGAAAGAGAGTTTTGAGGAGAGCTTGGCCTACTGCAGCTTGCTGCTTGGCTTGCACATCAACACAGTAGTGTTTGGTGAAGGTGTGTGGTGTAGACCATGTTGCTGCCTTGCATAGGTCTACTAGGGGGATGTTCCGTAAGAAAGCCATAGAGGCTCCTAGTTTGCGTGTGGAGTGCGCTATAGAAGGAACTGTTAACCCCTTCGGTGCTGGTGACGGAACCGCTCCGTCACCAGCGTCGGTTGAGCTGTGCTGATGACGGAGCGGTTCCGTCATGGCCCGCCCAGCTCGATAGAACGCTCATGCGCGGCGCGAATTCCGCGCCTGCGCTGAGGGTTCTATTGAGCGGGGCGGGCCGTGACGGAACCGCTCCGTCACCAGCACAGCTCAATCGACGCTGGTGACGGAGCGGCTCCGTCACCAGCATGCGGCCGCCGCGCGGCCGCCCCAACCGCTTAACACTGCGGCGGAATAGCCGCCGCAGTGAACGAGTTAATGTACGTTTTGCTTTTTGGTAGCATAGTTGTATACATTTTACAATCCACCTTGCAATTCCACCCTTGGAGATGGGGTTGCCTTTATGAGGTGGAGAGAAAGAGGTATACAACCTTTACCACGCAACTTTTACCACGACCTACCTTTACCACGCAACTTTTACAACGCAAGACCCTTTACCACGCATACCATTACAACGCAGGTATTTACAACGCAGATACCTTTACAACGCATACCATTACAACGTAAGTATTGGTAAGTATATTATTTTATTTAAAATATTTTAGGTTTGGGTTTTGGGTAAATGGGTATTTTTAGGGTTCAGGGTCAGTTTTCAGTTTTTGGGTAAAGGGGTATTTTTAGGGTGCAGGGTCAGTTTTCAGTTTTGGGTAAAGGGGTATTTTTAGGGTTCAGGGTCAGTTTTCAGTTTTTGGGTAAAGGGGTATTTTTAGGGTTCAGGGTCAGTTTTCAGTTTTTGGGGTACAGGGGTATTTTTAGGGTTCAGGGTCAGTTTTCAGTTTTTGGGTAAAGGGGTATTTTTAGTGTTCAGGGTCAGTTTTCAGTTTTGGGTAAAGGGGTATTTTTAGGTTTCAGGGTTGGGTTTGGGTTTGTAGTGTAGCTCCTATCATCCCAATAGGCTCTGCGCATTGGAATAATACCTACAATAGTAAAGGCCTAGACCAGACTTTAACTAGGTCTACTACTGTCGATACTAGACTTAAAGTTTTGGGTTTGCCAGCTTAGCTCAGAGTTCACTAGAAACTTTCTCGAATGTTCAAGGAGGACTTAACTTCCTTGATTAGACAAGAAGGGATTTAGTTTCTGACAACCATAGAACATGACAACTTTGCTCTCCCCTAATCAAGAGTATATCTCGAGAGTCGTGTGAACAAAAGGCAAATTATTTTACTCAGTCAGTACGTGCATTCTTAGTCTCATCAGATTGTAGAGAAAAGGAAGAGACGGGCGTGTTCAATAAAAAGGTGTTATTTATTGATCAGTCTCTTTTCTCTTACAAGAGAAATGGATCGATATTATTGCAATACTTATAGTTAAGTAAAGTGCATACATTAAAAGCAATAGTATAAAATAATACTGTAAAAACATTGATATGGTTTCTAAGCCATAAGATGTTTTAAAATGAATAAAATATATTACATACACATATACATTTGACTAAACGTACTCAACTGGTGTTTCTAAATACGCCTACCCCGTGTACCTGACCTAAGCCTAATACGTGGGCGGGAATAGAAAGTTACAGTTTAAGTTAAGTTTGTTTTTGCCAAGTGAATAACTAAAGAATTCTCTGCGAGGGGTTATTCAGTTCTGTACCTGGAAGTTAGGATGAATGAGGAATGGTATCTCTCTCTCTGGTCTCGATATTCCAGGCGGCCTGCGAGGGCTACCCAGAAGCGCCGGTGCTGGATTTCTCGGCAGGAGAAATAGGCAGCTTCTCGTCCTCAGCGCGTCAGGAAGGCGGGGCTGCGCCAGCGGGTCTGCTCTGCTCTGGGCTTCGGCAAGTATGGCTGCTCCGTCTCGTCACCACGCGTGTGTTTGCATAGGGCAAGATCGGTAATATTTATACCTTTAAGGTGCCGAGATTGACGTAAGGATGGACATAGATACGTCAATAAAGATGTCATACGACTTGCTCGTTAGCACATTGTTTTACTGAAGTTCTCGGTGAAATCAAAACAATGGCCGCAGGGTTTTGCCCAGGTTGTCATAGGTTTGATTTGTTATGAGAACTCCGTATGCCTTATCAGGGGCTGGAGGAATATCACTTGTCTAATTAGATCGCAAGCGTTATGACCTAATCAGATAACACGTTCCTGTGCCGTAGTGTGACTGCGTCAGATAACGGTATCTGCATCATGGGGATTTTCTGCCTCATGGGCTGACTGCTAGTTAACTTGTTGGTTTGTTAACCAGAATAGGGTCAGGAATAGGGGGATCGATTCAGAACATATAGGAATACATGACAGGTTTTGGGGTACAGGGGTATTTTTAGGTTTCAGGGCTGGGTTTGGGTTTTGGGGTTCAGGGGTATTTTTAGGTTTCAGGGCTGGGTTTGGGTTTTGGGGTACAGGGGTATTTTTAACATATATATTTAAAAATTAATAAATAAATATTAATATAAATAATTAAAATATTAAATATTAAAATAATAATTTATTAATTTAAAAAAATATTATTAATAATTACATTATTTTACCATATTATTTACTTACCTATACTTACGTTGTAATGTTATGCGTTGTAATAGTACCTGCGTTGTAGTGTATTGCGTTGTAAAGGTATTCGTGGTAAAGGGTCCTGCGTTGTAAAAAATGCGTGGTAATGGTCTGCGTGGTAAAAGAACGCGTGGTAACGTCATATATCCAGAGAAAGATACAAACAATTGTTTTGTTTTGTTTTTCGAAAAGATTTAGTCTTGTCTATATAGTAGAGAAGAGCTCTTTTAACATCAAGTGTGTGAAGAGCTCTTTCTGCTACAGAGTCAGGGTTTTGAAAAAACACAGGTAACTCTACGGATTGATTTGAATAAAAAGGAGTAATGACTTTTGGTAGGAATTTAGGATTAGTTCACTTTCTTACGATGTAGTTGTAAAAATGGTTCTTGTATTGTGAAAGCTTGTAGCTCACTTACTCGTCTAAGAGAGGTAATAGCAATAAGGAAAGCTGTTTTCCATGTGAGAAATTGCAATTCACATTTGTGTAAAGGTTCAAGAGGGGGTCCCATGAGTCTTGTAAGAACAATGTTTAGGTTCCATACTGGAGAAGGTGGTAACCTAGGAGGAATGATTCTTTTTAATCCTTCCATAAATGCTTTAATAGCAGGTACTCTAAAAAGAGACAGATGTTGTCTGTTCTGTAAATATGCTGCAATTGCTGCAAGGTGCAGGCGTATGGATGAATATGCCAAATTATATCTTTGTAAATGTAAAAGGTAGCAAATGATATTCTGGATGGAAGCATCCAGAGGATCAATTTGGTTATTGTTGCATTAAATGGCAAATCTCTTCCATTTAGCAGCATAACAAGCTCTGGTAGTAGGTCTCCTGGCCTCTTTAATGATGTTCATACAGTCTGGAGGTAGGTTAAGGTAACCAAACTCTAAGACTTCAGGAGCCAGATCGCCAGATTCAGTTGATTTGGGTCTGGATGTCTGATTTCTCCATGGTTCTGTGTTAGCAGGGATGGTGTCAGACGTAACTTTTGATGTGGAACTAGAGAGAGTTCTAACTGTGGTGCGCCATGGTTGGCATGTCCATGTTGGAGCTACCAGGCTTAATTTGAGAGACTGTTGTCTGAGCTTGCGTACTACTAATGGTATTAGTGGTAGTGGCGGAAAAGCGTACGCAAATCTGCCTGACCAATTCATCCATATCGCATTGCCCTTGGATAGCTGGTGTGGGAACCTGGCGGCGAAGGTCAAACATTTTGCGTTTTCGTGGGTGGCGAACAGATCTATGTCTGGATGACCCCACTTGTGAAAGAATGGTTGAAGAACTTGCTGATTTAGTTCCCATTCGTGAATTTGTTGTGTCTGCCGACTCAACAGATCTGCCATCTGATTGTGAACTCCTGGAAGGTGCTCTGCTAACAGATATATGTTTTGTGGAATGGCCCATCTCCAAATGTTCTGTGCGAGCTGGGACAGTTGTAGAGAGTGTGTCCCCTCCCTGTTTTTGCATATAATACACAGCTGTCATGTTGTCCGTTCGGATTAAGACAGCTTTGGCTTGTACTTGTAAAGTTTTGAGTGCTAAGAATATTGCTAGCAGCTCTAGGTGGTTGATATGGAACAGTCTTTGTTGAGTGGTCCATTGCCCTTGAGTTGTATGATGTAAGAGACGGGCTCCCCATCCTGTGAGAGATGTGTCTGCTGCGAGTACTATTTGTGGAACAGGTTTGAGGAACGGCCGCCCTTTTGTCAATTTTTGGTGTTCCACCACTGCAGAGAGCGATGTGTGCGGCTGTCTACCAACACCAGGTCTGTTAGTTGCCCTTGAGCCTGATTCCACTGTTGTGCTAGACATTCCTGTAATGGACGCATCTGCATTCTTGCATATGGTACTATGAAAATGCAAGATGCCATCACGCCTATAATAATAATAATAATCCACATTTGTAAAGCGCACAATCACCCGTAAGGGTCTCTAGGCGCTGGGAGCCGTCGGGAAGATTAAGCAAGCTATTGCCCAGAGTCACATGGTGCTGGGCTGACCTGCCGCCGGTGCCAGGGATCGAACCGTGATCCCCAGATTCCAGCGTCAGTCGCCCTGGCCGCGGCGCCACACCTCTCCCACTATTAGTCTCATGAACACTCTGGCTTGCAGAGATTGTTGTTGTTGGAAGACTGTGTCTAAGGCTTGAATGCTCTGTATCCTTGCTGGACTGGGATAAACTAAAGCTGTAGACGTGTTTATTGTAGCCCCTAGATACTGATGTATATAAGAGGGCTGCAGGTGCGACTTGGTGTCGTTGATTGTGAACCCCAAGTTGTGCAATGTTTGAATTATCTGATGTGTGTGTTGAACACACTGATTGAATGAATTGACTTTTATGAGCCAATCGTCTAGATAAGGGAAGACATGTATTTGTTATCTCCTGAGATGTGCTGCTACTACTGCTAGGCACTTAGTGAACACTCTGGCTTGCAGAGATTGTTGGTGTTGAAAGACTGTGACTAAGGCTTGAATGCTCTGTATCCTGGCTGGACTGGGATAGGCTAGAGCCGTAGACGTGTTTATTGTAGCCCCTAGATACTGATGTATATGAGAGGGCTGCAGGTGCAACTTGGTATAGTTGATTGTGAACCCTCAGTCGTGCAATGTTTGAATTGTTTGATGTGTGTGTTGGACACATTGATTGAATGACTTGGCTTTTATGTGCCAATCGTCTAGATAAGGGAAGACATGTATTTGCTGTCTCCTGAGATGTGATGCTACTACTGCTAGGCACTTTGTGAATATTCTTGGTGCTGTTGTAACTCCGAATGGAAGGACTTTGAATTGATAATGTTGTCCTTCCAGTACAAACCTTAGGTACTTCCTGTGGGCAGGATGTATAGGAATGTGAAAATGGGCGTCCTTTAGATCTAGTGTTGTAAGGAAATCGCCTTGTTGCAGCAGTGGGAGCACTTGTTGTAAAGTGATCATATGGAAATTATCTGATTGTATGTAGTAATTGAGGGGCCTGAGGTCGAGAATTGGCCTTAGGGTCCCGTCCTTCTTGAGTATTAGAAAATACAGCGAGTAAACCCCTGTTCCTTGGTGTTGTAAAGGAACTATTTCTATTGCGTCCTTTTGAAGAAGTGACAGTACTTCTTGTTTGAGCAGAGTAAGGTGTCCTGCAGACATTGGATTCTGCCTGGGAGGTATGTGTGGAGGGGTTGCTGTAAGTTACAGGCAGTAGCCATACTGGATAATTTGTCTTACCCACTTGTCTGTTGTGATGGAATTCCAGACAGGTAGGAACTGTGTTAATCTGCCCCCCACAGGAGTCGAATGCTGTTGGGGAGCAGAGGAAAGTCACTGTTTTGTGTTTGAGGAGGTTCAATTATTGTTGTTACCCCGACCTCTTCCTTTGTTGTTGTTTCCTCTATATCCTCCTCTAAAATATCCTTTGTTAGAGAATGTTTGTGTGTTTGATTTGAAGGATGCTGTATTGTCTGCGCCAGTATGTTTGGAGCCCCCTCTGTAGAAGGAGCGACGAAAGGAACCTCTAGTTTGTGTGGACTGTAAAGCTCCCATAGATTTGGCAGTACCTGTGTCCTTCTTCATTTTTTCAAGTGCTGTGTCTACCTCTGGTCCGAACAATTGTTTTTGATTAAATGGTTGATTTAAAATGGTAATTTGCACTTCCTGTTTAAATCCTGAAATGCGTAGCCACGCATGTCTTCTAAGTAGGACACTAGTGTTTACAGCTTCTGACGCAGTGTCTGCCACATCAAGTGCACACTTGATTGATGCATTGGAAATTAGCTTGCCTTCTTGTATAAGGTCGTTTGCCTGCGCCTTTTATTGGTCAGGTAAAAGTTCTAGTCGTTTCTCTAACAGATCATAGTGAGCCCTATCATATCTTGAAAGGAGGGCTTGTGTGTTGGCTATACGCCATATGTTGGTAGCTTGCGTAGCTATTCTTTTGCTTGAGGCATCTATTACTTTAGATTCTTTGTCAGGTGGGGGTCCCGCACCTGACGTTTGTGAATTTGCCCTTTTTCTAGCATTTGATGCAACTAGTGAATCTAATGGTAGTTGTCCTTTGATGTAGGCTGGATCCGCAGGTGCAGGCCTATATTTTTTCTCAATTCTAGGGGGTTTAGGATCCTAGTACGTACCGGGTCTTTAAATATCTCTGGAGCGTGTTTGATGACCCCTTTAATCATAGGAAGAATTTGAACAGACCTTTGCGATTGTTCAAATGTGTCTAACAGAAAATTTTCCTCTGCCTCATCAGAATGCATAGTGACCCCATGGTACATGGCAGCTCTATTCAACAGGTGTCCAAAACTAATGTTATCCTCTGGGGAGAAGGTTTTGATGGGTGTGACTGTGGGTCAGGAATATCTGGTGCATCCTGTGGGTTTGGGTACTCCCAGTCTGGATCATCTAAAGGGAATGGGAAAGGCTCATCTATCCTGAGGCAGGTCTTCTGAGAGCAACTCATTTCAAACCTACCGCCAGAAACTGCCTATTGAGGTACAACAGTTTCCATCCGCGACACCTACAGGATAACCTCCCATACAGACAGTTCCTCCGCCTTAGACGGAACTGTCCAACGTGGGTGGTTTTAAGACACAGGCAGCAGACCTCAGGAATAAACTTCTGAACCGACGATACCCCAAACCTATTATTGACAAAGCCATGAAAAGGGCCCGCAACAACCATAGAGAAGCCTTGCTTGAAGGAAGAGAATTGAACGAACAAAAGGAACCAAACAAAAGACCCATTTGCGTCACAACATATACCACTCATTCGAATGAAATCACAAAAATTGTTAATAAACACTGGCGAACCCTAGTATGTGGGAACCTGAAATTTGAAAAATCCCTATTTACCCATAGACGGAGCCGGAATCTAAAGGATATCCTGGTCCATACACGTCCACGTGAGGTGGAACCACAGCAACCGTCACTGCAGTGGGGGATGTGGAAATTGCAACTGCTGCCACTCGACCAAAAAAAGTAGACACCTAACCTTCAGGAATGGAAGTACTTGGGAACAAAGAAAGTTTGCCAACTGCAACAGCAAACACGTGATCTACATGATCACGTGTCCTTGCGGACTCGAATACATAGGAATGACAACCAGGCCTGCCAAAATCAGGATAAACTAACACAAAAGCAATGTCAGGTGCAAAAAATCCACGAGGAAAATGGCATCCCATTTTTTGACCGAATCACACTGTGTCAATGATATACAATGGACAATCATCGAACAACTGAGTCCGGAGAAGGACCTTTTTGAAAAGGAGCAACGTTGGGTTTTTCGATTGGGTACCCAAACCAACGGGCTTAATGATAACATCCTCTGGGGAAAACTGTCACACTGAAAAAAAAAACTGGTTTTGGTTCTCAGTGGCCATCACTGTAGTTGTTTATTTTTATTTTTAGCTTTGGCCAACACTGTATATATGGGACATTCTGAAACCATCCGTGCTTACTCCGCATGTTTGAACAGGCGATACTATGCTGTTCCCTCAAGCAGTGTCACAAGCAGAGTTACTCGCCTGGTACGGGCGAAGAAGTCCCTTCTGCTTTAGACGCATGCGCGCCTCCGCACCACTATGAAGATAGCGTACGGCAGCTGTCAACCGATACAAAGTGAGAGAGCGGTACTGCGCATGAGCGCAAAAGGAAAACTAACCTGTTATATTTGGCATTCGCGGCACTTCTGCAGAACCCCAAGAGAAAACAGGTGAAGACACAGAAACCGGTATGACCATACAAAGTCTATGTCCGGCGGAAGCGGCACTTAACGGGGCTTTGGGGGCCGTATATAAACACTACCGCGGTACGGTTCCCAGTATCGACGGAGCCGCGGGCAAGGGCTGACACGGACAGAGTTTCTCCAGCATTTTGTGAGTATGGCACAGCCGATCCACACGAGCGAGGTTTCTTTTCTTTGCAACACATTTACCAAGTAAGTCATTGAAAGACCATGAAGATCTTGACTTATACAATTTGTTTTTTTGTCTTTTGCCATTCAGTTTGCTATCTAGCACAAAAAACCCCTCCCGTTTAACAGGCTCATGGTGCAAACAATTTGTTTGGCAGCAAGTATGCTCTATTTTCCTTCCTGTGTGCTAAGACATACAACTCTGGCTACAAATCCTCTAACCCTATAGATATTTCAATAGAGCGTGTGCTTTATGTTATGTGTGTGTCTGTCCTATGTCTGTCTATTTTTCCATTTCAGGGCACTTCACTGAACTAGTATGACAAATTTTATCTAGCTAATGATGCCCCCGCTATTTTTTTCAGGTCACTGAACCTGCATTTGGATATTCAATTAATGAATATAATACCATTTGTTTGTGTGTTCTTTTTTCCTCTTTATCTACAGGTATACATTGATGATATCTACAAAATTTAATAAGTAGGCACACAATAGCCTCGGAAAGCCGAATTAAACTGATTATGTGTAAATATGAATGATGTCTTTCGACATCAAGTTTCGAGTAAGGTGGGGATTGTGCACCCCCGTCCTGAAGAGGATGCTTTGCATCGAAACATGTTGACGCACCAATAAGGTGTTGTACTTTAATATACACATACACCTTGACACAAACCTTTTAACAGTGCCAGCACGGAAGCATATTAAAATGTATTAGACTTCACGCACCAGGCTCTTATCAATTTTTTTCACTATTTTCCCCCCAAACCCACCACTCACTGAATAACATAATCCCTTCGCACACCACGCATAGTCATCTTATTAAGTGCTCCCACGTAGTCCGTCGGTTAGTAGCACGCCGTACCCCGTAGAGGGGTGCGAAGACCCCAATGATGAAGCATTACACCAAGGGTCCTTTTGGTGTGTGAGGGGTATCAAAAGAACACTGAGTGCTCTCCACCACTGTGGGGCCTACTCTAGAAACACCTAGGTGTGGATTCCTTCTGTTTATGAAATTAAGTGGTGGATTGAGCACCTGTTTTTGAGTCAATGTAGATCTTCTTTTGCAGAGGATCCGGTTGTAAAAATTCTTCTCCTTGTGGGACCTTTGTCGGTGCCGATTTTTTTTTATCCGAATGAGGTTGCTGCTTGTCTTTAGCCTTAGGAGGTGTTACAATGTCCTTTGGCATCGTTTTTTGGCACCAAAGGTGGTGTTTTCGGTGTCGTAGGCTGTTTCGAGGGCTTGGGCGCATCGGAATCAGGCCTTGTCTGTTTCGGATCCAAAGACGATGGCTTTGGAGTGGAAGCTGGTCTCGTCGGCTTCGAGGCGTCGGACGCTGGCATCGTACCTTTGTCTTTGGAAGTCGACTGTTTCGGAGCCGAGACTTCTTTCGGTGCCGATGGAGCTGGTGGGATAGGCACGTGCGGCTGAGTGGGCCCCGGAGGCAGAGTGTTGACCTTTGCCTTCATTTTGCGTGCTGTGTGTGGTGCAGGGGCAATAGTACACACGCGCTGACCCGATGTTATGGACTCTGCCTCTGATACGACGATTTCGAGATCATCGGAATCTTCTTCGGGAACGTCGAAGATATCCACCAGCTCCAGAGTGGATCTCTGCATGTCGTGTCGACTGGCCCTCCGATCTCGGATGGTTTTCTTGGATCGAAAGGACGCGCAGGCTGTACAGCTGGATTCGTCGTGTTCTGGCGATAAGCACAGGTTACAGACCTCGTGGTGGTCCCTGCGTGGAAACTTTGCTCTACACACTGGGCATTTTTTGAATGGCGTCCTTTCCTTGAGGTGTAGGCCTCACGGCGTGGATAGGCCCAACGGCCCGCGTCGACGACCAGAATCGAGCTGATGGAGTCGAAACGATGTTAGTTGATATCGAAGGTAGTTAGGTGAAGTTTTGATAAGTTTTTGCGCTTTGAAGTACTTGAAAAGTAGATCTCGAGACAGAGCATCCGAACCCAGTGGCGGAAAAAAACTATCTAAGGATGGAGATGATGCCCATCGTCCAAGGGAGGAGTCACCTATCTCATGACTACAAAAGACTTCTTCCAAGACGACAACATGCAATCATCCGAGCCCAACACAAGGTGGCGATCTAATGCAAAGTGTAGTATCTGCAAAGTGTAGTATCTGCAGCTCATATGCCTCGAACATGATGGTTAGTCCATGGATTCTGACAATGTTGGCCAGGGGGTCATGTAGGTGTTGAACAGTATAGGGCTGAGGAACAAGCCTTGGGGAGGGCAACAGTTGATGTTCTTCGGTTACAAAGTTAATAGTGTCAGGCAAATTCTCTTTGCGGAGTGTCCTTGGATTGCAATGTGATGAACCCTCTTGATGAGGGTGTGGTGGGATACGGTGCTGAACGCTGCTGGGAGGCCCAAGAGGATCAGGACCGCTGTTTCTCCCCAGCCCAGGAGGGTTCTGATGTTGTCGGTGGCAGTGAGTAGGGCAGTTTCGGTGCCGTGGCTTAAGTGGGCTCTGGATGCTGGGGGGTCCAGTCGATTGTTGTTCTCCAGGTGTTCAGTGAGTTGATGGTTCATGGCCTTTTTCATGACATTAACACCAACAGACCACACCCGCAACCTTGGCATCATCCTGGACAGCAACCTCACCATGAATTGCCAGATCACGCAGTCTCCTCAGCCTGTTTCCACAGCCTCCGCATACTTGAAAAGACCTTCAGATGGCTTCCCGTCAACACCAGGATAGCTGCCACTCAAGCCCTTGTCACCAGCCGGTTGGCCTATCGCAACACACAACACGCAGGACTCAACACCAAACTCCTGATGAGACAACAGAAGATACATACCGCAGCTGGCAGACATATCCTCGACCTCCCACAATGGAACAGCATCACCCCCCACCTAAGGAACATCCATTGGCTCCCCATCCAGAAAAGATGGCAATTCAAGATGTTGACACATGCCTACAAGGCCCTCTATGACCAAGGACCAGTATACATCAACCACCGCCTGAACTTCCACCAACCCTCCAGATACCTGTACTCCACCTCCCTCACTCACACGCCCTACCTCCGTCACAGCAACAGTGCAGGACGCTCCTTCTCCTACCTCACTGCCAAATCATGGACCTACCTCCCCAGATTGATTGATTGATTGTGGGTTTCTAAAGCGCTAGAATCGACTCCCGAAGGAGTATCTCTGCGCTGTAGACCGCTGGGGAACCCGTCCTGGCTTTCCCTGTGAGATGGTCCCTACTGGGTATCTCCAAGGTGAAACCAGGCATCCCCGGCGTATGTGGGGGGCCGTTGTGGAGATGAGGCAAGCTAATGCCCAGAGTTGCCGAATGTGATCCCTGGTTAGAGTAGGCACCGAGGCGAGAATTATCAAGTCTGCTGACCCTGGTCCTCGACCCTGCCGCGTCGGGAATAGAACCCTGGTCCCGGGCCGTCCTCTGCTTCCGGGTCTGCCGCCTCTAACCAGTGAGCCACACCACTCCACAAACTCCGAACTTCATCCTCTCTCTATGAATTCAGAAAAGGAGTCAATACATGGCTCTTCAAATGATCCCAGCAAGAACCCAGTGCCTGGATACCCCCCACGGATGATTAGCTGCACTCTACACATCTGAGTTGAATGAAATGAGAATCATTTTCTTGCTCCTGAGATTGAATATGTGGTGGGGATAGGAGTCTGAGGGGGTACTGGAGTGAATGATTTCATGACGGCAGTGGTGTTTTGTGTGGTGAGCTGGTACCAAGTGGTGAGCATGTAGTTGGTGTTTACTTCAGCTGATGGGAGATAGCTAAGTGTGTCAGTGGCAATGGTTTGGCGTTAAAAGTTTTTGAAGATGGACGAGATCTTGTCATGGAGGAAGTCCACAAGGGTATCGCAGAGTTCCTGAGAAAGAGAAGTGATCATGTTGTCAGAGACTGTGGATAGGAGAACTGTCTGACAATGTTGAAGAGTTCTTTGCTGTTGCTAGCACTGGCTTCAATGCGGTCAGCGAAGGCAATACCTCAAGAGCAGGAGGTATCCGTGGAGGGATGTCTTGTAGACGGTTCAGTCTGCAGGATTTTTGCGATAGTGCCATTTCCTTTCTAGTCGCTTGCTGTTGCATTTCACGGCCCTCAGTTTTGTAGAGTACCAGCTGATCTGCTTGGTGGTTCGGTTGGATTTGGCACAGCAGACTATGTCGGCGAAATCAGGCGGAGAAATTTTTGACAGGCTGTCCAAGGTAGGTCAAGGTGTGGGAATGGAATTTGTTGAGGGAGTCGATCCACTTGCTCTCTGATACTTTGTTCCAGCAGGGGTGCAAAGTGTTGAGGAGCTTGGTGGTGGTGCCGAGGGATCCTGTGATGGCGAAGTGGACGATGGTGTGGTCTGTCCAGGTGAGCTCGGTAACATGGCTGTAGCGGACTCTGCAGTTGGCCACGAAGATGGGGTTGAGCATGTTACCTGCGTAGCGTGTGGGGTTGGTGACTAGTTGGGTTAGCCCGATGTTGTTCATGGAGGTTGGTGGTGTTGACACTGTGGTGGTCTTCAAGGGGAAAGTCGAGCTCTCTGCGGAAGATGCAGTTTTTGGAGTCAATGGTGAGAGCGGACATGAATTCAGGGATGGTTTCAAAGAAACTAGGGCATGATCCAGGAGGTCTGTAGGCGAGTTGCCTCTTACAGTGGTTTGCTGTTTGGAGCTGAAAGTTGGGGTGTTTCATGATCAGGGTGGTGCCTTCTATGAAGGAGGTGAATCGGATGCTTTCTTTGTGGATGATGGCAATTTCCCCACCGTGTCCGTTGATGTGGTTCTGGTGTGTTATCTTGTATCCATTGGGGGTTGCTGAAGCGATATCGGATGCGGGAGCGGGGTTGAGCCAGGTCTCAGTGAGGAAGATGACCTCAGGGTGAGGGAGGTGATGGTGTCCCAGATCTCGGTGGTATGCTTTGAGAGTGAACGGGTATTGAGTAGAAGGCAGTAGAGTTGGAGTGGTGGTGGTTGATGTATGCAAAGGTCCTTTGGTGTTGCAGTAGAGTAAGCAGTGCCGCAGCAGAAACTACTGATTGAAGAGAACTGCAGCAGTAGTTGTTTCTGCAGAGCCTGGTGTCAAGGCTCCGGAGCTCAGTGGCGGTTTATGAGCAGGAGAGCCAGGGTTCCTGGCTGTGGGCGCGGTCGGGTGCAGACGGGCTTGCCATTGGCACCCCTTTGGCGCAGCTGAGCTTCGGCCTCCATTAAGTAGGTCCTGGGGGAGGAGGGACGCTGGATGGTGGAGGGCGGGGCTTGCAGGAAGTAGGACTTGGGAACCACAGAGAGGCAGCTAAAAAATGGGTGGGAAAAGTGAGATGAGAAGAATCAGTGAAGGAGATAAAAGCGATAGATAAAGGACCAGCAGTTACCAAAAAGAGAAAAAAGGCTACAGAATACGGAGCACAAAGCAGTGGGGAAAGAGACAGAAGAAAACAGAGAAATGGCAGCCATCAGTAAAAAAAGTAACTCAACCCTTTAAAATCCTGCCTGACAGAGGTAGTCACATGGATGGCTAACAGGTGAATGAAGTTAAATGCCAACAAAACAGAAATCTTGATTGTGGGCAAGGCCCTATCCATCTGGACATCAGCCTAGTGGCCGGATACCCTTGGCCAGATCCCTGAACCCAAACTCCAAGTTAAGAATCTGGGGGTATGGTTAGATTACAAACTTACCTTTGAAAATCAGATCGACAGTGTAGCGGGGAAATGCTTTGGTACTCTCAAGACCCTACTCTTACTCCCTTTGGTATCATATAAAACCATTGTTTATACTCTAGTCTAGTACCACTATAGCTAGACGTAATGTCCTGTACTTGGGAGCCATCAAGGGTAATCTGAAAAAGCTTCAAAGAGTCCAAAATGCAGCAGCGCGCCTTGTACCCAAACTCCCCAGAAGATCATTGGCATCAGGGGCCCTCGTCTATCTTCACTGGCTTTCTTTGGAAAAAAGAATCCATTTTAAAGCCATGTGCTTTTGTCATTGAATTCTCTCCCAGAAAGGGGCCAAATATCTGTTTCTCTTTGATTCAACCATATTCTCCATATCGGGACCAAAGGTCTTCTAAAGTCAAGTTAATGGGCGCCCGGGTCTGTAGGGCCAGAATAGGGACACAATATTTTTCCTTTCTGGCCTCCAAAGCCTGGAATTTGTTGCTGTCACACCTCAGAGCAGAACCCTCTGAGAAAATATTCAGTAACAAACTAAAATGCTTAGTTCTTCCTATCTATATGTAAATCAATATTTGTAAAGGGCGAACTACTCACCCTTACGGGTCTCAAGGCGCTGGGGGCAGTCGTGGAAATTAAGTGAGCTATTGCCCAGAGTCACATGGTGCTGAGCTGAGATCAAACAGTGATCCCTGTGCTCCGAAGTCAGCTGCCCTGGCCGCTGACCACACCTCTCCGCCTTGTGGGGACTACACGATTACTGGAGTTTTCGTTTTTCTATTGTGAGTAGAGAATGTATAATATTTGCTTCCACTGCCTAATAAAATCAGGACTCTTCTTCACATCTGACTAGGAGAATCTACACAAACGCCCCATTTTTACACTTTTGATAGTCTCTACCTATAAATGATGCCCTTAGGTTCGGAGGCATTGAAATGTATTTTACTGCTACCTGAAATTTAATCAATAACTAGGCTGAACTTGTATCTGGGACTTGCAGTTGATATATTTCTTCAATTTTAATTGTACACATATTTTATCAGGTCAATTTCATAAGTGTATTGATTGTTGTGTGTCTTCTGATCACTGCCTCACTTTCAAGAAAGACTCCTAACTTCCCTTCTTGTTACAAACTACACAGCATCTTAAAATGTAAGACTACCCTGTTGTGCCCTTGTTATATGATCAATATGAATGTTATTTTGATTTCAGGACTGTTTGGAGGTGACAGCTAATCTCACAGCCTTACAAAAAGTCTCATTCTCTTATCACCTTCTCTCTCTTCAGTTCTCCATATTCTTCCTGATAATCCATGACCCTACTGGCCAGCGGCTGCGGTGACGTCAGTAGCCGGCCAATCCAGCACCCAGTACCCAGTACCACTTGTCGGGTGTCAATACTCACGCTATGGCGATGAAGGCTGCGTTGCCACCATACAAGAAGGAGCGGTTCACCACTTGAATGATGAAGGTTGCATACTGGACCGGCAGCATGGGGATGGAAGCAAATATGGAGAAGAGGACACACTGCCCGGCAGTGAGGGCCAAAGACACGACAGCAGAGCGGAGGTCCGCCAGGGTGTTAGAGGCTGGGGAGAGAAAATAATTCTGTCAATAGAGTGCCATTCTCAGCATGCAACGACTTCTAGCGACCATTTTACTATCAATATAGCAGAATGCCTAATACTGAGAAGAGAGAGGACTGTCAGTAGTACAGCATTTCTGAGAAACAGAGGAATACGAAAAGTGTGAGTATGCCTGGTGGTGAAGATGTACAAGTTACTTACCTTCGGTAACGAAGTATCTGGTAGAGACGATTCTAGCCGCAGATTCCTTAACGTGTAATTATCCCCAGGCGTGAGACTGGACCCGGAAAACTTTCTTGCCCAGCATCTCTGCGCGCTGGATAAGGGGCGGCACCATGTGGATGCCGGACGTCCTCCGCGGGCGTGACGTCAGCGAGGTGACAAAAGCCCCACCACTCTGCGCTGACATCAGTTTGCTTCGGTGAACTTTTCCGCCCCACAATGCGGAGCCATCACAACAAAACTGATGAGAGCATGGGAACAGTGTGCGAAAAAACGTAGTAAGAAAGTAGAAAGAAACAAAAGGTGAGAAAACACCACCAGGTGGCACCAAGGCACCAAGGCACCAGAAGGTGACAACAGCAGGCCAGAGCAGAAATGGAGCAGAACACCAACCTGAGGAACACTTTGTGCAATCCAAGGGGAAAACACCAGGTGGCAGTAAAGCAACAGAAGGCCAGAGCAGCAAAGCCATAGCAGGAAAGTGCAGCACCACCCAGTGGAACCACCGTACAAGCCAAGTCGAGGGCCAACCTGGAGGATCAAGCAAGTAGAAACTTAGTGACAGAAGAGAGAAAAAAGGGAAGTCTATCACTACGACCACAAAAGGAAGGGCCACAAGCCCGGAACAGAGGAGCCGCAGCAATCCACCCCCAGACCAGACTGCCAAGAAGGACCATACCCCCTGAAAGGAGGAGAAGCCAATGGTAGGTAAGCCATCCACAGCCTACAGCGTTATCAGAAACGAACAGGAGGCCAAGGACAAGGAAGGAACCCCAAACGAAGAAGCCCAGGAGAAAAACGAAGAGGACACCTACAGACAACAAGGCGACCTAAGGGAGGCAACTGCAGAAAACCTAGCAGAGGGTCCTCGCAGAACAGGGAGGAAGGGTGAGTCGTGAAGGCATCTGTGGCTAGAATCGTCTCTACCAGATACATTGTTACCGAAGGTAAGTAACTTGTACATCTGATAGAGACTACTAGCCGCAGATTCCTTAACGTAGAATAGATACCCTAGCCATACCCAAGGGTGAGGAGGGTCTGCGCGAGGACCTCACGAGCCTGGACTCATCACAGGGCCCGACATGGGTTGAGTCAAACGGACAGGGAGAAGAGCCCTGTCCACCCAGGCAAGGGAGAACGCTCTCATATAGAAGACCACCGGCCCCAGAGAGGATAAGGGAAGACGAGAAAGGGGCGTCCCGACCTTACCCAGCAGGAGGAAAGGAGGCCAGAGTACCCCAAGCCCAGTCAAGGCAGCAAGGATCTCCACCTGAAGCCCCAGAGGCACGGGCAACGCAGAGGAGCACCAAGGAAGAAGAGCTACCCAGAGACTCCAAGGAGAAGAGGTAGGAAGAAGGAAAGCCCTCCCACCAGGAAACACCCCCATTGAAGAGGTCAGCCAAGGCTATCACAGGCAGAACAGTGCCTCAGCAATAAGGCAGGCGGAAGAAGAAGAGATCAAAAGCCCCACTAAGGGAGAACTGCCCAACACCCCGCAGGGACAGACAGCGCCCGAAGAACCACAAGGAACTCAAGGACCACCTCAACCCTTAAGGAGGAAAGGTAGAACCGGAGGCAGAGCCCACTTTAAGAAAGTTGAAAGCACCCCAGCCCAAGTTGTAAACAAGAGCGGCTGCGCCGCCTAAAAGGCAAACTAAAGAAGAGGGACAATGGTGTTCAGGAATAACCGGTCTGCACCGGCCCGCACAGCTAGCAGCGGACAACACCATGGGCCGGTGCACCCAGGCCAAGCTAGACATCAGCCGAGAGAAGAGGTCGGGAAAGCCAGAGGGGCCAAGACACGCCCCAAGGGAGGGGTCGGCACACACGGCCCGCGAAGGAAGTGAAAGCTACAATGCAAAGACCCCAAAATCATCAGCAGGAGGATTGCATCAGCGACATACCGAGATGCCATGGAGAGCAGAGGCCCAAAGGGCGACCACACCTCCCCAGCTCATAAAGGAGCTATATAATAGCTACCAGTGCCCCACAAAGGGCAAGGTACGTCCCAAAACATGGGAACCCTCTTAGGAAAAAAATTCCGCAGCAGAGGAGAACAGAAAGAACTGGGGAGGAACCGCAGACGGCTTGCTAACCAGCCAACAAGAAGACACAGAAGGCCTAATCTCAGGGCCAAGCAGCCAAAACCACAATCAAAAAAGGGGCCCACCAGCAGTCAACAGCACCAAGGGCTTAACAACAGGACCAGGCACAGCAAACAGAACAGGAAGACACCTCCAAAAACCCAGACCGACCTACAGATCACTGAGGGGGAGAAGGAGGAGGAGGCGGCAGAGGAGGGGGAGGGCGGAGCCCTGCCAGAAACCTTTGAATGGCAGAGTCCGCAGGGGCGTGGAACAAAAGGGTGCCATCAAAAGGAAGGTCCACCAACCGTTCCCAAACGTTCTCGGGGAACACACTATACCGGAGCCATGCATCGCGACGAAGGGACACTGAAGAGGCCATGGCACGACCAAGCATCTCCGAAACATCCAGAGCGGTCAAAGAATAAACGTCGCCAGCTTCCGGCCATCCAACACATGGTGCCAGAGATCAACACAGGTCCCCCATGGCGGGTTGTCCCCAAGCCCCCAGAAGGGAAGTGTGGAGTGAAGCCTTGAAGGGCAGAAGCAGCTCCTGACCACCAGAGCCCTGATGGAGGACCTCCAGAAGATGATCTGTGGGAAAATGGGCCGCTGGATCTTCCATGTGCAAGATCTCCGCAGCCGTGGAGACAGCTCGAGTGAAGGCAACACCTGCCTCCGTAGGGCCCCGCGGTGGGGAAAGCAGCTCCTCTGTGGGCGACGGCTGCAAACTAAGGCGGCCGTCCCCCAGGACAAATGGAGGAAGGAAAGGCCAAGTCCGGAAAGGGGGAAGGGGGACCGAGGAATGAGGAACCTGAGGCACCTCAGGCGAAGACTGTGGCCGTGGCGACGGCAAAAATCTGTCCTTAGATGACGCCGGGGAAAAAGCCACAACTCCGCGACCCGTCTCCGGAGAGGATGACACCATCAACCGCTAAACCTCTGGCGAAGAGTAGGAGGCGTCCGAAGACTAATCAACGACCCGGCACCGTAGAGTCCACAACCGGAGTCAGGTCAACGTCGACCGGTGCCGAAGGAGACGCCGGAATGACCTCAGCCACACCGCTTTGCGCAGGAGACCAAAGGCGGGCCGGAACTGGGGCGGCAAAAGGAACAGTGCCGAAAAGGCGACGACCCAACCTCCGAGGAGGCAGGCGCCTGCATAGAGGGACGAGGGGGGGCTCGGGGAGACGCCCCAACCCCTAGTTAGCCCCTGCAGCACCGCCCGGGCCAGCAGCCTCCCGCGACTGAGCGGCGTCGCCTTGGCCTCGGACAAGGCCGTCGCATGTCCAGAAGACCGAGGGGGACTCGGGGACACTCCTGAGCCCGGGCAACCTCCCGCGACACCATAGGGACCCCCGCGGGATTTGCTGCGAAGCAGATGCGCCCTAGTCCGAAGGAGGGAACCCTGAAGGGCCGCACCCTAACGACACCACATCTTCAGAATCTGGAGCCGAACCAGTCGGCACCGGAGCCGCCGGCGACGCTGCGGAGGGCCCCACAAGCAGCAAGGGATCTACAGACGTCCCAGGAGGAGAAGGAGGAACCAACGAGGCCTGCACGGTGCCGCATAGGCTTCCATCTGGGCTCCAGTCGCCCCCACACCGGGGAACGGCGGATAAGGTGACGACGTGCACCACCCGCGGAGAGCCCACCCCATCAACAGACCGGGGATCGGTCCACAGGGACAAACTGCGACACTTACCAACAGGTGAGCGACGCTCTTGCCGCTTGGGAGAGGGACGATGTCGGAGGCGTCCGCAGGGTACAGACATGGCGACGAAGTCGAACTGGACATACGAGCCGAAAGGAGTTTCATCAGGCGCTCCCGCTGGGACTTCGGCTTCATTTGCTGACACGCCTCACAGTCCGTGGAGTCGTGGTGCTCCCCCAAACACCACATGCAGATGGAATGAGGATCCGTCGCCGACATCTGGGGTGCGCAAGACAAGCACGCTTTAAAACCCGAAGGAATTCACACACTGTTCCCAGAAAAACGTTCAAGAGATAAAAAAGGGGGCCTGAAACAGGCCAGGAACACTATCCAGTTCCCCGTTGCACGTGGAAAAGAAGAAAACTGATGTCAGCGCACTGGGGTGGGGCTTTTGTCACCTTGCTGACGTCACACCCACGGAGGATGTCGGGCAGAGTCGCCTGGTGCCGCCCCTTCCCCGGCGCGCAGAGATGCTGGGCAAGAAAGTTTTCCGGGTCCAGTCTCACGTCTGGGGATAATTCTACGTTAAGGAATCTGCAGCTAGTAGATTCTATCAGATATATATACCACAACACGCCTGGTGGGGAGGAGAGATACCATCAATCAAAACTCACAAAGGGAGAGTTGGATGCAATATTACTTCAAATCCTCCAAGAGAATCCAAATATCATGAAAAAAGATGCACTTGAAAATATAGGTATGCCTAGATCAGGCAAAACCATGGTCCATTATATAATCGATAAGTGTACCTCTTCAGGTGCAATTACGCATTAGTACACCAAGGTACATACAAATAAACAATATAAGGAGCACAACAATTGAGAAAATCTGAGAAGATCACATCAAAACTCACAAAGCTTGTACACGGTTTGTAATAGAACATATGACAGCAAAAACTTCTATCAACCATATAATAGCAAGATTTTTTCACATTCTGATTGTTTTTCCATCATTTTTGTTTTTTACCATAAAGTGCTCAAATGTTACGATAAAACAAGGACATATCCAAGATGAAAACAGCCTTTTCGTTTCGTCCCTATTCACATGGGACTTCTTCAGGGAGACGCTCAATATTGTGGAAAGTTTTGTCTTTAAACACCAGGTGTATATTCGGAACTCTGTGTCAGCTGTTATATCCTAGGTCAAAGTAAGAAGAAGAGAGGGGGGGACATACACTAAAGAGACCCTTCGGGGGCCCGTCAGACATTGCAGCGCCGGTCTGACGAGGAGCACAAGAAAGCCCGATGATGAAACATGACATCCTTCGGGGTGTGTGAGGGCGAAAGAGAGGCAAGACTGGACCTTCCCCTTCGGGGGTGTATCCTTGAAACCGGGGAATAGTATCTACCTCTTTTCACTCTTTTTCTCCTCTGTTCTACCCTCCATCTCTTTTCTTCCTTTGTCTGTCCTGTGGGCGACATACATGCGCCCATTTGTCACGGAACTTTGTCCTGTTTTGGTACGACGAGCTGTTATATTCTCACATGTTCCCTCTGTGAGTTCAATACATATGAATCCAGCCAACAAAGCTATCAATTTAATTTGAGGTGTCCTGTTCCCTCCCGCGCTCTCTTGGTATTCCAATAGTCAGGCAATTCAGAAACTCTAGAAGTCCTCTTTCATTCTTTTCATCAGGCCTCAGTTTGAACGGCCGTTCCTGCGGACCGTGATACCGTTGGCGGCTGATCCGTGAGAGGAACAGGAGGCACTACACGCTACCTTGGGCACAGATATGCACAGGAAGGGCAGTTTAAACTAGGGCAGAAGGCATTGTGGGGAAGTCCAAGACGGGCCCCGAGGAGAAGACCAGATAGCCTGGAGAGCGCCTCCATGTTTTGGTTGGGCGTAAGGCCCTGAGGTGATGTTTGCACCTTATTAGTGTTACTGTGGTGCACAATTGATTTAGGAGGGACGCTATGACGTTTATGCCTCATGATTCTTGCCTAATGCGTTTATGCTAAGTGTCTCTTGCCAGTAGATACTGGTTGCTTCTATTTTCACTATGTGTATGTTCTAATGGGGATGACAGTGGCCCGATTGGCCCTGTAATGTATATAATCCCCTGTAAAGTGATACCTAGTGCCAGGTGGCACAGTGTACATATGGGATTATGCTCTGATGTGTTTTATGGATAATACAAAGGCTATTTTTATATAAAATGTGTGGAGTTTCTTTTGTGGTGTGCCTAGTGTGTTGCTGCTGTGTGTGTGTGTTGCGCAAACGCTTTATACATTGCCTCTGGGACAAGCTACCAAGGGGGTGAGCAGGGGTTATCCTCAGCATGCAACTCCCTTGCCGTGACTGGAGTGGTGGTTTCTGCCTGACTTAGGCACATGTCCTAGCCAACCAGAAATCCAATTTCTGTCAGTGACATCTCAAATGACATCATCCAAAAAATAAACAATTGTTACTTACCTGTAAACAGGTGGTTCTCCAGTATTGGTGTCTTTCATAGATTCACATGCTTGAATATTCCCCGTCGTCGAAGTGGGAGTCCCAGGTTAAATAAAAGAGCAATAAATGCTAAATATATATATATATATATATATATATATATATATATATATATATATATATATATATATATATATATATATATATATATATATATATATATATATATGCCACATTCCCCTTTCGCAAGAAAAGAGACGTATCCCAGAAGAGAGACTTTTCAGGAGCACTTTATTACACCATGGGCTCAGGCGGATGCATTTCGGCTATTACTGCCTTCCTCAGCGCCCCTCTCCAACTGCTCCTGGTGCTGCGAGGCGTCGTCCCATCACGCTGCTGTAGACAATCACCTGGCTCCTCCCACTGGGTGTGGATCAGTTCTCAGGTGTAGTCCCGTGTGGTGGAACTACAACTCCCACAAGGCTAGTGTGATGCCTCGTGTGGACGTGAAAGTGCTGTGGGGAAATCACTATGGAGCCGGTATTCGTGATGGACGCAGCCTTCAGAGTTCATTGGGAGGTGAGGCCAAAGTGCAGTTCAGAGCCCCCTCGAGTCCCCCTTCTTGACCGCTGCAACCTCTCCGCCTGGTTACCTTTACGGGGGTTGGCACAGGAATCCCGGTATATATATATACATCAAAGTAATACCAGAAAAGAAAGGAAATACACTGAAATCCTCTAAAGACCATTCCTACATAGGAATGCAAGGCAAAGAGAAAAAACCATTTGTAACACATTAGTGTCACTATGTTAGTCCAAACTGCAGCCAATCAGGCGCCAGCACCCTCTAGAACCTTCTCCTCAGAAGCTCAAGCCCTCAGATTTTCGTAGCACAAAGTAACTAAGAGCGCATGAGGAGAAGAGAGCCTCTGAGGGGAGGAAGGTGGGTCGCATGTGAATCTATGAAAGACACCAATACTGGAGAACCACCTGTTTACAGGTAAGTAACAATTGTTCTTCTCCAGTATTAGGGTGTCTTAGATTCACATGCTTGAATAGAATAGAAAGCAGTAACCTCCTAGAACTGAGATTGCTAAGCATAAGAAGCATATATCAAGACAGTACTATAACAAAAATAATACAGTCATATAACATCAGAGCAATCACAGGAAATAATAAGGAGGAGGGAACAGAGGCTCACCTTACTGAAAAAGATGGCGAAGCACTGCCTGCCCCACTGCGGTATCCGCTTCATTGATGGCATCCAAACAGTAATGTTTGGTGAAGGTGTGCCTGCTGGACCATGTCACTGCACGGCAAATCTGATGAAGTGGCACACCAGCAAACAAGGCAGTGGATGAAGACATCGCCCTCGTAGAATGAGCCCTCACTGAAGACTGCAATGGTCTGCCCGCTTGTTGGTGGCAGAAGGCAATGGCTGAGGAAAGCCACCTGGCAATTGTCGGCTTGGAAACTGGATGTCCTCTGCGCAGTCGTCCGTATGCAATGAATAATTGGTCGGACTTGCGGAAAAAAGCAGTTCTTGCAATATAACATTTAAGACATCGCTTGATGTCTAACGAATGTAGGCGATGCTCCGCCGGAGATTTAGGGTCCGGAAAGAAAGTCTTTAGGAACACAGGCTCATTCAAATGAAAATCCGTAGGCACTTTAGGTAAGAAAGAAGGGTTGGTACGCAGTGCCACTCCGTTAGGTGTGAACTGTAGATAAGGAGGCTTGACAGTAAAAGCGTGAAGGTCGCTCACGCGACGAGATGAGGTCAAAGCCAGAAGAAGTGCAACCTTCCAGGTGATGAATTTTATATCGGCCTTATGGATAGGCTCAAATGGTGACTTCATAAGTTGGGCTAATACCACATTGAGCTGCCAAGCTGGCGGAGGGCGACACACAGGTGGAAACTTGCGGAAAAGCCCTTTGAAAAATTGACGTATAACTCGTGAGGAACAGAGGGATGAAGAGCCATCATGTCGGAAACGAGATATTGCAGCTAAGAAAACTCTCAGTGTAGCATGAGAGAGTCCTGACTGAGCGAGGCTCAAAAAGAATGGAAGGAGCTGTTCAGGAGTGGAATGGATGGGATGTATATTGGCTGAAACGCACCAATTACAGACCCGCTTCCATTTAAGTTTGTAAGTCTTAATGGTAGACGGAGCTCTGGCTTGAGCTAGAATGTCTCTGCACTCCTGGGATATTTTCAAGTCCACGAACTCAAGGTACTCAGGTTCCATGCCCACAATTGAAGCGTTGAGGGATCTGGATGACACACTAGGCCCTTGTCCATAGTTAGGAGGTCTGGACGAGGACGTAGAGGAATGGGCTCGCACTGGGACATCAGAAGCAGTTCCGTAAACCATGCCTGTCTGGGCCAACGAGGTGCGATCAACAGAATGTGGCAAGGCTGCCTCCGCATCTTCCACAGTACTCGCTGTATTAATGGGAGCGGGGGAAAAGCGTAAGCGAATAGATCGCACCAGTTGATCAAAAGGGCATTCCCGCAGGACCCTGGGTGGGGATGCCAAATTGCATAAGACGGGCATTTCCGATTCTCCGGTGTCGCAAAGAGATCCAGATCTGGGTGACCCCATTGGCGGAACACATGATCCAGAGTCGGTTGGTGCAGTTCCCATTCGTGTGTTGAGGACGTGGATCTGCTTAAAGAGTCTGCCAGAAGGATTGACACCCCCGGAAGGTGGACAGCCGTCAAGGTGATGCGATGGCGAAGAGCCCAATCCCAGATTGACTGTGCCAAGCGGGAGAGAAGAGGAGACCTGGTTCCACCCTGTTTGTTCACGTAGTGCATACTGGTGGTGTTGTCCGTTTGGATTAGCACTGATTCCCCGTGAACAACTGGGAGGAAGGACTTGAGAGCTAGAAAGATCGCCATCAATTCTAGCCTGCTGATATGCCACGTGCGCTGCGTCGGCGACCACTTGCCCTTGATGGAGAGGCCCTGGAGATGAGCGCCCCACCCCGCCAGGGTGGCGTCCGTCGTCAGGTCCGGAACGTGATCAAGGAAGGACACACCTATTTTCAGATTCGCGGGCTGCGCCCACCAACACAAGCTCATCTTCATGCGGGCTGTGACGGCAACTAGGTCGTTGAAGGACCCGGAGACCTGACGTCACTGTAAGTCCAGTTCTTCCTGAATAGGACGGGTGCGCAACCTGCAATTTGGGATCAGTGCGATACATGACGAAGCCATTCCCAAGAATGACTTTAACGCCCGAACAGAAATGAACTGTTTTCGCCGAATGAGTGCGACCAGACGAAGTATCTTTAGACGCCGCTCGTGAGAGACAAATGCTTTTGAGAGCCGCGTGTCTAGGATCGCTCCCAGGAAGGACCTGGTCTGCAGGGTTGCAAACTGTGACTTCTTGACATTGATGGTCAACCCCAGAGACTGAAACACCTGCTGGCAAAGGTGCGTGTCCCGACTCAGTTGAAGGTGGCATTGAGACTTGAGAAGGCAATCGTTTAAATAAGGAAAGATCTTAACTCCTTGTAGACGCAGGTGAGCCACCACCGGGGCCAGTACCTTCGTGAACACACGAGGAGCTGAACACAGTCCGAAGGGTAGAACTTTGAACTGAAAATGCATGGTTCCCACTGTGAAACGTAGGTACTGGCGATGTTGTGCGAGGATGGGGACGTGAAAGTAAGCGTCTTGAAGATCTATGGTGGTCATAAAATCTTCGCTGGACAGAAGACGCAGGACCTCCAGTAGCGTCAGCATATGGAATGATTGAGACTTTAGAAACTGGTTGAGAGTCCTCAGATCCAGAATGGGTTGCCAATCTCCGTTCTTCTTGAGTATGAGGAAAAAACGAGAGTAAAAACCCTTCCCTCTTAGATGTTTTGGGACCACTTCGACTGCCCCTTTTAACACAAGAAGACGGACCTGATGGTGAAGCTCCTCGAGATGTGGAGGAGGTGGGCCACGAGGTGGGGTGCAGGGAGGAATCTCTGTGCACTCCAGGGTATGTCCCCGTTTGACAATGTCCAAAACCCAGCGGTCCGAGGTGATCGAGGACCACTGGGAATAAAACAGAGAGATTCGTCCTCCAACACGTTGAGAGCGGCAAAAGTCATTGGCGTTTCTGATTCGCGCCACGATAGGACGACTTTCCTCTGAATGTTTTGGCGGGCTGTTGGCGAGACTGCTGATTGGGCGTGTAACGTTGGCCGCTCTGATTGTATGAACGGTATTGCTGACCACCTCGAAAGTTGGAAGAAGTGCCGCGTCCGCGCGCACCTCGAAAGGACTGCTTACGAAATTGTAGCGTGCCTAAGGACTTCGCCGTATCGGTGTCCGTTTTGATGGATTCAAGGGCATCATCAATATGGGATCCGAATAACGATTCTCCATCGTATGGCATATCCAGTATTCTGGCTTGGACTTCCTGCCGGAAGGAGGTGGACTTTAGCCAACCTTGACGTCGGAGTGCAGCCGCACTTGCCAGGAGGCGGAAATCTGTGTTTGCAATACCCACTGCACAATCGATTATTTCTTCCGCTGCTCTTTGTCCATCGCGGAGAATCTGCTGTGCGTCAGCCTTGGAAGCATCTGGGATGAGTGCCATGTAATCTGCAATGTCTGACCACATCTGCTGGTCATAACGACCCAAAATGGCCAAAGCATTGCTGCTCGAACAGATGTGGAGGCCATGGTCGAGAGCTTGCGGCCAATTGCATCCAAGCGTCGCCCCTCTCTATCCGGAGGGGCTGTGATTTGGGACGCCGGATTACGTGCTCTACGTTGTGCTGCCTGAGTCACGACAGAATCCGGTTTGGGATGAGAAATCAGGCAAGCTGGAGAACCTGTACTTCTTCTCAAGGCGCGGAATTTGAGCAGGTAAGGAGTTCGGAGCATTCATCAGTTTAATACCCTCTTTCCATACAAATTCAATTATAGGGATTGTGTGCACCAGCTTGAAAGGTTTGTCCTTGAAATCGTATAGAAAACAATCCTCCTCGCGTTGGGAACGAGGGAGTTTGAAACGTTGAGCCGCTTTATCCATTAAAAGATGGAAGCTGGCGATATCTACTGGTGGAGAATCACTCGAGGTACCAGGTTGTGGAGAGGGCGTCTGCGCCCGATAATCATCCCATTCGGCCATATCCTGGTCGCCTGCCTCATCATCCGTGTTGTCAGGGACTTCACCTTCCTCACGTTCCGCATCCGCCTCCTCCTCATCCGCATCCCGCGGATATATAGTGGTATGAATGCTTATAGACCGATGAACCTGAGAAGGTGCAGGTGGTACGATAGACGGCAATGCCGGTGGAGGCAGTGCCACAGGAGCGGGAGATAGCGCAGGTGTAGTCTGCGGTGTTGTAGGAAAACGGCGATTATAATCATCCAGCATATGTTGGAGATTAGATATCAAGGCCAAAGGAGCTTGAGTGAACTGTTCTTCTTGTTGAAATTCTGGGCCATTGCCATCATCAGAATCTGTGTCTTGACATTTAATTATCAATTCACAGGGACTACGTGCTGCTCCAAACGTGTCCTCTTCCTGCTCTGAATCAGTGTCATGCTCCGTACTAGTTGCAAACATTGGAGATGGTGGTTGAGGCTCCGGATGAGAGATCTGTTGACAGGGTACCGTAGTGCGAGGTGTGAGAAGTTGGCCTGATATATGATGTTCACTAGTTCTAGTGACCACCTTGTATCAGTCCAAACAACCCTTATGGTGATTGGTTGTAAGTCAACCTTCATAGACCAGCTATCCTAATGGTAGCATGGACAAAGCAGTCTTAGGCTAAACTCTTTTGGCATGTGAAGCCAGCTGTTTTACCACAATATAACCCCTTGAATACCAGATGAAAGGACACCACACAGGTTGTTATTAAAATAAACAATATATTTATTAATAACAACACCTCTGAACTCTTTATGAGATCAGAGGGCTAAGCACATGACAATACTAGGAAAGAAATACGAGTTTGCACAATTTTTACACGTGTGCCTTAGAGGCACGGCAAACCATATACTAAGAACAATGGAATGCGAGGAAGGAAAGTACTGTAAGGAGATCCAGAGGCTGGAGGATCGCTGGGACTACGCTACGAACTAGGTAAGTACGGAGCAGGAGGCCCACGGGACTCACGTGCAGAGTGGGAACTCTCACGCGGGATGCGTACCAACGTCTAAGGATACTACAGTTTACAAAGTTACGGATTCCGGACGAACCCGGCTGGATGGAGGGAAAACAACAGTGGACCTGGACACTAGGATAGTGAACACTGACTTCAGCACCTAGAAGCTTTAGTTACCTAACCCACAGGCGGCGGGTGCATAGGGCTGAAGTGGTGTCGGGTTTGCTGCGTTGATCCTGGTGATGCCTGAAACAAGCAGTTGCTGGCAGGCAGCCAGATGGAGGAGTCCGGTGGTTCCAAGGATGGAACTAGGAAGGAGAAGTCCTGAAAGGGAAGGGGACAGAGTCTCGGTCACTAGCCAGTGATGGTGCTGGAACCAGGAGGGAACCAGATGCTGTCGCTGCGTTCAGGTGGAAGAAGGGTCGCTTCTCTCTGTAGCTGCGCGGACCAGGAGCTGTTCTTACGACCAGGCTGGAGGCACGAGCTGTCCCACGTAGTCTGCTGCTGATGGCGGTGTTGGATCGTCGATCTGGTCAACAGGCCTTGGCCAGTGCAAGCCACGCGGTGGAACAAAGATGGCGTCTGGTGCGGACCAGGAGGGTCCGGGGTGCTTCTCTTTCACAAGGAAGCAAGGGCCAGTCTGGGGGACCAGACCAGCAGTGTTGAAATCTTCGGGTCGTCGTCTCAGAGGTCACGAGCCAGCCGGCAAGTGACCAGGCAACAGGAAAAGCAGCAACCAGGCAAAAGGGCCCCACGCAGATCTCGTGGAGGCTGGGGGGCTGGTCTTTGATGCAGGTGCTGTGTCGGTGTGGTGCTTCTCAGTTCCCAATGCACTTACTCGAGGGTCCCTCGGGGGTCGTGCTGGAAGCGCTGTGCAGGTTTCTTCAAGATGGCCGTCTCCACGTTGCTCGTCGCACCCACGGGTCCCAGCTGTGCTGTGGATGTGGGTAGAGGTCAGAGAGGTCTGGAGGTCCGGGTCTCGTTGAGCTGGGTCGTCGGGTTCCGGGAAGGAAGGACTTGCAGCAAACCGCACAGGAGCTTGATGGTGCCTGCGAAGCAGGATGGTCACTCCCTGACCATAGGGGAGATTCTTCAGTCTTCTGATGTTCAGGAGGTCGAAGGTCAAGAGTTCCTTCGTGGAAGTTGTCAAGATTAATCTAACTGGGAATGGGACCAGCTCCTACCTTTATTCAGCTAAAGGGGGCTGCACTACGACTAGGTCCCTTCTCTGCGTGGGACCAGGAAGGGGGGTGGTTACACCCCCTATCCTTTGTCCAGTTTCCCGCCAGAGCTGGGGCTGGAGTGCCCCAGCAACTGGTTGGAACCGGTGTATGCACAGGGCACCTTGTGTGCCCCAGGCATGTCTCATTCCTTTCAGCCTTGGCCTACCTAATACACAAAATCCTGTCTGGGGTGGTGCTAGCACCTCCCAAGGCAGGAAACCCTTTGTCTGAGCCTCCCTTGCTGGAAGGACTCCCAGCAGCAGGAGGTCAGACTTGTGTCTGTGGTGGCAGCATCCATTTTGTGATGCTGAGGCTTGAGTTAACTTTAACGGGGGTTTACAGTTACATACATGTCGTGTCCCTCTAGAAGGGTGGAATGTTACCCCCGTCGCCAGAATTGACGAGGGGGTAGTATTCCAATTCGTATGACACCTTACTCGACATGTTTTGATAATGTTATACCAGAGTTAGCATTTAACCGCGAGGATTATAATGCACTTAAGAGTATATGGTATAGCGTTATCATGGAACAGCTATTAGGACTTGGTTCCGCAAGCTGCAAACGGGCTCAGCTCATGCCAGAGCACCATCTGACATAATTCCAAGCACTCTGCCTTCAGGATTGATAAGGCCTTCCATAGGAGTGACTGATAGGAATATATGTGTCCATTTTTAGGTTTAGATATAGGGAACTATATCTAAAGCAAAGGGTGATTACACCACCTTTCCCCAGCTGTCGTGCAGCCAGTTGTGTCTGTTTTGGATGGCCAGCCAGGGGTGGCATAATACATGCTGCAGCCCCTGGTAGGCCCTGGGTACACCTATGCCCTGGATACCTAAGGTATACTGTACAGGGGCTGATAAGGTGGCCCAGTACCAATTGGTAAATGCACCTAGGGTATATGGTTGTAATTTAATTTAGAGAGAGAACAGCTAGGCTGTGGGTCTGATTAGCAGGCCCACAGCCAGGGAAAGTCGTAAATCAGTGAAGCAAAAATCTGGGGTGGCCATGGGATTGCAGACCCCACTCTCCTACATAACCTCCCCCCAAACTTAGGGACATCAAACTAACCTTGACCAGGTGAGTCTTCTTGTTCTAAGTGGAAGTACCTGGAGAGACCATCTGCATTACCATGGTCAGTCCCTGGGCGGTGCTCCACTGTAAAGTCCATCCCCTGTAGGGGAATGGACCACCTAAGAAGTTTGGGGTTTTCTCCCTTCATTTGATTTAGCCATAAGAGGGGCTTATGGTCGGTCTGAATCTTGAAGTGAGTACCAAACAAGTATGGCCTCAACTTCTTCAGGGCCCAAACCACAGCAAAGGCCTCCCTCTCAATAGCTGACCAACGTTTCTCTCTAGGGGTCAGCCTTCTACTTATAAAAGCAATGGGCTGGTCATGACCATCAATATTCAGCTGAGATAGAACAGCTCCCACACCCAACTCAGAAGCATCTGTTTGGACAATGAAAGGTTTGGAATAGTCTGGACTCTTGAGAATAGGTGCAGTGCACATGGCCTGCTTTAGGTCATCGAATGCCTTCTGACAGCTAACTGTCCACTGAACTTTCTTTGGCATTTTTTTACTTGTCAGGTCATTAAGTGGAGTCACAATGGTTCCATAATTTCTGACAAATTTCCTATAATAACCAGACAGGCCCAAGAAAGCTCTGACCTGTGTCTGGGTGGTTGGAGGAGCCCAGTCCTTTATGGCCTGTATCCTGCTCTCCAGAGGTTGAACTTGGCCTCCACCTACAAGGTGGCCCAAGTATACAACTTGACTCTGCCCTATCTGGCACTTAGTAGCCTTGATAGTGAGGCCTGCCTTTTGCAGGGCCTCTAAAACTTTCCTTAGGTGGATCAGGTGATCCTCCCAGGTGGAGCTAAAGACAGCAATATCATCTAGATATGCTGCACAAAAGTCATCCAACCCAGTGAAAACTTGGTTCACCAACCTTTGAAAAGTGGCAGGTGCATTTTTCAAACCAAAGGGCATCACCACAAACTGGTAATGACCTCCAGGGGTCAAAAATGCTGTTTTGGCTTTGGCATCCTCAGCTAACCTGATCTGCCAATAACCAGCTGTCAGGTCAAATGTACTCAAGAAAGTTGCAGAAGCCAACTTGTCTATCAGTTCATCTGCCCTAGGTATTGGATGGGCATCTGTCTTAGTGACAGCATTGAGACCCCTGTAGTCTACGCAAAACCTCATCTCTCTCTTACCATCCTGGGTGTGAGGTTTAGGCACTAGAACTACAGGACTAGCCCAAGGGCTCTCTGAGGGTTCAATGACTCCCAATTCCAACATCTTTGGTACTTCTTGCTTTATGCAGTCCCGGACGTGGTCAGGTTGCCTGTAGATTTTACTCTTTATAGGCAGACTGTCCCCAGTGTCCACCTCATGTGTGCACCAGTTTGTCTGACTGGGGGTCAGAGAAAACATTTGTCTGAAGGATTGAAGGACTTGCTTACAATCCTTTTGTTGATGCTCAGAGAGGCTGTCAGAAAAGACTACACCATCTACTGACCCATCATCAGGGTTCTGAGTGAGCAGGTCTGGGAGAGGGTCACTCTCTTCCTCCTGCCCCTCATCTGTGGCCATGAGCAAGCCCATGTCCTCCCTGTCAACAAATGCTTTGAGCCTATTCACATGAAGTACTCTGTGAGGGCTCCTGGGAGTTCCCATGTCCACCAAGTAGGTGACCTCTCCCTTTTGCTCAATGATGATGTGGGGTCCAGACCATTTGTCTTGGAGAGCTGTTGGGGCCACTGGCTCCAACACCCACACCTTCTGTCCTGCATGGTAAACAGTTAGGACAGCCTTTTGGTCATGCTATGCTTTTTGAAGTTCTTGGCTGTCCTCCAGGTTTTTAGATGCCTTCTCCATGTACTCTGCCATCCTGGAGCGGAGACCAAGTACATAGTCCACTATGTCAAGTTTAGGCTTTTTGAGAGGTAACTCCCATCCTTCCTTCACAAGACATAGGAGTCCTATTACAGGATGTCCAAACAAAAGCTCAAAAGGGTTGTAACCAACCCCCTTCTGTGGGACCTCTCTGTAAGCAAACAGAAGGCAGGGTAAAAGGATGTCCCATCTTCGCCTAAGCTTTTCAGGTAACCCTTTTATCATCCCTTTGAGGGTCTTGTTGAATCTTTCAACAAGCCCATTGCATTGTGGGTGATAGGGTGTGGTAGATTTGTAATTTACACCACACTCCTTCCACATAGCAGTCAAGTATCCTGACATGAAGTTTGCACCTCTGTCAGAGACAACCTCCTTAGGAAACCCCACTCTGGAGAAAACTCCAACCAGGGCCCTAGCCACAACAGGAGCTGTAGTGGTCCTAGGGGGAATAGCTTCTGTATACCTGGTGGCATGATCCACTACCACCAGTATAAATCTGTGCCTGCCCAGATGCTGTTGTGGGGTCCATTGGTCCAACAATGTCAATCCCCACTCTTTCAAAGGGAACCCCCACCACAGGTAGTGGTATAAGGGGGGCCTTTGTTGTGCCACCTGATTTGCCACTGGCTTGGCAAGTGACAGAGGAGCGACAAAACTCTTTAGTGTCCTCAGACATTTGAGGCCAGTGAAAGTGTGGGGCAAGCCTGTCCCAAGTCTTGTTCTGGCCTAAGTGACCTGCAAGGGGAATTTCATGGGCTAAGGTGAGGAGGAAACCTCTACGAGACAAGGGGATGACCAGCCTCCTGGTAGCACCAGGCTTGGGGTCTCTTGCCTCAGAGTATAGGAGTCCATCGTCCCAATATACCCTATGGGCACCTGTAGCATTCCCTGCAGCCTCAGCAGCAGCCTGCTGTCTGAGGGGTTCAAGAGAGGAACAGCCTAACTGTGCCTGCCTCAAGTCTGCCCTGGAAGGTCCCCCTGTCCCAAGAAACTCAACCTGTTCAGGCTCAAGCTCTTCTAGGACAGTTCCTTCTGGGGTCTTGGGGTCAGTCTCCTGAGAGAGCTGATCCTCCACCTGAGACAGGGGGGAAGGGTCAACCTTACCCCTACTGCTCTTTCTCTTGGGTAGTGTCTGGTCCATTCTTCCAGGATCCAGCACTAGTTCAGCTGGGCATTTCTTGGCCTGTGACCTAGTCACAGCAAGGACATGTGCTGATAAACCTAACATTTCCACATGAGTCCTATACTCCACATCTGACCATAAGGAGGATTCCAAATCATTGCCCAAAAGACAGTCCACTGGGAGGTCTGAACCAACAACAACCCTTTTGAGGCCATTTACCCCTCCCCAGGAGAAATTAACAAGTGCCATACTATGGGAGGTAGTGGCATTGCTAGCATTGGTCACCAGGTAGTCTGAACCCAGTATTATCTGTTCAGGGTCCACAAAGTTTGGTGTCACCATAGTGACACTGGCACAAGTGTCCCTGTAGGCCTGAGCCATTTTTCCATTGATCAAAGGCGTTTGCCTGTACTTGCCCAGAGTACTGGGACTTATTGTAGGGGTCATATCCATGTCCCCAGTACAAACAAGAACAGCCTGAGTAGGTATCCTGACTAAGTCAGAACCCGCCTCAGTTCCCAGGGTTAACCCCACTATAGCCTTGGGAGGATTACTACCACTACTAACTGTACTAGGGGGTGCAGATGCCTTAGGGGCAGTAGTGGTAGGAGTTGGGCCTTTCTTGGTGCACTCACTAAACCAGTGAGTATTACTTTTACAGTATTGGCACCATGGTTTCCTCTGACCATTCTTCTTCTTCTTCTTTTGGGAATTCTGGTGTGAGAAGTTGGCCTGATATGCAGTGCTCACTATTCTAGTGATCACTATGTATCATTCCAAACGACCCTTATTGATGATTGGTTGTAAGTCAACCTGATAGACCAGCTATCCTAGTAGCATGGACAAGAGCAGTCTTTAGGCTAAACTCTAGAGGGCGTGTTAAGCCAGCTGTTATACCATCACATATACCCCTTGAACACCAAGTGAAAGGACACCACACAAGTTGTTATGAAAATAAAAGGATATTTATTTATAACACAACAACCCTGGACTCTTTATGAGGACAGGGTGCTAAGCACAATACAAAACTCTTAAAGAAATACTGAAAGTCGCACAATTTACACAAATGCCCGAGGGGCACGGAAAACCATATACTACAAAAGTGGAATGCGAAATACTAGCAGGTAAGTAACTAATCTCAGAGGCTTTGGGATCGCTAGGACTGTACTACTGAACCTTTAGATTACTAGCAGGAGGCCTAGGGGGATCGGGTGCAGAGTGTGCACTCTCACGCGGGATGCGGAACAAAGTCTATGGATGCTAGATTTCGTAAAGTTAGTGTTATCGGACAAATCCGACTAGATAGAGCTGAAACGAAAAATGATCTGGACACTTAGATAGTTAAGCTATGCTGGAGCACCGAAATGCTCAGGTTACCTAGCCCAGGGGCTGCGGCTGCATAGGTCTGAAAAGACGTCGGGAATCCTCGTTGCAGTCTATGGAGCCTGAAAGAAGAAGTTGCTGGCAGGCGACGAGTGATGGAGTTCGATGTGATCCAAGCCTGGATCGATGAAGATGGATACCTGTAAGCAGAGGGGACCACGTCCTGAATCACTAGCCAGTGATTAGGTGGGCACCAGGATGGCACCGGGCGAAGTCACCTCCTCCAGGTGAGTGGGCGACGCTGGGCTCTGCAGTCTCTCGGACCAGGAGGCGTCGTCGGCGACCAGGATGGAGGTGCGAGCTGTCCCACGGAGATATCTGCTGTCGACGTCGCTGGACCCAGGATTGGGGCAACAACTCTTGGCAAATGCAAGCCCACGCGGTGGACTCAAAATGGCGTCTGGAGTGGACCAGGAGGGTGCTGTTGGAGGGGAGCAAGGGCCAGTCTGGAGCAACCAGACCAGCGGTGTTGTCGTCGTGGTGCGTCGTCAAGAGGGCCACAAGCCAACAGGCAAGTAGCCGGACAACGCGGTGAGCAGCAAAGAGCAGAAGGGCCCTACGCAGATCTCGTGGATGCTGGGGGGCTGGACTTCGGTGCTGGAGCTGCTCAGGGTTGGGCTTCTCGAACCCCAAAGCACTCACTCGAGTGTCCCTCGGCGGTCGTGCTGGGCAAGCGTCGTGCAGTCCTGAAGATGGCCGGTCCCTCGAGGTCTCGTCATACCCACGAATCTCAGCTGGGCTGATGATGCAGGTAGAGGTCAGAGGTGCCAGGGAAGCCGGTTCTCGTCGAGCTGGGCCGTCTTGATCCGGAGGAGAGACTTACAGCAAACCGCGATGCTTGGATGGTGCCTGCGGGTGCAGGGTGACTACTCCTTAGTCACAAGGGAGAAATCTTAAGAAGAAGTCTTGAGTTCCTTTCGTGGAAAGTAGTTTCAGGATTCAAAGATGATCTAGTCTGGAAGGGGGCCTGCTCCTACCTTTATCCTGAGAAAAGGGGCTGGCACGCGACTAAGTCCTGCCCTATGGGTGGGACTAGGAGGGGGGTGGTTACACCCCTCTCCTTTGTCCGGTCTCTCCCCAGCTCAGGGGCTGGTGTGCCCCCAGAACTGGTTTGAGCCGGCCTATGCACAGTGAGCACCGGGGTGCCACTTGCAGTCACCTTCCTCTAAAGCCCTGCCTACCTGGGATACACAAAATCCTGTCTGGGATGGTGCTGGCACCGCCCCTGACAGGAAACCGTTTGTCCATGCCTCCGTTGCTGGAAGGACTCCCAGCAACAGGAGGGCAGACTTGTGTCTCGGTGGCAGCATCCATTTTGTGGAGCTGAGGCTATGTCTGACTTTAACCGGGGTTACAGGTTAAATACATGTCGTGTCCCTCTAGAAGGGTGGAATGCTAACCCCGTCGCCAGAATTGGCGAGGGGTTAGTATTCCAATTTGTAGGACATCTTACTCGACATGTTTTGATAATGTTATACCAAAGTTAGCATATGACCGCGAGGTACATAATGCACTTAAGAGTATATGGTATAGCGTTATCATGGAACAGCTATTAGGACTTGGTTCCGCAAGCTGCAAACGGGCTCAGCTCATGCCAGAGCACCATTTCACATTATTCCAAGCACTCTGCCTTCAGGATTGATAAGGCCTGCTATAGGAGTGACTGATAGGAATATATGTGTCCATTTTAGGGTTAGATATAGGAATACTATATCTAAAGCAAAGTGTGTGTACACCACATTGCCCCAGCTGTCAAGCAGCCAGTTGTGTCTGTTTTAGTCAGTCAGCCCAGGGGTGACATAATACATGCTGCAGCCCCTGGGAGACCTCTGGGTACACCTCTGCCCTGGTTACAGGGACACAAGAGAGGGCCCAGTGCCAATTCAGTACCTGGGTACAATTTGGAATAGAGAGAACAGCTAGGCTGTGGGTCTGATTAGCAGGCCCACAGCCAGGGAAAGTCGTAAACCAGTGAAGCAAAAAGCAAAAATCTGGGGTGATCATAGGATTGCAGACCCTACTCTCCTACATCTGGGACCCACCCTCTTCAGATTGTTGGGGCCCTGTTGAAGACTTCTGGTCATTCTGCTTATTCTCATTACCCTTGGGGTCTGCTTTCTTCTGGCCACCACCCTGGTTCTGGTTCTGCTGCTTGACCCTTGTCCTGACCCATCTGTCTGCCTTCTTTCCCAATTCTTGGGGAGAGGTCAGATCTGAGTCAATCAGGTGCTGATGCAACAACTGGTTCTGACAATTATTTAAGATTTGTTCTCTCATAATTAGATTATAACATCCTGTGAAATCAGTAACTTTACTTCCCAGTAACCAGCCTTCAAAAGCCTTAGTGGCACAATCAACAAAGTCAGCCCAATCTTGAGACTGAATGTTCTGGGTGTCCCCGAACAGCAACCTGTACTGTTCAGTTGTTAAGCCAAACCCATCCATCAGTGTATTCTTCAGGACTTGGTAATTGTTAGCATCCTCAGCTCTAGTAGTGAGGAGCTTATCTCTACCTTTGCCTTCAAAGGAGAGCCACAATATAGCTGCCCACTGACTCTGGGGGATGGACAGTGCAGGCCCTCTCCAAAGCAGGCATCCATTTGTGGATGTCATCCCCTTGTTTAAAGGGGGCACTATTTTACTCAGGTGTCTAGTATCAAAACTACTGTCTTTATCCTTAGGGGGGATATTGCTGCCACCAGTAGGGACTGCCCCACTCAACTGTTGCTCTCTAGCAAAGGCAAGCTTCTCCTTGGCAAGGGCAAGTTCTCCCCTCTGGATCCTCAGATTAGCCTGTTTCATCCTTGCTTCATGTTCTCTCCTCTGAGGGGAAGTCATTCTCCTCTGGGGAGAAGTCATTCTCCTCTGAGAAGAGGCATGAGAGTGCACAGATCTATTGGAGTCCCTAGAATGAGACCTGTCTCTTCTAACTCCAAAGTTAGGCCTGCTTAGGGTCAGTACTGGGGTCCCCCAGATCCATCCCTATGTAGGTCTAAGTTGGCCCTAGTAAGTCTGCTGACTAGCTCAGGACCTTTGTCTGCCTCATCCCCAGAAAGATCCTCTTCATCCTCCTCCTCCTCTACTTCCTCGGTTTCAGGGAGGTCAGGATCACCAAGGGTACCTTCTAAGGCTGGCATGTTCCCCTCTGTATGAGAAGCTTTTCTAGCATCATAGGTCTCTAAGAGACCTAACAGAAAAGGAGTGGTAGGGTTAGAACCCTGTTTCAATTTCCTGGAGGTACACACTTGTCTCATCTCCTGGAAACTGAGAGCTGCATATCTGGAATGGACCTGTTGCAGGTCACTAGCCACTAGGGGAGTCTCTGAAGACTCTCCATGGGTAGACATGCTTTCTAGTGAGGTGTAAGTGATGCACCTACCTACACTATGGGTTTTCCTACTGATCCCTTGCTAAGAGTTGTAGTCAGGGTGTGCTAGGCCCTTTCTACTACAACAGCTGGTTCAGTAGAACTCAGAGTATTTCTAAGCTTGTTATATGTACCTATGGTACCTTATGTGATCTTTCAAATGATATCTCAAGATTATATTTGGTAAAAAGAACAGCAAGCTCAAATCCCACCGCTGCCACCAATATGAGAAGTTGGCCTGATATATGATGTTCACTAGTTCTAGTGACCACCTTGTATCAGTCCAAACAACCCTTGTGGTGATTGGTTGTAAGTCAACCTTTATAGACCAGCTATCCTAATGGTAGCATGGACAAAGCAGTCTTAGGCTAAACTCTTTTGGCATGTGAAGTCAGCTGTTTTACCACAATATAACCCCTTGAATACCAGATGAAAGGACACCACACAGGTTGTTATGAAAATAAACAATATATTTATTAATAACAACACCTCTGAACTCTTTAGGAGATCAGAGGGCTAAGCACATGACAATACTAGGAAAGAAATAAGTTTGCACAATTTTTACACGTGTGCCTTAGGGGCACGACAAACCATATACTAAGAACAATGGAATGCGAGGAAGGAAAGTACTGTAAGGAGATCTAGAGGCTGAAGGATCGCTGGGACTACGCTTCGAACTAGGTAAGTACGGAGCAGGAGGCCCACGGGACTCACGTACAGAGTGGGAACTCTCACGCGGGATGCGTACCAACGTCTATGGATACTACAGTTTACAAAGTTACGGATTCCGGACGAACCCGGCTGGATGGAGGGAAAACAACAGTGGACCTGGACACTAGGATAGTGAACACTGACTTCAGCACCTAGAAGCTTTAGTTACCTAACCCACAGGCGGCGGGTGCATAGGGCTAAAGTGGTGTCGGGTTTGCTGCGTTGATCCTGGTGATGCCTGAAACAAGGAGTTGCTGGCAGGCAGCCAGATGGAGGAGTCCGGTGGTTCCAAGGATGGAACTAGGAAGGAGAAGTCCTGAAAGGGAAGGGGACAGAGTCTCAGTCACTAGCCAGTGACGGTGCTGGAACCAGGAGGGAACCAGATGCTGTCGCCGCGTTCAGGTGAAGGAAGGGTCGCTTCTCTCTGTAGCTGCGCGGACCAGGAGCTGTTCTTTACGACCAGGCTGGAGGCACGAGCTGTCCCACGTAGTCTGCTGCTGATGGCGGTGTTGGATCGTCGATCTGGTCAACAGGCCTTGGCCAGTGCAAGCCACACGGTGGAACAAAGATGGCGTCTGGTGCGGACCAGGAGGGTCCGGGGTGCTTCTCTTTCACAAGGAAGCAAGGGCCAGTCTGGGGGACCAGACCAGCAGTGTTGAAATCTTCGGGTCGTCGTCTCAGAGGTCACGAGCCAGCGGGCAAGTGACCAGGCAACAGGAAAAGCAGCAACCAGGCAAAGGGGCCCCACGCAGATCTTGTGGAGGCTGGGGGGCTGGTCTTTGATGCAGGTGCTGTGTCGGTGTGGGGCTTCTCAGTCCCCAATGCACTTACTCGAGGGTCCCTCGGGGGTTGTGCTGGAAGCGCTGTGCAGGTTTCTTCAAGATGGCCGTCTCCACGTTGCTCGTCGCACCCACGGGTCCCAGCTGTGCTGTGGATGTGGGTAGAGGTCAGAGAGGTCTGGAGGTCCGGGTCTCGTTGAGCTGGGTCGTCGGGTTCCGGGAAGGAAGGACTTGCAGCAAACCGCACAGGAGCTTGATGGTGCCTGCGAAGCAGGATGGTCACTCCCTGACCATAGGGGAGATTCTTCAGTCTTCTGATGTTCAGGAGGTCGAAGGTCAAGAGTTTCTTCGTGGAAGTTGTCAAGATTCATCTAACTGGGAATGGGACCAGCTCCTACCTTTATTCAGCTAAAGGGGACTGCACTACGACTAGGTCCCTCTGGGTGGGACCAGGAAGGGGGGTGGTTACACCCCCTATCCTTTGTCCAGTTTCCCGCCAGAGCTGGGGCTGGAGTGCCCCAGAAACTGGTTGGAACCGGTGTATGCACAGGGCACCTTGTGTGCCCCAGGCATGTCTCATTCCTTTCAGCCTTGGCCTACCTAATACACAAAATCCTGTCTGGTGTGGTGCTAGCACCTCCCAAGGCAGGAAACCCTTTGTCTGAGCCTCCCTTGCTGGAAGGACTCCCAGCAGCAAGAGGTCAGACTTGTGTCTGTGGTGGCAGCATCCATTTTGTGATGCTGAGGCTTGAGTTAACTTTAACCGGGGTTTACAGTTACATACATGTCGTGTCCCTCTAGAAGGGTGGAATGCTACCCCCGTCGCCAGAATTGGCGAGGGGGTAGTATTCCAATTCGTATGACACCTTACTCGACATGTTTTGATAATGTTATACCAGAGTTAGCATTTAACCGCGAGGATTATAATGCACTTAAGAGTATATGGTATAGCGTTATCATGGAACAGCTATTAGGACTTGGTTCCGCAAGCTGCAAACGGGCTCAGCTCATGCCAGAGCACCATCTCACATAATTCCAAGCACTCTGCCTTCAGGATTGATAAGGCCTTCCATAGGAGTGACTGATAGGAATATATGTGTCCATTTTTAGGTTTAGATATAGGGAACTATATCTAAAGCAAAGGGTGATTACACCACCTTGCCCCAGCTGTCGTGCAGCCAGTTGTGTCTGTTTTGGATGGCCAGCCAGGGGTGGCATAATACATGCTGCAGCCCCTGGTAGGCCCTGGGTACACCTATGCCCTGGATACCTAAGGTATACTGTACAGGGGCTGATAAGGTGGCCCAGTACCAATTGGTAAATGCCCCTAGGGTACATGGTTGTAATTTAGAGAGAACAGCTAGGCTGTGGGTCTGATTAGCAGGCCCACAGCCAGCGAAAGTCGTAAATCAGTGAAGCAAAAAGCAAAAATCTGGGGTGGCCATGGGATTGCAGACCCCACTCTCCTACACAAGGGTGTGAAGATTTGGCAGTCTTCAATGGCACTAACGGTAATGAAGCAAAAGAATTTGGTTCCACCGTTGACGGAGCCGTCGTCGAGGCCGATTTTGGCAATAGTGATCTTGAAGAAATCTTCGTCGACTGAGTGGTCGTCGACGGGGTCGTCGACGGTAACACCGTCGACGGGCGATCCACTGGAGCTGTAGTCGTTGACGGGGACGTCGTCGACGGGGCGATTGTCGATACTGGTATCGACTCCGTAGACGGAAACTTCGTCGACGGGCCTGTCTTCGTCGACGGGACTGTCTTCGTCGACACCTTGGTCGACGGTGGCTTCGTCGACGAGGCTTTGGTCGACGGCGTCGTCGTCGACGATGTCTTCGGGTCTTTCGTCGACGAGAACTCTCTTTTCTTCGTCGACGAGATGGGAATCGTCGACGGGACAGGTGTAGACGACAATGAAACCCTCGTCGACGTCGAGGCTGTCGACGAAACCGTCGTCGATGAAAATGCTGATGTGGTAGTCAGCGTAGTTGTCGAAAATGCAGGCAATGCCGCTCTCGTCGTCGGAGCACTCGTCGACGCTCCCGTTGACGGCGGATCTTGAAGATGTGTGAAAACATCTCGAGAGGTAGCCACAGACGCCTGAGAGACAGGTCTCGTGGGCGTAGAGGTGGTAGGAGTGGCAGAAGACATCACAGGAGCCACAGGCAAAGCCAATTTAGGTTTCTTGAGGAAAGGTGAAGGAAACTCATGAACACTACCACGTTTTGAGGCTGCTGAAGAGAAACCAGAATGTAAACTTTCTGCGTCGGACACCACAGAGTCCTTGTCCTTAAGACGCTGCAGCCAAAGGAGAAGACGGCCTTCCCTGTCCTTCAAAGTTTTAGTAGAAAAAGTTCTACAGTACTTGCAGTTGGCAGCCACATGATCAGGATACAAACAATAAATACACTTCTGGTGGGGGTCCTTCTCAAAAAGGCGCATCTTCCCACAAGAAGAGCAGGGTCTAAATAAAGACTTCTTACTTGACATGCTGAAGAAATTGCTGGTAGTAGAGATTTAGAAGAAAAACTGAGCAGAGCTCAGGGAGACTCCCTTCACACGACGTGCGGTAGAAAATCTGAGGGCTTGAGCTTCTGAGGAGAAGGTTCTAGAGGGTGCTGGCGCCTGATTGGCTGCAGTTTGGACTAACATAATGACACTAATGTGTTACAAATGGTTTTTTCTCTTTGCCTTGCATTCCTATGTAGGAATGGTCTTTAGAGGATTTCAGTGTATTTCCTTTCTTTTCTGGTATTATGTTTATGTATATATATATATATATATATATAAATATTCAAGCATGTGAATCTATGAAAGACACCCCTAATACTGGAGAACTGATGCTCCCATTCACACCCCCATATAACCTTTCCTTCGCCCACTCCACCTTCCACACTACCATTCTCATACTCATTCACACACCCATGCCAGTACTTACACAGCTACGCACTGGTTCATAGATCAACACACACATCCACTCACTCACCCATACAGCCACATATACACCCACTCACTCATACAGCCACGGACATATCCACTCATACACCTATACACCCACTCACATATTGAGTCAGACACCTATGAGCTACAAACACACCTACTCACTCATTTATAGTCAATTGCACAGCCACTTACTCACCCATACAACTACAACTACCCCTCCTGTTACCTCCAGTAAGTCCACATAGCTGGATTGTTGAGAGGTCTTTGGAGGCCACCCCCCCCCTTTCTCCACCACTCTGCAAACACACGTCCTGGTGCACTGCTAGTTGGTGGGTGAAGTCCTCTTCACTGCCGAGAGTCCTTGGGGGCCAACGACTCCTGTTACCTCCAGTAAGTCCCAAACAGCAGGATTGCAAAGGGGTTGTTGGAGGCCACGCCCCTTTTCTCCACTACTCTTCAAACGCACCCTGTGGCACACTAGTTGGGAGAAGTGCACTTTAGTCCGGTGGTCCTAAGGAGGTAGGAGGACAGCATCTCCCCCACCAGCAGTGCGCTGAGAGGTGTGTTTGCAGAGTGGTGGAGAAAGGGGGCGTAGCCTTCAAGTTCTCTCAGTAATCCTATTGTCTGGGATTTACTGGACGTGACAGAAGGGGTTCCTGGACCTCAAGGACCCTCAGCATCCAAGGAGACTTCATCCCCAAACCACACTGTTCCAGGAGGCGCATTTGCAGGGTGGTGGTGGTGAAGGGGGCGTGGCCTCCGGCGACTTGCCGACGGTTTAAAAAAAAAAAGTTAAGAGAGTGGGGCTGCGTGGCCCTCTTCCCTGGGCTCTTTCGGCCATGGGGACCTCATTCCCTGGGTCCGGACCTTTTCTTATTTATAATTTATAGGGAGGGAGGGGGCACAGCGGCCCACTGGACCCCATCCCCTGGGGCACTGCCTTTATATATATTTTATTTTTGTATTAATTGAAGAGGGGCTGCGTGACCCCCCTCCCTGGCCGATTAGGGTGACCAAACGGGCCTCCACTGCATTAACAGGTTAAAAGAAGCCCCGGGAGATGATCGTCCCCAGGACATAATATGACCCAGCTGGGGGGCCTCTGCACTCCCCCTTCCTTAATAAAACAATGCACCTGGGACCTGGCCAACCCGGGGGCCGACAAACAAAGCGCAGGAGCCTGCTCTTTTGTTCTTGGCCAGATCAGCGGATCACAATGAAAATTGAAAATGAAATCCCCAATTGGCCAAATGTGGTGCAATTCCGTTAAGCGGTGCAGAGTTTTCTATGGCTCCCGCCAAGCCATAGCAAGCAGCAAAGTCCCGGGGGTGAGCACCCCAGACCATTGCTGGAGCCGGTCTTCGGGGGTGGCGGTACACAGGGCTATTATTGCCTCCACTCTCCATTGTGTGATTTAGCCCTGGGGAGGTGGTGGTCCCCTATGCTGCAGGGGGGCTGAGTGGGCCCCAGTACTAATTCTAAAAAAAAGCTCTGGGGAGTTGCTGGTCCCCGGGGCTGCGGTGGGTTCGCGCGGCCCTCCCCCCTTAGAGCAGCATGTCCAGTGCTGAAGGGAGAGAAGACTACTGTTAGAGCAGAACTGTGAATGGGTCTGTAGAGGAAAAAAAGATTACTGACAATACAACAGTACACCAAGAGCTGAAGAGTGACTACTACTGTCAACAGAGAAGCACACAAAGAGTTGAGAGCAGACAACTGTCAATAGAGCCGCACACTGAGCTGAGAGGAGAGAAGAAGACGACTGTCAATAGAGCAGCACACACAGAGCTGAGAGGAGAGAAGAAGACGACTGTCAATAGAGCAGCGCACGATGAGCTGAGGGGAGAGAAGAAGACGACTGTCAATAGAGCAGCGCACACTGAGCTGAAAGGAGAGAAGAAGACGACTCTCAATAGAGCAGCGCACACTGAGCTGAGGGGAGAGAAGAAGACGACTCTCAATAGAGCAGCGCACACTGAGCTGAGGGGAGAGAAGAAGACGACTCTCAATAGAGCAGCGCACGATGAGCTGAGGGGAGAGAAGAAGACGACTGTCAATAGAGCAGCTCACTCACAGCTGAGGAGAGAAGACGACTGTCAATAGAGCAGCACACAGAGCTGAGGGGAGAGAAAAAGACGACTGTCAATAGAGCAGCGCACGATGAGCTGAGGGGAGAGAAGAAGACGACTGTCAATAGAGCAGCGCACTCTGAGCTGAGAGAAGAAGACGACTGTCAATAGAGCAGCACACGATGAGCTGAGGGGAGAGAAGAAGACGACTGTCAATAGAGCAGCACACGATGAGCTGAGGGGAGAGAAGAAGACAACTGTCAATAGAGCAGTACACTGAGATGAGAGGAGATCACTGTCAATAGAGCAGCGCACGATGAGCTGAGAGGAGAGAAGAAGACGACTGTCAATAGAGCAGCACACTCAGAGCTGAGGAGAGAAGACGACTGTCAATAGAGCAGCGCACGATGAGCTGGGGGGAGAGAAGACGACTGTCAATAGAGCAGCGCACACTGAGCTGAGAGGAGAGGAGAGAAGAAGACGACTGTCAATAGAGCAGTCACACTGAGCTGAGAGGAGAGAAGATGACTGTCAATGAAGCAGCACACACTGAGCTAAGAGGAGAGAAGAAGACGACTGTCACTAGAGCAGCACACGATGAGCTGGGGGGAGAGAAGACGACTGTCAATAGAGCAGCGCACACTGAGATGAGAGGAGAGAAGACGACTGTCAAAAGAGCAGCACACGATGAGCTGAGAGGAGAGAAGACGACTGTCAATAGAGCAGCGCACGATGAGCTGGGGGGAGAGAAGACGACTGTCAATAGAGCAGCGCACAATGAGCTGGGGGGAGAGAAGACGACTGTCAAAAGAGCAGCGCACACTGAGCTGAGAGGAGAGAAGAAGACGACTGTCAATAGAGCAGCACACGATGAGCTGAGAGGAGAGAAGACGACTGTCAATAGAGCAGCGCACGATGAGCTGGGGGGAGAGAAGACGACTGTCAAAAGAGCAGCGCACACTGAGCTGAGAGGAGAGAAGAAGACGACTGTCAATAGAGCAGTACACTGAGATGAGAGGAGAGAAGAAGACGACTGTCAATAGAGCAGCAGACACTGAGCTGAGGGGAGAGAGGACGACATTCAATAGAGCAGCGCACACAGAGCTGAGGAGAAAAGATGACTGTCAATAGAGCAGCACAAAGAGATGAGAGGAGGGAAGACTAATGTCAACAGAGCAGTACACACAGAGCTACGAGGATAAAAGACGACTGTGAATAGAGCAGCACACACAGAGCTGAGAGGAGAGAAGACGACTGTTAATATAGCAGCACACAGAGCTACGAGGATAAAAGACGACTGTCAATAGAGCACCACACTCAGAGCTGAGAGGAGAGAAGACGACTGTCAAAAGAGCACCACATTCAGAGCTGAGAGGAGAAAAAACTGCTGTCAATAGAGCAGCACACACAGAGAGGAGAGAAGACGACTGTCAATAGAGCAGCACACGATGAGGCGAGAGAAGACGGCCATCAATAGAGCAGCACACACTGAGCTGAAAGGAGAGAAGAAGACGACTGCCAGTAGAGCAGCACACTGAGCTGAGGGGAGAGAAGAAGACGACTCTCAATAGAGCAGCGCACACTGAGCTGAGGGGAGAGAAGAAGACGACTTTCAATAGAGCAGCACACGATGAGCTCAGAGGAGAGAAGACGACGACTGTCAATAGAGCAGCGCACACTGAGCTGAAAGGAGAGAAGAAGACGACTCTCAATAGAGCAGCGCACACTGAGCTGAGGGGAGAGAAGAAGACGACTCTCAATAGAGCAGCACACGATGAGGCGAGAGAAGACGGCCGTCAATAGAGCAGCGCACACTGAGCTGAAAGGAGAGAAGAAGACGACTGCCAGTAGAGCAGCACACTGAGCTGAAAGGAGAGAAGAAGACGACTCTCAATAGAGCAGCGCACACTGAGCTGAGGGGAGAGAAGAAGACGACTCTCAATAGAGCAGCGCACACTGAGCTGAGGGGAGAGAAGAAGACGACTGTCAATAGAGCAGCGCACGATGAGCTGAGGGGAGAGAAGAAGACGACTGTCAATAGAGCAGCGCACACTGAGCTGAAAGGAGAGAAGAAGACGACTCTCAATAGAGCAGCGCACGCTGAGCTGAGGGGAGAGAAGAAGACGACTCTCAATAGAGCAGCGCACACTGAGCTGAGGGGAGAGAAGAAGACGACTGTCAATAGAGCAGCGCACACTGAGCTGAGGGAGAGAAGAAGACGACTCTCAATAGAGCAGCGCACACTGAGCTGAGGGGAGAGAAGAAGACGACTGTCAATAGAGCAGCTCACTCACGGCTGAGGAGAGAAGACGACTGTCAATAGAGCAGCACACAGAGCTGAGGGGAGAGAAGAAGACGACTGTCAATAGAGCAGCGCACGATGAGCTGAGGGGAGAGAAGAAGACGACTGTCAATAGAGCAGCGCACACTGAGCTGAGGGAGAGAAGACGACGACTCTCAATAGAGCAGCGCACACTGAGCTGAGGGGAGAGAAGAAGACGACTGTCAATAGAGCAGCGCACGATGAGCTGAGGGGAGAGAAGAAGACGACTGTCAATAGAGCAGTACACTGAGATGAGAGGAGATGACTGTCAATAGAGCAGCGCACGATGAGCTGAGAGGAGAGAAGAAGACGACTGTCAATAGAGCAGTACACTGAGATGAGAGGAGATGACTGTCAATAGAGCAGCGCACGATGAGCTGAGAGGAGAGAAGAAGACGACTGTCAATAGAGCAGCGCACGATGAGCTGAGGGGAGAGAAGAAGACGACTGTCAATAGAGCAGCGCACACTGAGCTGAAAGGAGAGAAGAAGACGACTCTCAATAGAGCAGCGCACACTGAGCTGAGGGGAGAGAAGAAGACGACTGTCAATAGAGCAGCACACAGAGCTGAGGGGAGAGAAAAAGACAACTGTCAATAGAGCAGCGCACGATGAGCTGAGGGGAGAGAAGAAGACGACTGTCAATAGAGCAGCGCACACTGAGCTGAGAGAAGAAGACGACTGTCAATAGAGCAGCACACGATGAGCTGAGGGGAGAGAAGAAGACGAATGTCAATAGAGCAGTACACTGAGATGAGGGGAGATGACTGTCAATAGAGCAGCGCACGATGAGCTGAGAGGAGAGAAGAAGACGACTGCCAGTAGAGCAGCACACTGAGCTGAGGGGAGAGAAGAAGACGACTCTCAATAGAGCAGCGCACACTGAGCTGAGGGGAGAGAAGAAGACGACTGTCAATAGAGCAGCGCACGATGAGCTGAGGGGAGAGAAGAAGACGACTGTCAATAGAGCAGCGCACACTGAGCTGAAAGGAGAGAAGAAGACGACTCTCAATAGAGCAGCGCACACTGAGCTGAGGGGAGAGAAGAAGACGACTCTCAATAGAGCAGCGCACACTGAGCTGAGGGGAGAGAAGAAGACGACTGTCAATAGAGCAGCGCACGATGAGCTGAGGGGAGAGAAGAAGACGACTGTCAATAGAGCAGCGCACGATGAGCTGAGGGGAGAGAAGAAGACGACTGTCAATAGAGCAGCGCACACTGAGCTGAAAGGAGAGAAGAAGACGACTCTCAATAGAGCAGCGCACACTGAGCTGAGGGGAGAGAAGAAGACGACTCTCAATAGAGCAGCGCACACTGAGCTGAGGGGAGAGAAGAAGACGACTGTCAATAGAGCAGCGCACGATGAGCTGAGGGGAGAGAAGAAGACGACTGTCAATAGAGCAGCTCACTCACAGCTGAGGAGAGAAGACGACTGTCAATAGAGCAGCACACAGAGCTGAGGGGAGAGAAAAAGACGACTGTCAATAGAGCAGCGCACGATGAGCTGAGGGGAGAGAAGAAGACGACTGTCAATAGAGCAGCGCACACTGAGCTGAGGGAGAGAAGAAGACGACTCTCAATAGAGCAGCGCACACTGAGCTGAGGGGAGAGAAGAAGACGACTGTCAATAGAGCAGCGCACGATGAGCTGAGGGGAGAGAAGAAGACGACTGTCAATAGAGCAGTACACTGAGATGAGAGGAGATGACTGTCAATAGAGCAGCGCACGATGAGCTGAGAGGAGAGAAGAAGACGACTGCCAGTAGAGCAGCACACTGAGCTGAGGGGAGAGAAGAAGACGACTCTCAATAGAGCAGCGCACACTGAGCTGAGGGGAGAGAAGAAGACGACTCTCAATAGAGCAGCGCACGATGAGCTGAGGGGAGAGAAGAAGACGACTGTCAATAGAGCAGCGCACACTGAGCTGAAAGGAGAGAAGAAGACGACTCTCAATAGAGCAGCGCACACTGAGCTGAGGGGAGAGAAGAAGACGACTCTCAATAGAGCAGCGCACACTGAGCTGAGGGGAGAGAAGAAGACGACTGTCAATAGAGCAGCGCACGATGAGCTGAGGGGAGAGAAGAAGACGACTGTCAATAGAGCAGCGCACACTGAGCTGAAAGGAGAGAAGAAGACGACTCAATAGAGCAGCGCACGCTGAGCTGAGGGGAGAGAAGAAGACGACTCTCAATAGAGCAGCGCACACTGAGCTGAGGGGAGAGAAGAAGACGACTGTCAATAGAGCAGCGCACGATGAGCTGAGGGGAGAGAAGAAGACGACTGTCAATAGAGCAGCGCACACTGAGCTGAGGGAGAGAAGAAGACGACTCTCAATAGAGCAGCGCACACTGAGCTGAGGGGAGAGAAGAAGACGACTGTCAATAGAGCAGCTCACTCACAGCTGAGGAGAGAAGACGACTGTCAATAGAGCAGCACACAGAGCTGAGGGGAGAGAAGAAGACGACTGTCAATAGAGCAGCGCACGATGAGCTGAGGGGAGAGAAGAAGACGACTGTCAATAGAGCAGCGCACACTGAGCTGAGGGAGAGAAGAAGACGACTGTCAATAGAGCAGCGCACACTGAGCTGAGGGGAGAGAAGAAGACGACTGTCAATAGAGCAGCGCACGATGAGCTGAGGGGAGAGAAGAAGACGACTGTCAATAGAGCAGTACACTGAGATGAGAGGAGATGACTGTCAATAGAGCAGCGCACGATGAGCTGAGAGGAGAGAAGAAGACGACTGTCAATAGAGCAGCGCACACTGAGCTGAGAGAAGAAGACGACTGTCAATAGAGCAGCGCACGATGAGCTGGGGGGAGAGAAGACGACTGTCAATAGAGCAGCGCACACTGAGCTGAGAGGAGAGGAGAGAAGAAGACGACTGTCAATAGAGCAGTCACACTGAGCTGAGAGGAGAGAAGAAGACGACTGTCAATAGAGCAGCACACGATGAGCTGGGGGGAGAGAAGACGACTGTCAATAGAGCAGCGCACACTGAGATGAGAGGAGAGAAGAAGACGACTGTCACTAGAGCAGCACACGATGAGCTGAGAGGAGAGAAGACGACTGTCAATAGAGCAGCGCACGATGAGCTGGGGGGAGAGAAGACGACTGTCAATAGAGCAGCGCACACTGAGCTGAGAGGAGAGAAGAAGACGACTGTCAATAGAGCAGTACACTGAGATGAGAGGAGAGAAGAAGACGACTGTCAATAGAGCAGCAGACACTGAGCTGAGGGGAGAGAGGACGACATTCAATAGAGCAGCGCACACAGAGCTGAGGAGAAAAGATGACTGTCAATAGAGCAGCACAAAGAGATGAGAGGAGAGAAGACTAATGTCAACAGAGCAGTACACACAGAGCTACGAGGATAAAAGACGACTGTGAATAGAGCAGCACACACAGAGCTGAGAGGAGAGAAGACGACTGTTAATATAGCAGCACACAGAGCTACGAGGATAAAAGACGACTGTCAATAGAGCACCACACTCAGAGCTGAGAGGAGAGAAGACGACTGTCAAAAGAGCACCACATTCAGAGCTGAGAGGAGAAAAAACTGCTGTCAATAGAGCAGCACACACAGAGAGGAGAGAAGACGACTGTCAATAGAGCAGCACACGATGAGGCGAGAGAAGACGGCCATCAATAGAGCAGCACACACTGAGCTGAAAGGAGAGAAGAAGACGACTGCCAGTAGAGCAGCACACTGAGCTGAGGGGAGAGAAGAAGACGACTCTCAATAGAGCAGCGCACACTGAGCTGAAAGGAGAGAAGACGACTGCCAGTAGAGCAGCACACTGAGCTGAGGGGAGAGAAGAAGACGACTCTCAATAGAGCAGCGCACACTGAGCTGAGGGGAGAGAAGAAGACGACTGTCAATAGAGCAGCACACGATGAGCTCAGAGGAGAGAAGACGACTGTCAATAGAGCAGCACACGATGAGGCGAGAGAAGACGGCCGTCAATAGAGCAGCGCACACTGAGCTGAAAGGAGAGAAGAAGACGACTGCCAGTAGAGCAGCACACTGAGCTGAAAGGAGAGAAGAAGACGACTCTCAATAGAGCAGCGCACACTGAGCTGAGGGGAGAGAAGAAGACGACTCTCAATAGAGCAGCGCACACTGAGCTGAGGGGAGAGAAGAAGACGACTGTCAATAGAGCAGCGCACGATGAGCTGAGGGGAGAGAAGAAGACGACTGTCAATAGAGCAGCGCACACTGAGCTGAAAGGAGAGAAGAAGACGACTCTCAATAGAGCAGCGCACGCTGAGCTGAGGGGAGAGAAGAAGACGACTCTCAATAGAGCAGCGCACACTGAGCTGAGGGGAGAGAAGAAGACGACTGTCAATAGAGCAGCGCACACTGAGCTGAGGGAGAGAAGAAGACGACTCTCAATAGAGCAGCGCACACTGAGCTGAGGGGAGAGAAGAAGACGACTGTCAATAGAGCAGCTCACTCACGGCTGAGGAGAGAAGACGACTGTCAATAGAGCAGCACACAGAGCTGAGGGGAGAGAAGAAGACGACTGTCAATAGAGCAGCGCACGATGAGCTGAGGGGAGAGAAGAAGACGACTGTCAATAGAGCAGCGCACACTGAGCTGAGGGAGAGAAGAAGACGACTCTCAATAGAGCAGCGCACACTGAGCTGAGGGGAGAGAAGAAGACGACTGTCAATAGAGCAGCGCACGATGAGCTGAGGGGAGAGAAGAAGACGACTGTCAATAGAGCAGTACACTGAGATGAGAGGAGATGACTGTCAATAGAGCAGCGCACGATGAGCTGAGAGGAGAGAAGAAGACGACTGTCAATAGAGCAGTACACTGAGATGAGAGGAGATGACTGTCAATAGAGCAGCGCACGATGAGCTGAGAGGAGAGAAGAAGACGACTGTCAATAGAGCAGCGCACGATGAGCTGAGGGGAGAGAAGAAGACGACTGTCAATAGAGCAGCGCACACTGAGCTGAAAGGAGAGAAGAAGACGACTCTCAATAGAGCAGCGCACACTGAGCTGAGGGGAGAGAAGAAGACGACTGTCAATAGAGCAGCACACAGAGCTGAGGGGAGAGAAAAAGACGACTGTCAATAGAGCAGCGCACGATGAGCTGAGGGGAGAGAAGAAGACGACTGTCAATAGAGCAGTACACTGAGATGAGAGGAGATGACTGTCAATAGAGCAGCGCACGATGAGCTGAGAGGAGAGAAGAAGACGACTGCCAGTAGAGCAGCACACTGAGCTGAGGGGAGAGAAGAAGACGACTCTCAATAGAGCAGCGCACACTGAGCTGAGGGGAGAGAAGAAGACGACTCTCAATAGAGCAGCGCACACTGAGCTGAGGGGAGAGAAGAAGACGACTGTCAATAGAGCAGCGCACGATGAGCTGAGGGGAGAGAAGAAGACGACTGTCAATAGAGCAGCGCACACTGAGCTGAAAGGAGAGAAGAAGACGACTCAATAGAGCAGCGCACGCTGAGCTGAGGGGAGAGAAGAAGACGACTCTCAATAGAGCAGCGCACACTGAGCTGAGGGGAGAGAAGAAGACGACTGTCAATAGAGCAGCGCACGATGAGCTGAGGGGAGAGAAGAAGACGACTGTCAATAGAGCAGCGCACACTGAGCTGAGGGAGAGAAGAAGACGACTCTCAATAGAGCAGCGCACACTGAGCTGAGGGGAGAGAAGAAGACGACTGTCAATAGAGCAGCTCACTCACAGCTGAGGAGAGAAGACGACTGTCAATAGAGCAGCACACAGAGCTGAGGGGAGAGAAGAAGACGACTGTCAATAGAGCAGCGCACGATGAGCTGAGGGGAGAGAAGAAGACGACTGTCAATAGAGCAGCGCACACTGAGCTGAGGGAGAGAAGAAGACGACTCTCAATAGAGCAGCGCACACTGAGCTGAGGGGAGAGAAGAAGACGACTGTCAATAGAGCAGCGCACGATGAGCTGAGGGGAGAGAAGAAGACGACTGTCAATAGAGCAGTACACTGAGATGAGAGGAGATGACTGTCAATAGAGCAGCGCACGATGAGCTGAGAGGAGAGAAGAAGACGACTGTCAATAGAGCAGCGCACACTGAGCTGAGAGAAGAAGACGACTGTCAATAGAGCAGCGCACGATGAGCTGGGGGGAGAGAAGACGACTGTCAATAGAGCAGCGCACACTGAGATGAGAGGAGAGAAGAAGACGACTGTCACTAGAGCAGCACACGATGAGCTGAGAGGAGAGAAGACGACTGTCAATAGAGCAGCGCACGATGAGCTGGGGGGAGAGAAGACGACTGTCAATAGAGCAGCGCACACTGAGCTGAGAGGAGAGAAGAAGACGACTGTCAATAGAGCAGTACACTGAGATGAGAGGAGAGAAGAAGACGACTGTCAATAGAGCAGCAGACACTGAGCTGAGGGGAGAGAGGACGACATTCAATAGAGCAGCGCACACAGAGCTGAGGAGAAAAGATGACTGTCAATAGAGCAGCACAAAGAGATGAGAGGAGAGAAGACTAATGTCAACAGAGCAGTACACACAGAGCTACGAGGATAAAAGACGACTGTGAATAGAGCAGCACACACAGAGCTGAGAGGAGAGAAGAGGACTGTTAATATAGCAGCACACAGAGCTACGAGGATAAAAGACGACTGTCAATAGAGCACCACACTCAGAGCTGAGAGGAGAGAAGACGACTGTCAAAAGAGCACCACATTCAGAGCTGAGAGGAGAAAAAACTGCTGTCAATAGAGCAGCACACACAGAGAGGAGAGAAGACGACTGTCAATAGAGCAGCACACGATGAGGCGAGAGAAGACGGCCGTCAATAGAGCAGCGCACACTGAGCTGAAAGGAGAGAAGACGACTGCCAGTAGAGCAGCACACTGAGCTGAGGGGAGAGAAGAAGACGACTCTCAATAGAGCAGCGCACACTGAGCTGAGGGGAGAGAAGAAGAAGACTGTCAATAGAGCAGCACACGATGAGCTCAGAGGAGAGAAGACGACTGTCAATAGAGCAGCACACGATGAGGCGAGAGAAGACGGCCGTCAATAGAGCAGCGCACACTGAGCTGAAAGGAGAGAAGAAGACGACTGCCAGTAGAGCAGCACACTGAGCTGAGGGGAGAGAAGAAGACGACTCTCAATAGAGCAGCGCACACTGAGCTGAGGGGAGAGAAGAAGACGACTGTCAATAGAGCAGCGCACGATGAGCTGAGGGGAGAGAAGAAGACGACTGTCAATAGAGCAGCGCACACTGAGCTGAGGGGAGAGAAGAAGACGACTGTCAATAGAGCAGCGCACGCTGAGCTGAGGGGAGAGAAGAAGACGACTCTCAATAGAGCAGCGCACACTGAGCTGAGGGGAGAGAAGAAGACGACTGTCAATAGAGCAGCACACAGAGCTGAGGGGAGAGAAGAAGACGACTGTCAATAGAGCAGCGCACGATGAGCTGAGGGGAGAGAAGAAGACGACTGTCAATAGAGCAGCGCACACTGAGCTGAGGGGAGAGAAGAAGACGACTGTCAATAGAGCAGCGCACGATGAGCTGAGGGGAGAGAAGAAGACGACTGTCAATAGAGCAGCGCACACTGAGCTGAAAGGAGAGAAGAAGACGACTCTCAATAGAGCAGCGCACACTGAGCTGAGGGGAGAGAAGAAGACGACTGTCAATAGAGCAGCGCACGATGAGCTGAGGGGAGAGAAGAAGACGACTGTCAATAGAGCAGCGCACACTGAGCTGAAAGGAGAGAAGAAGACGACTCTCAATAGAGCAGCGCACACTGAGCTGAGGGGAGAGAAGAAGACGACTCTCAATAGAGCAGCGCACACTGAGCTGAGGGGAGAGAAGAAGACGACTGTCAATAGAGCAGCACACAGAGCTGAGGGGAGAGAAGAAGATGACTGTCAATAGAGCAGCGCACGATGAGCTGAGGGGAGAGAAGAAGACGACTGTCAATAGAGCAGCGCACACTGAGCTGAGGGAGAGAAGAAGACGACTCTCAATAGAGCAGCGCACACTGAGCTGAGGGGAGAGAAGAAGACGACTGTCAATAGAGCAGCTCACTCACAGCTGAGGAGAGAAGACGACTGTCAATAGAGCAGCACACAGAGCTGAGGGGAGAGAAGAAGACGACTGTCAATAGAGCAGCGCACGATGAGCTGAGGGGAGAGAAGAAGACAACTGTCAATAGAGCAGCGCACACTGAGCTGAGGGAGAGAAGAAGACGACTCTCAATAGAGCAGCGCACGATGAGCTGGGGGGAGAGAAGACGACTGTCAATAGAGCAGCGCACACTGAGCTGAGAGGAGAGAAGAAGACGACTGTCAATAGAGCAGCGCACGATGAGCTGGGGGGAGAGAAGACGACTGTCAATAGAGCAGCGCACACTGAGCTGAGGGGAGAGAAGAAGACGACTGTCAATAGAGCAGTACACTGAGATGAGAGGAGATGACTGTCAATAGAGCAGCGCACGATGAGCTGAGAGGAGAGAAGAAGACGACTGTCAATAGAGCAGCGCACACTGAGCTGAGAGAAGAAGACGACTGTCAATAGAGCAGCGCACACTGAGCTGAAAGGAGAGAAGAAGACGACTCTCAATAGAGCAGCGCACACTGAGCTGAGGGGAGAGAAGAAGACGACTCTCAATAGAGCAGCGCACACTGAGCTGAGGGGAGAGAAGACGACTGTCAATAGAGCAGCGCACACTGAGGTGAGAGGAGAGAAGAAGACGACTGTCAATAGAGCAGTCACACTGAGCTGAGAGGAGAGAAGATGACTGTCAATGAAGCAGCACACACTGAGCTAAGAGGAGAGAAGAAGACGACTGTCACTAGAGCAGCACACGATGAGCTGGGGGGAGAGAAGACGACTGTCAATAGAGCAGCGCACACTGAGATGAGAGGAGAGAAGAAGACGACTGTCACTAGAGCAGCACACGATGAGCTGAGAGGAGAGAAGACGACTGTCAGTAGAGCAGCGCACGATGAGCTGGGGGGAGAGAAGACGACTGTCAATAGAGCAGCGCACACTGAGCTGAGAGGAGAGAAGAAGACGACTGTCAATAGAGCAGTACACTGAGATGAGAGGAGAGGAGATGACTGTCAATAGAGCAGCGCACGATGAGCTGAGAGGAGAGAAGAAGACGACTGTCAATAGAGCAGCGCACACTGAGTTGAGAGGAGAGAAGAAGACGACTGTCAATAGAGCAGCGCACGATGAGCTCAGAGGAGAGAAGACGACTGTCAATAGAGCAGCGCACACTGAGAGGAGAGAAGATGACTGTCAATAGAGCAGCAGACACTGAGCTGAGGGAAGAGAAGACGACTGTCAATAGAGCAGCAGACGATGAGCTGGGAGGAGAGAAGACGACTGTCAATAGAGCAGTACACTGAGATGAGAGGAGAGGAGATGACTGTCAATAGAGCAGCGCACGATGAGCTGAGAGGAGAGAAGAAGACGACTGTCAATAGAGCAGCGCACACTGAGTTGAGAGGAGAGAAGAAGATGACTGTCAATAGAGCAGCAGACACTGAGCTGAGACGAGAGAAGACGACTGTCAATAGAGCAGCACACGATGAGCTGGGAGGAGAGAAGATGACTGTCAATAGAGCAGCAGACAATGAGCTGAGGCGAGAGAAGACGGCCGTCAATAGAGCAGCAGACACTGAGCTGAGGGAAGAGAAGACGACTGTCAATAGAGCAGCAGACACTGAGTTGAGAGGAGAGAAGACGACTGTCAATAGAGCAGCACACGATGAGCTGGGAGGAGAGAAGACGACTGTCAATAGAGCAGCAGACACTGAGCTGAGACGAGAGAAGACGACTGTCAATAGAGCAGCACACGATGAGCTGGGAGGAGAGAAGATGACTGTCAATAGAGCAGCAGACACTGAGCTGAGGCGAGAGAAGACGGCCGTTAATAGAGCAGCAGACACTGAGCTGAGGCGAGAGAAGACGGCCTTCAATAGAGCAGCAGACACTGAGATGAGGGAAGAGAAGACGACTGTCAATAGAGCAGCACACACTGAGCTGAGGGAAGAGAAGACGACTGTCAATAGAGCAGCAGACACTGAGATGAGGGAAGAGAAGACGACTGTCAATAGAGCAGCAGACACTGAGCTGAGGGAAGAGAAGACGACTGTCAATAGAGCAGCAGACACTGAGCTGAGGGAAGAGAAGACGACTGTCAATAGAGCAGCACGTAAGAGGCTGAAAGGATAAATGACTGCTGTGAAACGAGAATGAGTGAGGCTTAGAAGGGAAACTGCTTATAGATCTGAAGTGCTACCACAGAGGGGGATACGGTCAATAGAGCATCTGCCATAAACAACAAATCACCTCTGAAAGGATGAAGAATGCTGTTGCTTTGTAGATGAACTGGAAATCTGCTACGAGACATGGGCTGGAATTTGGTCTGAGGTGTTTACCAGCTGTCGTGTGAGAGCTTGGGAGAGGATTCCCTGGTGTTACCCACCGTACTGGGGGAGGGGAGTGGATGTGGAACGGGTGCCAGAAAATCGATTCATCCTAGCTATTATTTTGTAGGGTTCTAAACGCAAGCTGGTTCCAGGATGTTAACTACAGTGATGTAGGTGGGGGGCAGAGGAATCCTGTGTTTGTGAGGCTGGCAGCATCAGTCCAGCTGTTACCTTACACTACTGTGGTTGACTGATAAAATATTATGGATGGTAGCTGAGATTTTGGGAGACAGGTAGAGGAAGCTGTATTACAGCATGTTTAGTCTGTGGCATATACGATGATCCTTACCTTCTGTGCCTCTCTCTCTTTTCTTCCCACACTTGCTTCGGTCCATGAGGAGCCCATTCCAGGGAGCACAAAAGACTCCAAAGAGCTGGGTGATTGCAAAGGCATTGGTGTACTCGCTGACTGCGGGGTGAAGAGAACAAAAGATACAAAGGGAGAATGAAGGGGGAAAAAGGGATTTAGAATTACTATAGACCAACCCCTGCAACATGCCTCACTTGCATGCATCCTACTCAACACCTGCTTACTCACCAAACATGCCACGGAAATATGGAACCTTCTGCACGACCCGACTCCGGACCTGCTCTTCCGTACAGAAACATGGCTAAACCTAACCTCTGCACCGGACATCATGAGAGCCATCCCCACTGGCTACTAGACTGCCAGGCCAGACTCTTAGCATAATCCTGGAGGTAAGGTCATCATCGTATTCAAAGGCACCATCAACTGCACCACCAAGATGGACACCCTCACCAGCTACATGGAACATCTCACATCCAAGACATGCATCACCGCTAACTTCTCCCTGAGTGGAACCCTTGTATACAGACAACCAGAATCCGGACCAATTTCACCAGCAACATCACATACTTCATCGCACCCCTCATCATCAACTCCAGCACCTTCATCATTCTCGTGGACATAACTTTCACTTAGAAGGCTGCAGCGACCCAAATTATACAGCCATTCTAGAAACCTTGTAAATCTCAGACTCACCCAGGACTTTACCGCACCCACCCCCACTGCCGGAAACCGATTTGACCCAATTTACTTTCAATTAACAACATCACAGTTGACAAGCCAGAAACTATAACTTGGAGCAACCACACCAATGCCAGTTTCAGCACACCCGCCCTGCACCCACACAGAGGTTAAAAGAATAAGCAGCATTTTGTCGGAAGACCTAGCCTGACATTTGGCATCGTCTTTGAACAGACCACAAAAGTAACAAGATAAAAATAAAATGTAAAGGCATTTTTATTCCTCATTCACCTTCTGAAATCAATCATAGTTATTTTGGGGCAGCACCCCTACATTCAGCGCCTATGTGCGCACAGCACTTGCAGACGCCGTAAAAAAGCTGCAGCAAGTACGTTTTCGCCATCATCAAAGATATCACCATGCCTTCTGCTGCCCCAGCAACATCCCCGCCTCACCAGACCTTTGTAACAAGCTCTTACAATTCTTATGAAACAAAATCCCCGCCATGTACAGCAGCTTAAACCTTCAACCAGATCCCATCACTGTTGCAACCGATTTCCCACAAACCTCGACCGCTGTTACCATGAAGACTATCCACTCGATGACCCCATGGTACTCTTGCCTCCAGTAGACCTTCGCCAAAGGACTCCTACCGATAAACTAAGCATTATCATCCATACTCAATGTGTCCATTGACTCGGCCACATTCCTAGACACCTGGAAACATGCCACCATCCCACCACTGCTCAAGAAACCATCCACTGACCCAAACACTCTCCAACAATAGACCCCTTCCCCCTCTCTCATACCCAGCCAAGGTCTTGGAGAAAATAATCAACCATGTTCTCATTGGCCAACTCAGCAGCCACCAGCGGCTCGACAGCACACAGTCCACATTCAGGCTCAACCACAGTACAGAAGCAGCACACATCGACCCCACAGACAACATCTGTATGATCCTTGACGGAGGAGACATGGCAGCCCTCATCTCCTTGACCTCTGTGCAACATTTAACATGGTCTCACACTTCATCATTTTGAGGCGCCTGCACAGGATTGGTAGTTCAAACTGCTTATACACAGATTCAAGGAACTAGACAACTTAGGCACTACACACCTGAACAGTCACATATCCTTCCATCAACCATACAGACACCTCCACTCTGCAGGAGTCCTACATACACACATTCCATGCATACACAGAACCAGATCAGGACAGGCGTTGTCTTGCATCACCCCTAAAGTGTGGAACGACCTTCCATTTCACATCAGAGCCTCCTCCTCCTCCCTCCACAACTTGAACTACACAAGAGCTGAATGCCTGCCATGTCAATTAACCAACAACCAACCTATCCTAGGCAGGGCTAAGCACACACATCAGCTCAGTGCCAGGATACCCTCACAAGTGATAGCACGTGTTACAAATACACAATAAACTTGAGGTCTAGGTGAATGTTTCGATCTCAGAATTGTCACAGTCCGTGCACTGTGCTGCCTTTGGCATTATTGCCTCCTTGTCTCCCTCCTTTGTAAACCACTACACTATCTACATCTGTCTTTACTGCCCAGCCTCCTTTATTGCCCCCCTTTTTAATCCCCTTCTCCAGCTTCGCTCCCTACACTTTCCCCACCTCCATCCTCACTGCTAGATACTTGTCTTGAGCTCATCATTCAAGGCATCACGCCTTATTATCCTCCATTCTCGGCCTCCACCCTCCCTCACTACATCCAGGTTTATTTCCTCATGTTTCAATACATCTCATACATTTACTACCTCATATGTCCTCACTTCTACATCTACTCTAACAATACAACAGCACTCTTAACTGCCATCTCCCAGCTCTTCATCATTCATTACTACCAGACACTTCCACTTCTCTCTACTGTCCCATCTTCACCCAAACTTCCATGATTTTCCTTCACCCTCCATTCCTCATCCTGTCCTCTGCAACTGACACTTCAATGACCCACCCTTCCTTCTCCATTTGCTGCTTCCTCCCCCAGTCACCTCCTTCCTTACTGCTCCTGGCTGCCTTACCACCTTATATAGCAAGAGCAAGACCTCTGACCTCTGGTCTGAGACCTGCTCTCTCCCCAGCAGCTCCACTTTGTGTGCCTCGCCGCTGACCCCGTTCGCCTCCAACTGGTAGGTGTTCGAGGCCGCTGTTGTCGCTCCTGTACTGTGCCTGTTTTTCAGCCTGGTCAGTGCCCCTTGTTTGTGCAGTGAACTGCTTTTGTTTTCTAAGTTGTTGTGCCCTGAGCTGGTCTGTTTAGCCAGTTTTTGCCACTTTCTGCACCCACGTGCCCATCTCTTCCCCGCCGCTGCTGCCCCTGAGGCTCCTCACCCCTGACGGTTCCCGCTCCCAGCTCCACAGCTCTCCCCCTTCCCTATTTAAATGTGACCGCTGTGGGGGAGCGGAGCAAGACCGTTGACCTCTGGACTGAGAACTGCTCTCTCCCCAGCAGCTCCGCTGTGTGTGCCTCGCCGCTGACCCCGATCGCCACCACCAGGTAGGTGTTGGAGGCCATTGTTGTCCGCTCCTGTGCTGTGCCCATTTTTCAGCCTGGTCAGTGCCCCTTGTTTGAACCTTGTACTGCTTTTGTTTTTTAAGTTGTTGTGCCCTGTGCTATTCTGTTTAGCCAGTTTTTGCCGCTTTCTGCGCTCCTCCCCACCGCTGCTGCCCCTGTGATCCCTCCTTTCTGCAGGTTCCCACCTCCCAGCTGCACGTCCCTCTGCCCTTCCCTATTCAATGGTGGCCGCTGCGGGGGGAGCGCAAGCAAGACCTCTGACCTCGGGTCTGAGACCTGCTCTCTCCCCAGCATATTCGCTGTGTGTGCCTCGCCGCAGACCCTGTTCGCCTCCACTTGGTAGGTGTTCAAGGCTGCTTTTGTCCGCTCCTGTGTTTTGCCCGTTTTTCAGCCTGGTCTGTGCCCCTTGTTTGTCCATTGTGCTGCTTTTGTTTTTTAAGATATTGTGCCCTGTGCTGTTCAGCCAATTTTTGCCACTTTCTGCGCCCCGTGCCAGTCTCTTTGCCACCGCAACTGCCCCTACGGCCCCTCCTCCCTGCCGGTTGCCGCTCCTGCCTCCTGGCTGCACCTTCCTCCCCATTCCCTATTTAATGGCAGACGCTGCATGGTCATGCAGCGGACGCGCGATTCGGGTGAGCTGCTGGAGTGCCAATGGCAAGCCTGTCTGCGTCTGTCCGCTACCCGACCGCGACCAGCGCCAGAACCCATGGATCTCCCACCACTCCCCGCTATGACCCAGCCACCCTCCTCACACTCAACCCAGGAAGAAACAAGAACTGCAAGCTGGCCACGCCAAACTTCACCAACGGTCAGTTTTCCTGCTGCCAGACCTTCACCTCCGATCACAACCCCCGGGACGCCACCCGCATGACGAACACCAACTCCTACGGCACCATAAATTGCATCTTCCTCAACGTGCGCTCCCTGCACAGACATCCCGTAGAGATCTGGGACCTTCGACACCCTCTCGCCAGACGTCGCTTTCTTCACAGAAACTTGGACCAACACCTCCTCTACCCCGGACATCGCCACCGCCATCTCCAACGGATACAAGATCCAGAGGAAGGACCGCCCACACCACCCAGGAGGGGGACTCGCCATCGTACACAAGAGCTCCTTCTGACTCTCCACCTCCAGCACGAGTAACTCATTTTTACTCTCCAACACCGAACACCGAACACTTCCAGATCCAGACCAGCCACCAAACCACGCTCTGAGGCACCCTCGCCTACCGACCCCTCTGGGCCTCGTGCCTCCTTCACCACCACCATTGTCAACCTCATTGCACCCCACGCCATTGCCTCCAAGGACTACACTCATCTGGGACCTGAACTTCCACCTCGACTACCACAACAACCCTGACTCCACCACTCTCCTAGACAACCTTGCCAACATCGGACTGACGCAGCTTGTCACCACCCCCACCTACAAGGAAGGACACACCCTCGACCACATCTTCGCAGGAGGGAACGTGGTCTGCTTCATCCACACCTTGGAACATTCCTGGACAGACCACCACTGCGTACACTTCACCTTCAACACCACCACGATGCACCTGCCTACGCCGAGCCCACCACGAAGACAATTGGGCAAAGTCACAGAAGACCTCCTCCACCACACCCTCATCCATAAAACTGCAACCATCACAACCAACGCCAACTCTGCAGCCAAGAATCTCCAGCTGTGCAGACAAGCTCCACAAACCCGACAGACAGCACAATCTGAAGGCCCCGATTCACCACCGACCTCCAAGAAGCAAGACGCTCCTGCAGGAGTCTCGAAAAATGATGGAGAAACAGCAAAGCCACCGAAGACCAGACCTCCTACAAAAACGCCATGACAGAATACCACCAACGCATAAGAGTCACTAAAAGGACCTTCATCGGGAGCAGAATCCTTACCAATTCCAGCAACCTGAAGGAACTCTTCAACAATTCACCTAGCGAAACCACAGACGTCACACACTCACAGGACCTCTGCAACAAACTCAGCACCTACTTCCACACCAAGATCAAGACCCTCTATGATGTCAGCGAGCAAACCCCAGAAAGCGCCCCTTCAGCCGCCAGCTAGAACGACCTGCCCACCATCACCACCTGGACCACTGTCACCACCGAAGAGACCATCACGACCATGAGGAGCACCCACTCAGGAGCCCCCACGGACCCCTGCCCGCCACACATCTTCCACAGAGCTGCTGCCGCCATAGCGCCCGAACTCCGCCACATCATCAACACCACTTTCAAAACTGGCACCTTTCTCGACAACTGGAAACAGGCGGAGGTCATGCCCCTCCTCAAGAAACCTCCCGCCGACCCGACGGACCTGAAGAACCACCGCCCCATCTCTCTCATCTCTTTTCCAGCCAAGGCCACTGGGAACATCATCATTGCCCAGCTTACCACCTTCATTGAAGAAAACAACATCCTGGACTCTTCCCAGTTCGGATTTCAAAGAAACTACAGTACTGAGACCTCCCTCCTTGCCGCCACAGACGACATCCACGCGCTCCTCGACCAGGGCCACACCGCAGCTCTCACCCTACTAGACTAGACTTCTCCACAGCCTTCCACACGGTCTCCCACCGCACTCTCGCTGCCAAACTCCACTACGCCGGAATAGGAGGAGCCACCCTCAACTTGATCCGCTTCTTCCTCCCCCCCCTTTCCTCTCCGAACCCACTGAGATCAACTGCCGAGTACCCTAGGGATCATCGCTTGGCCCCACGCTCTTCAACATCTACATGGCCCCCCTCACCGCCATCATCAGACAGCACGGACTCAGCATAGTATCCTATGCACACGACACCCAGCTCATCCTCTCCCTCAAGAAGGACCATGAAGCAAGCAGACTCAGCTTCCAGGAAGGAATGAAGGACATGGCAGCCTGGATGAGCAGCAGCTGCCTCAAGCTCAACTCGGACAATACAGAGGTCCTCCCCGCTGGATCATTTCCCGCGGCTTGGGACAACACCTGGTGGCCACCTGCCTTCAGAAACCCACCCACACACACGGACCATGCCTGAAACCACGGCATCATCCTCAACATTTCCCTCGCCATGACTGCCAGATCAACGCCGTCGCCTCCACCTGTTTCAACTCCCTCCGCATGCTCTGCAAAACCTTCAAGTGGGTGCCCCCCGAAGCCAGAACGACCGTCACCCATGCACTCATTACCAGCAGACTGGACTAGAGGAACGCCCTCGGCACTGGAATCAACATATCCCTGCTACACAGACACCAGACCATCAAGAACAGCGTAGCCAGACCCATCCTCGGCACCACCTCCCACCTACGAGACCTCTACTGGCTCCCCGTCTAGAAGCGAGTAACCTTCAACCTACTCACCCATGCCTTCAAATCACTTCACAACATCGGACCCAAATACCTCAATGACAGTCTGCTTCTATGTACCCAAAAGAAAGGTCCGCTTATCCGATATCGCTCTGGCAGAAACCCTGTGCATCTGCAGATATAGAGAGGGTGGAAGAGCCTTCTCCTACGTTGCTGCCAAGGCCTGAAACGTACTCCCAGTCGACATCACACGCTCCCCCCACCCCCCGCACACCTTCAGAAGGAGCCTAAAGACCTGGCTCTTTGGCTAATCCCGGAGCTGCAACATCCCCTCCCCCAGCGTCTTGAGACCGTCACAGGTGAGTAGTACGCTTTAAAATTCCCTGATTGATATAACGTCACGTCCTCCTATGCCACACATACTTCCCATGAGCGTCTCTTGTCTTGCTTTTTAATGTTTCTGAGTATCTCACAATACCTTCCCTTCCTCCTTGTTGTCTTACCTCCATATTTTTTTATGTCATCCACCCCATGACAACGAATTTATTCCATACAGCCTCCGCCCATCCTTCTTTACTGTCCTTTGCCCCTTTCCTCTGCTTTTACCTTAATCTGGCCTTTTCTGTCTCAGCCCAACAGCACATTCTTGTTAAGACTCTTTTCTTTCTACAGTCTTCTCTTCATACTCCTCTTGTATTGCCCTCCCTCACTGGCACCTTTTCTCCTTTCTTTCTTCTTTTACTGGTCCTAGCTCTCCAGCCTCAACATTGCCCGCCTCTGGCCTTCTCTTTCATGGCACTGCCTCCCTTATCAACTCATTTCCTGCACAAAGTTACACTTGCCTCACATTTTCTGCTTTTGCACTTCTACAACTCTTCATTTACTGTCCTTCCTTGACCTTCCTGCCCTCCTCCTTCACTGTGGCATCACATCCTCACCCCATCTTCTGTTGCTTTCCTTACCTCTTCATCTGCTCCATCCCCACCACATCGCCACCTCCTTTCCCACTCTCTGCTCTTCTTCATCTTGCTCTGTAGCACCCCTTACTCATCCTTAGCTGTCTCAACAACCGATCACCTTTTCCTTCGCTCCGTCAACTTTCATTTGTCTATCTCTTCACTGCACCACCCTCACCTCCCCTTCACTGACTTTTGTTGCCCCATATCTCCTACTTGACTGCCCTGTGTCCACCCTCATCTTCTACTTAACAGGCCCAGCTTTTCACTTTCTTCTTCCCAGCCCCTTGCCCACTATCAACACCTTCTTCTCTGCCCCCAAATTACCCTTGCATCCTCCATCACTGCCCTGTGTCATCCTCAGCTTCTACCTCACAGGCCCTGCCTTTCTTCACTTCTTCCTTCACTGCCACCTGCTCACCCTTATCTCCTCCTTCACTGCCCCTGCGAGAGCGCCATATAAAGTGAATTTTGTAGAGGTGCACCATATGTACAAGTAGTCAGCACCCGGATATATAGAGGAACTTTAATCATGTTTAGATGCGATATATGACAAAGCATTTGAATGAATTGACATCTGAAAACGTACAGAACTAGCGTTACAAGGTGCAATTCCATGCTTACTGCAATGTAGAAGTGTTTTGAAATTAAATCTTTCATCAATGATAGAAGTGTTTAATGGATTAATAATGTGCCTTTGGATGAACTATTTACAACAAGGGGTGGTGAGGGACAGAGTCTCTGAATTAAGCAGAATACTCTCACCCAGTCAAGAGATCAGGGCTAGATCCAACACCGTTTTTTAGCTCATTGCACCATCCCAGTTTCAGAACCTGGCTGTATGCAAATTAGTCTGTTCCTGTCCCAGTGCATGATGGGAACAGGGCAAACCAAACTACAAAAGCCAATTCTTACACTGGGAAGGAAACAAGCTTCCGGGGACCGGTTTCTGGCATTACAGCCGTCTTCGGCCCGGCTTGCTTGAATCCTGATGGTGTAATGAGCAAGGGACTCATGTCTGAGTATACCCTTCCACGCTTAGGGTGGACAAAATTATTTACAACAAGGGGTGGTGAGGGACAGAGTCTCTGAATTAAGCAGAATACTCTCACCCAGTCAAGAGATCAGGGCTAGATCCAACACGGTAAGCTTGTTTCCTTCCCAGTGTAAGAATTGGCTTTTGTAGTCTGGTCTGCCCTGTTCCCATGATGCACTGGGCCAGGGACAGACTAATTTGCATACAGCCAGGTTCTGAAACTGGGATGGTGCAATGAGCTAAAAAACGGTGTTGGATCTAGCCCTGATCTCTTGACTGGGTGAGAGTATTCTGCTTAATTCAGAGACTCTGTCCATCACCACCCCTTGTTGTAAATATTTTTGTCCACCCTAAGCGTGGAAGGGTATACTCAGATGTGAGTCCCTTGCTCATTGCACCATCAGGATTCAAGCAAGCCGGGCCGAAGACGGCTGAAATGCCAGAAACCGGTCCCCGGAAGCTTGTTTCCTTCCCAGTGTAAGAATTGGCTTTTGTAGTCTGGTCTGCCCTGTTCCCATGATGCACTGGGCCAGGGACAGACTAATTTGCATACAGCCAGGTTCTGAAACTGGGATGGTCCAATGAGCTAAAAAAACGGTGTTGGATCTAGCCCTGATCTCTTGACTGGGTGAGAGTATTCTGCTTAATTCAGAGACTCTGTCCATCACCACCCCTTGTTGTAAATATTTTTGTCCACCCTAAGCGTGGAAGGGTATACTCAGACATGAGTCCCTTGCTCATTGCACCATCAGGATTCAAGCAAGCCGGGCCGAAGACGGCTGAAATGCCAGAAACCGGTCCCCGGAAGCTTGTTTCCTTCCCAGTGTAAGAATTGGCTTTTGTAGTCTGGTCTGCCCTGTTCCCATGATGCACTGGGCCAGGGACAGACTAATTTGCATACAGCCAGGTTCTGAAACTGGGATGGTGCAATGAGCTAAAAAACGGTGTTGGATCTAGCCCTGATCTCTTGACTGGGTGAGAGTATTCTGCTTAATTCAGAGACTCTGTCCATCACCACCCCTTGTTGTAAATATTTTTGTCCACCCTAAGCGTGGAAGGGTATACTCAGATGTGAGTCCCTTGCTCATTGCACCATCAGGATTCAAGCAAGCCGGGCCGAAGACGGCTGAAATGCCAGAAACCGGTCCCCGGAAGCTTGTTTCCTTCCCAGTGTAAGAATTGGCTTTTGTAGTCTGGTCTGCCCTGTTCCCATGATGCACTGGGCCAGGGACAGACTAATTTGCATACAGCCAGGTTCTGAAACTGGGATGGTGCAATGAGCTAAAAAACGGTGTTGGATCTAGCCCTGATCTCTTGACTGGGTGAGAGTATTCTGCTTAATTCAGAGACTCTGTCCATCACCACCCCTTGTTGTAAATATTTTTGGATGAACTATAGCAAAATGTATAATCATGCTTTATGTACTAGATAATTAGTTTAAGATTAGAGCAAATGCTTTTGTCGTTAAGGTGGTTGGAGGCCTAAGTGAACCAAGAAAGTGCTAATGTAAAGCGTGGGGCCTATAACCAGCAGAGGCCTAGTAAATGGAAATGGCGCAGGCCTGTATGAAAATGTCTTGCTTAAAACACATAAACGATAGAAATACTTATGAAAGACCTTTTAGAATTGTTGCAACATTTGTAGACTGTGAGTTATGTGCGTATTTCTTTGCAGGCGCCTCATCAAGCAGATAGTAGAGTAGAAGGGCCCATTGTGTATAAGCGTTAGGATGCTAGACTCAGACATGGAGGAGTAGACTGGGAATTTACAGAAGCAACTTGAAAGGATGAAGAGCCTGAGACCCAAGGACGTCTGAACGGACAAGGATGGACTCATGCCATGTGGAAATTTACAGAATCCAACACCTTCTTGAGGGGCGTACCAGGAGGCGTGACGTTAACATTGTGGGGTTTGGTATTAGGGACAGTGCCCCGAGAGTGGAGGCAGAGCAGACGAGCTGAGGAGCTAGAGAGAGCGGTCAGATGGGCAAAGGGCATAGATGCAAGTCAAGAATGATAGTCTAAGAGAATGTGGGCGAACTTCACCTGGAAGTCACCACGGCTGACACCTTTTGGATAGGACTGGCGGTTGTTGAGTAGGGATGCCATCTAGTATAGAGTAGGGACAGACTAACCTGAATTTATGTCTATTATCCTGATGAGTACCAGAACTCAAGTGATAGCAATTTTGTTTAGCCTGATGGTCCTGGAATTAATTCTCGTTCTGTTCATTAGCCGACTGAGACTTTTCCGTAGGATTATGTTTGTATTAGTACCTGTTTATCTGTTGAACCTCTTGCTGAGGTGCCTGTATCTCCAGTTATTTTTGGTTATGTAATAAACCTTCTAAATTCAGTCTTTAGTCAGTGGTTCTTTGGGGAAAGCAATTGGGTATTTTGAATTTGATCTGTTTAGTGTCAACTAGGTTGCTTTATTCACTCCATGACAGGAAAAAAGGTCCAGTCGACCTGTGATGGGATTCTAGAGAATGGGAAGCAGACTCTAGAGGTGAAATCCCGCCGTACCAATTGGTAGCAGAGTAGGATGGTTATCTTCGGAGTGAGGGTAAGCTAGAAGTAGGTTGAGATTTCCCTGAGGCCCATAGAACCCAAGCATGAGTGTCCAGAAAATCGCGGATGGCGTTCCATGGAATCTGACGGAGAGTAACAGTGCGGCAGACAGCAGCAGCTCGGAGGAGAGTGAGTATGAAAAGGGTCATGCGTTGTTAGATTGTGGTGTCATGTTGTATTGTATGTGTATTGTCTTGCGGAGTTGAATGTCTGTAGTGTGAAAGAGGACAGGTTGGGAGCGCGCGCAACCGGTGAAAATCTTAAGCTCAAGGGCAGTTTAAGTGGTTCGGGTGTATCGAACACCCAAAGTAATTGTCGACCATTGGGAAAGGGGGTCATGAGGTACCATTGATCGCCCACAGGACCGAGATAGGGGGAACGTGTGTGTGAGTGTGTGGGTAACAGACGCTAGTCGGAAGTTACCGTGAACTTGTAACCTATCAGAGTGGCGAGTGTCCGGTCGTTCGCGGACAGACATTTGCCAGTTGGTGACAATTACAGTTAGACTGTGGCCGTACAGTCAGGGAAGTGGTTGCTTGGTCGGAAGTAATCATTTTCAGTGTATGATTGGGACGCATGAGAGACCGCGAGAAGAACGGAAAGTATAGGGGGAACTGCTGCGAAACGGAGGCGAGTGACGTCAGAAGGGGCCGCGCTGTGATAGGGCGGTTAGTGTGAAGCCGCGCTGTGATAGGGCGGTTGGCGTGAAGCCGCGCTGGGATTGGTGGATTGTCATCAGGAAGTACAGCGAGTGTTGTAAACAAGGAAACGTGTTGTTTTAATTATGAAATGTTTTAAGGTATTGCGAAAATGGTTCAAAAGAGAAAACAGGATAGAACCTCGGGGTGGGGAGGAGGCTCCACCCGAGGATACTCCAGCTTACTACATGGCAACGAATGTTGGGTTGCATACCATATTGTGGCTCGATAATTGGTGTAAGATGACAGATGGAAACGAGGTATTGACTTTTCCTAAATATGGAACGTTTAGACTAGAAGTGTTATACCAATTGAAAGCGATTATGGCTGCATTGCGACCTTTGCCCAGACCAACACAGTTCGAAGCACTAAATGCATGGATAAGGGCAGCCCACGACAGGAACAGAGATAGGAGACAAGAGAGAGTGAAACGCTCGGTAAGGGCGGTTCAAGATGCGAGATGGGATGCCATGGAAAAGAGATGGAGGGTACAGACCATTGTAGGGGATAGGTTGTATCCGTTGCTGGAAAGTGCAGGCGAGGGACAGAAAAAGAGTACGGAGGATGAGGAAAGCGAGACAGACGACAGCCTGATAGAGAGGCTGTTGTCAGAAAGGCCACCCCCATACAACCCAGAGTTGCAGGGAACGCAAGCACCGGGAAGCACCAGTAGGGGAAGGCGGGGGTCCAATGGAGAACGGATGGGAAACCCCAGGGGAAAAGTTTACCCCAGAAAAGGGAGAAAGGGCACCCCCACCCTCCCCAGTGTCGAGAGTAGTGGGACGGTTCACAGTACAAAAAATTAGGGTAGAAGAAGGTGTCCATTCCCAGAAATTGCCAGATGCCCTGACGGTACCCGTTACCATAGGTCCTATAGTATCAGTGTACAATCCAGAACAGACCCAAGGTGGGAGTCCACCAAAGATGGGGAGCGAGAGGAGTGCTAGAGAAAGTAGAACTGATACGGCAGATGGGTGGAAGACATTACCCAGACCGGTAGAACGGAGCACCCCTTTGGTGGCATCGGCAGACTCCTCAGAGGAGAAAAGAGGTTGGAGGGATTCGATGGATTTGAGAGGACCAAGGCCGAGGTCGATGAGGGAGATAAGGCCAGATTTGAGAAATTGGGAAACAATTGTGGACACCCAGAGCGACAGAGCAAGGAATGTGTTTGGGTCAGAGAACGAAGAGAATAGGATGGGTTCTCACTGTGCAGCTAGCGAAAGCAGGCAGGAGTGGGAAAACGGAGGTGTGGGGAGCAGGGACACGTCTCATCATTCCTCCGGAGATAGGCGACAGGAGTGGGACTGTAAGAGTTGCGAAGGTAGAAGGGTTCCTCCTAATACACCTGTGGAGAACAGGAGAGGGAGTCAGGAAGGTGGCGGAAGGGACTCTAAGGAAACCTCTAGCCAAGGCACATTGAGAGCGGCAATAAAGGCAAGGAGGTTAGATGTGCTGAGATTAAAATCAGAAGTAGAGGAAATAGTGGAAGGTACACTGCCCCTAGAAAGGATTGAACTTTACAAACCAGATGAGATGTTGTTTGTGGCAAAAGATGTTACTCGGAAGGCCAGGACAGCTCATGAGAAACTTTCTGAATTGGCAAACAAGTATGTGGTAGACTTGACAAAAACGAAAGCCCTACAGGGAGGCCACAGATACAGTATTCAGATCAAGATCTAGAAGAAAAGAGGGTGATCGGATTAAAAACCCATATTAGGGAACTGATAATGGGAATCCGGACATGGTCCCAGTTGGACAAATGGGAGGAAAGGTGGTCAAAGAAAAAGACAGTCAGGCGGAGTGTAATCGAGACATCCCCGGGAGGAGGGTTGATGCACGCTGAAGCGTACCTCTTGCGGGAGGTGGCTCATGGGGGATATGTACATGTACCCTGGAGCAGGGGAGACCTGGCTGCTTTTACGAACACATTCCCAAAGTTGAGAGAGAGTCCAGTGGAATGGTACAAGCAGGTAGAGAGGTTTGTTAAAATCTCTAAGGTGCTGTGGATTGATTTGAACACACTGTTTGATATTGTGGTTCCAAGTGATTTATGGATAGCATGCAAAGTCAGTGTCGAATGGCCCACTGCGGAGCCAGAGAGAGATAGTGCCACAAATGGACCGTCACCTAGGGTGATGGCAAAGTACGAGCAGGCGATCACGTGGCTAAAAACTAAAGTACCCCCACAAGACATCGATTGGGTAAAGATGGACCGTACAAGGCAGGAACCAAAAGAGACGGTGCATGAATTTTATGAGAGGCTGTTGCTGATTTTCAAGCAATACAGCGGATTAGATGTGATGGATCCGAAGGATATGGGACAGTTCGTATCCAAGTTTGTGCTGGGATTGAGGCCTGATATCTGCCTTATGATTCAGCAGCATTTGATTTGTTGGCAAAACAAACCTCTAGACGAGATTTTGAGATATGCGAGGTATTGCAGTGATGAGATAGACTCGAAGACAAAGAAGCTTAAGGATAAACTAATGTTAGTCCAGATGCAAGCAGGAGGACAGGGTCAGTCTGGAAATGGCACCATGGGAAGGAGATCAGGGGGGCAGAAGAAAGACGGGGAAGAAGGTCCGAGACCTAGGGTAGACATAGAGGCCCTGAAGAAGACGACCAGGTGTCATCTATGTCACGAGGTCGGGCATTGGAGACGCGAGTGTCCCCATAACCCAGACAATCAGGTACAGGAGCAGGAGGAGGAGGAAGTCCAAGCCCCTCCGGCACGGAAGGTGACAGTGCCTAAGCCTCAGATGATGAAAGGGGGGTCTTCAGCCCCTAGAGCTCAGGTTCCCCAGCCACCAAAGATTTCCGCAGGGAACAAGGTATACCACCAGATGCCTTTCATAGTCGAAGGGGATGAGTGCTATTACTTTGACCCAGTGACAGGTCGGTACCAGGATGGGGAGGAGGGTTGTACCCTTGGAGCAGTACTGGAGGTAGATCAGAGAGGACCGTTTGTGGAGGCAGATGTAGATGGACATCCCACCACCTTCTTGGTTGACACGGGCGCTTCTCGCTCCACTGTGCGGTCTGCGGTAGTTCCCAACTTACCCCTCTCAGGACAGACCATACAAGTGGTAGGAGTAGCAAACAGAAGAATGACAAACCCCCTGACTGAGCCGGTCCCTGTGAAGATGGAAGCTTTAGAGATCGACACCAGTTCGTGGTGTGTGATTCCAGTCCTGTGTGTCTGTTAGGAAGAGATCTTTTGTGTAAACTTAATTGCACCATCTATTGTATCCCAAAGGGAGTAGAATTGCAGACTAATGATGACGATGCTGATTTTAAGGTTGCAAATACGCAAGTGTGCATTGAATTGTACCCTGCCATAACTGTGAATGAACTCCCATGGGATTTGAGGGATTCAGTCTCGCCGGAGGTGTGGGACTTTACGGGAGAAGAGATTGGACTGATCAAAGGGGTAGAGCCTGTCCGAATCCAAGTGAGACCAAATGCTGAATTCCCGAGAACACCACAGTACAAATTGACCCCAGATACGCTTGCAGGTATAAAACCCGTGATTGAGTCCATGATTAGACAAGGGATCCTGAAGGAGGTTATGGGCAGTCCCTGTAACTCTCCGATAATGGGTCTGCAGAAGCCAAGTGGCAAATTCAGGATAGTGCAGGATTTACGAAAAATTAACAACATTGTCGTCCCATGCTGTCCAGTGGTACTGAATCCATCAGTGATACTGTTTCAGATACCGTTCCAAGCTGAATGGTTTTCTGTGATTGATTTGTGTCAAGCCTTCTTTTCCATCCCATTGCATGAAGAAAGCCAATTTCTTTTTGCGTTCAAAATAGAGAGTCGCGTTTTAACATGGTGTCGAATTCCTCAAGGGTATACAGAGAGTCCATCGATCTTTAATCAGTTGCTGAAAAGGAATTTGGAGAGTCTGGTACTGCCACAGAACTCAGTTCTCGTACAGTACATAGACGACCTCCTTGTTGCGTCAGACACCGAAGATGCATGTAGGATTGATACCATTGCCTTGCTGAACCATTTGGGAAGGAACGGACACAAGGTGTCCCCCAACAAGTTGCAGTACTGCCTGCAAGAAGTGCAGTATCTGGGACACAGAATAGAGCAGGGAAAGAGGAAGGTGTCACCTGACAGGATCGAAACAATCATGAGAATGAACGTGCCCTCGACCCAAAGAGAGGTTAGAATGTTCTTGGGCATGGTTAGCTACTGCAGACAATCGATTGTTAACTTTTCCCTGAAGGCGAAACCCTTGCAGAAACTGACGCACAAGGACGTGAGTGATCCGGTACCATGGGACTCAGACTGTATGATGGCTTTTCTTGAGCTGAGAGAGGACTTGTGTCGGGCTCCGGCTCTGGGAATGCCTGATTACAATAAATCATTTGCATTATTCTGCTGTGAAAGAGAGGGATGTGCATTGGCAGTTTTAGTGCAAGATCATGGAGGAGTCCGTAGACCAGTTGCATACTTTTCGGCTACCCTAGATCCAGTAGCCGCAGCGTTGCCCGGATGTCTCAAATCCGTTGCTGCAACAGGTGTCAGCATTGAAAGATGCGAAAGTATAGTGATGGGATATCCACTGACAGTGCATGTACCGCATTCTGTGGAATTGCTGATGACCAGGACGCAGCACCTGACCAACAATAGGCTCACACGCTACGAGCAGGTTATACTTGCTGCGGAGAATGTGACTCTCAGGAGGTGCTCTGTTTTGAATCCTGCTACCTTGTTGCCATTACCAAATGATATAGATGATGATTGGGAAGACCATGATTGTCTTGATGTAACTGAACTGTGTACCAAACCTAGGCCGGATATTGTTGATGTGCCGTTGACAGACCCAGACGAAATTTACTTTGTCGACGGCTCATGCATAAGAGACAATACTGGTCAGCTGAGAGCAGCGTTTGCTGTTTGTACCATTTCTGGAGTAATTGAAGCAGCCTGCTTGGAAGGAGCACACTCCGCGCAGGTGGCTGAGATAGTTGCATTGACGTGTGCCTGTTTGGCAGCCAATGGGATTCGAATCACTATCTTCACTGACAGCCAATATGGATTTGGGGTGGTTCATGACTTCGGTCAGTTGTGGTCTCAGAGGGGTTACATGACATCATCGGGCTCCCCAATCAGAAATGGCAAATTCATCAGGTTATTGCTGGAGGCTTTGCAGGGTCCTGCAGCAATAGCAGTGGTAAAATGTACGGCTCATACCAGAGGAAGTGACTTTGTGGCAATGGGAAATAAATATGCTGATGAAGTTGCACGCTATTGTGCGGAGCAAGGATATTCTTTTACTGAACAAAGCATTGAAGGACCAAGGGAAAGGACTGAACTAAGCATGATGCTTGAGATGGCAGATACATGGGAAGAGCTGAGAGACATGCAAGGACAAGCGTCGGAATATGAGAAAAGAGTGTGGACATTGGCTGGGTGTGTCAAGGGAGACTTGGACATGTGGGTTTCTGCTGATGGAAGAGCTGTGCTGCCCAATGAATTGGTGAGCGCAATGGCACGACAGATGCATGGTCCTGTGCATCTGGGGAGGGATGCGATGTGTCGTGTGTTCAGGCAGACATGGTTCAACCCAAAGTTTAGACAGGCTGCAGAAGCAGTGTGCCAGAGGTGTGTAACATGTCAACAGATAAATGTGGGAAAAAGAACACCAGTTACACTGAGTCACATTGGAAGGTCCGGCGGACCTTTCTACAGGATGCAAATAGATTTCATTGAAATGCCGAGGTGCAATAGCCTTAGGTATGTCCTGGTGATTGTGTGTGTGTTTTCTAGATGGGTTGAGGCATATCCCACTCGTAGGTGCGATACACTCACGGTAGCCAAACTATTGCTGAGGGAATTGGTGCCACGATTCAGGGTCCCGACCTCTCTGGAATCAGACCGAGGAAAACATTTTAATAGTGAAGTTGTGAAGATGCTTTGCACTGCTCTGAACATTGATCAAAGACTGCATTGTAGCTACCGTCCAGAGGCGTCTGGCATTGTAGAACAGATAAATGGGACTTTGAAAGCCCGAATGGCAAAGGTGTGTTCATCTACATCCCTGAAGTGGCCCAATGCACTGCCGTTGGTACTAATGAGTATGTGTAGTACCCCAGATAGGAGGACAGGGCTCTCACCTCACGAAATATTGATGGGGAGGGCTATGAGATTGCCATCGATTCCTACGACTGCTTTGCTGAATATCACAGATTATGTCATTCTTGACTATTGCAGAGGACTTTCTGATGTCATGCGTTCTGTGTCCCTTCAGGTGCAGGCTGCTGAAATTCCGGCTTCTAGCGACCTTTGTCACGACCTGTGTCCAGGAGACTGGGTCTTTGTGAGAAAACACGTCAGGAAAAACTGCCTGGATGTGCGTTGGAGAGGTCCGTTCCAGGTTATCCTAATAACCACGACATCTGTGAAAGTTGGTGGACTGCCGAATTGGGTCCATGCTTCTCACACCCGACAAGCTCCAGCACCCGCGGAAGGAACAGCTTCCCGTCAGAGACGAAAACAATAACGAAGAAGAAGATCCGGGTGAGGGGACAAGTCAAGCTGTGGAGGTGCCAGTGGAAGTTGGGGTTTCCCCGAGTCAGGCTGTCTATGATCACGACGACAGTGACACCGAATCTGCCCAAGAAGAGGGAAGTGGCGGAGACGGTGATCTGAGTGCAGAAGAGCCTGAGAGTGGGGACGAGCAGGGTGTGCAAACGAGAAGCAGACGAGCAAGAGGTGCAGAAGCTCATTGGCCTGAGAGACAGAGGCGAAGAAATGTGAGACTGGCTTCTGAAAGAGAATTTGCCCCTGTGTCCGAAGAATCTGATCTGGAAGGGGAAGAAGGAGGAGCTGAGCAAGGGGGTCTGAGAAGGTCAAGGAGAGTGCGAGTACCTTGTGGAAGATACGCTACTCCAGAGTGGACCTACCCTTTCGCAAATGCTAGGGCTACCAATGCCAGGAGTACTGAGGTCCGGGAGGGTGAGGACAGTGACGGTGATCAGCACAATCCCCAATGTTAAGCTGGAAGTGATGTTGTTGGTACCTGGACTTGAAATTGAAGGTATATGACACTCACTATTCCTAATCCCCCTCTCCTGAGAAAGATACGTGATTTACTCCTGGATAGACTGATTTTCCCTACCTTTGTCCCGGATATGCCAGTCTATGATGAAGTTGTGCTCCGCATGGAACTTTTAGATTATGTGTTGCAGGCAATCGGATCAAGTATAATCATCGACTATTTAGAACTTTGAACTTTGAATTTTGAATTTTGAACTTTGCTTGAACTTCGAATTGCTTGAAAGACTTTTGAAAAGACTTTGTCAATAGCTGTTAACTTAACCTAGAGGCAAGTGGAAGAAGAACAAATTTAGGGACTTTCCACAGAGGACGGAGAAGGGTTAAGGCTGTCTGTTGATTGAAACAAAAGAAGAACTGAAACAGGATTTTCAAGCTGCCAGATGTGGTGCAGGAAACTCGAATAGCAGAGAAAGAGACTTTGGGTGCTTTCCGAGAACGAACTGCTTTGTGCTGAGACCATGGCGCCTGGGAACCCGAATCGTAGAGCCAAGTGCATAGTAGGCACTCTTTTAGCTGGAGTGATTCTCCTTATAGTTATAGTAGTTTCCGTTTCCTATTTTGCACCACACAAACAAGTAGAGAAGGAGGGGGGGACCTCGACACCCGCTACCCCTAGCCAGAAGGAAGAAAGAGAAAGAAGAGAGAAGGCCTTGCTGGCTGCAGAAAGTCGTAGGTTACATACAGATCTGTCGAAAGGAAATTTTGGACAGAATGCATATGCAAAGCTGTTGTATGAATATATTGACGCGATGGATGCAAAAGACTGTTATGTGTGTATGCAATTGCCAGCTTCAGTAGATACCATCACCTTCCATTGACATATGGGATATCTTGTAGTTTGCTGATTAGTATCCTATATGGGCGAAATCACTTTGAATATTTCTTTTCAAATTATGATGCTGTGTTGCCAGAAGTCCCGAATTACAAGCATTTGAACAAGTGGGACTATTATAAGTCAGAGGACAGACTTGGATATTTTTTCATTCCCACTCAAGAGCTAGACACCCCATATGCACACCGACACAACTTGACCTGTTCACTATCCGAGATAGAGAAAAAGTTCATTGAGCAGGTGGAAGATAGGTACACAAAGCAAAAGAAGTTGCGAGATTCAGGTCAAGGCAAGGTAGATTGGACCGAAGAAGAGAAACAGCATAAGTCGAGAGGGAGTTATGGTCCAATAGCTCTAGATGTAGTACAGAAAGGAAACTTATGTCTTCATCGACCACAGACGTATTATGAAAATGTGTACGTGGGTCAGACTACGTGTGACCACACCTTCACATTAGAGTATTATACGAAGGACTTCCTGAAGAGCGTGGTTCAGGTGATTCCTACTGTGTATTTTGTCTGCGGAAGGAATGCGTATGTGAGATTGCCAGAGAAGTGGTATGGAACGTGTTACCTGGCAATTATCTTTCCCAAAATTTACCACACTGAGGATTTTGCTCTCTTAGAGGGAGGGTCCCAGAGAAGGGTGAAGCGGGGGGAGAGTGCTGGAGCAATAATTGGAGACGTGTTTGGGGCAGCGATACCCATGCTAGGAGTCATTTTGTCTGCGGAAGGAATGCGTATGTGAGATTGCCAGAGAAGTGGTATGGAACGTGTTACCTGGCAATTATCTTTCCCAAAATTTACCACACTGAGGATTTTGCTCTCTTAGAGGGAGGGTCCCAGAGGAGCGTGAAGCGGGGGGAGAGTGCTGGAGCAATAATTGGAGACGTGTTTGGGGCAGCGATACCCATGCTAGGAGTCATTTTAAATGACATCAAGATAAGGCGGTTAGCAACTGTCGTAGATGAACTGTCAATGAGTACAGCCAAGTCATTGGTGCTGGTGGAGGGCGAGATGTTGTCTATAAGGACAATGGTTTTACAGAACCGTCTTGCTCTAGACGTCATCCTAGCAAAAGAGGGCGGAGTCTGTAAACGTTTGAAGGTTCAGGAATGTTGCACTTATATACCAGACAACTCTAAGGATCTGGAGACATATATTTCCAACATTACTGCAATCCATTATGAGATTGAGGATTTGACCCAAGAGAATACATGGGAGACCGTTGGTAAGGGATTTGGAAAGGTTGGAAACTGGTTTGCTAACCTAGGGAAGGGTTTCCTGGGATTTGTACTGAAACCCCTCATTATAGCAGTGGCATGTGTGATTGCTTTGTGGGGGCTAGTGAGGTTGTACAAATGGTACAAATCGAACAGATTGGCGAGATCAATGAGAGCGCAAGAGATGCGAATGGAAAGGATGCAAGACAGTCAATACCGCAGTTTGAGAGCATTGGAGATGCTCAAGCGAGGGAACATGGCCATAAGCTCCGTTTAGTTCAGTTCTTACCCTGAGTATGATGTGTGGGTGGTGATGACACAGGTCATCAAAGGGGGGAACTGAGAGAGCGCCATATAAAGTGAATTTTGTAGAGGTGCACCATATGTACAAGTAGTCAGCACCCGGATATATAGAGGACCTTTAATCATGTTTAGATGTGATATATGAAAGCATTTGAATGAATTGACATCTGAAAACGTACAGAACTAGCGTTACAAGGTGCAATTCCATGCTTACTGCAATGTAGAAGTGTTTTGAAATGAAATCTTTCATTAATGATAGAAGTGTTTAATGGATTAATAATGTGCCTTTGGATGAACTATAGCAAAATGTATAATCATGCTTTATGTACTAGATAATTAGTTTAAGATTAGAGCAAATGCTTTTGTCGTTAAGGTTGGAGGCCTAAGTGAACCAAGAAAGTGCTAATGTAAAGCGTGGGGCCTATAACCAGCAGAGGCCTAGTAAATGGAAATGGCGCATGCCTGTATGAAAATGTCTTGCTTAAAACACATAAACGATAGAAATACTTATGAAAGACCTTTTAGAATTGTTGCAACATTTGTAGACTGTTAGTTATGTGCGTATTTCTTTGCAGGCGCCTCATCAAGCAGATAGTAGAGTAGAAGGGCCCATTGTGTATAAGCGTTAGGATGCTAGACTCAGACATGGAGGAGTAGACTGGGAATTTACAGAAGCAACTTGAAAGGATGAAGAGCCTGAGACCCAAGGACGTCTGAACGGACAAGGATGGACTCATGCCATGTGGAAATTTACAGAATCCAACACCTTCTTGAGGGGCGTACCAGGAGGCATGACGTTAACATTGTGGGGTTTGGTATTAGGGACAGTGCCCCGAGAGTGAAGGCAGAGCAGACGAGCTAGAGAGAGCGGTCAGATGGGCAAAGGGCATAGATGCAAGTCAAGAATGATAGTCTAAGAGAATGTGGGCAAACTTCACCTGGAAGTCACCACGGCTGACACCTTTTGGATAGGACTGGCGGTTGTTGAGTAGGGATGCCATCTAGTATAGAGTAGGGACAGACTAACCTGAATTTATGTCTATTATCCTGATGAGTACCAGAACTCAAGTGATAGCAATTTTGTTTAGCCTGATGGTCCTGGAATTAATTCTCGTTCTGTTCATTAGCCGACAGAGACTTTTCCGTAGGATTATGTTTGTATTAGTACCTGTTTATCTGTTGAACCTCTTGCTGAGGTGCCTGTATCTCCAGTTATTTTTGGTTATGTAATAAACCTTCTAAATTCAGTCTTTAGTCAGTGGTTCTTTGGGGAAAGCAATTTGGTATTTTGAATTTGATCTGTTTAGTGTCAACTAGGTTGCTTTATTCACTCCATGACAGGTAAAAAGGTCCAGTCGACCTGTGATGGGATTCTAGAGAATGGGAAGCAGACTCTAGAGGTGAAATCCCGCCGTATCACCCCCAAAATACCCTCACGTGCTCCATCACTGCCCTGTGTCACCCTCAGCTTCTCCTTCACAGGCCCTGCCATTCTTACCTTCCTCCTGCACACCCTCAGCTCCGTCTCAGCCCAGCCTCTCCCTAAACTGCTCTCTGACCACAGTAACCTCCTCCTTTACTTCCATATGCCCGTCTCAATGGACATCTCCTTTACTGATACTTGCCATCCCTCACTAAGCCATACCCTACCTCATTCACAGTACCTTCATCCACTATCCTGTGCTCTCCCTCTGCACTATCCTCTTGCTTCCTCACTACCCCTTGCCCTCCTCCCTAACAGGCTCCAGCCCTCCATGCAGATCCTTGTCCTGTCCCACACCTACTTCACGGCCCCTGCCTTCCCACACCTCCTTATTAACCAAGCCCAGCAGATCATAACCTCATCCTTCACTTCCCAATCCTCACTCACCTCCTCTTAATTTTCCCTCTTCCCTCCCCCACTCCTCCTTTGCTGTCTTCTGCCCTTCACACCTCTTTTGCCAGTCCACCTCCCACACTTCACCCTGCTGCCTCCTGCTCTCCCTCTCCATCTCCCTTACCAGTACCCACCCTCCCTCTCAGCCAGCACCTTACTTTTGTGCTGGTCCCCTTTGGACAGGTGGGTGAGCATGGGGTTCAGCGTGCCGATGAACACTAAATGCCGTAGGTTCATGACAGACAGCCACACCAGGTGCCAGGCGAAGAGCCAGGAGCATGCGCAGCTCCGGAAGGAGGCCACCGGAGCCTCAGGTGCTGCTGCTGTGGATCGAAAAAGAAAACAAAGAGAGAACTACTTACAATGATGAGCAGAACTGAAGCACATCAGAGGCAAACCAGAGAAAAAAAGACACCTAGAAAATAGCATAGATGGCAACTGCTAATAAGCAGCGCTGCTTCACTGCAGGGAGGTGCTTCACTAGGTTACTGGTGACCATCTGCACCACCAACACGGAGTGAAACTCTGACCAAGGCATGTTGACAAACACAAGTGACTCCATGGGTAATAATTTAACAGCTTTCAGCAAATCAGCAAGTTGATGTTTCAGTCACATACATCAATATTGTGAACCATCATCAGGGCAAAGTGACAGTATTCTCCAAACAACTTACTGTTTTGGTATGGAGAGTATTGAAAGGAACGATGATTGGCTTGAATGGGTCCTAATGTCTTGGCTACACACGTTTGGCCCCAGAATGAACAATGGGGAGCCAGTTTGGGCTTTATTGGCCTCATATCTAATGTTATTTGAATAACACTCGATGACTGGCACATTTTCTTCTCTTTAAATGTTCACTTCACGTTTATTATCAGGATTTATACAGTTACCAAGTTGTTATAAATCAATTATATATAAGTTGCAATCTAAGGGCCGGATTAACAAAAGTAAACTATCATGTTTGTCCAAGTATACTCTTTTTGGGTAGTCACAAACGACTATTTAATAAAAGCTTTACGACTACGGAGACTCCACACTCGTGGCGGAGAACTCCGCATATAAAAAGCTAGGCCTGATCGGACGCGTAGAAATCAACCTGCTGACGTCTGCCCATCATTAAGGGGTCTGGCTCGCGCTGACGGCCTCGACTGCGGCAATAGAGACGGGAGAGAAGGGTGACGGCACCTTGACCACAAACGTCAATTGACGTGTAAGGTCCACTAACTGGGAGTCGGAGAGTGCATGAAGGCCGGATCCCCTAAGTGGTGGAGTGGCAGCTGGTGCCTCTTGTACATACCTCATGGGGTGCACATAAACCATACTGCAGCCTAGAGGAGGACAGTGAGGTAGCTTGACCATATTAGCGGCGCACAAGTTTAAGTCCATATGATATAAGAGTAGTGCGTGCCCGCCACCGATATGAGCTAACAAAGTAAGCAGCCCAGGAGCACCCCTCACCAAAGCACAGGAGGAACAGTACGGTTAGGTGGTGGGTCAGCTGTTGCCAGAATGACTGGGAAATACTTGCACAATATACTTGCTTTACACAGAATGTTTGGGTGGACTGCAAGACAAGCAATCGACAGGCAGGCACAAGAAAAAGGGGTTGGCGCCAAGAAATGGCCACCAATTTGGACCTAGTAGTTTGGAAACTGAAAACTCCATCTGGAAGCTAGAAGTCCACTACGAGAACAAAACAGCACGGACAGAGGTTTTGTACTCCATCTCAGGGTGGAATCATTGAAAAGGAGGATGCTGAGGTGAGATGATGTAACCTACACTCCCCCCGGAAAGTGGATTCGCAAATTCACATAGATAGAGACCCTGCATTATAGGTGTGCCCAATAATGCATAGCTAGCAGGTCCCAGGTGGACCAAGGGGTTTGCCCTCAAGATCTTATCTACAGCCACAACATGGTGTCTGGGAAACCCAGGAAAGTTTTCTGTGTAAGAGACATGCTAATCAAGTCATCAGTATCCAAGGCGGACTCACTTAGTGAGAAAGGGCCCTCACAGGGTTCACTTATAGCAGCAGAGCACCTCACTAAATCCATCACAGAGTTTCTCTTCATCAGCTTTCGAGTGGAGCTAATGGAAGTGAAACATGTTATGTTATCTGGGTACTCAATCGAGTGTCCTGGCACTGAAGACCTCGAGGCTGGGCTGACAAAAAGCTGACCAGGGTTTGAAAAATGTACTATTGCTGAAATAACCAAGTGCCTTTCTGAAGGTGAGAAGGTCCTGCCATCTGTCTGAGGACAAGAAGCAAACTATTCCAAAGTTGGGCGGCTTGCACCTGGAAGGAGTGTCTGCCTATTTGAGCGCGGGTGAACTTGGGGATAATTGCCTGCTGCAACGATGAGGATGTCAAAGTTCGACGTGGGCAGTAGAACTGGACTCTTTTCCTGATATTGAAAGCACCTGTACCATACCCTCAGAAAGGAACTTAGCAAAGTGAAACAGGAGCTTACAGATATCAGAACAAAGTGTCAGCATTAAAGGACTCTGGTGCAGCACACAAAGAAAAGGTAGAGTTGTTGAAACAAGAAATGAAAACACTGAAGGGCCATAACTAGGCCTCTAGGCTCAAGTGGAGGATTCAGAGATTTACTCCAGCGGGATAAACATAAGTGTAGGACTTGGTCCTTTTTGGCTAACGTCCCTAAACATTTTGCTTTCTCCCTGGACCTTTTTCTGACATAGTGTTGCCAACTTAGATGCTTTGGACACTTTTCCACCGCAAAAGAGTGTCAAGGTGCAAGTGTTCCCTGTATAAAGTGTACTGGTAATTAGTTGTCCATGATTGGTATACTTGCCTTGCTAAGTAAAGTCCCTAGTAAAGTGCACTGTGTGTGCAGGGCTGGTCATGCAACTGCTACTAGTGGGCCTGCAGCACTAATTGTGCCACCCACACAAGTAGCCTTAAAGAGGGATCTCAGGCCTGCCACTGCAGTGCCTGCGTGCGGTTTGTTAAACTGCTGTGTTGTTCTGTCAAGTCACTTGCCAGACCTTACCCTTAACTTACCCTTTCTGTGTACATCAGACACCCCTATGGTAGGTCTAGGGTACTCCCTGGACAGGGTGCAGTGCATGTGAAAGGTAGGACATGTACTAAGGTGTGTGTCATGTCCTGACAGTGAAATAAGATCCATATAGTTTTTCACTGTTGAAAGGCCATCTTGCCCATAGGATAGAATGGGAGGGCTTTATAATATATTTTCCAGCCTATGTTCCTAAGGGCTTAAGATGAAAAGGTGAAGTTAAGTATGCCTGAACTCACAATGTAACAACATATCTTTTTATGAAGGTGGTTTTTGCATTGTGTGTTCAGAAGCAACTCTTTTAGAAGTGGCTTAGTTTTTGTGCTCTAACATTTTTGTGTGTCTCTGCGTGACTGTGGATTGACTGTCTGGATTTGAAAGCGATAGGATCAGGGGAATGTCTTGACCCAAGGGAGGAGGTGAGACAGCCACAGGCTGACCTGCATCAGCAGTGTAGGGGGAGGAGAAGCCCTTAGAGGTAAAGAGGCCTGGGTTGCTGCTATAAAACAATTGGCTCATCTCCAGCGGTGATTGAGAATGCAGACCCCCACTAATCAATGGAAGAAAGGTGACACTGGCAGGAAGGCACCCAGAACTGGTTTCAACAGGGGTGAGTGCCCCCTGAAACACAAAGACTTCAAAGCCATTGAGGGGTATAACAATGAGAGATGAAACCCCTGTACTTTGGAGAATGGCTTGATCAAGTGTGAACAAGACTAGAGCTAAGGAAGAAACGACTGAAGGATAGGACTGATCCTTGCTGTGTGATCTGGGCTGGCCTGCAGTTTGCTCTTTAAACCAAGGAAAGGCTAAAGGGACTTTGCTGTGTGCTGTGTCCTGAAGTTAACTATCCCCGAGGGCCTGAGCTGAGCTGGCTCCCTGTTTGGAAACACAGGAACATAAAAGTTTCCACGAGAGTCTCAGCGGGGCTGTTTGAGTGTGCCTGTTGCAGTCTGAGACCCTCGTAAGAACTGCCTGTGATCGTGAGCGCCTGGTGTCTTAGTGAATCTCAGTGACGCTGTGTGCGTGTACTTAGTGCAGCACTGAGACCTTCAGGAGGTTCAGTCTGTGATCGGGGGCACCTGGAATCCAAGCAAGGATCAGCGACGCTGTGTGCGTGTCTTTGTGCAACCAGAACCCGTTGTGAGGATTGTCCAGTGATCGTGTGCACCGGAATCCAAGTGAGTCATCTATGCCGTCAGCGTGTGCATTGTGCACTGTGAGACTTTCGTGAGGATTTGCCTTGTTATTGTGTGCACCGGGATCAAAGTGAGTCTCATCGTCGCTGTGTGCGGGTGCGTTGTGCACCAGAGACTTTCGTGAGGATTTGCCGAGTTGTCGTGTGCACCGGAGTAAAGTGAGTCTCAGCGACGCTGTGCGTGAAACAAGCCCTGTGATGGATCAACCCTGTGATGGATCAAGCCCTGATCTTTTGACTAGGTAGGAGTGTTCTGCTTAATTCAGATGCTCTGTCCATCACCACCCCCTTTTATGAATCGTGTGATCTTCGTGCAGCCTGAGACCTGTGTGTGGAGTGTCCAGTGATCGTGCACCCGGAGTGAAGGAAGACTCTGCGACGCTGTGTGCATGTGCTTTGTGGCAACCTGAGATCTTCATAAGTGAAGCAGCCCCGACCGGCAGTCCCGGAGGAGCTGTGTTGCCGGCCCGAGCTGCCGTTGCCATTTCACAAATCTGCTTGGAGGACCAGCCTCTGGACGAGGAGAGTAGAGTAGGTTCGCGCCCCACAGGTAACGTGTGTCAACTACTGGGGCAGGGTGCGGGCTTGGAGGAAGATGCTCTCGCCCTCTCTCTCAGGTTGGCAGCGCGAGCCTCTGCTTCGGCTCGTATCGCGGCCTGTATTGCCAAAGGGAGTGGCGGTACAGGGGCTGGAGTGCGAAGCAGCACTTTGGAATTACATCATACTGTGTTGGGGGCAACTGTTAAAGGCTGACTGAAGGTCAGAAGAGGAGGCAGAGAGACCGCCTAAGGCCCGGTGATCGGGCCTGAGTGTACTACGTAGTATTCAATTTCTGAGAGCGGAGTACCTGACTGAAGTATTACACATTGCAACATTTCTGTATAACAAACTACTTGATTGTCGTATGACGCATTGCCTTGTTCCTGCATAACGAACTACTTGATTAGCATATTGCACATTGCATTATTCCTGCATAACGAATTACCCGATTAGTATATACGCATTGCCTTATTATCGCAGAATGACATTTCTGGTGGTTGGATTATGCATTGCATTGTTTTACCAAGCAAAGTGCCTGATTGTTGTGTTCCGCATTATATTCTTTTCATTGCAGAGTGTCGGATTGCTACGTTACGCATCGCAGTATTTTTACATTGCAAAAGTACCTGATTCTAGCATTATGAACTGTATGACGTATGATTAGGTGTACAAGAGAATGTTTAGAAGAGCTCACTTGACATCGCCAGAACTTGCAAGGGCTGGCTGGCCTGACAGGACAGGAGAAATATCACACAACCTCATAGGTTGGTATTATATCGTGTGGTCTTATCGTATATCTTTTGACAAATTTTATACTCAATTTATTAAACTTGTGTGGAGTCTATTTGTGGTGTCATCAGTGGATTATTGTGAGCGTGGTTGCTAATACTGTACACATTTGCCTTGAAGATAAGCCTGGCTGCTCGTGCCAAGCTACTGAGGGGGTTAGCGGGGCTATCTAAGAAAGTGACCATCCTTTTCCTGATGTTGGAACGCAGGTTCCTACTTGGCCTAAGGTACCTACCTCAGCCTCAGCCAACCAGGGATCCCGAGGCTAACAAAAAGAATAGGAGGGCTCCCACAAAATTACGATAGCTCAGATATATCTGATTTTGGGAAAAGGTCAGGTCTGATGAAACAAGTTGTTTGATAACAAACATGACACTTTTTAGTGGAACTACAGTGAAGCTGGCAACCTGGGAATGCCAAAGTGCCAGCTTATGTTATCCTGTGGCCCCCTAAGCACGTATAGTAGCCCCTGATAGAAGGAGGTTACTCTAGGGACATATAAGCTTGCACTGATATGCTCACACCTTTAAAATAATGTACCCTGCCTTCTGGGTTTAGGAGGCCTACCTTAAGGGTGACTGCGACATACTAAAAGTAGTGCTGTGGCATGGTCAATCATGGCGCGGGCAAAGTCGAGCAGGCCTGCGGTCACCTCTTTACTTGGGGACCCCCTTACCTCCCATGAGCTAGACACCCCTGGTACCACTTTTCAGGGACTTATCAGAGGGTTAACGTCCTTGCCAATTGGGGTTAACAATTCACATGCATCATACTTTAGGGAGAGAGCACTTGCACTGGGGCTGGTTAACAGGCTACAGTGCACCTTCAGAGTCGAAAACCATCAGCATTGGAGAAAAAAGTGTGTGTGTGACCATACAAGGGCCCATTCCTACAAACGTTACTTCTGTTTTTGTGCTGCCTGAATACTTTACACATTGCACTAAGTTAAGCCTTCCTGCTTCGTGCCATAGGTTACATGGGATTGACCTCAGGTTATTTTAGTGACTTTGAGGGTTCAGCACGACAAGGCTTGTGATTGTTACTTGAGGTGGGTAGTAACTCCATTAACTAATGCTCCAGTTTCTTACAGTACTCCGAGAGATGTTTAGAAGGGGTAGGGTGCTGGACATTGGAAGAGATGCTTCGTGGTGCTGCAGGCGCCATAGAAGAAGGTTACACTCTTGCGGCACCATAGAGACTGCAGCGATGGCCAGAAGAACCTCTCTTTGGTCATCAGCAATAGATGAGGGAGTGAGCTGTTAATAAGAAGCACATGTAGTTCAGACTCAGGGCACCGCTTCCTAACTCAAGCACTTCAAAGTGCCATTTGAAAGATTAAACAAGCATTGGCATAGCCAATAGGTTTCGCCTTTTGGCTCTTATAAGTGTTTAGTCAGAGCTATTGGCTTTGCCAGTGTATTTAAGCTATGTTGTAGAATAGTGTGGCTGTTGTGCAGCATGTTCCAAAGTTATAATAAAAAGCGTTAAGCATTTTTGTTACCTTATATATAATTAAAGGGGAAAACATAGATCACCATGTATTATTAGTATGGTACTCATTATCCTGAATAAACAGGAATCAAAACGATATGCGTCATAGTATCGGGGCATGCAATGCAGCAGTTTAGGGAATAAGGACACGTGAATCATAATGCATATATCACCCTAAAAACATAGGCAATAGCGCTCTTGTGCTTCTATTATACCCTTTGTGGTACCCAATACGCCATGTAGATCGCAGAAGCCTCTGGACGCCTCCTACACGGACTGTAGTTGTTCCTGAGTCCCAAAATGTTGACGCGGGGCCAGGACGCATCAGTCATATATCCACAAGACCTAATGCCTCAAGTACCCCAGGGTATGGCCTATAGAGGCACAGCACGGTGGGTGGGGGGTTGGCACAGACACTGAAATTTACCGAGGTGCAAGTTAGGACGTGCAGCTGCTTGTGAGCTGCAGGAATAACGGCCGGACTGCACGCGTGGGAGACCTCTCGTGATCTCTCCTAGTTGACCACTGAAAATACAAGGCCATCTTATGTCTCCCAAAAGGTGAGGTGCGCAGCGTACTGCCTTGGGGACCGCTTGGAGATAAAAGGAGTTAATTAAAGGTTCACCGCTGCGGCCGCGGGCCGAAACAATAAAGCAGTTGTCTTACTTGGACACCCTAATATAAATCTCCTTCGCGTTGAGGTGCGCGTCTATTTAGTATGTTACGGGGTGAGCGCGCCTCGCAGTGGGAGGCTAGGGACTGCATAAGCAGCGCCGGTGGGTGAGTGCGCAATGCCCAACTTAGAGCATGATCTGCACCTAGCAAAACGGAGGGCTTTACCCGCCCCTGGCAGAGCAGCGCAGGAACTGAACCAAGTCTTGAGCTCGCAGTCACAAGGGAGAATGTATTTATTTTATTTATTTATTTAAATTTAATTTTTAACAATTTATAGAGCACGCAAATATCCAAGGGTATCTCGGTGCTATGGACTGTAAAGGATAGCGGGAAGGCTTTTATTGCTCGAAGCCAAGTTTTCACTTGTTTCCTAAAAGATAATAGTGTTGGATTGGTCTTAATTTGTAAGGGGAGCAGGTTCCAAAGTTTAGCCGTTGCCACTACAAATCTACTGTCGCCCCAGTTAACTTTGTTTGTTCTGGAAACAATAAGAAGGTTGGCGGCCGTGGAGCGTAAAGCTCTGCTGGTCGCATATGCTCGAATAACTTTTATCAGATATTCAGGCCCTGAACCATGAACTGCTTTATAAGCAATGTAAAGCGCCTAAAATTTAGTTCTGCTTTTTATGGGAAGCTAATGGAGTTGGCGCCTAACATTGGAAAGTGGCTTAAAGTTTGGAGTGCCTGACAATATCCTGGCGGCTGCGTTCTGTATCCGTTGCAGCCTGTTCAGCACATTTTCTTGTGCATTAATTAACAGGCCGTTACAGTAATCAACTCTTGACATAACTAGAGAACTGATGAGTTTTTCCAGCACTCATCGGGAGATAAGGTAGCAATTTTTGTATCTTCCTTAGAACGTAAAAGGACGAGGAAACCACCGCATTGACATGCTGTTTAAAAGTGAAGCTCTAGTCAAACATGACGCCTAAGTTTCTGGCCTTCTTAACAGGAGCAGGGAGTCATCCCAGTTCCTCTGGCCACCATGCCGGGGACCATCCCAGAGTTAGGTAGCCAAAAACCATTACCTCGGTCTTGTCCGAATTTAGTTTAAGGCAATTATTTTCCTTTCATGAACTGATGTCCAGCATGCCATCATGAAAGCCTGCCGCCACTGCTTCCCCGTCTTTATGCACCGCTAGCACAAGTTGTGTGTCGACAGCATAGGACGTGAGACCCATTCCAAAAGTCTTGATTACTTGTGCTAAGTCCTTTACGTATATATTAAACAGGGTCGGGCTCAGCGACGATCCCTGCGGAACACCACTGGGAAGAGCAAAGACTGATGAGTTATAGTCCCCCATGCTAACTGACTGAGTCCGTTCGGAGCGAAAAGAGGACAGAAGAGCCTTGGCATTTCGACCGACACCTAGGGCTGAGACACGGTTAATCAAAGTGACATGATCAACCGTGTTAAAAGCTGCTGATAAATCCAGTAGCAGCAGGACAGCGGCACCTCCTCTGTCTAGCACCATTCTGATTTCATCTGATGCTTTGAAAAGAGCGGTCTCCGTGCCACGTCCTTTCCTAAAGCCAAGTTGGGTGTCATCTAACAGTTTGTTCTCTTCTATAAACTGCGTTAACTGGGTATTCATAATTTTTTCAAAGATCTTCACTGGAAAAGGTAAACGTGCAATTGGTATGTAGTTTTTAGTTTCACCTGGGTCAAGAGTACTTTTCTTTAGCACTGGTTGAATAATGGCCTTTTTCCATATTGAAGGGTAGGTGCCCGAGCAAAACCTAGCATTGCAGATGCTCATTAAATTAGTGCGTATCAGGTCCGAAATCGTTTTTAAGACTGACGGGGGGCATGGGTCAGACGGGGACACTGATTTGACTGTCTTAATCAAATCAGTGACCAGTTCCACCGACACTGGTCTGAATTCAATAAAACCGGGGGACTCTCCAATCATGTTATTGTCATCTAACTGGTTCAAGTCCTCTATAGGTGTGTTAACATTTGAGTAGATGTGGCCCACCTTGCCTTGGAAAAAACTGGCTGATGAATCACAAAGTGATTGGGAGGCTTCTTTGATAGAATTGCGCTAGGGGCCAGAGAGGGAAAATGAAGTGCGCCGCCACTTTTTTGAGACACGCAAATGTAAACAAGCGCACGCGGTCACCGTAATTCGAAACAGATGGCCCCTGCGCCCCGCTGCTCGTTCCTACAAGGTGGATGCCGCCACAGGCACGAGTATTGGAAAAGTGCAGACCGATTCCAAAAGGTCATCTCCTAGAGCAGCGCATGCGTGCTGCGCAAGTCTAGACTAAAAAAAGTCTTGTGAGTCTGGAATAAATGTAACAGGTATGGGTGTATGATGTTTGTCACAGGTGGAGGAGGTGCCAAAGATTGTGGTTTCCTGCAGTGTCATAGTTTGGAGGCAGAACACTCACGGAAAGGACAATTGTGTATGTGTACTGCTTTTCGGTATTCACAAAGCTAAACTTAGACCAAAAGTCTAAGTTTAATAGTAGTTACTTACCTTTGTGAATACCGAAAAGTAGTCAAGTTATACTTTTGGTCTAAGTTTAGCTTTGTGAATACTGAAAAGTAGTAAAGTTAGACTTTTGATCTAAGTTCAACTTCATGAATGCGGAACATTTATTAAAATTACACAAGAGTGTAAGTTTACCTTTGTGAATTGGGCCCAATGATCTAATCAGTACTAAAGGCGATAAGTTTGAGTACTAAATCAAACCCAAAAGTATGTATTTGTGGCATGTCTCATTCCCACAGCATTATTTTATTTTGCATGTCTAGTGTCTTTGACATTTGGAGTGGATGAGCTTTCCGAAAGGAGCCCAGCCGCGTGTGCTCTGACTGAAACGGCAACAGTTTAATCTAAGGCTGCCACATCTGTCACCTTGGTACATCAAACGTCTTTGTGCAAAGGTTTGCACAGAAGTACAAGGTGACAATACGGGATGTATGAATAAAGAACATTTTTTTCCACTGGCACTATATGTTTATAGAAAGTATTTTTGCTGCAAAACATGCAAACAATGAATTAAAACTTCATTTTGGTTCATTTTACAATGAAAACTACTATAAAAACCAAATCTGCAGATATGCATGTAACTTCACATTCAGATGTCTATTATGTGCAGAGTTTGGCTTTAACTTGCTGACGGAACTCCTGCCGTTAAAGTCCCTTTCCTGAATGTGAAATGGAGATGCAGGACCTGTAACATCAAAGGAGAGCCACATGACAGACCAGAAATGCAGTCAGTTTTTTTTTTTTTTTAACGTCTTTATTTCGAAATTTCTTCATAAAAGACAAAATATTTACATGCAATCAAAATAACATAGTCATAAGTATTTATAATTAGACAAAAGAATATAGTTAAAAACCACAATTAAATATGCATATAAAGACAACTGAGAAAAAGTATTTTTCTTACATTTGATTATAAACACAGCGACAATACTGGTCAAGAGATGATAAATTAACATGCTCTTTGGATATTTCAGGTTGAAATTAAACTTTGAGTACTGCGAACTGACTTAATCCTTATTAACCAGGCCCATCCAAGGAATTTTGCTAGTCCAATGGATAGCCATTCGGAGGTGTTAGTTTTTAAGATAAATAAAGCTTCCTTGCTCACCCTGGTCTTTAATCTATTACAGATGGGCTTTAACCACTTATGGCGTGGTTCATAGTAAGCAGTACATACAAACAAAAAGTGACCTATTGTTTCTTTATGTCCAATACAGCAAGGACAGAGGGATGACTCCGATTTCAACCAGCCACTAGTGAAATCCCTTAGTGGCAGTGTACCTAGACGAAACTGGTGGTAGAGTTTCCTGTCTAAGGTTTTAGGAATTACATCCCAGTAGGTCTCAGTATGAGGAACTGCTTTGTGAAGCAGAAACAGGCCAGTCAGATTCGGTTTCTCCGAAAGAGCAACGTGTTCTTCTTTCACCATGGACCAAAAGAGTAGTTTAAAATCTTTCTTTGAGGGAAAGATATGGGAGCCCGGATCTGACCATAACAGGGGAAGGCCCATTCCAGTGAGAGTATTTCTGATTAACTTAAACCATAATATTTCAGCTGCCCCTGGTTGCTTTCTAACGTCCTGTAATTCTTGAGCAAACATGGCAAGATCCGGGGTAGACCAAATGCGTCTCCATAACGCCACCATCCTGAACTGAGCTTGGTGTTTTATAGAATAAAAGCCCATGTCCATCAGGAGTGGTAATACAGGTGTTGAGGAAGGAAGATTGACTAAATTACGGAGAAATTTGTTCTGGATCCTGTCAAGGACAGCCAAATCCACACTACCCCAAATATCAGCCCCATATAATATTGCTGATCTGATTTTTGCATTGTAAATTTTAAGTGCGGGCAAAACTCTTTTAGTCAAAGAACACCGCTGCTCCTTCACTAAACAGCCGGACAAACGAGCAAATTTCAGACTAAGCGCCGCTATTTGCTCTTTCCAGCGTAGCCTGTAATCCATTGTTACACCAAGGTATGTCATTACTTCAACCTGCTCCAAGCTAGACCCGTTCATCGTGACATGGCCCCTCAATGGTTTTTTCTTTGTCAACACCATGAATTTGGTCTTATTAATATTAATTTCTAAATCATTCTCGTTACAGAAGTCCACAAATTTATTTATAGCTGCCTGTAGTCCCTTCTGTGTTTTGGCCAGTATAAGTGTGTCGTCTGCGAAAATTAAAAGGGGAAATTTGGTCCCACCCAATGATGGGGCGTCGGTAGGGATAGCTGACAGGAACTTAACCACCTGATTAATAAAGAGTATGAAGAGAGTGGGGGCCAGGACACAGCCCTGTCTCACTCCACGAGTCACGGGGAAGGATTCAGTAACCTGGCCCTGACGACCCCATCTCACTCTAGCGAAGTTCCCCTCGTGCAATCTGATAGTCAGTTCAAGTAGCGCAGATGGAACACCCATCCTTCTCAAAGCAGCCCACATCTTCCCTCTGGGGACCAAATCAAACGCTGATTTGAGATCTACAAATGCAGCGAATATCGTGCCACCCCCCAGTAGCACAGTTTTCCAATAAATCATCACAAATCTTAATATTTGGTCTACAGTGCTAATATTTGCCCTAAAGCCAGCCTGCATTGGAGACAAAATGTCAGCTCCTGTCATCCATGATTCAATTTTCCCTAGTAGCATTCTGGCCACTACCTTTTGTAAGGCGTCGATAAGACTGATGGGACGATAGTTTCCCGCATCAGTTTTATCCCCTTTTTTGTACACGGGCAGGATCTCTGCCCCTTTCCACGAATTTGGGATGCTGGTACCTCTTGCTATTGCATTTGCTAGGGTAGTTATGTATAGGACCCAATGCACTTGATCGTACTTAAAAAGGTCTGCTGGGACGCAGTCCATGCCAGGGGCTTTGCCATTCTGAACTTGTTTTAAAGCAGCAACGGCTTCTATTTCAGTGAAAACAATGTGATCAGGCAAAAGCTCTGCAGTCTGCACACTGGCATCTTCCCTGGGTAGGGAGATCCGTTCCGGAGTACTAAACTGCGTCGCATAGTGCTTGACCCATTGTTCGGCAGGCACGTGGTTTACAGGAACTTTCGGGTCCCCAGATCCTCCCCATCTCACAACCTCCCAAAATTTTTGTTGATTAGAAGAGGTGCTAGCTTGGTATAAATCCAACCAGCGCTGTTCGTCCCAGTTTATTTTAGCTTCTCTGAGAACTTTCTTATAATTAACCCTAGCTAATCTTATGTCCGTGACAGACTTAGATTTAATTGCAGCTAACAAGGAACTATGGGCAGCACGACAAGCTTTGTTGTACCATTTGTTCCTTTGAGCTGGGCCATTATTTCTCCCCTTTACAGGTTTATTAAAAAAAGTTTTGATTTTGTTAAAAAGGGAGTCATGAATCATCCCTATTTGTTCTAATGAAGTGCCATCATTAAGTATGGGTACCATCAAGTCAGTGGCAGCTAAGACCTCCGCTGCAACCTTGTCTATGGTGGTAGGGTTGTCTAAAAACCTAGCCCATCGTACCCTTCTGCAATCATTAGTGAGAATGGCCTCAGCTGTGGCAATAGATGTTGATGAGTCCATATTTAATCCCTCGTTCAATAATAATTTTATTGCCAGTGGATTATGGTCACTTTCTGGTCTTGTAACTACTTCCATATCCTCTAGGTTTTTCCAAAACTCTATCCTGATTAGAAAATAGTCAATACGGCTTGAGTGCAAAGAATTATCAAAAGTGACCTTTCCCATCAAATCAGATTTGGTTCTGCCATTGGCAGCTCGCAGATCCCATTCAAGGCAAAGGCCTAACCACTGCATAGCGGCCTCTGTAACTTTTTTGATTGGGGGAATGGATAGCTGTGGGATGTTCCAAATTATGTCATTTTCCCCATACCCGTCATTGTCAAGGCTGGGAAATGGTTCGAAAGAACAATTAAAATCGCCTGCCACCATAACACACTTTTCTCTGCTAATTTCGTTCAATAGGGAATCTAAGTCACTGGCCGCTCTCATGGGCTTCCCACCAGGTTGCCCTCTTGCATATATATTTATCAAAAAAAGATCCGGGTTATTTTTACCAGAAAGTTTTACGGCCAAGATATCGTTACTGGAAGTGGGAACGGTTGTAATTGTAATTGCCAAAGATTGTCTAATCCAGATGACAAGACCACCTGAAGGACGTCCTTTAGGACCTTTGCTTGCTGGTTTATAATAATTAAGGTAACCAGCCCGATGTATGGCTTCAGTGGTCCAACTTTCCTGCAAAATAATTACATCATAGGTATCCACAAAGGAGCCCCAATCATCCCCAGACATTTTCCCTTTTAGTCCCGCTATATTCCATGACAAGACATCTAGAGAATGAGTGGGATCCATTAACAGATTAATAGAAGATTTCACTAACCTCCCACAGGTCGGGGGTTTTGTAGTTAGATTTTGGGATAATTCCCTTCCTACCTCCCCATGAGAGTTTCTACAGGTCCCTGAAGGTATCTCTACCCTGGGAGATATAGAACAGTTAGTAGGGCAATTCCGTACTTCCTCAGTCAACCCCAAGACCGATGGTTCTTTATTGAGTCAGTCCACGCCCTCCAGACCGGACAATGGAGCAAACCGATTTGTGAGACGCGGATGAAACAATGGGTAAATAGGGGTATCAAAAGGAAATCTCCCTCTTTGCCTGTCTCTTCTGGGATAATGAAACGGGGTTTGGGGTCTAGTTGAATATAAGGCAGGATAGAAATAATTCAACAGTAAGGTTTGCACATCCCCCACTCTTCCGAATCTTGGTTCCCTACTAATAAGTTCTGCCACCCATGGCTCTCTAAAACTTATTACCACACAATCCCCCTCAAGATCTTTCTTACCAAAGCCAACCCAGTCCACCCTCCTTACATTAAGGATTTCCGGCTTTACGTTGGGTGGAAGTGGGCGATTTTTATTAAGCCAGAAAATAACCTTGTTATATAGGTCCATGTGTGTTTCTCTCTTGCCATCGTCAAGAGGAGCCACGCCAGTTAAGATGATGGTATAAGGCTGTGACTCTGGTGGGAGGTTCACACATTGTCTCCTAGGGATAGGTTTAGATTTTGGCCCGGAGCTTTGGTTTTGATTACTACGGGGAGTGGGTTTTTTTTTGTCCTGGGGTAGTTTAACAGCCTTACACTTAGGAACAACCTCAGTAGTTGCTATTTTCTTAGAAGCAGATACAGTTGTTTTCTGCTGAACTTTAGACACAGAGGGCCCCTCTTTTGTATTAATACCCCCTGTTTTATTATTCACCAGGTTAACCTTTGAAGGGGACAGAACAGGGGGAATCAGTCCTTTAGAAGTTAAGCTAGCAAGGGTTCTATTTGAGGTAGCTATATTGTCTTTCACCATTATTTCTAGGGAGTCCATTTTAGTGTTTAAGAGTCTTGTTCTTTCGAATAGCGGTAAAAGTATGGATTTAAGTAACAGCTCTATCTTAGCCAGAAATACTCCTTCTACTATACTAATTACGGTGTTATGATCTTCTAGTTGGATAACCTTGTTTGCATTAACCAACTGTATAGGGGAATCAGGAACATTTCCTATACCCTCACTGTGTTCCTCTAGATCAGGAGAATCTATCCTTTTGCGTTTCCCGGGATTCTGCGAGGGTGAACATTGTAAACCAAAAGGGGGAACCAATTGCTCCATACTTATATTAAGATTTGGAGAGTCCGAGAGACCTGATTTCTCTTCGGACTGGTCTAGGGAAATAGTCCCATCATTTAGCAGATTATCATGTGCAATATTAGAACGACTTTCTTGACCAGACTCTACTAACTCTACAGTTTGGATCTCAGGAATAGTTACAAATCCTAAATCAGCATTAACATCATCGCTATCTATATCTAACACAGAGAGTGGGACAGGAGAAACAGCTTCGTTAATTCTCCCAAGAGAGGATCGCTTGCCTGTAATTATATCCAGCGAAAGCCGTTTTTCTGCTAAAGCGATCTCTTTCTCCAGTATGGCTGTAGAACGTTTAAAAAACTGATCGATTGTCCCGGAAAAGGTACCATTAGAGGTGGAAACCTGGACTTGTCTTTCTTTACCTGATCTTAAAGTAATTTTTAAATCTAAAAGAGAGACAATTAACACCAACCTCAGTAATATATAGTCAATAATGTAAGAATATACCAAATATGTTCTGACTAATGCAAAAAACACAACCCGTACTAAGATCAGGCACTTTAGTTAGTTAAGAGACAAAGAGATAAAATATCAATTAAATAGTGCTATACAGTACAATAGTAAAGGGAAGAAAATGTTAAAGGTATGGCCCAGCCCGGCCCCAATCGGCCCCTGACGGCCACGGACGGTCCCGCCCTTGTCCCGGGCTTCTCCCGGCGAGCTCCCGCGCGGCGGTGCCCGTACACTTACTAATATCCTTGGGGACAGTTGGGTAATTGTTGGGGGCGGGGCGATGAGGGAGAGCGGCCCGGGTGTTACGGGCGCGAGGTAAGCTGGGACTCTTGGGAAACTGAGTCCAGCCCCTCCTGCTCGCAGCCCTCGCAGCCCTCAGCCCTGGATGGCACACACAACAGCTGCTCCCAGGTCACACAAACGCCCTTCAGCGAGGCGGGACCCGCGCAGCGGGTTCCGCGAGGCGTGGAGGCAGAGACGAGCCAAAGGGAATCCACAGGTCCTCGTGGTCAGCAAAGTAGGCTCAAATGGGGTCCCACGTTGTGGAAAATGTCCGATGGTTTTCACCGGTCTGTTGGGGGCGGGGCGATGAGGGAGAGCGGCCCAGGTGTTACGGGCGCGAGGTAAGCTGGGACTCTTGGGAAACTGAGTCCAGCCCCTCCTGCTCGCAGCCCTCGCAGCCCTCAGCCCTGGATGGCACACACAACAGCTGCTCCCAGGTCACACAAACGCCCTTCAGCGAGGCGGGACCCGCGCAGCGGGTTCCGCGAGGCGTGGAGGCAGAGACGAGCCAAAGGGAGTCCGCAGGTCCTCGTGGTCAGCAAAGTAGGCTCAAATGGGGTCCAGAAATGCAGTCAATATTAGCAAGAGGCATTCTAAGGCACACCTGTCTGTGAAGAACTCTTGCATCATTCCTTGCTTTTGATTTTGTGGAAAAAATTCAGATTGCTGGAACTAAAATCCACAAGCGGGCTGCAGCAGACAGGGGTTTGAGGTAGAGATTTCCTTAGAAACAATTGGGATGGTGGACATTGAAGACTGGAAGACTTCAGCAGAATAAGGGAGGAAAAGTTACATCATAACAGTTTTGGCAGTAAAACAGTGTGAGGGGGCGGCGATTGGCCTCTGTGAAGATGGCCACTCGCTGGAGTGGTTCTGCTCATGGCATCTCTTGCAGGACCAACAAATATGACTTTAGAGGGCTGATCTCTCTCAAAATCTGGTGAATGCTTGTGTGCTAATCTTAGAGAACTAACTTTAGGCGCTACCACAAAGGTTCGCTCCAGTGTGGGCTGTTCCTGATCTGGACTCAATGCCAGGCATAGACCATTGGATCACTTCCCATTTACTCTAGCACCAGTCGCCACATGGTGGACTCGTGAGACAGCCACACACTTTAGTCCAGAAGTGCACAGATAATTTGGCTCCCTAAGGGGTGCTGGTACTCCTATGGAACTTTCAAAGCGGATACGATGTGGTACCCGAGATATAGCCTAAGATAATATACAGTACTCAAGATGAAGCATAAGATAAAATCAGGTGCCGGAGATGTAGCCTAAGATACTACGCAGTACCCGAGATGTATCCTAAGATACTATGAGGTACCAGAGATGAAGCCCAAGATATTATGCAGCCCCTGAGATTAAGCCTAAGATACTACACAGTACCCAAGATGTAGCCTAAGATACTATGCAGTGCCTGAGATGTAGCCTAAGATACTATGCAGACCCAAGATGAAATCTCAGGTACTATGCAATCACTGAGACGAAGCCTAAGATACTATGCAGTACCTGAGATGAAGCCTAAGATACTACGCAATACCCGAGATATAGCCTAAGATACTATGCAGTACCCGAGATGTAGCCTAAGATACTATGCAGTACCCGAGATAAAGCCTAAGATACTACACAGTACCCGAGATATAGCCTAGGATACTACACAGTACCCGAGATATAGCCTAAGATACTACGCAGTAACCGAGATGTAGCCTAAGATACTATGCAGCACCCAAGATAAAGCCTAAGATACTACACAGTACCCGAGATAAAGCCTAAGATACTACACAGTACCCGAGATATAGCCTAAGATACTACGCAGTACCCGAGAAGTAGCCTAAGATACTATGCAGTACCTGAGATGTAGCCTAACACCTTAGGAGCTTCGTAAACATACCTCCCCAGTGCTGCGCTGTCCATTATCCAGTGCTGAACTGGACGTCCAACGGTCGCACGCAGCACTGGGGAGGTAGTGCCCGTGACGACCGTTGGCCGACGGCAGCACTTAAAGGGTTAAGATACTATACAGTACCCTAGATGAAGCCTAAGATACTATGCACTCCCTGAGATGACGCCTAAGATACTATGCACTCCCTGAGATGACACCTAAGATACTATGCAGTCCCTGAGATGAAGCCTAAGATACTACGCAGTACTCGAGATGAAGTCTAAGATACTACAAAATCTCTGATTTGAAACCTAATATACTATATAGTACCCGAGATGTAGCCTAAGATACTACACAGTACCCGAGATGTAGCGTAAGATACTATGAGGTCCTTGAGAAGTATCCTAAGTGTGAGAAGTTGGCCTGATGTGCAGTGCTCACTATTCTAGTGATCACTATATATCAGTCCAAACAACCCTTATTGATGATTGGTTGTAAGTCAACCTTATAGACCAGCTATCCTAGTAGCATGGATACGAGCAGTCTAAGGCTAAGACTCTAGAGGGCGTGTTAAGCCAGCTGTTTTACCATCACATTACCCCTTGAACACCCAGTGAAAGGACACCACACAAGTGTTATGAAAATAAACAATGTATTTATTAGAATCACAACAACCCTGTACTCTTTATGAGGACAGGGTGCTAAGCACACAACAAAACTCTTACGAAAATACTTTTAAGTTAGCACGTTACACAAATGCCCGAGGGGCACGAAAAACCATATACACTAAAAGTGGAATGCGAATTACTAGCAGGTAAGTAACAGTTCTAATAGGCTTTGGAATCGCTAGGACTGGACTAGGGAATCGTTAGATTACTACTAGGAGGCCCAGGGGACTCGGGTGCAGAGTGTGCACTCTCACGCGGGATGCGGGACAAAGTCTATGGAGGCTAGTAAAGGCAAAGTTAGTGTTCACGGGCGAACCCGACCTGGTAGGAAGAAAACGACAGTGGATCCTGACCCTTGGATAGTGAGGCTATGCTGGGACACCGGAGTGCCGAAGTTACCTAGCCCAGGGGCTGCAGCTGCATAGGCCTGAAAAGACGTCGGGGATCTCGTTGCCGGACCGGGAGCCTGGAAGGAAGAAGTTGCTGGCAGGCGACCAGTGAAGGAAAGTTCGATGGATCCAAGCCTGGATCAAGGAAGAAGAAAACCTGAAAGCAGAGGGGACCAAGTTCTTGAATCACTAGCCAGTGATTAAGTGGGCACCAGGATGGCACCGGGCGAAGTCACCGCAGTCAGGTGAGTGGGCGCTGCTGGGCTCTGCAGTCTCTCGGACCAGGAGGCGTTGTCGGCGACCAGGATGGAGGTGCGAGCTGTCCCACGAAGGATGAAGTTGTTGGCGTCGAAGTTACCCAGGATTGGGCAACAAGCCTTGGCTAATTCAAGCCCACGCGGTGGACTCAAAATGGCGTCTTGAGTGGACCAGGAGGGTCCAGGGTGCTCCTCTTCTGGGAGGGAGCAAGGGCCAGTCTGGAGCAACCAGACCAGCAGCAGAAATGTCGTCGGGCGTCGTCAGGAAGGCCACAAGCCAACGGGCTAGTAGCCAAACAACGCGGTGAACAGCGGAAAGCAGAAGGGCCCCACGCAGATCGTGGAGATGCTGGGGGGCTGCACTTCGGAGCTGGAGCTGCTCAGAGTCGGGGCTTCTCGGACCCCAAAGCACTCACCAGTGGAATACTCGGCGGGCTTGCTGTGCAGAAGTCGTGCAGTCTTGGCGATGGCCGGTCCCTCGAGGTCTCGTCGCACCCACGGTTCTCAGCTGTGCTGTAGAGGTGGGTAGAGGTCAGAGGTGCCAGGGAAGCCGGGTCTCGTCGAGCTGGGCAGTCGGATTCCGGAGGAAGGACGTGCAGCAGACCGCAGTGTTCTGTAGATGGTGCCTGCGGGTGCAGGGTGACTACTCCTTAGTCACAAGGGAGAAATCTTAGGAAGAAGTCTTGAGTTCCTTTCGCAGAAAGTAGTTTCAGGATTCAAAGATGATCTGATTTGGAAGGGGGCCAGTCTCTACCCTTATCCTGTAAAAAGGGGCTGGCACGCGACTAAGTCCTGCCCTATGGGTGGGACTAGGAGGGGGGTGGTTACACCCACTTCCTTGGCGGGCTTTTCCCCAGCACAGGGTCTGGAATGACCCTGGAACTGGTTCAAGCCGGCCTATGCATAGTGAGCACCGGGGTGCTACTTGCAGTCACCTTCCTCTAAAGCCCTGCCTACCTACAATACACAAAACCCTGTCTGGGACGGTGCTGGCACCGCCCCTGGCAGGAAACCCTTTGTCCTTATCTCCTGCTCTGGGAGGACTCCCAGCAGCAGGAGGGCAGACTTGTGTCTCGGTGGCAGCATCCATTTTGTGGATGCTAAGGCTCTGTCTGACTTTTAACCGGGTTATAGGTTACAGGCATGTCGTGTCCCTCTAGAAGGGTGGAATGCTAACCCCGTCGCCAGAATTGGCGAGGGGTTAGTATTCCAATTCGTATGACACCTTACTCGACATGTTTTGATAAAGCGATACCAGAGTTGGCACATAACCGCGAGGATTATAATGCACTTAAGAGTATATGGTATGCGATATCATGGAAACGGCTAAGGGATGGATCCCGAAAGCCGCAGACAGGCTCAGCTCATGCTAGAGCACCATCTCACACGATTCCAAGCACTCTGCCTTCAGGATTGTTAAGGCCTGCCATAGGAGTGACTGATAGGAGATCTGTGTGTCCATTTTAGGGTTAGATATAGGTATACTATATCTAAAGCAAAGGGTGATTACACCACCTTGCCCCAGCTGTCAAGCAGCCAGTTGTGTCAGATTTGGATGGCCAGCCAGGGGTGGCATAATACATGCTGCAGCCCCTGGTAGGCCCTGGGTACACCTATGCCCTGGGTACCTAAGGTACACTGTACAGGGACTGGTAAGGTGACTCAGTATCCAATTTAGATATGTACCTAAGGTACATGGAATCCATTTTACAGAGAGAGCAGTAGGCCTGGGGTCCTGAATAGCAGGGCCCCAGGTCAACTAAGTCAGAAAACCAGCAAAACACCAGGCAAAAAGTTGGGGGCAACCATAGTCAGGGGTCAACCTTCCTACATAACCCCCCCCCAAACGAAAGGAGATAAGGCTATCCTTGTCCAGGTAAGCCTATATTGCCTAAGTGGCCATTTAAGGAAGTACCAGCACTGGCATGGTTACCCCCTATGTCATGGTCCACTAAGCAATCCCTCACCCTAAGGGTGTCTGAGGGTCTCCACCATAGGGAATCTCTACCTGTGGTGTGTTTTGTCAAAGAAAAAGGCTGGTGCTGAAATGGAGTACTGAAGTGAGGCTCCACTAATTTTGGGCCCAGCTTCCTCCAATCATTTTCCACCATATAGGCCTTTCTTTCCAAGACTGAGTTGTTTTGGGCTCTCAGGGTCAACCTCTGGCTACCTACAGCTGGAGGTTGGGTCCCTCTGTTTGGCTTACTGGAGGGACAGTTCAGGTCTGGGGCCCTCAGGTCCCAAGTTTGGCTGTGCCCAACAGTGTCCATCTGTGGGAGGTCCCTAACTAATTTTAAGGGGGATCCCTCAGGAGTGTGTCTTATTTTCACTTGGCTAGGTCTACTAGCTTCAGTGCCCTTAATCTGCTGATTGGGAAATTCTTTTGGACAGGGGGCCCTTTGGGGTCCAACACTGGCCTCCCTGACCTCTACAGCCCTGGGCTGACTGAGGTAGGGTAGAGAGGGGCAGGTTACCTGCTCCAGACTGGGTCCCACCTTGAAAGGGTCCACTGACATCAGGGGTTCTGCCAGGCTAGGCCTGACTACCTCTGTGGCAGTTTCTTCACAAGGGGTCAGATCAGTTCCCTGAGGAGGCTGATCCTTTCCTAAAGTCTGGTGGGAGGGAGATTTCTCTTCCTCCTCAATACTCTCTGTCTGAGTGGAGTGATCCATAGTTTCAGGCTTCACAACACTGTCATCTGTCTGAGTTTGAGCTGTGGCCATCACAACTCTCCCAACCTTTTCAGGAGGGGGCTCAGTTTGGGTGTGGGCTGTGACCATCACAGCCTTGACAACCTGTTCTGGGAAGGAAGTTGTCTGAGATTGGGTTGTGACTGGCACAACCCTCCTGACCTGCTCAGGGAGGATATCTTGGACTGGGGCTGTGGCTACCACTGCCCCACTACCCTTACCATGGATGTTCACCATTCTAGAATGGGTCTCTTGCTCTACTTCAGCCCAGGCTGAGAGCTCTAAATCATTCCCCAGTAGGCAATCTACAGGCAAGTTTGGTGACACTGCCACTCTCTTGTGGCCAGTGACACCTCCCCAGCTGAGATTGACCACTGCCATGGGATGATCTCTCTGTACTCCATCAATATTGGTCACCTGGTATGTGGCACCAGGTAAAAGTTGCCTTGAGGGGACTAGACTCTCAGTCACCATAGTGATGCTAGCCCCTGTATCTCTATAGGCCTCAACTTTTATACCATTGATGAGGGGCTCCTGTCTGTACTTGCCCAAAGTGTTGGGACAAGTTGTGAAGTTGGCAAACCCCATGCCAGTCTCACAGACAAGAGTATCTAAGTTTGGGGACCTGGTTAGGCCAGAGTCCCCAGGAACTCCCAAAGTAAATGCACCCAAATTCTTGGGGGCATTCCCACCACCTGGGGGATTACTACTAGTAGTAACAGGAGGTTTGGGAATGTTACTTGGGGGTATGTTTTCCTTATTGTTATTCTTTGGGCAACTGCTGTCAGTTTTTAAATGACCCACCTGTTTACAGGGATAACAATAAGGTTTCTTCTGGTTATTGGAAGGATTCTGGGACCCACCCCCCTCAGAGGATTTTTGGGGCCCTGATGTGGTTTGATCTGTAGATTTATTCCCACCCTTCTCTTGAGGCTTGGTTGATTCCTTTTTCTGGTCACCACCTTGGTTCTTGGGCCTAATCCTGGTTCTGACCCATTTGTCTGCCCTCTTACCCAATTCTTGTGGAGAGGTCAGATCAGAGTCTACCAGGTGCTGGTGTAATAACTGGTTCTGACAATTATTTAAGACTTGCTCTCTCATAATTAGATTATACAATCCCTTGAAATCAGTAACCTTACTACCCAGTAGCCAGCCTTCCAAAGCCTTAGTGGCACAATCAACAAAGTCAGACCAGTCCTGAGACTGAGTTTTCTGGGTGTCTCTGAACAGCAACCTGTACTGCTCAGTGGTTAAGCCAAACCCATCAACCAGTGCATTCTTCAGGACCTGGTAATCATTAGCATCCTCCACTCTTGTAGTGAGGAGCTTATCTCTACCTTTACCATCAAAGGAGAGCCACAGTATAGCTGCCCACTGACTCTGGGGAATGCACTGCACAGTGCAGGCCCTCTCCAGAGCAGCCATCCATTTCTGGATATCATCCCCTTGCTTAAAGGGGGGCACTATTTTAGTCAGGTGTTTAGTATCTAAACCCTTCTCTCTATCTCTTGGGAGATTGCTGCCACCAGTGGGAGCTAGCCCACTCATCTGCTGCTCTCTTGCCAGGGCAAGCTTCTCTTTGGCCAGGGCAATTTCTTCCCTTTCAATCCTCAGTTCAGCTTGTCTCATCCTAGCCTCATGCTCCCTTCTCTGAGGGGAAGTAAATCTCCTCTGTGGAGGATTCCTTCTCCCCTGAGAAGAGGCATTAGAGTGCAGAGATCTATTGGAGTCCCTAGAAAGAGATCTATCTCTCCTAACTCCAAGGTTAGGCCCACTTCGGGTTAGTACTGGGGGGCCCCCAGATCCTAGCCCAAGTAAGTCTAAGTTGGTCTTGGTTAGCCTTCTGACTACCTCAAGATTCTTGTCTGCCTCATCCCCAGAGAGTACCTCCTGATCCTCCTCCTCAACTGCTGAATCAGTGTTGGGGAGGTCTGGATCCCCAGAGGTTCCCTCTAAGGCTGGCATGCTCCCATGTAACTGAGAGAGCTTTCTGGCATCATATGTCTCTAAGAGACCTATCAGAAAGGGAAGGGTGGGGTTAGACCCCTGCTTCAGTTTCCTGGAGACACAGATTTGTCTCATCTCCTGAAAATTGAGAGCTGCATATCTCGAAGTGACCTGTGGAGGGTCAACACTGACCAGGGGAGTCTCAGTAGAGTCCCCCTGAGTCGACATGCTTTTCTAGTGAGGTGTAAGTGGTGCACTTACCTACACTATATGTTTGCCTACTGATCCCTTGCTAGAGTTGTAGTTTAGGGTGTGCTAGGCCCTAGGAGCTACAACAGCTGGTTCAGTAGAACTCAGAGTATTCTAAGCTAAGTTATATGTACCTTTAGTACTTATGTGATCTTTCACAAGATATTCTTAGGGCATGTGTGGTAAAACAACAGCAAGCTCAAATCCCAACCGCTGCTCACCAATGTGAGAAGTTGGCCTGATGTGCAGTGCTCACTATTCTAGTGATCACTATATATCAGTCCAAACAACCCTTATTGATGATTGGTTGTAAGTCAACCTTATAGACCAGCTATCCTAGTAGCATGGATACGAGCAGTCTAAGGCTAAGACTCTAGAGGGCGTGTTAAGCCAGCTGTTTTACCATCACATTACCCCTTGAACACCCAGTGAAAGGACACCACACAAGTGTTATGAAAATAAACAATGTATTTATTAGAATCACAACAACCCTGTACTCTTTATGAGGACAGGGTGCTAAGCACACAACAAAACTCTTACGAAAATACTTTTAAGTTAGCACGTTACACAAATGCCCGAGGGGCACGAAAAACCATATACACTAAAAGTGGAATGCGAATTACTAGCAGGTAAGTAACAGTTCTAATAGGCTTTGGAATCGCTAGGACTGGACTAGGGAATCGTTAGATTACTACTAGGAGGCCCAGGGGACTCGGGTGCAGAGTGTGCACTCTCACGCGGGATGCGGGACAAAGTCTATGGAGGCTAGTAAAGGCAAAGTTAGTGTTCACGGGCGAACCCGACCTGGTAGGAAGAAAACGACAGTGGATCCTGACCCTTGGATAGTGAGGCTATGCTGGGACACCGGAGTGCCGAAGTTACCTAGCCCAGGGGCTGCAGCTGCATAGGCCTGAAAAGACGTCGGGGATCTCGTTGCCGGACCGGGAGCCTGGAAGGAAGAAGTTGCTGGCAGGCGACCAGTGAAGGAAAGTTCGATGGATCCAAGCCTGGATCAAGGAAGAAGAAAACCTGAAAGCAGAGGGGACCAAGTTCTTGAATCACTAGCCAGTGATTAAGTGGGCACCAGGATGGCACCGGGCGAAGTCACCGCAGTCAGGTGAGTGGGCGCTGCTGGGCTCTGCAGTCTCTCGGACCAGGAGGCGTTGTCGGCGACCAGGATGGAGGTGCGAGCTGTCCCACGAAGGATGAAGTTGTTGGCGTCGAAGTTACCCAGGATTGGGCAACAAGCCTTGGCTAATTCAAGCCCACGCGGTGGACTCAAAATGGCGTCTTGAGTGGACCAGGAGGGTCCAGGGTGCTCCTCTTCTGGGAGGGAGCAAGGGCCAGTCTGGAGCAACCAGACCAGCAGCAGAAATGTCGTCGGGCGTCGTCAGGAAGGCCACAAGCCAACGGGCTAGTAGCCAAACAACGCGGTGAACAGCGGAAAGCAGAAGGGCCCCACGCAGATCGTGGAGATGCTGGGGGGCTGCACTTCGGAGCTGGAGCTGCTCAGAGTCGGGGCTTCTCGGACCCCAAAGCACTCACCAGTGGAATACTCGGCGGGCTTGCTGTGCAGAAGTCGTGCAGTCTTGGCGATGGCCGGTCCCTCGAGGTCTCGTCGCACCCACGGTTCTCAGCTGTGCTGTAGAGGTGGGTAGAGGTCAGAGGTGCCAGGGAAGCCGGGTCTCGTCGAGCTGGGCAGTCGGATTCCGGAGGAAGGACGTGCAGCAGACCGCAGTGTTCTGTAGATGGTGCCTGCGGGTGCAGGGTGACTACTCCTTAGTCACAAGGGAGAAATCTTAGGAAGAAGTCTTGAGTTCCTTTCGCAGAAAGTAGTTTCAGGATTCAAAGATGATCTGATTTGGAAGGGGGCCAGTCTCTACCCTTATCCTGTAAAAAGGGGCTGGCACGCGACTAAGTCCTGCCCTATGGGTGGGACTAGGAGGGGGGTGGTTACACCCACTTCCTTGGCGGGCTTTTCCCCAGCACAGGGTCTGGAATGACCCTGGAACTGGTTCAAGCCGGCCTATGCATAGTGAGCACCGGGGTGCTACTTGCAGTCACCTTCCTCTAAAGCCCTGCCTACCTACAATACACAAAACCCTGTCTGGGACGGTGCTGGCACCGCCCCTGGCAGGAAACCCTTTGTCCTTATCTCCTGCTCTGGGAGGACTCCCAGCAGCAGGAGGGCAGACTTGTGTCTCGGTGGCAGCATCCATTTTGTGGATGCTAAGGCTCTGTCTGACTTTTAACCGGGTTATAGGTTACAGGCATGTCGTGTCCCTCTAGAAGGGTGGAATGCTAACCCCGTCGCCAGAATTGGCGAGGGGTTAGTATTCCAATTCGTATGACACCTTACTCGACATGTTTTGATAAAGCGATACCAGAGTTGGCACATAACCGCGAGGATTATAATGCACTTAAGAGTATATGGTATGCGATATCATGGAAACGGCTAAGGGATGGATCCCGAAAGCCGCAGACAGGCTCAGCTCATGCTAGAGCACCATCTCACACGATTCCAAGCACTCTGCCTTCAGGATTGTTAAGGCCTGCCATAGGAGTGACTGATAGGAGATCTGTGTGTCCATTTTAGGGTTAGATATAGGTATACTATATCTAAAGCAAAGGGTGATTACACCACCTTGCCCCAGCTGTCAAGCAGCCAGTTGTGTCAGATTTGGATGGCCAGCCAGGGGTGGCATAATACATGCTGCAGCCCCTGGTAGGCCCTGGGTACACCTATGCCCTGGGTACCTAAGGTACACTGTACAGGGACTGGTAAGGTGACTCAGTATCCAATTTAGATATGTACCTAAGGTACATGGAATCCATTTTACAGAGAGAGCAGTAGGCCTGGGGTCCTGAATAGCAGGGCCCCAGGTCAACTAAGTCAGAAAACCAGCAAAACACCAGGCAAAAAGTTGGGGGCAACCATAGTCAGGGGTCAACCTTCCTACACTAAGATACTACGCAGTACCCGAGATGTAGCCTAAGATACTACGCAGTACCAGAGATAAAGCCTAAGATACTACGCAGTCCCTGAGATGAATCCTAAGATACTACACAGTACCAGAGATGAAGCCTAAGATACTATGCAGTACCAGAGATGAAGCCTAAGATACTACGCAGTTCCTGAGATGAAGTTTAAGAAACTACACAGTACCCGAGATATAGCCTAAGATACTACGCAGTACCCGAGATGTAGACTAAGATACTATGCAGTCCCTGAGATGAAGCCTAAGATACTACGCAGTACTCGAGATAAAGTCTAAGATACTACGAAATCTCTGATTTGAAACCTAATATACTATATAGTACTCGAGATGTAGCCTAAGATACTACAGAGTACCCGAGATGTAGCCTAAGATACTACGCAGTACCCGAGATGTAGCCTAAGATACTACACAGTACCAGAGATGAAGCCTAAGATACTATGCAGTACCAGAGATGAAGCCTAAGATACTACGCAATCCCTGAGATGAATCCTAAGATACTACGCAGTTCCTGAGATGAAGTTTAAGAAACTACACAGTACCCGAGATATAGCCTAAGATACTACGCAGTACCCGAGATGTAGACTAAGACACTATGCAGTCCCTGAGATGAAGCCTAAGATACTACGCAGTACTTGAGATGAATCCTAAGATACTACGCAGTACCCGAGATGTAGCCTAAGATACTACGCAGTACCAGAGATGAAGCCTAAGATACTACGCAGTACCCGAGATGCAGCCAAAGATACTACACAGTACCAGAGATGAAGCATAAGATACTACGCAGTTCCTGAGATGAAGTTTAAGAAACTACACAGTACCCGAGATATAGCCTAAGATACTACGCAGTACCCGAGATGTAGACTAAGATACTATGCAGTCCCTGAGATGAAGCCTAAGATAATACGTAGTACTCGAGATGAATCCTAAGATACTACGCAATACCCGAGATGTAGCCTAAGATACTACGCAGTACCAGAGATGAAGCCTAAGATACTACACAGTACCCGAGATGTAGCCTAAGATACTACACAGTACCAGAGATGAAGCCTAAGATACTATGCAGTACCAGAGATGAAGCCTAAGATACTACGCAGTTCCTGAGATGAAGTTTAAGAAACTACACAGTACCCGAGATATAGCCTAAGATACTACGCAGTACCCGAGATGTAGACTAAGATACTATGCAGTCCCTGAGATGAAGCCTAAGATACTACGCAGTACTCGAGATAAAGTCTAAGATACTACGAAATCTCTGATTTGAAACCTAATATACTATATAGTACTCGAGATGTAGCCTAAGATACTACGCAGTACCCGAGATGTAGCCTAAGATACTACACAGTACCAGAGATGAAGCCTAAGATACTATGCAGTACCAGAGATGAAGCCTAAGATACTACGCAATCCCTGAGATGAATCCTAAGATACTACGCAGTTCCTGAGATGAAGTTTAAGAAACTACACAGTACCCGAGATATAGCCTAAGATACTACGCAGTACCCGAGATGTAGACTAAGACACTATGCAGTCCCTGAGATGAAGCCTAAGATACTACGCAGTACTTGAGATGAATCCTAAGATACTACGCAGTACCCGAGATGTAGCCTAAGATACTACGCAGTACCAGAGATGAAGCCTAAGATACTACGCAGTACCCGAGATGCAGCCAAAGATACTACACAGTACCAGAGATGAAGCATAAGATACTACGCAGTTCCTGAGATGAAGTTTAAGAAACTACACAGTACCCGAGATATAGCCTAAGATACTACGCAGTACCCGAGATGTAGACTAAGATACTATGCAGTCCCTGAGATGAAGCCTAAGATAATACGTAGTACTCGAGATGAATCCTAAGATACTACGCAATACCCGAGATGTAGCCTAAGATACTACGCAGTACCAGAGATGAAGCCTAAGATACTACACAGTACCCGAGATGTAGCCTAAGATACTACACAGTACCAGAGATGAAGCCTAAGATACTATGCAGTACCAGAGATGAAGCCTAAGATACTACGCAGTCCCTGAGATGAAGCCTAAGATACTACGCAGTACCCAAGATGAAGCTGAAGATACTATGCAATCCCTGAGATGAAACCTAAGATACTATGCAGTTCCTGAGATGAAGTTTAAGAAACTATGCAGCACCCAAGATAAAGCCTAAGATACTACGCAGTACCAGAGATGAAGCCTAAGATACTACGCAGTCCCTGAGATGAAGCCTAAGATACTACGCAGTCCCTAAGATGAAGCCTAAGATACTACGCAGTACCCGAGATCAAGTCATAAAGTCAAGTCATAAAATTTGTATAGCGCACTACATACCCAGAGGGTTTCAATGCGCTTAGGAAGGGGAAGAGGATTATTTGTCGAATATCCACGTTTTAAGCTGCTTTCTGAACGCTAGGTGGTTCTGGGTGAGGCGAAGGTAAGCGGGAAGTGAGTTCCATGTTTTAGCAGCCAGGTATGAAAAGGATCTGCCTCCCATGGTGGTCTTGTTGATGCGAGGTACAGTAGCGAAGGCTTGGCTGGAAGAGCGAAGTTGGCGGGAGGGGGTGTAGAAGGATAGTCGAGAGTTGAGGCAATCTGGTCCGATGTCGTAGAGTGATTTGTGTGCGTGGGTAAGCAGTCGGAAAGTGATCCTCTTATTGACGGGTAGCCAGTGGAGGTCTTTAAGGTGACCAGAGATGTGTTCGTTGCGTGGGATGTCTAATATGAGCCTGGCTGAGGCGTTTTGGATTCGTTGTAGTTTCTTCTGGAGTTTAGCGGTGGTACCTGCGTAGAGGGTGTTTCCGTAGTCCAGTCGGCTCGTGACTAGAGCGTGGGTGACTGTTTTCCTTGTTTCGGAGGGGATCCAGCGAAATGTTTTTTTGAGCATGCGAAGAATGTTAAAGCAGGAAGAGGATACGGCGCTGACCTGTCTGTTCATTGAGAGTGAAGAATCCAGGATGACGCCAAGGTTCCGTGCGTGGTCTGTCGGGATGGGTGCTTTTCTGAGGGCTTCCGGCCACCAGAAGTCGTCCCATGCAGAGGGGGATGTACCTAAGATGAGGACTTCTGTTTTGTCTGAGTTCAGTTTCAGACGGCTTTGTTTCATCCATTCGGCGACTTCTTTCATTCCTTCGTGTAAGTTAGTCTTGGCGGTGCTGGGGTCCTTGGTGAGAGAAAGGATCAGTTGAGTGTCATCCGCGTAAGAGATGATGTTGAGGTTGTGTTGGCGGGCGATGGCCGCGAGGGGGCTCATGTATACGTTGAAGAGGGTGGGACTGAGTGAGGATCCTTGCGGTACGCCGCAGATGACTTCAGAGGCCTCGGACTTGAATGGTGGGAGGCGGACTCTCTGGGTTCTTCCGGTGAGGAACGAGGTGATCCAATCAAGTGCTTTTCCTTGGATTCCGATGTTATTGAGGCGTTGTAGAAGGGTGCTGTGGCAGACTGTGTCGAATGCTGCAGAGAGGTCGAGGAGGATGAGGGCGACTGTGTCACCATTGTCCAGTAGGGTTCGAATGTCGTCTGTTGCTGCGATGAGGGCGGTCTCAGTGCTGTGTTTGGCTCGGAAGCCAGATTGTGAGGGGTCGAGGGATTTGTTGGCTTCGAGGAAGGCGGCGAGCTGGTTGTTGACGGCTTTCTCGATGACTTTGGCCGGGAATGGAAGAAGCGAGATGGGGCGGTAGTTTTTGAGTTCGGTGGGGTCTGCTGTTGGTTTTTTCAGAAGGGCGGTGAGTTCAGCGTGTTTCCAGTTTTCTGGGAAGGTAGCGGAGTTGAAGGAGCAGTTGATGACGTCTCGGAGGTGTGGTGCTATGACGGAGTCTGCTTTGTTGAAGATGTGGTGAGGGCATGGGTCTGTGGGGGATCCTGAGTGGATGGAGTTCATCAGGCGGATGGTGTCCTCAGTGGAGATTGGGTTCCAGGCGTTAAGGGTGTTTACGGGGGGAAGATGGTCAGCAGATGGTAGGGTGGGTTGGCTTCCGGGTTGGTTGTCAAAGCTGTTGTGGATGTCAGCAATATGAAGCTGAAGATACTATGCAATCCTTGAGATGAAACCCAATATACTATGTAGTTCCTGAGATGAAGTTTAAGAAACTATGCAGTACCCGAGATGACGCCTAAGATACTACGCAGTACCCAAGATGTAGCCTAAGATACTACGCAGTTCCTGAGATGAAGCCTAAGATACTACGCAGTCCCTGAGATGAAGCTGAAGATACTATGCAATCCTTGAGATGAAACCCAATATACTATGTAGTTCCTGAGATGAAGTTTAAGAAACTATGCAGTACCCGAGAGGACGCCTAAGATACTACGCAGTACCCAAGATGTAGCCTAAGATACTATGCAGTACCAGAGATGAAGCCCAAGATACTATGCAGACCCAAGATGAAAGCTAAGATACTACGCAGTACCAGAGATGAAGCCTAAGATACTACGCAGTCCCTGAGATGAAGCCTAAGATACTACGCAGTACTCGAGATGAAGCCTAAGATACTACATAGTCCCTGAGATGAAGCCTAAGATACTAAGCAGTACCCAAGATGTAGCCTAAGATACTATGCAGTACCCGAGATGAAACCTAAAATACTATGCAGTCCCTGAGATGAAACCTAATATACTATGCAGTACCCGAGAGGAAGCCTAAGATACTATGCAGTTCCTGAGATGAATCCTAGGATACTACGCCGTCCCTGAGATGAAGCCTACGATAATATACAGCCCCTGAGATGAACCCAAAGTTCTTTGCAGTTTCTCTCTCAATGCTAGTTGGTAAGTAGCTTCGGTTCTCTTCTTGTTCAGTCCAACCGCGGCTGCATTCTTCTGGCTTAAGCCACATTCTATCCCTCTTTAGGACATTGAACCGTCTCCCAGCTTGCGCAGCCATCTTCCTGGCTAGACATGCCACTGCAATCCAGCACTGCTGGCTCCCAGACCGGAACCCTCAACTGAGGTTCCGTTTTAAATAAACCACTACCTTCGCGTTGCCACGCACTGTAAGCAGTTATCACCATATCTCCTGCCCCTGCACATTCGTCCTTCTAACTAGGTACTTCTAGGCTTCATGCTCATTTTACAGGATTGCCTTCTCTCTAATACGGCCGATTTCGCGACCCCGGCGAACCCGCCGCATCTGGGACATTTTCCAAATGTAACTTCTTATTTATGTGCCTTGCACACGTTAAGCTAACCACCCATGTCAAATACCCCCTTCAGCCACGACACACTGTTTTTACTAGCTCAAGTCTGCGTTAGAATGTCCATTACCACCAGCATGCTTAGCCCTGTATTATGCAAGCTCTTTTCACTGGGCAGGCATTGCACTTTCAGTTTCTCGTCAGCTAGCATGGTTCGATCCAGTTTTTGGGAAACACTGTGTGGTACTGAAAATTTTGGACCTTTGTTATAAACATCGTCATATCATGACGATTTTGATAGCAACAGACCGAAAATGGCCAGTATACTATGTACATGCATTTTTGTCATGTTCGAGTGACGATTTCACCCTGAAATCGCCATTTTCGTCCTGAACCCTTGGGTTCCATTTTGTGTACGGCAGCCATTTTGTGAGTTGCCCTCACATAGGCCAATGATTAAAGCCAAACATGATTCTGGAGGACACGTACACCTCTGCTGACTTCTCTGCGACCTGGGCAAGCTGATTCCACTGCCCAGGGCAGAACCTGTTTGGGCAGTTCCTTTCCCAGTGGCCGAGCGAGATAGCATCAAGGCACAACATGCCATAAACCTTTCCTCGCACACAAACCACGTCTAATCTTGCACACACCTTTTTATTTATTTTGAAAGTTTTATATAGCGCGGACAAGATCTTTGCAGATATCAGAGCGCTTTACACAGAAGGGGTACATGAGGGAACATAGTCAGAACAATTAAGTCAGAGGAGCATACAGTACAAATAAATGAGGGCACAGCCAAACATGTAAATCAGTAAATCACTAATACAAATAATGCAAATGTGCAGCGGGGTCAAACAAATAGTACAGATCGGTGCCTATTCTTAAGGAGACCTACTTAACAGTTCAGGTGTATTTTGCCATGAGGATAGCTTTTACTTCCTCTTAAAGAGTGTAGTGGACGAGATGAGCCTAGTTTCGGGGGGGAGTGAGTTCCAGATTCTGGGTGCCATTCCTGAGAAGGAGCGTTTATATGTTTTTTCCTTCCGGAATCTACGAGGTTTTAGCAGAAGATTGTTTGTGCCTCTAGTCTTTCTAGTGCCGCCAGAAATTGTCAACTTCTGAGTGAGGTAGCCAGGAGAGTTCAGGTGTATCGCCTTGTGAGTCATGCAGGCGATTTTCAGATGTATTCTGGCTTCAAAAGGCAGCCAGTTCAGGGATTTCAAGTTAGGGGTAATATGAGAGTGCTTTTTTGACCCAGTTATGAGCCTCGCTGCCGCGTTCAGAGAATCTCTTAGAGGTGCGGTAGTAGTTAGCGGGAGTCCGCAGAGGGCGACACTGCCATATTCTATTCGAGGGATGACTAGTGCTTGTACTGCAGTTTGGAAGTCGTTGGCTGGGAGGAATGCTTTAAGTTTCCTCAGGGTATTGATTTGGAAATTCGCTCCCTTAGTAGCCTTGTTGATGTGTTGCTGCATGTTGAGATTGGTGTCGAGGGTTATGCCTAGAGATTTTGCTGAATCCACGATGGTGGGTTGGATATTGAGTGCAGTTTGAGCCAACTTTGAGTGGTGGAGATCTTCGCTGGAGGTGATATCAGAAGGAACTCTGTTTTCAGAGCATTGAGTTTGAGATGATTATCGGCCAGCCAGGATTGGGTGCTTCTGATCGTTGAGTTCAGGAGCAGAATGTCTTTGGGGGATTGTAATTTGAGATATAGTTGGCTGTCATCGGCGTACATGTGAAAGTGTAAGTTGGATGCTTGTAGCAAGGTGGTGAGAGGTTCCATCCCTAGGTTGAACAGAGTTGGGGATAGTGAGGATCCTTGGGGGACGCCCAGCGTTACAGGTATTGGCGAGGACATCAGATTGTTGCTCTTGAACTTCTGCGACCTTTTGTGAAGAAAGGAAGTGAACCACTTGAGAACAGTTCCAGATAATCCCATTCTAGTGCTTAAAAGTTTGAGTAAGTTCTCATGTTTAACGGTGTCGAATGCTGAAGAGAGATCAAGAAGGATGAGGAGGCAGGTGTCGTTTTGGTCTAGCATTTGAAGTGCGTCGTCAATTATGTGAGTCATAGCAGTTTCTGTACTGTGTCCTGCTCGGAAACCTGATTGATGAGGATTGAGAAGATCAAATTGTTCAATGTGTTTAGTCAATTGTAGTACGCATTTTTCGAGCAGTTTGGCGAGAGTGGGGATATTAGTGATGGGACGGTAATTGTTCAGATCAGAGGGGTCGGCTGTAGGTTTCTTTAGTAAGGGTGTGACTTGTCCAACTTTGAGGGAGTCGGGTATGGTTCCTTGTTGAAGTGAGCCGTTGATAATTCTAGTCCAGAGTGGGAGAAGCAAAGGGGCAAAGTCTTTTACAGCGTTAGCAGGAAGGGGATCTGTGAGGTGATTGGATGGTTTCAAGGTGCTGAGCAGTTTGCCAATTTCCTCTTCAGAGTATGTGCCAAAGGATGACCATGTAGCATTGTTTTTTGGTTCAATGGGTGCTATGCAGTGAGATTTGGAGTAGAGGCTTGCGTCCGCGAGGAGATCGCTCTTTATGTTGTCAGTTTTTTGGATAAAGAAAGCGGAGAAGTCTTCACAGGAGGGTGCTTCGCGCATAGTGCTGAGTGGTTGGGGTTGTTCCTTGGATTGTGTTTTGATTAGCTCAAACAGTTTTCTCGGACGGTTTTTTGCTTGGTCGAGCTGGAGGCTAAAGAAGTCTAGTTTTGAGCGTTTTATTTTCCTGAAATAGGCGTTTCTCTTTTTCTTCAGAGTTTTTAGGTGCAGTGCAGAGGGAACTGATCTCCAGGTGCGTTCTGCCAGTCGCATGTCTCGTCTGTCCTCATTGAGACTTCCGTTATACCATGGGTTGGACATTTTAGTTGAGACTCTTTTTAACTGCATAGGTGCCGCCTCATTTATTATTGTGGACATAGCATTGAGGTAGTGGTCAGTCAGTGATTGAACGTCCTTAACGCCGGGCGGTGGTAGTAGGAGATTGCAGCTGTTAGGAGGCAGAGAGCTTGGGTTGAGTTTTTTCAGGTCTCTTTTCCAGACTTTGGGCTTGGAGGATTGAGCCGGGTTGGATTTAACTTTTACATTGATGAAGAATGTGACAATATGATGATCTGACCAGTCACAAGGTTGGATAGACTCTAGTTGGATAGAGTCCTCTTTGGAGATAAGGTCGAGGATAGAGCCTTTCTCGTGGGTCGGGCTGTTGCATATTTGGGTGAGGTCAAGGGCATTGAGGACATTTTTAAGACTATTTACCACCGTGTCATTGTGATCGTTCCAGTGGAGGTTGAAGTCGCCAAGGTATATTTGGGTGAGCTGCCGTCCGGAGTTGGTTGAGATCATATCCATGATTTGTTGAGAAAAGGTGAGGTTGTCTCTGGGTGGTTGGTAAATGCAGTGTAGAGAGCATATTGGTTTGTCCCCACTGATAATGTCGAGGCAAATGTATTCAAAGGATGTTGGGGATGTTATAGAGGTGGACTTGCCTTGCAGAACGGAGATGTTGTTCCTGTGGATGCATGCGATTCCACCACCTATTTTGCCTGGCCTGTCGAGTCTAATTATGTGGTAATTAGGTGGCACCAGAATGTCCATTATAGGTGATGAGGCTTCAGTTAGCCATGTTTCAGTCAGAATGATTAGGTCAAGGTCCAGCGATAAGAGGAGATCAGCGATGGCGGCGGAATGTTTCGAGGCCGATCTGCAGTTAAGGAGAGTGCATTTGAGACGGGGTGTGTTGGGGGCGGTAGAGGGTTCAAGAGAGGGTTCAAGAGAGAGAGGGATTTTTCTAAGGTTATTGGGGTTGGAGATTCTGCTGTTTAGTGAGGGGGTCTAAGGGCATTTGAGTGTATCGTGGGAATGGTGAGGTGTGTGGTGGATGTGTTATTTTGGGAGGTTGGGTCATACTCACGTAGGAGAGTGAGTGTGTCGAGGTCCGAAAGAGGGTTGCAGGGGCGACGAGGGCGGTTGTTGCGATTGCTAGCAGGGATTGAAGTCCAGTGTGGGGAGTGTAGAGTGAGAGTTACCCGAAGAGGTGGGGGGCTCGTTGGGAGGGGAGGTGGAGGTGGGTGAAGGGTTGCAGGGGCGACGGGGGCGGTTGTAGCGATTACGAACAGGCATTGAAGTCCGGTGTGTGGAGTGCTGAGTGAGAGTGTCAGCCGGTAGGGCAGGGGACATCTTTGGGGTAGAGGTGGGGGTGAGTGAGGGGTGTATGGGGTGTGTGGAGAGTAGATCTTTGATGCTGTGTATGTCTCCTTTGATCTGGATGAGGGTGGCCATAATCAAGTTCAATGTGGGGTGAGTGATGGCGGTGGGGGTGGAGGTCGGCGGTGGATGACTGACCAAGGAGTTGTCGTGCAGGCGGGGTAGTGGGCTGATGTTGGTGCAGGACTCCGTTGTGTTAGTGTACGAGATGGTATTAGGAGGGGGAGAGTGTACGGGCGTGTTGGGTGTGGATGAGGTGGGTAGGAGGTTGGTGGTATGAGTGTGGTCGTGAGTGTGGGCGTTGTTGGTAGGCGGAGAGATCAAAGTGGAGGATGGGTGCATGTTAGTGGAGCTGGGGATGCAGGAAGGATAATGGGGACTGGGAGTGGGTGGGGAAATGGGATTGGGGATGGTCCTGTTGTGAGGGGGGGGGGAGTTAGAATAAGAGAAGAGGTGTGTTCTGCGTAGTTAGTTAGAGGGGTGTGGGGGCAGAGCATGGGGGGGCATAGAGGGGGGGATTTGTCTTTGTGCGTGTCATTTTGGTGCGGAACTAGGTTAGCTGTGCTAATGTTGGCTGTGATGTTCTGGGAGAGAGACGTGATAATGGTATGTGTGGAGGTCCTAGGTCCGGAAGGAGGGGTGGGGGTGCGAGTGTTGTCAGAGTTGGAAGGATCTGTGTCTGTGTTTGAGGCGTGAGTGAATGTTACCTCGTGCTGAACTGGGAGAGAGGTGTTGTGGGTGGGAGCTGAGAAGTCTGGGGTGGTAGGTGTGTCACTGAAGGCAGAGTGTGTAGCAGCTACCTGGTGCTGTGCTAGGTTAGAAGTGTTGTGTGTGGTGGGAGCTATGAGGTCAGGGGTGGTGGAACTGACGGAAATGTGAATGTCTGACCGCGGGTTGGAGAGGTGATCTTTGAAAGTGGGGAACAGGTTGTCTAGTAATTCCAAGTTCCTGTCTGTGGCTTGAGAAAGGACCATCCCGTTATTGTAAATAGTAATGGTGGCTCTACCTGGGAATAGTAGTGAAGGTGTGATGGAGAGAGTTAGGCCATGGGCGGATTTTCTGGTGGTGGAGACTGTGAGTAAGGTGTGGAACGTTTTTCTCCATTGAGCTCTGCGTGTGGTGTGGAAGATGATGTCAGTGTTCAGGGATCCATTGACCGGTGAGAAGTAGGTGTCGGCAAAGGGTGTTTCAGGGTGAGATCTCAGGAAGTCGTGTTTATAGCGTTTAGCGGCTTTTTTGGTGAGCGTGGGTGGGTAGTTTATTTTATATGTGTGCTCGCCAATGGGATCCATGTTAGGATGGCGAGGATGAACTAAAGTGGTACACAGGTGCAAAAAGAGATGCAAACAGTACGTTACATGGAGCCAAAAGTGATACTATTGAGCCATCAATATAATCATAATCAAAATCAAAATCAAAATACAAAAATCAACAATCAAAATCAAAATACAAAAATTTCAGAATATAGGAGGTGGTAATTGGTGCAGTCCAAGGAGAAGAGTGGAATGGGTGCAGCTTACAACAAAGAAAAAGAGACAGAAAGATATATAGGGAGATAAAAATAAAATAAAACATAAAAATAATAATAATAAAAGTATGAGGTAGCAGTCGGTGCGGTACAGAAATAGAGGAAAAAGGGTGCAGCTTATAACAGTGTACAGTTTAGAAGTGTAATACTAGTGATACACTAAAACAAGCTACAGGTGTGCACAGAGTGAAATGGAGATATAGATGTATAAGGTAGCTATCGGTGCAATACTAGATTGAAAGTGCGAAGGGTGTACTATACACATAGCAGTATAATATTAATGATATACCGGACCAAAGTACATATACAGAATACATATGCAAACAAAAGCAGCATGAGTCAAAAATGACCCTAGTGAGCAGCCAGAAATATATGAGGTATCGGTCAGTGCATTAAGTACACGTAGAGGTATAATACTGCAATAAACGGCAGACACTCGGTAGTTGAGATTAGCCTAAGGAGGCCAGTTCTTAGGGTTTGGTCATATATTGTGCAAGACTAGTCTATGATGGCCACCAAGGAGAGAGAGGGTCAGACCACTCCAAAATGGCCGCCAAAATAGGGGAGATAGCTACGGTAGTCCTCTGTTAGTTGCTGTTGCTTTAGGCACAGGGAAGGGCAGAGTCAGATTATAGTTTCTGTTTTGAGAAAGCCCAGATCCTCTCTTGCTGGGAGGGAGTCTTATCTGTATTTTGGTCTTGTGTGGAGGAGTCAGACCTGGGAGCCTCGTGGGCCTCTTAGATACAGGAGGCGATTTATTACTACTGTTTTATGGCCACAGCCATTTTGAATAAAGGAACAAAGGAAAAAGGAAGATGTGTGCAGGGTCGATAAATACCTTCTTGTAGATTCTGCACATCCAGACCTAAGATGTTGCCAGCGAGGTGGTGCAAAGTGAAGCCTTTATCAGTTCTAGACAGCAGGAAAGAAAGAACACCGCTACTGCATCGCCTTCTGGCAGGTTGATGTGTGTGCGCGGCGTGTGTTTGTTTTCCAGTCTGCCTCAGGAGACAGACATCTCCTCCGTCAGCAGTGCAATCACTACCGTCACCTCAGTTCCCTGTGCAGACGGGGCAGGCTCTGGTCGGACCGTTTTCCTTTGTCTCCCATTATCCCGTCCGCCTCATGGCTTCATTCCTGCTGCTCTCTGGGCGGCGGCGCCCCACCTCCGGTCACCTCCGATTCCCGTCGCAGGTAGTGCAGGCTCCTGTTATGCGTCGCTGTTCCTCCGGATCCCGCGCGCCTCAGATCTCCACTCAGCTGCTCCTGTGGCAGCGCCAACACGCCTCCGTTCAACACCTGGCCCCTGTGTCGTCTTTCCAGCCTACCCCCGGGATCGCCCGGCGCCTCCGTCGCAGTCAACCCACCTCTGCCGCCGGTGCCGGTGGTGGCGCCCCCAGGCGTACCGGACGCCTCTGATGATCAGACCGTCACTGGCAGCAGTGTTCGCCGGCGGGTCGGACACCTCCAATGCACCGCCATCCAGCTCTGCTTGCAGGCAGTCACGGGCAACCACAGCATGCCCCCGTCGTCCGCCGCGGGCTCCAAGCAGCAATCATCCGAGTCGTCGTCCTTCGTCTCAGGCCAGGGGGAGGCCAGGGGGGGGCCAGGGTCCGATGAGGAAGGAGGGGGTGTTCTTCTCCCGCGATGTGTCGCCTCCGGGCAGGTCGGGGATCATCAGACGGGTAAGCAAGCTTAAAGTTCCTATAAATCCAGTTACTCGTACTCCAATCCAGTTACTCGTACTCCAGTTACTTTGTAGTTGCTTTGCAAAGAATGGCGAAGGATGCAGCTGGGTGCTAACGGCGATATAGTCCAAATTGGGATCTCCAGCGCTCAGAGCTCTTCCCAGGAGCTCCTACCCGGCGGCCATCTTAGCACACCTGTCCCTGTTTCCTACTTCATGGCTTGTTTTACGAGGAGGAGGTGCCCGTTTTATTAAGGGTCCGTCGATATCTGATGAGAATACTGTGCCTTGCCGGGTAATTGATTGTGGGCTGAACAAACTGAAATGTGGGATTGTCATCATGACTCGGCTTTTTCTTTGTAGTGAAAATATGTGAATGGTCCAACTGTAAAAATGGGAATGTTTGCCCGAAGCATAATATTTTGTATAAAAAGAGAAGGCTGGCTTTGTAAAATTGAGCAGTCTCCTGAGAATATACACCGTGTTGTACTTCTAGGATACCTGTTACTTAGTTGCAGCCAATAAATTCGATCTTTGACTTCATCTAGAAGACTCTGTGTTTCTGTAGTCTGGAACAGGAAGAGCCCGAAGTCTTTGGGTGTTGTCCCTGGCACCGCTGGGTTACCGGATCAGTACCGGTTCTGAAAAACCCTGTACTTCAGTTGGCTCTCAACGTGGGGCGATTTCAGCGGTACCGGTCCAAGCCAGAGGTTCGTGAGGAGCTTCGTATGAAAATTCTGGAGGAAGGCCGCCACTTCATCGACCCCTGCATGTCGACGTGGACCGAAAGTCTTTGCTGCGAGGTTCCCCGCTTCCCGACAGCTACGAAGGACTGCTGCCCTGACTATCGCACTGTTTTGGACCCTTGATGATTGGTAGAGCGAAACGATAGACGAGTCTTCTGGTGAAGTCATCGATACCTCAGTTAAGTATAAGTGGAGCGTCTCCCAGTCCTTAGTTTGAGTGTACCCTTGCGATCTTTGATTTGGAACTTGCAAGTACCAAAGCCGAGGGACTCGTGTATTCACGAGAATATCGTATTCGATAATCCTTTGAAGTTTGAAGCTAGACTAGAGAGCGAAGATGCCTGGTTTTAGCAGACTTGGAAATTTGTTTTGTCTTGGTTGTAACAGGGATTCCCGATTGGAGGACTCGTGTCCGGTTCCTCCGATTGGAACTCCAACCTATGAATTGTATGTGAAACACGGAGTGGGCCCCATCACATATAATGAAGTATGGATTAAATACACCAGAAAAGATGGTGTTTTAAAATGGCCCCATATGGTAGTTTTGACACAGAGATTTTAGATAATCTAGAGGTTAGACTTTTTAAGAAGAAAGCCCGGCCGGCGATGTTTGACTCTTTCCGCCTATGGCGAAAGGAAGCCAAACAGAAAGAAATTAAATTAGCTAAAAAGAATAAAAGAGAAAAGGGTATTTCAATAATGCAAGCTGCTATGCAATATAAAGATGATGAGGAAGAACAAGCGAGTGAACAGTTGCACAGGCAGCGTAAAATGGCGATCGATAAATGCTATCCAGTTTTGCCACCTCTCCAGCAAAATGCAGCAAAAGAACTTGAAAAAGATCCTCTAATGTCGCACTTATTGAGTTCACCACCCCCTTATGCGCAGAATGCTACCGCACCTCCGCAACCTCTAGTCGTGCAACCCCCGATTGTTGTGCCTCAAGTTCTTTCACAATCACCAGCTGCTCTTCAGTTGGCTCCTACTCTTCCGGTGCAGCCTCCTCAAGGGCCACCGGCTTTGACATCTGCTTTGCCTTTACTTCCTACAACTTTAACTACTATATCGACTCCCACTCCTGGTATTCCTTCTGACACTGCCTCTGCATCTGCCTTGCCTCCCCCTGCTTTTCCGCTTGTCTTTTCATCGAATTCTCCCTCTGTTCGACAGAGAGTGACCAGCACGGTCACTAGTCTTCTATATCCCTTCTTTGGGTCATCTAGTACGACCCCTACCTCAGAGCGTACACAGCTGCGTAGTCAACTGCCTGATTCTAGGGAGAAGGAAACGTTGAATTATTTGGCACATAAATGGGTTACCGAACTGACGAGATATGAGCTAGAATCTGTTATGGATGTCTTCCATCAGTGGGAAGCACCAAAACAGAGATACGTTTTTGATAGAATGTGTACTTTCCTGAGTGAGGATTTAGAGGAGAATGATTTGGAGCCCAATCCGCCTGAGTTATGTCGTGTACGGTACGAGTTTGGGAAAGGCACAATTGTGGGCTCTGAAGTTGAAAAAGCGGTTGCGACATTGTTGTCGTTTAGGAGTGAGGGTGTTTCTCGGTCGTTGTTTGAGTCTGATTCCTCTGTTAAAAAGAAAGCAAGGCAATATCCAATGAGAGAAGTTCCTCCAGTGTGGAAGGAAGCAGTTGATGCTGGTCCAGGTAATAATCCACCGGCTGTACCGGCTCATTTTCAGCGCGTCTGGGTGCATGTTCCCTGGAAACGTGCTGAAGTTTTAGCTATGAAGCAGTCTTTGCCTGATCCACGCAAAAATCCAGCAGGGTACTACAAAGAGTTCACTCAGACTGTGGGCTCGTGTGTTATGAATTTGGCGGACATCGACATGTTGTTTGGCAATGTTGTTCCACAACCTATTTGGAGTAAGATTCGTCATACAGATCATGCGGTTGAATTGGGTGATACATGGGTTAATCTTAGAGATGCCGACAATAGGCAAGTAGGCGGTGCCAAACCTGAGGATTTGATTACCGAACTTCCTGATAAGATCATTACGTATATGAAGACTTTAATGCCTGAATTACGCGTCAATTGGGACAAGTTGTCTGCATGTAAGCAGAAGAAAGACGAAACGGTGTCTGACTTTTTCACGAGGTTCGAAGAGACCTTCGTAGACCACAGCGGTCAAGATATGAGTACAGAAGGTGGTCAACGGTTGTTCGTTGACAAGTTTGTGCATAATTTGCTTCCCGAGTTATGTAAGAAGTTAAAGGATTCAGAAAGTTCTTGGGCCGTTTCCTCTTCAGCACAGATATTGGCGACCTCACAGTAGTACGAAAATAGGGATAAAGATGAGAAGGATAGAGTAGACAAGAAAACTAAAGAATTAAAAACGAAGATTCTTGTGCAACAAGCGTACCCGCCACGTGGTGGGCAGAGTAACTATCAGCAACCTCAACAGTTTCAGAGGAACTCGCAAAGGTTCGAGTATCCTCAACAGCGTGTCCCTGTAGGTCCCAATCAGTGTTCATATTGTAAAGAAGAGGGTCATTTTAAGTATAGTTGTCCTATTTTGTTACAGCGCATGAATGGTGCTTCTGGTGCAAGAGGTCAAGGTATTCCACACGCGCCTAGAGGTAAAGGACGTGGAAATTTTCCCCAGAGCGCGCGCTCATTTCCACCTCAAAATTCAATGAATAGGTTTGATCAGCAGAAGAACGCGTCTGTTAGAACAGCTCAGTATTATGCTGATGACTACTATGCAGACGATGAGAATATGGAAGGTAATGATTGCTAGGACAGCCGTAGACAAAGAGAGGGAGTTGTTTCAGTTCCAGTAGATCAGAATGGACCTTATGTTGAGGTGATTACATCAGGTGTGTCAGAACCTTTTCTCTTGGATACTGGTGCTACAAAGAGTTCTATTATGCACTCTAAACTCCCTGGCGCACCTTTGTCTGGCGAAATGAATGTTTCAGTAAGTTTTTCTGGCGCCCCGGTTAGGAACCCGATTTCTAGTCCTATGTCCCTTTCTGTTGGACCTAGTGAATTAGAAGCACCCCTTATTCTGACAACAGGTTGTGGTGAAAACTTGTTAGGATTGGATCTATTGAAAAGATTGTATGCAACTTTGTATTGTTCTCCTTCAGGAGTACAACTTACACTAGGTAGGAAAGTAGTCTCCCCAATGTATTTGTCAAAAGATAAACTCCCGACAGAATTGTCGTCTCTTCCGGATATTCTTTGGGCCACTGGTCCTAATGATGTGGGTCTTTTGGAAATACAACTATTGTCAGATGGATGCACAGCTAAGTTTTTTCAAGTTCGAAATTATTTTTTAATTATTTGTTGGTGCTCTACCAGGAGGCGTCGAGGGTCCACCGACGTCAAACAAATGATAAAAAGACGTGAGGCTAGAGGATCGCTAGTCTCATCCCTGCGTAGGCACACACATGATCGTCCTTCTTTAGGTAAAGAAAAACGACTTTGCTTCAATGCTCCTTGTATTTCATTAATTTATTCCATGTTTCAATATTGATTCATTTTAGCAGATTAAATCAAATATGGTCTAAATCATTTTTAACAATCCAGTTCAGGCACTGTCTATTAAACGTGTCCAATGCATTTCGGGCATTAAGAGTGTGCCCTTCATCAGGGAATTGACACTAGAAGCAAATAAATATAAATAAACTTTAGTAAAACGGAATTGGCTGTGTAAAAAAGTAAGCATAATCAATATCACTGTACAATAACATTTGTGCTTAGGTAATTCAAACGAGAAAAGCAATCAACATTGTGTGCGTGAAAAAAATGTTCCAAGCTATTTACATGTGGAAAAAACAAGGGAAAAAACGGGTCGGTGTCTCACTTACATGCCTGTTGTCAAACAGTTGTGTGAAATCTAAAGGAAGAAGAGATTGAAAAAACCGCGGTTAGGACCTCTGGGCCAATGTATTAGGTGGTTCGCTCAATGTGTTCTGGGTTGGAGAGGGAATGTAAACTGACCTGCTTCAGCTCGGCAAGTAGATTCAATCCGGTACTCGTCTCCGCAGAACGCCGGCAAGAAGGTTAAGTTTGCCGCGTTCTTTTGATTTAAAAAATAATGGGTCATGTGATCGGTCACATGAGTATCAGACACTGTAAAAAGACTATAGTGTCGGCGAATGTGTCCACAACCAAGGGATTCTATTAAAAGTGCAGTATAATTAATAAATGTAATGACGTATATGTGGAAACGTAAATTCAATGCAATAAAAGTAAAATAGGCTAGCGTGGTAAATAATAAACGAGGGTTAGCGTGATAAAAAAATTCAGGGAAGGATCGAACTGTGGTGTCAAGGATTGGGGAGATCAGCGAGCTAATCAGGTAGCTAGAGGGAAGAGGGCCTGAAACGTGCTACAAAAATGGTGTCAATGTAAGTGGTAATGGGAACATACACAATGGCAACAAGATAGGTATTCAGAGCAATTATGTTACAAGTAACAAGAAAATTCAATTCTCTCATTGAGTCCTGTAGGTTTCTGAGTCGATAATTTATGAATCCAGTAGTTCTCTCTCCTGAGAAGGAATTTGTTGTTATCTCTGCCTTCTATTTTCAACACAGTCTCAAGAATTATGAACTTGATTTGGGAAACATTGTGCTGAGACTCAACAAAATGTGCAGATAAAGCTGATTTTAAGTTTTTAAGTCGGATGTTGGACTTGTGTTCCGTGAGGCGTATCTTCATCCGTCGTTCGGTTTTACCGATGTACAGCTTTCACAGGGACATTTTATGCCATATATCAAATTGCTGGAATCGCAAGTGGCGCTAACTTTGAGTTTAATAGGATAACCTTGTGTGGGATGACTGATGATGTTGCCTTTAATAATATTATTGCAATTGCCGCAATTTAAGCAAGGTCTGGTTCCGGTATATGTTGCAGTTTCTTTTGGTTTGTGTTGTACAATTTCTCCCAAATTTTTGGCCCTAGTGAAGGCAAATATCGGTGGCTGGCTGAATGAGTTTCTGAAGTCAGGTTCTAAGTATTCAACCAGCAGCAAAAAATTCAAACAGATCATTATGAAGCATTGGGCCATTCTCAATATTGAACCTGACTTCAGAAACTCATTCAGCCAGCCACCGATATTTGCCTTGGCATAAAATGTCCCTGTGGAAAGCTGTACGTCGGTAAAACCGAACGACGGATGAAGATACGCCTCACGGAACACAAGTCCAACATCCGACTTAAAAACTTAAAATCAGCTTTATCTGCACATTTTGTTGAGTCTCAGCACAATGTTTCCCAAATCAAGTTCATAATTCTTGAGACTGTGTTGAAAATAGAAGGCAGAGATAACAACAAATTCCTTCTCAGGAGAGAGAACTACTGGATTCATAAATTATCGACTCAGAAACCTACAGGACTCAATGAGAGAATTGAATTTTCTTGTTACTTGTAACATAATTGCTCTGAATACCTATCTTGTTGCCATTGTGTATGTTCCCATTACCACTTACATTGACACCATTTTTGTAGCACGTTTCAGGCCCTCTTCCCTCTAGCTACCTGATTAGCTCGCTGATCTCCCCAATCCTTGACACCACATTTCGATCCTTCCCTGAATTTTTTTATCACGCTAACCCTCGTTTATTATTTACCAAGCTAGCCTATTTTACTTTTATTGCATTGAATTTACGTTTCCACATATACGTCATTACATTTATTAATTATACTGCACTTTTAATAGAATCCCTTGGTTGTGGACACATTCGCCGACACTATAGTCTTTTTACAGTGTCTGATACTCATGTGACCGATCACATGACCCATTATTTTTTAAATCAAAAGAACGCGGCAAACTTAACCTTCTTGCCGGCGTTCTGCGGAGACGAGTACCGGATTGAATCTACTTGCCGAGCTGAAGCAGGTCAGTTTACATTCCCTCTCCAACCCAGAACACATTGAGCGAACCACCTAATACATTGGCCCAGAGGTCCTAACCGCGGTTTTTTCAATCTCTTCTTCCTTTAGATTTCACACAACTGTTTGACAACAGGCATGTAAGTGAGACACCGACCCGTTTTTTCCCTTGTTTTTTCCACATGTAAATAGCTTGGAACATTTTTTTCACGCACACAATGTTGATTGCTTTTCTCGTTTGAATTACCTAAGCACAAATGTTATTGTACAGTGATATTGATTATGCTTACTTTTTTACACAGCCAATTCCGTTTTACTAAAGTTTATTTATATTTATTTGCTTCTAGTGTCAATTCCCTGATGAAGGGCACACTCTTAATGCCCGAAATGCATTGGACACGTTTAATAGACAGTGCCTGAACTGGATTGTTAAAAATGATTTAGACCATATTTGATTTAATCTGCTAAAATGAATCAATATTGAAACATGGAATAAATTAATGAAATACAAGGAGCATTGAAGCAAAGTCGTTTTTCTTTACCTAAGGAAGGACGATCATGTGTGTGCCTACGCAGGGATGAGACTAGAGATCCTCTAGCCTCACGTCTTTTTATCTTTTGGAAATACCACCATATGTTGTGACATTGAAAGCCAATGTAAAAATGCCACGTATTCCCCAATACAAAATCTCTAGTGAAGGTGAAAAAGCGTTGCTAGCGATCATTTATGATTTAATTGAAAAGGAAGTAATTGAAGAGACAAGAGGTAACGTTTGCAATAGTCCTGTTCTGCCTGTTTTGAAGCGTACGGATCCTTCTCAGCCACCTGTTTACATATTCGTGATTGATCTTAGAGAGGTCAATAAAATAGTTGTGCCACAATTTCCAGTTGTCCCTGATATCACTGCCCTATTGACTATGATTCCAGCTTCTGCGACTTGGTTCTCGGTGATTGACTTGAAGAATGCATTCTTCAGCATCCCGATTGCCGAGGAAAGCAGGGATATTTTCGGCTTCAGTTTAGGAGGTCGCAGCTTCCGCTTCAAACACGCTCCCCAGGGCTACTGTGAGAGTCCATCGATATATAGCCAAGCTTTAAAAGCACAGCTTGACACAATTGTTTTACCTGATGGCGCTACCCTTATTCAGTACGTTGATGATCTGCTTGTTGCTGCAGATACTGAGAAAATCTGTAAAGAAGCCACGTTGTCGTTGTTGCATCATTTGTCTAATCTGCATCACAAAGTGTCTCTTTCCAAATTACAATATTGTCGACAAGAAGTGACCTACTTAGGTCATCTCTTATCGAAGGAGGGAAGGAAACTGACCTCAGAGAGAATTCAGGCAATAGCGAAATTGAGTGTGCCTAGGACACAGAGAGAAGTGCGTGCTTTCTTGGGCATTACATCTTACTGCAGACAATGGATACCGAATTTTTCATTGTTGGCCAAACCTTTGGTGGCATTAACTTGTAAAGATACACCGAATCCCCTCCCGTGGTCTGAAGAGTGTCAGAAAAGTTTTTCCGAATTGCGCAATGCATTATGTTCGGCTCCTGTGTTGGGTACCCCCGACTACAGTAAGCCCTTTACATTGTATGTGCATGAGAAAGAAGGTTGTGCATTGTCAGTGTTGACACAGTTGTTTGGGAGCAGGCAGCGTCCATGCGCGTATTTTTCATCGACCTTAGATCCGGTAGCTAAAGCGTTGCCGAGTTGCTTAAGAGCCACAGCAGCAGCAGCTGTTTCTATTTGGCAGTCTGCTGGTTTAGTGATGAAAAATACATTGATTGTGATGGTTCCACATGCAGTGGACACGTTGTTAAACAGAACCAAGACACAGCACTTAACTAGTGCTCGGTTGTCAGATTATGAATTCCATTGTTAGCGAGTCATGTGCACATAAAAAGATGCAACACGCTTAACCCAGCCACGTTGTTGCCGATTGAAACAGAGTTAGATACTTCTGAACAGCATGATTGTTTTCTCAGAACAGAAGAAGAAACAAAAGGGAGAATAGACCTTCAGGACACTCCTCTTGTGAAGTGTGATGGTACCTTATGGGTGGATGGTTCATGCTTCAAGCTTCCGAATGGAGATACGACTGCGGCATATGCTGTTACGACTTTGCATACGATTGTTGAAGCTGCACGTATCCCACATAATTCAGCCCAAGCAGCAGAGTTGATTGCACTTACGAGAGCGTGTGTGTTGTCGAAAGGAATGAAAGTGTACATATATACCGACAGCCAGTATGCATTTGGTGTGGCCCACAGCTTTGGACGATTGTGGAAAGAACGTGGGTTCCTGACCTCGCATGGAGCCAAGATTCAGCATGGTCAATTGGTGCATGAGCTCCTTGAATCACTTACCTTGACCTCACAAGTTGCGATTGTGAAATGCAGTGCACACAAGAAGGTGACTGATGATATTGGTCGTGGGAATGCATTTGCTGATGAAGTCGCAAAAGAAACAGCAAAGGATGTGATGAGTCGAATGTATGTTGCAGGCCCAGCAAGATGGATTGGTGACGTTGGAATGTGTGAAGACACGATAGAAAGTGTAAAGTCTATTCAAGCTGAAGCTACAGAGAAAGAGTTGAGTGTGTGGAGAGAAACCACGGGTAAAATGGATGCAAATGGTTGTTGGGTTGAATTGTCAGAGCATCAGAGATGGTTGTTACCCGATGCGTATGTGCTTGCAGTGGTTATGATGGCTCATGGAATGGCTCACATAAGTGTGAAAGGGATTTGTAGATTGCTGGCTCCAGTATGGCAAAATGCTGGGATTCCCAAGTGTGCAGAGAATGTGGTCAAGAATTGCATGGTGTGTCTAAAATACAATCCTGGTAGGGGGACCCCAACTCCAGCTGGTCATTTTGCGCCTCCAACGTATCCGTTCGAGGTTTTGCAGCTAGATTTCATCCACATGGAAAGGTGCAACAATCTAAAATACGTACTCGTTGTTGTTTGTGCCTTTTCAAGATGGATAGAAGCATATCCCTTAAAGGACAACACTGCCTTATCCACAGCTAAAGCCCTTGTGAAAGAGTTTTTCCCTAGGTTTGCAATGTCGAAAATGGTCTGGAGTGACAATGGGAGTGAATTTGTGGGTCGAGTGATGAAGAAAGTATGCGAAGGGCTAGGCATCCAGCAGAAGTTCCACGCTGCAAATCACCCCCAATCAGCTGGACTAGTAGAATGCTACAATGGCACATTAAAATTGAAATTGGCCAAAATCCAAGCGAGCTCTGGTCTTAAATGGCCTGACGCTCTGCCTTTAGCACTCCTATCAACCAGAATGACTGTGCACTCGCGAGTGGGGCTTAGCCCGTACGAAATCGTGTTCGGCCGCCCGGCCAACATATGGGGAGTGAAATCGAACACCCTGTACTGCTCGACTATTTGTACGAATTGACGGCTAAATTGCGTGTTTTACACCAACAGGTTCACGAGACTCTGCCTCAGGTCTCTGAAGCTCCAGGACACCCAATCAATCCTGGATGCTGGTAAAAAAAATTCTGCGAACGAAGAACGACCAGCCCCGATGGACCGGCCCTCACCTCGTCCTTCTGTCAACGAGATCGGCTGTTCGAGTGGAAGGAAAGAAGCGCTGGATCCACGGCGTACATAGCAAGAGGGTTCCTTTGCCTCTGCCGTACGACCGGTGGGTCCAGGAGGGTGTCGCTGACTCCGAGACAGAAACTGTGCCGCGATTTCTGCCTTTCAGTGATGCACGTGTGAAAGGAACAATTACTGAGAAAGAAAGTGACAATCTCTTGCAAGAAGTTGTGCCACCATCAAATCGATTGGACACTACGGAGCCTGAACTCCTTTTCCAAGATCAGACAATACCTGGAAAGAAGAAATATAATCTGAGGCTGAGAACTATGGACAAATAAAAAGATACTTTTCTTTGCTGTTTTTGAAAGTGCAGCTCTCTCATCTGAGAAACTTTATTTTTGTTTTTCGAACCACCATCCGGGTTCCTCTGTAGGGTCGCGGTTGCCCAAATTCTTTGGGGTGCAGCTGAAGACGTTAGGTCGACAGTTCTGGTTGGTCTAAGGGAGTTGCCCTGGACTGACAGAAGCATTCCTTAGCATAGAACACCCTACCATCGCGAGCAGCATTTTAGAGAGGATGGAGTTTTTCGAGATGGAGAGACCTGCCAAACAAATGAACTTTGAGACTACAATTTGCAGAATGATGAGAAAAACATTTTTTGATACTATGCATTTTTATGTTGTTCAGTGTTATGATGTTTTTAGTAGGATATGTTTTACTCTCTTTTCGAGTGACATTTACACCCACTTCATCGCCCATACCTCCTCCTACCACTATTTCCTCACATTCTTTTCAACCTCTTCCTGGACATGAATCCGCTAGGAGATTAGAGTTTATTAATAACTCCTTCGTTCAGCTTTTGCACCAACTAGTAATGAACACGACTAACTGTTGGGTGTGCGGTCTTATGCCTCACACAACGGATAAAGGTATCCCTTATCTGGTCCTGCCTTTCAGCCACAATGGTTCCGTGTGGGCATACCGAACAATGTTCATCTACGCACATGAGACCTACCCCCTACGTTCAGTGGAAGATAATCCTAAGAATAGTGCTCTAGTGAAGGGTATAGTAGACATGATTAAAGAAGATATCTACTATGAGACTATCCCGAGAGATGAGACACTAGTATATATAGGATGGAACGTGACCGGATATGGAGTTACTCTGAGTGAGAAACAGCAAGCTAAGAGATCTTCCCCGATTTGGATTGTACCCCATCAGGGTCACTTATGTCTGCAAGGTATTGGCACGAATCCCAGAGCTCAGTTAGTAAAGAGTATCTGCACTGAGACATATGTCTTTGCGTCTCAGACTTCCCCTCCGTTCTTAGCAGCTAAGGGTACCTATTTCATCTGCCATGATAGAGCCTATACATGGTTGCCCCCTGACTTTTCGGGCACATGCTTTGTTTCGTTCCTGTTGCCTCCCACCTACACAGCAGCGGCAGATTACCATAAGACAAGGATAGTTAGAGGTGTCTTCAGTGAAGAAGACACTGCAGAACAAGAATTTGGAGACTTCGTGAGGGGTTTTCTGCCGTTCTGGGGACCCATGGTTAACAGCAGGAACATAAGGCAATTGACAAGGGTGGTTGAATCCACCGTGGTTGAAACTGCTGGTGCCCTTAGTAACTTGACTGCTGAGCTACAGTCGGATCGTCTTATGACCCTTCAGAACAGGGTCGCGTTAGACGTCATACTTGCAGACCGAGGTGGGGTATGTAGAGTGATCCAATCGAGTTGCTGTGTTTTCATCCCAGATAACGCTCCAACAGTGTACCAGGCCATCTCCAAACTGCATAAGATTTCCGAATCTATTCATGTAGACAAAGGAGATTGGTAGTTAATGGGATGGTTCTGGGAACTGGCATCCGGCTGGGGATGGAAAATTCTGATGGTCATTGGGATGGTCTTAGCAGTCCTTTTTCTGTTCTGTCTGTGCGTACAGTGTGCTCCTGCTATATGTGGCCTCTGTGCTACATCATGTGTAAGGAAGCCTGTATCGAGGGACGAGCTAAGTAATAGGATGATGCTACAACAACATCTCAATGACTTTATGAATATAGACCTGGACTCAGATTAGCATGAGTATAGGTTATTGCCTATCTAAGGGCAAAAGGAGGGTCTGTGGTACTGAACATTTTGGACCCTTGTTATAAACATCGTCATATCATGACGATTTTGATAGCAACAGACCGAAAATGGCCAGTATACTATGTACAAGCATTTTCGTCATGTTCGAGTGATGATTTCACCCTGAAATCGCCATTTTCGTCCTGAACCCTTGGGTTCCATTTTGTGTACGGCAGCAATTTTGTGAGTTGCCCTCACATAGGCCAATGATTAAAGCCAAACATGATTCTGGAGGACACGTACACCACTGCTGACTTCTCTGCGACCTGGGCAAGCTGATTCCACTGCCCAGGGCAGAACCTGTTTGGGCAGTTCCTCTCCCAGTGGCTGGTCGAGATAGCATCAAGGCACAACATGCCATAAACCTTTCCTCGCACACAAACCACGCCTAATCTTGCACACACCTGTCCCTGTTTCCTACTTTATGGCTTGTTTTACGAGGAGGAGGTGCCCGTTTTATTAGGGGTCCGTCGATATCTGATGAGAATACTGGGCCTTGCCGGGTAATTGATTGTGGGCTGAACAAACTGAAATGTGGGATTGTGATCATGACTCTGCTTTTTCTTTGTAGTGAAAATATGTGAATGGTCCAACTGTAAAAATAGGAATGTTTGCCCGAAGCATAATATTTTGTATAAAAAGAGAAGGCTGGCTTTGTAAAATTGAGCAGTCTCCTGAGAATATACACTGTGTTGTACTTCTAGGATACCTGTTACTTGGTTGCAGCCAATAAATTCGATCTTTGACTTCATCTAGAAGACTCTGTGTTTCTGTAGTCTGGAACAGGAAGAACCCGAAGTCTTTGGGTGTTGTCCCTGGCACCGCTGGGTTACCGGATCAGTACCGGTTCTGAAAAACCCAGTACTTCAACTGCTGTGCTTTTGTTACAGGGGGCTGATCTTGCAGCACTGCTGCAAGACTGGCCCCCAGTAACAAAAGAACGCCTCCCATCGGTCCAAAAGCGCCCCCACCCTTCCAGTCCACCGGGAAAATGCGCAGTGCTCACTACGGCCAGTACAGCTTTGGCCTGTAGGCAGGGTGTCGGAAATGTCGTCTCAGTGTGGACCTTGGTCAGAAGGCAGAGGTGGTGCCAAAGAGTTGTGCTTTTTTTGTGAGTGGTTTGTAGTGGTGAGTGGTCTTCGGGATTCATGTCACCTTGTCCCTGTGGCAGTTCTTTGGCGTCGATGTCGATCTCGAGCTCCGAGTCAGAGTCCTGCGCGGAGAAGGCTTCTTCCTCTTCTGCGGCTGATGCCTCAATGTCATCTTGACCGGAATATTCACCGTAGATGTCCGGTGTGTCTTCGATGCTTTGACGCTGCATCTCTCGACGTCGAGCCAGATGATTGGAAAGAGTTTTCTTTGATCAAAATCATCTGCAAGTGTCGCAGTCTTCTTCCTTGTGCCCCGGGGACAAGCACAAGTTACACACCCTGTGTGGATACTTCACGTGGCATTGATGGCCGAATTTGAACGGTCTCCGATCCATCGATGACCATGCGCACTATCCCCAAAAGGAGGAGTCACCTTACCTCGTGACTACGAAAGACTTCTTTGAAGAAAAAAAACTTGCAAACATCCGGACCCAACACTAGATGGGAGGAGTATGCAAAGCATGCATATCTACAGCTCCCATGCTTCTAACACATAGTTCTGCATCATAGGCATTATTCCAAATGCATATGTATGTAATATTTAGACTAGTACGGGAGCAGGCAAACCTTTGCAAATTCCATTCAACCTGGAGAATGCCTGGAGTGATTGATTGTGCTGTGATTAGTTACTCTCAAGTGTAGCAGGTTTAGCAAAGCACGCCAATATGTAAGTATATGGAACATTCAATGCTGGAGATAGAGCACTTAATCTGTGGTAAATAAATAAATAATACCCTATTTTTGACTAGACATATATCATAACAGATAGCTCAATAAATAAGAGTCAAGATTCGAGGTAGTGGGAGTTTTTGCAGGTTTAATACAGCATAAGGACAGGAACAGGACAACCTGCATAGGAATAGGATGACAGGGCCCAGCAGCTGCTGGGGCTGGGTCTGGGATGAGCGCGCTGGCTTTTAATAACAATACATGAGCATATATACATAACGCAAACACATAGCATTACATTGCAGTAGGCGTAGCAGTGGGTGGAGCAGAAGGCGTGACGCGTAGCAGTCGCGAAAGATAAGGGTGAGAAGGAGGTGTAACAGGGCGTATACATAGACATGTGATGCAAACGTAACAGAATATGTCATAAATGGGCGGAAACATAGGAGGGGGCTACCTAAGGAGCCGGGACCTCTAACCTGGTGGTGCGCGCAAACTGGCAATGACGTGTTACGAGGAGAAGCTGGGGGCTATGAACTCTGTGCTAGGAGCAGAGACTAAAGTCTGGAGGGTCGGAGCGACATGTACCTAAACCCTATCTAGTATCTGATGTTTAGGGAACATGTTGATATAAACTAGAAGTCATGAGGGGAAAAGCTAACTGACTCTAAGACTGGAGCATGCATTTATTCTACATATAGTGCGTGATGAAGAATATTAAATGACCATTAAATACAGTATTTCTCTTAACATGGAGCCGCATAGGCTAGACAATGACGGAAACTATTGATGTAGTTCAGTAGCTTAGGAATGCAGAGAAGGAGGACTAAACTGATAACTGGAATCATAACATAGTCTTGGCAGACTCAGAGGCAGAGCCAAGCTGCACCGGGCACTGCGAGGCAGGAAGTAAGTGGAAGGTCGAGGATACAGGTGGGGGCTGGATCGCTCCTCAGCAAGGCTTCAGGAGACAGGAGCTGAATCTGGTGTCCAGGCCCTTTTGAGGCCTAGAAACGGGGACTTTATAATGAAATAACGTGCACACTGAGAAACGTGGCAACGTAGCTTTACATAGGCCTGATATTCGTAGTATTCACGAGGACTGGAAACTGGCATACTAGAGGAGGACACAACTGTAATTGCGTCTTGAATCGGACATGGGGAATAACATACGCATATTGGTCATGCACGCATAACATATGATGGATGACACGTAGAGATACAGGACATGGCAAAATTTACTTTTCCACATTCCCTCCTTGTCACTACGTTTCCATCAGGAAACATCAATATTCATGATACCATCTATCATTTCATACAGTACCATTTGTTCATCTCGAATTGTCTTGGAACGGGATTTAGAACGGGGCTTGGGACTAGGAATACAAGAGGTAGCACACATGCCGCAAATCGCAGGGCCACATTGTATACAGAGGCAGCAGCTGAATATGATCGCTACTGCGATACCTAGAAAGGACAGGACTTTCCATCCCCAGACGGAAATTATATTCCAGAACCAACCGGACCATGTCCAGGTGCCTGGATCCTGGTGTAATAGATGGGCAATTTTATGAAGTCTGGTTATAGCTGAATAAACAGACGGCGCGTTATTTGGAATGAAAATGCAACAACTGGATCCGATGACTCTACAGGCCCCGCCCCTATCGGCCAGTATGACGTCAAGGACGAGACGATTCTGGAGCACAACAATTCTCATAAAGGATTGCTCTTCGGTTAAGTTACCTAGAGCGGAGGCAGTCTCATCTACTACAGCTTCAAGGGTTCTTGTTAACCTACGGATTAGCTTACTGTTTACAACTGTACCTAAATAAGGGAACACACCTTTATCAATATCAATGAATTGCTCTGCAGCAGTTTCAGTATAATCGACAATCGGGAGGTTTCTCTTGTGTCTAGTATGTACTAGGAAGGAATTCCTATGGTAGTCAGGTGGGGCTAGGAAAACAGGTGGCAGTAGGAAGGCAATGTAACAGGTTCCCTCCCAATCGAGGGGCAGACGAACATATGCAGTTTGACCACAAACAAAATAAGAATGACGTGAAGCTTTAAAAATAGATTTCCCACTGTCACTATACTGGATAATAGTAGTACAATCACTATGTCCTACGTGTACAGAACCATAATTACGGACACATAATTCGCCTTTGACTGGTAATACTGAAATAGCAGGTGAGTCTGGAGTAGTATCAGACTGAACATTCAGGACCATGAAATTCGAAGAATAGTTACCTAAATTATACACTTCATTTTCTAGATCTAAACCTGTTCTGTGGGGGAAACCTTGCTTGTCTGGGAAACATGGGCTGTTATGAAAAGACATATCTGTTAAGGATGACGTTAACGTGGACCATGCTCCACACGAACCATTATGTGAAAAAGGATAAGGAAAAAGTGGCAGAACTCCCTTTGACGTCTGGAAAGGGGGCAGTCGACCACACACCCAACAATTAGTGGCATTGCTGGTTTGATGTGAATAATGCAACATGCGGATAAATGTATTGTTACGCATAGCGAGGCGGTATGAATATTCGTGAGGAGGCAGATCACTAAACGTGTGCTCTACTGTAACATTAGAAGGCTTATTTACATGAGGAACTGGAAAACACAGGAAAAATGCGTAACTAGTGCAGGAAATCAAAAGGCTGAGAAATAATATGAAACTTAGAAAAACGATACATCGGATTGAGTTTTGACTGACTCTCTCACTATGGGGGTCTATTTTATACATGTCAGAAACAGTCTAACCGTTTCACCTAGGGGAGGACTTAGACAATCAAACTGGCTGACTTATTTTACTAGACCTTAATTTCTGTTTATACTCCTGTTGCGGAGTTTTCTCTAACAGGGGAGGGGTTGTGTCAATGTCATTTGCGGGACAGTCCTTAGAAACAATGTTTTGACAAGTCTTGATATCCTGGGAAATGTTCTTGGAGACCGGTTTCAATCCGTAGAATTTCTTGACGTGCGAAAGGTGCACCCAGCCGCGGCGTCCTTCCAATTTCACAGCTGTACGGGTGGTGAGGAGGACCTGACGGGGCTCCTTCCAACGTGGCTCCAGCGGACTTGATCTGTCGAAGTTACGTACGAGCACCATCGAACCTGGAACGATTTCATGCGGTGCCACCTCGGTATTGTCTGGAAATGTGGCGGCAACCTGTGAACGACATGAGTTGAGGGCAGACATCAAGGAAGCTAGGTAATCTGTCAGCATATTACATGAAACATCAGTAATACTTCGGGGTCTAGGAGTACCCCACATGTTAGGGGGGCGGCCGAATACGACCTCATACGGGGACAGACCTGATCTGGAATGTGCGACCATGCGCATATAAAACAAAGCGACTGGCAGAGCTACTAGCCAGTCCACACCCTTATCTTTACATATTTTGGCAATTCGAATTTTCAGAGTCTGATTATGTCTCTCGACTAGACCGGCTGCTTCAGGATGGCGTACACAATGAAACTTCCACTGGTACCCTAACAACAGGGAAACGTGCTTCATCAACTCAGATGAGAATGGCTGACCGTTATCAGAATATACGACTCTAGGGAGTCCATATCGAGGGAAAAACTCACGAACCAACTGCTTGGCAGTGGTCGCGGCTGTGTAATCTGGGACTGGATATGCTTCTGTCCATCTGGACAAAGCGCATACAACTACAAGAACATACTTGAAACCTCGACATCGCTCCATCTGAATATAATCCATCTGGAGGACCTCAAAAGGGTGGTCAGGAGGCTGGAAACCACCTTGTTCCACCGGGACACTTTTACCTGGATTAAACTGACAACATATCATACAGGTACGGACTTTCTGCTTGGCTGCAGCTCGTAAATGCTTGTTGAACCAAATGTTCTGGATACTGTCTAACATAGCTTTTTCTCCTAAATGTGCTGGACTATGTGCGGTATTAATGATGACTTGAACCATAGAGTCGGGGAGAAACCATGTGGTCCTACCCTTCGTCACCCATCCTTGATCTGTCTGGACCCCTCCTTGTTCAGACCACTTCTTGGTTTCATCGGGAGTAGCATGTAACTGGATATCTATGACATCTTGAGTAGGGTCCTTAACTGTCATACATGTAGTCAGATCTGGAGTGTGTGTCATGTTAACTGGACTGTCTAGAGTCTGTGCTGTAAACTTGGCTGTGCGATCTGCTAGATCATTACCTTGAGAAATAATGTCAGTGACTTTCGTATGTGCTTTGCATTTCATGATAGCGATAGATGTCGGTAAATGTATTGCATCTAACAGAGCTTGGATAAGGAGACCATGCTGAATCTTGGTTCCATGAGAGGTCATGAAACCTCTCTCCTGCCAGAGCACTCCAAAGTCGTGTACAACTCCAAATGCGTAACGTGAATCTGTGTAAACATTAACTTTCAGGTTCTTGGCGTGTATACAGGCTTGTGTCAGAGCAACTAGCTCTGCTGCTTGAGCGGACAGGGTATCAATACGGTGTGTTTCAATAACTTCGGTGTCAGTAGTCACTGCATACGCGGCGACTAGTTCTCCTGTACTAGTTCTCATACATGAACCATCCACATAAAGTGTCAGGTCAGGATCTGGTAACGGAATGTCTGTCAGGTCTTGTCTTGGCTTTGTCGTAATGTTGACTACTTCCACACAGTCGTGTGCGGCAGGATTTGAACTAACTGATGGTAACAGTGTAGCAGGATTCAGGATGTTGCAGCGTCTAATATCTATGTGTGGCTGGAACAGTGTCAATTCATAACCTGTTAAACGTGCAATTGTCAAGTGCTGTGTTTGTGTTCGGTTTAAAAGAACTTCCACGGAGTGTGGGACTTGTACTGTCAAGGAGTGTCCTAAGACTATGGAATCACTTTGTCTGATAGCTAGTGCTGTGGCTGCAACTGACTTGAGGCACGCAGGCAGAGCCTGGGCGACTGGATCTAGTGTGCTCGAAAAATAAGCACAGGGCTTGTATTGTCCTGCTTGATCTTGTGTAAGAACAGATAATGCTGTACCTTCACGTTCAGTAACGAAAAGTGTAAAAGGCTTACTGTAGTTCGGTGTAGCTAGAACTGGAGCTTGGCATAGGGCTTTCTTTAACTCGTTGAAACTAAGTGTATGTTCAGATGTCCAAGGGAGGACAGTCGATACGGCTGCCTCCTGTGTCGTTAACTGTATCAGTTGCTTGGCTAGAAATGCATACTGGGGAATCCATTGTCTACAATAAGAAGTAAGGCCGATAAAGGCACGTACCTCCTTCTGGGTCCTGGGCTGAGGAAGACTTGCTATTAACTGGATACGGTCAGGTGTCAACTGCCTACCCCTCTTGGACAGTAAGTGGCCTAAGTAGATCACTTGCTGGACACAGAATTGAAGCTTCGAAGGGGACACCTTGTGCCCCATCTCGGCTAGGAAATACAGAACCGTCAGTGACGCTCGCTCGCAGTCACGTTCAGAACGGGCTGTGATCAGTAGATCATCGACATACTGGAGCAGGGCAGTGTCAGTTGGCATGCGAATATTATCTAGTTGTCTCTTAAGTGCTTGACTGTAAATACTAGGGCTTTCTGTGAAACCTTGAGGAGCTCGTGTAAACATATAGCTCCTTCCATTTAAACAAAATCCGAAAAGAAACTGGCTGTCTGGATGGATGGGAACACTAAAAAATGCGTTCTTGAGGTCTATGACAGTGAAGAACGTGGCTTCGGAATCAATAGCAGTTAACAGGGAAGAGATATCTGGGACAACTGGGTACTGCGGAATAATACATTTATTAAGTTCCCGTAAATCAATCACTAATCGATATACTGGGGGTGCATTTGGATCAGTACGTTTCATGACTGGAATGATCGGAGAGTTACATACATTGGAGTCAGTTTCTACAACTACTCCTTGAGCCATGAGCTCGTCTATAATTTTGGATAAGGCTGCTACAGCCTCAGGTGGCAATCTATACTGCCTGATTCGTGGTAACACTACACCTGGTTTGAGAGTCACACGATGGGGTGTGATTTGCATGTAACCTACATCAGTTGGACCTTGCGCCCATAAATGCTGCGGAACTTTAGACAGCCTAGAATCAAAATCTCGTAATACATAGTGACCCTTAAAGTCACGTAGGAACAATCGTATTCCCTCTGGGGAACAACATATAACTGCACCTAACTCTTTCAGTGTTTTAATGCCTAATAGATTTTCTGGACATGACTTAGTAAGTAACAGATCAGTAGTGCGGGACAATGGACCTACTTCTAGAGTGACTGGCTTTGAAATCTCATTAACGATAGGCTTTCCTGAAAATCCAAGGGAAACATTTCTTGAGCCTGAGAGCGGAGCCCCTGGAACTTCGGCATGACTAATTGTGGTCCTACTTGCCCCTGTATCAATCAAAAACTTTCTGTCTTTCCCTAATACTTGACTGTGAACATAGGGACCTTCTTGATCTACAGGTATCTCGATGAGAGGCAAGCCTACCTCCCTCTCTAGGCTGTTTCATGAATATGGCTGGTACTCTGGATACTCAGACTGTGCATACTGGTACATCTGCGATGTAACATGCTGTGTTGCAGCAATAGGCTGCGGTACTGTAACTGTCTGTTGTGCATTCTGTGGCTGAGGAATCTGTGAAACTTGTTCCTGTCTAGGCGGACGTGGTCTTTCTTTAGTCTTACCAGTAGCTATGTTGTGTTTCAGAACTGCACACTCATTTATAAAATGACCTGGCTGTTTACAATAATTGCAGTTCCCTTTAACGGGAGCTGCAGGATGACTGACTTGATTCGGACCCCTCTTCTGACTGTCTTGAGGAACAGATTGTGCAACTAGTACTTTCATTTTCGTGTCTTTCATACGTTTTCTCTCGTGTTCTTGCTCTTCCCTGATTCTATTCTGGTGGTACTGGAGCATCTGGAGCATCTGGGACGGAGTATTTGCTTGCCAGGTACTTTCGACTTTCAGAACTCGGTTTTTAATTGGTGGACTTGAATTCTCGACTAATTTGGTAACGAAAAGGTGAGGGTATGACTCACTACTTGTCTTGAGACCACTGTTGATACTAAAGCACTTTTCAAACCTAGAATAAAAATCACTAATATCTTCATCTTGTTTCTGTTTACAGGCTGAGATTGCATCCCAGTCTTCTTTTCTCGTTGTTAATAATCTGGGTAAAACTTGAATTAATAATTCTGGTAATTCTTTACATTTCTCTCCAAGACCAGTACCTGGTACACGTATCTTATCTTCTGCTTCTAGGACTGCCCAATCTATCTTTTTCTCTCCCACCTCCCATTCTTTTTCCTTTAGCTTTTCATACACCCCTGCGGGCAGCAGAACCTTTAACATTTTAATGATATCTGGGTAAGTGTATTCTCCCATACGGAGCATGTCTTTTAATTCTCTATGGAACCCTGCTGGATCTTTGTCATGACAGGGAATTAATTTCTTCATTTCGAGGAGTTCCATCTTTGTGATTGGAGTGTATACAAACACTCGCTGCATTTCGCCACCCGCTCCTCTGACTGGGTGGACTTCTCGTAACGGATTCTGTCTGTCTATGTAGAATGATTTACTTTCTGGGGGTGAGACATGAACAAAATGCGGGTTTAAGAATGTTCTATATTTGTGGCGCTGTTCTAGAATGACACTAATTAAATCGGTACCTAGGCCTCTCCATTTGTACTGGAGTAACTCGTTCAAGATATCATGTAACGGGCCTGGATCAGAATGTTGACCCTCATACAGAGTAATGAGGTGCTGAATCATATACATACCCACCAGTCGCTGCTCGGCTGGGGGCATTTTCAGAAACATTTGTGCCACTATTTCGTCTGGAAAAGTGGTAGAATCAGTAATCCATCTGACTGCTGATCGGACTAGTTCCTGTTCATGCATAGTACTTAACTCACTATAACCGATTCGTGATTTCAGAATGTGATCGGTAGCTTGAAATACTTGTTCTAGGGAACCTTGTTCTGGTGCTGAATGATGGAAAGTAGACTTGTGTTCTAGACGTAAATGGCGATCTGGAAATCTAGATTTTCCTACATACGCTATTCTGGCGGTATTCTCGTCGTCTTCCTCTTCAGGATCAGAGGTACTTTCTTTCTCGCTTACTTGTGCTGCTTTACGCTGTTCGTGTATCTTTATTATCTCTCTACGGATTTTCTTGTACATACTTTCCATGGCACCAATGGTATTGTGCTTTCCTTCGGCTATATTATCACTCCACTTTGTCAGAGTTTTCATTTCTTCCGGGTCTTTAGACGGGTAATCCTGTTCTCTTATTAGACAGTTAATTAAGAACTTTAATATCATGCGCTGAATCTCGGCTTTCCTTTGAGACATGGCATCACTAATACTTTGTGGGTCATCCCCTGTACGGATGAAACGATATATCCTGTCTAGATCTTCTTTCATATTCGGCAGGGTGACTAGATACTCGGTCACTCTCCTTACGCGTACGGAATATAAAACCATATTAAACTCGCCTGGAACTGGGTCATAGACACATTCGCCAAGGGTTTGCCTGATCTCTGCAACAGACTTATTACTTTTAGGAGTACGCTGTGATGCTTGAGCATGTAATTCGAGTGCTGATAAACGCTTGTATGGCGGCGGGGTTTGAGGAAGACCTCCTCCTGCGGCCCCTAAACTAGAATCATCAACTGATGCTTTTCGTCCTGGCAGGGTCGGTAATTGTAACGTGGGCTGGACTTGTATGGCGGGCTGACCCGGGGGGGCTGTTAAGGGCACCCCGGTGTCTGGAGGAGCAGGAATTACCTGATTTACAGGGACTGGCGGAGCGCGAACAGGATTTGCATATTCGGGGACTGTGTCGTCCAGATAGGACGAAATAAAAATATCAGCTGCGGTCGGTTTGTGACGTAGCTTGGTCGGAACTAATGGTGGCGGGAAATTACTGGATGCCTCTGGGGTCGCTTTTGGCAAGCCCTCAGCAAGAAGAGGATACATACCCTTAATGAGGGCATTCCTCTGTCTGTCTGATTGCTCAGTTCTAACTCGTTCACCTATCTCGATTAATTCTCTTTCTTGGGCTCGTTCTTGGGATTCTCTACTTAGTTCTGTCTTTCTGATTTCTTTTTCGGTTCTTTTATGAGCTTCTTTGCGCCATAACTCGATGGCATCTTTCTGTGACTGTCTGGCTTTCTTTTTCCATAATGCTTCTTCTACTCGCATGATGCATTCGGCATCCCATGTACCCGATACGGGCCATCTATACTTTTCTTCTAACTGTTTGGTATACTCTACCCATAAATCTAGATACAATATGGCGCTTATGCCATGCTTCTGATACATAAAGTGACCTGGACTGTCCCTGGGCGGGACGGGAACTGCTGCTTCCAGCAGACCCTTTCTAGTTTTTAACTGACGTAATTTTGAGAAGAGCGGCATGACTGGACTATAATCTGGACATAATACAATACACAATGAAAACACGAAATCACGTCGCACTCATACCACAACATTAAAATACATGAAGAACATTATGAATAACAGTTCGAACAGAATACCACCTGAAAATACTTGAAATTTCTCGAGAACAGAACTGACTAGAACAGAAACTAGATGCACTGCTGAAACAGTACGAAACTTACCGGTCTCTTAAAGAGACACGTCAGGACCCGCATCCACCGAAGTGGACACTTCGTTTGTGGGACTGTGTACCACCAACCCACAGACCAGAGTCAATTAAATTGACCCTGTCTAGATACCACCCCAGTAACGGTACTCACCGGGCAGCAAGAACGGAAGGCCTCGGACTGGACTGGACTGCTACGACGACGAACTTCGGACTTCGGACTTCAGTTACGGGTGGACCTCCGGATACCTCGGACCTTGGACTCTTGGCTTGGGCTCTGGTCGGGACTCGCCGCGTTCCTCCACCGTCTCGTCTGGATGCTGGACCGCCTCCTCCGTCTCCTCCGTGGGCTTGAGGGATACTTGAGCAGAAATATCTGCCACTGCGCAGAAGAGTTCCGTCACGACTGCAGAGGGTCAGGGGGTCGGCGTGGCTTCACCGACGCGTGGGGAAAGGGCAAGTCCCTATTCGGGCGCCATTATGTGGTAAATAAATAAATAATACCCTATTTTTGACTAGACATATATCATAACAGATAGCTCAATAAATAAGAGTCAAGATTCGAGGTAGTGGGAGTTTTTGCAGGTTTAATACAGCATAAGGACAGGAACAGGACAACCTGCATAGGAATAGGATGACAGGGCCCAGCAGCTGCTGGGGCTGGGTCTGGGATGAGCGCGCTGGCTTTTAATAACAATACATGAGCATATATACATAACGCAAACACATAGCATTACATTGCAGTAGGCGTAGCAGTGGGTGGAGCAGAAGGCGTGACGCGTAGCAGTCGCGAAAGATAAGGGTGAGAAGGAGGTGTAACAGGGCGTATACATAGACATGTGATGCAAACGTAACAGAATATGTCATAAATGGGCGGAAACATAGGAGGGGGCTACCTAAGGAGCCGGGACCTCTAACCTGGTGGTGCGCGCAAACTGGCAATGACGTGTTACGAGGAGAAGCTGGGGGCTATGAACTCTGTGCTAGGAGCAGAGACTAAAGTCTGGAGGGTCGGAGCGACATGTACCTAAACCCTATCTAGTATCTGATGTTTAGGGAACATGTTGATATAAACTAGAAGTCATGAGGGGAAAAGCTAACTGACTCTAAGACTGGAGCATGCATTTATTCTACATATAGTGCGTGATGAAGAATATTAAATGACCATTAAATACAGTATTTCTCTTAACATGGAGCCGCATAGGCTAGACAATGACGGAAACTATTGATGTAGTTCAGTAGCTTAGGAATGCAGAGAAGGAGGACTAAACTGATAACTGGAATCATAACATAGTCTTGGCAGACTCAGAGGCAGAGCCAAGCTGCACCGGGCACTGCGAGGCAGGAAGTAAGTGGAAGGTCGAGGATACAGGTGGGGGCTGGATCGCTCCTCAGCAAGGCTTCAGGAGACAGGAGCTGAATCTGGTGTCCAGGCCCTTTTGAGGCCTAGAAACGGGGACTTTATAATGAAATAACGTGCACACTGAGAAACGTGGCAACGTAGCTTTACATAGGCCTGATATTCGTAGTATTCACGAGGACTGGAAACTGGCATACTAGAGGAGGACACAACTGTAATTGCGTCTTGAATCGGACATGGGGAATAACATACGCATATTGGTCATGCACGCATAACATATGATGGATGACACGTAGAGACACAGAACATGGCAAAATTTACTTTTCCACAAATCGATAAAGCTGCGAAGAGAAGAAGTTAAAAGCAGGATAGACTGAAGTAAACCTACAAAGGTCTGAGAATGGAACCACGAAGGGAACAATCACCTCTGTCCACCATGGATTCCGGTCCTTGGTCAACCTCATTCATGTTCGCATCGGTGCCACGTCTACGCCGGACGTCATCTTGGGATTCAGCAGTTGCTGCACTCAGGCTGCACGAAGCAGACTTCCGACAAGTGATACTGCACGTATAAGAGACATACATGTTAGGAGCTTAGACACATATCAACCAAAGCAACCCTCCGCACCTAGAGACAATTTGCATGCTATGTTCAGACTTGGACCACCCTAAAGGGAAATCAGGCAGTCCCCCGATATGCAAATGTTTTTTTTTTTTTTTATTGAGCAGAACATAGTTAAGGTACAATTCATGAATGAGAAATTTAGGCAATGGAAATGAATACAAGGTTTTAAGAAAGTTTCTTCTTCTATTAGAGTAACGCATGAGTAAAACATGATCAAAACCAGGCTAAAAGGGGGAGAGGTTTGGAATACTTAAAACTCGAAAGCAGTCATTATTGTGATACTAGTTACAAAAAATATTAATTGATTTTCAACTACAAGCAATGTGCAACATCCGCAAACTCTGATCATCATAAAGTGCAAGTGCAATGCAGTGCAATCCAACCTGGAATAAAGTGCTTTTGCTGAGAATTTTGCTTGTTAATTGAGTCTAGCAACTTAGATTTCCAATTTTGGAGTATTAGGGATTGAGCGACTGTACAGGAAATAAACACAAATGTTTCCTCGCTCTCATGGAGAGTACCTCTATCTTTAGATATGCCAAAGAGGGCTAATTCGGCAGAAGGTATTAGTGTTTTCCCTATAGCCTCCTCAATGTCTAAGAGTATGGCCTCCCAAAAAGATTTCAGTTGGGGACAAGAAAAAAAAGTATGGAGCCAGCCCCCCTGGCTGACGGCCTGTCATCTAAAGCATTTGTTCTCGACCTCTGGGAACCTTTTCCTGAGTGCTTCCGGAGTCCAGTACACCAGCCAGCGGGACAAGAAGGCCATCTCTTAAAGTTAGCAGCACGCAATGATTTATAGCCTAACAAACTCATAATTTCCCATTCCTTATGTGTTAAATTACATAGTGTTTGACTAAGTATTTTCTCAAGATGGCTATCCATCGTGTCTAATTGCCCAGCACAGTGGAGCCTCTTGTACCAATTTCCTATGCCGCTAGTTTTAGCCTCATAGAGAAGTGTTACCAGCTCACCCATTGTGGGGAGAAGTCTGCCAATAGTTCTTCTCAGGAAGTGAACAATTTGTAGATATTCAAAAAGCGTTGGTCGCACGGGAGTGGTTATTCTAGCCAGCACTTCTTGCCACAAAATATTTCTGTTCGGAACAAAGAAGTGTTTTATCTCTCGAAATCCCAAATTCTCCCAGTTTAATATTCGGCGATTACTAATTTGGAGGCCCAGACAGAAGCACTCTCGTAAGCTTAAAAACTGGGAAGCTGAGGAACTAAGATTTTTTTTAAAAAAGGACTAATCTGGATAGATGTTGTAGGAGAGTAGGGTCTGCAATCCTATGATCACCCAGATTTTTTGCTTTTTGCTGCACTGGTTTACGACTTTCCCTGGCTGTGGGCCTGCTAATCAGACACACAGCCTAGCTGTTCTCTCTATCCAAATTGTACTCAGGTACTGAATTGGCACTGGGCCCTCTCCAAGTCCCTGTACCCAGGGCTGAGGTGCACCCAGAAGTCTCCCAGGGGCTGAAGCATGTATTGTGCCACCCCTGGATTGACTAACTAAAACTGACACAACTGGCTGCACGACAGCTGGGGCAAGGTGGTGTACTCACCCTTTGCTTTAGATATAGTATACCTATATCTAACCCTAAAATGGACACACAGATCTCCTATCAGTCACTCCTATGGCAGGCCTTAACAATCCTGAAGGCAGAGTGCTTGGAATCGTGTGAGATGGTGCTCTGGCATGAGCTGAGCCTGTCTGCGGCTTTCGGGATCTACCCCTTAGCCGTTTCCATGATATCGCATACCATATACTCTTAAGTGCATTATAATCCTCGCGGTTAAATGCCAACTCTGGTATCGCTTTATCAAAACATGTCGAGTAAGGTGTCATACGAATTGGAATACTAACCCCTCGCCAATTCTGGCGACGGGGTTAGCATTCCACCCTTCTAGAGGGACACGACATGCATGTAACCTATAACCCGGTTAAAAGTCAGACAGAGCCTTAGCATCCACAAAATGGATGCTGCCACCGAGACACAAGTCTGCCCTCCTGCTGCTGGGAGTCCTCCCAGAGCAGGAGATAAGGACAAAGGGTTTCCTGCCAGGGGCGGTGCCAACACCGTCCCAGACAGGGTTTTGTGTATTGTAGGTAGGCAGGGCTTCAGAGGAAGGTGACTGCACGTGGCACCCCGGTGCTCACTGTGCATAGGCTGGCTTAAACCAGTTCCAGGGACACTCCAGACCCTGTGCTGGGGAAAAGCCCGCCAAGGAAGTGGGTGTAACCACCCCCCTCCTGGTCCCACCCCTAGGGCAGGACTTAGTCGCGTGCCAGCCCCCTTTTTCAAGATAAAGGTAGAGACTGGCCCCCTTCCAAAACAGATCATCTTTGGAATCAAGATACCACTTTCCACGAAAGGACTTCACGATTTCTTCCTCAAGATTCTCCCTTGTGGCTAAGGAGTAGTCACCCTGCATCCGCAGGCACCATCTAAGAACACTGCGGTCTGCTGCACGTCCTTCCTCCGGAATCCGACTGCCCAGCTCGACGAGACCCGGCTTCCCTGGCACCTCTGACCTCTACCCACCTCTACAGCACAGCTGAGGACCGTGGGTGCGACGAGACCTCGAGGGACCGGCCATCGCCAAGACTGCACGACTTCTGCACAGCAAGCCCACCGAGTAAATTCCTGGTGAGTGCTTTGGGGTCCGAGAAGCCCCCACCCTGAGCAGCTCCAGCACCGAAGAGCAGCCCCCCAGCATCTCCACGATCGGCGTGGGGCCCTTCTGCTTTCAGCTGCTCACCGCGTTGTTTGGCTACTAGCCCGCTGGCTTGTGGCCTTCCGAACGACGCCCGACGACAACACTGCTGCTAGTCTGGTTGCTCCAGACTGGCCCTTGCTTCCCTCCATCGGAGAAGTACCCTGGACCCTCCTGGTCCGGCTAAGACGCCATTTTAGGTCCACCGCGTGGGCCTTGCATTTGCCAAGACTTGTTGCCCAATCCTGGGTCCAGCGACGTCGACAGCAAGAACCTTCGTGGGACAGCTCGCACCTCCATCCTGGTCGCTGATAACGCCTCCTGGTCCGAGAGACTGCAGAGCCCAGCAGCGCCCACTCACCTGACTGCGGTGACTTCGCCCGGTGCCATCCTGGTGCCCACTTAATCACTGGCTAGTGATTCAAGAACTTGGTCCCCTCTGCTTTCAGGTTTCCTTCTTCCTTGATCCAGGCTTGGATCCATCGAACTTTCCTTCACTGGTCGCCTGCCAGCAACTTCCTTCTTCCAGGCTCCTGGTCCGGCAACGAGATTCCCGACGTCTTTTCAGACCTATGCAGCTGCAGCCCCTGGGCTAGGTAACTTCGGCACTTCGGTGTCCCAGCATAGCCTCACTATCCTAGGGTCAGGATCCACTGTCGTTTTCTTCCTACCAGGTCGGGTTCGCCCGTGAACACTAACTTTGTGAATTCTAGCTTCCATAGACTTTGTCCCGCATCCCGCGTGAGAGTGCACACTCTGCACCCGAGTCCCCTAGGTCTCCTAGAAGTAATCTAACGATTCCCTAGTCAAGTCCTAGCGATTCCAAAGCCTATTAGTACAGTTACTTACCTGCTAGTAATTCGCATTCCACTTTTAGAATATATGGTTTTTCGTGCCCCTCGGGCATTTGTGTATAACGTGCTAACTTAAGTATTTTCATAAGAGTTTTGTTGTGTGCTTAGCACCCTGTCCTCATAAAGAGTACAGGGTTGTTGTGATTCGAATAAATACATTGTTTATTTTCATAACACTTGTGTGGTGTCCTTTCACTGGGTGTTCAAGGGGTAATGTGATGGTGAAACAGCTGGCTTAACACGCCCTCTAGAGTCTTAGCCTTAGACTGCTCGTATCCATGCTACTAGGATAGCTGGTCTATAAGGTTGACTTACAACCAATCATCAATAAGGGTTGTTTGGACTGATACATAGTGATCACTAGAATAGTGAACACTGCATATCAGGCCAACTTCTCACATTGGTGAGCAGCGGTTGGGATTTGAGCTTGCTGTTGTTTTACCACACATGCCCTAAGAATATCTTGTGAAAGATCACATAAGTACTAAAGGTACATATAACTTAGCTTAGAATACTCTGAGTTCTACTGAACCAGCTGTTGTAGCTCCTAGGGCCTAGCACACCCTAAACTACAACTCTAGCAAGGGATCAGTAGGCAAACATATAGTGTAGGTAAGTGCACCACTTACACCTCACTAGAAAAGCATGTCGACCCAGGGAGACTCTACTGAGACTCCCCTGGTCAGTGTTGACCCTCCACAGGTCACTTCAAGATATGCAGCTCTCAGCTTCCAGGAGATGAGACAGATCTGTGTCTCCAGGAAACTGAAGCAGGGGTCTAACCCCACCATTCCCTTTCTGATAGGTCTCTTAGAGACATATGATGCCAGAAAGATTTCTCAGTTACATGAGAATATGCCAGCCTTAGAGGGAACCTCTGGAGATCCAGACCTCCCCAACACTGCTACTGCAGTTGAGGAGGAGGAGGGTCAGGAGGAACTCTCTGGGGATGAGGTAGACAAAGGTCTTGAGGTAGTCAGAAGGCTAACCAGGGCCAACTTAGACTTACTTGGGCTAGGATCTGGGGGACCCCCAGTACTAACCCGAAGTGGGCCTAACCTTGGAGTTAGGAGAGATAGATCTCTTTCTAGGGACTCCAATAGATCTCTGCACTCTAATGCCTCTTCTCAGGGGAGAGGAAATCCTCCACAGAGGAGATTTGCTTCCCCTCAGAAAAGGGAGCATGAAGCTAGGATGAGACAAGCTGAACTAAGGATTGAAAGGGAAGAACTTGCCCTGGCCAAAGAGAAGCTTGCCTTTGCTAGAGAGCAGCAGATGAGTGGGCTAGCTCCCACTGGTGGCAGCAATCTCCCAAGAGATAGAGAGAAGGGTTTAGATACTAAACACCTGACTAAAATAGTGCCCCCCTTTAAGCAAGGGGATGATATCCAGAAATGGATGGCTGCTCTGGAGAGGGCCTGCACTGTGCAGTGCATTCCCCAGAGTCAGTGGGCAGCTATACTGTGGCTCTCCTTTGATGGTAAAGGTAGAGATAAGCTCCTCACTACAAGAGTAGAGGATGCTAACAATTACCAGGTCCTGAAGAATACACTGGTTGATGGGTTTGGTTTAACCACTGAGCAGTACAGGTTGCTGTTCAGAGACACCCAGAAAACTCAGTCTCAGGACTGGTCTGACTTTGTGGATTGTGCCACTAAGGCTTTGGAGGGCTGGTTGCTGGGTAGCAAGGTTACAGATTACACAGGATTGTATAATCTAATGATGAGAGAACAAATTTTAAACAATTGTCAGAACCAGTTGTTGCACCAGCACCTTGTTGATTCAGATCTGACCTCTCCCCAAGAATTGGGAAAGAAGGCAGACAAATGGGTCAGGACAAGGATCAAGCAGAACCAGAACCAGAACCAGGGTGGTCAGAAGAAAGCAGACCAGAAGGGTAATGTTAAGAATGAGCAAAATGACCAGAAGTCTTCACCAGGTCCCCAACAAACCAAAGAGGGTGGGGGTCAGGCTTCCCAGAAGAAGAAGACTCAAGAAGGCCAGTCAAAAAGGTGGTGCCAGTACTGTAAAAGTAAATCTCACTGGTTTAGTGAGTGCACCAAAAGAGGAGGACAAACTCCTGCCACTACAGCCCCTAAGGCAACTGCACCCCCTAGTACAGTCAGTAGTGGTAGTGTACCTCCCAAGGCATTAGTTGGGTTAACCTTGGGTACTGAGGGGTCTGACAACTTAGTTGGCACACTCACTCAGGCTGTCCTTGTCTGTACAGGGGATATGGATATGTCCCCTGAAATAAGTCCCAATACTTTGGGCAAATACAGGCAGACACCTTTAATAAATGGCAAAATGGCTCAGGCCTATAGGGACACTTGTGCCAGTGTCACCATGGTGACACCTAACTTTGTGGACCCTGGACAGATCATGCCAGGTACTGATTTCCTGGTGACCAATGCCAGCAATGTCACTACTAGTCATAGTGTGGCGATTGTGGCTTTCTCCTGGGGTGGAGTGAAGGGACAAAAGAAAGTTGTAGTCAGTTCAGACCTCCCAGTTGATTGTTTGTTGGGCAATGATTTGGAGTCATCACAATGGTCAGAAGTGGAGCAGAGGACTCACATGGAGATGTTAGGCTTGCCAGCACATGTGCTTGCTGTGACTAGGTCACAGGCCAGAAGATGCCCCACTGAACAGGTGCTGGATCCTGAAATTATGGACCAGACACCTTCCAAGAAGAAGAGCAGTAAGGGTAAGGCTTTGCCTTCCCCCTTGCCCCAGGTTGAGGATCAAGTCTCTGAGGAGGCTGATCTAGAAGAGCTGAGGGAAACTGAGCCTAAAGAGCTTGAACTTGATCAAGTTGAGTTTCTGGGCTCAGGGGGACCCTCCAGAGCAGACCTGGGGAAGGAACAGTTGAGCTGCCCTTCCCTTGAACCCCTCAGACAGCAGGCTGCTGCTGAGGCTGCAGGGAATGCCACAGGTGCCCACAAGGTATACTGGGAAGATGGACTCCTGTACTCTGAGTCAAGAGACCCCAAGCCTGGTGCAACCAGGAGGCTGGTCATCCCCTTGTCTGAGAGGTTTCCTTCTCACCTTGGCCCATGAAATTCCCCTTGCAGGTCATTTAGGTCAGACAAAGACTTGGGACAGGCTTGTCTCACACTTTCACTGGCCCCATATGAATGAGAATACCAAGGAGTTTTGTCGCTCCTGTGTCACTTGCCAAGCCAGTGGTAAGTCAGGTGGCACAACAAAGGCCCCCCTCATACCACTACCTGTGGTGGGGGTTCCCTTTGAAAGAGTGGGGATTGACATTGTTGGTCCAATGGAACCCCAGACAGCATCAGGGCACAAGTTTATACTGGTGGTGGTGGATCATGCCACCAGGTATCCTGAGGCTATTCCCCTTAGGACCACTACAGCACCTGTTGTGGCAAGAGACCTAGTTGGAGTGTTCTCCAGAGTGGGTTTCCCTAAGGAGGTCGTTTCTGACAGAGGTACAAACTTCATGTCAGGATATCTGACTGCCATGTGGAAGGAGTGTGGTGTGAACTACAAGTTCACCACACCCTATCATCCACAATGCAATGGGCTTGTTGAGAGATTCAACAGGACCCTGAAAGGGATGATTCATGGACTACCTGAAACTCTTAGGAGAAGATGGGATGTCCTGATCCCCTGCCTCTTGTTTGCTTACAGAGAGGTCCCACAGAAGGGGGTTGGCTACAGCCCTTTTGAGCTTCTGTATGGGCATCCTGTAAGAGGACCCCTGTGTTTGGTGAAGGAAGGATGGGAGAGACCTCTCAAAAAGCCTGCAACCAACATAGTGGACTATGTACTTGGTCTCCGCTCCAGGATGGCTGAGTATATGGAAAAGGCATCTAAAAACCTTGAGGCCAGCCAAGAACTTCAGAAAGCTTGGCATGACCAAAAGGCTGTTCTGACTGTGTACCAGCCAGGACAGAAGGTGTGGGTGCTGGAGCCAGTGGCTCCAGCAGCTCTGAAAGACAAATGGTCTGGGCCCCACACCATCATTGAGCAAAAGGGAGAGGTTACCTACTTGGTGGACCTTGGAACTCCCAGGAGCCCTCTCAGAGTGCTCCATGTTAACAGGCTCAAGGCATATGTTGACAGGAAGGACATGAGCTTGCTCATGGCCACAGATGAGGGACAGGAGGAAGAGAGTGACCCTCTCCCAGACCTGCTCACTCAGAATCCTGATGATGGATCAGTTGATGGTGTTGTCTTTTGTGGCAGCCTCACTGAACATCAGCAACAGGATTGCAGGCAAGTTCTGCAATCCTTCAGACATATGTTCTCTCTGACACCCAGCCAAACTGATTGGTGTACCCATGATGTTGACACTGGAGACAGTCTGCCTGTCACGAGTAAAATCTACAGACAGCCTGATCATGTTAGAGACTGCATCAAAACTGAAGTGCAGAAAATGTTGGAACTGGGAGTCATTGAGCCCTCAGATAGCCCTTGGGCTAGCCCAGTAGTTCTAGTGCCAAAGCCTCACACCCAGGGTGGTAAGAGAGAGATGAGGTTTTGCGTAGACTACAGAGGCCTCAATGCAGTCACTAAGACTGATGCCCACCCAATACCAAGAGCAGATGAACTTATAGATAGATTGGCTTCTGCCAACTTCTTAAGTACATTTGATTTGACAGCTGGGTATTGGCAAATCAGGTTAGCTGAGGAAGCCAAACCCAAGACAGCATTTTCTACCCCTGGAGGGCATTATCAATTTGTGGTAATGCCCTTTGGATTGAAAAATGCGCCTGCCACCTTCCAAAGGTTGGTGAATCAAGTCCTCACTGGGCTGGATGACTTCTGTGCAGCATATCTGGACGATATTGCTGTCTTTAGCTCCACCTGGGAGGATCACCTGGTCCACCTGAGGAAAGTGTTAGAGGCTCTGCAAAAGGCAGGCCTCACTATCAAGGCCACAAAGTGCCAGATAGGGCAGACACAGGTTGTATACCTGGGCCACCTTGTAGGTGGAGGCCAGGTTCAGCCACTGGAGAGTAAGATACAGGCCATCAAGGACTGGACTCCTCCAATCACCCAGACTCAGGTTCGAGCTTTCTTGGGCCTGACTGGTTACTACAGAAAGTTTGTCAGAAATTATGGGTCCATAGTGACCCCCCTTAATGACCTGACAAGCAAAAAGATTGCCAAAGAAAGTTCAGTGGACAGCAAGCTGTCAGAAAGCATTCAATGACCTAAAACAGGCCATGTGCACAGCACCTATCCTCAAGAGTCCAGATTACTCCAAGCCATTCATTGTCCAAACAGATGCTTCTGAGTTGGGTGTGGGAGCTGTTCTGTCTCAACTGAATTTTGATGGTAATGATCAGCCTATTGCTTTCATTAGTAGAAGGTTGACACCCAGAGAGAAAAATTGGTCAGCTATTGAGAGGGAGGCCTTTGCTGTGGTCTGGGCCCTGAAGAAGCTGAGGGCCTACTTGTTTGGCACTCACTTCACCATTCAGACAGACCATAAGCCCCTCTTGTGGCTAAATCAGATGAAGGGTGAAAACCCCAAACTGCTTAGGTGGTCCATTTCCCTACAGGGGATGGATTTTACAGTGGAGCATAGACCTGGTACTGATCACAGCAATGCTGATGGGCTCTCCAGGTATTTCCACTTAGAGCAAGAAGACTCACCTGGTCAAGGTTAGTTTATTGTCCCAAAGTTTGGGGGGGGTCATGTAGGAGAGTAGGGTCTGCAATCCTATGATCACCCAGATTTTTTGCTTTTTGCTGCACTGGTTTACGACTTTCCCTGGCTGTGGGCCTGCTAATCAGACCCACAGCCTAGCTGTTGTCTCTATCCAAATTGTACTCAGGTACTGAATTGGCACTGGGCCCTCTCCAAGTCCCTGTACCCAGGGCTGAGGTGCACCCAGAAGTCTCCCAGGGGCTGAAGCATGTATTGTGCCACCCCTGGATTGACTAACTAAAACTGACACAACTGGCTGCACAACAGCTGGGGCAAGGTGGTGTACTCACCCTTTGCTTTAGATATAGTATACCTATATCTAACCCTAAAATGGACACACAGATCTCCTATCAGTCACTCCTATGGCAGGCCTTAACAATCCTGAAGGCAGAGTGCTTGGAATCGTGTGAGATGGTGCTCTGGCATGAGCTGAGCCTGTCTGCGGCTTTCGGGATCTACCCCTTAGCCGTTTCCATGATATCGCATACCATATACTCTTAAGTGCATTATAATCCTCGCGGTTAAATGCCAACTCTGGTATCGCTTTATCAAAACATGTCGAGTAAGGTGTCATACGAATTGGAATACTAACCCCTCGCCAATTCTGGCGACGGGGTTAGCATTCCACCCTTCTAGAGGGACACGACATGCATGTAACCTATAACCCGGTTAAAAGTCAGACAGAGCCTTAGCATCCACAAAATGGATGCTGCCACCGAGACACAAGTCTGCCCTCCTGCTGCTGGGAGTCCTCCCAGAGCAGGAGATAAGGACAAAGGGTTTCCTGCCAGGGGCGGTGCCAGCACCGTCCCAGACAGGGTTTTGTGTATTGTAGGTAGGCAGGGCTTCAGAGGAAGGTGACTGCACGTGGCACCCCGGTGCTCACTGTGCATAGGCTGGCTTAAACCAGTTCCAGGGACACTCCAGACCCTGTGCTGGGGAAAAGCCCGCCAAGGAAGTGGGTGTAACCACCCCCCTCCTGGTCCCACCCCTAGGGCAGGAATTAGTCGCGTGCCAGCCCCCTTTTTCAAGATAAAGGTAGAGACTGGCCCCCTTCCAAAACAGATCATCTTTGGAATCAAGATACCACTTTCCACGAAAGGACTTCACGATTTCTTCCTCAAGATTCTCCCTTGTGGCTAAGGAGTAGTCACCCTGCATCCGCAGGCACCATCTAAGAACACTGCGGTCTGTTGCACGTCCTTCCTCCGGAATCCGACTGCCCAGCTCGACGAGACCCGGCTTCCCTGGCACCTCTGACCTCTACCCACCTCTACAGCACAGCTGAGAACCGTGGGTGCGACGAGACCTCGAGGGACCGGCCATCGCCAAGACTGCACGACTTCTGCACTGCAAGCCCACCGAGTAAATTCCTGGTGAGTGCTTTGGGGTCCGAGAAGCCCCCACCCTGAGCAGCTCCAGCACCGAAGAGCAGCCCCCCAGCATCTCCACGATCGGCGTGGGGCCCTTCTGCTTTCAGCTGCTCACCGCGTTGTTTGGCTACTAGCCCGCTGGCTTGTGGCCTTCCGAACGACGCCCGACGACAACACTGCTGCTAGTCTGGTTGCTCCAGACTGGCCCTTGCTTCCCTCCATCGGAGAAGTACCCTGGACCCTCCTGGTCCGGCTAAGACGCCATTTTAGGTCCACCGCGTGGGCCTTGCATTTGCCAAGACTTGTTGCCCAATCCTGGGTCCAGCGACGTCGACAGCAAGAACCTTCGTGGGACAGCTCGCACCTCCATCCTGGTCGCTGATAACGCCTCCTGGTCCGAGAGACTGCAGAGCCCAGCAGCGCCCACTCACCTGACTGCGGTGACTTCGCCCGGTGCCATCCTGGTGCCCACTTAATCACTGGCTAGTGATTCAAGAACTTGGTCCCCTCTGCTTTCAGGTTTCCTTCTTCCTTGATCCAGGCTTGGATCCATCGAACTTTCCTTAACTGGTCGCCTGCCAGCAACTTCCTTCTTCCAGGCTCCTGGTCCGGCAACGAGATTCCCGACGTCTTTTCAGACCTATGCAGCTGCAGCCCCTGGGCTAGGTAACTTCGGCACTTCGGTGTCCCAGCATAGCCTCACTATCCTAGGGTCAGGATCCACTGTCGTTTTCTTCCTACCAGGTCGGGTTCGCCCGTGAACACTAACTTTGTGAATTCTAGCTTCCATAGACTTTGTCCCGCATCCCGCGTGAGAGTGCACACTCTGCACCCGAGTCCCCTAGGTCTCCTAGAAGTAATCTAACGATTCCCTAGTCAAGTCCTAGCGATTCCAAAGCCTATTAGTACAGTTACTTACCTGCTAGTAATTCGCATTCCACTTTTAGAATATATGGTTTTTCGTGCCCCTCGGGCATTTGTGTATAACGTGCTAACTTAAGTATTTTCATAAGAGTTTTGTTGTGTGCTTAGCACCCTGTCCTCATAAAGAGTACAGGGTTGTTGTGATTCGAATAAATACATTGTTTATTTTCATAACACTTGTGTGGTGTCCTTTCACTGGGTGTTCAAGGGGTAATGTGATGGTGAAACAGCTGGCTTAACACGCCCTCTAGAGTCTTAGCCTTAGACTGCTCGTATCCATGCTACTAGGATAGCTGGTCTATAAGGTTGACTTACAACCAATCATCAATAAGGGTTGTTTGGGCTGATACATAGTGATCACTAGAATAGTGAACACTGCATATCAGGCCAACTTCTCACAGATGTTCTTTCAGGGTCCTATATCTCGTCCTTTTCGGGAGTTTTGCGGTCTTTAAAAATACCTGAGTTTGAGAATCCGACTCTTGTAATATTGTTCCTAAGAAGAAGCTATCTCGTTTGTATTTTGAACCCATCAGAGCTGCCACCAAATCCAGAAAGGATGCCTCATAATATGTTTTTATGTTGAAGAGAGAGTCCACCCTGCTCAATTGGAAGTTGAATTACGGATAGCTTTACCCTTGGGGTTTTACCCCCCCAAACAAAACTTCTGATCATAGATTCGATATCTTTAAAAAAAAGTAGAATTCAATTTAATAGGAACATTACTAAATAAAAATATTAATAAAGGTAGAATCGACATCTTGATCAGAGATATCCGGCCAATCAAGGAGAGAGGGATTAAAAGCCATTGAGAGTGAAGATTCTTGATTTTATTCTTCATCCTCACATAATTAAGGAGATAGAGCTGATGATAATCACAGGTTACATATATGCCTAGATATCTAATAGGGTCTCGACTTACGGCCTGGACACGCAAGCACGATGGACCTCCGTTTTTTTAGCATTAATTTTATAACCTCCTATTTGTTCATAAGCTTTAAAAATGATATCTATATTCTCCTTGTTTGGCTTTGCATAAAGGATAATATCATCCACGAAAAGCTTGAGCTTCCCCATCCCGAAAAAAGGGGGGAGAATATCCGGATTGTTTCTAATTTTGATAACGAAGGGTTCAATAAAAAAAAGTAAAAAGGAGAGGAGACAAAGGACAGCCCTGCCTGGTCCCGCGGTTAACTTGCACCTTGATAGATGTTCTGCAGAATCTTAATCACTTGTTCAGGGAATCCGAATTTGGTAAGAGAATGGAACAGGGTTGCCCAGCTAACTAGGTTGAACGCTTTTTCCGCGTCGACCATAAGAATACAGGCGGGGGTTGAATTAACATTGAAATAGTCTAGTGCCTGGATTAAGAATTCGGTGTTAGAGGCCATAACACGGCCTGCTATAAATCCTGACTGATCGTTATGTATGACTTCTTGCGCCGCGTGCATAAAACGTTGCGCCCAGATTTTCATTAAGATTTTATAGTCAGAATTTAGAAGGCTTATTGGCCTATAAGAATTAATATCTTCTGGACTTTTGTCTTTTTTAACAAAAGATATTATTATTGCTTCTTTGAAGGACGCGGGTACCACGCCTCCTCGCTTGATGTAATTAAATACATTCATTAGGGGAGATACTAGTTCTTTAATGAAGATTTTATAGAATTCGATCGGGAACCCGTCTTGCCCACAGGCTTTAGCCCCTGGTGTTGCCTTAATAGCATCTGCTATTTCCCCTGTGTTAATTTCTAACCCAAGTTGTAGAGCCCGATTGGGCGTGATCTTTGGGATGTCTAAGTTCGTAAAATAATCCTGAAACTGACCTTCCCCTATTTGATATTCAGTGGTGTATATGCGGCTAAAATGCTCCAGAAAAGCCCTTTGGATCGAACTATTGTCTACTATCTCTTGGTCATTTAACGGGTCTCTGATTATTACTATCGCAGCAGACTCTTGTTTTTTACTCACAGAGTTCGCCAATAGCTTTCCTACCAATTGGCTATCCTCGTATATCCTTTGTTGGAAGGTTCTAGAACTGTTGATCTCTTCCAATACAAAAAAATCCCTTAACTCTGTCTTTGCTTGCTCCAGGTGATTCGGGCAAAGGAGGAACTGTAGAACATATTCCTTATCTACGGCTTTTTGGAGCGTAGATATCTTTTGTCTCCTCTTTTTGGCCTGGGCAGATGTAAAAGATATTATCTGGCCGTGTGCTGCCGCCTTGAATCCCTCCCAAACCGAGAATGGTTCTGTAGTATCATTGTTAATTTAGAAATATTCTAAGATCCAGGGTGCGGTCCAGCTACCACCTGGACCGCTCCCTGCCCCCACCACCTTAATTAACTTCCAGCTCTATTTTCCCATTATCGGAAAAGGGATTACACCCAATAAATGAACTTAGAATCTGGAGCGATCTTGATATCAAAAAGTAATCTATTCTTGATGTCGTCTGGAAGCGGTGTGAATAGCAGCAGCAGCTGAAGGATGCCCCTTCTGGGTTTAGTGCACGCCATGGATCTATAAGCTGGTATTCCAAGATAAAAGCGCCTACAACTTTTTTAGTATTAGGCTTTAGTTGTTTCTTATTTTTCTTAGAGGTATCTTTTTTTAAGTCTTGTATGTAGTTGAAATCTCCTCCCATGATAATCTGTCCAGGGGCCCCCTTTAGAAGGTCATTGATTTCTAAAATACTAGACACCTCGTCAGATACTTGCCCGTAATAGTTTACAAAATTCATTACTTTCCCTTGGATTTTAGTTGCTACCCAAAACCATCTCCCTTTGGGATCTCTTCTTATTTTTAAGATTTCCCCTGATAGTCTCCTTGAAAAGTAAATTGCAACGCCTCTCTGGGCCACCCCAGCTGAAGCGAAAAAAACATGGGAAAAATATTTTGGGATAAATAAATTGGGGGTGTTGGTTTTTAAATGAGTCTCTTGGAGAAATATCACATGGGGACTCTGAGAGACTGCCCATTTTATGAGAGCACCATATTTCGGCTTATTTAAAACACCATTGGCATTTACTGACAGGCTACTACATTTGTTCATTTCCATAATAAAGTTTTCAAATCATTAAATCCCTCATTCGAAATTTGGTGCACACCCTTCCTAGAACTTCTGCTCTTTTTTACTGCTTTCTCCCCAACCCCCCCTCCCTCCCCGGGTGAACCCCCACCCTCCCCTGAGATGTGGTCCTTCACTTCCTCCCACGCTGACCACATTCTCCCCCCCCCCCCCCGATGACCTGGGTGTCTTCTTGTTACACCCTTAGTGACCCTATAAGCCCGGTGCCCCCCTCAACAGCCTTTTTCTATTTTATTACCGGGAGACACAAAATATTTGGACTAATTACAACTTTACCATTAGCTCAACCATTATTACTCAGCGAGCTGGTAGTGATTACTCAAACATTTGTTTCTGAAGTTATCTCCTTTAGGAGAGACTATGCTTCTTCAAGGTTGGCAAACATATAGAACTTTCCTTTTACAAGAACTTTTAACTTAGACTGCTGAGCGATTGAGGTTTGGGCGCCGTTCATTTTAAACAAGTGGAGAATTTTAACAAATTCTTTCCTGCGGCGTGCAGCTGCAGCAGTCATGTCTGAAACAATTCTGCATTTAATTGTCTCAGTAACCGAAAATTGCCTTTGTTGAAATGCTTTAGATAGAATCTCTTCCTTGATCCTGAAATCAGCAAAGTTCATTAAGATGGTTCTTGGAAAAGTTGAATTGGCAAACCTCTGTGCCGGGACTCGATGTGCTCTCATAATGGACAAATCTCCTTCAAACTCTGGTAGTACTTTTTGATGAATAAAGGAGTTGACCCACTGGAGCATATTTGTGCCTTCCAGTCCTTCAGGTACCCCCACTATCCTATGATTGGATCTTCGTGAGTGGTTCTCAAGCTCCTCGAGCTTGTTTTCAAGTTTGCTTTCCAGAAGGCTCTTTTTACTTGCAGTCTTTTCGGCCTCTATTCTTACTTGATTGATGTGATCCGCAAGAACCAAAATCCTTTCCTCCGCTTCGTTCAATCTTGTGGGTAGTCCTTGCATCGATTCTTCGAATTTCTCCAATCTAGAATGAAGGGCAGCTATCTCGACTTGCTGATTTGACTTTATCTCCCGGATCTCATCCAGAATTAAGTTTAACATCTCGCGAATGTCCATTTGATAGACCACTTCCTTCTCGGAGCTGCCACTTTCCCCCTTTTGAAGCGACTGGGTCGCCGATGTTAAGGTTGCAGGTGTTAAGCCCTTTAAGTTCCCTACTTGGGGCGCTCCAACAAGTGGGAGAGAGGGAGATTGAAGAGCTGCAGCGGATGATTAACTCTGCTCAGATAATATCTCTATATTAGGATCTTCATTAATCATGATCGAACTTGCTTCCGTTTCAGATGCTATACTACTTGGTTGAAGCTTTTCTGCCGCTACCGATCCATTTGGCATTGACGGTGAGGGTGCTACAAATGTCATTTGTGGGACAATCTCGGGCAATTGTATGAGAAAGTCATTCCCTACCACTGTTACTGGGGATAAAGCCGAAGTTTCAGTTTCTGTTTCTGAGTTCTTTTCAAGTAGGGCAGCGGAGATTTGAGGAATACACACAGTCTTTTTTCCAAATAAGGGAAAGTCTCTTTTCTCCTTTACTCGGTTCATATTTGTCTCCCCTGGAGGTGTCTCGACCCCCGTAGCATTTTTAGTTGATGCTAGAGTGTTTTCCGTCGCATCTTCCACGTGGCTTCCTCCCCCATCTTTTTCTCCTACTTCTCCTAGTTCTCCTGCCCTTCCATTAGGGGGAGAAGTTAGAGTGGTATGGAGTTCGTCTTCAGAGCTTTCAACCGTAGAATCCTTCCCCGTAGCGGGCGAAACTGAACTTCCCTCTCCTTTCTTAGCCTTCTCCCTTTCTTTAGCAGCTAGCCGTGCAGCTTTTCTAACAAGGGCTAGGCGAGTTTTACTTTTAAGACGGGCAGTTAACTCCATTTTCGCAGTTTTACTTGCTTCCTTACTGTCTTCGTTGTCTTTCAATTGCCTCCCCATACCTCCCAACGGGGTTCATCAGCGCAGGCGCAGCGAATAGCGATAGCACACAGCAAAACAGTCTTGATGAACTGCCTTAATGTCTCTTGTTTGCTCCCCCTCACCTCACCTTTAGTTTGCAGAAAGTATGCAGGACAAGATGGAGGCCTCTCTGCTTATCACACCAGGGGCCAGGGCCCAGGGCCTTCCCTCCTTCTGGAAATGTTGCAGGAGTAGCTCTGTTATCCTGTGCAGCTGGCAACCGAAAATCCTGACAAGAGCTCCTCACGGGCAGCCAGGGGCGGGGGATGAGTGAGCGAGGGGGGGGGGGGGCACTTGCACGAGAAAGACAGCCTCGTTGATTTTCTCTCTGCCGCAAGATTTTAAGCACTCCGAGGGAGCTCCAGATCAAGGGCAAACCGCGGTTTATTTTCCCCTAACTCCGCTCCTCAAACACCAAAAACGCCAAACGCCATTACCGCGGGCATTCACTGCCGCGCTGCCGAGGGTGGGCGGGGCCAAGGGTCATGACAGCTATCCGGAGGCGTGGAACTCCGGAGCCCTCCAAACTCCCGACCCCCCGATATGCAAATGTGACCACTTTTTAAGCGTTCTAATTTGCTAATGGGATCACATTTATTTTGATGCCTGGGCCTATATTCTTTCATAGTCCGACCCTGGTTATGTTATGTTTATTTTTATGGCATGCATTTTACCTGGGAGGGTATCCTGGTGCTAGAGAAGTAGGGTGCTGCCTTGCTTGTGGACTATTTAAAGAGTCAGGTTTTGAGCTTTTTACAAAATTCTATGTTTGAGCTGATGGCTCTGATGTGCAGGGGGTTTGTTCCAGGCTTTGGCGCCATGAAGGAGAACGTGCGCCCACAGTTATGCAAATAACTTGGGCCAGCAGGCCGACCAAGCAGAGACTTCTGGTTGGTATATGGAAGATATGCAGCTGTTCAGGTATGCAGGGCCTAGATTGTGCAGGGCGTTGTAAATGTGTGTTAGGAGCTCGAAGAGTGTATTGTTGTGAACTGGGAGCCGGTGGAGGACTTGCGATGTGCGGAGAGGGACATTAAGTGCGAGTCTGGCTGTGGTGTTTTGTGTGACTTGAAGTCTCTTGGTGAGCCGTGTGGTGACGCGGACTGTAACACGTGGAATATTAATTAGAGCGGATGACTACCCACCTCAAGGAATATTCACAACCCTTGCCAGGGTGAACCTCTAAAGTCTCCAAATTAGCCTGAGCTCAACCCCCTAACAGCTATCGCACAGAGCTGACATGTTTAAATTACAGCAATGAGTAAATTATTTATAGAGTAGCAAAACAGTAATAAAGCTGAAATGCAACACAATAATACAATTTAATTAACAAAATGGCAAAAACCGAATAAGTAGAGCCAAGAAGAACAAAGTGCCAATGACAAATGATGGTCGTGGTAGGCTGATCAATGCACAATTTGATGCGGACTTCGATGGAGCATAGGTCGATTACAACAAACAGGTTTGTCCCGGTCGAAGATTTTCTCTACTGACTTTAGTCCTTTAAGTGCCGATCCACCTCAGGAGTACACTTCTAAAGCCCCCATGGCCACATGGGTTTAATTACTAACTTACAGGGTGTTAGGCAGAGGCCAAATAGCAGGGTCTAGTGCAGGTCCAGTTGCCACTGGTCAGCTGGGTGGTTGCAGATAAAAGCCTTTTTTAACTTGTTGTGTGTCTGTAACTTTAACAGGTGGTCAATCTTATGAGCCTTGGAGTCGGTCTACTTTGTCCTAAGTTCAAGAGAACAAGTCTAGCCCTTTGAGGCTCCTTTTGGGTCTCAGCAGGTCCACACCACTTCTAATCCTTTTCAGGTCTAGGACTGGTCCGAAGTGAGTGCCTGGAGGTGCAACATTTATGCCAGGCTCGAGCTAGTGGGTGAGAATAACACCTGGGCGCATCCTAACCAATGGGGTAACATTTTCCTGGTCCAACCCGATCCACTTTGGACATTTTCAAGATGGCAAAACTCCTCAGCAACACTAAACTTGCGCTCTGAGGTTTGGGGAGCGTACAGTATTTGCACAAAATATCTAAAAAAAATATTGTGATACAAAAATATGGTGCCAAGAATATTGCAATTTCAGAAATATAATAGACAGTAATATCATAGGTAGAAAAATTATTTTAGTATTCTTAAAATTTCGTTGTAAAAAATATCGATGTAGAAAATATTTCATGTAATATGTGTCAATTTGTATATAATGTATCACATGAAATCAAGTCTACTGAGGTACCCAACAAACTAAAGGCCAGGAGATCCCAGAAGATCAAGTCACAAGCAAACAGGGCCTTACCCAAGACACTTTTAATGGTCCCTGTGAGAAGTTGGCTTGATATACGATGCTCACTAGTTCTAGTGATCACCTTGTATCAGTCCAAACAACCCTTATGGTGATTGGTTGTACGTCAACCTTATAGACCAGCTATCCTAATGGTAGCATGGACAAAGCAGTCTTAGGCTAAACTCTTTTGGCATGTGAAGCCAGCTGTTTTACCACATATAACCCCTTGAATACCAGATGAAAGGACACCACACAGGTTGTTATGAAAATAAACAATATATGTATTAAAAACAAACACCTCTGAACTCTTTAGGAGGTCAGAGGACTAAGCACATGACAATCTCTTAGGAAAAATACGATAAGTTGCACAAAATTACAATGGTGCCCCAGGGGCACGACAAACCATATACTAAGTAAATGGTATAAGTAAATCGTTAGAGGAAATAAAGATGCCCAGAGGCTGTATGATCGCTGGGACTACACTACCCTAACCTTAGGTAAGTAGCAGGAGGCCCACGGGACGCGTTTGCAGACTGTGAACTCACACGCGAGATGCGAAACAAAGTCAATGGGCAGAACAAATTACGAAAAGGTAAGTAAAAGACAGTTCCTACTAGTTACGACTAAAACGACAGGATACCTGGACACTAGGAGAGTCAATCTACCCTTGAGCCCCGTAATGCTCGTTTCCTCACCCACGGGCTGCGGGTGCATAGGTGTCAAAGTGTGTCGGGTTTCCGCGTCAAAGTCTATGGAGCCTTGAAGAAAGATCCTGCAGGCGACCAGGAGGAAGATGTCCGGTGCGATCCACGGGTGGATCGAGGAAGAAGAGGACCTGAAAGCAGAGGGGACAGTGTTCAAAGTCACTAGCCAGTGACCCGTGTGGAACCAGGAGGGTGTGGAAAAGTAAATTTTGCCATGTTGTATGTGCCTACGTGTTCCCCATCTTATGTTATATGTGCATGATCGATATGCATGTATTCCCCTCTGATCGATTAAAGACGCAATTACAGTTGTGTCCATCTCTAGTATGTCAGTTTCCAGTCTTCGTGAAAGCAACGAATATTAGGCCTATGTAAACCTACGTTGCCACATTTTACAGTGTGCACGTTAATTCATTGAATTATCCCCGTTTCTAGGCCTCAAAAGGGCCCGGACTCAGATTCAGCTCCTGTCTCCTGAACCCTCTCCGAGGAGCGATACAGCCCCCACCTGTATCCCTGACCCTTCGCTTACTTCTTGCCTCACAGTGCCCGGCCCGGCCTGGCTCTGCCTCCCAGTCTGCCAAGAATATGTTATGCTTCTAGCTATCAGTCCAGCCCTCCTTCTCTGCATTCCTAAGCTACTGAATCGCATCCATAGTTTCCGTCATGGTCTAGCCTTTATGTCTCCATGTAAGAGAAATACTGTATTAATATTCATAGAATATTCCCCGCACACGCAATACATGTAGAATTATGCATGCACCAGTCTTAGTGTCTATTAGTCTTTGCCCTGATAACTTTTGGATTCTATCAACATGTACTCTAAACACCAGATACTAGATATGCCTGGGTACATGTCGCTCTGACACTCCAGACTTTAGTCTCCTCTTCTAGCGCAGAAGTCATAGCCCCCCAGTTCTCCCTGGTAACACGTCATTGCCCGTTTGCGCGCACCACTAGGTTAGAGGTCCCAGCTGCTCAGGTAGCCCCCTCCATGTTTCCGCCCCGTTTATGACATATTCTGTTACGTTTGCATCACATGTCTATGTATACGCCCTGTACACGCCTTCTTGTTACTTCATTTTGCCCTTATCTTTCGCGACTGCTACGAGTCACGCCTACTGCTACGCCTACTGTATTGAATGTAATGTATTTGTTTAAAGTATATATACTGTACACCGATATTAAAGTTTGCGAGCCAATTCCCTTGTCCTTTCCCAGGCAGCTGCCTTCCTTCCTTCATTCCCTTCCCGTACAGGCTGTCCTGTTCCTGTCCTTTATGCCAATTAAAGCCTGACGACTCAAGATACCTCGAATCCTGACTCTTATTTATTGAGCTACCTGTTTATAGAGTATCCTGAAAAATAGAACCGGTAATTAATTATTTATTTACCACAAGGGAACCAGATGCTGTCTTCGCGATTAGGTGAAGAGTGGACGCTTGTCTCTGCAGCCACGTGGACCAGGAGGTGTCTTCGACAACCAGGATGGAGGCACGAGCAGTCCCACGCAGGCTCTCGCTGTCGGCGCTGTCAGATCTGGATTTGGAGTCAACAGGCCTTGGCAAAGGCAACCCACGCGGTGAGTGGAAACGGCGTCTGGAGTGGACCAGGAGGGTCCGGGGTGCTCCTCTTTTGGAAGGGAGCAAGGGCCAGTCTGGAGCAACCAGACCAGCAGTGTAAATTTCGTGGATCTTAGTCCAGGAGGTCACTAGCCAGCCGGCAAGTGACCAGACAACGCGTCGAGCAGCAATCAAGCAAAAGTGCCCCACGCAGATCTCGTGGATGCTGGAGGGCTAATCTTCGGTGCAGGGGCTGCTCGGGGCTGGGGCTTCTCAGTCCCCAAAGCACTTGGGTCGAGTTTACCTCGGAAGCCGTGCTGGAAGCGAAGTGCAGGTTCGTTCAAGATGGCCGGTCCCACATGTCTCGTCGCACCCACGGGTCTCAGCTGTGCTGCAGATGTGGGTAGAGGTCGGAGAGGTCTGGGAGTCTGGGTCTCGTCGGGCTCTGAAGTCTGGATCCGGCAGGAAGGACGACAAAGTGAACCGCTAGGACGCTTGATGGTGCCTGCAGTTGCAGGGTGGACACTCCTTGCCCACAAGGGAGATTCTTCAGTCTTCTGTGGAGCAGAACGTCGAAGTCCAGAGTTTCTTCTTGTAAAGTTGTTCAGGATAATCTAATTTGGAATGGGACCAGCTCCTACCTTTATCCTGCTAATGGGGGCTGTACTATGACTAGGTCCCTCCTATGGGTGGGACCAGGAAGGGGGGTGGTTACACCCCGTCTCATTCCTTCAGGCCTGCCTATCTCAATACACAAAATCCTGTCTGGGGTGGTGCTAGCACCTCCCAAGACAGGAAACCCTTTGTCCAGGCCTCCCTTGCTGGAAGGACTCCCAGCAGCAGGAGGTCAGACTTGTGTCTGTGGTGGCAGCATCCATTTTGTGATGCCAAGGCTCGAGTTAACTTTAACCGGGGTTCACAGTTACATACATGTTGTGTCCCTCTAAAAGGGTGGAATGCTACCCCCGTCGCCAGAACTGGCGAAGGGGTAGTATTCCAATTCGTATGACACCTTACTCGACATGTTTTGATAATGCTATACCAAAGTTAGCAATAACCGCGAGGATTATAATTAAGGCTCCCGGTTTTCCGTTTAAACGGATTTTTACATATAAATACAGACGGAAAACAATTTTTCCTTTGTCTGTATTTATATGTCAAAATGGCAAAATACTAGTAAATGTTGCTGCGCTGCTGTGCTCGAAATCAGTTCTCGCCACGTCTCTCTTCCTGATGTAGGGGAGATTCTTTCTAATCCTTCCAATCAGAGTCTTTAGGTGAGGTACTGCCGTGCCCCTGAACCAATCCTGGTCAGATTTAAGCTCACTGAGTGGGCATGTGAACACCTCCGGCCCTTCTCTCAGAACATTTGCCCCGCTATTTCATCCTTTTGCCTGCACTACACCCAGCACCGTGCCACCGTGTTGCCACAGTCAGCATTTGTTGCTGCCCCGGTCCTTCGGAATTAACCATCTCCAGGGCTCTGCCTCTTAAGTAAGCTCCCTGCAAGCCCTCGGCCATTTCAACTAGAAAGGTACCTGTATTTCCCCTGTGTATGTGCCCTCAGGGGACAAATGGATGGCGACTTCACAGTGTCCCTAGAAACAGCAGAGAGCTAGAAGCCTGGACACTAACCCGAGAAAGCCACTCCTCACAGTCTGTCCCGCTGCAGCCTTGGGCTCCTCCCCCTCCGGTTTGAATTGGCAGCACCAGAGTCCGAAATCTGACCCTCTGTCCTCCTTCCTCATGTGTGTGTGTGTGTGTGTGGAGGGGGAGGTGGAGGTGGGGGAGGGCGGCGGCTTTCTTTTCACTTTCTAGATTGGTGTGTTTTAAGTTGCCAGTTTCGTTGCTCCCTCGGCTCTTTACAGGTCCCTTGATGTATAACTTTACAGCTCCGTGTAGAAACACTGGCATGTTTTTTTGGGGCATGTTTGTTGGAAGGGTGTCGTTACCCAGCTGGTGTACACAAGCCAGGGATGGTGCACGAGGTAACAGTTGTGTGTAGTTGCAGCGCATAATTGTTCATCCTTCAAGAGCGCATATTAAGTTAGATCATTTACATGCCATGAATGTTTGTGCAACCGCAGTAACCGCAGTAGTAACTTTCACAAGCTGAAGGGCATTACGTTTCGATTACCATGGCTTGGACGCTTAAACCTGGCAATGAAAGGAGGCATAACGACTGAAAAAGTGGAAGCACATCTTTTATACATGAGGGGTGTTCCCGTTTTAGCAAAAGCGAACTTCTTCATTGATTTCTAAGCTGTTCGGTATACATCAAATTAGGACAATAACAGCATAGTGACGCAACTAGAGCCAAATTGTTTTTTGGGGGGGGGGGCTAATTCTTCCAGCAGTAGGTAGCATGGAGAACAGGGGCTCTAAGAAGTGGTGAAAAAACAACAAAGCCTCACTAACAGGCAAATGGTCTTTTAAAGACCAGTGAAGTACTGAAGTACTGTGTGTCCCCTGGAAGCTGCCTCAGCCCGGATGAAACATACCAATGAAATCAGGAACTTCAGCCTTACCACCCCATTCTATAACTGATCTCTGTTATTGAAGAGTCCTCACCATATACCAATGTACTGTTTATTGATGCATACAAAAAAATATAGAATTTCAATTTGGAAGCCTCAAACACCTTCCATTGTCAATTTAAATAAATGTATAAAAATACTAGTTGTAGCGTCGGCTTTTGCTTGTGGCAAAATAAATGTGGATAAATACAGAAAAAACGCCTAAAAAATAAATATGGATAAATACAGACGGAAATGGAAAAAAAAAATACCATAAAACATGGGGGCCCTAATTATAATGCACTTAAGAGTATATGGTATAGCGTTATCATGGAACAGCTATAAGGACTTGGTTCCGCAAGCTGCAGACAGGCTCAGCTCATGCTAGAGCACCATCTCACATAATTCCAAGCACTCTGCCTTCAGGATTGATAAGGCCTGCCATAGGAGTGAGTGATAGGAATATATGTGTCCATTTTGGGGTTAGATATAAGTATACTATATCTACAGCAAAGGGTGATAACACCACCTTGCCCCAGCTGTCTTACCAGCCAGTTGTGTCTGTTTAGATGGCCAGCCAGGGGTGGTATAATGCATGCTTCAGCCCCTGGTAGGCCTTGGGTTCACCTATGCCCTGGGTACCTAAGGTACACTGTACAGGGGCTGATAAGGGGCCCCAATACCAATTGGTAAATGCACCTAAAGTACATGGATGTCAATTTCGAGAGAGAACAGCTAGGCTGTGGGTCTGATTAGCAGGCCCACAGCCAGGGAAAGTCGTCAACCAGTGAAGCAAAAAGCAAAAATCTGGGGTGACCATAGGATTGCAGACCCTACGCTCCTACATAAATCCCCCCCCCAAACGTAGGGACATTAAACTAACCTTGACCAGGTGAGTCTTCCTGCCATGGTCAGTCCCTGGTCTGTGCTCCACTGTAAAGTCCATCCCCTGTAGGGAAATGGACCACCTAAGAAGTTTGGGGTTTTCACCCTTCATTTGATTTAGCCACAAGAGGGGCTTATGGTCGGTCTGAATCTTGAAGTGAGTTCCAAACAAGTATGGCCTCAACTTCTTCAGGGCCCAAACCACGGCAAAGGCCTCCCTCTCAATAGCTGTCAAACGTTTCTCTCTAGGGGTCAGCCTTCTGCTTATAAAAGCAATGGGCTGGTCTTGACCATCTTTATTCAATTGTGAAAGAACAGCTCCCAAACCCAACTCATCTGTTTGGACAATGAATTCTTTGTAGTAATCTGGACTTTTCAGAATAGGTGCAGTACACATGGCCTGCTTCAGGTCATCAAATGCCCAAGAAAGCTCTGACCTGTGTCTGGGTGGTTGGAGGAGCCCAGTCCTTTATGGCCTGTATCTTGCTCTCCAAGGGTTGAACCTGGCCTCCACCTACAAGGTGGCCCAGGTACACAACCTGACTCTGCCCTATCTGGCACTTGGTGGCCTTGATAGTGAGGCCTGCTTTCTGCAGGGCCTCCAAAACTTTCCTCAGGTGGATCAGGTGATCCTCCCAGGTGGAGCTGAAGACAGCAATATCATCTAGATATGCTGCACAATAATCATCCAACCCAGTGAGAACTTGGTTCACCAACCTTTGAAAAGTGGCAGGTGCATTTTACAAACCAAAGGGCATCACCACTAATTGGTAATGACCTCCTCGGGTAGAAAATGCTGTTTTGGCCTTGGCATCCTCAGCTAACCTGATCTGCCAATAACCAGCTGTTAGGTCAAATGTACTCAAGAAGGTGGCAGAAGCCAACTTATCTAGGAGTTCATATGCCCTAGGTATTGGATGGGCATCTGTCTTAGTGACAGCATTGAGACCCCTGTAGTCTTCACAAAACCTCATCTCTCTCTTACCATCCTGGGTGTGAGGTTTTGGCACTAGAACTACAGGACTAGCCCAAGGGCTCTTTGAGGGTTCAATGACTCCCAACTCTAACATCTTTTGTACTTCTTTCTTTATGCAGTCCCTGACGTGGTCAGGTTGCCTGTAGATTTTACTCTTGACAGGCAGACTGTCACCAGTGTCCACCTCATGGGTGAACCAGTTTGTCTGACTGGGTGTCAGTGAGAACATTTGTCTAAAGGATTGAAGAACTTGTTTGCAATCCTCTTGTTGATGCTCAGAGAGGCTGTCAGAAAAGACCACACCATCAACTGACCCATCATCAGGGTTCTGAGTGAGCAGGTCTGGGAGAGGGTCACTCTCTTCCTCCTGTCCTTCATCTGTGGCCATGGGCAAGCCCATGTCCTCCCTGTCGACAAATGCCTTGAGCCTGTTAACATGAAGCACCATGTGGGGGCTCCTGGGAGTTCCAAGGTCCACCAGGTAGATGACCTCTCCCTTTTGCTCAATGATGGTATGGGGTCCAGACCATTTGTCTTGGAGAGCTGCTGGGGCCACTGGCTCCAACGCCCACACCTTCTGTCCTGCATGATAAAAAGTCAGGACAGCCTTTTGGTCATGCCAAGCTTTTTGAAGTTCTTGGTTAGCCTCAAGGTTATTGGATGCCTTCTCCATGTACTCTGCCATCCTGGAGCGGAGACCAAGTACATAGTCCACTATGTCAAGTTTAGGCTTTTTGAGACGGTCAAACATGAGAACTTGCTGGAGCTGCTAAGCACTAGAATGGGTCTATCGGGAACTGTTCTCAAATGGTTTTCGTCCTTCCTTCACAACCGGTCTCAGAAGTTCAAGATCGACAATGTGCTATCTTCACCTGTGCTTGCAGATCTAGGTGTTCCACAAGGATCCTCCCTCTCCCCCACATTGTTCAACCTCGTCATGGAACCGCTCGCCACCTTGCTCCAAGCTTCCAATGTCCAATTCCATATGTACGCCGACGACACACAACTGTACCTAAAGCTTCAATCTCCGGAAGATATCAAACATCTGAATTCCACGCTTATCAACACTCAATCTTGGCTAGCCGATAATCACCTCAAACTAAATGCTCTGAAAACTGAGTTCCTTCTCATCTCACCCCCGGCGAAAACTTCCACCACCCAAACATGGCTCAACAACCTAACAGCATTCAATGTCCAACCCACCATCGTGGACTCAGCGAAATCCCTAGGCATCACACTGGACGCCAAGCTCAACATGCAGCAGCACGTCAGCAAAGCCACAAAAGCAGCTAATTTCCAAATCAACACACTGAGGAAAATTAAACCCTTCCTCCCTGCTGAAGACTTCCAAACTGCTGTACAAGCGTTAGTCATCCCTTGAATAGACTACGGAATTGTGGCCCTAAGCGGACTCCCGCTATCCACAACAGCACCCTTAAGAGCCTCCCTGAACGCTGCCGCAAGACTCATTACTGGCTCAAGAAAACATTCGCATATCTCACCAGACTTAAAGTCCCTAAAATGGCTGCCTTTTGAAGCCAGAATACAACTAAAAATTGCAGTTATGACACACGCGGCCGTACACCACAATGCACCCAACTACCTCGCTCAAAAGTTGTCTATATCAGGAGGTTCGAGATCCAATAGAAGCTCAAAAAATCTACTCCTGAAACCCCGTAGATTCCGGAAAGAGAAAACTTACAAGCGCTCCTTCTCAGGAATGGCACCCAGGATCTGGAATGCGCTCCCTCCTGAAACCAGGCGTATCTCCTCCACTGCACTCTTCAAGAAAGAGGTGAAAACCATCCTTCTGGCCAAGATCTCCTGAACCTTATAGGTGCTAGATCAGGGACTCTGCATTGCCTGTACCTGAACACCTCTGTAGTGGGATCAATGACTTGTGCCGTCTTATATTACTTGTTTACCGTACTGTATATTGATATGTTTTATATATGATATTATTTTCCTCTCATGTTAGTGACTACTACATTGCTCCCATTACCTCTGTTCATTCCTACTGCCCCTACCCTGTCATTGTGAAGCGCTCTGATATCTGTAAGGATCTTGTTCGCGCTATATAAAACTTTGAATAAATAAATAAAATAAATAAACTCCCATCCTTCCTTTACAAGACATAGGGGTCCTCTTACAGGATGCCTAAACAGAAGCTCAAAAGGGCTGTAGCCAACCCCCTTCTGTGGGACCTCTCTGTAAGCAAATAGGAGGCAGGGTAAAAGGATGTCCCATCTTCGCCTAAGCTTTTCAGGTAACCCTTTTATCATCCCTTTAGGGTCTTGTTGAATCTCTCCACAAGCCCATTGCACTGTGGGTGATAGGGTGTGGTAAATTTGTAATTTACACCACACTCCTTCCACATTGCAGTCAAGTATCCTGACATGAAGTTGGCACCTCTGTCAGAGACAACCTCCTTAGGAAACCCCACTCTGGAGAAAACTCCAAGCAGGGCCCTGGCCACAAAAGGAGCTGTAGTGGTACTAAGGGGAATAGCTTCTGGATACCTGGTGGCATGATCCACTACCACCAGTATAAATCTGTGCCCAGATGCTGTTGAAGGGTCCATTGGTCCAACAATGTCTATCCCCACTCTCTCAAAGGGCACCCCCACCACAGGTAGTGGTATAAGGGGGGGCCTTTGTTGTGCCACCTGATTTGCCACTGGCTTGACAGGTGACACATGAGCGACAAAACTCTTTGGTGTCTTCAGACATGTGAGGCCAGTGAAAGTGAGGGGCAAGCCTGTCCCAAGTCTTGTTCTGGCCTAAGTGCCCTGCAAGGGGAATTTCATGGGCTAAGGTGAGAAGGAAACCTCTAAAAGACAAGGGGATGACCAGCCTCCTGGTAGCACCAGGCTTGGGGTCTCTTGCCTCAGAGTATAGGAGTCCTTCATCCCAGTATACCTTGTGGGCACCTGTAGCATTCCCTGCAGCCTCAGCAGCAGCCTGCTGTCTGAGGGGGTCAAGGGAGGAACAGTCTAACTGTGCCTGTCTCAAGTCTGCCCTGGAAGGTCCCCCTGTCTCAAGAAACTCAACCTGTTCAGGTTCAAGCTCTTCTAGGACAGTTCCTTCTGGGTCAGCCTCCTGAGAGGGCTGATCCTCAACCTGAGGCAGGGGGGAAGGCTCTGCCTTAACCCTACTGCTCTTCCTCTTGGGTAGTGTCTGGTCCATTCTTCCAGGATCCAGCACTTGTTGAGCTGGGCATTTCTTGGCCTGTGACCTGGTCACAGAAAGGACATGTGAGGATAGACCTAACATTTCTACATGAGTCCTGTACTCCACATCTGACCACATGGAGGATTCCAAATCATTCCCAAGAGACAATCTACTGGGAGGTCCGAACTAACTACAACCCTTTTGAGGCCAGTTACCCCTCCCCAGGAGAAGTTAACAACTGTCATACTGTGATTGGTAGTGACATTGCTAGCATTGGTCACTAGGTAGTCTGAACCTAGCATGATCTGATCAGGGTCCACAAAGGCTGGTGTCACCATAGTGACACTGAATATGTACTAGTGACTGTCGTCATTAGACCCTTTCCGGACTACCTTTGGCAGAGATCCATCTGCCTTTGTAATCTTGATTAAGAAACATTGCTTAAGATTTTCAAATAGTTTATTAATGTTGATATTTTCAATATTTTTCCAAGATTAATGCGTTTGCATATATCAAAAACGATGCTTGTTCATGCTTTTTTGCTCAAACATTCAGTTCACTAATTTGATAAACTGAGCTAGGTCACAAAATAAAGAAAAAGTTATCCTGTCCCAATGCATTTCGGGATGCTATCCCTTCGTCAGGGGCACTGAAAAACATAATATGGTAAACATGTTTAGCCTGCGACCGTCAGCACACTGGGTGATTAGCTAATTAATTAACAAACTTAGATTCATAATAAACAAAACTAGTCGAACATTGACATTCTTGGGGAAAACATGAAGTTGACTCTGTTGAACATACACATACATCAGTATTTAACATTGTTATACATGATTTTAAATAATAACATTCCATCATTGCCCAAAGTACGATAAGTATTGCTGAATTGCGTGGTTTGGAAAATATAAATCGTGTTGTTCCATTAGTGAAAAAATGAATGAAGAAATACAAGTGAATAAAACTCTAATTAATGAAAAGAGCAGTTATCTGATTGAGAAAAATAACACAAATGAAAGAACTCACCAAGAGTGTTCTACGGCCATGTGGTGCTTGATATATATGCAGACTCAAAGATCAGCGGGTGTTCCACTTTGAACCTTAAAATTGAATGGTAGTACTCTGGTTATAAAGAGATCTTATTATTGAAAAACACAAGGTAAGCTGCCGTACTGGATTTCATACCGTGTCTAAATGTCCGGTATGGCCGAGGTGTATATCTTCGGTAAAAGTCAAAAACGATCTTTATAGGTGGAACTGCTGAACAGTCAACAAGATAAAAGATAAAGAAATTACTATGAAAAGTGGATAAGAGCGTGGTTCTTGATAGTTTCACTAGTTAGTGGAACGAAGAGTTACCTGAGCGTTCACAGGCATTAGAACTTGGGTTTCAGGGGCGATCCCTCGTGGTACGTGTGGATTCTCAGTTAACAAGTTTGTGGCTTCTACGAAATACACATAAAAATATTAGTGTTCTGCTATTTTTTACTATGACTAAAAAAATGAATGAATAATGAGGCGTATAGACTTAAGTTTACCTATTCAGAATTAATTTACATGATATCTTCTGGCGTGGACACTGAAAGTTCCGCTACTAGTAAGGTATCATTCTATTGAAAAAACAAAAATGAAATCGTAGTGATTAGATTTCCACTGAGTTTTGCTAAGCTGAATGGCTTAGTAAAAGTAAATAAGTACCTGTGATTACGGGATAGAGCTCACTGAGCGAGTGCTCCATTTACTTTATGGGGCGTCAACCAAGAATGCAATTGTTTACGGAGTCACGATGCCTTGTCTAAAAACGGAAATGAAAAATAGACCCGTAAGTTAAAGTCACAAGAGACTTGATAAGAATAATCTGTTTAGAAACATAAATACCTGAGCAGCGAGAGTTCGCGATTAACGGTCTACGTCTTGGACAAGAAGTCGAAGAGTGTTCCTCCGGGATCTCGCCTGGGAGTGCGAGTTTGGAGATAAAGAACGGACTGCGGAAATGTCCGGACATTCTTAACGGACGATACAATGATAGAAAAGGAAAAAATTTCCTGTGAAGGCGTTACAACAGAAACGTTTCCTGTTGAGTAATATAAATGTTCTCTCCCTATTTTATTGCTGAATGGAATAATTACTGACTGCGTAGTGATAAAATATAAAGAACGAAGTGAGTGCTAAGTGATAAACTATGGACAAAGAAGAAATACTGGGAGGAGCTATCATAAGCTATGGTGGTACGCAAAGAAACAAAGGATGCGGAAACGAAGAGCTGGATGAAAAGAACTATAATGAAAAATGTAATAGCCAAATATATGTGCGATTATCCATGTTTTATCATATGTAGATCTCTTATGCGCAGCCTTGTTTATGGCATGTATTGGACAAAGATGTTAATGGCTATGATGCTTTGTGTGTATCATACAGTACCGGACAACTCTTAAGTTCACTACATTAACAAGTTAGTCCCAAAAATCATGTCATATATATTTACAAATGGACCCAAGTTTATATCTTGAATATAAGACATTAATGTGAAAAATTAAATGCTATTCTAAAATGTATGGATTCAAATTCCTGTTTGAGAAGAAGAGAGTCTTTGTTCTAAAGATATGTTGCTAGTCCATAGGTTTACAGAAAACATGACATATCTATTTTGTCATTAAGTCCTTTTGGTGTTTGGGTTTGTAAAAAGTCAATCCACCAAATTTCTCTTCGTGATAACCAAGTTTCATTATTTCGATCTGGTTTCAGTTGGATCTGTTCCAAGACTTGAAATCTTAATTGCGGAATCGTATGTTTCATTTCTGTCCAATGGGACACTAGACTTGATGTTAAAGTCTTGTTTCGTATTCGACTCTTATGTTCTGTGATTCTGACTTTCATCTTTTGCTCCGTTTTGCCTATATACAATTTTCCACAAGGACATTTTATACTGTAGATCACATACATTGAGTTACAATTTGTTTGCTGTCTCAGTTTAATTCTCCTGCCAGTTTGAGGATGCTGTATGAATGGCCGTTCCATTACATTATTGCAGTGGGTACAATTGTAGCATTTTTTCATCCCTTTAGAGGAGCTTGTAGGTTCTATGTCCCTCTTAGCGCGAGTCACTGTTTCATGCAAGTTGAAATGTCTGGTATGGGCAAACAACGGTTTGTTGGCAAAAATGCCATGAAAGTCTTCCTCCTTTTGCAACAATTCCCATCTTGAGTTGATGATCTTTTTAATTGAATTAGCTTGAGTGGAATATTTGGTTACAAAAACTTGGCGTTCCATTCTCGGTTTGATTTTAGTTTGTAACAGTTGTTCTCTAGGAATTTCTGCGATTTTGTTTTCTGCTTTTTGTATCACTTCATTAGGATATCCTTTAGCTTCGAATCTTTGTCTTTGACTGATAGTTTCTGTTTCTAAAGCCTGTGGAGTAGATGCTATTCTTTTGCAACGTATGAGTTGCGAGTATGGTAGATTTCGCAAAAGATTCCTGGGATGAAAACTGTTATAAGCCAAGGTGTTGTTTCTGTCTGTGGGCTTGTGATAAACCGAAGTTTCTATTCTGTTGTTTTGCAGTTGTACAAGTACATCTAAGTACGGTGTTTCTTGTTTGCTGATTGTGAAAGTAAATTGTATTCTTGGGTTTCTTTGGTTCAATTCTTGAATTTTTTCAATCAAAAGGGTTTCTGGGCCTTTCCATAATAGGAACATATCATCTATATACCGTTTCTAGAAAACGGTATGCCTTTTCCAGATGTTTTCAGTTATGATTAAATCGTTCTCAAACTTAGCCATAAAGGTGTTGGCAAAAGACGGGGCTCCTAAAAAACCCATTGAGGTACCACTGATATGTAGGTAGTACTCATTGTTCCATTTGAAGTAAGAATGTTGTAGGCAAAATTGAAGTAGTTCGAGGATAAATACTTTGTTTGCTTTCAAGTTTGGTAATTGTAACAGTGCCCATTCGCATGCTTCCAAGCCTTCAGCTAAAGGAATAGAAGTGTACAAAGATGTTACATCTATCGTGCATAGCAAAATATCGTTATCTTCTATTGTGATTTCATCCAGAGATTGAAGAAAATGACCTGTGTCTTTTATGTATGTTTTCCATCCTTGTACAAAAATTTGAAGAAATTCATCGATACATACTCCCAAGGGATCAAACAACGACCCACAGCCACTGACTATGGGTCTCATTGGTGGATCTGTGGATTTTAGGGAGCATATAAAGTTCAGGACAACGAGGATGTTTAACTGTCAGATATTTTTTCGTATTGTCATTAATCCATTCCATTTCCAAAGCCCGGTTTAGGATTCCTTCCAGTGTTTTGGTGATTTCTTGAATAGGGTTATGTGGTAGTTTTAAATACGTAGTTTCGTCTTGAATGTGAGTTTCAACCTTTGTGTTGTAAAAAGAGGTATCCATGATGATTAACGCTCCTCCTTTGTCTGCTCTTTTCAATGTGATTGAGGGATCTTCAACCAATTTTTTAAGCGTGTCAATTTCATGTTTGTTTAAGTTGGTTCTCTGATGGTAGTGCCAATTGATTTGTTGTAAGTCCTGTTTGACTAAGATCTCAAAAATATCCAAAACTTTGTGTGAAATCGGCGCCATATATGTACTTGGTTCTTTAAATTCTTTATATTCAGCATCCATTTTTGGTTGTGTAAATTCAGGCATGGTGGGCACAATATTTTCAAAAAAATGTCTTAGTCTGAGTACCCTCATGAATTTAAAGAAAGCAATTTCGGTTTCTAGTTTGCTGCTTTGGTAAGTTGGAACAAATCCAGTGCCTTTTTCTAGAACATTTAATTGTTGTTTATTGAGTTTTTTAGATGAGATATTTATTGCTAGACTCTGTTTTTGCTTCTCAAGTTCTGACTGATTGTGTCCTTTTCCACGGCGGGTCTTGCGCTTTCTGGTGTTTCCGGGGGTCTTCCTGTAGAAGGTCCCTTGGCTAAAAAACATTGTTGTTTAGATGTTGCACTGGTTGTGCTAGTAGAAGAAGAGTCAATTTGTAACAAAGTTCCTGGAGCCGTCACGGCTAGTGGTTGACGAGTTGTAAATAGGTCCTTATCTGAGACTACGCTTTCCTGTGAAGATGATATGAATTTTGGTGCTGGTTTTCTTCTGGCATACACTTCTGCCCAAGTGTAAACTTTGTTGAGTTTGTAATCTATCGTATATCTCTTGAATTTGCGTAATTTCATTTCTTGCGTGTCTTTTTCATATTTGTCTAGTTTGTCATTGAGATCTTTTAAAGTGGCTGTTAATTCGTCCTGTTCGATTTGTTTTGAAATTTCCTGCTTTAAAACTTCAATCTCTTCTTCTAGTTCATTGATGGTTTTCGCTAATTCTTCTACCAATAATAGTATTAAATCCAAAGAACACTTGTTTAGTATAGAATACCATTTATCCATAAAGTGTTTGTTATATTGGAATTTATACAGCATGGGTTTGATTGAGAGCCTTAATCCACAGGGAATTCTTTGAACTTTATGGTATTGTATTAGCGTGGAGGCATGGAGTTTTTGGTTAAGTACTCTCCTTGAGATGAATTCAAGTTGTCGTAGTGATTGAGTCACTGAGCCTCTTCGTGTGCTGAAGGTCCGGATATCTGATATTAGTGAGTATATATCTGAGGCTTGTGCTGATGTATATGTTTTGGTTTCTGCCTTATTGTCCGTTATATTTGAAATTGAGTCAAAAGACATCTTTCTCTTTGTTGGGTGCTACTTCACAGTTGGCTTATTGATAAGTACAAGTGAGTGGGGTTGCGAGGTGCACTCCTTTTTACTCAGTTTTAGACTTCTGGATATAATTATATCATACTTTTGCGAGGGTGTGCTGGGAGGGGAGGAGCGGACAATCTCCACAATTAGAAAATGAATATGTACTAGTGACTGTCGTCATTAGACCCTTTCCGCACTACCTTTGGCAGAGATCCATCTGCCTTTGTAATCTTGATTAAGAAACATTGCTTAAGATTTTCAAATAGTTTATTAGTGTTGATATTTTCGATATTTTTCCAAGATTAATGCGTTTGCATATATCAAAAACGATGCTTGTTCTTGCTTTTTTGCTCAAACATTCAGTTCACTAATTTGATAAACTGAGCTAGGTCATAAAATAAAGAAAAAAGTTATTTTGTCCCAATGCATTTCGGGATGCTATCCCTTCGTCAGGGGCACTGAAAAACATAATATGGTAAACATGTTTAGCCTGCGACCGTCAGCACACTGGGTGATTAGCTAATTAATTAACAAACTTAGATTCATAATAAACAAAACTAGTCGAACATTGACATTCTTGGGGAAAACATGAAGTTGACTCTGTTGAACATACTCATACATCAGTATTTAACATTGTTATACATGATTTTAAATAATAACATTCCATCATTGCCCAAAGTACGATAAGTATTGCTGAATTGCGTGGTTTGGAAAATATAAATCGTGTTATTTCATTAGTGAAAAAATGAATGAAGAAATACGAGTGAATAAAACTCTAATTAAAGAGCGGGTATCTGATTGAGAAAAATAACACAAATGAAAGAACTCACCAAGAGTATTCTACTGCCATGTGGTGCTTGATATATATGCAGACTCAAAGATCAGCGGGTGTTCCACTTTGAACCTTAAAATTGAATGGTAGTACTCTGGTTATAAAGAGATCTTATTATTGAAAAACACAAGGTAAGCTGCCGTACTGGATTTCATACCGTGTCTAAATGTCCGGTATGGCCGAGGTGTATATCTTCGGTAAAAGATATACACGCAATTCAGCAATACTTATCGTACTTTGGGCAATGATGGAATGTTATTATTTAAAATCATGTATAACAATGTTAAATACTGATGTATGAGTATGTTCAACAGAGTCAACTTCATGTTTTCCCCATGAATGTCAATGTTCGACTAGTTTTGTTTATTATGAATCTAAGTTTGTTAATTAATTAGCTAATCACCCAGTGTGCTGACGGTCGCAGGCTAAACATGTTTACCATATTATGTTTTTCAGTGCCCCTGACGAAGGGATAGCATCCCGAAATGCATTGGGACAGGATAACTTTTTTCTTTATTTTGTGACCTAGCTCAGTTTATCAAATTAGTGAACTGAATGTTTGAGCAAAAAAGCATGAACAAGCATCGTTTTTGATATATGCAAACGCATTAATCTTGGAAAAATATCGAAAATATCAACACTAATAAACTATTTGAAAATCTTAAGCAATGTTTCTTAATCAAGATTACAAAGGCAGATGGATCTCTGCCAAAGGTAGTGCGGAAAGGGCCTAATGACGACAGTCACTAGTACATATTCATTTTCTAATTGTGGAGATTGGCCGCTCCTCCCCTCCCAGCACACCCTCGCAAAAGTATGATATAATTATATCCAGAAGTCTAAAACGGAGTAAGAATGAGTGCACCTCGCAACCCCACTCACTTGTACCATAGTGACACTGGCACATGTGTCCCTGTAGGCCTGAGCCATTTTTCCATTGATTAAAGGCGTTTGCCTGTATTTGCCCAGAGTACTAGGACTTACAGTAGGGGTCATATCCATGTCCCCAGTACAAACAAGAACTGCCTGAGTAGGAATTCTGACTAAGTCAGAACCCACCTCAGTTCCCAGGGTTAACCCTACTATAGCCTTGGGGGGTACACTACCACTACTAACTGTACTTGGGGGTGCAGGTGTCTTAGGGACAGTAGTGGTAGGAGTTTGGCCTTTCTTGGTGCACTCACTAAACCAGTGAGTTTTGCTTTTACAGTATTGGCACCATGGTTTCTTCGGAACATCAGTCTTCTTCTTTTGGGAATTCTGGGACCCACCCTCCTTGGATTGTTGGGGCCCTGTTGAAGACTTCTGGTCATTTTGTGGATTCTGATTACTACCCTTTTGGTCTGCTTTCTTTTGGCCACCACCCTGGTTCTGGTTCTGCTGCTCGACCCTGGTTCTGACCCATCTGTCTGCCTTCTTTCCCAATTCTTGGGGAGAGGTGAGATCTGAGTCAATCAGGTGCTGATGCAACAACTGGTTCTGACAATTGTTTAAGATGTGTTCCCTCATAATAAGATTGTACAATCCTGTGTAATCAGTAACTTTCCTACCCAGTAACCAGCCTTCTAAAGCCTTAGTGGCACAATCAACAAAGTCAGTCCAATCCTGAGCCTGAGTTTTCTGGGTGTCTCTGAACATCAACCTGTACTGTTCAGTTGTTAAGCCAAACCCATCAATCAGTGCAGTTTTCAGGACTTGGTAATCATTAGCATCCTCATCTCTAACAGTGAGGAGCTTATCTCTACCTTTACCTTCAAAGGAGAGCCACAATATTGCTGCCCACTGACTCTGGGGTACCTGCTGTACTTTGCAGGCTCTCTCCAGAGCAGTTATCCACTTGTGAATATCATCTCCTGTTTTATAGGAGGGTACTATTTTACTCAGGTGTCTATTATCAAAACTCCTGTCTTTATCCCTAGGGATATTGCTGCCACCAGTGGGTGCTACCCCACTCAATTGTTGCTCTCTGGCAAAAGCAAGTTTCTCTTTGGCAAGGGCAAGTTCTTCCCTTTGGATCCTCAGATTAACTTCCTTCATCTTTGCTTCTTGCTCTCTCCTCTGAGGGGGAAGTCATCCTCCTCTGAGCAGATGCATGAGAGGCTTGGGAGTGAACAGATATATTGGAGTCCCTGGAGTGAGACCTATCTCTTCTAATCCCAAAGTTAGGCCTGCTTGTGGATGGCACTGGGGCTCCCCCAGTTCCTTCCCTATGTAGGTCTAAGTTGGCCCTTTTAAGTCTGCTGACGAAAGGTTGGCCATTGTCTGCCTCATCCTCAGATATGTCCCCTTCTTCCCTACTTCTACATTCTCTGTTTCAGGGAGGTTAGAGTCTGGATCACCTGGATCACCTTCTAAGGGGGGCATGCTCCCATCTGGATTAGAGGGGTCTGTGTTAGGAGCCCTTCTAGCATCAAATGTCCCTAAGAGACCTAACAGAAAAGGAGTGGTAGAGTTAGAACCCTGTTTCAGTTTCCTGGAGGTACACAATTGTCTCATCTCCTGGAAACTGAGGGCTGCATATCTGGAAAGGACCTGTGGAGGGTCACTAACCACAAGGGGAGCCACTGAGATCTCTCCTGTGGTAGACATCCTTTCTAGTGAGGTGTAAGTGGTGCACTTACCTACACTATGGGTTTTCTTCGTGATCCCTTGCTAAGAGTTGTAGTCAGGGTGTGCTAGGCCCTTTCTACTACAACAGCTGGTACAGTAGAACTCAGAGTATTGCTAAGCTTGTTATATGTACCTATGGTACCTTATGTGATCTTTCAAATGATATTTCAAGATTATATTTGGTAAAAACAACAGCAAGCTCAAATCCCAACCGCTGCACACCAATGTGAGAAGTTGGCCTGATATATGATGCTCACTAGTTCTAGTGATCACCTTGTATCAGTCCAAACAACCCTTATGGTGATTGGTTGTAAGTCAACCTTATAGACCAGCTATCCTAATGGTAGCATGGACAAAGCAGTCTTAGGCTAAACTCTTTTGGCATGTGAAGCCAGCTGTTTTACCACATATAACCCCTTGAATATCCGATGAAAGGACACCACACAGGTTGTTATGAAAATAAACAGTATATTTATTTATAACAAACACCTCTGAACTCTTTATGAGATCAGAGGGCTAAGAACATGACAGTCTCTTAGGCAAAATACGATAAGTTGCACAAAATTACAATGGTGCCCTAGGGGCACGGCAAACCATATATTAAGTAAATGGTATAAGTAAATCGATAGAGGAAATGAAGATGCCCAGAGGCTGTAGGATCGCTGGGACTACACTACCCTAACCTTGGGTAAGTAGCAGGAGGCCCACGGGACGCGTGTGCAGACTGTGAACTCACACGCGAGATGCGAAACAAAGTCAATGAGCAGAATAAATTACGAAAAGGTAAGTAAAAGACAGTTCCTACTAGTTACGACTAAAACGACAGGATACCTGGACACTAGGAGAGTCAATCTACCCTTGAGCCCCGTAATGCTCTTGTTACCTCACCCACGGGCTGCGGGTGCATAGGTGTCAAAGTGTGTCGGGTTTCCGCGTCGAAGTCTATGGAGCCTTGAAGAAAGATCCTGCTGGCGACCAGGAGGAAGATGTCCGGTGCGATCCACGGGTGGATCGAGGAAGAAGAGGACCTGAAAGCAGAGGGGACAGTGTTCAAAGTCACTAGCCAGTGACCGGTGTGGAACCAGGAGGGAACCAGATGCTGTCGTCGCGATCAGGTGAAGAGTGGACGCTTGTCTCTGCAGCCACGTGGACCAGGAGGTGTCTTCGACGACCAGGATGGAGGCACGAGCTGTCCCACGCAGGCTCTCGCTGTCGGCGGTGTCAGATCCGGATTTGGAGTCAACAGGCCTTGGCAAAGGCAACCCACGCGGTGAGGGGAAACGGCGTCTGGAGTGGACCAGGAGGGTCCGGGGTGCTCCTCTTTTGGAAGGGAGCAAGGGCCAGTCTGGAGCAACCAGACCAGCAGTGTAGATTTCGTGGATCGTCGTCTAGGAGGTCACTAGCCAGCCGGCAAGCGACCAGACAACGCGTCGAGCAGCAATCAAGCAAAAGGGCCCCACGCAGATCTTTTGGATGCTGGAGGGCTGGTCTTTGGTGCAGGAGCTGCTCGGGGCTGGGGCTTCTCACTCCCCAAAGCACTTACTCGAGGATGCCTCTGAAGTCGTGCTGGAAGCGAAGTGCAGTTTCTTCAAGATGGCCGGTCCCACATGTCTCGTCGCACCCACGGGTCTCAGCTGTGCTGCGGATGTGGGTAGAGGTCGGAGAGGTCTGGGAGTCCGGGTCTCGTCGGGCTCTGAAGTCTGGATCCGGCAGGAAGGACGACAAAGTGAACCGCTAGGACGCTTGATGGTGCCTGCAGTTGCAGGGTGGACACTCATTGCCCACAAGGGAGATTCTTCAGTCTTCTGTGGAGCAGAACGTCGAAGTCCAGAGTTTCTTCTTGTAAAGTTGTTCAGGATAATCTAATTTGGAATGGGACCAGCTCCTACTTTTATCCTGCTAAAGGGGGCTGTACTATGACTAGGTCCCTCCTATGGGTGGGACCAGGAAGGGGGGTGGTTATACCCCCTATCCTTTGTCCGGTTTCGCGCCAGAGCTGGGGCTGGAGTGCCCCAGCAACTGGTTTGAACCGGTGTATGCACAGGGACACCTTGTGTGCCCCAGGCATGTCTCATTCCTTTCAGGCCTCCCTACCTCAATACACAAAATTCTGTCTGGGGTGGTGCTAGCACCTCCCAAGGCAGGAAACCCTTTGTCCAGGCCTCCCTCGCTGGAAGGACTCCCAGCAGCAGGAGGTCGGACTTGTGTCTGTGGTGGCATCATCCATTTTGTGATGCTGAGGCTCGAATTAACTTTAACCGGGGTTCACAGATCCATACATGTCATGTCCCTCTAAAAGGGTGGAATGCTACCCCCGTCGCCAGAACTGGCGAGGGGGTAGTATTCCAATTTGTATGACAACTTCCTTGACATGTTTTGATAATGCTACACCAAAGTTAGCAATAACAGCGAGGATTATAATGCACTTAAGAGTATATGGTATAGCGTTATCATGGAACAGCTATAAGGACTTGGTTCCGCAAGCTGCAGACAGGCTCAGCTCAGGCTAGAGCACCATCTCACATAATTCCAAGCACTCTGCCTTCAGGATTGATAAGGCCTGTCATAGGAGTGAGTGATAGGAATATATTTGTCCATTTTGGGGTTAGATATAGGTATACTATATCTACAGCAAAGGGTGATTACACCACCTTGCCTCAGCTGTCTTACCAGCCAGTTGTGTCTGTTTAGATGGCCAGCCAGGGGTGGCATAATACCTGCTTCAGCCCCTGGTAGGCCCTGGGTTCACCAATGCCCTGGATACCTAAGGTAAACTGTACAGGGACTGATAAGGGGCCCCAATACCAATTGGTAAATGCACCTAAAGTACATGGATGTCAATTTAGAGAGAGAACAGCTAGGCTGTGGGTCTGATTAGCAGGCCCACAGCCAGGGAAAGTCGTAAACCAGTGAAGCAAAAAGCAAAAATCTGGGGCGACCATAGGATTGCAGACCCCACTCTCCTACAGTCCGCTCCCACAGAAAAGCAGTGCATCTAATTAAGTTGAGGACATCCCTGCCTACCGCCATCAAGAGCTGGGACAGGGTAGTTTGTCCTCCGTAATCTCCCAGTGGTTTCTTCTCCAAAGTTTCCTCTTCAACCAACCAATTCGCCGTATGTTGTATTTGGGCAGCCTAGTAGTTCTGCGATAAATCAGGTACCGCCAGCTCTCCGTCCTCTATTGGTAGAGTTAGGTGGGCCTGGCCACGCTACTACAGCCCCCCACTTAAATCAGGGAAGTCAGTAAGGAGTTTAGCCTACGGAAGACAGCCCTGGGCAGCACATGAAAGGAGTGCTGGGTAACATAAAGGTACCGAGACAGAAACACCATCTTTGCGACAGCTATCCAACCCACGAGAGACAGTGGAAGGGCAGTCCAGAAGCACACAGAGGAACTCAGTCCCTCAATCACCCACTATGTTGCATTGCTTGCACTTTTGTGAGGTATGTGTGATAATCGTCCCTAAAAAACGGAAGGAGTCCAGCTCCCAGTGGAGAGGCACCCCCAGTATTTCCCCTGCCCCGCAGGTAACCAGTGATCCCAATGGGAACACAAGGGACTCACCATGGTTCATGTGGAGACCCAATATTTCTCCAAAGGCAGTGAGGTACGATAAAATAATAAGTAAAATATCTTCCGCATATAAAGACACCAAGTGAGAAACCCTCTCGCCATCATCTCTGTTGAATCTGAGCCATGAGGAGCTCACTCGCAATGGCAAACAGGAGGCGTGACAGCGGACATCCCTGTCACGTACATCTTTACCCCCCAGAGTGCCGAGCAATTCCGACGCACCCAAGCAATGGGGGTTGGGTTTACGACAAGCGTACCACGAAGCAGAATCGGGGACCAACCCCCATAGCCTCCAGGACCTGCATGAGATATTGCCACTTGACTTTTTGAAAAGCCTTAGCTATGTATCTGGATACCACAGTTAGTTCATCCTCACGACCCTCCACCTCATGCAGCACTTGCATCAGGCGTCCCAGGTTCGTAATGGTTCTGCGACCCAGCATAAAGCTGTATTGATCTTATGTATCAGATGAGCAAAGATTGGACACAGCCTGAAAGCACGCGCTTTGCAAAGTATCTTGGTGTCAGTATTGAGCATCGTGAGTGGCCACATACGCTGAGGGATCGGAAGGATCTCCTCTGGGTTTCTGCAGCATGGTGATGCAGCCCTCTCTCATAGATTCTGGAGGTACGCCTCCTTCCCACGCCTCTGAGTACACCTTCAATAAATGCTGTCTCAACACGGATGAAAATGCCTGATAAAAATCATTGGGAAAACTATTGCATCCCGGCATCTTGCCCCCAGATGGTAGCCCCAATGCCAAGCACATCTCTTCCAATGGGAGGTCCACCTCTAGATCTGGTCACAGGATAACTGTTTTAAGTGATTGTCCATTGTGTCCACTATGCCTTCCTGCGTATATACCTCAGTCCCCTGAGCAGTGTTGCGGTGCAAAGTGACAGATAGTGGGGTCTCCCTCCGAAGGAGCCAAGCGAGGAGGCATACAGATCTATCCACCTTACTATGGAGAATCTGGCAATATGATTTAATGGTAAATTGCTCCAGTTTATCTCTGATCTCTGAGACCGCTCGTAAGTCTCAATTCCCCCAACACCCCTCCCCATCGTCCGGTGCCAAGCGCTGGGACCATGTGGGAGCATCTTCCTTCTGAAGGAGGTCAGACTGCAAAGTGCTATGCATCCCACACAACAGACCAATACTGCACCCTAGGAGAACTACCTTCATGACCTCCCAATCAGTCACCCGAGACCGAGGTGCACCTGTTAAGTTAAAAAAGTATTTTAATGCCCCTACCCATCGTGGGGTCCTCCAAGATCTCAGGGGACAAAATCCACATTCCCGGAGTTTGTCTAACTCCTCCCCATGAAAATTCACAGTATACCAGGGCATGGTTCAACAAACAGCGAGTGAAACATAACACCTCCAGAGCATTAGAGCCCACTGAGACTGGCGTAAGAATGAGGTCTAGCCAAATAAAGGGCCAATGTTTCGGTGAATAGCAATTATATTCCTTGGAATGGGGGTGCTTGACTCACCAAACATCACAGAAACCTCAATGTATCAGGGCCTCACCCTAGTCGTTTGAGGTTTAGAACCCTGTCTCGATGGCTGTCTGTCAAGAACGCTGTCCATCACACAATTAAAATTCCCCACCCAAAGTACTCTAGTATCAATCATAGACGTGCTAACATCCTGCATCTTCTAGTAGAAGGTCTTATCTTAAACACTGGGGCCATACATATTAACCAGGATTACCTCCTCACCCGCAAGCCTACACTATACCAATTTGTATCTCCTCTCTACATTCTGCTCCATACTTTTTTTTGCTTTAGCAAAAGAGGTGCAGAAGGACGCAAGAGAACTGCAGAAAGAGGCAAGAGAGTTGCGGTAATAGGCAAAAGAGGTACAGAAAGAGGGAACAGAGGTGCAGACAGATGCAAGAAAGGTGCAGAAAGAGGCAAGAGGGGTGCAGAAATTTGCAAGAGAGGTACAGAAAGAAGCAAGACCACTGCAAAAAAAAACAACAGAGGTGCAAAAGGTGAGTGAGGTGCAGAAGGAGGCAAGCAAACTGCAGAAAGATGCAAGAGAGTTGCAGAAACAGGTAAAATGGGTGCAGAAAGAGGAAACCGGTAGGCAGACTGAGAAAAGAGAGGTGTAGAAAGAGGGAAGAGGGGTGCAGGAAAAGACAAGAGGGATGCAGAAATGTGGAACAGAAGTGCAGAAGGAAGCCAGAGTATCTGCTCCATACACATCAGCGATACGGGGACCCCAGGTGCCAACCATATAAGCACCCCATGAGAGAGGGTAAAATAGTATAGTTAGCACAGTATGACTAGCCCACCATTTTGTTCCTAATTTGGTTGCTTCACTGTCAGTAAGGTGGGTCTGCTTCAAAAAAGCAATGTCTATCTTGCATCTCTTAAGGAAGAAGTATAGTCAATATGGCTTCTTAGAAGAACCCAGCCCCTCCACATTCCAGGTGAGAAGCTTATACATTCCTATGGTCACATTCTAGGGATCCCCTATGACATAAGGGAAAGAGATGCAACATGGAACTCCTATAAGAACCCAAATCAAACAGAACCTTTCCCTCCCCTCTCCCCATCCATGCATGTACTAACAAACTGTGCATGCAGGTCTACAGTGTGCGATGCATTCAGACATACAGCATCATTACTCTATCAATCAACTGCAACTGACCACACCCCAACCCAGGACACCTCTACCACTCTTTCACTTCAGCAAGCACATTTCCACACCCTGCCAAGTTGCAAGCCTTGTGCTCCCCAATAATACTGTACTAGCCACATGATCACAGGCCCAGCACAATCCCACCCTTCCCCCGATAAAGCCCACGCCAAAGTAAAGAGAACCCAAGGAAGAAAACATATCAGCAGAGGGGATGCCACTCCCTTGCCAAAGAAGAACATAGTCTCTCAGTTCATTTACTTACTTTAGGCTTTGACAAGTAGGGACAACTGGTCTCCACTGCACTTCCTCTGCACTTCCAGCATCAAACAAGCCCCCTGCATGTGGACAGATTCCCAGCACCCCGAGTTACAAATATTCAACAAAATCCAAGTTAATTTTGACCCCTAAGGATGGAATAGTGTCTTAGGACTGTGTCTCCGGGATCCTACCCTCCGGCATAGCCCCGCTCACCAGTGTCTCAGGTACCTGCAGCACATCGGGTCCAGTAGCGGCCATCGCACCATCCTCATGAACCTCAATGTGACCAGTAGCTCCTGTTGGGGACCTGGATACGTCCACTGGAGATGTTGCTCCCATCTTCCTCCCCCTCCCTGAATGCGGCAGGGATCTGCCTTGCTATGCGAGCGGGCCAAGTGGATATCTGTTGTGTGCAGCCAGGACTAAACATCCTCAAGGCATTCGAAAAAGTGGGATTTCCCAGAGGCAATAACACAGAGTTTGGCGGGGTATTAAAGCCAAATACCTGAGATACATAGATTGTAGTTGTCTTTTTACCTGAAGAAAGGACTTGCACTTTTTGTGGAACATCTGGGTATAATCAAGATAAATGGCTAGGTTACAATTTTCAAATTGTGGGATGGGAGCCTCCCTTGCAGCTTCCAAGATTGCGTCTTTGTCCCTATAGTTCAGGATCTGAGCAATAAACATCCTGGGAGGGGCGCCCGGTGAGGGGTTGGGGCAGTACCAGTGCCCTATGGGCCCTTTTAATGACAAAGAAATTAGACACGCCTTTAGGGGAGAAAACACTCCTCACCCAGTGCTCCAGGAAATGCTCAGCAGATGGGCCCTCCACCCATTCAGGGAAGCCCAGCAGGCGCACATTATTTCTCCTGGAATGCCCCTCAGCATCCTCAACTCTATGTTAAAGAGCACTTAAGACCGTTTGAAACCTAGCAACCTGAATCTTGAATTGTTTCACTTCAGTTTGTGGGGTAGTAATCTTGGTCTCAGCGGTCTCAACTTTATCAGCTACTTCACAAATCAGCCATCAACTTAAATGGATACCGCTGCAATCTGCTGCTCCAAGGCCATTCTCCATCCCTTGTATGGCCTCCAAGATTGTGGCATGAGATGATTCCTCCTGACATTCCAATGAGGTGGCTTGGCAGGACATGGTGTACTATGGAATAGAATCTCCCTGTTTGGTCTGCCCTGTTCCCATGATGCACTGGGCCAGGGACAGACTAATTTGCATATAGCCAGGTTCTGAGCTGGGATGGGGCAGTGAGATAAATAACGGTGATGGATCAAGCCCTGATCTTTGGACTGGGTAAGAGTGGTCTGCTTAATTCAGACACTCTGTTCATCACCACCCCCTTTTCTGTATCGTTTTTGGCCACTATAGGTGTGGCAGGGTATACTCAGACATGAGTCCCTTTCTCACTGCTCCATCAGGATTCAAGCAAGCCGGGCCGAAGAGGCTGAAATGCCAGAAACCGGTCCCCGGTAGCTTGTCTCCTTTCTGGTGAAGAATTGGCTTGGTAGTTTGGTCTGCCCTGTTCCCATGATGCACTGGGCCAGGGACAGACTAATTTGCATATAGCCAGGTTCTGAGCTGGGATGGGGCAGTGAGATAAATAACGGTGATGGATCAAGCCCTGATCTTTGGACTGGGTAAGAGTGGTCTGCTTAATTCAGACACTCTGTTCATCACCACCCCCTTTTCTGTATCGTTTTTGGACACTATAGGTGTGGCAGGGTATACTCAGACATGAGTCCCTTTCTCACTACTCCATCAGGATTCAAGCAAGCCGGGCCGAAGAGGCTGAAATGCCAGAAACCGGTCCCCGGTAGCTTGTCTCCTTTCTGGTGAAGAATTGGCTTGGTAGTTTGGTCTGCCCTGTTCCCATGATGCACTGGGCCAGGGACAGACTAATTTGCATATAGCCAGGTTCTGAGCTGGGATGGGGCAGTGAGATAAATAACGGTGATGGATCAAGCCCTGATCTTTGGACTGGGTAAGAGTGGTCTGCTTAATTCAGACACTCTGTTCATCACCACCCCCTTTTCTGTATCGTTTTTGGCCACTATAGGTGTGGCAGGGTATACTCAGACATGAGTCCCTTTCTCACTGCTCCATCAGGATTCAAGCAAGCCGGGCCGAAGAGGCTTAAATGCCAGAAACCGGTCCCCGGTAGCTTGTCTCCTTTCTGGTGAAGAATTGGCTTGGTAGTTTGGTCTGCCCTGTTCCCATGATGCACTGGGCCAGGGACAGACTAATTTGCATATAGCCAGGTTCTGAGCTGGGATGGGGCAGTGAGATAAATAACGGTGATGGATCAAGCCCTGATCTTTGGACTGGGTAAGAGTGGTCTGCTTAATTCAGACACTATGTTCATCACCACCCCCTTTTCTGTATCAGCTTAGATCACAGCGCAAGAGGTCTAAACAATGCAGGGAGTGGAGCATGTGACAGGTCCCAAATCTCAGTCATCCACCCCAGTCAACATCCTTCATGCAGATGCCGGCAGTACTCACACACTCCGAACCTCTCTGAGTTGGCAAAAAGTATTACATCCAAAGCTGCAGCAGGATGAGCCTTTGGGGCCCAGTGCAAGAGTGCCAAGACTTAAAATGCCTCAGAGGTGCCCACGGCAGGCCGTCAGTCCTCTTAAATAGGATTCATGTCTGGGGCACCCTTTTCCATTCAGGCAAGCTGCAGCTATACTTCCCACAGGGACACCCCCACACCAGTCACCCCCAGAGTAGACCTACCAGGAACTGGCCTGACTCACCTTGATGGAGCCAGGAGGGGCTGCCAGCAGTGCCTCTCCGATGTGAAAGCGCAGCCTCCTGGTGATCGGTTTCCATTAAACAGGTAATTTTCCACTCCAGGCCCTATGTCTGCTGGTATTAATCTGTGCTTTTCTGGTGAGTGCGGCCCACTCCCAACCAGCTTCAACAGTTCAATATACCCTTTTGAGGGCCTGGGTGCCTCTCAGCTACCTCCTGTCTTAATACAGCTACCCAGCACCCCGAGACAACAATCTCAACGAGGCCTCGTACCATTTATCAGGAGATTTTTGCAGCAGAGACACCGTAGTCAGCGCTATCCTCCTGCTGTGGCACTAGTTAAGGGGCCCCAATGTCTGTGTCAGAAACGTCCCTGAAATCACCTTCGTCAGGGTCCGGGGCTTCCGAGAGGCCGCTTCTCACTCACAGGCTGCCCGGGCTCTGAACATGTTGGTGAGGATAGGGCTGCACTCAAAGGGAGCGTGTATGTGCCTGCTTTGTGAGGTACAGGCACTCAGCAACGGTGGTCGGAGCAGCGGCCACATTCTAGTCTAGACCCAAACTTGGGGCCATATGCTTGCCCTTAGGCCACAATCTCTGGGCAGAGGGCAGCACCCCCAAAAGGCTCCACTGCAACCATGGCCCCTCCCAGCCTCATATCACTCCTCCAAAGGCCGGGAGCTTGTGCCTGAACCCCTCAGTGGGGAGAAGTCATTACCCAGAGCCCACACTCCAAGCCGCTCAGGCTGAGGAGCTGTCGTCAGATAGCAAGTGGGGCCCAGCAGAGCAGCAAGGTTGCCAGGGCCCATAGGGCTAGGCCAGTGCCGATCGATCCACTGGCGATCAGGGCCACAAATCAGCCCCAAACTCCTCTGCGGGTGGGAGGTGGGGTTAAAAAACAAGGCTACAAGCCGCTGAGGTTAAGGTGGCATAGAGGATGTTGAAATATTTTATGAAAGTGGGTGCCGGAGCTCCTCAATGGCACATCCAAACGGCCATCTAAGCTAGCCACACCCACACTGTATATAGTAAAATGTACTTCTTTACCAACTAACATCATATTCAAATAGCCTTAGATTGGAGTAGGAATAGTAACTGTCACCTCTTTAGTGTTCAACACCTTCCCCCAGTATGGTTAGATTGGAGTGCGAACAGTAAATGTCACCTCTTTAGTGTCCAACACCTTCCCCCAGTATGGTTAGATTGGACTGCGAATAGTAAATGTCACCTCTTTAGTGTCCAACACCTTCCCCCAATATGGTTAGATAGGAATGGCAAAAGTAAATCTCATCCCATTAGTGTCCAAAACCTTCCCCCAGTATGGTGAGATGGGAGGAGAATAGAAAATGTCACTCCTTTAGTGTCAAACACCTTACCCCAATATAGTTACATTGGTGTGGAAATAGTAAATGTTACAGCTTTAGTATCCAACACCTTTCCCCAATATTGTTAGATTGGAGTGGGAATAGTAAATGTCACCCCTTTAGCGTCCAAAGCATTCCACAAATTTGTTTACATTGGAGTGTTAAGTAAAAGCTACTACTTTGGTGTTCAACACTTTCACCCATATGGTTAGATTGGAGTGGAATAGTAAATGTCACCCCTTTAGTGTCAAATACCTTCCCCAGATACGTTTAGATAGGAGTGGGAATAGTAAATGTCACCCATTTAGTGCCCAACACCTTCCCCAAATTGATGTAGATTGGGATGGAAATAATAAAAGTCACCCCTTTAGTGTACAACACCTTTCCCCAATATTTTCAGATTGGAGTGAGAATAATAAATTTCAACCTTTTAGTGTCTAATAATTTTTTTAAAATGGATAATATTGTAGTGTGATTCTCTAATTTTAGTCTAAACCATTTAGTTTCAATTGTTTTTCTATGCAGTAGAAATAGTTTGTTTTATTTTATAAGTATTGTTGGTGTTTAGAAAAATAGTAGAAAATAGCTATTTGTAGGTGTATATGCAATAATATCATTAATTAAATTTTTATAGAATAAAGACGTGACACTATTTTCTCATTTTATCTGTTTTTGAAGTCTATTTATTGCATAATTTTACACTTTTAGATATATATATATATATATATATAGATAGATAGATCGATATAGGAACTTAAAAATAGACATTTTTATAAAGTAAATACATTTTTGCCACTTTATTTAAAAAAAGTAAATATTTAATTACTTTTACATGTTGCATATTTTCCACTTTTGTTTTCTATTCGTTAAGTATTTTTGTAACATTACATTGTTTTAGATACCTTTTCAACATTATTTTTAACTTATGTTTTTATAGTATATATTACATAATTGTATGTATCAAATACTATTATTTAATTTATACTTCACTTTTTTTTACATTATTCATTTGTATGGGGAGATAGTCTTTTTTTCATTTAGTGACCATTTTTCCTTTACTGCTAGCTTCTTTTTTGTAATTTTTAGTCTATTTTACAGGAACCGAGTGGGGGTAAGGTGCTCATTCTCATCAGAACAGGTAAGCCCTTATATAAGGGTATGGGTTTTGAGGATGGGGGGGTTAGAGAGGAGGTTTCCAAGTTTTTTTATAGTGTTGTTTGTGGTTTTTGGTATTTTTAGATGTGTTAATAGTAGTGTTTTTCACTTGTTAGTAGTTTTGGTTTTTCATGCACTATTTTAGAAATGTATTGTTATATTATGTTAAATTGTGTTATTTATATTTTGATGGCTAAATGTGATGTATATGTGTTTTAGATAATGTAATTTGTTTTGTCGGTGGTGTTTTGTACTTTATAGGTTTTTGTCTACGAACAGGTGTTTTAGGAATTGGGACTTTTGCTTTTTTCTTAAACGAAATAAATTTTGGTGTATAATAAGGCAATGCTTTTTTCGGGGGTTCCTTAGGCATTTATTTTTTAAACCCTTTGGGCCTGATTACGAGTATCGCCGTCTCAAGACCGCCGTACCCGAGGTGGTTGTCCGACTGACACGTCCTCTGTGGTCCACCCGCTGTATTATGAGGTTGTCGGGTTGCTGTTGGAAAGACTGCTGTAGGATCTCCAACACCGCCAGCCATTCGAAGACCACCGAAGTGGCAGTCGGGGAACAGCAGCTATCATGTGGCGGTACAGGGATGTTCACTGCCGTCCGTATTACGAGTTGGCTTTCTGAAAAACCGAACATGCCAGTGGAAGGGGCCTGCTTCGAGTTGGCGGAATCACAGGATTTGGGGTGCATGCGCATCCATTTCCTTTTCTTCCCTTCAGACGCAGACCCCTTTCTCCAGGTCCCCTCTACAGCATCTTGACACCAAGGAAAACGACTCTGTTGGCACCGAAATCCAAGTCGCTTTTGTACCATATACACATTGACTGGACTGGCCATATATGGGCCAGACCCCAACCATGGGTAGTAGGTATTTTTCACATGTATCATGCATATGTGTATTTTCGTCATGTGCAAGTCAAAATATATACACATGCATCGATAAATATGAACACTCACCGCCGTCAAGAAGACCGCCGCTGGCCCATTGGAAACCTCGTAATAGGCCGGACAGGAGACCACTGCCGTCTTCCTCGGACTGTGGCTGCAGCCGTCGGGAAGTCGGACCGCCAAACTTGTAATCAGGCACTTTTCTTTATGGTTCCTACATACGTTGGATTGCTTTAAGGGATTTCTATTGGATTAGTTTTATTTTTGCATTTTTTGGTGCTTTCTGGACAATATTATTCCTGTTTTTGACTACATGGATACACAAGAAGATCTGCAGCTACAGAACCGTAAGTTTTATTTATTTCATTTCTTTTGGAGTGGGAAATGTGATACTAGATTGTTTGTGTAAATGTTAGTAATTGTTATTTGCAATTGTGTGCTTTATATGTTGTAATTAAAGTGATGGATTGAGTTTCTTTTTGGTTTCTTGGTTGGTGACCGTTATATTTTTAAATGAAATAATCTATATAATATTTTATGATCTTAGTCTTCATTAATATTGGAATTATATAATTTTTTTGACTAATGTAATACATAACATTTATTATTTATTAACAAAATGATTTGTTATGTTGGTTTAGATTTTTTGATAATTTTTTAGGACTTTTGTAGGTTAATATTTATTTTATAATATGCTGTTGGCTATTATTTCTAAGTAATCTCCTCCTTTGTTGTTTATAAATAGTTTGACTTCAAATTGTAGCATGTTGTACATTCTTTTGGTTTTGTTTGCTAGGTTTAGGGGCAAATTGTCTAACAGATTGTTCCATTCGTAGTTGTTGGTAGCTTTGCTCTTTTTCTAATGAGTGTATAAATGTATACATTGTAGATTGGGTTCTGCTTAGTGTGGATTGGAAGGCGATGTGCCATCCTTCCCCTGAGTTGTTTGTTTTCCTGTGCCATGGTGCTGTCATAAACCTTTCACCATCGTATTTGGAATATAGGTCGGCATCTGTGTCAAGAGCGATGCAGTTGTCAACCCAAGCGTCTTCCAAATAAAACACAAGGGGATTAGTTTGTCATCATTTTGTTGATAGAAAGGGCTTTCTGTTACTAAACTTTGGCTACCTCAGTGAAAGGGACACAGGCCAGTGCTATAATTTTTTAAAATTTCAAATACAAATTAGCTGTTCTGTTGCCAAAATTTCTGTTTTCGATATAGGTTAAAATCGATATTTTTAACAACAATATTTGTGTTCTCGATATTTGGGATTTTGCTAGTTCAGTATAGGAAGTCAATATTTTTGTTATCAATATTTAATTTCCGATATTTTTGTGCTTCTATATTGCATTCAGCGATATTATGTCAGTGATGTAGATCTGATATGGTAATGATAGTGCCTCCCATATCTTCCAGCAAAATCCAATTTGGGGCAGTCACTATACCCCCAACAAACCCAGAGACAGGAGTCTGGTAAAACAAAACAGTGTTTTCTGGCAATCAAACAGTGGACATGGATTTATCTTGCATTCTGTTCTCGCTTTTTGGAAGTGCACCCCAAGAGTTATATTTAAAACCCCAGCAGACCTGTTAAGCTGTAATTGACATTCAAGCAGGAATTGACACTTTAATATCAAAATGAGGTCACTGTAATTAGAGCCTGTCTGGTGCGGGGGTGACAAAATAAGGGCCCTGCCCAGGTGTCAACTATCATTTGCCGGTGACGGGGAGACTTATTTGTAGTGAACTCCAAGTGTTATATATAAAACCACACCTATTCAAATTCTAATTACTGGCTGGAAGGAAGAAGTGCAAATTGGCCTCCAGAGGCTGGAAAAAGGTAACTTTCTAAAAGTAGCTTTCAATAATGTTTATTTAAAAATACATCACCATCGAATTGGATTTTTTATATCTACTAAAAAATTGTTTAATATTTTTTTTTAGCTATTTCCTAACCAAAATTAGCATTATTAATGTTTTCCTATGGAACAGCTGGCCTTCCTACAGTAAAAATAGCTTTTGCAACGTTTTCACTGTAAGGACATGTTTAACATTAGATTCCTAAATGTCTTACTTTTATATACCATGCACCCATCCGTAGGGGCATAAGGCATACATGGGGAGTACTATGAATATTTAAAAGGAAGAGTTTGACCGATCAAAGTGGGTTATTTTGACACATCCAATTTGCAGTTTAAAACTTCAACTGCCTGGCTAAATTGGATAGGCCTGTAGATATGTTTGCACCGTCACTGTAGTGAAATAATGGGTGTTGCAGTTTACTAATGACATTTAACTTACAGGCCCAGGGGACCCTTTGTACCATATACTCGAGATATATGTAAGTTCATTATGCCAATTATGGTATGCTAAATTCACCATGCTGAAAGGGGGAGCACATGCACTTTAACACTGGTTAGCAAAGGGGAAGTGCACAGAGTTCTACAGCCAGCAAAAATATAGGATCCAGCAAAAGGTGAATACATCTGGGGTGGGCTTGCAAAAAGGCTTCTGCATTCCCATCATCCAGCTTGCTGGTTTTCTGGGCTTGTGTGACAATTCTTCAGAGTTGAGTGGGAGCCTTCTGAAGATTTGTCAGAAATGTCTAAGAGTGTGGAAGCAGGCGGAGCAACCACGTTCATACACCTGGTCAGAGAGATTTGATTATTGATTACCAACCCTAGATTCCTGGCTTGGTTCAACGGCTTGGGCATCAGCCCTAGATCGGATGGCCACAAGGCCTCACTCCACAGCGAGTTGTCATGATATGCAAAAGAGTATGCAGGCAGTCAATGCACTTATCCTTTAAAGAAAAGCTGGATTACAGAAATATTACATTTGGATATTCAAGCCTATCCTACTCTTCAATGGATGCAGCCAGAGTCCACCCAAGCCATCAACCATTTTAAGTGGTTTGGCCATGTTTTACCAGACAAGTCACGTGTTGCGTAGGCTACAGAAATTGGAATGGCCGAAGTTTAAAGGGACCATCCAGTGTAGAGAAAAAAAAACAGTTGTCTTCGCTCAGTCCTTCATCTCTAGCACCGTCAATAGGTGTGTTGTGAATTAAAAAGCGAGTTAAGTGTATCTTCTTTTATCGTCTTTATTTTCCAAGTGTAGTTTATATGGTCCCACAAACAATATGCGGTAAAACATGACCAGCCTACAGGAGTCTATCGCAGTGTCCTCCAACATTCTTATACGTCATATTTTTACTAAATTAACATTCCATCTCTTATATGTGGCACAAGATAAGGGTTGACAGAACAGTGACATCGTGCATGTGTTAATGTGAACGTATGAGTGTTAGTAAGCATGTTACATGCATTACTGTATGAACATTGTGTAAAGGATTGGATGCCTCTGGGCAATTGTTGCGCTACACAAATTTCAAATCAAATCAAATATGCATTTAATGTCTTGGTTAACGCCATGTGTGTAAACTATATACACCATTATAATACCACAAGGTGTTCAAGAATGTTTGATGATGTCAGCTGGGGTTTTGAGAGCTTATGTTATCTCATTCACTGAATTGTCCCTTTAAAATCGAGAACCCTAGATTATACTGTGGCTTCAGACCAGAACACTCATGAAAACTCTACAACAAAAGGCTTCTCAAATTGTCATTTGTTCCATGACATCAGCTGGGAGGTGTGAGACCTATTGTGGCATCATTCACCCAGGACGATTTAAAATCCTACGCAGCGAGTGCTGCGCTTGGGGCAGAATCTCTGAACTCGCGGTGGCGACTTTTGGTCTGTTTACCTTTGAGAATCAGGCCCCATGTTGGTGCTCTGAAATGCTTTACACACATGCTTCTCTAGTAAAACCAGACTTGTCTGTGCCACACTACCAGGACTGACCTAGGGATTTAGCAGTGTGAATCCAGGGACCTAGTGGGGTAATGTGAGATTATTACATAGTGGAGCCTAACAAGCTTCAATGCATAACAGGCCACTTTGTTACAGAAAGGCTAAACATGAATAATAAGGTGAGGTGAGAAAGATGATAAAAATATATGGGATGTGGTTGACCAGGGGAATCAAGATGTGCACAGAAAGGCTCTCTCCTCCCATCTCTTCCCACACCCATCCATGGGCACCAGTTCAGCTGATGCACTGGGCTTTTATCAGACTTTTTTTGAAAAGGTGGCTGACCAACAGTAGAAGAGAGGAGTGTCAGAAGATAGGGAGGGCAGACAGAGTGGTCCATCCTCACAACATCCCAGGGTGTTCCTGAACAGAGCACACAGTGCCAAGGCATTATAGTCTGTTCTAGAACATGGCACACAGAGCTTCACCATCCCACACCATTACAGGGTATTCTGGAAACTGGAACACAGTACCACAATCTGTTCTAGAACATGCCCTCAGTGTCCAGGCATGGTAGGCTGCCCAGTACCAGGCCATTCAGTGCCACTGCAGGAGAGTCCAGCCTATGCCACATAACACGTGCGCATTTCAAGGCATCTCCAGGCATCATATTCTGTTCTAGATCATGGTACCCAGTACCAGGGCATTACAGGCTGTTCTAGGTAGAGCCACCCAGTACCTTGGCATCCCATGCCATTTTAGGGTATTCTGGAATATGGCACACAGGTGCAGGGCAACATAGGCTGTCTAGACCGTGCAACCCATTTGGGGACTGCATCTGGGTTCCGTTCCTTGTCACTGGTTCCATCTCTACGAGGATGTATTGGGAGCTCCCCAGTAACCAAGCAATTACACGCACATTCAGCAGACAGGTCAGAAACAAACAAAAAATAATGATTAAGGCCCATGACAACTACAGTATAGGTTACAGGTTCTACATTGCGCTCAACATGACAAATATGCGGACTGGAAGTCAGGTTTGAGGTCAGCTGTCTGCTCCCCACCCAGCACTGCAGGGTCATCAGCTCCCACCGGTCCAACTTAAGGATGGCTGTGTTGATGCAGTCTTAAGAGATGTCAAGGTCTACAGGAGGGATACTGGACTGCACACAGAGGGTATACTGAAGGTAAAGGACAGATGTCTGTAGGCCACAAGTAATGTAGGTTTTGATGAAGACTGGGCATCCCAGGGGAGATGATGTTTATGGCTCTGTTAGAGCAAAAGTCAGCAAAGCCAAAGGAGAAACCATTTCTGTGATAAACACAGACGTAAAACGATGGGAGGTTGATGGTGGACAAAAGGGAATAAATTGAGAAATGACATTGATGCCAGAGAAAATTTGGGGTTCATGTTTCAGTCATCAAGGATGCTATGTTGTGTTCTGTTATGCAGATTTGTAGAGTGCATTATCGCCCAGGAGGGTGTCCTGGCACAAGGCAGATGTGAATTTGGCCAAGCGTAGGGTCTGGAGGGAATACTCGAAAAGCCAGGTCTTCAGCAGAATTCAAGAAGTGAGGAGGCTCTTAAACGTAGCAGTGGGTTGCGTTAGGGGCAATGTGGCAGGCTCGACTGGTTTCCCTATGCGTGGGGTGTCTGCGAGTAGGAATACAAACGAGCGGAGGTGTCTGGAAGGTTTATGAAAGTAAATGCGATTGTTGAGGTATGATGGACCAGTGTTATGTAGTGCCTTGAAAGTGTGGGTGAGGAGTTTGAATTGTGCGGAGTTGTGAATGGGGAGCCAGTGGAGCACCTTCAGGTGAGGTGTGATGTGAGTGTGGCATGGGAGGTTGAGAGTTATTCTGGCTGCAGAGGTCTGAATGGTCTGCAACCTTCCGGTGAGTTTTTTGTTGAGCCCAGCATTGAAGCGGTTTCTGTAGTCCAGGCCAGTTGGGATGAGGGCATGTGTTATGTTTTCCGGGTGCTGTTTGGGAGCCATTTGGAAATCTTCCTCAGCATCTTCAGGACATGTAAGAATAAGGAGTGGAAGCAATGACTTGATCACAATTTCAGTCTTGTCTATGTCCGGTAGGGTCTTCATCCACTGGGCGATTTCAGTAATGCAGGCATTGAACTTGATACGAGTACCGGGTGTCCTAACCGTGAGGGAGAGAATGAGATGTGTCTCCATGAATGGCTGGGAGAGGATGTTGATGTTTTGAAAGAAGTTGATGCTGACTGGAGGAATCATGTATGGAATGCAGAGGGTTGGGCTCAGGAAGGATCCTTGTGGAACTCTATAGATTAGGTCACAGGTGTCTGAGACACAAAGATATGTATATACATTTCATATAAAAATGCAAATTACAACAATGTCATATAAAAATACAGATTACAGTGAACAAGACGTTATTTCTTCCCCTTCTTCAGGGCAAATAATGACAAAAAAATTATTTCCGTTTTTGAAACATTCCACCTTAGGGAGGTGTATTCACAGTGTTGCGTTGATCAATGGAAATCCGACGTGGGAAACCCTATGTTTTAAACTTTTTTAATGTATTTTATTGGGAGTTTCTCTTGACAAAACTCAGTAAAAATAATAAAATTTAACAAATGGAGGCTTAGAAAATGTATTGGTCATATTCCCAATTTTTCTTCAATTATCCATATGGAAGGACTTCAAAATTGTATACGTACAGGATTATGCTAATTTGTTTCCTTAAACAGCTGAATATAGGGCATTAGTCACAGTGTCCAACTTTTAGAAAGATACATATATACACATATTTATATAATAGGGAGGATAAAGGGAACTTTTTTTAGTTTGAGTATGACAAGCCATGTCACAATGATTGCGTTTGGAGATCTGTCGGACTGCAAGAGATGCCTCGCGATACTGACCCCGAAGAGGTTCTGCCTGAGGCCAGAGCCTCCACGCAGCGTTCCTTACCCATAGTTGTAGTTCTCAGGTGGAGGGTAGGGGATATGAGTCCGGGGCATCAACAAGAACGTGCGAACGAGATGCCATATGCTGCAAGCGGAGATGCATCCGAACATGACCCTCAGGGTGGCGCCTCGCTCATGCAGCACCTGTGGACCGAGAGAGAGGAAAGGGGTGAGGAAGTTCAGACCTAATCAGTGGCACACAGCAGTTCCACTATTTTCAGAGACGCAAATATCACTATTTTCAAAAGAAAATCTTTTGGCACTCAAAATGTTTATTAGGATCATAACCTGAAGAGGAGGAAAGCAGAATCGAGGGTGAGCGGAACGGTAGTAACACATTGGAAACAATCAAAGATGTCTATCGGCCTCTCAGGAGCATGCACACTGCTAAGATGCAGGACCTCAGCATGGTTCTGTAAAGCTGTACCGCCCTGCCCTTGTATGTTTTTATGGACAGCCCTGTGTTTCTTTCCCTATGGGTTTGCCCATCAAGGGAGACCACAGGAAGTGTTACTGATGACAGTGACACCCAAAGTATGCCCTCTTTCCTTTTGGCACCCATGCTGCATGGTGACAGATGGTGGGGCAGCCAGATCATTGTTCAAAGCTACAGGCCTTTTTACCTGTTCAGCTGTGTAGTAAACCTACTAGCTCCTACCGTGCAAACGGTTAATTCAGTCGCCACAAATGGGGCCCTTTTCTTTAATCATGTATAAAGAGTGGTTGTTGCATGTTTGCCAATGTGTTAGCTACAAATAGCTTGGAGAGGGCTACTTTCCCTTGAACCACACATGCAAACTGTTGAGGAGAAAGTTAAACATATCAAAAACCTCAACCTGCACACTCTCCTGTACCCCTCCTCTACACTGGTGAAGCTGTGCGGCGGGGCAGGGGTCCATTGCATCGCCCTCATCCCACTGTAGTTCTGCTCTGCCCAAGTGACACCTCCTAGTCACGGATCTCTTGTTTAGTGGCCATCTCCTCCAGTGCAATGCAGGTTTACATTACACCTAGACCACTTGACCTGTTCTGACTGGAGACTTGGGCTCAGACCAAGCCTTGAATAATGGCTACCAACAAGGAGAGAGGCTCGGAGGATGGAGGGGTAGAGAAATCTTGAAATGTTGAAGACTCTTCGATTAGTTCCAGCATCTCCCCATGGTCACCAGAGTGATGTAAATAGTAGACCCCATCAGGAGTACATCTTCTGTGTCTTGATGTAGAGGATGCATTGCATGCATATCAGTGTAGGGAGAGAAAACATGTGTTCAGGAGAGGAGCCTCAGCACAGCTGGCATTCTCCTCCAGACTGGGTCTTAGTCTGAGACCCTGAAGAGTCCTCCGACGCATTAATGTGGGAGGAAAAGGAATGTCTAACATTCCTGTCTCTGCCAGGGTGAGTGATCCGATCCCTCGGTAGACCTGCACAGGGCTCGGCTAAACCCATGGACCTGCGTGAAGACATCTCAATGGACATGGTCTGCCCAGAAGTACTGCAGTAACAGGAGCTCAGATAACAAACTGATTCAAAGACATCTGCTTTGAGGACTTGCTCCATCATTTTCACACCATGAGAAGGTCGAGTCATCCTGGATCCATTCCACGCCTGTAGGACACGATTCTCCCACCCCAGGATGACCAAGAGACAGATCTTCCCGCCCTTGGTTGGTGTTGGCCTAGGCACACTGATTGAGGAGGCTTTCTGTGTTTTGGAACCCATTTTAACTATCTTTCTAACCACTAGGTTTGAAGTCCCGGACAAATCTACCCCTAAAGAGACACGTTCTGAGCTGAACTGGTATCATCCGTACCTGTATCTGGTGCCCCTGGTGACCCCACCACAGGAACATTCTGACCACAAAGACAGAACCTGAAATACGACACATGGCCATTAAAGACACCCTAGGGAGACTCCAATGGGTGCTGGCTGGATACTTTCATCGGTGCCATACAAACATAGGGTCCAAATGATTCTTTAACTGATGGCAGCACTTCAGCAGACTGGGCCACTGTGACCACTCAACAAGACACCACCCACTAGGAGCACCTGAGAGTTTGGACGGAAGCTTCTTTTGTTGGGAGGGCGTAGTTGCTAGGTTGTGAATGTTTGGGCTCTACAATTTTGAGGGCAATTTACCTTTTATTCTGAATTGGGACTATTATTAGTTGTACCAAATTGTATCTTCATGTCTGCGGAACTTTTACATCATTTAGCTCGAATTTATGCCCCACTGAGAATCAGAGACACAAACCCTTAAAGATATCTCAGAGTTTATTCAAATGAAGGCCAATGTTAGCAGAAATGTAATGCCTACAGAAAAGGAGTTTCATAATGTTCAAGGGCATATGATGGCCACCAATGTGCTAGCATGTTCTGGATTTGTGTAAATCTTGTTTGTAGTAAACAAGGCTCTTATTTGTGGAAATAAATCCTGTTTTCTTACAGTAATGGAGTGCGTAAGCTGCCATCTAATATAGTACACTGTATTCTGCGTTTCTACCCCCATCTCCTCACCAGCCTTCACTCCTGTCTCTTGACATACTATGAGGGACAAGCGTAGACAACGTTACCCAAAGAGGGAAGGGTCCAGTTACTACCAAGTAAAGGACAGATGCACACATGTACACGCATGTGCAGGCACACTCACATACAACTTTACCTGTAAACATAAATAGTTGTTAATTTTCTACTGTGTAACCCTGTAAAACACTTCAACCCACTGCCCTCAGAGTACACAGGTAATAGCCAAGGCCAGGCAAAGATCAACTATTGGCTTAAAATGCTAGAATAGTTGTGCCAAATATGTACACAAGGGAACATGCATCAGCGGCCTTTACAGCTATTCGCTCAGAAAGCAATGACAGTTACAGCCAATCAAGAGGGCTCAAGCTGAAAAACATGTACACATGGCAGTGTGGGAGGTCCCAAGATGTGAAATATGCACATGTGGCAGTATGGAAAGACTCAAGCTGTGAAACAAGTGTATGTAGCAGTGTGGGTAGACGCAAGCTGTGAAACAAGTGCATGTAGCATTGTGAGGGGATGCAAGCTGTGAAACGTGCATGTGGCAGTGTGGGATGACAAGCTGTGACATGAGCAGTAATTGGCAGTGTGGGTAGACTCAAGCTGTGAAACAAGTGTATGTAGCAGTGTGGGTAGACGCAAGCTGTGAAACAAGTGCATGTAGCACTGTAGGAGGGGATGCACGCTGTGAAACGTGCATGTGGCAGTGTGGGATGACAAGCTGTGACACATGAGCAGTAATTGGCAGTGTGGGAAGACGCAAGCTGGGGAACATGTTCATGTGGCAATGTAAGAGAAGCGAATTGGGAAGCATGCACATGTCGGTGTGGGAGGACGCAAGCTGTGAAAACATGCACACGTGGCAGTGTGGGTTAACATAAGCTGAGAAACGTGCATGTGGCATTGTGGGATAATCCAAGCTGTGAAACTGTGCACCTGGCAGTGTGGGATAACATAAGCTGAGAAACGTGCATGTGGCATTGTGGGATAATCCAAGCTGTGAAACATGTGTACATGGCAGGTGGGATAACATAAGCTGGGAAACGTGCCTGTGGCAGTGTGGGATAACGCAAGCTGTGAAACATGTGTACGTGGCAGGTGGGATAACATAAGCTGGGAAAGGTGCCTGTGGCAGTGTGGGATAGCGCAAGCTGAGAAACGTTCATGTGGCATTGTGGGATAATCCAAGCTGTGAAACTGTGCACCTGGCAGTGTGGGATAACATAAGCTGAGAAACATGCATGTGGCATTGTGGGATAACGCAAGCTGTGAAATATGTGTACGTGGCAGGTGGGATAACATAAGCTGGGAAACGTGCCTGTGGCAGTGCGGGATAGCGCAAGCTGAGAAACCTGAATGTGGCAGTGTAGGAAAACGCAAGCTGAGAAACCTGAATGTGGCAGTGTAGGAAAACGCAAGCTGAGAAATGTGAATGTGGCAGTGTGGGATAACGCGAGCTGAGAAACGTGAATGTGGCAGTGTTGGATAACGTGAACTGAGAAACGTGAATGTGGCAGTGTGAGATAAGTTGTGAAATGTGCAAGCAGTAATGTGGAATAATGCAAGCTGTGAAAACTGTACATGTGGTAGAGTGGGAGGAGGAAGCTATAAAACATGCATTTGGTAGTGTGGGAGGATGCAAGCTGTGAAACATGTACCTGTGGCAGTGTTGGAGGATGCAAGTTGTGAAAAAGCATTACATTTCTGCAGGAGGCGGAAGCTGTAAAACATGCACGTGTAGCAGTGTGGGAAGAGCAAGATGTGAAACATGCACATGTGGCAGTGTGTGAGGACACAAGCTGGGGGTCATCTTTGATTCCAAACTGAATGAGTCTCAGTCCAAGACAGGTTTGATCTGTAACATTATCAGACTGAACGTGGAATCAATGGTCTGTGAGGAAAAGAGGCTGGATGAGGCAGCAGGAACATCTCTTATTTGTTTACGGTTTATTAAGCCAGGAGGAGGCACCCGTGGATACATCAACCCGCAGAAATTACAGACTATAGAGAACAGTTTTATGAAGGAGATGCTGGCTCTTCAGACAACAATATTATTGCTCGCCGGTCATGAGAGAATGGGATGGACAATATTTGTGATAAGATCATATGCGCATCTGTTTTCCTGCAGGTGTTGGTGTGGTCAAATCTTTATACCTTCTTCTGGAGGGAACTTTGCAAGGATGTGGTTACCACTTCAAGTCCACTCCATCATGGCCCGGCCAGATCAAAAACATGGCAGCTCACTTGGGGACTCTATGAACTGTGCATGCCCCGTGCACACTGTCTGCCAAGGATGCCAAGTTGATTGCTGCTAGGCATAGGGCAAATGCAACTTTAGTGAGGAAAACTGAGCTGGCTTAAGCCATTCGCGAGGGCGTTTTCAGAGGAGGCGAACAAGTCCACCTGATGTGAGCTCCACTGGGTGAAGTCCTCCTGGACTACCTCCAGAAGACACCACCCGTGGTCAGCAAGATAACGCCGACTGTGACGTTCAGAGACCCCACCAGGTGATTGGTCGAGAGCCAGATCCCTTAGTGGTGTACCCAAGCCCACAGTCTCAATGCCTCCAGGCAAAGTAGGAGAGACCCTACTTCTCCCCCCTGTTTATTGGCGTATCACATCGCTGTTGTGTTGTCTATCAAGATCTATATGTACCGACTTTGGATGGAGGGGAGGAAGATCTTGAGCACCAACTGAATTACCAGCAGTTCCAACAGGTTGATGTGATCAAGCTGTTCCTCAGGAGACCTAAGACCCCTGATCTCCAGATCTTCCAGCTGCGCTCCCATTCATAGGGCGGTGGTATCCATCACTACTGTAGTCGCGGCTGAATGGCGGGCCATCTAAACTCACGTTCACCTTGGTCCCCCACCAAGCCACTTCTGCCACAGTAATAGGGGAGACCATGATTGAGTCAGGCGGGTCTTTCCCGTACTGTAGCCACTGCCTGCGGAGGAAACACTGCAGGGCTCTCATGACCCAGCATGTGTGGGTGGCTAGGAAAATACACAAAGCCGGCAGACCTAGAAATCTTAGGACTCTAGACTGGAACTCTCGCACCTGGCTGAAAAAATTGAACCATTTCCTGTATGTCGCTTATCCTTTGTGTTGGAGGAAAGGCACAGAGAAGGGAGGTGCCCAGTAGCAACCCAATAAACTGGAGTCCTTGAGAGGGCCACAGGTGAAATATGCGCTCATTAACTGAAAAGCCAAGACCGAACAACAGGGATGCTGTTTACTTCAGAAGTTGAGAAACCACTTCTGGCAAACCAGATTTAATCAGTCAGTCATTCAGATACGGGAATATTGGGATGCCAGACCTCCTGAGATGGGCATCCACCACTGCCATAACCTTCACGAATACTCAAGGCGCTGACGTCAAGTCAAAGGGTAGCACCGCATATTGGTAGTGTGTACAACCCCCCATACATAGCAAGTGCTTCTAATGTGACTGCAGGAAAGGGATGTGGAGGAATGCATCCTACAGGTGCAGTGACACCATTCAGTCTCCAAGTTCAACGCCAGTAGTACTTGAGCTAGGGTCAGATCCAAGAGGTCCAGGATCAGACATAAACCACTATACTGCGGTACTAACTCAACTGCTCCTTTCCGAAGGAGTGCGGCCACCTCTTGTATGCAGCATGGCAAGGTAGTCTGGGAGTTGTGGGCTAAGGGTTTTAGGGGAGGGTGGCAGAGGGTGGATATGGGATGGAGCCTGAAGGAAGAGAAGGGTATAACCCTTTCCACTATTTGGAAGACAAACAATTGTTACTTACCTGTAAACATGTGGTTCTCCAGTATTGGTGTCTTTCATAGATTCACATGCTTGAATATTCCCTGTCGTTGAAGTGGGAGCCCCTCGGTAAATAAAATAGCAATAAATGCCAATAAAACATGTATATAAAAATATATCACACAAATTCCAAAACCAGAAATACTTATAAGTACCAGGTTAGCATTAACACATAGGAATACATATGAGAAATGAAAAACGCCTTTATAACATATCCATGTCATCATGTTAGTCCAAACTACAACCAATCAGGCGCAAGCACCTCTCTAGAACCTTCTCCTCAAAGGCTCATACCCTCAGATTTTCGTAGCACCAAAGTGACAAAAAAGTCTAGGAGGAGAAGCGAGCCTCTGAGGGGAGGTGGGTGGGTCGCATGTGAATCTATGAAAGACACCAATACTGGAGAACCACCTGTTTACAGGTAAGTAACAATTGTTCTTCTCCAGTATTAGGGTGTCTTAGATTCACATGCTTGAATAGAATAGTAAGCAGTAATAACTGGCAGCAGGACCAAAACAGCAGTGCATTGGCATGAAGAAACACGCAATGACATAATGTAGCCATGCAGGTAATAACAAATCATATACCACCAAGAGGCGGAGGGAAGAATAGAGGCTCACCTTATTTAAAAAGATTGCGAAGCACCGCTTGGCCCACTGCCGTATCAGCCTCGTTGATCGTCTCAAAGTAGTAGTGCTTTGTGAAAGTGTGCCTGCTGGACCACGTAGCTGCTCGACATATCTAATGAATTGGCACCCCAGCAAACACGGCAGTAGAGGATGACATCGCCCTGGTGGAATGAGCAATCACTGAAGATTGAAGAGGCTTGCCAGCTTTCTGGTGGCAGAAGGAAATTGCTGAAGAAATCCAACATGCAATAGTTGGCTTGGTAACAGAACGCCCTCTGTGCATGCGTCCGTAAGCAACGAACAGTTGGTCAGATCTACGAAAGGGCGCCGTTCTGCCGATATAAAATGTAAAAATGTATGTGTGTGGGTGCTGCACTCTGCTTTGCTGAATTCAAGGGCGTTTAATCAAAAACGTGTGCTGCCTTCGATTGGTGCCTGCTACACCATGTAAAACAATGTATTAAGCCTGACACCTAACTGGCTGCCAGGACTCTAGGGTGCACAACATGAAATGAGCGAACTCTTAATTCATTTAAACTTTTTTGTTTATATTTCAACCATTATTTTTTATATATACATTTCATAGGCATGTTCATCATCATCAAACATAATTTATAATGTGCAAATCAATAAAGTTTACAAACTCAAAATGAACAGTTACATAATATTAACCCAATGCATTTCGGGACCTTTCGTGGCCCCTTCGTCAGGGGTCTGTACAAAAAAGACAAAAGTAAGGAAAAAGAAAACTTATTACTTTCAATGCTTACAAGTTTCTCAGTTACTTACAATAATGTAGATCTACTCTATAATTACAGGTCTCATGGTGTCTCATTCCCTGAGATCAGAACCTTTCCTAATTTTGGAAAACACATTACATGTTTAGTTATGCTTATTAAACTAACTTTTCAAAGCGAAACAATTACTTATTACACGCTGAAGGGTTATTTATGATTTATTTACATTGATTAATTCAATTATAGGCTCTCCACTAAGCCTACCTACCGTTTCCGTCAAGTTGCTTTAAGCGATGAACAATTTTTCTATTGAAAAAGACAAGATTGAATGCAGAGCTCTTTAGTATACTGCTTTTAAATGCATATTGCCTGTGCACATTATCCTTTTTAAAAAAAATAAAATTCATTACCTGCGAGCCTATGCGTAACGCGTTGGTCTCGCTTCTGTGGCCAGATAAATTAAATCTATGCTGAAAAAAGAGGGGGGGGGGAATTGTTTTAGTCTAATTTCATTTAACAAAAGTAAAGGTAATCTATTTTGCGTGCTTACCACAAAGGCCCTTTTTTTACCTGTTTGGAAGACCATTTCAAAGCCTTCCTTATTCTTTAGACGAACAGCTAGTCCCAACCTGTTAAGAGGTTGAAAATACTGTTTTAATGCACTGATCGTTCTTCTTACTACCACGCACTACTAAAAAAACGAATTCTCTTTACCTGCGGTCCTATGCTGTAGAGCTTCGGTCCCGCAGTGTTAGTATCTCTGATGTTAACTGTGGAGATAACGCCACGTTATTAGGTTGCGGTTTTTACCAATAAAATACCGATTATTTCAGCATATTGGAAAATGATTTCGCGGCTTACCGAGAACTTAGGTTTGCTGTCCGTGTATTTGGATTCCACGCTAGTGCGCTTACTTCCGCCATTAGAGTATTAGTCCTTTATCTAGTTCCAGTAATTAGGTTTACAGTGACATAAAAAAGGGACTTTAGCTTTTCTGTCCTAGTTAGTTATAGAGAAGTAGGTGCGGCCATTTTAGAGTGTCTTTACAAAAACGGTCAAATCTATGTTAGTTTCCTATACTTCTGCATTATTAGGTACAACTTTGAGCTTAATGAATTTAAACTAAATTACAGTGATAAACGAAAAAGAATTTTGCTGCGCCAATTTACAAATCAAACATGAATATTTCAAATACATGACATGTATGTAACAACGATAGTAACTTTTCAAAATATGGTGCTCAAACAATTGTGTATTTTCAACATATGCGTATTCTGTAATACTGCCTGCCTATTTACAATCTTATATTTTATGTGTGAGTGTACAAAGTATGTTTTACATTGCTGGTGATGTGCTATTAATTTGTGTTTCTGTGAATTTATTGTAGACTATCTATTATATCGCGTGTCTGAATTCTCGGGGTATCAGAACTGGCCCAATGTATTGTCTGTTTAGAGAAAACAAACCATCTCCATTTTGTCGTTGAGCCCGAATGGGACCAAAGTCTGCAATTTACGCATCCAGAATGCTTCTCTCTGGAGAAGGATCTTTGCATTGTCGAATCCTAACCTCTGTGGAACCTGTTCGACTATCTGAAATCTCAACTGCGCTATAGTGTGCCTTGCTTCTGTCCAGTGCTGCGCCAGAGGTGATGTGGTGTTTTTCAATCGTATCCGACTCTTGTGCTCCGTTAACCTCACTTTTAGTTTTCTATCAGTTTTTCCTACGTATAGGAGCCCGCACGGGCACTTGATAGCATATATCACATGCTCCGAATTACATGTTGTATTATGTTTAAGCTGAATTTTTTCACCAGTTCTTGGGTGCAGAATTACATTCCCCGGGATTATGTTGTTGCAATTTTTACAATTATGGCATTTCATTGTTCCTTTAAATGTTGTTTGCTCTTCCATAGTACCTCCAGATTTACTGGGTTTGCTGAGCATTTCTTTAAGATTTTGCGCCCTTTTATAGGCAAACAGGGGTTGCTCAAGAAACAAAGAACCAAAGTCTTTTTCTATTTGCAAGATCTCCCATCTTTTCTTGATTATTTTCTTTATCTCCCAAGATGATGTAGAGTATTTTGATACGAATACCATCCTTTTGTTTGTTTTTTTGGATTTCTTTACAAGTAATTCATTTCTGGGAATAGTTTTAATTTTTTCTACATGTGCCTCAAGAAGTTTTTTCGGATAGCCTCTGTCCAAATATTTTTGCTTTTGTTCCTCATTGGTTTTATCGCAGATCTCTGGATTTGATGTAATTCTCTTAATTCGCATGAATTGCGACACAGGCAAGTTGTTGATCAAGCTCGCTGGATGAAAACTTCCAAATAGTAGAGCATTGTTTTTGTCCGTTGGTTTTTTATATACACTTGTGTGTATAGAGTTTTCTTTGATTTCCACTAAGACATCAAGAAATGGCAGTGCTTTGGTACTCATGCTGTGTGTAAACTGGATCCGAGGATCAATGGTATTAAGATTTTGAATATTCTCTACCAGTTTCATTTGCGACTTTTCCCAAATTATAAAGATATCATCTATGTATCTTTTATAATAGACCAGGCCGTCTTGCCACTCTGGATCCTTCAAAATGTGATCGTCTTCAAATTTGGCCATGAAGATATTGGCGTAGATACAGGCTCCGGGAAAACCCATTGCTGTGCCGTTTAGTTGTATGTAAAAGTTATTTTGCCATGTAAAATAACTATTTTCCAAACAGAATTCTAGTAACTGGATTATCATGTATTTGACTTCTTCAGGCTTTTCACCCTTTAGGAGCGCCCATTCCATGGCTTCCAAGCCCTGTTTGTGTGGTATTGATGTATACAAAGATGTAACATCTATTGTGCAGATAGTCCACTCCGTTGCTATTTGTGCATCAATAGTCTTAAGGTTCCTTAGGAAGTCTGAAGTGTCTTCCAGATATGTTGACCAATTCTGTATGAATGACTGCATATGAGTGTCAATGAATATTCCCAGGTTTTCAAAAATTGAAGAGCACCCAGACACTATCGGTCTAAATGTGGATTTTGCAGATTTTTGTGAATCTTAGGTAGAAAATATATCCGCGGTCTTCTTGGATACACTTGTCTCAAATAGCGCTTCGTTGTCGAATTAATCCAACCCAACTCTTCTGCTTTATTGAGTATTTCGTCCAAGGCATATGCTATTTCCATTGTAGGATCGTTGTCAAGTTTTGCATATGTGGTTGCGTCGTCAACATGTTCTGTACCTTTTTGTAGGTAAAACGTGGAGTCCATAATGACTAGACCCCCTCCTTTGTCCGCCTTCTGGATTACGATTGTTGGATTTTTCGCTAATGATTGCAATGCACTGTATTCAGCCTTTGTCAAATTATTTAGTTTCCTTTTGAAATGAATTTTGCTTAAATCAGCCTTGACTAATATCTCAAAGGTGTCTAGTGTTTTATGTGATATTGACTCGCCATTAGACCTATGTTATATAGACTGAATAACAATCCCCAATTTATGGAAAAGTGGTACTGTATCCTAAATAAATGTTCGCTCGATTTGATTTTGCTACTAGTGGAAGAGCTCTCGAGAATCATCAAAGAGCTAGAAGAGGAAATATTCAACGTTAAAAAGGATTTGTCATCTAGAATGGAGCTAGAACCCTGGAATACATTTTTGGCTGATTTGGATATAAAACTAGACAAGTATGGTAAAGAAATACAAGAAACCAAGTTGCGGAAATTTAAACGCGACACAATTGATTATAAGCTCAATGAAGCTTATACTTCGGCTGAAGTTTACGCTAAAAGGAGATACACAAATAAAAAGCAACAACCAACAACATCAGACGAAAGTGGCGTTTCAGATAGTGACACTAATGCATCGAGGCAACCCCTAAGTAAGCAACAAGCAACCCCTTCGACTTCAACGGAAGGTGCCGGTAGCACCAATCCCATTTCTGATTCTTTTTTAGAAGTGGGCCAATTGCCCAGCAAACCACCGGATCAAACTGCCACATCTCAGGTGGACAAAAAACGAGAAGAGGAAAAGGAAAAGGAAAGGGAAAGGAAAGCAAGTCTCAGGAGTCAGGCCAAAACCTCGTGATAAATATATCAGAGTATCCCTTAACGAAATTTGAAACAGATCTACTTAACAAAGGAACAACCTTTGTGAGGACATATCAAACCAACGAGCTAGAAACTGAGATAGCGTTTTTCAAGTTCATGCGCCTATTAAGGCTTAAGCATTTTTTCACAATTGTAAATCCAGTCCAAACTGATGAAAATGAAGACATCAAATTTAAACCAAAGAGTACTTTTCTAGCCCCAATATCACATAAAACACTAGACACCTTTGAGATATTAGTCAAGGCTGATTTAAGCAAAATTCATTTCAAAAGGAAACTAAATAATTTGACAAAGGCTGAATACAGTGCATTGCAATCATTAGCGAAAAATCCAACAATCGTAATCCAGAAGGCGGACAAAGGAGGGGGTCTAGTCATTATGGACTCCACGTTTTACCTACAAAAAGGTACAGAACATGTTGACGACGCAACCACATATGCAAAACTTGACAACGATCCTACAATGGAAATAGCATATGCCTTGGACGAAATACTCAATAAAGCAGAAGAGTTGGGTTGGATTAATTCGACAACGAAGCGCTATTTGAGACAAGTGTATCCAAGAAGACCGCGGATATATTTTCTACCTAAGATTCACAAAAATCTGCAAAATCCACCATTTAGACCGATAGTGTCTGGGTGCTCTTCAATTTTTGAAAACCTGGGAATATTCATTGACACTCATATGCAGTCATTCATACAGAATTGGTCAACATATCTGGAAGACACTTCAGACTTCCTAAGGAACCTTAAGACTATTGATGCACAAATAGCAACGGAGTGGACTATCTGCACAATAGATGTTACATCTTTGTATACATCAATACCACACAAACAGGGCTTGGAAGCCATGGAATGGGCGCTCTTAAAGGGTGAAAAGCCTGAAGAAGTCAAATACATGATAATCCAGTTACTAGAATTCTGTTTGGAAAATAGTTATTTTACATGGCAAAATAACTTTTACATACAACTAAACGGCACAGCAATGGGTTTTCCCGGAGCCTGTATCTACGCCAATATCTTCATGGCCAAATTTGAAGACGATCACATTTTGAAGCATCCAGAGTGGCAAGACGGCCTGGTCTATTATAAAAGATACATAGATGATATCTTTATAATTTGGAAAGAGTCGCAAATGAAACTGGTAGAGAATATTCAAAATCTTAATACCATTGATCCTCGGATCCAGTTTACACACAGCATGAGTACCAAAGCACTGCCATTTCTTGATGTCTTAGTGGAAATCAAAGAAAACTCTATACACACAAGTGTATATAAAAAACCAACGGACAAAAACAATGCTCTACTATTTGGAAGTTTTCATCCAGCGAGCTTGATCAACAACTTGCCTGCGTCGCAATTCATGCGAATTAAGAGAATTACATCAAATCCAGAGATCTGCGATAAAACCATTGAGGAACAAAAGCAAAAATATTTGGACAGAGGCTATCCGAAAAAACTTCTTGAGGCACATGTAGAAAAAATTAAAACTATTCCCAGAAATGAATTACTTGTAAAGAAATCCAAAAAAACAAACAAAAGGATGGTATTCGTATCAAAATACTCTACATCATCTTGGGAGATAAAGAAAATAATCAAGAAAAGATGGGAGATCTTGCAAATAGAAAAAGACTTTGGTTCTTTGTTTCTTGAGCAACCCCTGTTTGCCTATAAAAGGGCGCAAAATCTTAAAGAAATGCTCAGCAAACCCAGTAAATCTGGAGGTACTATGGAAGAGCAAACATCATTTAAAGGAACAATGAAATGCCATAATTGTAAAAATTGCAACAACATAATCCCGGGGAATGTAATTCTGCACCCAAGAACTGGTGAAAAAATTCAGCTTAAACATAATACAACATGTAATTCGGAGCATGTGATATATGCTATCAAGTGCCCGTGCGGGCTCCTATACGTAGGAAAAACTGATAGAAAACTAAAAGTGAGGTTAACGGAGCACAAGAGTCGGATACGATTGAAAAACACCACATCACCTCTGGCGCAGCACTGGACAGAAGCAAGGCACACTATAGCGCAGTTGAGATTTCAGATAGTCGAACAGGTTCCACAGAGGTTAGGATTCGACAATGCAAAGATCCTTCTCCAGAGAGAAGCATTCTGGATGCGTAAATTGCAGACTTTGGTCCCATTCGGGCTCAACGACAAAATGGAGATGGTTTGTTTTCTCTAAACAGACAATACATTGGGCCAGTTCTGATACCCCGAGAATTCAGACACGCGATATAATAGATAGTCTACAATAAATTCACAGAAACACAAATTAATAGCACATCACCAGCAATGTAAAACATACTTTGTACACTCACACATAAAATATAAGATTGTAAATAGGCAGGCAGTATTACAGAATACGCATATGTTGAAAATACACAATTGTTTGAGCACCATATTTTGAAAAGTTACTATCGTTGTTACATACATGTCATGTATTTGAAATATTCATGTTTGATTTGTAAATTGGCGCAGCAAAATTCTTTTTCGTTTATCACTGTAATTTAGTTTAAATTCATTAAGCTCAAAGTTGTACCTAATAATGCAGAAGTATAGGAAACTAACATAGATTTGACCGTTTTTGTAAAGACACTCTAAAATGGCCGCACCTACTTCTCTATAACTAACTAGGACAGAAAAGCTAAAGTCCCTTTTTTATGTCACTGTAAACCTAAGTACTGGAACTAGATAAAGGACTAATACTCTAATGGCGGAAGTAAGCGCACTAGCGTGGAATCCAAATACACGGACAGCAAACCTAAGTTCTCGGTAAGCCGCGAAATCATTTTCCAATATGCTGAAATAATCGGTATTTTATTGGTAAAAAACGCAACCTAATAACGTGGCGTTATCTCCACAGTTAACATCAGAGATACTAACACTGCGGGACCGAAGCTCTACAGCATAGGACCGCAGGTAAAGAGAATTCTTTTTTTAGTAGTGCGTGGTAGTAAGAAGAACGATCAGTGCATTAAAACAGTATTTTCAACCTCTTAACAGGTTGGGACTAGCTGTTCGTCTAAAGAATAAGGAAGGCTTTGAAATGGTCTTCCAAACAGGTAAAAAAAGGGCCTTTGTGGTAAGCACGCAAAATAGATTACCTTTACTTTTGTTAAATGAAATTAGACTAAAACAATTTCCCCCCCCCTCTTTTTTCAGCATAGATTTAATTTATCTGGCCACAGAAGCGAGACCAACGCGTTACGCATAGGCTCGCAGGTAATGAATTTTATTTTTTTTAAAAAGGATAATGTGCACAGGCAATATGTATTTAAAAGCAGTATACTAAAGAGCTCTGCATTCAATCTTGTCTTTTTCAATAGAAAAATTGTTCATCGCTTAAAGCAACTTGACGGAAACGGTAGGTAGGCTTAGTGGAGAGCCTATAATTGAATTAATCAATGTAAATAAATCATAAATAACCCTTCAGCGTGTAATAAGTAATTGTTTCGCTTTGAAAAGTTAGTTTAATAAGCATAACTAAACATGTAATGTGTTTTCCAAAATTAGGAAAGGTTCTGATCTCAGGGAATGAGACACCATGAGACCTGTAATTATAGAGTAGATCTACATTATTGTTAGTAACTGAGAAACTTGTAAGCATTGAAAGTAATAAGTTTTCTTTTTCCTTACTTTTGTCTTTTTTGTACAGACCCCTGACGAAGGGGCCACGAAAGGTCCCGAAATGCATTGGGTTAATATTATGTAACTGTTCATTTTGAGTTTGTAAACTTTATTGATTTGCACATTATAAATTATGTTTGATGATGATGAACATGCCTATGAAATGTATATATAAAAAATAATGGTTGAAATATAAACAAAAAAGTTTAAATGAATTAAGAGTTCGCTCATTTCATGTTGTGCACCCTAGAGTCCTGGCAGCCAGTTAGGTGTCAGGCTTAATACATTGATATAAAATGTAAGGCATCTTTCAACGTCCAGTGAATGTAAACGTTGCTCCGCTGGAGTTTGAGGATTTGCAAAGAAAGTTTTTAGCAACACTGGCTCGTTTAGGTGAAAATCAGTTGGTACTTTAGGAATGAAAATCGGATTGGTGCGAAGCAGAAGACAGTCCAATTTGAATTGAAGGAAAGGAGGTTTAAGGGTGAAGGCGTGAATATCACTCACGCGACGTGAAGAGGTCAAAGCAATTAGAAGAGCCACCTTCCAAGTTAAACATTTTAAATCCGATTTGTGGATAGGCTCGAAAAGCGCCTTCATCAATTGTGCCAAAACAACATCGAGATGCCAGGAAGGAGGAGGACGCCGAATGGGCGGGAACTTCCTGAACAGTCCTTTGAAAAACTGTCGAATGATTCTAGAAGAGCAGAGAGAGGTAGTCCCATCCTGCCGAAAACGAGATATTGCCGCCAGGAAAACTTTCAAAGTGGAGTGGGAAAGTCCCGATTGAAATTGTCTATTGGGACCGCTGCACACCAAAGTAAACAGTGTAAACCAAAATATCAAGTAAATTTGTTTATAGGTGCTCTGGGAGTTCACCTCCTGGTTCAAAAAGGTGCTGTACAATACTAGCATAGAGAGCCTTACGTTGGGTAAGGACTGTCCCTGGGCACTCTTGGTGCATACAAGTGCGTAGATCAGTATATATCAATAATTCAATTTTGATGTAAAGGATGTATTCTTTAATTTGTTCAATCAGAAGAGTATTCAAAACTGTTCCATTTCTTCATATTACATCATATGTCAATGACGTTTTGATACATGAAAACAATACGAATCCAAATTTCATATGAATTTATACTCCATAATAAGATAGACCCCGAGGCATTTCGTGCAAATTAGCACTTCTTCAGGGGGAATCTGTGTGAAAAAAAGGAGAATATGCTATGGGACGCTGATACCTAGGAGCTTGCAGAGAATTAAAAGAATTAAAAAAACCTGAGTCAAAGAGTACCCATAGTTGCTGTGACTAAAAGGTGTTCATTGGAGTTAGTATTAATAAAAATGAATATGCTACTTACCAGTATGCATCTGTTCTTGGCATGTAGGGCTGCTAACATTCATATCTTTTGCATAGATCGCCGCCTAGTGTTGGGTCCGGATGATCGCACATTGTTGTCCTGGAAGAGTCTTCGAAGTATCACGAGATAGGTGGCTCCTCCCCTGGACTACAGTGCGCATGGGCATCGACTCCATCCCCAGATTGTTTTTAGCCATTGTGTCAGAGATGGAGTGAAATAGTGTAACTGATGTCCATGCTAATGATTGAATGCAAGAAATAATCTGCAGCCGCTACGGGCACCGGGGAGGAGGGTGGGCGATATGAATGTTAGCAGCCCTACATGCCAAGAACAGATGCATACTGGTAAGTAGCATATTCAGTTCGAGGCATGTGGGCTGCTAAATTCATATCTATAGCATAGAATACATAGCAGTCCCTCCATTAACGGCGGCCGCCCGTGCCAGATGCAGAAGTCTGAAAGAGAGTTTTGAGAACAGCCTGTCCTACAGCTGCCTGCTGCTTGGAATGCACATCTACACAGTAATGTTTGGTAAACGTGTGTGGTGTTGACCACGTGGCTGCTCTACAAATGTCTTCCAAAGGAATGTTCCCCAGGAAAGCCATGGAGGCTCCCAACTTGCGTGTGGAGTGTGCTCTGGGGGGGGACCGTTAAAGTGCGTTTAGCTTTCTGATAACAAATCTGAATACATTTAACGATCCACCTGGCTATTCCTGCCTTGGAAATTGGGTTGCCTTTGTGCTGGGCTGAGAAGGCAACAAAAAGTTGCTGTGTCTTTCTAAATTGTTGTGTTCTGTCAATGTAGTACATCAATGCCCTTTTGACATCCAGCGTATGGAGCATTCTTTCTGCTACTGTTTCCGGTTTTGGAAAGAATGCGGGCAGTTCAATAGTCTGATTGACATGAAAGTGTGACACCACCTTTGGAAGGAACTTGGGGTTAGTGCGGAGCACGACCCTGTTTGAGTGAATCTGTATAAATGGCTCTTGTATTGTGAGCGCCTGTAGCTCACTAACACGTCTGAGAGATGTAATAGCAATGAGGAAAGCCACTTTCCATGTTAAGAACTGAATCTCACATGAATGTAGAGGCTCAAAAGGTGGGCCCATCAGTCTAGTGAGAACCACATTGAGATTCCACACAGGAGCTGGTGGGGTTCTGGGAGGAATGACTCGTTTCAGTCCCTCCAGGAAGGCTTTAATGGCAGGCACCCTGAAAACAGAGAGATGCTGCCTGTTCTGGAGATAAGCCGCTATGGCGGATAAGTGTATCCGAATGGAAGCCTATGCTAGATTGCATTTGTAAAGATGTAACAAATAACAGATGATGTTAGGAATGGATGCATCTAGCGGGTTTATGTGATGTTCTGTACAGTAAATGACAAACCGCTTCCATTTTGCAGCATAGCAAGCTCTGGTAGTGGGCTTCCTTGCCTCCCTGATGATGTCCATGCATTCCGGAGGCAGGTTAAGGTAGCCAAACTCTAAGACCTCAGGAGCCAGATCGCCAGATTGAGCTGTTGCGGATCCGGATGCTGAATGTCGCCATGGTTCTGCGTCAAGAGCCTGGGCGTGAGATGCAACCTTTGATGCGGCACCACGGAGAGTTCTAGAAACGTGGTGTACCACGGTTGGCGTGCCCACGTTGGAGCAACCAGGATGAGCGTCAGCGAGTGTTGCTTTAGTTTTCTTGCCACCAGCGGAATGAGAGGTGCTGGGGGAAAAGCGTACGCAAATCTGCCTGACCAGTTCATCCATATCGCATTGCCCTGCGATTGTGGGTGAGGGAACCTGGCGGCAAAGCTTTGGCATTTGCGTTTTCGATCTCTGGATGACCCCACTGCTGGAAGTACGGGCGGAGTACTGATGAATGTATCTCCCACTCGTGCATCTGGTGGCTGTACCTGCTGAGCAGGCCCGCCATCTGATTGTCCTTGCCCGGGAGGTGTTCCGCCATGAGGAAGATGTTCCTCTGAATGGCCCACTTCCACATGCTCTGAGCCAGATGAGACAGCTGTGGAGAGTGCGTACCTCCCTGCTTCTGGATGTAGTACATGGCTGTCATGTTGTCCGTCCGGATCAACACGACTTTGTTGCACAGATGTTCCTTGAAAGACTTGAGTGCCATGAAGATAGCCATCAACTCTAGATAGTTGATGTGCATCTTCCTTTGCTGTGTCGTCCATAGTCCCTGCACCGTGTAGTGGAGCACATTAGCTCCCCAAACCAGGAGAGAAGCGTCCGTCGTCAGGATGACCTGTGGCACAGGCTCTTAGAACGGTCGGCCCTTGCAAAGGTTGTGTGGATTCCACCAATGCATTGAGATGTATGCCCGACCGGTCACCAACACTAGGTCTTTTAACTGTCCTTGAGCTTGTGTCCACTGATGCGCCAAGCATTCCTGGAGCGGACGCATATGCAATCTCGCGTGCGGGACTATGAAGATGCAGGAGGCCATCATGCCTATCAACTGCATGAACACCCTTGCTGGGAGTGAGTGTTGCGGTCTGAACCTCTGGATGAGCGACTGGATGTTGTCGATTCTCGCTGGGTTCGGCTGAGCTGTAGCAGTTAGAGTATTTATTGTCGCACCCAGATACTGCCGCACATGGGCTGGCTGAAGGTGCGACTTTGGATAGTTTAACGAAAACCCCAGACTGTGAAGGAGGTGAATGGTGTGGGGCATGTGTGCGGCGCACTGCTGTGCCGACTTGGCTTGAACGAGCCAGTCGTCCAGGTAAGGATAGACATGTATGTTTTGTCTCCCGAGGTGCGCTGCCACGGTCACCAGACACTTTGTGAACACTCTGGGGGCAGTGGTCACTCCGAAGGGTTGGACCTTGAACTGGTAATGCCTGTTCTGTATGGTGAACCTGAGGTACTTTCTGTGGGATGGGTGGAGTGGTATGTGAAAATAAGCATCCTTGAGGTCCAAGGTTGCGAGGAAGTCTCCCTGGTTCAACAATGGAAGAACCTGCTGTAGTGTTAACATGTGAAAGTGTTCTGAGAGTATGTACAGGTTGAGGGGGCGTAGGTCCAGAATGGGTCTGAGCGAGCCGTCCTTCTTCGGGATTAAGAAGTACAGGGAATAAACCCCTGTGCCTTCTTCCTCCACCGGCACGAGCTCTAATGCGCCTTTCTGCAGCATCACAAGGACTTCTTGCTGCAATAAGTGCAAGTGCTCTGCTGACATAGGACGTTGTCTTGGGGGTATGTTGGGTGGAGTGGACGTTAACTCCAAACAATAGCCAAACTGGATAAGTTTCCTTACCCACCTGTCTGTGGTGATGGACTTCCAGACTGGCAGGAACTGTTGGAGTCTCCCCCCGACGGGTGTTAGATGGTTGGGGGGCAGTGACAGAGAGTCACTGTTTGTTGGCAGCAGAGGAACGGGAACTGTTGTTGCCTCTGCCTCTGCGCTTGGCGCTGTTTCCTCTATAACCTCCTCTACCCTGTTTGGGGTATGAGGACTGTGCGCCTCCTCTATTGAATTGCGTCTGCTGTGCCAAGTGTCCTCTGGTAACACCTCGTGAACTTGAGCGACGAAAAGTGTTCCCTCTGAATTGCTGAGACTGAAGCGCACCCATGGATTTAGCTGTCTCAGTATCTTTTTTGATCTTCTCGAGGGTGGTGTCAACCTCTGGGCCAAACAGTCTGTCTGGATTAACGGGCTGGTTGAGGATGGTCGTCTGGATCTCTGGCTTGAACCCTGAGATGCGGAGCCATGCTGGACGCCTCAACATCACACTAGTGTTTATTGCTCTTGCTGCAGTATCTGCAACATCGAGCGCACATTTGATTGCAGCGTTGGAAATTAGCTTGCCCTCCTGTATTAGCATCTCAGCTCCTTCTTTAAACTTGTCTGGAAGGTGTTGTAATAGCTGCTCTAAGGTGTCATAGTGTGCCCTATCATATCTGGCCAATAGGGCTTGTGTGTTAGCTATGCGCCAGATGTTGGCTGCCTGCGCTGCCACCCGTTTCCCCGATGCCTCCAGCACTTTTGACTCCTTGTCTGGGGGAGGAGCTTCACCCGTGGTCTGTGAATTCGCCCTCTTGCGGGCATTGGAGACCACCAAAGAGTCCAGAGGCAACTGGCCCCGTATATAAGTTGGGTCTCCAGGTGCCGGTCTGTATTTCTTTTCTATCCGGGGGTTTACCACCCTTGCCCTTGTGGGTTCCCTGAAAATGTCAGTGGCATGCTTGAGAACCCCTTTGAGCATAGGAAGTGTCTTCACAGTTTTTTCTGATGCAAAGAAAGTGTCAAACAAAAAGACAACTTCCACAGGGTCGGCATGCAGTTCCACCTTATGGTTTGTAGCCGCCCTTTCAATCAAGGCATTAAATGCCGCAGAGTCTTCTGTTGGAGAAGTTTTCACACCATAAACCTGTGGGTCATGTACCACTTGTTGGTCCCCCTGATCACCAGAGTCTACCCATGAGTCCTGCTGCTCATCAGGGTCAACATTGTCAGGAAAGTTATACTCTTCATCCTGTTCACCCTCATCTCCATCTGAGCAAGTGGGTGAAGGTGTTGGACTCCTCCGAGGTCTTGGAGGAATGGGTTCAACGAGTTCTGGTGTTTCTGGCGCTGGCCTCTTCTTCTTTAGAGGTATAACAAACGACTCTACAGGCTTGGAAGTAATTTTTCGCTTGTGGAGCGTTAATGTTCCCGTGACGGCGTCGATATAATGTTCCGACTGCTCTTCTATTGAAGGGTGGCGATCGAAACGTCCACTTTGATGCGTTTTCCCCGACCCTTCTGGGTCCTTTGGCACCGATCGAGGTGCAAAGGCCTTCGGCGCCACCTTCGGCGGTAGAGTATAAAGTATCGGCGTCGAAGTCTTCTTCGGTGTGGCTATCGACTGCGGTACCGAGGGCGTTTTCGGCTCCGACGTCAACCCCTTTTCCCGTATCCGCTTAAGGGAGTCTGCTACCTGCTTAGTAAAAGAAGCGGATGGCTTTGTCGATCCGACCGATGACCTCGGTCCGCCTACTGGGGAAGATCCTAACGTTGACGATATTTCTTTGGTCGCCGGAGACGCAGACGCGCCCCCGACGACTGCACTCCGACCCTCTGCTACGGCCTTAGGCGTCGACGCCGCAGGCTTCGGATCGACAGCTTTGTCTTTTAGCGTCGGGGCTCCAGACTTTGGCTCGGTGCCCCTCGCGGACTTCGCATCGACTGCCCGTTTGCCTGTTGGTGCGGTAGCCGTGGCTGAAGGCGTTTCGACAGTCTTCCTTGACTTCGACTCGACCACTTTGCTTGACACTTGCTCGACGACCTTCTTCGAGCTCGGCTCCTTGACCCCTTTCGGTACCTTAGCCTGTTCGACAGCCTTCTTCGGCGTCGATGTCTCCGAGGACGACGGCGCCGATGGTGTCGCAGACGTCTTCGGTTTCGATGGTGTGTCGGCCATCTTTGTTGTTTTCGATTCCGATGTTTTTAGTTTCGGTTTCGATTTAGGTAATGGAGGCTCCGCTAGTATGTCCATAGCCGGGCCAGAAGGCGGGGCCGAGGATTGAGGTGTAGGGTCGTGTGTAAGGCCGTGTGGCGATCCCGTGACCTGAGCCTTAGTAATTGTACGTACGGGGCATAGCTCTTCCTCCGAGCTATCTTCCATGGCCCCATAAGCTTCCTCGTCGTCCCCTACCTCCTCGACGTATTCGTCTAGGTCCTGGCCTCCGACAGGTTCCCCGTAGTCGGCCTCGACCTCCGCCGATGTAGGTGAGATCTGCATGTGAAGCTCTTGCTCGTCTGCTTCGGGGTCTACGAAGATGTCGACAGGCGCCGGTGCCGATCGCTGGGCCTCGAGGCGCGCCACGCGCCGAAGCTTGAGCGTCTTCTTCGACCTGAATTTCGAACAGGCCATACAGTTGGCCTCGTTGTGGTCCGGCGACAGGCACTTGTTGCATACAGGATGCACGTCGATGTGTGGGTACTTCGAACCGCACACGGGGCAGAACTTGAACGGACTCCGTTCCATCGCAGTGTCGTCGGGGTCTTGCTGCGTCGACAGGGCCTCGATGACCGAAGAGTCACCCGACTCCTCAGATATCCGACTCGAAGAGTTGGAGTACACACGAGACCGAACGCGAACAATACCGACGAAGTAAAGAAGGCCTTTTGGCCTTAAAGAAATAGTTTTATCGATTCCGAACAGGAGACGTCGAAATCACATCCGAACCCAATGGCGGAAAAAAACAATCTGGGGATGGGGTCGATGCCCATGCGCACTGTAGTCCAGGGGAGGAGCCACCTATCTCGTGATACTTCGAAGACTCTTCCAGGACAACAATGTGCAATCATCCGGACCCAACACTAGGCGACGATCTATGCAATAGATATGAATTTAGCAGCCCACATGCCTCGAACATATACGGATGTGAAGGTTTTGGGTTAAAGTCGACAAAGGATAGAAAGGTTCTAAATTAAAATACATATAAAGTGAGCCACTTCGTGATCAGCAAGGATATGACACCCAAGGGTGAAAAGGCTTAAAAAAAGAAACAGATGGGGGTGATGAATGGTATTAATCGAAAGCAAAGTGCAAGAATAAGAAACTGCACCATGTGCCATAGGACAAAATGAAAAGAATGAAAATCGTGAATTACCGAAATTATGCATGCACGTGATTTGTCGATGTATGTAGACCTCAGCCCTAGTGCGTGAAAAGCGGGAACAATTTAGGCGAGTAACGAGGCCACTTACCAGCCATTGAGAGAGAATCAAACGCGTTAGAATGGTTAGACCCGGTCCGAGTGAATGGCAACCAGGAAGACGCCGAGCATGCGTACATGCTCCTTAAGTGAAAATGATATGCGTGAGCATAGAAAGCGGACTGTGCGGTGGAGCAAAACAGAGAGGGAGTGTAAAGGGTGTATAGAACCAGAGTATACTAAATATTAACAGTGTAAGTGGGTCGTAATGAGTCAGGATAGGCCAATAACGAAAGGGGAATGTAAAGAATGTAAAAGAGTGAACCATGAAGAAAGATGAAAAGTGAGGAAATGTAAATAAATATAATTTAGGACAAATGTAAGAAAGGGGGGAACATAGAAGATTAAAAATAGAAAAGAAGAATGGATGGAATAGATGAATGGAGTAAAGGAAATGCAGTGGGCGAAATGAAACAAAACTGTGGGATACGTGGGTAAACATCAATAAACATCAGTGAACAGACAAAGGAGAGACCAAGTGTATATTCACAAGGTAATGATAATACAGTTATACTGTTGTAGGTGACAACTAAATTCTAATCTGTCATAGAGTCCTTTCGGATGCAGAGCATGAAGAAAATGTATCCAATGTAATTCGCGTTGTAGCAAATGTTTGTTATTGTCTTTATGTGGAGATTTATTTACCACTTCAAGAATGAGAAATCGGATTTGACTGGGATTGTGAGAATGTTGAACAAAGTGTGCAGCAATACATGACTTCAGATTCTTCGTTCGGATGTTGCTACGGTGTTCTGTTAGTCTCGTTTTGATTTTACGTTCAGTTTTTCCCACATATGGGAGGCCACACGGGCACTTTAACATATATACAACATTAGTTGTATCGCAGGTAGCATTCACTTGAAGATGTATTGGAGTGCCTTTTGTGGGATGAGATAGAGTATTTCCTTGTATAATACTGCTACAGTGTCCACAATTGTGGCATGGTATTGTGCCTTTAAAGACAATATTCCTTGACAGTGTGGGTTGTTTCAATAAAGATTGAATATTTTTAGAGCGCTGATAGGCAAAGATTGGTGGTTTGTCGAAGATTTTGTTGAAGTCAGTTTCCAATTGTAGCAATGGCCAGTGTTTGCGAATCGACTCTTTTATTTTAGTGGATTGCGTGGAAAATTTGGATACAAATACAGGGCGTGTGTCATCCTCCTGAGGAATGTTTTTAGGTTTCAGTAAGTCTTCTCTAGTTCGAGCGGATGCTCTATGTTCTGCAGTTTGAGTGAGAGTTTTCGGGTAACCATGTTGATGAAATTTGGTGATGATTTTCTGACTATCTTGTGCATATAAGTCGGAAGTAGATGCAATCTTTTTTGCACGAAGTAGTTGTGAGTACGGTAGATGACGTTTCAGACTAGGTTGATGAAAGCTTTGATAATGAAGGTAATTGTTGCGGTCTGTTACTTTGGTATGTATTGATGTAACAAATTGATTGTTGATCAATTTGACTTGCACATCCAGAAAGGATATCTCAGATCTGCTGAGGGTATAGGTGAACTGAATGCGGTCATTTACTGAGTTGAGGGAGTTAATGGCATTGGTCAACTGTGTTTCATTACCCTTCCATACTACGAAGATGTCATCGATGTACCGGTGGTACGAACATAAAAATGGTTGCCAATCTTGATGGTTCAAATATGTTGTTTTTCAAAAAAGTACATAAACAAATTTGCAAATGCCGGAGCGGCACAATTGCCCATGGCAACTCCGGACAACTGAAGGTAATGATTATTGTTTGAAGATTTGAAGTAACTGTGATGTAGAGTGAATTGCATCAATTCCAGAATGAAAATCTGTAAGTCTGTTGGTTTCTGAGTTTGTACCAGGGCAGATTCTAAAGCTTCAAGGCCCAAGTTATGAGGGATTGAAGTGTATGAGGAACTAACGTCAATGGTACCCAAGATGATTGGCCGATCAGAAGGAATAGTGATGTTTTGGAGCTTGATGAGAAAGTCTGTGGTGTCTTGAATGTATGTGAACATACCTCTGACACTGGCTTGTAAGTGTTTATCAATGTATAATCCAGTAGGTTCGTGGATAGAATTATAAGTACTGACGATGGGTCTGAAAGGAGGCTTTGTGGGATGTTTATGAATTTTTGGCACTAGATAGATGTATGGTACCTGCGGGTGTTCCTTGATCAAAAATCTTTTGTCTCTTTCTGTGATAGTTTTTGCAGAAACAGCGGTGTTGACTATGGTAACAGGATTTCCTTGAAGTCATTGGTGGGATCCGAATTCAACACCATGTAGAGGTCTTGGTTGTTTAGATGAGCATCCAAATTTTCCGTGTAATAGCTGGTGTCTAGGGCTACTAGAGCACCTCCTTTATCAGCTTCGCAGATTTTAAGTCTGTATTTGTAGCGAGTTCTTTCAAGGCTTGACATTCATTGATGGACAAATTAGAATGATGTTTTTTGGAAGTTTGAAAGATGGCATGTAGGTCTTGTTGAACAGCTATTTCAAAAGTGTCTAGAACTTTATGGCTGGTAGGTGGTATGAAAGTGCTCTTTGGTCGTAAGCCCATAAGTGTACTTTCTTCTTGGCTGTTTTGTGGTACACAAATGTTGGTAAAGAAATGCCTCAACCGTAAGGTTCTCATGAATTTGTAAAATGATATGGTAGTATTCAACTCATTGGTGTGATACGTGGGTACAAAGTTCATGCCTTTTTGAAGAACCTTTCGTTGTGTGATGGTTAAAGGAGTTTGAGAAATGTTGATAATTAAATTCTGTGGCTCCTGGTCGATTTGGCCGGTGGTAGTGAAGTGGTGTTTCCGTCGGGACCTACTGGATCTACGGTAGGTGCTATGCCAACCTCTAAAAAAGACTCAGCTTCTGTGGCGATGTTGGACTTATTTCTCAGTTCACTATTCACTCCGGAAGTTGATGGTTGGTCTGATGTCTTAGAACCTGGATGAAAGAATTGTTGTCTGGGTTTGCCTTTGGAAAAACCTGTGCGTGATGTGTCTTCCGACGATGATGAATCACCTTCTGTAGATCTGTTTGCCTGGGTACGATTTTGTCTTCTGGCGGCATATTTTTTGGCCCAATTATACACTTCGCCCAGTTTATAATCGACTGTATCGCGTTAAAATTTTCTTAGTTTTCTATCATTTATTTCTTTGACATATTTATCCAATTGGTTGTTGATTTCTTCCAGAGATGTGGATAGTTCTTCAGGTGTAAGTTTGGTGCTTAGTTCATGTTTAAGTTGTTTGACTTCACTTTCTAATCCTTCCAACAATTTTGACAATTCGTCTACTATTAGTATTATTAAATCTAGGGAACATTTATTTAATATTCCATACCACTTTTCGGTAAAACGAGGGTTGTTTTTGCAAAGAGTGGATTTCAAGGGGATCCGCAAACCTCTGGGAATGCGTTGGACACGGTGGTACCTGATTGGTGTGGAGGCGTGAAGCCTTTGGTTGATCTCTCTTTTGGCTGTGAATAGTAATTGACGAATATTAGCTTGGGCAGAGCCAGTGCTGGATTGAATATACTCAGGCTCCTGAATCAGCGAGTAGATTCGGTTGGTATCATCGGTGTTAAATTCAGAAGTATCTGCTTTGTTGCTAGTTAAACTGGCGATATCAGCATAAGACATGATGAATGGGGGCAAAGCGGTGTGAGCCAGAGGGGAATCAGAAATTGTCTATTGGGACCGATGCACTCCAAAGTAAACAGTGTAAACCGAAATATCAAGTAAATTTGTTTATAGGTGCTCTGGGAGTTCACCTCCTGGTTCAAAAAGGTGCTGTACAATACTAGCATGGAGAGCCTTACATTGGGTAAGGACTGTCCCTGGGCACTCTTGGTGCACACAAGTGCGTAGATCAGTATATATCAATAATTCAAATTTCCTGATTGAGCCAGCTGTAGAAAGAACAGCAGAAGCTGTGCAGGAGTGGAATGGACGGGGCGGATATTGGCAGCCAGTGACAGAACCTTTTCCACTTTAGCTTGTAGGTCTTTATCGTAGACGGAGCCCTCACATTGGCGAGAACGTCCCTACACGCTGGCGAAATGTTCAAATGAGAAAATTCAAGGTACTCAGGTTCCAGGCTGATAATTTGAGAGAGGAGGGGTCCGGATGACAGATGAACCTCGTCCATCGTGAGGAGATCCGCTCGAGGATGAAAGAGGATGGGTTCGCACTGTGAGAGAAGCAGCAGCTCCGAGAACCATGCTTGTCGAGTCCATCTGGGAGCGATCAGGAGAATGTGGCATGGCTGTCCCTGCATTTTCCACAACACTCGAGGAACCAGCGGAATCGGCGGAAAAGCGTATGCGAATAGATTGCACCAATCCATCAAAAGGGCATTCCCGGACGACCCTTGATGGGGAAGCCAGCTTGCATAGGACGGGCATTTCCGGTTCACAGGACTCGCAAAGAGATCCATGGTAGGGCGACCCCACAGCCGAAAGATGAAATCCAGAGTCGGCTGTTGCAGCTCCTACTCTTGGGTCAAGGACGCGGACCTGCTGAGGGAATCTGCCAGGCTGTTGGAGATGCCTGGTAGGTGAACCGCTGTCAGGGTGATCTGGTGACGAAGTGCCCAGTCCCAGATACTCTGTGCCAGTTGAGAGAGGAGCTGTGACTTGGTGCCGTCCTGCTTGTTGACATAGTGCATACTGGTGGTGTTGTCGGTCTGAATGAGCACTACTTCTCCTTGGAGTAGGAGATGGAAGGATTTGAGCGCTAGGAAGATGGCAATTAGCTCCAGCCTGTTGATGTGCCAGGAGCGATGGGATGGGGTCCACTTGCCCTTTAGTCGACTCGGTGTCCTTTTTTTATAGGTTGCTGCGCATCGTCCACATGCTTGCCAAAATGCGATTCGCCATCATAGGGCATGTCGAGGATTTTCGACTGAACTTCCTGGCGGAAGGAGGTGGAACGAAGCCAGCCCTGGCGACGCAATACGGCTGCTCCCGCAAGCTGGCAAAAACCAGTACAAGCAATGTCGACCAAGCAATCGATAATTTCAGAGGATGCCCTCTCTCCCTCCTGAAGAATTTTAAGGGCCTCAGCTCTAGAGGGCTCAGGAATGAGGTTGATGAAAGAAGACTTGAAAAAAAAAGTTGAAAACTGAGCAGAGCTCAGGGAGACTCCCTTCACACGACGTGCGGTAGAAAATCTGAGGGCATGAGCCTCTGAGGAGAAGGTTCTAGAGAAATGCTTGCGCCTGATTGGCTGTAGTTTGGACTAACATAATGACATGGATGTGTTATAAAGGTGTTTTTCTTTTCTCCTATGTGTTTCTATGTGTTAATGCTAACCTGGTACTTATAAGTATTTCTGGTTTTGGAATTTGTGTGATATGTTTTTATATACATATTTTATTGGGATTTATTGCTATTTTATTTACCGTGGGCCTCCCACTTCGACGACGGGGAATATTCAAGCATGTGAATCTATGAAAGACACCCTAATACTGGAGAACCCTTGGTCTACCAAGGGAAAGCAGGACATCCACCCTCACACAGGAGACTGGTAACACATGGGGTTGCTGAACTGCCCCTGTTACACCAGGGTCACTAGTGAAAACACAGGTTTCGCAGTCAGACGCATGCAGTGCAACAAGACACCTTAGTAAATTCATAGTATTACCTTGATGAGTAGGAAAACGGTGGAGGAATAGTCGAAAGCACTGCTATAGTGGGTGACAATGGTAGACCTGTGCTGGCCGAAGAGTGTTGGGGGAGCACATTAGGTCTGATTTCCTGATGGTGCAGGAGAGGAGGAGGAGGAGGAGGAGGTCTGCTAGTTGGATCCACCGACCCTTCCTCTGCTCTGCCTCTGTATTGTTTTATCAGTGGGTTTGGCTGCTGCTGAGTTTGCACTGGTATGGCTGGCATTGGCAAAAGAAAAAAAAAATTTAGAAACCTCAAAAACAATGAAACTGATGGTAGTCACTCAACGCAGGAGGCAACTGTAGCAATTGTAGCCACAGGGACTGAGTAGTGGCTTTGCTAGTCTTAAAAAATGCTTCAGCAATGAATCAGCTTTATCACCAAACAGAATTCCCCATCGAATAGCAAGTTCATTAGGTTCAACTAGACATTCCGTGAAAAGTTGGAGTTCCTGAGCCAGGAATGTGTGCGGATGGTGATGGAGGTGCCCATTGCACAGCCCACCGAATCAGCTGTATCCAACCCAGATATTATGATATGCCTGGGGGCATTTTGGCCATCTTGTATAGCCTCTCCTGGACATGCTGCTGTATGTCTTCCGGTACATGAGGGACAATCATCTGATTCACTGAAAAGGTTATAACCTGCACACCTGAATTATATACATTTTACAAATTAGACCAATTTGAACAGAATTAAACAACCGCTGCTTCCTTGTGTCCATGACCAGTTCCTGCCAGGCATAATCAATCACATTCAATTGGGACACAAAACTGTCTCAAAATTACAAGGAGCCCTTTTCACAAGCCTACTCGTGGCATAGTTTTCTGGAATTTTTACCATTTTTAAACAAAATATATGTACCTCGCATCCTCAGAATATCCCAACAACGTTCTTGCCGTAACACAATATGGCTTACGGCAAGAACGTTGTTGGGATATTCCGAGGAGGTGAGGTACATACTGCACTGGAAGCGAATTAAGAAACGACGTGGAAACTGGCGCATTACATGACACGAGGGTGTAGAGTTTAAAAGCAATTCTTTCTGCTATTGGACCACTGTTGAAGTACTTGCGGCACGATAACACCCCTTAGGAATAGGGTTAACGCACATCAGGGGGAGCGTTTTCTATTTACTCAAATCTCATATATATGTGTTTGATTCCTGGATAGTGTTCCCCTGACGAAGGGTCATCCCGAAATGCATTGGGACCCATAACACTACATGGGAAATGTAACACTACAATGAATTAGAACGTGAAGATTATAAATTGCATACAAACTCACTGCACAATAAAAGAAGAAAAAAAAAACTTCATGAGAAATGCTGTGGAACTGTTGAGTTTTTGATTATTTAATTGTGATTATTTAAATGCGACATAAAAAATTCTAGAAAGTGGTGGATGAGATTTAATTTCCATATCCTAAAATGACTGATATATTTTGTTTAAAATTGGTTAAAATTGCAGACAACTATGCCACTAATGGGCTTGTGAAAAGTGCACCTTGTAATTTTGAGACAGTTTTGTGTCCCAATTGAATGTGGACAATCATCTGAAGCCATATCCCAAAATACATGGTTGAAACGTGCCAGGAGGCAGTTTGCATTGAGAGATTTGAGGGCCATGCTTCCCTTGGGGAAAGCGTTTTTTCCCCAGACCTTCAGACACTTCGATTTCCTGCCAGCAGGAGTTGGCGGGAAGGCTCCTGACTGACCAGAACAAGAAGCTTGTATGGCCAGCTTCTCTGGTGAAGGATAAACAGAAAGGAAGGATGAATCCCTTTGCGCAGGACAGTAATGACAGACCACTGGTCTGTTGACCGCTGGGGCAGAAGATGGCTTTTCCCATGCTGCCATGACTGGTTCCAGTACGGCCTCCTTAAAAAGGAGCAAGGGCTCTGTCCTCAGAGCTAATGGCAAGAGGGCTTCCATGAGGACATTTGTTTTGGTGTCCATGGTTGGAAGCTGTAGGTCCAATACCTCCGCAGCTTTCGGCATAATGCCCACATATAAAACCGCCTGCATTACGCACAAAATCCTCCACCAAAACACACCGACATACCTCTCCAATAAACTGACCAAAGCAGGCAGCACGCGATCACTGAGAAGCTCCAACACCCTCCTACTTATCCCCCCCTTCAGAAAAAGAATTCCACTCAGTCACGCTCTTTTTCAGGCAATGCCCCACTTATTTGGAATGACCTCCGCTGTAACCAGTCCTACCCCAGTTTCAAAAAAGAACTCAAACTTCTTCTCCTTAATAAATACTGGGGTTTCTAATCCCTCCCTGGTAGCCTCGCCCCTCTGCATCACCCCACCTATCTGCTCTGCATATGACTTGTGACCACCCGCCTGGCCAACTCCCTTTCCTTCTATCTGATCACCTTACCTCCCCTCCTCATGACCGTCAGTTCACTTGCATGTTTTTTGTATACCTAAGTGAGGCTTCCCGCCAAACTGTGACCGCTATTTTGTATGACTCATAGTGTCTAGCAATTGTTTTTACTTTTTTATCTAGATGTCATGTATCCTATGTGGACTTGCTCTTTTATTATTCCGTTGTCTGTGCTTATACACACTGTACCTGTATGGAAACACCTTGTAAAGCGCTCTGATACTCCTGGGTCCAGCCAGCGCTATATAAAACCTCTTAAATAAAAAATAAAAAAATAAATAAAAATAAAAAATAAATAATGTTATACAGGGAGACCACTTCAGGTGTTGGGAAGCCAGAGGGGAGATCCATGGCAAGTTTCAGTAAGGTGTCTAATCCACTAGAGGAAGATGGACCCTGGTAGTCTCCCGGAGGATACTGACCTGGGTCCCCCACAGGTCCAGAGGGCCCAAATTGGTTCCGCAAATGTCATGAAGTCTATTTTGGAATTCCTCATCCTCAATAAGGAGTTGGGTTTCTTTGCAGGATTTGTTCTCCAGGACAGCATCGAGTAGGGGCACCAGTGGCATTATATCTGGCAGCGCATGTGGAGAGGGAGGTTGTGCCTGTGGCAGCAGAGCCTCCAGGGGCATCGTGTATCGTACTAGCGAGTTGAAGCAATGTGGAGACGGCATCAAGGTCAATGATAAGGTGCCAGCCAACATTGGGCCATGGGGAGGAACATCAATTGTCCATATGGAGATGCACAGGAATGCTGGATGGTTATCCATACCATCCAGCATTCCTGTGCATCTCCATGTGGACAATCAATGCAGTAAGGGAGTACATGACATTGAAGAATGCTGGTGGTGATGACCGTGGCCTCAGGATCTCGAGGAAAGATGGTGTTGGAGTGGTCTGGGAGGTGCCGGTCCTGTCACTGAAGGTTTATTTGCAGTCTGAGGATGATCCAGGACCAGGTACAGTACAGATGCCGGAGCAACGTTGGCTTTGAGGACAAATGTTCAGTGGGAGAGGAACAGCAATGGGGTCACTTACCCCTGGACCATTTCCTGGTCTTCCTATGCTTCTTCTGGTTGCTTCCAGATGATGAAAATGGGGACTTTGAATGGTGCCTGGAACATTTGCTACTCCATCTGTCACGCTTGGCTCAACCCAAAATGTGCTTAGCGTCAGGTTTCTCAATGGCCTTGGGGAGCATGCTACGACATGAGAAACAGGTCTGGGAGTCGCGGTCTGAAACAAGGCACCAGAGGCAATAAGGGTGAGAGTCCGTGATGGACATCTATCCCTTGCCATCCCTCCAGGGTTTAAACCCTGATTGTTTTGAGGGAGCATGGTACTGCACTTTTAGAATTGTATGAGAGGAAAAAAAACCTGAGTGAGAGCAGGACTCCAGATCCATGACAAAGGCACTGAAAAAAGGATGCTGACTTTGTTGAACCAGGAAAAGTGCGATATGGATTTGACTACATCATCTGATGCCATTTCCGGTTTCAATATGAAGCAAGAGCCCTTACCGGCGATGTGAGAGCTTCAAAGTTTCCAGATCCAGACTGACACTTGTGTTTGCTCTACAGGTGAAGAATCTGCAGGTAGAAGTAGCCAACAGAATCTGGTTCTCTACACAGGACAGCTAGGTCTACCACAGTGCTAGTAGCGTTTGGGAGCCAGTCACTGTGAGAACATACTAACATTACATTTCTACATGTCCTACTTTTAAATGCCATGCACCCTGACTTCTTTGCTACAAGGACTACATGGGGTGGCTTATTAGCATAAGAAGCTTTTACCTGTCATATGGTTTAATTGGAGGGGTCACAGTGCATGTTTTGCTCGGTACAGTCAGGCTGCAGTGGTATACCTGAAGCCACATGTGCACAGGACTGGCACTATAGTGGATGCTAGAATAAGTGTGGCAGTCCACTAGTGGCATTTAACTTTTCAATCAATAAATAAATCGGGATTCATAAGAGTGGCAAATCACCTTTGAGAGTCTCAAGGTGCTGGGTACATTTTATATCATATAGTAGTGACTTATAGGCAAGTTAAAAATACCAGTTAGGAGTATGCCAATTTGATTATGTTTAAATGAGGGGCACAGGCTCTTTACCCCTGGTTAACAAGGTTAACGTGCACAGAGTTCTAAAGCCAGCAACAATATAAGGTTCAGCAAAAAGCTACAAATTTGGGGTGACCACGCAGACCAGGCGGACGTCCAGTAGGTTGCTGAACAGACCCTGACACACCAGGGTTTACTATTGAAGGCACAGATTTAGCACTGGCGGAAGCATGCAGGTGCAACAAGCCACCTTAGTAGACCCACAGTATTACCTTGATGAGCAGGAAGACGGCCGAGGAGGAGTCATAGGCCCCATTGTAGAGGGTGATGATGGTGGACCTGTGCTGGCCGAAGAGGTTCCCAACCTGCAGAGGGAGTCAGAAGACTGAGGTCAGAGAGAAGGAAATGCCCAGCAGCACATTCTGCAGTGTTTGTGCCCCTGGTTCTCACTTAATTACGGACTTTCTCCTTCACTCCAGGCCGCTTTGAAGTCCTTTCTCAACACCCTATGTCTCTATCTGTTACTCCAGGCAACCCCCCTTCAGTCCATGTCTGTACCAATCTTCCAGACTTCTCTCTCCATCCCCCTAGTTCCTCACTCCATCCATCCACACCTCTCTTGCAATCCCTCCAGGCCCTCTCTCCAACTATTCAGGTACATTTACCCCCCCCCCCCCTGTCTCTACACTCCTCCAGGCCTATCTCTCCACACCACCATGCAGCCGTCTTTTGACCCCGGGCTCTCCTCCATCCCTTCTGGCCTCTCAATCGCTCGAGGCCTCACTCTCAAGCTATTTCTCCACCTCCCCATGTCTCTCTCCATCCCTTATTGTGTCTCTCTATTCTTCCAGGCTCCTTTTTGTGCTTTCAGACATCCCCCCACCCCTCCATGTGTCTTCCTTTCTTCCAGGCCTCCCTTGTTTCACCCCTCAGACTTCTTTCCATCACTCCAGGCCTCACCCCTTCCTTCCAGGTTATGCTTGCTCCTTCTCTCCGTCCTTCAGGTCTACGGCTCTTCATTCCCTCATGCCCCCGTCTCTTTCTTTCTCTCTATCCCTCCAGGTCTTTCTCTAGCACTTTCTCCACCCCTCATATGCCTCTCTCTCACTCTCTCTCTCTCTCTCCATAGTTCCAGCTGACTCACCAACCTTCTATATGTATATCTATCCCTCTGGCCTCTCTCTCCCTCTCCATCCCACCAGGCATCTTTCTCGGTCCCTCCCCTCCTCTCTTTCCATCCCTCCATGCCTCATTCTCTATTCGTAGAGGCCTGTCTTTCCTTCCCTCCACCCCTCTCTCCACTCCTTCAGAGATATTTCTCTATCCCCTAGGCGTCTCTCATATCCCCCCTTGCCTCCCTCCATGCTTCCTTGAGCCTCTATTCCATCTTCTGCCAATCCTTCAGCGTGCACCTCTCCTCCTTTCTAGTGACATTCCTCCTCCTTTACCTTTCTCCAATCACCTCGCACTATACAGCACCCCACGTTCTGTGCACCTCCCTGCCCCTATGACTCCAATCCCCGTGCCTTTTCTTGGCCCATCCCATCCAAACCCTAACATCCCTCCTATCCTTTCATATTCCTCATGCCGTACCGCTCAAGCGTCCCTCTTTCTAATATACATCTCTTGTACACTCCCTCCTGTTTCTTCCTGTACATCTTGTCCGGTCACCTCTTCTCTGCAGCTCATCGCTCATACCCCTCCCGTTCCCTCATCTTTGCTTCTCTCGTGTCCCTCTGCTGCTCTTTTACATCCCTCTTTCAATGTTCTTGTCCCTTCTTGGGTCACTCTCTTGTTTCTGGAGCTCTCTCTTTCATGCCATCATCCCCTCTGCAACCCTAATGCCCTCTCATAATCCCTCACTTTTTTTCTCTTGGTTCCAATCTGTCATGTCTCCTCATGTTCCCGCCACTCTCCCTGCCCCCTCACTTTTCTCCCTTTGCCATGCACCTGTCGTGTCCCCTCATTTCTCTCTCTGCTCTAACTTCTCTCTTCTTGTCTTGCATCTTCCATGTACCCTTGTGCTCCCTCAGTTCTCTCTGCCCCCTAATTTTCTGCACTTGCTTTTTTCTTCTTTAATATCCCCTCGTGTTCCCTCAATACTCTGTCCACCCACCTCTCTCTTCTTGCTTTTCACCCGTCATGTCCCCTTATGTTCCCTCAATTCTCTCTTTCCCATGTATCTCCTCGTGATTTCCCTCTGTGATGTCCCCTCAACTCTCTGCCCTCTCACTTCTCTCCTCTTGTTTTTTATCTGTCATGTCCCCCATGTTCCCTCAATACTCTCCATCCTCCCACTATTCTCTTGCCCTTCACGTTCTCATAATTCTCTATCACTTCTCTCCTGTTTTTCAACTGTCCTGTCTCTTCGTGTCCCATCATTTCTCACCGTTTCCCCCACTTCTCTCCATTTGCCATGCATCGGTTATGTCACCTCATGTTCCCTCAATTCTCTGTCCTCTCACTTCTCTTCTCTTATTTTTTATTTGTCAGTTTCGCTCATTTCTCTCTCACTTCTCTCCTCTTGATTTTCATCTGTGATGCCTTGTCACGTTCCCTCAGTTCTCTGTCCCCTCACTTCTCTTCTCTTGCTTTTTATCTGCCATGTCCCCTCATGTTATGTTATGTTAATTAGACCTTGATAGGGCGCAATGACTCGGCCCCGAAGGAACATCTCGGCTCTCTGACAGGCAGGGGATGAAAGAGGCAATTATTTATTTATTTATTTATTTTGTAGGTTTTATATAGCGCGAACAAGATCTATTCGTTAAAACACCCACATTTTATAATGGTTTTTAAACCAGAAAAACTAGGACATGTATGAATAAACTGAGGGAGCTTATTTCAGAGGTATGGGGCAAGATAGGAGGCGAACAGCCTTTACAACGTACTACCATTACGACGCAACTTTTACAACGCAAACCATTACAACGCATTGCGCTTGGGGGCGCTCTAGGATAGGTAATAGGTTTAATGTACTATCCAACACCTTCCCTACTATCCACGGGGACGGACGTTGGAATAGTAAATTAAACTATTCACTATCCAGCGCCCAAAAGCACTATGCGTTGTAATGGTATGCGTTGTAAAAATTGCGATGTAAAGGTAGGCGTTGTAAAAGTAGGCGTTGTAACATCATACATCCAAGATAGGAAAACGCCCAGCCGCCATATTTTGATGCATGAATGCACCGAGGATGTAACAGAAGTTGATTTTTTGATCTTAGGTTCCTATCAGGAAGGTATGGATTAAGTCTATCCTGAAGATATTATGGACCTAAACCTGACCAAGATTTGTAGCTCAGGCAGAGGAGTTTCAACAATGCCCTCTTTTTAATGCAGAGCCAATAGAGGGTTTTAAGCTTGGGAGCGGGCATGTCTCCATGGGGGCAAGTTGTTGATCATGCGGGCAGCGGTGTTTTGAACTACCTACATTCTAGCTACATGGAATTAGCTTATAGTGAAGGACAGGGCATTGCCATTATCCAAGTGGCTGATGATTGATGCTTGGATAAGTGTCTTCTGGAAACTCAAAGGGAGCCACTGAAAGATTGTCCCTCAACTCTCTGACCCTCAATTCTCTCCTCTTGCTTTTCATCTCTTGTGTACCCTCGTGTACTCTCTGGATTCTCTCTCTGTCGCGCTCCTGTCCCCTTACGCATCTCCTGCCCACTTCATGCCATTCCTGCTCTCTTCAACCCTCCCTACCTGCCTCCCCCCCATTCTCCCACTTGAATGCCCTTTACATGTGTGTCCTCTGGGTGTTCAATGCCAGCCGTGGTGAGACAAGTGCACACACCTGCATGTTCGTCAAGATGAAAAGGAGGCCTCCAATCGCCAGCAATGGGATAGCAGGGAACAGTAGCCAAGCGGAAGCTGGAGTGGGAGAAATAGGAACAGGTGACTGGGGATAGCGCCTTAAATACAGACAGTCAAGAATATAGCACCAATAGTGTAGACACAATCACCTGTAGTATGCACCATTCAAAGGAAACCATATTTAACTTCAGGTGGAGACATGTAAAACCATGACATGACATGACCAGCTAGGACACGCCTGGCCATAAGACACGCTGCATGTGAAAACATGTATAACTGAATGGCACATCATGAGAAGGCTTAAGCATGTATATTACACATAGTAAAATGCCCAGCTGTGCTGTAAACTACAAAACATGCCCAACTGTAACTATGTAAAGACATGCCTGAGCTGTACAACATACAAAGGCATGTTTAAATATATAGCAGAATAAAAGTGTAACCATACAACCTGCACATTTGCACCACACACTATGCAAAGACATGCCCAACTGTACTTCATACTAATGGAAGACAACATATCATACAAAGACATGCCCAACTGCACTACATACCAATGGAAGTCATGCCTACCCTTACAACATATCATACAAAGACATGCCCAATTGAACTACATACCAATGGAAGACATGCCAAACCATACAAAATATCGTACAAAGACATGCCCAATGAGTACAGATCAATGGAAGGCACGCTTAATAGTACAGCATATCACACAAAGACATGCCTAACTGTACTACATACCAATGGAAGACATGCCTAACCGTACAACATATCGTACAAAGACATGCCTAACTATACCACATACCAATGGAAGACATGCCTAACCGTACAACATATCGTACAAAGACATGCCTAACTATACCACATACCAATGGAAGACATGCCTAATCGTACAACATATCATACAAAGACATACCCAACTGTACCATATACCAATGGAAGACACGCTTAACCGTACAAAATATCGTAGAAAGACATGCCCAATGAGTACAGATCAATGGAAGGCACGCTTAATAGTACAGCATATCACACAAAGACATGCCTAACTGTACTACATACCAATGGAAGATATGCCTAACTGTACAACATATCGCACGAAGACATGCCCATCTGTACTGCATACCAAGGGAAGACATGCCTAACCGTACAACATATCGTACGAAGACATGCCCAACTGTAATACATGCCAATGGAAGACATGCCTAACCGTACAACATATCGTACGAAGACATGCCCAACTGTACTGCATACCAATGGAAGACATGCCTAACCGTACAACATATCGTACGAAGACATGGGGGCAATGAGGTTTGGCACCTTCCCTCAGCAATGGAAAAGGGCAGTGGTAAAACCGTTACTTAAGAAGCCAACACTGGACCCTAGGGTACTTAAAAACTTTCGCCCCATTTCACTGCTCCCTGCCGCGGCGAAGATGCTGGAAACACATCTTAATAAGCATCTCGTGGCCTTTCTGGAGAACTCTGGCATCTTAGATCATTCGCAGCATGAATTTAGGAGGGAGCATAGCACCGAGTCGGCCCTTACCATAGTGCTGGATAATATCCGCACTCGAGTTGATAGGGGCCAGACGACCCTCCTCATCCTGCTGGATCTCACAGCTGCGTTTGATACCCTCTCTCCCTCAGTGTTAACATCTCGTCTGAGGGAGATTGGGGTGGAGGGGTCCGCTCTTAATTTGTTGACCTCCTTCCTAGACCAGAGGGAACAGAGTGTGATGCTGGGGGAGTTTCTATCTCCATCCCTGTCTGTGCAATGTGGGGTCCCTCAGGGGTCGGCATTATGCCCGACCCTTTTTAACATCTATGTAACCCCACTTGCCAGACTGATAAGATCTTTTGGGATGGAGCTAGTCTCCTATGTCGACGATACCCAGATCCTGGTCTCCCTCTCCCAGTCTATTAACGAGGCTGCCTCCAATTTTAGATCTTGTTTGGAGGCAGTCGCACAATGGATGACATACAATTCATTAAAATTGAATGGGGAGAAGGCGGAGATCTTGCTGTGTGGGGGAAAGGAGGACATCTGGTCGGATAATTGGTGGCCGGCCTCACTGGGAGCACGTCCGGTACCCGCAGCTTTGGCGAAAAATCTAGGAGTGTTGATCGACCCTACCCTCAATATGCGACATCAGGTGAATAGAACTGTACCACCTGTTGGGGCATAATTCACATCTTGAGGAAGATCAAACACTACTTATCCCAGCAGGCTAGAAAGCAAGTCGTGGTTGCACTCATAGGCTCCCGACTTGACTATTGTAATGCGCTGTATGCAGGACTCAGCAGGGGGCTGCTGCAGCGCCTCCAAATGGTCCAAAATGCGGCGGCCAAGTTCGTGATGGATTTACCCAAACGAGCGTCGGCCACCTCCGCGAGGAAGGTGTTGCATTGGCTCCCTGTTGAGGACAGGATTTCTTTCAAAATCCTGTGCATGACCTTTGGCGCCTTAGCGAGAAATAGGTCAGTGGGGATTGGGGCTCTGTTGGCCCCTTATAGCCCCTCGAGGAATTTGCGCTCCGCTAACAAATCGCTGCTATCTGTACTACGTATTCGCAGAGTTAAATGGGGTGGCAGAGCTTTTTCCACTATAGAACCAAAAATGTGGAATGCTCTTCCTGCGGAAATTAAGGCCCTTCCCACCCTTCAGTCCTTTAGAAAAGCCCTGAAGACACGGCTATTTGCCAAAGCTTACCTGTAGTTTTGCCTCTGCCTTTTTGTGATTCATTTTTTGATAGGCGCCTTGATGCCTCGGGTTTTAGTTGCCCGTTATACATTTTCTTTCATTCATTTCATTCTTTCACATGCCCAACTGTAATACATGCCAATGGAAGACATGCCTAACCGTATAACATATTGTACAAAGACATGCCCATCAGTACTACATATAATAAAAGACATGCCTAACCTTACTACATATACAAAAACATGCCAAACTGTACTACATACCAATGGAAGACACGCCTAACCGTACAAAATATCGTACAAAGACAATTGTACTACATACCAACGGAAGACATACCTAACTGTAAAACATATTGTACAAAGACATGCTCAACTGCAAAATAACATACAAGTACGTGCCCAGCCAGATGATAAACCAAAGAGCAAGCACAGTGGAAACACAAACCAAGTTACACAAAGATATTCCACTCGTAGGAAACGATGTGCAAGCACTGGCTCAGATGCCTGGCTGTTTCCTTTGACCCTGCATAGCGTGCCGCTACCGTCTGCTAAGTTGGGCTATACAAATACCACATTCATACACTAATTTATTCAAGACACCATATAAAGTCATGAACAACTGTACAACACAGTATCTGGAGCTATGGCTCACTGTACGACACAGCAAGCAATGATCTGATCGACTGTACAATACACCATGCAAAGTCAACTAACAATACAACACAGCAAGTAAAGAGATGGATGTGGAACACCAAAAGTTAGACAAACTGGCGAACAAAGCTCTCAAAAACAAGCATTTGCAATGCAATAGGTCTCACATTTGTGAGAGTTAGAGCTATTGGCTCATTAAATAACAATGTCTTTTACCCATGTGTTTTAGTTTGGAGTGGAGTGGATGTATGTGGTGTGGAGCGGGATTATGTGTGTTGGATTAGAATTTGTTAGTTGTGGAATTGTGCATAGTGGAATGTGTGGTGTGCAATGCATTTGTGTAGTGGATTTATGTGGCATAGTGAATAGACAGAGGTGAGGGCTGCACAGAGTTGTTAGAAAGGAAAATAGAGAGGGATAGATAGTTTGTGGATGAAGAAAGAGCAGAAAGTGTGTGAGAGAAAAAGAAGGGGAGAGCACGCTATAGACACAAAGTGTGAGTGTCTGTGTAGGCAGTAGACATCCTAAGAAGCGGAGGAGAGGGTGGGTTACAGGGAGGAAAACATTGAAAAGGCACAGGAAAGGAAATGTGCTCGAAGACCTGAAGTGAACCACATGAGAGAGACAGGAAGAATGTGTGACAGTGAGATGGGGCAAGAGATGATACGAGAGAGAGGGGGGTGAGTGGAAGGCACCTTGAGGAGGGGGGATGGGAGGGATGGACCAGTGCATAGTGTGAGGAGGTACAAAAAGGTAGCACTTACATTTAGTGCACCCACTGTTGCTGTGTTCGACAGATTAGGGTAGGCTGTAGGCAGTAGATTATTTACAGCCTATCACGTTTCAGACACTGTGGACTCACCGGCTACTAAGACAAGAACGAAACGGTGATACAGGGAGCTGGAAAACTCCCAAAAAGTGTCCAAAGCAGGCTATATGTATTGCTTTGCTTTAAATGGCAAGGGATTGTTATAGTGCTTGTCGCACTGGTTTCGAGTGAATACGCAAAGTCGAATCTCTTCTCTGACATACTGTATGTTATTGGACACGGCAAACAGTATGAACATAGTTTAATTTTAAAGCGGATCAGTAGTTCAGAAATTCAAACTTTAACAATTATAAAAGGAAACACCAAAGCTTGTAAGATGAGACAAAACCCCTTGCACGAGCAAAAGCATGTGCGGGCCATATATAAGGGGTTAGGCACCCTAGAGAAAGTATTGTAAGAGAAGTAAGCAGTTTCAGTTCACTATGAAGAGTGCTGTAAGAGATGTAAGGGTTTCAGTGCCTTGATAAGAGCGCTATAAGAAAAGAAGTTTCAAGACCATGGGGAGAAAGCTGTTAAGAGAAGTCATGGTGTTTCAGCCCCCTTGAGAGAGCGATGTAACCGAAGGCAGGGGTTTCATGAACTGGACAACTAGCCGTAAGAGAAGTAAGTGGTTGCAGCACCCTAGACAGAGCGCTGTAAGAGGATTTAAGATGATTCAGCTCACTGGAGAGAGCACTGTAACAGAAGACTGACAGTTAAGAAAAGACAAGGGGTTATAGAGACTGAGCGGTTTTACCAACCAGGGTTATGTTATGTTATGTTATGTTAAGGGTTTGTTGAGCGCGACAGCTGCCCCAGCAACGGGGCGTTCCGGCGCTAAGAACCATAGCACAACCTACTGGGGTGGGGGGAGGGAGAGAAGGGACCTACCGACCTGAAAAGAGGTGAGTTTTAATTGCTTTGCGGAAAGTGAGTAGGTTGTTGATGCAGCGAATGTGGAGGGGTAGGGCGTTCCATAGTTTTGCCGCCAGAAGTCTGAAGGAGCGACCTCCGATGCGGCTGAATTTTGTGCGGGGGACCACTACTAAGTGTTGACCCGTGGATCGCAGATTGCGCTGGGGGGTGTATGGAGTAAGCAGCGATTGAAGGAGTTCAGGGCCCTCCGCATTCAAGATTTTAAAAGCAGTGGTGAGGGCCTTAAATTGAATACGGGCTTCCACTGTGAGCCAGTGGAGTCTCTGGATGGTGCCTCTAACCGAGCACCTTCTGGGGAGGCCTACAATTGCCCCGGCCGCAGAGTTCTGTATTCGCTGGAGCCTAGTGGTTTCGGCTTTGTTAGCGCCTAATAGTAGTACGCTTGCATAGTCCAGTCGGGACAGAATGGTGGCTTGGACAATGAGCTGTCGTGTTTTGGGATTAAAGAAGCCAAGAATGGGATTCATGCTTCTCAGCAGTCCAATGCAAGTTGCTGCTACCTTTTTGGTGTGGGTTTGGTAGTTCAGTGCGGAATCCAGCCAAACGCCTAAGTTTTTGACCAGGGATTTGGGTGGAGGGGTAGGCCCCAGCAGGGGGGGCCACCAGTGGTCACTCCAGTGACTGGGGTTTTTACCCAGGAATAAAACCTCGGTTTTTCCTGCATTCAGCTGTAGGCAATTTTCAGTCATCCATGTGGCAACAGCGGCCAGCCCATCTCTGAATTTTGTAGCCGAGGTAGAGGGCATCACAGTGAGGGTAATAACCAGCTGTGTGTCGTCGGCATACGACACCAGTGTGAGGTCCCATTCTTTGGCCACTGTCGCCAGGGGCTGCATGTATAAATTGAAGAGGGACGGACTGAAGGCAGAGCCCTGTGGCACTCCTTGGCTAATGGCGTGAGCGTGGGAGATGAATGGAGGAGCTGACACACGAAAGGATCTGTTCGTGAGGAATGATCGAAACCATTCTAGTGCCCTGTCCCTGATCCCTAAGCCCTCCAACCGGCTCAACAGGATATCATGGGACACCGTGTCAAAGGCCGCGCTGAGATCCAGCAATATCAGCGCAGCACTCTGACCGGTGTCCATGATCATCCTAAGGTGTTCGGTGGTGGAGAGGAGGGCGGACTCCGTACTGTGTCCAGGCCTAAACCCGTGTTGGGAAGGGTCCAAGATGTTATTTTCGGCCATATGGGCAGTGAGTATGGTGTTAGCATGGGCTTCTGCCAGTTTGGACACCCAGGGGAGCAGTGAGACCGGCCTGTAGTTCTCCGGCTTTGTGGGGTCCAGCGTGGGTTTTTTAATGATGGGGGTAACCCAGGCCTGTTTCCAACATGTGGGTACTATGGCCGATGAAAAGGAAAGGTTAAGGAGCATGGCCAGAGAGGGAAGAAAGAAGTCCAGAGAATCCAGAAACTGGACTGGTCCCATGGAATCTGAGGGGGCACCGGATTTCACCTTTCTGCAGAGTTTAGCTAGGTCCTCGTGGGAGATGGGCGGCAGATGGGTGAGCCCGGGGCTTTTGCTAGGGACTTGAAGAGGGCTGGCAGGAGCAGAGGAGTTCTGTGGAAAGGTGTTATAGATCTTTCTCACCTTTTCTATGAAAAAAGTGGCGAGGTCTTCACACTGCTGAGTGGAGGAAATGCCTTCGGCAGAGTTGCCGCCATTTTGTAGCTTTTGGACCAGTTTGAAGATTGTTTTTGTGGGGTTAGGGCTGGAGTCAATTTCTTTGGCATAGAAGGCCGCACGGGCTTTATGGTATCGCTTGAGTGTGGTCAAGTAGGACGCTTTGTCCTCGTCCCTATACTCCTTCCTCCAGTGGCGCTCCTTTCTTTTGCATTCTTTTCTGAGAATTTTTAGGTTGTCATCAAACCATGGATTAGAGGGGGTGTTCCGTCCTCTAGTCCATTTTGCTGGAATGATGGTATCGAGCCCTTTGGTGATCCATTCCTGAAAGGCGGCATATAGCATGTTAATGTCGTTCGTGATTTCAAATTTAGGTTCTCCTAAACTGGCAGGCAGGTTTATATTTTGTAGCTTGTGCCAGGGTCATTTAAGGCAGGAGGTGGGCGATGCCCTGTTGGGTTGAGTGGCGGCCGGAATCATGAAAGAAACAAGGAAGTGGTCCGTCCATCCCATGGGTGTAGGAGGATCAGCTTTGACTTCCAGAATATTAGTGAAAACCGGGTCGAGTAGGTGACCCGCTGAGTGTGTAGCGGATTGTATGATGGGGGTCAGCTGCAAGGCTGTTAGGTCCGCTAAAAGACTGCTGATGGTCAGATCCGAGATGGCGTCAAAGTGGAGGTTTAAGTCCCCCAAGATCGTAAAATTAGCGGAACTAGTGACCATGGCATGAGCTAAATCTAAGAGTTCCTCTATGAATTTCGAGGAGGGGCCCGGTGGTCTATCGATAAAGAGGCCAGAGAGGGAGAAATGAGGGCTAGTGGTGATTTTAAACCGTGCGCCTTCACAGCCCGTAATGTCTTCCTTAACAAAGGTACAGGTGTAAGATGTTCTATATATGACGGCGATGCCGCCACCCCTCGATCCTCTATTGATGGAGGACATAGAGAACCCATCTGGTAAAGTTAGGTTGGGGATGCTGGTTAGATCGTCCTGGAGCCAGGTTTCACTTAAGAATAATATGTCCGGGTTTACATCTGTTCGTAAAGTATGTATCTCCGCGTGGTGTTTAACCAGGGACCTAACGTTAAGCTGAGCAATTTGGAGCGAAGAAAGGTTCTTTCTAGTGGTTCTGGGACAGGGTAGTCTCGGCGCAGATATGAATAGGCTACAGGAGTTACATTGGAGAGCAGTCTGTCCAATGCATCCCTCCAGCTTTTCGCATCGTCGGTTGGGGTTTAGTGCAAGGAGATGATCTTTGTCATAATAGTATGTCGTCCGTGTAATTTGGGCAGGGGGGTGGCGAGAGGCGATGACTTGGCGAGGACGGGCGAAGACGGGCTTGCCTTAGGCGCGCCCGCTGCGCGTACGGTGTAGGCACATACTTTTATGAGGAAAGGAGGAGGGGGGCGTGGCCTCCAAGGGGGCGTGGCCTATCGGCATGCTGGCAATGGCGCTGTGGTAGATTGTGCGTTCGCTGACAGCGCGAGGGCAGCTGTGCGAGCAGTTTTTGGACCGAGACCAGTGAGGCCAAGTGAGTAGTGCTTTTAAAATCAGCAGTATAATCACAAGTGAAACAACAATATTAAAACAATTTAGTGGCTAGCTCCCGGCTTTCCGCCTCAGGAGTTGCGAAGGTTCTGACAGGCGGTGCTCTTACTCAGCGGTTAAATACCTGTACTAAGAGGGGGGGGCCTCCAAGGGGGCGTGGCCTATCGGCACGCCGGCAATGACGCTGTGGTAGATTGTGCGTTCGCTGACAGCGCGAGGGAAGCTGTGCGAGCAGTTTTTGGACCGAGACCAGTGAGGCCAAGTGAGTAGTGCTTTTAAAATCAGCAGTATAATCACAAGTGAAACAACAATATTAAAACAATTTAGTGGCTAGCTCCCGGCTTTCCGCCTCAGGAATTGCGAAGGTTCTGACAGGCGGCGCTCTTACTCAGCGGTTAAATACCTGTTCTAAGGGGGGGCGTGGCCTCCAAGGGGGCGTGGCCTATCGGCACGCCGGCAATGGCGCTGTGGTAGATTGTGCGTTCGCTGACAGCGCGAGGGCAGCTGTGCGAGCAGTTTTTGGACCGAGACCAGTGAGGCCAAGTGAGTAGTGCTTTTAAAATCAGCAGTATAATCACAAGTGAAACAACAATATTAAAACAATTTAGTGGCTAGCTCCCGGCTTTCCGCCTCAGGAGTTGCGAAGGTTCTGACAGGCGGCGAACTTACTCAGCGGTTAAATACCGGTTCTAAGGGGGGGGGGGGCGTGGCCTCCACGGGGGTGTGGCCTATCGGCACGCCAGCAATGGCGTTGTAAGAGATGTGAGGCTGTTGAGTCCCTAGACAGAGCGCTGTAAGACAGGCCAGTCGCGCCCCGGAGATGGAGTTGTGAGGAAAAACATGGGGTGTCAGCACCCTGGGCAGAGCTGTATAAAAAGAAGACATGGGTTACAGACAATGTTGTGAGTGCTGTACAACTTACTACTTTTGGTATTCACAGAAGTTAGGATTTTGTCTTAAGTCTGTCTTAAGTCTGTCTTAAGATAAACTTAAGACAAAATCCTAACTTCTGTGAATATCAAAAGTAGTAAGTTCATTCTGTGAATGCCAAAAGTAGTAAGTGCATTCTGTGAATACCAAAATAGCAGTAAGTTTAGGATTGAGTCTTAAGTTCATTCTGTGATTCGGGCCCATTGTATCTTGTGACATTGCTGCCACCTGCTGGATGAGTGGTGTATAACACATTTTGGTTCGGTTATTTCCAATTAAATTTCCTTTATTGTTGGGATTCGTGTAAACTCAATGTTATGTCTGGAAAAGAACCCAGAGTTTTCGATAGTATACACTGACTGTCATTTTTATTAGCTTTTGAGCCATGCTTCACTATGCTTACTCCAAAAATTGACATAGCCTCAAGTTACGTCCTTCCAGGTTTGCACAAAAAAAAAAGTGGTGTGGCGCTTAGCATTGCAGTACGCAGAACGAGACATTTTGTAGGGGGGTTTGAAAACGGGTCTAGGAATCGCACATGCACAAGTGTGTGCTTTTCCTTTTGGGGCACACCATTGGGCTTTGAGTGCATGTTTTTTACAAAGAGAGCACGCAATAGGCCAAAGGCGGGCGCATTGCTCCGCCACGGCCTATTGTCTATCACGCGCAGCGGCCGTCATGTGGTTTGAATTATCATGCCCAGACACGGGCACGATAATTGAAACCACATGTCTCAGTGTGGCGCACGCGCAAGCACCACTCGTTTTTCTTTAAACTTTCAGCGCGCCGTACAACACTAAATCGGCTCCTCTGCCTCATTTCGGTTCTTTCTTGTTTTTGTAAAAGCGCGGACTGTTCTTGTGTACGTCCTCGACTCTGGCACAGTTTGGAACAGCAGCCTTCACTTATTTCATTTAAACGTGACCGCGCCTGCCCGGGCATTCTAGCCGGGTGCACAATAGTTTGTAAACAGCTTTAAATAGAAGGGTTTAGGCACACGCACGATAGGTGACACCAACAGATTTAGAATTGTGTTTTCACACAGCAGCTCAGCGGATGAAAAATCAGTTTATGCATGTCATAGAGCACAGCCAGAGATCTAACAAAAAGGTGCGCTTTTTACCGTGTTTAAAAAAGGGTGCAGGGATAGATGGGACTGGAGCGGACGAGGGAACGGGGCTGTTATGGTGAATCCAGGCCAGAGGCGCCCCTAACGTGTCCTCGCTAGCCTCATACTCACTGCCCCCGACTTGAAATAGGGCTTGTTGCCTTTTTACACCGGTGCACGGAACAGTTTCAGCCAATGACGTGGACAGCCCAGAGCAAATACAACATTTCATTCGACAGAGCAGAGATAATGCCAAGCACTTTCCCCGGTCTGTCCGTTCCATGATCGAGGAACAGATGCCCAGCCAGGGTGTTAAATGTGTGCAATCTGGCCCACGTTTGACGAGTGCCAACTGCGTGGGCATCATATAGCCTGCAGCCTTGCGGGACTGGACACGTCAGTGTGACTGAGCTGAAACTTCCAGCTGAGCGGAGTTACTGGAGCCCAAATTGGCAATGACGGAGAAGAGGCAGGATGTAATCTGAGACCGAGGGGCCATTTCCAAGATTTATCACCTCACTTGATACATTATGTATCTCCTCGGAGCTTATTTATCAACACGATGCTTCGTTGGTACACAAGCAACATTAGCACCTGGTTCCCGACTGCTGCCTCTGTGTGGGCTCATTTACTCCCACAGAACCCTGGGTTTGGTTAATTGGAGAGCAGCACCCCACCAGCACCGCTTATCCTCGAGTCTCATACTTCTGTTTGTGTCTGATATAGCGCATGTTAGACCTGACACCTTTTGACGTGGTTCTTCCCCCATCTTTTTGCCTCTGACTCATGTGTTTTGATGCTGTGCTGGATTTCGTTTTTGCTGATTTAGATGCTTTGGACACTCTGCCACTGCTGATCAGTGTCAGAGTGTAAGTGCTCCCTCTGTAAATTGTCATATTAATTGAATATACCTGATTGGCATATGTGTATCACCATGGAGTCCCTAGTAAAGTGCACTGTGTGTGCCAGGGCTGGTGATGACAGATGCTACTAGTGGGCCTGCAGCGCAGATTGCGCCACCCACATGAGTAGCTTTAAAATGGTGACTCAGGCCTGCCAGCGCGGGGCCTGTGTGCAGTCAGAGACTGCCTGTCCCCCTGGCCAGTGTCTCCACTGGCTGGGCCTAACCCTTCCCTGTCTGTGCACATCAGTCACACCTATGGAAGGCTCAAGGTACCCCCCTGGGCAGGGTGCAGTGTATGGATAAGGTAGAACATGTACTAGTGCAGGTCACATGCTCTGGTAGTGGGCTGCAGCCATTTTATGTGCTCACTGCTGTAAGTAAGGCTATCTTGCACCATACAGTAACATGGAGGAGGCTGGGCCCATGTGATACCAGCCTATCTTCCCATAGGAACAAGATGGGACATAAGTGAAAGATATCCCTGAACTCAGAATTTAATGACACATCTTTTAGTGAAGGGTGTTTTTAAATCCTGTAATGGAGAATAGCACTTTTAGAAAGTGGCTGTTCTCTTGTCTAAACCTTTCAGTGTGCCTGGGTTTGTGGAATGCCTGGGTGTGACAGGGGGGCTGCAGAGCCCCCGGAGGAGAGGGTCGGAGCCAGCCCGGGGATGAAAGGGCACATCTGCTGCCCGGGCGGTGGGAGGAAGAAAGGCCTGATAAGTGCTGGGCTGTGCCTGCCTGCCTCCCCCATGCTAGCTCCCTCCTGCCGGCCAACTGACACCTCTGGCCCTGAAGCTGACAGGAAGAAGAAAACCAGAGACACCTCAGTGCTCCGCAACCCCCAGAACTGGTTTAAACTGGACTCAGGGCTCCTTGCACAAAGACTTCAAAGGACTTCAAAGACATTGAGGGGTATAAGGAAAGGACCCCTGACTACAGAAGTTTAGATTCTGAAACTCTACAAGCAAGAAGGAACCTCGGCTGGAAGGAGGACGGCTGGAGAACTAAAGGAAGATTGCCTTGCTGTGTGCTCTAAGGGCTGACCTGTTCTGCTGTCTAACTGGAAGCTGAGGAGGAGAAAGGGACTTTGCTGTGTGCTGTGACCCTGCCTACTTGAAACTGCCAAGACTCTGCTGTGTGCTGTGTCTACAACTGAATCTCCAAGGGCCTGAGAAGAGCTGGCCTCCTGTTGGGAACCCAGGGCTAAAGGTTCCTAAAGCTGTGCCAGACAACAGCTGCAAAATCGTGCTGTTGTGACCCGAGACGCGTGGTACTCGACTGCGGAGCGTGAGGAAGGGATCGGTGTGCTCATCGGCACATTACCAGTGAGGGTCGGAGGCTTGTGGCGCCTCCCCTCGTGAAATCCGCTCCAAGGTGGTGGGGAGGTCGAGAGGGGGGTCTATTCGTGACCAGCGCCCTTGAAAACCCTTTGCCGCCAAATCACCACCGCGGCCCGGGGCCAGGAAACCCCCCCGTAACTTGCTCCGAGGTCCAGGAGCTGCCGCGGCGAAGAACGAAGCCGCCGCGCTCCCATTGGTGGAGGGAGCCGAGCCCCCTCACTAACGCCGCGACGGGATTGGCCCGTGCGGCGCAGCGTCATCAGCAGGATCGTGCTGTGATTGGCCCGTGGAGCGTAGCGTCATCGGCAAGGCCGCGCTGCCATTGGTTGGCAGCCTCGCGCTCAGAGGGGCTCGTCTGAAGAGCCGACGGGATTGGCTGCCTGGGCCGAGGCGGCTGGAAGAGCCGAAGAATCACCGCGATCACCGCCGGGCCGCGAGGAAGTGACCTGACTCCGCCGAGGGACTTTGAGGCGTCCCGCACCCCTGGCCAGCCGTCCCCCCACAAGGTGAGCCTCACCGCCTCCCCCGCCGCTCGTTGGATTGTCGAGAGCGGGCGGGAGAGGACAGGGGACCGGCCGGGGCGGGGACGCGTGCGATCTGCACGGCCTGGGGCGCCTGAGTCTCAGGAAGACGCGAGGCTGCACCTGGGACGAGAAAGAGTCCCTGGGCCTCGCGAGGGAGCGCATTGACAGCGCTTGGAGCCCATAGCTAGAATTACACGTGGGCATTGTGTTTACTGCTCGTTTTTAGCGCTAAGGGAATATAAATCAGTGGCACTATTTTTGGGTACTGATTTACAAGAGACTGGAGACTATCTTTGTTTTTACATAAGAACTTCCTAGTTACAAGTACCATCATAAAGATTAAGTGCAACCCTTAAGACTAAATGCAACCTGATTCTAAAGAAGTGATTATCATGCAAATGCTTTATTTACCTTGCTGAAACTAGATAAAATTATATATTTTTATAAAATATACTTACCTGTGTGGTCTCAGTTTGTGGTGGATTAGGGATTATTGTTGTGTTAAGTGCAAATGTTATCCACATTGCCTCTGGTTAGCCTAGACTGCTCGCGCCATGCTACCTAGAGGGTGAGCAGGGGTTATCTCAGAGGGTTATTCCTTCACCCTGACTAGAAGCAAGGGTCCCTACTTGGTCTAAGGTACTTACCTCTACCAACTAGAGACCCCGGGTTCTAACATTGTTGGACAGCGGTGCGGATTTTGAACTAATAATTGCACTTGACCTGCAGTGATCTCTTGTACATCACTAGTCTAGTTTAGCAGAACAGGTTGCGCAAGATTTGTTTTCTTTTTGGTGAAAAGGTTAGGAAGCATCATGTCTCAGAAAGCGCCAAGCGTGAGTACAGAAGTGGAAGTGGAATTTGAAATCCAGGAGTTGTTCCTCTATAAAAAGGAGCAACTGAGAAAATTCTGCAAACGGCTTGAATGCTCAGTAAGGAGCAGCGCAAACAAGGAGGAGCTAAGGAAAGCTCTGAGGGCCTGGTGGGAGGCCAAACATGGTGACCCAGAAGCTGCTACTGGAGAGGGAGGCACACAGGAGAATGGTTTTTTGTCCAGTGAATTGCCAGTGTTGAGGCCAGCGCCTAGGCCCGGCAGCAACCACTCCGGTAGGGTTATTTCTTCAGAGGAAGTGGAGGAAAATCAGAGAGCTAGGGCCCATGAGATTGAGCTTTTTAAGCTTAAAGCACAAGCAGAGGCGGAGGAGAGAAGAACCGCTTTCGCTTTGGAGGAGAGGAAACTCCAATTGGCTCATGAGTTGAGCATGAAGGAATTGGCCTTCAAATTTAAAGAGGGGGTGTCCAGTTCTAATGGTGGCAGCGCACAACCAGTACAGGCGGGTAAGGTATACATACCAAAGGATCTGGTACAGAATTATCAGAGGGGTGAGGATATTTATGCGTGGATCAGAGCGTATGAACTTGCCTTAAAGATGAATGAAGTGCCTGAGAAGAATTGGGGAGCAGGATTGTGGAAGCATTTTGAGGCCTCTGGGAGGGATGTTTTGGCACCCTTAGAAGCAGAGGATGCTTTATCCTACTCCGCCATGAAGGAGGCTTTGTGCCTCAGGTATGGGCTCACTGCTGAACAGTACCGCCAGAAGTTTAGGAACTTCAAGAAGCTTGATTCAAGTACTTGGGTGGAGTGTGTGAGTATGTACACGCGTGCACTGGAAGGTTGGATGAAGGGCAGCAAAGTTACTGATTATGTGGGGTTGTGTCACTTGATTAGTAGGGAGCACTTAAGTAGTTTATGTGTCCCAGAGCTGCGCCAGCATCTTTTGGATAGCAAGTTAACTGATCCCAGTGAGCTTGCTAAAGAGGCGGACCGGTGGACTAGCACCAGGGTCCACAAGGGGGTGGTAGGTACCCCAGCCAAAGGTGGACAGGGTCCCCAGCAGAAGAGTGGGGGGGACACGGGTAATCAAAAGGAGTCTTCTAAAGGGCCCCAAAGTAGTTCCCAGGAGAAGGTGTCTCAACCCCCCAAGCCTAAGAAGTCCTGGCCCCATAAGGGCCCGCAGGACAAAAAGACCCTTACTTGCTATTCATGTAGGGAGGTGGGGCACTTTGCTCCAAACTGTCCAAAGAAGAAATCAGCACCCACTGGTGCTCCAGCTCCAGCCCCGGCGTTAGCCAGTGTAGCTTTGGGAGGGGATTTGATTTCTAGTGGGGAGAAGGGGTTAGCATTGATGACCCTTGTCTCTCTAGGAGACCAAGAGATGGCCCAGGAAACCTTGCTGCCCCAAAACACTAAGAAATACGGGCAGAAGGTGACCAACAATGGACAGGAGGTGGAGGCTCTGAGAGACACAGGAGCCAGTGTGACATCTGTCAGGTGTCGGTGGGTGTCTGAAGAGCAAATTGTTCCCAAGGTACTCCGGCCAGTGGTGTCATCTGACAGTTCAGTGCGCTACTTCAAGTTGGCAAAGGTTCCATTTGAATGGGGAGGAGTCTCCGGTATTTTGGAAATTGTTGTAAGTGATGCCTTGCCTGTAGATTGTCTATTAGGTAATGACCTGGAGAGCTCCCCATGGAAAGAGGTGGAGCACAGGACTCACTTGGAAATGTTGGGTTTGCCTGCGTGGATCTGTGTGTCCACCCGTGCAATGACAGCCAGAGAGGGCGGTCTAGCAGAGCTGGAGCCTGGAACAATGGGCCAGGAACCTGCCAAGAGAAGAAGGGGTAGAGGGCGCGGGAAACCGGCCCCCACTGTTCCCATGGTCCAGGAGGAAGCAGACCCGGAAGGGGATGCCCTGGAACCTACAGGGGAGCAGGTGGCCGAACTAGGGGAATTGCCTGAGCTGTCCCAGTGGCAGCAAGAGGGTGGTCCCTCCAGGGAGGAATTCTGCCAGGCTCAGAAGGAGTGCCCTTCTCTCATTGGTGTGCGGCAGCAGGCTGCAGACCAGGCAGCAGGCCTGTGGTCCAAGGAGCATTTGATCTACTGGGAGGATGACTTACTTTATAGTGAGCCTAAGTTAGCTGAGCCCGGTGCAGCCCGTGTGCTGGTAGTACCGGAGCGCTTCAGGAACTTCCTACAGGGTCTGGCTCATGGCGTGCCTCTCGCAGGACATCTGGGGCAAGACAAGACCTATCACAGGCTTGTCACCCATTTCTACTGGCCCCAGATGAAGACGCACGTCTCTGCCTTTTGTAAATCTTGCCAGACTTGTCAGGCCAGTGGCAAGAGCGGAGGGAAGCGTGTGCCCCCCCTCCAACCCTTTCCCGTGGTGAGCACCCCTTTTGAGCGGGTGGGCATTGACATCGTGGGGCCCCTGGATCCCAAGACAGCCCTAGGCAACAGGTTTATCCTGGTCTTGGTGGACCATGCCACTCGGTACCCGGAAGCCATCCCGCTCCGGACAGTCACCGCCCCAGTGGTGGGCCGTGCCCTGATGGGATCTTTTCCCGTGTGGGATTTCCCCGGGAGGTCGTCTCAGACAGAGGGACAAACTTCATTTCTAGGTATATGAAGTCCCTGTGGAGCGAGTGTGGGGTGACATACAAATTCACCACTCCTTACCACCCTCAAGGAAATGGTTTGGTTGAGAGATTCAACCGCACATTGAAGGGCATGATTATGGGCCTGGAAGAGCCCATGAGGCGGAAATGGGACGTCTTGTTACCATGCCTGTTGTTTGCCTACAGGGAGGTGCCTCAGAAATCCTTAGGGTTCAGCCCCTTTGAGTTGCTGTATGGCCACCCTGTCAGAGGGCCTCTTACTCTGGTGAAGGAGGGGTGGGAGAAATCCCGTGGGAAAACCCCTCAGGATGTGTTCAGCTATGTGCTGGCCATTCGCAACCAGACCAAGCGCTTCAGGAAGCTCGCTCAAGAGAACCTGGAGGCTAGCCAGGAGGAAATGAAGAGGTGGTATGACCAGAACACTTCTCTGGTTGAGTTCCACCCTGGTCAGAAAGTGTGGGTGATGGCGCCAGTGGAGCCTTGTGCGCTCCGTGACAAGTGGTCTGGGCCATATGAGGTGGTGGAGCGCAAGAGCGAGGTTACCTATTTGGTTAACCTGAAGACTCCCAGGCAACCCCTGAGAGTGCTACATGTGAACCGCCTCAAACCCCACTTTGAGAGGACTGAAGTGACTATGCTCATGGCTACAGATGTTGGAGGGGAGGAGGATAGTGATCCTCTCCCTGACCTCCTGGCAGTCAAGGAGCAAGATGGGTCAGTGGATGGTGTGGTCCTCTCCCCCACCCTGACTCCAGAGCAGCAGGAGGACTGTCGCCAAGTCTTGGGTCAGTTCGCCTCCCTGTTCTCCCTGACCCCAGGTGTCACCAAGTGGTGCGTCCACGACGTGGACACTGGAGACAGTCTGCCTGTGAAACAGAAGTTCTACAGAGTGGCTGACAAGGTCAAAGCCAGCATCAAGGAAGAAGTTTCCAAGATGTTGACGCTAGGGGTTATTGAGCCCTCCAGCAGCCCCTGGGCTAGCCCAGTGGTCTTAGTGCCTAAGAAAGCTGCTACCCCCGGTGGCACCCCGGAACTTCGGTTCTGCGTGGACTACCGTGGGCTCAATGCGGTCACCAAGACTGACACGCACCCCATCCCCAGAGCTGATGAGCTGGTGGATCGGTTGGGAGCTGCCCAGTACCTGTGTACTTTTGATTTGACTTCAGGGTACTGGCAGATTGCCTTAACTGACGGGGCAAAGGAGAGGTCAGCATTTTCAACACCAGAGGGGCACTTCCAGTTCCGTGTCATGCCCTTTGGGTTGAAAAATGCACCTGCCACATTTCAGAGATTGGTCAACCAGGTACTGGCGGGGCTGGAGCAATTCAGCGCAGCCTACCTGGATGACATTGCTGTGTTCAGCTCCACTTGGGAGGAACACCTGCAACACCTCACTGAAGTGTTGAAGGCTCTGCAGAAGGCAGGCCTCACTATCAAGGCCAGTAAATGCCAGATAGGGCAGGGATCTGTGGTGTACTTGGGACACCAGGTGGGGAGCGGCAAGGTGGCGCCCCTACAGGCCAAGATTGATACCATTCTGGCTTGGGAACCCCCCAAGACCCAGACTGAGGTGAGAGCCTTTCTAGGTCTCACCGGGTATTACAGACGGTTTGTCAAAGGTTATGGCACCATTGTGGCCCCTTTGACAGAGCTGACATCTAGAAATCAGCCCAGGAAAGTGAATTGGACTGAGGCCTGTCAAACTGCTTTTGACACCCTCAAAGCTGCCATGTGCACAGCACCGGTGCTTAAGGCACCTGACTTTTCCAGTGAGTTCATTGTGCAAACTGACGCTTCAGAGCAAGGCGTGGGAGCAGTGCTCTCACAGATCAATGAGGAGGGAGGAGATCAACCAGTGGCTTTCATTAGCCGGAGGCTAATCCCCAGGGAACAGAAATGGAGTGCCATTGAAAGAGAAGCTTTCGCTGTGGTCTGGGCTCTGAAGAAGCTGAGGCCCTACCTGTTTGGGACTCACTTCCGTGTTCAGACCGACCACAGGCCCCTCAGATGGTTAATGCAGATGAGGGGTGAGAATCCAAAATTGTTGAGGTGGTCCATTTCCCTACAGGGGATGGACTTTACGGTGGAGCACCGCCCTGGTACAGAACACGCCAATGCTGACGGTTTGTCCAGATTCTTCCGCCTTAGTGATGAGGACTCCCAAGAGGTTGGGTAGTTCACCCCACTTTCAGCTGGAGGGGACACGTGTTAGACCTGACACCTTTTGGCGTGGTTCTTCCCCCATCTTTTTGCCTCTGACTCATGTGTTTTGATGCTGTGCTGGATTTCGTTTTTGCTGATTTAGATGCTTTGGACACTCTGCCACTGCTGATCAGTGTCAGAGTGTAAGTGCTCCCTCTGTAAATTGTCACATTAATTGAATATACCTGATTGGCATATTTGTATCACCATGGAGTCCCTAGTAAAGTGCACTGTGTGTGCCAGGGCTGGTGATGACAGATGCTACTAGTGGGCCTGCAGCGCAGATTGCGCCACCCACATGAGTAGCTTTAAAATGGTGACTCAGGCCTGCCAGCGCGGGGCCTGTGTGCAGTCAGAGACTGCCTGTCCCCCTGGCCAGTGTCTCCACTGGCTGGGCCTAACCCTTCCCTGTCTGTGCACATCAGTCACCCCTATGGAAGGCTCAAGGTACCCCCCTGGGCAGGGTGCAGTGTATGGATAAGGTAGAGCATGTACTAGTGCAGGTCACATGCTCTGGTAGTGGGCTGCAGCCATTTTGTGTGCTCACTGCTGTAAGGCTATCTTGCTCCATAGAGTAACATGGAGGAGGCTGGGCCCATGTGATACCAGCCTATCTCCCCATAGGAACAAGATGGGACATAAGTGAAAGATATCCCTGAACTCAGAATTTAATGACACATCTTTTAGTGAAGGGTGTTTTTAAATCCTGTAATGGAGAATAGCACTTTTAGAAAGTGGCTGTTCTCTTGTCTAAACCTTTCTGTGTGCCTGGGTTTGTTGAATGCCTGGGTGTGACAGGGGGGCTGCAGAGCCCCCGGAGGAGAGGGTCGGAGCCAGCCCGGGGATGAAAGGGCACATATGCTGCCCGGGCGGTGGGAGGAAGAAAGGCCTGATAAGTGCTGGGCTGTGCCTGCCTGCCTCCCCCATGCTAGCTCCCTCCTGCCGGCCAACTGACACCTCTGGCCCTGAAGCTGACAGGAAGAAGAAAACCAGGGACACCTCAGTGCTCCGCAACCCCCAGAACTGGTTTAGACTGGACTCAGGGCTCCTTGCACAAAGACTTCAAAGGACTTCAAAGACATTGAGGGGTATAAGGAAAGGACCCCTGACTACAGAAGTTTAGATTCTGAAACTCTACAAGCAAGAAGGAACCTCGGCTGGAAGGAGGACGGCTGGAGAACTAAAGGAAGACTGCCTTGCTGTGTGCTCTAAGGGCTGACCTGTTCTGCTGTCTAACTGGAAGCTGAGGAGGAGAAAGGGACTTTGCTGTGTGCTGTGACCCTGCCTACTTGAAACTGCCAAGACTCTGCTGTGTGCTGTGTCTACAACTGAATCTCCAAGGGCCTGAGAAGAGCTGGCCTCCTGTTGGGAACCCAGGGCTAAAGGTTCCTAAAGCTGTGCCAGACAACAGCTGCAAAATCGTGCTGTTGTGACCCGAGACGCGTGGTACTCGACTGCGGAGCGTGAGGAAGGGATCGGTGTGCTCATCGGCACATTACCAGTGAGGGTCGGAGGCTTGTCGCGCCTCCCCGCGTGAAATCCGCTCCAAGGTGGTGGGGAGGTCGAGAGGGGGGGTCTATTCGTGACCAGCGCCCTTGAAAACCCTTTGCCGCCAAATCACCACCGCGGCCCGGGGCCAGGAAACCCCCCCGTAACTTGCTCCGAGGTCCAGGAGCTGCCGCCGCGAAGAACGAAGCCGCCGCGCTCCCATTGGTGGAGGGAGCCGAGCCCCCTCACTAACGCCGCGACGGGATTGGCCCGTGCGGCGCAGCGTCATCAGCAGGATCGTGCCGTGATTGGCCCGTGGAGCGTAGCGTCATCGGCGAGGCCGCGCTGCCATTGGTTGGCGGCCTCGCGTTCAGAGGGGCTCGTCTGAAGAGCCGACGGGATTGGCTGCCTGGGCCGAGGCGGCTGGAAGAGCCGAAGAATCACCGCGATCACCGCCGGGCCGCGAGGAAGTGACCTGACCCCGCCGAGGGACTTTGAGGCGTCCCGCACCCCTGGCCAGCCGTCCCCCCACAAGGTGAGCCTCACCGCCTCCCCCGCCGCTCGTTGGATTGTCGAGAGCGGGCGGGAGAGGACAGGGGACCGGCCGGGGCGGGGACGCGTGCGATCTGCACGGCCTGGGGCGCCTGAGTCTCAGGAAGACGCGAGGCTGCACCTGGGACGAGAAAGAGTCCCTGGGCCACGCGAGGGAGCGCATTGACAGCGCTTGGAGCCCATAGCTAGAATTACACGTGGGCATTGTGTTTACTGCTCGTTTTTAGCGCTAAGGGAATATAAATCAGTGGCACTATTTTTGGGTACTGATTTACAAGAGACTGGAGACTATCTTTGTTTTTACATAAGAACTTCCTAGTTACAAGTACCATCATAAAGATTAAGTGCACCCCTTAAGACTAAATGCAACCTGATTCTAAAGAAGTGATTATCATGCAAATGCTTTATTTACCTTGCTGAAACTAGATAAAATTATATATTTTTATAAAATATACTTACCTGTGTGGTCTCAGTTTGTGGTGGATTGGGGATTATTGTTGTGTTAAGTGCAAATGTTATCCACATTGCCTCTGGTTACCCTAGACTGCTCGCGCCATGCTACCTAGAGGGTGAGCAGGGGTTATCTCAGAGGGTTATTCCTTCACCCTGACTAGAAGCAAGGGTCCCTACTTGGTCTAAAGTACTTACCTTTTCCAACTAGAGACCCCGGGTTCTAACAGCGCAGCTCTGCACCTCTACGAACCCTGTCTTGCCTGCGAGTCAGGCCAGGCCCATGCTGCTGTATTTAGCGCTCTGTGAACCAGACTAAAGCTGGTTGTGAAACAGTTTTCTGAGTGAACTGCTGTTTGGTTTGTTGAGACAGAGGTTTGTTTCAGAAGAAGTTTGCACTCTACTGCATGCTATGGCTGCGCTGGGTTTAAACCCCCTCCCCCCAGTAATGTAAACAATATGCAGAAAACCCGTATTATTGACGCTATTTACATATATGCACACAAAGTGAACTCGCTTCGAAAGCCTGTCTTATTATCCAAACCACCTCACTCACGTCATTTGTCTACGAGGGTGAAGAGCTAGGTCGGACCTTCCGGGACTCAAACCTGTGAATGCAGCATACTCACACCCCTCTGCAGCTGCGGGCCAGCAACCAGACCTGCAGGTCAGCGCATACATCCTGGTACCCTTAGAACAAGCTTTAATGGGAGCAGGTGAAACAAGCATTTGCAATACAATAGGTCTCGCATTTAAGCTATTGGCATTCAAAAATCAACACATAAATAAAAGGCATTATCATTTACAATGCCAATATCTCAAACTCTCGTTTTTTTCTTTTTGCAGTTTTACATAGTACGAACTCGACTCAAGGGCCCTGGAGCGCTTCACACGAGCATGAGTTACATTACAAAAGGCTAGATTCTTTTTTAGGCACAGGGGAGTCAGTGATTAGCCCAAAATCACAGGATGTGGAGGCGACGCCAGGACTCGGACTCTAGTTCCAAAGTCGGCATTTCTGGCCATAACAGCACACAATCTAAAGTAACAAGCATTTGCAATGCAATAGATCTCACATTATTAAAGTTTGAGCTATTGGTGTTGCATTATTATTAGCAATGCCAATAGCTCAAACTTTAATAATACGAGACCTATTGTTTTGCAAATGCTTGTTTTTGTTCTTGTAGTCTTGTTTATTTCATTATAAAACAGAACTACAAGCCCCGGAATAAAAATTTTTAAAAAAAATAACTTGGACTGGAGCAGCACACTACGCATGGACCTAGGAAACTTGGCAGCTATGTACCTTTTGCATATGGGTGAAACTTTCTCACCCAAACACTCAGTGGTGCTAGTGACTTGTTTTAGCGGCCAACACAAGATAAAAGGTATCTGGGATGAGGTGTGGCATCACTAAAAACCATTGGCAAAGCCAAAAATACCCAAAGAGGAGCCCTATTGGCTTTGCCAAAGCTTGATTTTTTCCCAGGTCACCCTAATGGTGCGGGCCACAAGCCTGTTTCCATCTTCTGTGCACGGCCACGATGGGAACCTCAAACACATCTGCGGGGTAGAGCGAGAGAAGAGTGGATGGAAGCTGCCTAGGATTAGTCTGCTCAGGCTTCATCCGCGGGTCTCGGCTTCGTCCGTGGGTCTCTCTCTGCTTCGTCCGCCGGACTCTGCTTCGTCCGCCGGACTCTCATTCTTCCGGCGGAAGAATCACTCTCTCATTCTTCCGCCGGACTCTCATTCTTCCGCCGGACTCTCATTCTTCCGCCGGACTCTCATTCTTCCGCCGGACTCTCATTCTTTTGCCGGACTCGGATTCTTCCGCCGGACTCGGATTCTTCCGCCGGACTCGGATTCTTCCGCCGGACTCGGATTCTTCCGCCGGACTCTGATTCTTCCCAGTTCTCCGATCTGCGTTGCCAGACTCGGGGGCTTACTCCCAGCAGTGAATGCATTCTGGGAACTCCCAAGAGACAGCAATGACAACAGCCTGTACCTCCTGACAATTATACCGTTAGGGGTTGGAGAATGATAAGGGCGACTTTGTCTTGGATACTAAAGGCCTCTCTCTCCACCAATATTGAATTTATCAGGCCCTTCAAGGGTAGGGTGACCAGATCTTGAGAACCAAAAACCAGGACATATTGCAAAATTAGAAAGTCTACAGTTTCACATCAACACGGCAACGCAGAATGGCAGCTCTCATCAACAAAGGAACACAGAATGGGCACTAAGAAAATAAATAAAATGTAACTTCTAAAGCCAAAATCATTCCTGGTAATTAAATTGCTTACTAATAACAGTTGCTAACTAGCACAGCTTTAGAACACTTTAAAAAGTGCCTCTGATTGTTTTCAGTCGCCCCCCCCACTAAAAACCAGGCCATGAGTCAAGGTTGCCGAAATCTGCCGGGCCAGCTGGTGAAAAACAGGGACTGTCTTGGTAAATCCGGGGCACCTGGTCATCCTATTGTCCACCCAATTTGCCACTAGGTGGTATTAGAAGAGCACTAACATTGCTGATTCGGAACCTTTTGACCTGGACGAATACCAGTATTATGGAGGTGAACCAAAAGATTATATAGAATATGAGCTTGTTGAAGAGGTGGTCAGCTCTGTCCAGCAGTCTCTAGACGAGGCTTTAGCGAAAGCCCTCCACCCGCTCACTAACTAGTAAAAGCAAGAAGGGGAAATGGAAGTCACACAGAGGTAACTTTCACCAGAAAAAGAAAGCTACATAACTAACGTTCGATTCAGATGATATCATCCATTAGAAGTCTTCTAGCTAGACCCCAAATGGTGAAGTGGCAGACTATGTACCCTCTACTGGGGGCTGCCGGCCCACCTCCAGAGATTGCAGCTCGTGCAGATTGCTGCCGCTCGACTCTTGCTGCATTGCCCCAGGAGAGCTCACATCCAGCCAGCTCTAAAGCACATGCATGGATGCCTGGGAGAGAACGTGTGAGGTTCAATGGCCTGGTTCATACTCATAGCGCTTTCTAATGTAAAGTCCCACGGCACCTGTCCAACAGATTTATTCCATATCAACCAGTTAGGTTACTTCGGTCCTCTAACTCCTTGCTGGTGGGCATCCCCTGATTTAGAAGGAATAAAGGGGGTGGCAGCTGTTCTTGCTTGGCTACCAAGGAGAGGAATGCTCTTCCACTAGAACTTCGAGCCATCGGGTTCATTCTGCTCTTTAAGACACTTCTCTTTTTGGGTCAGCATTTTAGTTCTTTCATTCGTTGGGCTGGATTTTACCAGTAGCATCCGGACACACTTTGAGTAGATGTTGCGCTGCATAAATTCCCAAATGATAATATTGTGCAATGTTGTTCGCAATAGGGATTCCAGGAATTAGAGGAAAGGCCTTAGGGTGGAGGGCCCCAGACGGGTTCTGGCAGGAAAGGTGCACTTACAGGACTCGTTTGTCTTGTTTCCTATACACTCAAGTACCTCAGGTGTGATAATTTGTTAATCAGAAGCACGTACCAGAGTCTGTTTCCCTCTTGACTCTCCCATGGTGGTTGGAGAAGGTATGGGACACGCCAGAAGTAGACACTCAAATGGCCACATTCATGAAGAAGTTTGCCAGTGACCCCAAAAAAAGGTTAGTCAGGTCATGGCATGGCTGCTAGAACAAACTCTGGGAAATATCTGGTCCACTGACAAAGAAATTGGAGCCGATATTCAAGGCAAAAGTCTCTAGAGTGTCTATAGACCCTGTAACTATATATAAATATAAAACATAAATATATATAATATATATAATAAATAAATAAATATATAAATATATAATAAATATAATATATATAATATAATATATACCACAGCGCGGGGATGCCTCCGGGTCACCAGGCGCTTTACAAATCTTTAAATAAATAAATAAATAAATAAAATAAATATATAATATAATATAATATATATAATAAATAAATATATAAATATATATAATAAATAAATATATAAATATATATAATATATAAATATAATATAAAACATAAATATAATAAATATAATATAATATAATAATATAATATAATATAATAGACATAAATATAATAAATATAATATATATAATAAAATATAAAATATATAATAAATAAATATATATAATATATAAATATAATATAAAACATAAATATCTAATTAAGAACCAAAATACTTCACAGGCTGGTCACTCGACACACAGACAAAAACACATGTAGAAGAAACTTTATAGTAATACATATATCTCAATACAAATGATCAGAGAAAATACCTCACCGGCTGCATTATCTTCATCTTAGCCGACACAAGACTGGAGGATCCGAGATTACAGTCTCTTGGGTCAAGAGACTCCTCAAGCCGGTAAATGCAGCACTGAACAGACGCGTCCACCTCTCAGGAGAACCTGCTTTTCGAACTTAGAAACCCCAGTATTTATAATATTCTCAATGCACAAGGAGGTTGAAAAAGACACCCTCTACAGCACGGAAACTTACTGGTGCAGGCCAGGGTCCTGAAAGTATTCCAAGGCAAAGGATTCCTCACACTCTTCTCACGCTCTCACACCACATGTTCCAGCCTCTGATCTGTGTGAAGCCCGTGAAAGTAATCTCAGAGCACAAGAACACCCTCAAAGAGGAAAACAATTATGCACGAAAATTACATGAATAACCGTAAGTAACCTGGGGTCGTGCTGGTGGGTGCAGGGATGTATGACGGTACGACGCGGGCTATTACGACGCGTACCGTTACAACGCGTTTTTACAACGCAAGTCGTTATCAAAACTTGCGCTGTAGGGTGCGGACTTAGGAATAGTTTCATTTACTATTCCAACACCAGTCCCCGTGGATAGTAGGGAAGGTGTTGGAATAGTAAATTAACTATTCCTTGTCCTTGAGCGCCCGCCAGCGCAAGTCGTGGTTACGACTTGCGTTGTAAGAGACGCGTCGTAATGGTAGCGCGGGGTAACATCCGCGTGGTAAAGGATGTTCCCCGGGTGCAGAACTCAAGCCAGACAGAGTCAGAATTCAAGATGGAGTTAGTGCACATTAAAGTCAAGAGGTAAAACTTCATTTTCCAATGTATAACATAATGCACATTTGCGCACCGACAGCCTACCGAACCGCACTCCGAGACAGAGAAGCACATTCCACTCATTTCTCTCTCTCATGCTTTCAAATGCACATCCCACGCGTTCTGTTGCAGGCACGGCTCTTTTGGTCTGTGCCGAACACTCCTACTCTGATCCTATAACGAGACACAAAACGAAATCACAAGTCAAAATGCAAGTGAACAAAAAACGACGTCGCACATTCAAGATAGAGTCAATTAAAGCACAGCGTCAATTGAAATACTGGTAGTCAAAGGTCATCACGTGGTCCCAATACATATGAGTGCATATTGCACTACGGGGTGTCATAGGGGCCTCTGTTCCACTGCTGGGTGTTGTTTGTGTTTGGACCTGAAGTATGTTTAGCAAGAGGGGAGCCGCAGCCTCTTTCACTCTGGAGCCATCCCGCGTGCTGCTGTATGATGAGTGACCGGCACCCTTATGTGCAGCATACAGTGGGGCACCTGTGGCAGCATTCCTCGTTCAAGGTCCTTCTATGGGGTGGGAGAGGGTTTGAAGCACCATCCGATGCAGAACTCGGTTTTCTTCTTCTATGCATGAGTGGCTCGTCCAGTCTATTATGGTTTTATAGTTTGGTACTTGAAGCCTCGAATTGATAATGTAATGAGAAAGACAGCAAATTCCAGAATGCAAAGAATAACAAGCATTAGCAAAACCAATAAGCCTCGCCTGTAGGAGAGCTACTGGCTTTGTCAATTTCTTTTAGCCATGTTGATGGGCAGCAAAGCAACCCCCTTAGGATATGTTTTTGGCACTTTTCTTCTGGCGGAATGGGGGTAAGCAACAAAGGTGGAGGGGAATAGGGCAAGGGACTACTAGGTAGGGGTGGGGGGAACCAGACAAGCAAAAATGCAGGAGGACGGTGGGGGCGTCAAGCAGTAATGTATTAGGGGTTGAGAGGAGGAGGAGCAGGTAAAAGGAAAAAAAGTGCCTTTGAAAGCAGCAAGCAGTGTAAGGACACTGGGCAAGGGGGCAGAGCTTGGGCCATGCTGCAGGGTAGGGACAAACGCGTGAAGAGGAAGTGAAGCCAGCACTCGCTGTCTAAAGAGATGCAAGGAAATGAGAATGACGATGAAGGAAGAGGTGTGGCGCCGCGGCTAGGGCGACTGACTCCGGAATCTGGGACCACGGTTCGATCCCCGGCACCGGCGGCAGATTAGCCCAGCACAATGTGACTCTGGGCAATAGATCGCTTAATCTTCCCAAAGGCCCTCAGCGCCTAGAGACCCTTACGGGTGATTGTGCGCTTTACAAATGTGGAATATATATATAATCGTAAGCAATGGGTGGGCTCTAAGACCCAGTAAGCAAACAAAATGGCTCACAAGAGACAGTGCATACACTGTCTAATGTGAGACCTAAAGTAAAGGATGGAGGGGGGAGTGATGAGGGGAGAGGTTGAGGGAGAGGGGAAATTATCAAAGAGATGAAGGTGACCCCCAAACACAGTGAATAGTAAAACACAACCAAAGGTGCCCAAAACATTTTGGGGCGCTAATGTGAAGGCAGGAGAGCACTTAAGGAAAGATATGACCGGCCTGTGGGGAAACAGCCTTTACCAGGAAGCCATTACCACACAGGATGGTTACCATGCAGTCTTTACCACACAGGTAAGTATTTGTACCTTTATCATGCGTATTTTACTATGCAGGTAATAACATACTTTTTAAGCTATTAAATAAAGAGATTTTAGGGTTTAGGGATGGGTAGAGGTGAAGGGAGGCAAAGGTGACTCAAAGGTTCAGGGTGGGCAGAGGTAAATACAGGTGAGGGTGACTTCAGGGTTCAGGAGTGGGCAGAGAGGAAAGAAAGGTGAGGGTGACTGCCAAGGGTTCAGGGACGGGTACATGTGAAGGGAGGGAAGGCTTAAGAGGGTTCTGTGGGTACAGGTAAAAGGAGGTAAGGGTGACTTGAGAGTTCAGGTGTGGGCACAGGTAAAGAGGGGTAAGGATGAAGTTAAGGCTCAGGGGCAGATACTGGTAAAGGAAGGTAAGGGTGATTTTAGGGTTCACGGGTGAGTAGAGCTAAAGGTAAGGGCGATTTTATAGGTTAAGGGGTGTTAGAGGTAAATGAGAAACCTGAAACATTTGAAATCACTGTGTGTTTGATGATGAATAAAATATCCTCCAATCATAAAAGAGGTGGCCAACAAAAAAATAGGACAGCAGTAAATGTTAATTCAGAAAAACCCACACAGTTTAGCAACAGTCTTAAAGAAGGGAGTGCGTTTACTGTATCATCATCAATAAAAGCAACAGGCGGCCAAAATGAATGTTTTGGAAACTGGTCACATGCCACAAAGTTTTGGTATTACTAGTTTCCATTCAGCTCTTGGAAATACCAGGAAGTAAGAGCTTTAACTCTGATGGTTTCAAGTTATCTTTCAAGCAAAAACAAACAAAAAAGTACCTCAATCAAAACGCAAGCAGCATGGACAAACATTGATGAAGAAATCAATCAGTACTTGGTCCATGCTCTAGGGAAGAAAGCAAACACACAGACGAAGAGAAAGCAGACAGGCGTTGACTCGCCCTCACCAATGAAAAGGTGGAAAATAAGATGACAATGAAGCCAACTAGTGGTAAGTAATGGGCGGGCTAAAAGCTTCTTTTAAATATTTTTATTTCATCGCAGTTGAAACCTGAATAAGAGTATTGTGAGGCATATTCATACAAATTAAGCACTTACGCAACGTGCATTCCAAACTAAGCTGCCTCTTAATGCTAATTAATAGGTGCTACACTTACCCAACTCACCACTACTCACTTGATCACCCTCAGAAAGATGATTGTAGTAAGTGTTCATAGAAGTACGCAGACTTGATGCTTGAATATAGGTTTTATTCTGCTCAAGAGAATAACAGGGACATCAGGCAGAAGCAGCGATCAACTGCCAGAAAGCCCACATTCCAAAACAGAGCATAGAATGCCCATAAAACAGGGTTCTTTCTACAAGTGCCTGAAAGTCACAATACTCAGAATACTACATTATCCCCATTCCTTACAAAACCATAGGAAGGAAAGCCAAAGGAGAAAATAGAGGAAAATAAAAGAAATAAAGAAAGAAAAGAGCAAGGAAGAATATCTAAAAGAAAAGTAGCAAAAGAAAGAACAAGAAACACTGCAAGGAAAAAACTGCAGAAAAACAGGGTACTAAGAAGTTACCTGAACCTGGCAGGAATTTTACAAACACTCAAACTCCTGCGAGGCTCTGGCACAAGGCTTACATCATTACATCTACCATTTCCATTATTGGCATCAGAACAAGAACTAGACAAATAGTTATTAGAGTCAACGTCCTTATTTTTGACTTTAACAATTTTACAAATGTTCCACCAATTCTTGTTGTTTACCCGCACAGCATTACCGCAAACCTTATCAACAACTAAAGGTTCGGAGAATTTGCTTCTTCCCTTGGTGACATGAACTGGACTTTTGATACGAACAACATCACCAACACAAATGTTCTGAGGAACAGCCATTTTTCTTTCATCAAAATAAACCTTTTGCTTTGCTTGTGCTCCAGTAACTTTGTCCCTCACAAATCCATCAATGCCATCCATAACATCCATTTTCACCCATTTTGACATCCAACCAGGACACATTTTCGTAGAGGGTTTCCTCCCTCTTAGAAGTTCAAAAGGAGACACTCCAGTCGACGAATGCGCAGTGGTGCGATAAAACCATAACATGGAACGCACAGCATTCTCAACTACACACTTGCTAGCAATAGCCCACTGCACACAATTATTGAGCACCCGATTCATCCTTTCAACAAGGCCATTAGCCTGGGGGTGATAGAAAGAACTCTTCTTGTGAGTAACACCACCTTGTTTTAAAAAACACTCAAATTCTGAACTAACGAACTGTACACCATTGTCCGTCATAACAAACGAAGGAAAACCTTCCCTCAGGAAAATATCTTTTAAAAAGAGAATCACATTAGCCGAGGAAGGTTCACTGATAAAACGAATCTCCGGCCATTTGGTGTAATAATCAATGGCAACAATAGCAAAACGTGAAGAAGAAGGTAAAAGGTTGAATGGGCCAACCAAATCAATGCCAATCCTCTCCCACGCTCTCTCTGGGAATTGAATAGGCTCCAAAGGGGGTGTCCTTACCTTGTGACCTTTATCAGAGGACTTGTAAACAACACAATTATCAACCAAGGTGTCAACACAAACATCCATTTGCGGCCACCAAAACACATCCCTCAACCTACGTTTCGTGAAAGTTTTCCCTAAATGTCCCTCGTGTGCACCATTAATTAGACGTTTCCTCAAACTCTCAAGAGGTATAAGCCTTCCACACCGCAGAAGAATACCATCCTCAACTGTGAGCTCATCAGCAATTTTAACAAAGGTCTGAAACTGTCCAGATACATTCTTTTCCTTGGGCCAACCAGATTTCAAATATTTGATGACTTGAACAAGTACTTCATGTTTTAACAACTCCCTTTTCCACTCAACTTCATTAACAGCACACATTCCCTCAACATCCAAAGCAGCAACAAAACAATCCTCCTGATCATCTTCCTTCTCAAAATCAGAACCATTGCCAGTAATAGGAAATCGTGAAAAGTAATCTGCCCTGACATTCTTCATTCCAGGTAAATAGACGATGTCAAAATTGTACTGAAGTAACTTTGTCGAAAACCTAGCAATCCTTGGAGTATGCTCTTTAATCTTTTCACCAGTTAAAATAGAGACTAAAGGACTATGATCCGTTTGTATCACGAAATGACTTCCCCAGAGAAAAGGGTTGAACTTCCTGACCGCCCACCAGCAAGCCAAAAGCTCTTTCTCAATGACAGAGAAATTCATCTCAGCCCCTCGCAACACTCTTGAAGCATACGCAATGGTGTTATCAACTTGGCCATTCTCTTGAGTAAGCACAGCTCCAAGACCAAAACCACTAGCATCCACAGTCACGACACATTCCTTATTCGGATCAAAAGGCTTAAGAATTCTGCCACTCACTAACTGTAACTTAATCCATTGGAAAATTTCTTGACAGTTCTTGTCCCATACAAATGGCACATTCTTCTTTAACATGTTTGTTAGTGGTTGAACTCTTGACGCATAATCCTTGATAAATCTAGAGTAAAATTCACTGAGACCAATGAATGACTTCAATCCAGATTTATCAACAGGAGGAGAAGCATCTACAATGGCTTTCACCAAACCAGGGCGTGGTTCTACCCCATCATGCGAAACCACATGTCCAAGAAATTCCATTTTTTCCTTTAGGAAAACACACTTTTCACTCTTAAGCACAATTCCTTTGTCCTGCATAATCTCTAAAACTTGATTCAATGAATTGTCATGATCACCTTTGTTCTCGCCAAAAATCAAAACATCATCCTGGAAGACAATTACTCCAGGAGTATCTTTAAACATTTGACTCATTAGCCTTTGAAAAACTGCTGCCGCCGACGCGAGGCCGAACGGCATCCTGCAGTACTGAGAACTACCAAAAGGAGAGACAAATGCCGTCAAATGTCTAGAGGATTGACTCAACACCACCTGATGGTAAGCGGAAGCTAGATCCAACTTAGTAAACCATCTTGCACCTCTAGTAAGAGACAACAAATCTGTAATTTTTGGCAAAGGGTGTGAATCGATCCAGATGTTTTTATTGAGACTGCGCAAATGAACACAAACGCGCAAATCACCATTCCTTTTTCTGGCGACAACAAGAGGAGACAACCACAAGGATGACTCAATTGGTTCTATGATCCCTTTCTTGCACAACTCATTCAACTCCTTTTCTAGACTATCTCTTACGCTAAAAGGGACACTCCTGACCTTATGCTTAACAGGTATAGCTCCATCTTTCACTCTTATCTCGTGGGTAAAACCTTTAACCATTCCAAGCCCCTTCCCAAAGACTGTAGGAAACTTGAAAGCCAATTTTTCAGTATAGTCGTTTGATTCTACGACACTAACTTGTTCCTTTGTACCTGGTCTTAGAACCAACTGGAACAGGCCCTGGTGGAACCACCCCAAAATGTTTAACCCCTTAATTGAAACATACATTTTTCCAAGTATTTTCCTACCCCTGAACTGCAGGATATCTTCAAAATACCCAAGCAAAACTATTTTGCGCCCCTCATAGGAAACAGGGGCTCTATCAGGTGGCTCCAGCTTCCTTTCAGGCCAAGTTTCATCAAACAATTCTTAATAATAATAATAATAATAATAAAACATTTATTAAGCGCATGGCTGCACAGCTGTGTATCCCCGCGCTAAATGCTGAAAACTCTCATCCGAAGGTTATGTCAGAGGGGACAGGGGCCGGAGTTATTGAGGAAAAAGGTGGGTTTTTAAATTCGCTCTGAAAAGAGTTTCAGAGGGTATTTTCATAAAACTCTGAAACATTTCCTACCCCACTTGCTCTGTCCCTGAGACTTATTCATGAAGGCTGAATTTCCCTGCCTAATATTCTGGCATATCTTCGCAAAATGACCATATTTCCCACAATTACGGCATGTAGAATTCCTAGCAGGACAGAACTTGTTACCCTTATTGTGTGAAAGATGTCCATATCTATAACACATGTCACTCCTAGGAAAAGTACTCCTCTCATAACGTTGTGAACCAGGAAAGTTGTTCTTCTCGAAACGTTGTTGACCAGATGCTGCCTTATTTTCCTTGTTCTCCTTAGCCCTAACTATGGAAACTGCCTCTTCACTTTTCTTCTCAAGTTCCTTGACTTCTTTCTTAGACAATTCTATGCTCTTGGCTGTACGGATAGTCTCTTCAAGTGTTGGATTGCCCAAGGTAAGTAGTTTTTGTTGGATTGACTTGTCAGTACATTTACAAATATACTGATCTCTAATCAATTGTTCTCTGAAACCCTCAAATTCGCATTCCGCACTCAACTGCCTTAGACTTGACACATATGTCTCAACATCTTCTCCTGGTAACTGTTCTCTTTTGAAGAATTTATGTCTAATCACAACAAGACTAGGCTTGATATCAAACCTCAACTCCAGTCTCATCCTTGTCTCAGTATATTCATCAACGTCTTCTTCTGCGTTGTTTCTAATTAAAGGAGGTAAATGTTTATAAATTTCCCTACCTTCAAACCCTAATGAGTGCAATAATAGACATTTCTTCCTCTCTGCGCGATATCTTGACGCGCCTATTGCACCCAAATAAGTCTCAAACGCATCGAACCATTTCTTCCAAATTATAGGTGGCGTCTCCAGAAAAGGAGGTGGAGGTGAAACTGACTGCATCTCGCTCACAAATAAATGCTTGACCACAGAACTCTAATCCCAAATTTTTATAAATCCGTCTTGTCGCTGTTCTCAAAAGATAACAAAAATGGGATTGTTCAAAAACCAAAATCGTGACATGAAATGTGCCTTGCCAGCTAACCCTGCTTGTAGACACTCACTAGGTCAAAGCGTGTTGATTAGCTTCAAACTGAGGAGCAGCACAAATGTCACTAAATACACATTGGTTGAGTCTGTATGATGAGTTTCCAACTCACTGCGCCGCGTCTCGAACCATTGACAGCGTCTATGTGTTCAATTTCTTCCTCACTGTGCCGCGTTACGAAGAACAGACAGCGTTGTTATGGCTACAGCGTTGCTAAGGTTACGCGTGTAAAAAATGGAGTCTTTAAAATGGCCGACCACAGCGTGCTCAAACGTAGAGTTGCGCTGCCAACCACACGCGTCCTTTTCCAACCACGACTCGCGCTGACTGTCGGATTTCACATCGCACTCATGCGTAGAGTTGCGCTGCCAACCACATGTGTCCTCCTTTGCCAACCACGACTTGCGCTGACGATGAGATTTAAAAAAATATATATATCGCTTACGCCTCCTAGCGAGCAAACAACACTTCCGATGCGCTAGAAATGAAGCGGAAAGACTTATCTCTTTTTGCTGTGTAGATAACAGCGTATCTTCGTCCTCCCACAGAGCTTGAAGATGAACACGGATTCTCGAGGTAGATCGAGGTAAGACAGGTTTTTTACCTTCTCTTGAGCATCGTCGCCAACAATATTGTAGTAAGTGTTCATAGAAGTACGCAGACTTGATGCTTGAATATAGGTTTTATTCTGCTCAAGAGAATAACAGCGACATCAGGCAGAAGCAGCGATCAACTGCCAGAAAGCCCACATTCCAAAACAGAGCATAGAATGCCCATAAAACAGGGTTTTTCTACAAGTGCCTGAAAGGCACAATACTCAGAATACTACAATGATGTTTCAAATCTTGCCGGGTTTCAAACCTGTGACCTGCAGGCTCCACACAGGACTAGTTAAACCATGACTACTACAGCAAAATGTCCTATTCTATTAGAATAAATGCATTCTGCTAGAGCAGTGATTCTGGTTTTCTGGCTATTTATTTTTCCAGTTATTTGGTTTGTCTCTCCCTTTCTCTCTATTGTTTGGTCTGGGTTGACAGTGAAGCTCTTATTACCTTAAATGATCAACATAAATAGAGCCTTATATCCTTGACTGCGGCATAAATTCCACCACGGTGCTGGGGAAATAAAGAGTGGGCGGAGCTCGGACGGCCCCCGGTCATCCTCCGCACATGCCCACTGTGACGTCGGACAGCCCCCGGTCGGTAGGGGTTAACAAGCACTACTGAGGGAGGGGCTTTGGCTCTCCCCACTTGTTTATCCCCTGCTCTTCTAGATTTGATTGGGCAGACGTTGTGTGCTTCCGCTTAAAAAGAGTGCTTGCATTGCACACATTATGCTCAATAAGGTAGACCTGAGTTAGTTATGGAAAAAAGCCAGGTATCAAGGCTCTACTACTCACAGGTTAGGAGGAGAAGTTATGTCAGGAGTGGGAGAACTCCCCTTGAGACATTTGGGGTTGTAACTTCTGACTGCTATTGACCTCGTGAAATGGATTTCTCAGACACAATAACATGGGACTTCAGCTGTGAATTCTCTGACAAATGCAATAGAAAGGGGTTTTACATTGCAAACACCTGGTCAAACACTACAGGCAGGACCTTTACATTGCGAATCCCCTGACAAATTTAGTAGGATGGGGCTGTACACTATGAAACCTCTGTTAAAAAGAAGAGGAGAGGGGTTTTACTGTGAATGCCACAAAAACACCAAAGGAAGGGGCTTCACATTATGAACTATGCAACAAATACAGTAAGAATGTTTTTTATTGGTGGGGGCGTGGCTTGGGAGCCCAAGATGGCCGACGCAGCTCAGTGACGATCCAGCTGTGATGGAAAGAACGTTTGGAATAAAGGGGCATTAGGATGATTGGCGACTGCGCAACACAGAGTGAGATAATAAGGCAACTTTTGGCAGCTGTTTACTTAACGAAAACGATTAATTTCCAGCGTGTGAGGTGACATGTAAGAAGAGACGGGATGTCTTTGTTGTACATGTGCACGCCTCTCCAGTCAGCTTTTCAAGTGCTGCAGAGGAGATTTATGACTTAACAATTAAAAGAAACATGGTGGGAGGTTTATTGAAGGGTAAGCAAGTTTATCTATTCTACAGAGATGAATAATACTTCTGTGAGGGCGTTAAGTTCATTTTAGGAGTGTGTCATGCCGGTCATGTTTTGGAAGACATGCTGACGTTATTTACAAGTTTTTCTCAAGCTCACTTCATCTCTATTGCTGTAAAAGGCTTCTTTAACACATATTTAATGTTGCTGTATAGCAGGACACAGCTAATATTGAATTAAAATAATACTGTTCTGCCTTTCAAGTCAAGGCATCTGTTAAGAAAGCAAAGCTTTCAAAAGCCTTTCTGGAATGAATTCTGAAAGGTACAAGAACATTTATGCATGCAGTATATTTTTATAAGGCCATTTGATGTATGTGGGGAAAAATCGTGCAGCTTGTTTATTTTTCTCTTCAGGAATCTTCATAAAGCTAAAGGCCCAGCATCTTTTTTGCTTACTTTTAAATTAAAAAATACTGTTCTGCCTATTTTCAATGTAGCTCCTGCACTGGTGTGGTTTTACCTCAGTGCCTGACTTGACATTCACTCTCTTTAAGGCTCTATTTTAATTGTTCTGCTAGGGTGTGGGATTCTTGGTTCCTTCACCTACCTGCTAAACGTTTGAGGAATACGAGTGCTTACCTTGCTGCAGTTTTATTTCTGGGTTGCAAAGTCATTGATGGTCCTATATGTTGGTGGACACAGCTAATTGATTACACTGATACAGTCTCTTCTTTTGGCATTGGCTATCAAGTCCAGGCTGAGAGTGTGAGAAAGTGCCCTCTTTCTGCATGGTTGCTCCCACTTTTTGCTGAGCTGCTGATGTGCTTTGACTGAGTGTGCCCTGGGCTCCTGCCAACCAGGTGCACAGGGCCTGTGTTCCTTCCCTAAAACTGTATTGAAGACAAACCCCAATTGGCATCTCTGGCCACAGGTCAGCCCCTGGTAAATGGTACCCCGGGTACCCAGGGCACTGTGACCAGAGAAGGCCTCTAAGGGCTGCAGCACGTATTGTGCCACCCTTAGGGGCCCTGTACCATTACACTCGCACACTGCCTTTGCTGGCTGCATGTCTTGGTGCAGAACAAAGTGAAGAGCCGACATGGCACACATCCCTGTGTGCCATGCCTACAACCCACTGCCCTGGCATAGATCAGTCACCCTTCTAGCTGGTGCATGAGCCCTGTACCCCTACAATGTCTAAGTCCATTCTTAGACACTGTAAGTGCAGTGTTGCTATTAAGAGTATATGGTGCTGGGAGTTTGTCATTACGACCTCCACAGCGCCATAATGGTTACACTGAAAACTGAGAAGTTTGGTATCAAACTTCTCAGCACATTAAACCCACACTGAAGCCAGTGTGGGAGTTAATGAAAAATGCACACAGAGGGCATCTTAGAGATGCCCCCTGAAAAACGACCTACCACTAGTGTCCAGGCTGAGTGGCTGCTTTTAGCTGCCACCACCAGACATGTTTCTGGACTACTGGGTCCAGAGCCTGCTGCTCTCTGGGGCCTGATACAATGCACATCCTGGGACGAGGTGCCAAGCCTCCTCCCCCAGGATGGGCAGGGTCCACAAAGGGGAAGCTTTAAAGGCTTGCCGCCTTTGTGAGGTTCCCCAAGCCACTTGCTGCTTTCAGCAACTGGTCCCCACTGGTTCTGACTCCCACTTTGGGCAGGAGAACTGGCGGGAAAATAGGTAAGGAAGTGAGGAGTGTCCACCTCTGCCAACTCCACCCCTCCGTTGAGGGAGGCGAGGTGAAGCACAACTCTCAGTCTCTGCCATCTTACAGATGGGGGGACCCAGCTAACCAGGGTGAGGCATATGCCCCCCTCCCACTGGAGAGTAGCATAATAGGAGGTGTACCCACCGCAGGAAAGGGACCCATTGGTCCAAAACTTTTACCTACCTGCAACGCCCCTAAATCTAGTATTTAGGGGCACCCCTGAACCTTGCTTCCTCAGACAAGAACCGACTACAAGAAAAGAAGAAGAAGGACCGAACAGCCATGCCGAAGGTAACAAGAGGAGGATGCCTACTGACTTGGTCCCAGCCCTACTGGCCAGTCCCCACCTTGAACCTGCAGAAGCGAAACTCCGGTGTGCCCTGCAACCAGCAACCTCAAGAACCCAGAGGACCTGCCCTGCCCTCCAAACCAAAGAATTTATCTCCCATGAACACCGGATTTGTTCACCCCACAGACTCCAGCTCCGGCAAGATCCGCGAGTCTGCACCACTCTGGGCCCGACGCCCACCGCCCGAGTTCATGTAGCCCAACATCACAAGGAGGTCTCCTCGGCGATCCAGACCCAAGATCCAGTGATCCCTGACATGCCTCAAGCCGAACGCCTGCAGCCTAAATCCGGAAGGTCCCTCCAACCGCGACTAGGAGCTGGTAAGAAGATCCAACCCTAAAAGGCACCCCTGCACCCGACGCCCCGCGGCCTTGGGTGGCCCAACCGACGGTGTCTAACCAACCCCCAGCATACCAACTTACTGGTGGTCGCACCCATAAGATCTTTGTCCCCGAGCCTGCAGTATGTTTGCAAACTGGAGACTCCCCATTGAAAACTACAGGGAGCCAGATGCCAAAACAGAACTCTGCACCCGACTGCCCCAGTGCCGCTAAGGGTGCACCTTTGTTCTGGCTTGAAACCCCATTTGCCCTGAGCTTAAGTCCAGGAGCTTTGCTTCCCCAACCCAGTGGCCTGCTCGTCAGCAGCCACCAACCAGAGGCCCCCTATCCCTCCCTTGGATAACATTGGGCCTCAGCACTGTTCACCCGGCTGCCCTAGTGCCGCTGAGGGTGTAACAAGAGTGCATCCTTGACCCTGAAGGACACCTGAGTCTAACCCCAGAATACCAACTCAGACTACCGAATACTTACCTTTGAGCCGATAACCCTATTTTCCCCCATAGGATAACACTGACTGTTTTTCTGTACAAAGTTTTTAAGTGTGGAGTTGGAAAATCTATGAAACCCTTTAAAACTGTAACTTAATAACAAAAACGCTTTTACTGACCTGTTTACAGGAAATGTCCCAATGCAGTATCCAGGTATACTGCACTGTGTAAAACAAGTAATCTACTTGACATTCTACTAAAATGCCAATAATACAAGGTATATGTACAGTATTTCAAAAGCATTGCATTACTAGTAGCTCTACTGTAATCACATCAAAGTGCACATGCAATTACAATTCACATTATTTACAAACCTTTGAGTAGCACACGAACAGCAGCTTGATTTATGTGTAGGTGAGGACGGGAATCCGCTTGTAGATGCCGCTACGTAATGGATCTGCCCGACGCGTTTCGAAGCTCCATATGCTTCTCTTCAGGGGCTTTAACGGAAGCGGTGTGCGCAACCGCAAACCCACTTCTCCATTTTCCATATGACACACCCACCAATGGGAGGCTCAAATGAGACTGTGTATTCTGGGAAGTGTGGTGCGGAAAGCAAGTGGGCCCGTCCTGGATCCCGTGTATATATAGATACATAGATAGATAGGAGTAGCGAGGTGAATTGATATTGTACCGGTTCAGGGCTGTCAACCGTTTCCAGACCCCCTCTCGAAGAGCTGGCTCCGTAGCTGGCGGTCTTTAAGCCCTATGGTGGTTTCCTGCTTTCAGCGCCACGGGCTTGTGGTGCTTCTGTGGCGGGGACCCCTTGGGCACTAATTGATGTTTGAAGTGAAACGGACGGAGCCCCCCCTGTGGTGTAATGGAATTCGAATCAGCGGTATCGGATTGAAGTGTGAGGCAGCGGAGAGGCAGTGATTACGCGCCGTGGATACTGATCGGCTGCGAAGATACCCGGCGGGTGCTGTTGCCGGTCGCTCAACGCCAGAAAAGCTTCAAAGGTACGCGATATATTAAAACACTGCATGGGTCGAGAGGTGTGTTTTCTCCCCGTATCCTAGGACAGTGCAGTGTGTTGTCAGTGGAAGTTAACGGAGGAGTCTTTATCTTAAATAAATACTCAGGATGTTTGCCGACACGCTCATGGACCGTGAGCTTGCCGCCGAATCAACCTAATGCCAGCAGTGGGGGAATTAAGGATACTAATGCTAAAACCAATGGTCTTAAAGAAAATTTCAAACTGCTAGAGAAACTTAAGCGCCAAGAACAAGCAAAATTGTGGGAGGCGTGCTCGTTGAAAAGATATTTGGATGTGGGTAGAATCCCCAGGGGGCTTCGTATTATGCTAGCCCCTAGGTACGAGGCGCCAAACCCACTTATGATGGCAGAATGGGGAGAGTGCAATCGAGTCATCCCGCAGGCTTTTGCAGATACTTGTCAAGTATGCGGAGATAAACAGGGCAGAATTTCAAACCAGGATTGAAGCAGAGTAAGGTGATTCCCGGTCGGGACACAAAATGCGGGAAGACATGATCATTAGATTAGCAAAGGAAGAGGAAAAAATAAAAGTGCGCAAGGCATATACATTTAAAAGGGATCGCGATGACTATGCCAATGGTCAAATATTTACTTTTGCCGGGCGCTATGACTCACTGAGGGCTGCCACAGCAGGTAGTAGTAGCATTCAAGGGGACAATCGAGTACAGAATCAACGTACCGAAGCTTCTTCACTTTCAGATATGAGTTCAATACCCAAGAGTGAATCGGACAGTGAAAATGCCAGAAGAAATGTTGAGCATGGAGGCATCAAACTGTCCTTGGGGGAAGAATTGGACATTTTAAAACAGGGCAGGCGGGACACTCACTCGCCACGAAACAAGAGATTTGTTGCAAAACAAAATGCCAAAGGATAAGGGGGAGACGCCAGGCCCGCAGGAAAAGGAGAGCCCAAGAAGAGGGGGCGCGGTCGGGCCTGACGCCAGTAAGCACCCCCAATGTGGGATTGCATTCTACAGGCGAAAGAACCAATAAAGATGAAGACAATACCATTGTCAATCTGGCCAACGTAGATTTGTCACTAGCTGAAACCCAAGTGCTATCCCTAGGACTATCCTACTGCCCGGAGTCCAATTTTCAATATACAAGAACTCGAGCGGATGTTTATCAGTTTATCACAAAATTCAAACTGAAAAAAATGTCACCAACAAAGGTCTTCTGCGGATTCTATGGTCAGTACGGCAGCCATTGTCCCCAGCAGAGACTCTCCTGGCCTCACAGTCTCAGACATAGGTTTGTACCAGAACCTGTGTCAGTTGCAGAGTGGTGAGCAAGCCAGCAGCCAGGAATCACCACTTTTGGGAGTTTCATGGTAGACCAGAGACTCCGTTCAAGTTGAAATCCAAGTTTGTCCCCCTAATGGCCAGGGATGGCCTGGATACGTTTGGTGAGCATGTGGTGAGCCAAATTAAAAAACTGAACTTTGCCATCAATAGATCACGTAAAACCTATACGAACCAAGAAAGGAAATACAATCAATTGATTACTAAATTGCAAAAAGAAAATGTGGTAATAAGAACCTCGGACAAAGGAGGAAATATTGTTCTGTGGCCAATTGAGGACTACATGAAAGAGGCATATAGTCAATTAAATGATGTTCAGTGCTACAGAAAAAGTACCCCACTAAAATATAAGAGCACTCAGGATTCTCTGTTTAAACATCTTTTAGACCGGAAGAGTATGGGGCGTCTTAGTTAGGACGAGTACAGATTTATTAAAAAAGAACATCCTTTGGTCCCAACTATATATTTTATACCAAAAGTTCACGAAAACTTTGAGAAACCACGAGGCAGGCCCATCATGGCTGCGTGTGATGGGCCGCTAGAAAATTTATCAAGGTATATAGATAATTTTTTGCAGATACACATGAAGAACTCAAATCCTATGTACAAGATACAGCAGACTTTTTTAATAAGATCAAAGATGTGAGATGGGAGTCTGATATGCTTCTTAAACCATTGGGTGTATGTGCACTATATACTTGTATAAGGAACAAGGATGGTTTAAGGGGTGTGGAGTACTTTCAGTGCTCTGGACCAATGATGTATACACAGCATACACTCATTTTGCTGGATATGATACTCCTGTTTAGAAAACAAACTATTTCTTTTTAATGGCCAAATGTTCTAACAGATCCAGGGAGTCGCTATGGGGGCCAGTCCTCCACCCCCACCCCCCCAGTTATGCCTGTTTATTTATGGGCTGGTGGGAGGAACTGGTCCTCATGCGGAAATATGAAGAAATATACGCCATTAATGTTGTATCCTGGTTACGTTTTATTGACAATCTATTTATTGTATGGAAAGGCAGTGAGGAAAGTGCTATGAAATTTATTGATGAGATCAATCACAATGATTTTAATTTAAATTTTACTTCAACCATTAGTAGGCACACTGTGACCTTTTTAGATGTCCACGGTTTAGTGGAAATTGATACTTTAATCACTACCCTGTTTAGAAAGCCGTCGCATCGTAAGGGTGTCGCCGCTGCAGTCCACGCATCAAAGCGACAGTTTCTCGCATCCCCGAGAAGCGTGCCGCATCTGGGAGATCTTCAAGTCTTTATTTCTTTGCACCTGACTTTGCCGCATTTTCCATCCCTGCGACCTTGCTTGCTGTGGAAGCGCAACGCAACTTAAGGTACATTAACGCAGAGTGTTGTATCTAAGAACTGAACTAAGCTTAAATCTACCATCTTAAAGTAATCATAGTGTGTATTTTTGTCGTTTATGGTCTTATGGTAACTCTATATAAAGTCTACTTATTTTTTATATAAAACCCGTGTGGTGTCCATTTGTAGTGTTGTCACTGGGTTACTGTATGTGGTCCCAACTGCTTAACTTACAACGCCTCTGAAATAAGCCTTGACTGCTCGCGCAGCGCAGCCTAGAGGGTGAGCAGGGGTTATTTTAGAAGTGTAATCCCCTTGTCCTGACTAGAGGAGAGGGTCCCTATTTGTCACAAGTACCTACCTGTGCCAACTAGAGACCCCCAAATCTAACAGAGTGCAGTTGCCAACTTAAATACATAGGAAGCACCAAACTGGCTGGGCACAATCTAGTCTTACAACACATCAGGGCTATAAATAATAAGGATCAAAATTACCCGGTGGCGTGACACTTTCAGGCGGTCCATGATAGTAATCCCAAGCATCTAAAATACTATCCTATAGAAGCCATCCCCATTACAAAAAGGGGGATAGAGAGGCAAGGTTGAGACGCCTGGAGACCACTTATATCTTGGAGTTCGATTCCAAGTTTCCAGGCGGTCATAACACGACAGTCAGTCAGTCAGTCAAAAGCAATGTTTATTTAGACCTTAGTCTTTAAACTGCAATACCCACAATATAAACATTAAAACAGAGATAAATACGCATTCAGTAACACACAATAAGAGACAACATATTCATCAATACAATCTTGTTCCAGGATATGCTTTTTGATGACCAATTCAATGTAGGGCTCACAAAGTAGTTACCAAAACGTACTTGCTCATTAAAATTCTACCCGTATGGCACCAAGAAGGAAAAAATGTAATTCATATTAATTTAAAATGTATAAATAATCATCATAAAATCACTAAAATCCAATAAAAATCTAAAACTATACAATGTTTTGCTAAGAGCTTGTCACAGACTTCATATAAATTCCAATAGCGATAGCAATCTCGAGGTTAGGTATTTCTGTGAGTAAATCAATCGCCTGCGCACAAGACCTTATCTCATATTTTACAAAAAGAGGTCTCAAATGCAATTTACGCTGAGGTATAAGCGCCAAACAATCTAACAAAATATGCAGCAAATCACCCTTATTGCCTAGCAAGCATTTACAATTCCCATCCGGGTGGAGCCTAATGACCTTCTCCCTCTGATTTAACAGCTAAGGATTTATACCTATCCTAACTCTTAAAATTTCACATCTGAGCCACTTATTCGGAAGGGTGTCCAAGACTCGTGTTGCCAGGCTGCAGTCATAAATTGAACTGATGATTTCCCGCTCAAATTCCTTGGTCAATTGTTCTAGACAACACAAGGCTTTGAGTCCTGAGCTCCTTCTTGGAGAATTGAGCCTGAGGTGACTGTTGGCAGCATCTCACCTGTAAGTTCTCTGCAACCTTATTCAATTTCCTTCTTATCTCCTTGGCCCATTTTAAATCACTTGATTCGATCTCCTTCCTACACCAGAGGGAGAACTTCTGCACCCCCCACCCCCCCCCCACCCCTGGGCCCTGTCGACTCCACAGCCTTAATAAATTTATTTGGGCCTGTACGCTCCATGAAGTCGTACCTAGCTCTAATCTGATTGCCTGGACCATTGCTGAGATGGGAAGCGAGAGTCGGGATTTCAGGCATTTACCCTCCTCAACGTCCCAATTATCTTTGCCACCAAGCCAAAGTATTTCCGAACCATACAGGACTTGCGGAGGGATCATTGCATTAAACGTCTGTAGCACAGGTCTATGTGACATGTCACTCACTATTAATTTTTTTCAGCCCACACACTGAAATGAAAGCCTTTGATTTCTGGGCTGTCAATTGGGCTTGCCATTTTAAGAAGCTTTCAAACCAGACCCCAAGGTATCTATATTCTTTTACTACCTCCAATTTTAAGGGGCCTAGATACCAACTAAAACCTAAATCTCTTTTTCCAAAACACAAGATTTTAGTTTTATCCACGTTTACAGGTAGGGACTTTAACTCACAGTAATCTTGGAAGACATTTAATTTCCTTTGAAGGCCCATCGCTGTCTGGTCAAAAATCACCAAGTCATCTGCGTAAAGCAGACATGATAATTTTAATCCATTCATTTTAGGGCTGGCGCTTCTATCAATCTTTAAGACCTTTGGAAGATCAGCAAGAAGAATGGCAAACCAGAGCGGGGCCAGCACACAGCCTAGCCTACGACCATTTCCAATTTGTATTTTGGGAGTTAAGGACCCTTCCTTATCCGTAATAATCTGAGCCCAGTTCTCATAACACGACAGAAGATCTTCATACTTTTTTATAATCTTCAAATGTATTCTTCTCTCATCTACAGCATAACTCAAATGGTCAATATTGGTTTGAAGGAATCCTATGAAATGTGATTGAGTCTCAGTATTTTGCAAATCAATAATAGGTGAATTAAATGTGTTTTTTTTTAGAGATGGATTTATTTAATATTTAATATTTTGCAAGCAATTTTTATATCAACCTGGTTTTACTGATTGGTCTTAGACATGGTTTAATTTCCAGTCATTTCTAAATAGGGTTTTTATGATGTGTTTGTTTGAAATGTTTTGTTAGCATTAATTGTCTCTTTTTATAAATAAGATCTCTGACTAATATCGTAAATTAAGAACATTGCCTAATGATCATCCTCAATGAATTAATCCCTACGATATTTTTTGCACTTAATGGCATTTAAGCACTTTATTAACAAACAAGGGTACTGAAGCACATAGTCACTTTAGAGTTATAGTTAGACCACTGTATAAAGATATTTACTTTGGTCAAAGTGTGCCAAATAGAGGCATTATGCCTTCAAAAATGCAATATGTTTAATAGCATATGGTTTCATATTACAAATGGTGCAATTTGAATCTATGGACAATATACCAGGTGATGCATTGTATTAAGCTGCAGGATCCCTTACAAAACACATTTTTATGTATTTTTATTTCCACGGTTAGGGAGCACTTTTTGATTTTCACGTTATTGAAAATTCATGAACAGGATGTGGAGTTCTACCTAGAGTGGCATTTTAGGCCAGTATTGTTTGAGGTTTGACAATTTCTATTTTAGAAATGCATTAGTTAGATTAAAACTACATTGCTGAAAAAACACCGTTAAATCTAGGCATTTTATAATGTGGGGGTAGGCTGATTTAATCAGCTCTTCAGTAATTTGCCCAGGATTTATCTTCCCCCGTTTTAAAGTGTACCCGTTTAGCTGACCCATGTGTAGTTTATTCTGGCTCAGAGCTTTTGCTATCGTTAAGGTAAGGGATTGTTGATGGATTAGATTCAGTTCTAACCTAAGGGCCGAATGGTCACTTAGTGTGTTAGGTAGAACCTCGAAGTGCTTGGCCCTGTTTGACAGACCATCCGATAGGAGGATATAGTCGACTGTTGAGTGATATCCCCTCCCCACGTATGTTGGCTCTAACTGCTTGGTGTTACGGTTCAAGCTATTGACTATTAGGAGATCCAAGTCTGATAGTAGGTCATTAAGATTTGATGCCATCCTCAAAAATTCTCCTTCCTCCAAGTTGTTATAGAAATTAATAAGCAGAACGGTCTCATTTTTGGGTAAGGAAAGGGAGAGAAGCTGGAAATTAACATCCAGTTCAACAGTAGTTATTTTTAATTGCTGGATAGTGTTTGCTATATAGATATTTAATCCCCCCTTTGGCCTACCCATGCTGCCTATCAGTGCTGGAGAAAAATACGTCCTAAATCCCAGGAGGTGAAGCTCCGTCAATGACCATGTCTCCTGGAGGCAGATGATTTGTTGTCTACCTAGGAAGCTCATGGCACTCTCATCTTCAATCATGGAGCGGAGACCGGCGATGTTCCAAGAAATAACGCCTAAGGCTTGGAAGTCCTTGTTAGGAACATCACCTGTTTGTAGTTCGGAGGTAGGCTCCAGCTCCGCCGACTTGGGCCTAAGATGGTCTTCTGCCAGTGATGGTCAATCGACTGACTCAAGACCACTATATCTATTCATCATTGGGATGCCATTCCAACCCTCCCAGCACGGTGGCTCTCTATAGGAGTCCCTCTGATGTTATCCTCCCCACTCTTCCCTCTCTCTACCCAGATATTGAGGGCCCACTGTGTGCCAAGAACTATCGCAATGGTAACCATTGCGGTGTCTCGGGGGGTAGAAGAAGGAAAGGCGCTTTGTTCCTATACCGCCAGTTAAACTCGGGTGTTCCCATGAACAGATATGGTCAACCAGTCTAGGGTCTTCAAAGGTAATAAGGACGCAGTCTCCCTGTATTGTTTTCCTGCCATGCCCTACCCAGGGAGCTCTTCTTAGCATCAGAATCTTGGTTGAACAATAGGGCGGAAGTGACCGATTTGTACTGAGCCAATGTTGGGCCTTGTTCTTTAGTGACCACATTGGCTCAGAGTTTTGACCTGCCAGTTCTGGGACGCCAGTCATTACGACAACGAAGGGACTAGCTTCTGGCGGCAAATTTACAGAAAATCTTCCGTCAGAAGGTCCTCTGTCCCACCCTCTGTTCAGTTGTGTTGCTGGTGTTTTTGGACCAGTGTTATTGTGTTCAAAGCTAGTATTAGTGATGATATTCGGAGTATTAATAATGGCTTCTCTGTTATCTTACTTTTGGCCGCTATAGTTTGAGTTGGTTTGGCTACTGCTCCTGGGAGAGTAGATTTTTTATTTTGAGTAGTGGGAGTAGAGGAGGGTTGCTTGCCTCCCCCGACCTTTTGTACCCCCTGATTTGGCTTGGCTTTTATAGAGGTTGAAAGTTCGGCTAGTACTTTTTCTATCTTGGACAGCCTAACTTCTAATGGTGTAAATATTTGCTTAAGTAAGTCTCCAATTTTTGTTAGCAGTTGGGTGTTGGAATTATCGTCTGCCTCCTTTCTTGGTGGTGAATCGGTTACGATTTCTACACTAATAGGGGCCGGGGTATCATGTGGTGTACGATGTATGATCACCGTGTGGACGTCCTGAACTGCTATCGAAGGGGTACAGGGGCGCTTCTCTACTGTCTTAATTGGAGCTTTATTGGGTTTTTTAGTTTTTTGATTGATTGGGCCTACAGATTTTTTTTTCCTTATTGCTCCCTCTCTCCTCCCTCTTGACTGCCTTCTCTCTTCAGGGGTAGTTTGGATCGCTAAATATGGGGTCTTTTCTAGATCCAAAGTTAATTGTGATTCAGAAAACTGTGAGACCGATAGATCAACTGTGTTTGGTAAGCTATGCCTTTGACCACAGCCTTCACTCTGACTAGAAACCCTACGATGATCCGGCGTTCTTGCATTAGCCAGGTGACCCATGGAGGATCTTTTTGCGATAGCTAAATCTTGGGACACTCTACATTCCATGAGCGAAATACTCTGATCTATAAACGAGTTAGCCCTGGTGATGAAGCTATCTATAGGACCTATGAGTTGCCTTTGCTTAGCAGCGGTTTTGCTTCTACTTCCTCGTGTAGACATAATAAAGATTTAAGAAATACTAGAGTTAAGATAAAAACAATGAGTAATAATTATAAATATCCCTAGTATTGGTTTAGGACAAATGAAAAGGTACATGCAGTTTGGAAGCTAGTCCTGGGTGATGGTAGTTTTTAGAGGGGGGGGCCCGGCCCGGTCTTTAACGGTCTCTAACGGGCTACAACGGGCCCGCCCTTGTCCTGGGCTTCTCCCGGGACGCTCCCGCACAGCGGGTGGTTGTGTCGAATATAAGGATGCGGAAGTGGGCAGGGGGGGCTGGGCAAGCAGGGAGAGCAGGGAGAGCAGGTGCAGTTGGTTAGATCGTGTAGGGACTCCTGGGAAATGGAGTCCCTGCGGCACTGCTCGCAGCCCTGCAAAAGTCCTGCCCTCGCCTCTGATGCCCTCAGAGATCCCCCCCAACTTCTGTGCAGATTCCTTTAAACTGCGAAGCGGGACCCGCGCATCGGGTCCGGCGAGCAGCAGACAGGTCCCGAATGAGGAAAAAGAGGGTCAGCAGCTCCTCCCGGTAAGGTCAATTGACAGCGATGTCCCACGATGACAACAGGGACTGGGCTTTTTCACTCCGTGGCGGGCTGGGGGCGGGGCAAGCAGGGAGAGCAGGTGCAGTTGGTTAGATCGTGTAGGGACTCATGGGAAATGGAGTCCCTGCGGCACTGCTCGCAGCCCTGCAAAAGTCCTGCCCTCGCCTCTGATGCCCTCAGAGATCACCCCCAACTTCTGTGCAGGGTATTTTCACCATTTCCGTATCCATAGCAGCCGCAGCGGGGGCCTCTCCTTCTCTTTCATCACCGCCAAGACCTAAAACTACCTGCTGCTCTGCCTATGAACAGCACCCACCTAGGCGACTTCAGAGAGAAATTTAAGACCTGGCTTTTTGACGGAGACATGACACCCAAAGTGCCCAGATAACCTAAGGTGTGACAGTGCCACGCTATTCAAATGCTGATGGATTGATTGATTGGAGTATAACTCTATAGTTTCTTTTTCAAAAGTATCCTGCACATACAATCTCTCAAATATTATGTTTACACAATATAATGAGCTTAAAGGTCTCCTTTACGTTGCACTTGGGTCACTCAACTCTTCTAGTACTGTGGTTCCTCACATGCAGAACAGTCCTATTCCTAGGAATTTGCTCTCAAAAGCTGCAGTCATATACTAATTGCTCAGACCATCCAATATGGACAAACCGAAGTTTCCTAATGATGCTTTGTGGGAATTGGAGTTGCACTGTACTTGGCTGGTTTCCACCTGGGATCAAATCTGGGACAAAGTGCTTTCTACAGCTCCCTCTGCTACTTTAACAAATTCTGGGTTTTTTCTACAATTGATAATTTTGTACTCTAGTTTTTTTCTAAAACTAAACTCATTCAACAAGATACTTGTTGCCATTGTGATGCACATGTTGGTTCATAATTCCATATGTTTTTTCTGTGCCCTCTTGTTCCTGAATTTGGACACATAACTATAGATAACTGGGACAGGTGAGCTCTGTAAATTCGGATGTCAAGAGCGCCAAAAGGGGAGCCCAAAGTTTGTGAAATGAAGCCCCGGGGTTGGTTAAAGAGAGGGAAATCTTCTCCATCCCTAGAATGGACCATAGTTTGTGAAGCCAGCCTAGTCGTGTAGGAACCGTAGTGAAACCCCAATGTGTTAGGACATTCTGAACTGCCATACCTAAGGTTAGGGCTATTTGTTTGCCTCTCCGAGAAGTGAGTGGGAAGGTGATGGCATTGGGGAGGCCAAGGAGGATGTACGCTGGGAATCTCGGGATCTGTGTGTCAAAGTGGGAGTCGATCTAATCTAGATTTGTGGCCAATAAATACCAGTAGGTGGCCAGTTTAGTAGCCATTTCAATAGATGTAAACATTTGCAGCCATGTGGCGGGCCCGGCAGTAGATATCCTTCCGTTCTTTAAGTGAGAGTTCCCTACCCAGCTCCCCCTCCTAACGCAATTGGCCAGAGGATTTCCTGGTATCTGAGGAATTTCTAGTGAAGTTATACAAATCTGATGTCAAACATGCGTCGCTATGTCTTGTAATTAACCATTTCTCAAACGGTGTGAGCAGTCTCTCTGCCCCCTCCCTCAACCCCCCTGCAGTACCCAGTGTTGTATCTGTAGATACCGGTAGCGCTTTGTTTCAGGGAGCCCATGGTCCGTACCGAATTCTACGAAAGGGCGCGGTCCGGAAAGGTCAAAGAAATGTCCTATGGAGCAGGTGGCTTCTGTCGTCCAGAGGTGGAATTCCCCATAGTCTAGGCCAGGTGAGAAATCTGGGTTCTGTACAATGGGCGTAATGGGAGGTGGGAAAGTCGTGAACCCCCTAGTGGTCGCAGTTCTGTCCCAGGCTAACATGATAGGTGAGTTACCCCTGATAAGTACAAGTTGTGAGGCCGTCCCTTGCAGGAGAGAAAGGGAACCCCCCATAGTAGTTGGGCTGCAAGAGATCTGTCCATAAATAGCCAGTGTTTCTCGGATTCGGGGCGTGACCACTTCACTAGTGCTCTCCTCTGAGCCACCCACCAGTATGCCAAAGGATCAGGAACCCCCCCAGTCCTCCATCTGCCGGGTCCCTGTATGTGAGATCGCAACGCATCCGAGCTCTTTGGTCCCGCCAAATAAAGCGCTCTATGTCCCTCTGTAGGGCACCTAGAACTCCAATGTGGGGCGTCAGCGGAAGGGTGTGGAAGAGGCAGAGAATTTGAGGTGGCAGCACCATCTTCACTGCTGCTATCCGTCCCAGCAACGAGAGGGAGTGGGGTCTCCATCTGCGGAGGCCCACACTTGTTTCAAGAGTATTGAGTAATTCAACTGCCTAGTGACAGAGATGGAGGGGGCCACCCATAGGCCTAGATAGGTGATAGCGTCATGAACCCATTGGATCTGAAAATTATGCTGTAGGAGCTCCAGAGTCTCGGGCTCTAGGGACAGGTTAAGAGCTTGCGACTTATACACATTTATCTGAAAGTCCGAGGCGAGTGCGAATCTTGCCAATTTGTCTAAAAATGCCGGTAAAGATTCCCGGGGGTGTTCCAGGGTCGTCACCACATCATCGGCATAGAGAGAGTTTGTGCTCAGAGCTCCCAAAGTGCACTCCTCTAATGGTTGGGTCATCACAGACTCTTTGAGCTAGGGGTTCCATATAGAGGGCGAATAGGAGCAGCGACAGCGGCACGTTTGTCTGGTTCCCCTGCGTATAGAGAAGGCTGCTGACGCCACACCATTCACCCGTACCGTAGCTGTGGGGTTCGCATAGCTAAGTAAGATCTAATCAATAAAGCGGAACGGTAGGCCAAAATGGACTAGCGTTGCCCGGAGATACGGCCAGTGGACCCTGTTGTACGCCTTTTCGGCATCGACCGAAAAGATCATGCATTCCGCAGGGAAGCATTCCGAATGGTCCATCAAATGGAGGAGTAGTGTGGTATTATCAGAGCACTGTCGCCCAGGAACAAAGCCCGATTGGTCCGGATCTATCAGACCAGGGAGATGGCGGGAGAGTCTGACCGCTAGGATGCCAGTGAAAATCTTTAGGTCCACATTGAGGAGAGATATAGGGCGGTAGAAGCCGCAAAGACGAGTATCTTTCCCTGGCTCGGAAATCACGGTTATTAAGATGGAGGAAGGAAAGGAGGAGGCCGCTGACAACCTGACTGAGTTAAAAACGCGCGTTAGGAGCGGGGCTAACGTCCCACAAAATTTCTTATAAAAACCGGAGTTGAACCCATCAGGGCCGGGTGATTTATTGTGCTTTAGGCAAGCAATCACCGAGATAAACTCTTCCAACCGTATGGGGGCCTCTAGGTCAGCCGCCTGGGACGGCAACAGTTTGGATATAGCCACAGCGTGGAGGAATAAAGTCAGTTCAGTCTCAGGCAGAACTTGGGCAGAGTACAACATTTGTAGAATCGTCTGAAGGCTTCCACAATCGCAGTGTCCTCGCTACACTGTACCCCCCCTACCCCTGGGATCCTGTACCATTGCCACTCTTTGAGCTTGTCGTTGCGCTCGGAGGCGGTTTGCGAGGAGTCGCCCACAGCGATCATCTCCTATATAAAAGGCATCCAACCCCATAAGCTGTGCCCAAGCCGCCTTCAGTAGTTTCCAGACCCTAGGCGCACCCATTCGATGGTGAATACGCTCCAGCTCAGTGACCTCACCCATCAGGCGCTCTGGTTTCTCCCGTCTGTCCCTATTGTCGGCCGACACAATGCTAATGAAGACCACTCTGATAACCTCCTTCATCGCTTCCCATAAAGTTGTCAAGGATATGTCTGGTGTGTCATTTAAGGCTAAGTAGTCTGCTAGGCTCTTCTCAATCTGTTGTACCACTGAGGGGCGCCTCGGGGGCAAGGTCAGAGAAAGCCCCAGCACGGAGTGGTCAGACAAGGGACAGGGGAGAATCTCCTATTCGCAGGCCTGCTGTGTTTGGGGGTCATAGGTAAAGATATAGTTAATTCTTTTGTAAGTTTTGTGGGGATGTGAATAAAACGTGTAGGCCCTGGTGTTAGGATGTCGGAGTCTCCATATGTCGGTGAGCCCTGCTTCCACCAGTGATTGCTTACCTGCATTGGACAGGGTCCCTGTCTGGCCCCATCTTTGTCTAGAGCGATCCATGCCTCCATCTAGTACCATATTGAAGTCCCCTCCTAGCAAAACTATCGGGTCTGGAAAATCTGTGATTTCCTGAATTACCGTCTTCAAAAAACCCTCCTGCCCACTATTGGGGACATATACCGAGGCTATCGAAAACATGTGCGTGTCTAAGATGAAGGTGTAGGCCAAACACCTCCCTTTAATTTCTGCCTGTTTGCTACCTACACGCCCTGGGAACTTAAAAGAGACCAAGATGGCAGCCCCAGCGGTTTTGAAAGTGGCTGACGAGAACATCTGGTATGGGAATGCCTTTGATCTTAGTCAGTGAGTGTCGGCAAGTAGCAGATGCGTCTCCTGAAGCAAGCATATATGGGCGTCTGATCGCTCCAGGGATGACAGATGGGCTCGGCGCTTAGAGGGATTATTTAGCCCTTTCACATTCAGGGACACAACATGGATGTCAGGAGTCAGAGGTGGGAACTCAAGCCCGTTATAGCTAACACCGTTCCTGTGGAGATGGGAGACTTGGTGAGGTAGTGTAAGACGACCCTGCATGAATATCGGAGGAGGAGGCAACCCAATAGAAAGAAAAGAAGAAAAAAGAAAAACTACTAACAAACGTAAAGGATGAAACATTCATATGAATAGTTCACAAATGTCCCAGGTAGTTCGCCTGTGGTGAGCCGTGGGATGGATAGCAGGAGCCCCTGCTGCCCCCCGCCGCCCTGGACCCAGCCATATCAGCCGGTGTAACCTTACAAGAACGCGAAAAAGAGAGACGGCACTTCAAAAATACATAGATCAGTCTGCGGGGTTGGAGTCTTCCGACAGGGCCCTTCCACTTGAAAATGAGTCTGAATGGATGCCCCCGAGAGTAAGCGAGGTCTTTGGAGCGGAGAAATGCGGAGATGGGCCAAAAGTCGTGTCATATCTGTAGAGTGGAGGCAGCAAAGTCCTAGAAGAGAAGAGGCCTGCAGGAGCGGGATTCAATAGGGTGATTGGACCGTGCCTCGCGTAGAATGCGTTCCTTAAGCCTAAAACCGTGGACGCATGTCAGGATATCAGGTGGCGGAGCCGTCGGGAATTTCTTGAGGCCCACTCGATGCGTCCGGTCAAGCCAGATCTCCTGGTCTGGGGGACCTCTAGGATGTGGCGGAACAGGTCCATGACGAAGGCTTCAATGTCCTGTTCTTCTATTCCCTGAGGGATCGCCCGAATCCGGATATTTCGGCGGGAGCGATTCTCCAGGTCCTCGGTGTGGGACTGAAGGTTCTGATGTTGTTCTCGAAGCCTGGGCACCTCCTGTTGGAGCTGGAACACCTCTTTGTTTCTGGCTGCTGTCTAGTTCTCTAGGTCATCCGCTCGATCCCCCACCGAGTCGATATCTTTGCGCATCTCACGGATTTCGGTAGTAAGATCCTTCTACATGGTATGGAACTCCCTGGTAAGATCCGCGAAAGGAGATTCAAGGACACTAAGGGTGACAGGTCTGTCAGGCTCTACCAAATTCTCCACTCGGCGACTCCTCCAGTGTGTGACAGTCTCTGTTCCGCTAGCCCCTGCTTTGAGTAGTAAGTCTTTAACCGATCTGTCTTTTCGGGCTCTGGCAGCTGCCATTTGTAGGGGCCTGCACTCCCGGTCGGCAGTTGAGTGGTCGTGCACAGAGGCAGCACGTGGTGATCAAATCAGTGTAACAGTGCTCCAGTCCAAATCCACAAGAGGGTGGCCGCTGCACCCGGGCGTGGCACAGGGAGAGTTGCCTCATCCCGCTCTCGCTGCCGGTATCTGATGAATAGAGAAGGCTCCCGGTGGTGTTGGTGCCTCAGAGGCAGCAAGGGAGTTTCTAAGGTAGAGGCTGCTCAGCCTAGATCACACCCCCAATTGCGGCCTACCACCTGTAGTTGTTGCTGTGTGGGGCCGCTGGTCTGCAGGAGGTAAGTGTGTCCGATTCGCACTTCGCAATCTCCTCCAAGGTCTCACCTACTATACGGCAATGGATGTGTTAGCGTTCTCCAGGGCGTTATGACGCGTGCAAGGTCTCAGCGGGTGGCTCCAGATCATATAGACAGGCCTCTTGGTGTGCGGCTCTTCGCTGACGCTGCATTCAGGAATCAGCTCCCAGGGAAGCAAAGGGGTTAAACAGATTAGAATGGGCACAACGCACCCTCCGCGGAAGACCATTGGCTCCAGGGCAGTGACGGTGGGGCTTATTGTCAGCAGGGATCAGGGGGGGGGCACAACAGCGATGGAGTGGGGGGCCCCACAACCCAGGTGCGCTCGGCGGTTTGGTCACGTTGTGCTACGGCTCACCTCGGTGGCACAGCGCTGGTTCGACGCTTGAAGTGCTCCACTCCTGGGATGCTGGTGGGCAGACGCCGCACAGTAGCAGACAACGACCGGGGCGCAAGGACCAGTCCACAGATAGCACGCTGCATCCCTCGGGGGATGTGTCAGCCCTGGTGTAGCAAAAAGGAGATGGTGTGGCACACCCGATTATTTTGGGTCAAGTTCAACACAGGTAATTCTAAATCAAACAAATTGGTAGTTTCTGGGCGCCTCAGGATTGGTCCCTTCTGACTGGAAAGGGACTAAGTAGCAAACTAATACCAGAGAGGTGTGGGGATACCCACACTAAATCCTGTGGAGCTCCTCAAGCGGGTGATTACCTCTAAATGTTCAAAATTTCATCAACTTCAGACGGCCAGAAAATTCATCAAAATATCCTTTAATCCAAGGTCCTATATTTATGTCATATAGACACAGATAATGTTCAAACGATATTCGAAATGTGGTACATCACATAACGTTCAAAGTGCCAGATCCCAATGCATTTCGGGACGAAGTCCCTTCATCAGGGGAATGCAGTTATTCTGTGGACAAACCAAACACTGCGTCAGGGAGCGAACCCAATCAGCTGAATGCAATGTAATACAGAATGAAAAATAAGGAAAGAATAAGGAAAAAAGAAAATTAAATAGGAAACCGGTGGGTGAACATCAAGACAGCGTGAAGATTTCGATGCAGGAAGTCGTGAATAACAGAGGAAACACCGAAGTTCAAAAAAATGTTGTTGGAAAATACACGAGTGTCAGAAAGTGTAGCGTACACCTGTAAAAACATGTTAAATGACGCCCAAACAGTGCGTGTAAAGTATAGGGTACAATGTGATAAGGATCGAAAAATAAAGAAACCGGTGGGTGAACATCAAAACAGCGTGAAGATTTTGGTACAGGAAGTCGTGAATAATAAAGGAAACACCGCTACAGGAGAGGAAAGGACCGAAGTTCAAAAAAATATGTTGTCAGAAAATGCACGAGTGTCAGAAAGTGTAACATGCGCCTGTAAAAACCGTTAAATAACACCCGAACAGTGCGTGTTAAGTATAAGGCACAAAAGCATGGTTTATGTGCACAGGGCTTACCAGGATCTTCAGAATTCGTGCTCAAAGAACGTATACCGGCAGGATAGCGTTGGTACACGGAACAAAGCGTGTTGTTAATAAACTGCACCAGTGTACATAAAAGACGGACCAAGTAAATCAAAAAACATAGAGGACAGACTGTGGGATCAGTCATACGAACATGAGAGTTGGAGTACGATAACAAAAGACACAAAGCCATATAAGTTTGAAAGAAGTGCAGGAAAGAAAAAAGAATGTAAATCTTCATGGATGAAAATAAATCAGCAACTTATCAATGAAACAAAAATAGTCTTAGACCCTACCAACACTCTGCGTGTCGGCCATCTTAGATAGGGAGAAACAAAGGTTACAGGGCACATTACGGGAAAGTTTACCATTAGGCAAATTTAACTAGTTTTAAACGATAGAGAGTACAAGGGCGATGTTTCTACTAGAAAAAGAAGGGTAAATCAAAAGGTAAAGGGGAAATTAAAGAGGAATGTGAAAGACATGGAAGAAAGACTATTGAATCTACCATAAGGAGGATAATAAGTGTCATATGAACTCGATATATGTACAGGAGACAAAATACATGGAAAAATAAGTAAATCCTGCAAATCATCATAAATAAATATGAACAAATAAGAACAAATGAGAAATCGGTGAAACAACAACAATAAATGCACTCTGTGTATCAACCATCTTGGATCGGGAAGGTGTGAGTAGAGGGTTTGGCAAATATAAAATACTTTCAATTGGAAAAACATGAGGGTGCAGAACAGAGATAAGACAAAAATGTGAAAAGAGATTGAGGAAAAAGGCAGGAAAAACAAAAACAAGATAATCAAAGACAATAATTCAGGGAGCGAACATGTAACCAATAAAAAAATATATAGGCAGCATGTATCAAAGGAAGCAACTGAATTCGATACGTTCATTGAGTCCTTTCGGTTGGCTGGACTCTAGCAATTTTATCCAAAAGAGTTCTCGTTGAAGAAGTTTTTTTCGATTGTCAATGCCTGGTCTCGTGGGGACAACCTCCAGGACAAGGAACCTTAACTGGCTGATGTTGTGTTGAGATGAAATGAAATGGGCAGCAAATGGAGATTTTAGATTCTTGTTTCGGATTGTACTTTTATGTTCCGTAAGGCGATCTTTGATTTTCCTTTCAGTTTTGCCAACATAAGGTAGACCGCATGGGCACTTCAGAAGGTATACCAGATTCATAGAGTCACATGTGGCGTTCGTTCTTAATTTGATCTGTTTGCCAGATAAAGGATGGTTAATGCAGTTCCCTCTAATTATGTTGTTGCAGTGACTGCAGTTGTGACATGGTTTGGTCCCAGAAAAAGTTGAAGCAGATGGTTTAGGTTTGTATTCCAACATGTTTTGTAAGTTTTTGGCTCTTTGGTATGCGAACAGTGGAGTGCAGTTAAAGATGCCTTGGAAGTCCGGTTCAAGTTGTACCATTTGCCAGTTGCTAAGAATGATGTCTTTTATGGCTGAACTTCTAAAAGAGTATTTAGGCACAAATACTGGTCTTTCAGTTTTTTTTGATCCCGGACCAGGGACTAGCAGATCGTTTCTGTTTTTTGTAGTGATTCGGTCACTGGCCACTTGCAAAGTCACTTCAGGATATTTTCTCTCTCTGTACTTTTCCAAGATAATCTTTTCAGTGCGTCCATATTCTTCCGGTTCAGAGCATATTCTTTTCGCCCTCAACAATTGGGAAAAAGGTAAGTGCTTTTTTAAGGCAGTGGGGTGACAACTGGTGTATAGAAGGGCGTTGTTCCGGTCTGTTGCTTTGACAAACAATGATGTTTTTAAACTGACATCATCAAGAGTGACTAGAATGTCCAAAAAAGGTAATCTCACACTATTTACGTTGAAGGTAAATTGAATGTGGTCATCCACTTGGTTAATGTACGATATGAATTCGAGTATTTCTTCAGGGGATCCTGTCCAAATCAAAAAGATGTCATCTATGTATCTCCAGTATGTTGCGATTTTCTGACGCCACTGGGCGTTCTCCAGAATGTGATCAATCTCAAAACGGTGCATAAACAGGTTCGCATAACTGGGTGCTGCACAATTACCCATTGACGTACCCACCAATTGTAGGTAGAAATCATTGTTCCAGGTGAAGTAACTATGGTATAGCATAAACTGCATGAGTTCAAGCAGTAGTACTTTTAGATCCTCACTCATAGGATTTTGAAGTAAGAAGGATTCCATGGCTTCAATGCCCCTGTTGTGTGGTATTGATGTTTATAACGCACACACATCAATAGTAACCAAAGTATACTGGATGTTTGGTAGTAAGATCACTTTGTTCAGTTGATTCAGAAAGTCGGTGGAGTCACGTATGTACTTGGACATGCTCCTCACAATAGGCTGAAGATACATGTCAACAAACTTCCCTGTTCGTTCATGGATGGAGTTCCTAGTAGACACAATAGGTCTGAATGGTGGTTGTTGCAAATTTTTATGAATTTTGGGCAGCATGTGAATGCTGGGGCTCTTAGGGTATGGATGGATCAAAAACTTCATGTCTTTTTGAGTAATAGTGCCCATTTCCATAGCCTTTTCAAGAATGGTTCTCAGAATTTTCAAAAAGATTTCAATGGGGTCAGACATCAATTTCATGTAGAGATCCTTATTGTTCACGTGAGTGGTTACACTTGTTTGATAGAACTCCTGGTCCATAACGACCTGGTGTAGCGGCAGTGGCTCTCAGCGATAATAGGTCCTGGTGGGCGCGATGGGGCCTGGAGGGAAGGCCCAACAACCTAGGCCCGCCCGACTGCAGGATCACGCCGATGGACAGATTACTTCTGCTAGGACGACTCAGCACCATCTGCGCGTTCAACCCCGCGCTGCCATCTTGTCGCCGCTGTGGAGGTGCACCATGCATGCTTCAATCCCCTTCAGCTACTCGGAGGTAGATCCGCTCAGGTCTCCCAATTCCCAGCCGGGGCCCGGTTGCGATGCTGATCTCGTTCACCTCCATTTGTCTCCGCCGAGGGCTAGCCTCCAGGCACGCTCAGCTTCACGCCTCTCTGGCTCCAAGAGCAGGAATCTGTTGATTGCACCACACCAGAGGCAGGTTGGAGGTGCCAGGGGTGACCACGAGCCCAGAGAGGGTACGGATCTGCAGGTAAGGTGATACTGTAAGAAGCTATGCAAGTAGGGACCGGGCTACGGGCAGGAGTAGACACGACCTACTCGGCCACCATCTTGGACACGCCCCTCGCTATGTTGTTTTTTAGGATTAAAACCTGCTGGTGTGCAGGTTACCACGTGGACCTCCATAAGTAACAGGCGAATTTGCAGGTTAGTGGCTCCCTGTGATTTTTACTTTGATATTTATCTGTGATATGTATTTGATATAGTATTTAATTATGTATGTATTAAAGTACTGTTTGCTTTTAAAGAAAAAGCACTGGTTGGGCATTGATTTACTGTGTATTATTTCTTGTGTGTTACTCAGTTCTGAGTTCCAGCCACCAACACCTCCCTGAGTCCCCCTTGGACTGCTCTACCTCGGTACCGTGAGAGTCAGTCTTTATATTGTGAATTCTTTATTAAATTCACGAGGATGGGGGTTTACTTTGTGAACTCCCCTGCAAATTCAAGAGGAAAACGTTTTACGCTGACAACAATTACAACAGGAAGGTGTTCCCATTGTGAACCCCTTGATGAACAACATAGGGAAGGACTACACGTTGTTCAACAGTAAGAGGCCTCCTGACACTGATCTCAGGACCAGATGGTGATAGAACGGTCTCACTGTGTACATTTCTCATTATATGTTTAGTATTTCGTTGTGAGGGAATTGAAGTACTTTTTTTGTTTTAACAGTAAACATACTGGACATGGATTAACTGAGACTTATTGTGCACTTTGTTGAAATTTAATATTCAAATCCTTTTAATGTTTTAATTTGTTGTTTTGACTTTACTTTTTCAACTATGCTGTTAATGTTCAATTCATCATACAACTAAGTAGTAGTAACTCTGTTTTTCCCTTAATCGTTGTGTATATATGTTGTGTTTCGCGCCAGGATACTCTGGAGTAATGGAGCGCGTTATAAAACAGCAAATAATAATAATAATAATAATAATATATGGCTTCAGTCACATGCTTGGCTGCCTATGGCATCTTAAAGTTGAATGAAGATAAAATGGACGTATTGGATCCCCAGAATGACCCTTAATCCAGGACCTCTGTTTGGCAGTCACTATCCATTGGCCCACTTCCAGTGCTCGGCATTATGACCGAAAAAAGTTATTATTACTATTAATGCTGATCTTACTGTCTCTTCCCCATGTCATCAAGATCACTGGCACATGTTACTGTATTTTAAAGATCTCCTTTTCTCTGATTTGAAGGGAGAAGGATAGTGGCTCAGGCTGATCTCTCATTGTATTTGGATTATAGGAATGCAGACTTGCTTGGCTTACCAAAATATCTTACCTCTTGCCTTCAGATTGTGCAAAATGCAGCTAACACGTCTGTTACTTAATTTGCCCCAGCCTGCTTCTGCTAAACTCCAGTTGGACTTCCTCTGAAGGATACCAGTGGATGAACAAATCTTGTTTTAAGACACTTTGCATGGTGCAGGAGGTGCTGGCTGGCACTTGTCCTGTGAATCTCAGCTGTCCGCTTCTGCCTTACATGCCCACTCACAGGCTTCTCATGTTCGTCATTGCTCTTCTCAAACTCTTGGGTGCACCCATGTGCCTTCGAGCAAGAGCAGACTAAAAGTTAAAGTTAAAAGTAAAAAGTAGCAAAACAGGGCTGCTTTAATACAGAATGCATACATAAATGAATATGGGAAACCTGCTGGTGATGAAGTGTCCATTTGGCATGTAAACTAGTCATTCATATCATCATGCTGTGAGAGATTCACACCTGTTTGTGGAGCCAGGTGCACTCTTCGTATATTTTAAAGAATTGATTACAATGTGCCTGGCAGACAGATCTGCTGTCAAGCCAGACCTAAACATGAGGATAAGAGCATGGTAAGAGGCGATATACTGATGAAAGGCCTCGGAGTGGTCTTATCCTATTGACAAAGTGGAATTCTAATAATTTGTCAAGCAATGACCCTCACATCTTTGGACGAGGTCAGCCGGATTCATCAGTAGCCCACCACCCTGGTTTACTTTCAGTCATTCTTCACCCACCAGCTGAGAGTTTCTAGACATCTTCAACTCCGATAACCTTTATGATGAGTGGTCGTAACCTATCGACTACTTAAGGAGTTATCAAGCAGTCCTTGTCCATGCGCTGCCTGTTGTCCCGGTCTCTGCAGCGCCCCAATAGCGCTGTCCCTGCACTGCCTGTCACAGGACCACTAGTGTCGATCTTGAAAACTATTATAACCCTTCCTCGGACTCGCCTTCATCACCAAAATGCGGTTCAAACTGTCCTTGAACCCCGACATCACCAATACCACTCTTGAAGGCTACACCGAGACCGCGCCAACAAACAAGACGGAGGCATCGCCATCATCTACAAGGAAACCATCAGATGCACCATCACTAACGCCACTGCTGAAGGCTACAAAAAGATACACCGAGACTGCGCCAACAAACAAGGCGGAGGCATCGCTTTCATCTTCAAGGAAACCATCACATGCACCATCACTAACGCAACTACTGAAGGCTACAAGATGATACACCGAGACCGCGCCAACAAACAAGGCTGAGGCATCGCCATCATCTACAAGGAAACCATCAGATGCTCTGTACGAGACTGGAACGGTGTATAAGGGAGGAGCCTTGGTTAGTTTCACAGTGGTGTGTTTTTATTTTAGGTTGTTGCGCTTTAAAACATAAATAAGGTTATGAAGAGTCTTTCTATAATGATGCATGTTTTAATCTTCTTCTTTGTCTTCTTTTAGGTCTTCAGATAGTGATCGGGAACCCAGGTTCTCGGAGAAAAGAAATGCAGCAGTAAGTAGTTATATTGGGAAGGAATGCTAATCTCCCTTCACCATTCCCTAAGGTGTTGAAAATGTGGGTGAGAAAGAACAGGAAAAAAACAGAAGGAAGTTATAAGAACGAGGGAGAGAGGAATAGATGACCTTTCTGTCCTCTCTTTTAGACTATACCGCCGGCTATGGAGTCTATTTGGCGACTCTTTATATCTCAGAGCTTGCAGCTCAGAAAAAAACAGAAAAGGTGCACAATGAATCCTGGGGTGCCTTTTCTTAATTTGTTTTCCTCTAAACGCGGCTCACCGCTTTCTCCAAAGATGCCCCAAATGGCTTCTACGCGGTGTATTGCACTTCAGCTCCGTTTTCTTCTCTCTCAATGTCGGCATTCTTCCTGCATGATTCTTTTTCTGGGTTCACTGCCTCCTTTTCATCCTTCCACCGTCTGTTTAATTGGTTCCTCCCTGTGATGATCCCACCTCGCTGTTTAACCTGTTTAACGAAACAGTGGTCTTTCATTACCTTGGTTATTGTAGTATGGGATGATTTCAATCAATTACATTTGTAGAGCGCCCTACATACCTGTGAGGGTCTCAAGGCCCTGGGGGGAAGGGCTACTGATCGAACAGAAAGGTCTTGAGTAGCCTCCTGAAGGTCAGCAGGTCTTGGGTCTGTCATAGGTTCAGTGGGAGGGTGTTCCAGGTCTTGGCGGCGAGGTGAGAGAAGGACCTCCCACCGGTGGTTTTCCTTCTGAAGCGCGGGAAGCGGAGCTGGCGGTTGGGGATGTAGAAGGAAAATCATTTGGTGAGGTAGGCTGGGCCGGTCTTGTGGAGTGCCTTGTGTGCGTGGATGAGGAGCTTAAAGGATATCCTCTTGTTGACGGGTGCAGGTTTCTCAGGTGGGGGGTGATGTGGTTGTGGCGTGGTACATCGAGGATCAGTCGTGCCGAGGAGTTTTGGATGCGTTGCAGTTGTTTGATGAGCTTGGTCGTGGCTCCTGCGTAGAGGGCGTTTCCATAGTCGAGTCTGCTACTGACGAGGGCCTGGGTGACTGTTCTTGTTTCAGTCGGGATCCACCTGTAGAGTTTGCGGAGCATGCGGTGGGTGTTGAAGCAGGAGGAGGTGACGGCGTTGACTTGCTTGGTCATAGAGAGCGTTGAGTCGAGGATGATTCCTAGGTCGCGTGCGTGGTCGGTGGGTGTCAGGGCTGCCCCCAGTGCCGTCGGCCACCAGGAGTCGTCCCAGGCTGAGGGGTTGGAGCAGAGGATGAGGACTTCCGTTTTGTCCGAGTTCAGCTTCAGTCGGCTGGTCTTCATCCAGTCGGCGACGGCCTTCATTCCTTCATGGAGGTTGGCTTTGATGGTGATGGGATCCTTGGTGAGGGAGAGGATCAGTTGAGTGTCGTTGGCGTAGGAGATTATGTTGAGGTCGTGCTGTTGGGTGACATGTACGAGCGGGGCCATGTAAATGTTCAACAGTGTCGGGCTGAGGGAGGAGCCCTGGGGTACGCCGCAGATGATCTTGGAGGCTTCGGATCGGAATGAGGGGAGGCGGACGCTCTGGGTTCTGTCGGAGAGGAAGGAGGTGGTCCATTCCAGGGTTCTGTCTCGGATCCCTACGGCGTGAGGGCGTGCGCGTAGTGTGAGGTGGCAGACAGTGTCGAAGGTGGCGGAGAGGTCCAGGAGGATGAGGGCTGTGGTCTCACCATTGTCCAGCAGTATCCTGATGTCGTCGGTGGCAGCAATGAGGGCAGTATCGGTGCTGTGGTTGCTGCGGAATCCGGACTGGGAAGGGTCCAGGATTCTGTTTTCTTCGAGGTATCGGGTTAGCTGTCTATTGACTATCTTCTCGATGACCTTGGCCGGGAACGGGAGCAGAGAGATGGGCCGGATTTTCTTGAGGTCTTTAGGGTCAGCCCTGGGTTTTTTGAGTAGGGCCATAGTCTCTGCGTGATTTTTAAGTTTTCTGGGAAGGTCGCACTCTCGAGGGAGAGATTGAAGACGTTGCGCAGGTGGAGTGCGATGGAGCTGCTGACTTTGTTGAAGATGTGGTGCGGGAATGGGTCTGACGGGGAGCCGGAGTGGATTGTGCTCATGGTCTTAATGGTGTCATCGATGCTCACGCTGGTCCAGGCTTGCAGGGGGTCGTGGTCGATGGTGTGCGGAGAGACTGTTGTGTTGCGGTCTGTTGGGGCTGTCTGGGTGTTGAAGCTGTCCTGGATGTCTGCTATCTTGCGGAGGAAGAAAGTGGCGAGTCGCACAGGGTTTGCGACGGCGGGATGTCGTTGGTGTTGGAGCTGGGATTGGAGAGTTCCTTCACGATTTTTGAAGAGTTCCTTGCTATTGTGTGCGTGGTTGTCGAGGCGGTGCTTGAAGGAGGTCCTCTTGCCCGTCCTGATGAGGTGGTGGTGGTTGCGGGTGGCGTACTTGTGGGCTGTGTGGCTGTCCGGAGTATGTTCGCTGTGCCATTTCTTCTCTAGCTTCTGGCAGGCTCGCTTGGAGGCTAGGAGTTCTGGGGTGAACCAGCTGGCCCTCTTGCTGGTGTCTCTGTGGGGGGGGGGGTTTCTTCAGCGGGGTGAGGGTGTTGGCGCAGTCGTCGATCCAGGGTCTGAGGTTACAGGTAGCATCGTCGGTGTTGGAGGGTTCGGTGGGTGGGCTGAGAGAGAGGTTTGCGTAAAGTTGGTCTTCGGTGATTTTTCTCCAGCAGCGGCGGGGGATCTGTTGGGTGCGGTGGTGTATGGTGGGTTTCTGGAAGGAGAAATGGATGGAGCGGTGGTCGGTCCAGAGGAGTTCGGCGGCGTGGCTGAAGGCAACGTGGGGGCTTGCAGAGAAGATGGGGCTAAGCATGTGGCCTGCGGAGTGGGTGGGCGTTGTGACCAGTTGTCTCAGTCCGAGGTTGGCAAGGTTATCGATCAGGGTTGTCGAGTTCCTGTCGTTGTTGTTCTCCAGGTGAAAGTTCAGGTCTCCAAGGAGGATGTAGTTGGTGGAGGTCAGGGCGTGCGTGCTGATTAAGTTGGCTAGGGAGTCGCTGAACTGGGGTCAGGGTCCGGGGGTCTGTAGATGAGGGTGGAGTTGGGGTCTGTGTGGATCTGGAAATGCATGTGTTCGACAGAGCTGACAGTGACGTCGGTGCTTCTTCTACAGGGTTCCTGATGTCAAGGGATTAGACTGAGGACAGCTTGGCGGACTGCCACAAAGGGGTGGGGGGTCACAGAGTTCTAATCTCTCACATCCACCATCACCAACGACGACCCCATGCCTCTCCTGGAATACCTCAACTTCCTATTACAAACTGGCGTGAAGACCACGATAAGATGCACCCTAACCTACAAATCCCCGGTACCCCAATCAACATTCTGCGATACCCATCCTCACCCTAGCAATCTACTCTCACCACTATATCTTACTCGGCACCTAAACTTTCACATTGATGACCCAAACACCACCAACTCCATTGCCCACCTAAGAACCTGAACATCGGCCTCACCCAAATGGTCACCGAACCCAAGCACAAAGCCGGACACACTGTCGGCCCCGTTTTCACCTCGAGCAACAAAATCAAATTCAGCAACACCCAAAAACTCACCTGGACTGACGATCCCATCGTACACTTTACTATCATCGAAGCCCAGTACACCATCGCCAAGCGTCAGATCCCTCGTCCACCGCAGCTGGCGCAAGGTCATCGAAACCCAGTGGTCACAGGCCCTCACCAACTCCCAACCCGAGGCCTCAACAGAGCTAGACCAAGCCATCCAGAACTTCACCACCAGGATCACCGACAACGCCAAAAGAGTTGCCCCACTGAAACCTACAAAAACTTACAAGACCTCCAAACACGCCAGCTGGTACACTCCAAAAGTCAGGAACACCAAGCACAACTGCCACCAACTGGAGAAATTATGCCACGCCGCAAAGAATCCAACCAGCAGAGCAGCCCACAAAACAGCCCTTAACAAATATTACCAACACATTAAGGAAGCCAAGAAAGCATCCATCATCATCTACATCAACTCCGCGGCAAACTACACAAAGGAACTCTTCAAAATAGTCAAAGAATTGGGGGGCGTGGCCAAGGCGGCGAGCATGGCGGACGTAGCCTAAGAGAGCTCCGTCCCGCCGGCGACATATCCGTCGAATATCCTGCGTCTCCCCGACCCTGAGACGTCCAAAAAAGGGGTATTCAGCTATCGGAGGTGACGGGGAAGCCCCGCCGGCGATCTGAGCGATATTGACGCCTAATCAACGGTGATTCAGGCCCCGAGGTGGCGAGACCTCCCTAGCAAGCAGAAGCCGGGACCTCGAGTCTGGGTGAACCCGGGCGGAAGTGAGGTGCGGCCGGGGTCAGAGAGGAGCAGTGGGCTGGATCGCACTTCCGGTGAGCAGTGGTCCGGGGAGAGCAAACTGTGCGGCACAGAGGGGACGGCGTAATCAACAGCATCGCTGCCACAACCAACCATAGGAGGCTGAGTAAGCTACAAACAAGAGGAGCGCGGGGGGGACTGGGCTGGCCTCGCTCGACGGTTGTATCGGACTGCGGGGGACTGTTGGGCTGGGGCGCTGTGGAGAGTTTCTCCTGCTTTCCCCCCCCCCCGCCCTCCAACGGGTCTTTGACGGCAGTGGCGGCGTTTCACACAGAGGAGGCTGGTGGCTCGTACCGGGCCCGGCTGAGGCCCAGATATAATTGCGCTCCATACGCAGCGCGCCATTGCATGCCCCCTACTCGGCGGTTAGATCGGACCGCGGGGGGGGACCTCCGAGGGCGGGGTGCCTGGGGGTCGAGGATTGGACCCTGAGCGGCGAAGAGCTGGCGGTGGCACAGAAGTGTTCAGAGTCAGAAGCGGGCAGCCCCACGCAGACCCTGTGATTGCCTGCATGTTGGGAACCCCTGGCTCTCAGAGAGGGTCCTCGGTGGAGCGGTGACTGTGCCCCCGGAGTGGCTCCCGACCAAGGGTGGGACCCCTACATCTCTAGCATCGGAAGTGGAGTGATTGCTCATGACGAGAATGGATGGGGGTGCCGCGGCATTGGTGTGAGGAGACGTGATAACACGGGCGGTCACGCAGATTGGCCTAGGAGTAGACGATAGCCTCCCAAACGCCCGGGAAAGTGGGGAAGGCACAGACACGGATCCGCAACCGAGGATGTTAGTGTGGCTGACCTACACCCCCACAGTACCCTGGACTCTGTGCATATATCCGTAGGCTACTATGACGAGGGGTGGCAACAGTGGGGGTACCTCGAAACAAGGAACGATTGACAAGTTTACTGGGCCAACCGGGGGTGCCGGAGCCTCCGGGGGCCCCCAAGCGTCTGGTCCGGACAATGCAGCCCTCATGGCGGCGATAACACAATACAGAGACATGCTAGATGCAAAAATTGGGGCAGTTGGGGCTGATGTTACTTTGCTGCGCCAGGATTTGCGGAATGCCGTGGCCCGCATCACTGAGACTGAGACCAGGATCACAGGGGTGGAGGACGATGTGGCGACCCTGAAGAAGAAAGTAGCCAGCATGGAGGGAATTCAGAAGGGCCTTGCACTGCAAGCTGAGGATGCGGAAGGGCGTGCTCGGCGAAACAACCTGCGGTTTGTGGGATTTCCGGAGGGCTGTGAGAAGGGCGACATGGAGGCCTTTCTGACCCAATGGTTGGAGGGGTGGCTCCCTCCGGAGTCCCTTTCACGCTGCTTTATAATTGAGCACGCACACCGAGCACTGGTCCAAAAGCCGCCGGTGGGAGCTCGCCCTCGACCGGTGATAGCCAAGCTGCTCAATTACCACGATTGCGACACGATCCTGCGACAAGCGCGAATGAAGGAGCCCCTATTATTTGAAAACCACAAAATCCTAATATTCCTGGACTACACTAGACTAGTACAACAACAACGTCAGTCCTTTACCTAAGGCGCGGCTGAGGGGCCTCAATATCCAATATGCCTTGCTCTACCCGGCCCGCCTGCGTGTGGTCTTCCAGTCCCGGACCCAATTCTTTAATACTCCGGAAGAAGTCTTCACCTGGACGTATGAGACGGTCCGGATCAGAGTACATACCCCTCCGGGTCGGGACTCAGATTCATCCCCCACAGCGGGGCCCTCGAGGAACCACCGGCGATCGCGGAGCAGGAGCAACTGGAGGTCGCGTTCTCAGAAGAACCCTCCTCCCAACGATGGGACGGCAGAGGCAACCGAGGCTGCAAACTCTCAGAATCCGGAAGCATAAGATCCTATGTCACTCGGCGGATTCCGGACATAGGCCCTGGGGAGTGGCTGGAGGATCGCGCTCACTTCTTGGGCGAAGAAAGCTCTTGTAATTTATCGCTTGGGACTCCTGATGAACAAGTAATTGTGTAGCTATGGGACGTGGGTTGGGGGACGACAAGGGGAGGGCGGTCATAACCTCTCAGTTTAGAGGAGTTTGTTACGAGGGGGGTAAGTTGGGACTAAGGGGGTAGTTCATTGGGATCCATTGGGATAATGGGTCTCTGACCTCCCGTTGGGGGCCGGAGATGATCTATACCGCGACAGGTACTTCAATGTTGCTGAGGTATGGGGTGGGGGGTGGTGGGGGAGTTGTAGGGGTGGCTTGGGGCAAGGAGGGGGTTGGGGGGGCTAGTTGGGTGGAGTTGGGTAGCTGGGTGTGAGTTGGGGGGGTGAAGGGGAGGGGGGGATGCTTTCATCTGCACAGTGTCCGTTCGGGTCCTATTGAAGCATGATATGTGTGTGTGGTCTCTGACGCCCGGGCCATTCCTCTTTCTGCCCATAGATGGCGGTTGATGCTCCCGAGACAGGCCTCCAGAGGGCATTGATGCGTGTTGTGAGCTGGAATGTACGGGGGATGCTAGATAGGATAAAGAGAGGTGCGGTCCTGCGGCAGGGGAAGAAAGAAAAGGCTGATGTATTACTGTTGCAGGAGACTCACCTCCTGGGTACCAAGACCCTTAGCTTACAGCGATACGGATATCAGCAGGTATTTCATGCTGGTTTTGCGAGGGGATCCCAAGGGGTAGCAGGCTTGGTACACCGCAGGTTGTCCTATGTTCATGAGACTCAGTGGGTTGTTGCGCAGGGCAGGTATGTGTTTGCACAGGGCAGGATAGGCACTGAGCCGATAGTCTTCGGGAGTGTATATGCCCCACCTCCACTACAAGGTGCTCTTATAGAAAAGCTGTTTGGTGTATGGGCCGAGATACCAGATGTCACGGCAGTGGTGGGCGGTGACTGGAACGATGTGATGAATGCACGGATGGATCGTCACAGGCTGGGGGGAGATGTGCCAGCGGACACACCCACTAAACTGAATGGCATGGTGAGAGGGATGGGATGGGTTGATGCATGGCGACACCGGCACATCCAAAGTCGTGAATGCACGTATGTTTCGGCAGTGCATAAGTCCTTCTCCAGGATCGATTACTTGTTTGTTCCCCACACCTGGGTCGGGAGGGTGGACTCCATTTCCATATTACCACGCGGCCTATCAGATCACTCCCCGATAGCGATTGACTTACTTCTCGATAAAAGACGACAGCCATTCAGATGGTGCCTTTCCACGTGGCATTTGCAACAGGATAGCTATCGGACACACATGAGGGAGGCCATTGCTCACTACTGGAGCGATAATGACAGGTCTAACACTGACGACATGACCCTCTGGGAGGCTCTGAAGCCCACGCTTCGCGGGGTGGACATTGCTTGGTGTGCAGCTGCCCGTAAGACACGTAGGGTAGAAATAGTGAAAGCTGCAGATCGGGTCAGAGACCAGGAAGAAAGATGCCACGCTGGAGGGGATGTGGAAGATGTGGGACAGTTGCTACTGACGCAGCAGTCATATGCCTCCTTGCTATTAGATGAGGCTAGACAGCTGTGGCTGGCGACTCCGAGTAGGATTTACCAATGGGGAGATAAATCCAGCTCAATGCTATATAGGCTTTGCCAGAGCACTTTCCATGCACGGTCCCTCCCGTGTCTTCGTGATGGGGCGGGGACGCCCATGACGGCCCCAGCAGATCTAGCAGCCAGCTTTACACGGTATTATGCGGCCCAATATGCCCCCCGGGAGTTCCTCTCGGCAGAAGATATCGACAAATGCCTTGCTGACCTCCCGCCACGAGCGATCTCGGATGAAGGGCGTGCTCGTCTTGAACTCCCTTTGTCAGCGGAAGAGCTGAGCACAGCCCTCGGAGAACTAAATGTTGGCAAAGCCCCAGGACCCAATGGGTTCCCTTGTGAATTTTTAAAGAAATTTCATCTCCAACTAGGGACATATTATGGAAGGGGACTGGAGGCAGCCAAAGAGTGTGGCCGACTCCCGAAGGACTGGCGTCACGCCGAAATAGTGGTCTTCTGCAAACCGGGGAGGCCCCCCGAACAACACGAGTCCTATAGACCAATATCGTTATTGAATACCGAAGTGAAAATATTGGCGAAGGCACTGGCCAATCGCCTCCTCCCCTACATTACTGATCTTGTCCACCCAGACCAGGCCGGGTTTATGCCCCACAGAGCAACACAACACAATATTAGGCGCGCACAGGTGGCAGTGGAGGCGGCCCGGGCGGCGGGGATCCCGGCGGCACTTCTGTTGGCCGACATAGACAGGGCCTTTGACTCAGTAAGTGGGGTCTACCTCCGCACGCTCCATTTCCGCCTCAACCTCGGGCCCCACTTCCTATCGTATTTGCAGCTACTATACACGGATCTGACGGCGTCGGTGAGAGTGGCTGGGGCAGTGTCTGATCCCTTCTCCATAGGTCGGGGCACCAGACAGGGATACCCCCTATCGCCATATTTATTTGCCCTGGCGATGGAACCATTGGCGGCGTGGGTACGGGTGGATGCACCAATGCGGGGCATTGAGTGGGAGACGGGACCTTCCGATAGAATCGCACTCTATGCTGATGACGTCCTATTTTTCCTCACAGATCTGAATTGACATTATGCGAATATTCGGGGAGGTGTCGGGCCTCCGTTTGAACTTACGTAAGTCTGTGCTGTGGGTGCTGGGAGAGCACGGTGGCCTTAAATATCTGGGTGTATTCCTGACGGACTTGCGTGGGGTCTCATGGATGCGCAATGTTGTACCTGTGTGGGATCGTGTCCGATCAGACATGACTACATGGTGCCGCATGCCCCTGAACGTGTACGGCCGCTCGGCCATATTTAAGATGGTGGCCCTCCCGCGTCTGTTATACCAACTACAAAATCATCCGTATCCTATTTCACCGCAGTGGTTCAAACAAGTGAATTCGGCGCTCAGCCAATTTCTTTGGGCCGGGGGAGTGGCGAGAGTAGCACTCCGCACATGTTTCCTCTCTACGTATTGTGGCGGCTTAGCAACGTCGGACATTCTGTCCTATTATCAAGCTTCTCACCTATTGATACTGAATGAGTGGTGGTATGGGGACCGGGGCGACCCGACCTATGCCCTGGAGAGGCACCTAATGGACCCTGGCACGCTACACACTATACTTTACTCAGCGATTAAGAGAAAGAGGCTCCCAATGGTTACTCAAGTAGTGTTTCATATATGGTGCGGAGCACTACGCCGCATGGGGTGGTGGAACAGACTAACGAGGGAAACCCCATTGTGGCAAAATGGGCTATTGCCGGCGTTGGCGTCCCTGCAGGGGTTCCGTGGCTGGGACGCGATTGGCATATCGGCCTTAGGCCATGTTCTCAGGGGCACGACCCTCAAGTCGTTCCAGGAGCTACGGGAGGAATACGACATGCCCCAAACCCAGTTCTTTAGATATTTGCAGTTCCGTCACGCTATTACACCCATCCTGAACGGCCGAGACTCATTGCCCGAATTTAGCCCATTGGAGGCTAAGGTGTTTATGGGGGAATTGGAAATTTAAAAAATATCTACTATCTACCAAACGCTGGTTACACATTGCTCCTCTTCCCTAGACAACCTGCGGACTAAATGGGAGAGTGATGTAGGTGCACTAGAGGAGGAAGACTGGAGGGAAGCGCTTGAGGCTCCAAGAGGAGCGGCCATTGCGGTACGCCTGCGATTTATTCAGTTCAAATATCTGCATAGAGCCTATTATACTAGGGAACGGCTGTGGAAAGCTGGCATGATTGCGTCCCCTGATTGCTTAAGATGTGGTCGAGAGGTTGGTACTTTTATACATACGGTATGGTCGTGTGACGGGCTGAGGAGGTTTTGGTCGGGTGTGTGGGACTGCCTGTCTGAGGTGTTGGACTGGGAACTCCCCCGCTCGCCACAGTTGGGTCTCCTCCACGTCCTAGAACAGGTGGGGGGAAACATCTACAAACGACACTTGCTGCTTTTGGGCCTCACAGTGGCCAAGAGAGATGTGGCTCGAGCCTGGAAAGACCCCAGGACCCCCCTAGTGGGAGTGTGGAAAAGGGGACTAGATTTTTATATGGGACTGGAGCGCCCGATTTTTTAGGCCAGGGGCTGTCCCCGGAAGCATTAAAAGATTTGGAAGAGATGGGCAGACTATAGAGAATTGTGGCTGGAACCGCCAGTGCAAGATGAAGCTGAAGCAGGACAATTGGACACTGATCCCGGGTGATGAGGAGTACACACTGAATGTTTCTTGACATGCCTTTTGTTTATAGACTAACTAGACGCTGTGCAGGGGGTCGGGGGGTTTCGGGTAGGGGGAGTGGGAGGGAGAGGGGAGGGGGGGACATAGGGTTGTTACCTTACTTTAAACTGTTGTTTGAATTGCCTAAATGTGATTATTACTCTAGTGCTCACAGCTTCTCCGGTACCCGGGGCGCTGTGCTTGTCTTGCAGTTTTTCGACAACACAATAAAATTTTGTTCTGAAAAAAAAAAATAGTCAAAGAATTCACCAACCTCTGCCCCGACCACCTCTACAACCTTGCCAAGATCCCAACCAGCAAGCAACTCACCAGTATGCTCAACAACTCCATCTCCACTTTGTCAGACACCTCCTAAAGAAAGCCTCCGCCGACCCGATCGACATAAGAAATTATCGTCCAATCTTCCTGCTCCCTTACCCAGCCAAAGTACTAGAGAAACCCATCAATCAGCAGCACCTCCTCGACCCCTATGTGGCATTCGACACAGTCTTCAACAACACACTCAGCATCAGACTCCATAACACAGGCATACAGCAAGATGATGCACACAGAGCCCCCGACTGCCTCCCTTCACCTCCACACCCAAAGACATTAAATGCAGCGTACCATAAGGATCATCCCTCAGCCCCACTCTGTTCAACATCTACATGACCCACCTCGCAAACGTCATCAGATCCCATGGATTCAACATAAGCTCCTACGCAGATGGCACTCGACTGATATTCTCGCTCACCAAGGACCAAGGACCCCTCCCACACCAAAACTAACTCCTGCAAAGTCATGACCAATGTAGCCAAATAGATGAGACAACTGCCACCAGCTCAACTTCCACAAAACTGAAGCACTGTTCTTCGGGAATACCATCACCAAATGGGACCACAGCTGGTGGCATGCAGAACTCAGACCTACACCCACGGTGACCCGACAATACACGCAACCGCAGCATCATCCTAGACATCCAACTGACCATGAAACAACAAGCCAACGAAGTTGCCTCATCCTGCTTCCACACACTTCATATGCTCTGCAAAATATTTTTCAGATGGATCCCAAACAGCACCAGAAACACCATCACTCAGGCCCTTATCACCAGCCCCTCGACTACGCCGGGAAACATCCTTTACAACGTAACTGGTACAACGCGGTACCGTTACAACGCAGCTTTAACAACGAAAGTCGTTACGACTTTCACTGGAGGGCGCTCTAGGATAGGGGATAGTTTAATTTACTATCCAAAACCTTCCCTACTATCCACGGGGACTGGAGTTGGAATAGTAAATTAAACTATTCACTATCAGCGCCCCCCCCAACGCAAGTCGTTGTAACGACCTGCGTTGTTAAAACTGCGTCGTAAAGGGACGCGTTGTAACGGTACGCGTTGTACCGTCATACATCCGACTACGGCAGCACCCTCTGCGCCAGCATCTCTACGCAGCTCCTTAAAAGACTTTATCCCGACCGTACAGAGCGCTGCAGCCAGACTTAGCCTGGACCACCACAAATGAACCCACAGTGCCCCCCTTATGAGAGACCTCCATTGGCTCCTCATGCAGAAGAGATGCACGTTGAAGATCCTCATGCACTCCATGACCTAGGACCTGCCTACATCAACCATCGACTGAACTTCCACCAGCCTTCTAGACACTTGCACTACTCTTCTTTCGCCTTCGCACACATCCCCCACATTCATTTCACCGGTGGCCGATCCTATTCTTACATTGCAGCCAAGACCTGGAATGACCTTCCCCACCAGCTTTGTATAGCCCCCTCGCTGGCAGACTTCAGAAAGTGACTCAAGACCTGGCTCTTTGATGGAAACAGTGCCCAGCTACCAATAGTGGTGACAGTGCATCACTATACAAATGTTGATTGATTATAGTGCACAAATATCTGTGGCTTAGGTGCCTACTGATAACAGAGCACAAGAGCTTTCACTGCTCCCTTCAGTAAACCCCACTCAAACCCAGACTAGGCACTCAATTAAACTGCACAGCAAGGAATAAACCACTCAGCAATGCAACTCACTAAGTGAACAAGCATTTACAATGCAATAGGTCTTGCTTTATTAAAGTTTGAGCTATTGGCATTGAAAATGACAATGCCTTTTATTCATTTGCATCGGTGCATAAACAAGCACTTTGTACTTATAGTCCATGCTTATGAGAAGCAAGGCTGGCAGTCTCTTTTACTGCCAGCCTTGCTCATTGTAAGCAAGGACTACACGTTCAAAGTGCGCGTTTATGAACCGATTGCACTTTTAAAAACAAATTAATAAAAGGCATTGTCATTTTCAATGCCAATAGCTCAAACTTTAATAATGCTGGATCAGAGGGGTTACAAATACAATTGGATATATATATATATATATATATATATATATATATATATATATATATATATATATATATATATATATATATATATATATATATATATATATATATAATATAATACACATTTGTAAAGCGCACAATCACCCGTTAGGGTCTCTAGGCGCTGGGGGCCGTCGGGAAGATTAAGTAAGCTATTGCCCAGAGTCACATGGTGCTGGGCTCACCTGCCGCCGGCACCGGGGATCGAACCGTGATCCCCAGATTCAGTCGCCCTGGCCGCGGCACCACACCTCTTATATCCATCAGTAACGTTTCAAGTTTCTTTACCATAGGTGAACATTTGCTATAACCTGTGAGTATTGCAATGGTTCTTTTTCGGCTGGCTGTCAGATTTTAAAAGATGACATTAAAATGAACTGTTGTTATAACTAACTAACCTGCTAACTGAGTAACTATCTGCACTCACCTGAGGATTCACTGTTACTCAACGTTTTGCCCCCATTCACTTCTCATACTAACCTTCACCCCAGATTATACATTTGTGAATAAGACACAAACTTTTTCAACCAACCCATTGCTCGCCCTGTTCCTTCTGTAGACCATAAACAATCACCTCTATAACTTCCTTCACCGATGACTACTCTGCTGATGTGTAAGCATCACCAGGGCCTGCTACTGAGTGATCAGGGTGTAGAAGTATTACAGAGGCATGAAGTGACCAAGAAACATAAGCAAAAATGCACTTAGTGAATGCAACATTTGCAAGCATGCAGCCACCATTTTCAACGTCACATAAGTGGTGCATTCTAGAGTTTTCTAAATAAAAATAGGTACTGCTACCAAGGCTACTGTCATGTGCAGACCCTGGTCAGAAGCACTAGCGGATGGCTGCAGCAAACCCCCAATATGTACAGCAGCAGATAATGGGTACATAGTAGATCAGTGCAGTACATCAACACACCCAATCCACCAGAAATTCATTTAAAAAAATGGTACTTGTCATTTATGGTCCTGCAACAAAAAAAAACGAGCGGCAGAACTGCAAGTCCACGCACATATTCTGGGTACAGTACATGTGGCAGTGGTGCAAGTGGCCTTCACACACATACCCACCCATCTCACAGATACAGTACAGATTGTAGTGCTGCAAGCTTCCATCACACACGAGTAGCACATGGATCACAAGTGCGCACCCGGCCTTCTCACGTATGATGCAGGAGTCTTATGCACAATGTACTGATACAGGCACAAGTAGCAGCAGGCAGATATCAGAGGAAAACAGAATGCAAGAGAAAGCCGCATATAAAGCAGAGGCACTTGTCATTAAACTGAAAGGTCGCGTTAAACAAGTGGCGAGGGAAAGTCAAGGAGCCTTGTAATTGCACTTTCATTTTATTGTTAAATGTGAACGGTGCTGGTGGGGGTGTGTTTATGTGAGCGAGTGCGTGTGTGTGATAGTGAGTGTGGTCTGTGTGTGTATGTTAGTGATTGTGTGTGAGTTGTGTGTGTTCAGTGTGTGTGTATGTGCGCTATGCTGCTGTCTCTGTGCACACACCACTGTCCCTCTGTCCCCCGTGGCACACATCCCGTGCAGTCATGTGCTGGAGGAGCCTGGGCTGCTAAGCGCTAGCCCTGGTTTGCAAAGTTTGAGAGCGCTCTCTCCCCGGGAATAAGTGCTGGGCTGGGCCTGCAGCGCGCGCAGGGCAGGTTGCACATCCCCCCCACAGCCTGGGTCATGGGATCTGAGTCACGGTGGAGATGTAATTTCAAAAAGGGGGTGGTGATGAACAGAGTGTCTGAATTAAGCAGACCACTCTTACCCAGTCCAAAGATCAGGGCTTGATCCATCACCGTTTTTTAGCTCACTGCACCATCCCAGTTCAGAACCTGGCTATATGCAAATTAGTCTGTCCCTGGCCTAGTGCATCATGGGAACAGGGCAGACCAAACTACCAAGCCAATTCTTCACTGGAAAGGAAACAAGCTTCCGGGGACCGGTTTCTGGCATTACAGCCGTCTTCGGCCCGGCTTGCTTGAACCCTGATGGTGCAATGAGCAAGGGACTCATGTCTGAGCATACCCTTCCACACTCATGGTGGCCAAAATAATTTCAAAAAGGGGGTGGTGATGGACATTGCACCATCAGGATTCAAGCAAGCCGCATTACGATCTTAACTTTTATGTACAATTGCGTGCGACTTGCAGGGAGGGGCACAGCTGTACATGTCTGTATATCTTTAATAATGGCAAGTTAAAGTCAATGAATGGCTCATAGTGGATGCTAGCGGGTGTTCACACGCGCGACCCAATCTCATTCAGCATGCTGCCTGCGCGTGCCCATTTCCTGTCTCCCTCTTAGAGCCCTTGAAGCAACCTCGACAGCTATAGGTCTCGCAGGCGACAGCGTTTCGCACTGTATCGCCAGGTGCGAGACCTAAAAAACGCCTGACTTCACTTTAGAAACTGTTATAGGATTGCTGTTCCGTTTGGTTGTAAGTGCCAATCCTGTACATTTAAATTGTATTCAGAAGGTTACTGCACGCCATGTTCTATCATCTACAAAGTGTTCTCGTGAGGTGATTGGTTTAGAAAGTGCCACTGTTCAACAGGTCCATAGGTAGTTCTTACCTGGCACTTCTGATTGGCTGTGGTGTGTAAGTACATGTCAACAAAAACGCTTCTTGTAGTCCAATCACATTCTGAATTGCCACAAAAACAATTGCTACCACTTTCAGAGTCCAAGGTTATCAAAGACCCCTAAAATCACCATCAGGGATGTCTGTATTAGTGCAAGGTGCTTTACGCCTTTGAGTGTGCACCATATACAAAGTAAGGATCCTACATTGGTGTGCAGTGGTTGGGATTAAAGCCTGCACTGTTTTACCACTTAATAAAAGTGATGGGTATATAAAAAACCTTCACAAGGATTATTCACATATAAAATACTATTATCAAGTAAGTTCTACTGAATATTTTGGATTGGTTGTCAAGGGTCTTCTCCAATCTTTGGAAGTTTAGAATCACTAGGGTATGTAGGTGTACTACACCACACTACACCTAGTACCATGTCCCAGGTTGGGGATGCCAGTGGGGCTCAATCCGTTAGATACAGTGGTCTCAAGTTACAGGAACGCATGACCCTGTGTGCATTTAAGAAACCTAAGACAGGTAGTAACCCTAACAAAGAGCATCTGCTCCTGTAGGATTACCTCCAGAAGAGGGGTCTGATGGGCAGGATAATCCAGGTATGGGTGGGAATGTTCCAGAAACAGAGCCAGGTGTCAGACCCCAATGGCCCTACTTCTGAGCTAGATCAGGAGGAGTCTGAGGACCCATCACTGGTGAACTCTAATCCCCCAGGGAATAGTACTGATGAAAGAGGGGAAGGGCCTAGAGGCAGGTCCTCCTGGGAGGCTGCAAAGAGTCCAGGGGAGGTTCACATCCTCCTCAGTTAATTTAACCTCCTCTTCTACTTCAGGAGGGACCTACATCTCTAGCAAGAGGGAGGATTCCTTAGAAAGGGAATTCCACCTACTCAAACGTGAGAGACCCAGGCTCAGGCTCAAGAAAGAGCAGTTGGCCCTGGATAAGAAGACCCTAGAAGTTCAGAGAGCTAGGAAGAATTTGGGATAAGAATCCCATGGTGGCAGCACTAGTGAACCGAAGGTCATGGAACACTCCTTTGACATTAGGAACTTGAGCAGGATAATCCGTCTTGCAAGGAAGGTGATGACATCTATAAGTGGATCACTGCTCTAAAAAGGGCCTGTAAGGTACAAATTGTCCCTCTGGGGCAGTGGGCAGCTATCCTGTGGCTCTCCTTGACAAATAAAGGCAGAGAAACTCATGACTGTGAAGGGGGAATATGCAGATAATTACCAAGTCTTGAGGAGTGCCCTAGTCGATGGGTTTGGTTTAACCACTTAGCAATACAGGTTCAAGTTTAGAGACACACAGAAGGCACACACTCAAGACTGGGTAGATTTTATAGAGCTATTAAGACTCTGGAAGGTTGGCTTAATGGGAGTAATGTGCATGATTATGAAGGACTGTACAATTTGCCTATGAGGGAGGACATCCTTAACTGTCAGAATGAGCAACTGCACCAGTACCTGGTGGACTCGGATCTGACCTCTCCCAAGAATTGGGAAGGCCGGTAGACAAATGGTTCACACCAAGTTTAACAAAAGTCGCATGGTGGTGGTGACCAGAGGAAACAAGATTCTTCTAAGTCCCAAGAGAAAGGTAGGGCGAAATCTAAAGAATAGGAAGAGTCTTCTGAATGTCCCCGAAATCTTCATCTTGGGGTAGGCCTCAATCCTCTTCCTTCTCTAACAAGAAACCTTGGTGCTATTTGTGTAAGTAAAAATGCCATAGGTCAAATGATTGTACTTGCCCTAAATCTAGCACCACTCCTATAACTACCCCTAATCCCTTAATGCCCCTAGCAGTAGCACTGGTAGTAGTAGTACCCCCAAGAGTTTAGCTGGGTTCACCTTTGTTACTGAAGTGGGTTATGTTCTAGTCAGAACACCCACTCAAACGGTCTTAGTCTGTGATGGTGGCATTGAGCTTGCCACCTTTATTGTAAGTTCCACTAACTTCGGCACATACAGACATCAGCCTCTTATCAACAGCCATGAAGCTGAAGTGGACAGGGACATAGGGGGCAGCATCATTATGGTGACAGAGAAACGTGTGTCTCCTGAACAGATACTACTTGGTCAGATTTACCAAGTGACCAATGCTGACAATGTCAGGACAGATCATGCCATGGCAGCTGTCAATCTCAGCTGGGGAGGGGAAACTGACCCTAAACAAGTTGTGGTGTCCTCCAAACTGCCTGTAGAATGTCTCCTGGGCAATGATTTAGAAAGGTCAGTCTTATGGGAATTATAGAATCATCCATTAAGGCTTACCGCTGGTTTCTGGACGCCCTTGTGTGAGGAGAGAGGGATTTTTGCTGCTGCTCAGACCGCCCGCCTCCCGCCTCCCGCCTCCCGCCGTTAGACCCCAGCACCAACTTCGGGTCCGGCCGTTGAGCGGAGAGCGGTGCTGGTTCCTGGTATCGAACTACAATACCCAGCATCCTCTGAGACGCTTCCTGCGTCGACTACGCGCCAGGCGGCGCTTAAAGCTGCTCCAACCCCGGTCGAGTGGGGAATCATCCATTAAGGCTTACCGCTGGTTTCTGGACGCCCTTGTGTGAGGAGAGAGGGATTTTTGCTGCTGCTCAGACCGCCCGCCTCCCGCCTCCCGCCGTTAGACCCCAGCACCAACTTCGGGTCCGGCCGTTGAGCGGAGAGCGGTGCTGGTTCCTGGTATCGAACTACAATACCCAGCATCCTCTGAGACGCTTCCTGCGTCGACTACGCGCCAGGCGGCGCTTAAAGCTGCTCCAACCCCGGTCGAGTGGGGAATCATCCATTAAGGCTTACCGCTGGTTTCTGGACGCCCTTGTGTGAGGAGAGAGGGATTTTTGCTGCTGCTCAGACCGCCCGCCTCCCGCCTCCCGCCATTAGACCCCAGCACCAACTTCGGGTCCGGCCGTTGAGCGGAGAGCGGTGCTGGTTCCTGGTATCGAACTACAATACCCAGCATCCTCTGAGACGCTTCCTGCGTCGACTACGCGGCAGGCGGCGCTTAAAGCTGCTCCAACCCCGGTCGAGTGGGGAATCATCCATTAAGGCTTACCGCTGGTTTCTGGACGCCCTTGTGTGAGGAGAGAGGGATTTTTGCTGCTGCTCAGACCGCCCGCCTCCCGCCTCCCGCCGTTAGACCCCAGCACCAACTTCGGGTCCGGCCGTTGAGCGGAGAGCGGTGCTGGTTCCTGGTATCGAACTACAATACCCAGCATCCTCTGAGACGCTTCCTGCGTCGACTACGCGCCAGGCGGCGCTTAAAGCTGCTCCAACCCCGGTCGAGTGGGGAATCATCCATTAAGGCTTACCGCTGGTTTCTGGACGCCCTTGTGTGAGGAGAGAGGGATTTTTGCTGCTGCTCAGACCGCCCGCCTCCCGCCTCCCGCCTCCCGCCGTTAGACCCCAGCACCAACTTCGGGACCGGCCGTTGAGCGGAGAGCGGTGCTGGTTCCTGGTATCGAACTACAATACCCAGCATCCTCTGAGACGCTTCCTGCGTCGACTACGCGCCAGGCGGCGCTTAAAGCTGCTCCAACCCCCGTCTCGCGGGACGCGAGCGGGACGCCGGGCTAAGCCCGGGCAAAGGGCGGGCCCTCTGTGGCCCTCAGTGGCCAAGGTAGGCCGGGCTGGGCCCTGGTATTTTTATTTTTATTTCATATTTTGTTGTCTGCACATCTTCGCTGCTTTCCACTGCAGCAAATTTTCGAACAAAAAACACGGATGATCTGTATTTAACAGACTGTAACTCTGTTATCTGCTACTGTGAACTTATCGGCTTCCTCCAGTATTCCAGTATTTATATTTTATAAACTGTTTGTGTTGATATCTGCGATTGCCTATCAGGCGTAAGGTCTGGTTTATCCAGAAGTATTATGTCTACAAAGAAATTACGTTCTGGGAAAGTTTTAAGGGACAAAGTAGAGGTGATATCTGAACCCGCACGCCTGAGGAAAAAGTCTGAAAATAGTGCGCTAGTGAAAGGTCAGATGCAGCTGGAACATATTTGGGAAAAATCAGGAAATAAACTCGCAAAAGACCCAATAATCTTAAAGACTGCTTTATCACCTCACTCGCAATCACAAACCAACGTGGAAATGGATTTAAACACTGACATACTGATTGAAATAAATAAATCTTCTCTTTCTCAAATGAATGAATTAAATTCCTTAGCTCATGATCATAATACTCTCATCGAAAGAGAAAAGGAGGAGGAAGACTTTGCTGCTACATCTATCTCCACTAGTATTGATCTCGAACTTTGTGGTCGATACATGGATAAGAAACTTTTGGCCCAGGTTGGGGATAGTAAAACTCCAATTAGAGCAACTCCATCTGGAATGCTTTTATATAGCAGCACCCCTTCAATCAAATCCCAAGATGATTTATTAACGCATAGTGATTTGAAGTCTCCTCAATTTAACTTATCGGGGATTTATTCTTTTGCTCAATCTAGCTATCCAAAAAATGAGAAACCAATTTCTGAATCTCTGATAGCGCTTGAACAAATATTGTCTTCTATATTGTTACTCCTTGGTAAATTTGCTGTGAGTTCTGATTGTATTTTGTCATCTGTGTCTGAGATATTGAAGGAAATGTTGTCTAAAAAGGGTGCTAATGTTACATTACCCCCCTCTGAACCTGTAGTTGAAAATGTTACATTACCCCCCACTGAACCTGCAGTTCGAACTGCGTCAAATTGTATCAATCTCTTGCAGGGTAATATCCCTTTGAAATTGTCTGTAAAGGCAGACATCCATACACCTCTTAAGAGCCCTACCTTATCTGTCTCTGGACAGAGCAAACTCTTAAAGCCCATTGTCAAGGATGATAGCTTGGTAGAGATGGTGCAAACGATCGAAAATGATCTTTTTCCCATCTTTACTCAGGAAAAAAAGGGCCCGGATGGATTGCCGGCTCAGACTAAAATCAGAAAAGAAAAATCAAAAGGGAAAAATAGGAAGTTATTACGTAAATATAAGAAAAAAAGGCCAAGGCAAATCATTTTCCAAAAAAACATAAGCCCTGAAGCGCGAGAGGAGTTAGGAAATGGGGATAACCCACTGCTGAATATTACCAACAATAAGGTAGCGGACGATGCATTTAATAAAGTATTGGAGGGTAATATGGTTGGGGGCTGTACAAATGAGGTAATTCCATCTCATGTGCTACAAGCGCCAGAACCCTTATCCGTGCTGGTTGATGCTACGGGAATTCCTCCGCAAGTGGTAAAAGTATTAAATCCAACTGCATCTATTTTCCGGCCCCAACCTGATACAGCTAGTTGCTTAAATATTCAACCTGTAAAATGCGCAACGATATGTGTGGATACATTAACACTGGATTTTCTTCCGTTGTTCGATCAGGATGTAAAAATGAATAGGTCTTGGTTGCTTAATTGTTTTAAAGAGATTGATAGTCTAAAATTGATTTTGTCAAATGATATTGATTTAGTTCTTCCGATAAAATCAATTATTGGACAACGAACAAGAGTAACTTTTTACTCAAAAATAATTACTAATCTTGTTCTTCAACAGGCGTAATTTTTCCAATGTAGAGGAATTGACGTATTACCTTATTATAAGAAGGCCTTATCTATTGCCTCTAGAGATAGTATTGTTAAGCCAGTATTTACACAGGATGATCATTACTTTGGTAATAAAGATCTAAAAATCTGGGTCTCAAAGGGCAAAAGAATGGTATCTCAGGCCCTGCCATTGCCTGATAATACAGATGTCCCTCTAATAGAAGACAATCAGATGTGGAACTGGTTGCCCGGGGTTTTATCTACTAATTCCGCGAGTAACCCACGACTCTTCCAACATCTTTAACAATAATTTAAAAATTGTCTCTTGGAACGCTGCTGGTATGTTTAATTCCCCTGAGAAATTTGACTTTTTATCTTCTTTAAACGTTGATGTAATATGTCTCCAGGAGACGTGGTGTAAAAATCTCCCCTATGTAGGGAAAGAGTTTTTCGTCCTGGAGGCTTCAGCAAAACCTTCAAAAAAAGGCCATGCGAAAGGTGGAATTGCTTGTCTTTTATCCACCTCTCTACAATGGCAATATACACACTACTCAGACTCTAGTAATCTCTTTCAATCCATAACTATTAGTAACTTAGGCAATGTAGGCACGCGGTCTTCGTTTGTTATTTTAAATGTATACATCCCTCCTGAGGAATGTTTTAATTCAGTTATGAAGCGAATGTTTTCTTATGTAACAAAGCTATTGGAGGCTGAATATCCCCCCTATATACTGATGGTTGGAGACTTAAATAGTAAAGTATCCAACTCTACTTTAGTCAAATTCAGAAATAAACTTAAGGAAGAAGTATATAATATACCTCAAATGGCTTGGCCTACTAGAATAAAAACTAATAAAAGAGGTAAGATTCTCTTGGAGGAACTTAGCCTCTTAGAAGGGCTTATTATTAATGGTAGAATGCCCTCTGATAGTCCTGCCCATTATACACATGGCTCATACAGGGGTGAGTCTATTTTGGACTATGCCATTACGGACTATGAGTCGTTCCATTTGATTAGGGATATGGCGATCACTCATTCTTTACTGAGTGATCATAAAATAATTAATTTAACTCTTTCACTAACCCTTCCTGAAACTAACTCTTGGTCCTTAAAGCATAGAGATCTTTCCATTGATCGAAGGTCGGGTAGATGTTTTTGGGGTCCCACTACCATGAAGGATGTACAAAACCTCCTGGCTCAAACTTTACTAGAACTCGACCAGTGGGAGGGTACAGAATTCTTACAACTCGAAAACCTTATTAAAAAAGTTATTGGGTTTGCCAAGAAAAAGGGAAACCCTAAAAGACCACATTTTTCTCCTAGTCCTCTACTTTTCCTGAATAGGGAGATAAATGCACTGATCAGGAAACAATATCTTAATAGATCTGAGGAAAATGAGTCTCTACTAGCATTGTTAAAACGTAGGAGAGTTAGATTGAGACTCAAATTGAAAAGAGAAAAAGAAGATTCTCTTTGGATTAGTTTGAGGGAGGCTATAACCTTTAATCGATCTAGAGAATTTTGGTCCATAATAAGGAAAGGCTGTGGTACCATAGTAACTGCCCGTCCTATAGCCATTTGCGAAGAAGTCTGGACAGTATTTGTAACTGCATTATATGCTCCAAATGAAGTACTGGAGGATATAGGTATGTTGGATTTAAATGGTATGCAAAAAATCATTCTCCCTACTGAAAAAACAATAGTTACTGCGATAACGAGTATGCGCTCTACCGGAGCCATGGGTCCAGACGAACTGCCCATGTCAATCATTAAGCAGGATATCGCTACTTGGAGTAGGATTCTTCTCCCTATATTTCAGGCTTGCTTTTTAACAAGAACTGTCCCTGACTCCTGGAGGGGTAGTATATTAATTCCTATATTTAAAAAGGGGGATCGGGAGCTGCCATCTAATTATCGTCTAATAGCTCTATTAGATGCCATAGGAAAAATTTTCGCCAAATGTATATTAATGTTAATTATGGAATGGGCAGAAACTAATAAGATTTTACCAATGGAACAAACTGGTTTCCGTGAAGAGCACGGAACGCTAGATAACCTGACATTATTGCAGGTGATCAGTGACAAGTATGTATGCATCCGTGATGGTGGCTTATATGCCGCATTTATTGACTTCTCCACGGCGTTTGACAAAGTGGACCGCCCATCACTGTGGAGAAAATTGGCGGCATTGGGTATGCCAGGATACTTACTTGCATTGGTTCGATCTCTGCATATGAACACATGGTGTAAGGTGCTACAAGGCGGCGAAGAGGGTCTCACTTCATCCATCCCCTCCCAGAATGGCCTTAAACAAGGGTGTATACTGGCGCCTATATTGTTTTCTTTATATATGGCCGACCTCCCAACTTTTATCTCATCTTGTGAGGGAGTGGCACCGAAAATTGGAGGGTCTGCTATATCTATCCTAATGTACGCAGACGATATTCTTGTCTTGGATTTGACCCCGAAGGGTTTATCTAACCGTCTGCTTGCATTGAATGAATTTGCTGTAGCACACCATATGAAAATTAATACATCAAAAAGTAAAATCATGTGTATCTTTGGTAAGAGAAAATGCAGATCTAGCAATTATAAGTGGTTTATTGGGGGGCAAAAACTCGACGTGGTTAAAACTTACCCTTTTTTAGGCAAAATAATATCAGCGAATCTTAGTGAGATTCCCCATATCGAACATAACTCTCGCAAAGCATTGACCCATGGTATGGGGTTATGTTCGTTATATAATGCCACTGGGAAGAGACACTTCTCACTCTTTCTGGAAGTTTTTAAAGCAAAAGTGCCAGCTACTCTATTATATGGAATTGAATTAGTGGAGCTGAAATATTGGGGATTCCTTCAAAAAATGGAAGGACGGGTACTTCGGAAAATTACATCGCTTAGTAATGCATGTTCTACTTCTTCATGCAGATTAGAATTCGGACTCCGAAGTTGTTGGACACAGGGACTGGTGGCCCTGGTAAGATGGGTAGCATGCTTGGCTAGAGGAAAACCTGGTACCCTAAGAGAACTTATTAAACAGGAGTTACTGGGTAATCTTAATGATTTTTCCTCTCTATTAAAAATTTTTAGGAAAGCTGTGGCCCTGTTCGAGTTGGATGAGAGTACCCTATTTTTACTTACTCCCTCTGAACTTAAAGCTTCATTAAAAAGAGCATCGTGGGAGCTATGTTATAAGCTGGATACCCTTGCCCAACCCAGATTATATGACAGGGAACCTCTGCTAGAAACATACACCCCCAAGCTGGCCCAACAATATTTGACCTGGAATATTCCTCATGGAGTCCGTAGGTTATGGTACCTCCTACGACATGATTTGCTTCCTCTTAATTCACTCTTAGCAAAGTGGTACGGGGGTTCCCCTATATGTAACTTTTGTAATGTCGCTGTACAAGATCGTAACCACGTCTTGTTTATCTGTCCTGCTTTACGCTCCTTGCGATTTAAGTGGATTAAACCTATTTGTTTACAATTGGGAATTGCAAATGCTAAATTGTTTTTACATGCTCTCTACTGCCCTCCTAATGAACTGTTTTGTTGTAGAATTTTTAAATTTTTTAAAGGGTTCTTAAATATTTATTGAGGTTGCTGGGATGTTGCCGTGGTTCACTTTAAGAGCTGATAACTGTAGTGTTTTGTTCTTTTGTCATTAATTTAGTATGTTTATATATCCCTTTTTTCTTTTGTCTGTTCCTATTGTATTATGGTGTGTTTAATTTTTATGTGGCCCTCATCGAGAGCCAAAACATAATAAATTTTGACTTTGACTTTGAAAGTTTCTTTGCTGTCACTAGGGCTCAGGCCAAGAGATAAGCCACTGAAGGAGACCTGGATCCTGAAAGAATGGACCAGCCAGCTCCCAAGAAAAGCAGCAGGAAGGGTAAAGGTTTAACCTCGTCACAGACTTCAAGTGAGGATCAGTTACCCGAGGGAGATGATCTCAGTACCTGGGAAGGAACTGTCCCAGAGGAGCTTAGGCCTGACAAGGAAAAGCAGCTGGGAGCAGGGAGCCCTTCCAGGGAACCGTTGGGTCTGGAACAGAAGGCCTGCCCCTCTCTTAAACAGCTCAGACAGCAAGCTGCTGCTGAGGAAGTAGGGACTGTCAGTGGATCCTATAGGGCTTATCAGAAAGATGTGTTTCTATATTATGAAAGTAGAACCCCAAGGCTGGTGCCACCAGGAGGTAGGTCATACCTCAGAGGTACAGGAGATGCCCATTCAGCCTAGCACATGACCTTCCCCTTGTAGTACAGTACATCTTGGCCAACGTAAGACTTGGGACATGCTTGTTCCTCACATTCACTGGCCCCACATGTCTGAAGATACCAAGGAGTTTTGTCGTTCCTGTGTCACCTGCCAAGCCAATGGTAAGCCAGGTGGCCCTACAAAGGCCCCTTAATCTAACTACTAGTGGTTGAGGTTCCCTTTGAGAGGGTAGGGATAGACAATATATGTCCCTAACACCCTCCAACAGCATGTGGACACAGTTACATCCTAGTGGTGGTGTACCATGCCACAAGATATCCAGAGGCCATTCCCTTTAGGACCAATACAGCGCCTGCAGTGACTAGGGCCCTTCTGGGAATTATTTCCAGAGATGGGTTTCTTAAGGAGGTATTGTCAGACAGAGGTACTAACTTCATGTCTAGCAACATCACTGCTTTGTGGAAAGAGTGTGATTGGCCTGAAACCTTAGGTTGACAGCGCTGACATGGGCTTGCTCATGGCTGCTGATGAAGGACAGGAGGAAGATAGTGACCCTTTCCCTGATCTCCTCTCTCAGGACCCTGTTGATGGATCAGCTGAAGCAGTCATCTTGGCAGACAGCCTCACTGGTCAACAGCAAGCTGATTATAGATAAGGTCTTAATCAGTTTCCTGGTCTCTTTTCTCAGACACCAAATCAAACAAACTGGTGTACCCATAAAGTGGGCACAGGTGACAACCTGCCTGTAAGGAGCAAAATATACTGACAGCTTGACCATGTCAGAGATTGCATCAAGACTGATGTCCAAAAGATGCTAGACTTTGGGGTCATTGAGTCTTCAGATAGTCCTTGGGCTAGTCCTGGGCCATTTTGTAGGTGGAGGCCATGTTTAACTATTAGAGAGCAAAACTCAGACCATTATGGACTGGACTGCTCCCACTACTTAAACTCAGGTCATAGCTTTCTTGGGCCAGACTGGGTACTACAGAAAATGTCTTATGTGTTATGGATCAATAGTGACACCCTAGAATGATCTCACCTCGAAGAAAATGCCCAAGAAAGTTCAGTGACAGTTAGCTGCCAGAAGGCATTTGATGACCTGAAGCTAATCATGTGCTCTGTTCCAATTCTGCAAAGTCCTGACTACTCCAAACCATTCACTGTCCAGGCACATTCTTCTGCGATAGGGATAGGTGCAGGGTTGTCACAACTTAAAGTAGAGGGCCAGGATCAACCAATGGCTTTTATCAGCAGAAGGTTGACCCCTGGGGAAAAGCGTTGGTCAGCTATTGAGAGGGAGGTCTTTACTGTGAACTGGGCCCTAAAGAAGGTGAGAAAATACCTGTTTGGCACTTACTTCATTGTTTAGACGGACCAAAAGCCCCTCTTATGGCTTAAACAAATGAAGGGTAAAAACCCCAAACTTTTGAGGTGGTCCATTTACCTTCAGGTAAGGGACTTTTCAGTGGAACATATACATTGGAGTAACCAAGAAAACGCAGATGGACTTTCCAGATATTTCTACTTAGAAAATGAAGACTCCCTTTCCAAGGAGGCAAGATGGCGTCCGCCGCGTGGACGTGTGAGTGAGGAGCTCCCTGTTTTGAACTCGGCACACCTCTTCATGTAGATTCTGCTGTCTGGCTGTCCGTTCTCCTTGGTGGCGGCTGGAGGATAAGAGGATATGCGGGAGAGAGCGTGGGATTAAAAAACACCGGCACCGGCGAAGCTGATCGTCTTAACGCCCGTGAATCTGTGCATTCACTTGAATGCCGGAGCCGGCGGGCAGGGAGTGACGTGACCGGCAAACGGGCAAGCCATTGCTGAGAACACCCGGGGCTGCAGCGGCCGTAGCCGCGGGGTGAGAGCTGGAGAGAGCTGCTCGAAGCTATGGCGACCGCCGAGATGTGGAGGCGAGCGGCAACATTGCGGTAACATTGTATCTGGAAAAGCGGCTGACTGACTGGGGGAAAGCGCAGGAGGCAGGCGGCTTGCTACCGTATTACACTGTGTGCTGGCTCTGACAATGCACCGACTGCACCTGGGGTTATTACAAGTGGGAGCGACCTCGAGAAATTCATTGGGATTTAATTTTGGCGTGGACAGTAAGCATACTTCATAAAATTTAATACTGGATGTAGGAATATTTTTGAAAACGGTGAAGTTGGACTATTAGGCTCTACTTATCTAGCGGGAAAAAAATTTGATACTTGATAAATATTTTGTTAAAAGAACCTGGCCACTGACCTTTTGAGTGCCTGGCTGGTATGGTGTTTTGGATTGGGATTCATTGATTTAATTATAGTACAACAAAACAACTTGCTGGGATCTGCTATGCCACCTAAGGCAGCCCGTGGTGGGAAAACTAGATCTGTGGGGGAGGGAGCAGTTGGCACGCGCGCAGCACTTGCTGCAAAAAAAAAAAAGAAATGCAGGGTGTTCAAGACTCTGGGAGTGTCAGCCATGGAAAGGATGCAACATCGGGCCACCCTAAGATACCCCAAATGTTTCAGCCGACTAGAGGGCTGCAGAAAAGTAATACTGTGACTTCCAAATCTAGCATAGAAACTGGTGTAAGTGGCAATGGTGGAGGCATGGAGCAGGATGACTCATCGCAGCTATCTTCAGACGTACCCATACCGGCATCTGCAGCGCTTAGTATTCCGGTCGAAGTTGAAGCTGAGTTTAATACTGCAGAGGCAACAGAGGATGTTGAAGGCGTGGCCAGTGAAGAAGAAACTCAAGAGCCGCCAAGCAGCAAGGATGGCGAATTTTATTCGCTATCGGAACAGTCGGAAGGATCAGATATGGAAGAAGTTTCACTTCCAGAAGAAGGAGACGGGGAAAATACCCTAACTGTGCTGGAGGGTAGTCTCTGCAAAAATATACTCTCTACGGACATCTCTGTTCAAGCCTCTACTATTCGGAAGAAGGACAAGGGAGATAGCGCAGATTTAACTATAACCACTACTGAGACGACCGATCGCGATCTCTTTGTGGGTACGCAGGCACTGGAGAGGCTAGATCTTTCAGGCCAAGCTAGCGGGGGTGCTGATGCACATGAATATAGCCAAACGCTTAATCCAGTATCACTGGAGGAAATCTATAGGTCTATCAACGACCACCGGCTGGAGGCTCGAGCGGAACACCTAAAGACACATACTGCTTGTAGAAAGCTACAAAATACCGTTCGACGCTTGGCAAAAACCTGCAATGATTTTACGGATAGAATGACAGAGGCGGAGGCGCGCCTATCATCACTGGAAGATCAGATGGTGTCCCAAACAGCTGATGTTGCTGAATTAAGGCACACAAAGAGGATGTGCAGGATAAGATTGCCGAATTGGAAAATCGCCTTCGCCGTAACAATCTACGTTTACTTGGTGTCCCGGAAGGTCTTGAGGGACAGGATGTGTGCAAATTTGTTGCAGAATTATTTGAGGAAGCGCTCCCGGAAGTTACTGAATGGAATTGGCAACGTGAGATACAACAGGCCCATAGATTTCCTTTCCGGCAGCGATCACCAAGAAGCGGCCAAGCAAGCCCACCACAGCCACGGGCTATTTTGATTTCCTTGAACAACTTTCAGGCAAGACAGGTATTATATGATATGGCTAGGCCTGATAGGATGAAAACTGGGAAAAATATACAGTTTTTTGTTCGGCCAGACTTTTGTCATTCTACTGTTGAAAAACGGTGGAAACTACGTCAGCTGATTGAACCCTTACAAGCTAAAGACCTACAAGTTCTTTTATTGCAACCTGCCACCTTAAAACTTGTTAATAAGGTGCAAAGTCGTTTCTTTACTTCAGAGGCTGCTGCGAAAGAGTATATGCATACTCTTCCTTGATGGACTGACATATTGGTTAGACTGTTTGTGATTCTACACCGTTTTCTCTTTTTTTCTTTTCTTTGTATTTGTCTCTTTTCTGCTTTACTATTGGAGGACTTTGACTAATTTTGTTTATATTAAGATAAGAGACAAAGGTTGATACATTCTGATTAGGTGAGCCGAGCAGCATGGGAACCACTCACCGAGCATCACAAGGGCCTTAAGCCCTATTGCCATAGTTAAGGGGGAGGGGCTCACTTTGGGAGGGTGGGGGGGTTTGCGGTCGTGGTGTTAGGGTGGGTTGGGGGCACTGGGGCTTTGGTGGGCATGGGGGGTGAAAGGGCTTGCTGGGGAAAACATTGAAAAATCTCAGTTCATAGCATCTGCTTTAATTATGCTGGAGCAAAGCTAAATTTCTGTTTATTCATTAACGACTTGCAAATTACCTGGTCCGATGGCAGCTAGGAAGCTACGAATTTGCTCTTTTAATGTGGTCTTAATAATGCTCTGAAAAGAAAACGGGTTACCAATGAATTACGTTTAATTAATCCTGATATTCTTTGTCTACAGGAAACCCACATTCCCTGGTCTAATTACAAGGTTTTATTAGAATTGGGTTTTTCTGTACTAGCAGTGTCTAAACAATCTACTATAAATAGGGGGGTAGCTACAATGGGCAGCCGAGCTGTAGTAGGAACGGGTAGGATACGGGTTGATAATTTTGGACGGTGGGCGATCAGTGAGTGTAATATAGGGGCCACCAAAGTTACAATATGTACAGTGTATGGGTCTAATCTTGATGAGGCAGACATTTTTTAGTTCCTGAATGTGGAGCTCGCACAGTGGCCAATGCCATTGTTATTACTTGGTGATTTTAATATACACGGAGACATCCATACATGGGGATTTCATCCTCAGGGATATCAAGGTCGTACGCCGAAGGTATATCGGGCATTATATCAGCTGATATCCCAACATGGACTAGTGGATGGGTGGTCCAAGATAAACCCGGGCAATCCAGGATACACTTTTTTTTCTTCTCCCCATTCTAAATTTGTGAGGTTGGACTATATTTTTTTACCCCGATTTTTAACTGCTGGCGCAAAGATGCAAGTTACGCCTCGAATTACTTCTGACCATAGCCCAGTAGTTTTAGATGTGATCTGTTTGCAGTCGGTAAGTGTAATACGAACATTCACGTTCAACAAAAAACTTATTAGTGACAAGGAATTTATAACTCACATTAAGTTATGGGCTAGGCAGTATCTAGAATTTAATAGAGGCACTGCTAGCCAACCGATGGTGTGGGATTCTTTTAAAGCGGGTGTTACGGGGGAAACATGTAGCTATGGCTGGGCTAAACAAAAAGCACAGAAAACTACGATAGCAGGGTTGATCGAGGAACTTAGAGTGGCAGAGAGTGAACTTATGTTGGTAATCCAGTCTAATGCAGACTCCCAAGCTGCACAAACTTAGGTTGCTAGTTGTAAAGCTAGGATTAATGGGGTTTGGAGTCAAGATATTGCTGCGCAGTATAATGCTTATAAAAATGAAAGATATGAATATGGTGAGGCAACGGGCAGATGTTTGGCTCAAAGAATGCGGGGCAAGCAGGCGTTTCAACGTATTGATATGTTGGAGAATGATAGAGGGGAACTGGTTGAAACTATGGATGGTATCATGTAGGTTTTTCGTATATATTATAAAGAACTATACACCGAAGACTTAATTGCTCAAGATCAAATAGAAACTTATCTTCAGGATTTTGACTTTTGTAAACTCGGGCCATCTGAAAGGGAAATACTTGAGGCTCCAATTACTATGCAAGAATTGCAACTCGCAGTAGAAGAGTTAGCGCTAGGGAAGGCATCTGGCCCGGATAAACTCCCTCTGGAGGTTTATCGGTTATTATTTAGCGTTATTAAGGAAGATATGCTTGCTACTTTTATTATGGCTCAACGTGGCAACCCGCCGGTGTCCTGGGACGATGCCAATATTGTCGTTTAAAAAAAAAAGACAAGCCTCCTCGATTGCCGGGGTCATACAGGCCCATATCATTAATTAATGCTGATGCAAAAGTCTACTCTAAAATACTGGCTACTCGGTTGGTGCAAGTTATCCCAATGCTTGTATCTTGTCATCAGCATGGGTTTCTTCCAGGAAGAAGTACGGTAAACCATCTTCATCGGGTATTAGCAGTAATAGACTATGCAACTGCACTTCAAAAGAACCTTGGTATTATTTTTCTGGATGCGGAAAAAGCATTTGACCGTGTTACGTGGTTGTTTTTATGGGTCACAATGCGTAAAATGGGGTTTGGTCCCTTGTTTTTGCAGGCTTTACAAACTATGTACAGGAGCCCTCGGGCTAAAATATGTACTATGGGACAAGAGTCATCGTTTGTCTATATCACCCGGGGAACGCGACAGCGCTGCCCTTGCTCTCCCCTGCTCTTCGCTATTTATATAGAGCCACTATTACAACTATTGGAATCTACCAATTTAATCCAATCAATGTTGTAGGTGAACACAAAGTGCGCGTCCTCGCGTATGCTGACGACATTGCGGTCGTGACATCGGACCCTGAGTCAGCATTAAGGGAGGTCGAATGTTTGACGCAAGTATTTGGACAGGTTGCTGGGTATAAATTGAATATCTCTAAAACCCAAGTTATTTGTACGACGGGGCTGTGTTCGAGTGAGTCACGAGTAGCGAAAGAGGTCAAATAGTTGGGGATTAAAATTAGGATGTCTATTCAGGAGATAATTGATGTAAATTGGAATGACATAATAAGGGCTGTTAAAAGCTAGTTAGAAAAGTTAGAATGCTTACACCTGTCAATGGTTGGACGACGTATTGTGTTAAAGATGTGTATTCTCCCCAAAGTGTTATATTACTTTCGAACGGTTCCCTTAGAGCTGTCAAGGGCACAATTAACGCAGCTTCAAGGCATTACGGAAAGGTTTATTTGGGGATGGAGGAAACCCCGCCGTGCTTCAAAATATATGACGTTACCATTGGTACGTGGCGGATGGGCGGTCCCTAATTTTATCTTATAATATTTAGTATGCCTTATACAAAATGCGAGGTACATGGTAATTGAGGGAGCTACACGGCAGTTTGAGTCACCTAATATCTACCAGATGACACTGGGTAATCAGGCATGTGAAGCCTTGTTGAAGTTCTATGAGCCAAGTTATTTCAAACGTACTAGATTTAAAATTATGACTGCAGCCTACAAAGGGTGGAAGTGGCTTCGGAAAATTCTGGGTATTCAACGGTTCAATTTCTATACACCTCTTGACTCCCGGGCCATATGACCGCTTATATTTTGGGATACAAAGATGCGAACTTGGAGAGATAAAGGGGTCCGTCATTTAGGGGATTTCTTTAAGGATGGTGCACTGGTTTCATTTATGGATTTAATGGAAATATATGCAATTACGAAGAATGATTTTTTTAAATACTTACAATTACGGGATTATTTATATAAGCAATGTCGACCACAGGGTATTGTTAACATTGAATTTATTGAAGCTCTCTCAAAAGGGGCTAAGATTGGGGCCTTATATGAAATTTTAATTTTAAAACAACCGGACGATATTGAAATGCATGATGTGAAATGGCAAAATCGACTGGGTAGCTCTGGGCCATTTTTGCAAGAATCGATTAATATGGCGGTAGCAGTAGTTTTGTCAGCAAATTTACATGCTCAACATTATAAAACTGTGTTTAATTTATACTATACGCCAGTTAAAATGATGAAGTGGGGCGATATGCATGATGGTAAATGTTTTAGATGTCAAATGGACGAAGCAGATATTGTCCATGTATTTTATGATTGCAATGCACCCTCTCAATTTTTTCTACGTATTGAGCAATTTCTGTCTGCAACAACAAAGGTGCAATGTTACATTAGTCGTGAATTGCTGCTTTTTGGGGTTGATTCGGACATGGATAGTACACAGAATTGTTATCCCCACCGATATTTTATTTTTATGGCAATGGCGGTAGCCAGGCTATGTATTGCTACAATGTGGCTGAAACCAGATGCCCCGGTCTTTGAAATGTGGAGAGCAAAATTCTATAATGTGTTCCATCTAGAATTTAATTTATATCGTATCAAGTCTGTGAGGAAAAAACAACTAGGGCTGGAGATACGGCAACCAATGCTTCAACATTTGGAACTTTCATTATGAATGTATGGTTTATGATGTGTACTTTATTATTATTTTCAATTTTGTTGCTTTCTTTGTGTATGCTAAGAACTGAACAATAAATAAAAATAAATAAATAAATAAAATGAAGACTCAACTGTGCATGGTTGGTCTCATATCCCTACGTTTGTGAGGAGGGGTTGTGTAGGAAAGTAGGATCTGCGATCACCTGTATTGGGCTGGGGTGGTAGCACTTTCCAGCGCCACCAGACTGCATTGAAGGGCAGAAATGGTTCCCCCCTTGCATACTCTGGTTTGAGCCAGCTCAGGAACCCTTGGTTTTCACTCTGGCATGTAACTGGACAAAGGACATGGGAGTATACTCCCCTCTGTCCAGCCCCTCTTCTGGGAGGGATCCCGGAGTCGTTCCAACCTTTTCTTTGGTTATTTAAGGGTTCCCCTGTGGGTGGGTGCTCAGATTCGTCTTGGAACTATACTGACCCCTGAAACCAAGACAATTGTGTACTGCCTGGACACTTGGACCTCGTTGGACTTTGACTGAACAGAGACTGCAACACCGAAGACTGCTGCTGCTCCTGGTTTTCCAGGACCAACAGCAGGAGAGTCGGAGCATGTTCCAAGCCAGCAGAGGGGCCTATTGAAGCAAGAGAAGACCCTCTGGAGGACCCACAGGCCAAAGGCACAGGAGTCACATAAGGACCTCAAGCAGCTCGCCAAAGATGGGCCTCAAGCGGCCCGAAGGCCGGAGGCACAGGAGTCACAAGGGGACCTCAAGCAGCTCGCCAAAGATGAAGGTCCACAGTGCAGAGGATGTGGTGAGGGCCCAGATCTTGGAAGAAAGATGCTGGAGCGCAGAGCCAACAAGCCTTGGCAACAGCAAGTCAACATGGTGCATAGGGGTTCAGTCCCAGCAGTTCCGAAGAGAGATACTGACCTCAAAATTTCATAGAGGACAGGTCAGGCCTCGAACGAGTTGCAGAACCACCACCTGGGTTTCTGTGTCTCGGGAAGTTCATAGGACATCAGGAGCAGCAGACCGGTCTGCTTTGTTGCCGTTCCTGCAGATGCAGGGGAGTGACCCCTTCTCTCCAAAGGTGATTTCTTCGAGTGTCCTCAAAGAACCTGGTTGAAGCACACACAGAGGACGAAGAAAACTTGAACAGCGAGACCAAGAGCAGCAGGAGTCTTCCTTGATACAGACTCAGTTCCAATCGAAGTCCAGCAAAGTCCAAGTGGGGAGAGAATGTGGCCTAACTGCTAGGGTGGTTGACCTCGGAGCTGGGGAACCAGGTTCGAGTCTCGGTAGGGACGCTCAACATTGTGATTACGGGCAAATCACTTTATCTCCCCGTGCCTAACAAAATGAATGTGGCCGTATTTAATGTAAATGGTGCTCATGTAAAGTTTTTTGATACCTTTGGGTCTAGTTGGCACAACATAATAAGACTCCACCAAAACAAAAAAAAATTCATTGAAGAGTGATGTAGTTTTAGGGTTGAGTCTTGTCCCTCGACGAATCGGAGGACCCACCCACAAGAAAGCCCTTAAATACCCTAACGAAAGAGTTGGAATTACTCGGGGGTCCCTCTAGGAGGAGGGGCTGGATAGAGGGGAGCATACTCCTAAGTCATGTGTCCAGTCTTGCACCAGGGCAGGAGGCAAGGGATACCTGAACTGTCTCAAACTGGAATATGCCAGTGGAATATGACAAAATGTGCCCTTCAAAGCAGTCTTGTGGTGCTGGCAAGCGCCCCCACCCTCAGCCCAATACACAATGTCCTGTCTGGGAGGTGATCATCCCCCCACCCCCCGTGACAAGAAACCTATTTTTCTACCTTCCCCTGCTCATGTTCAGCAGCAGGAGTAGGGCAGAATTGTGTCTGTGGTTGGCAAGAGTTCTAGCTTGTTTGTAGACCCGGAAAGTCTGATACCGGGAGTACCCTGAGGAGCCCCCAGTACACCGGATCATACTTCCAATACTGGAATTGGTGTTGGAGTATGATTGTAACATGTTTGATACCAAACACAACCGGGTTCGGTGCAGCCACTATATAGTTAGACATCTCGTAATGACGAATGTTCACCAAATGTATTAAAATGGCTGACTGCACTTACAAATCCTGGAGAATCGACTCAGAGGTTTGCAACTAAGCACCATGCCCTCAGAACTGAAGAGCCTGCTATATGTGTGACTTATAGGTTTTAAGTGCAGGGACCTCAGAAATAAGGAAACATATCTGATGTTAGAGGTGCAAGCACCAACTCACACAGGCTGCAATGTCAAGCCTGCAGTCAGAGTTTAAGTGAACTCCCAGGGTTGGCACAATACATGCAACAGCCCATGGGAGATCCCTGGTGTACCTATGTCCTGGGTACCTTAGTACCATATGTTAGGGACTTACCATGGTCAATTTAGGGGATACGGCACAGTTGCTGGGGTCCTGATTAGGAGGATCCCAGCAGACTAGATCAAAAACACACTGACACCAAGCAAAAAGCGGGGGCAACCATGAAAGCAAATCCTAATTTCCTACACAACCCCCCCTCCCACAAACGTAAGGAGATTATGCTAACCTTGCGCAGTTGAGTCTTCATTTTCCAAGTGGAAATATCTGGAGAGTCCATCTGCATTGGGGACTAATCCAGCCTCCTACACACGCCTCATGAGTACATACCAGAACCTTCTACTCAATCAAAGCAGAGAATTCTGCGTCACACTACACATGGCAATCAAAGAAATGTCTAGCTGTAAAACACACCAAACAAAGGCATATCCGCCTTGCATACCCAACTTAAATGACTACACATTCAACAAAGAACTAACCAAGTACTCTGATAATAGAACACACAGGAGCAACTTTATCACATAGTAAAGGAAGATATACGAGCCCAAACAAAAACAATTGTAATTTACACTCAAATATGGCACAAACATTTCTACTATAGATTGAATAAAGGAGCAGGGCCAGGCTAGAGACCAAACAAATAACTAACTTTAGTACACACTAGACAGAGGCGCAAATATATGTACCCAGTGCTAAACAAATAAGCAAACCTTTTTTCCTAGTATGTATCAATGACAGAACTCTACACATCAAATAATTAGAGCACACTCCAAAAAACAAACCATTTGACAAATTGATCAATAAGGTACACAAGCCTACGGCATATTAAACAATTCTTCGGCACGCCGAAGAAGGACACAGGCCCCTCTAACCACTGAGAAAGACCTAACCCAATGTCTTAGACATTAAATACCAACTCAAACAACTTTTCTACACTTTGACAAATAAAATACACACATTACTGAGAAGCCCTCATCCAGAGGCACTACAAACACACACAAAGACACCCACCACAACAGAGGAGTATTTACCTTCAGTGGAGAAGGCAATCAGAAGTGTGGCCGCTGTGTATAGGAATCTGAAACAACAAATAGACAAACACAGGTTATACTATTGTCGCGTAGAACTTAGAGTGTGGCATGTAGTGATCCTGGAAGATGTACACAGTTTGAATATATAAGTATATATGTAACAGAAACACATAGGCTGTAGAGGTAACATCTCATGGGCAAGTCTCAATCGAATGGGCTAGTTCTGATAAGTGAAATTCTGCAGCACCTGCGCTCACCTAATACTGTTAATACACATGTGAGCTAACACTCACCAGGCCGTAAGGTAAAAATACATAGATGGCTCCCAACTCGTATACAGCAGTGGCTTCGCTAAGGAGCGTCGCCCCACTGCTCTCAGAGCAGTGGAAAAGGAAAAATAAAATGATAACATTATTTTCATTTTTGTTTTTGTACCGGTTATGGGGCTATGTAAGGGTGGGGCGGGTGGGGCTGGGATCACAGGGAGGAGGAATGTTAGGCACCCTAAGTGCGCATGACGGTTTGACCAGCGGTCTTGGGCTGGTGAAATACAGTGGTGTAACGAAAGTTTAAGGGGCCCCCCTGCAATGTACATGGAGGGGCCCCCGCTCCAGATTTTATACGGAGCGCTCAGGCCTAAGTACTGAGCTGAGGGGGCAGCCTGCAGCTCGGGACCACCCCGCACTGATGCGGGGGCCTGTGTTACGCCCATGGCCAAACAGTCATGTGCACCTGCCATTTCACCACCTGGCTGTGATGCACTGCTGGGTGGAGAGCAATCCCGAGGCTCCGGCAGTACCCAGAGCATCCGCCTCCCCCCTTTCCGATCCGTAACCTCCGAGATCATCTGAGGCGTACCCCAAGAATCATCCCTCACCACGACATTGTTTAACATCTACATGGCACCGCTCGCCCACGTCGCCCGACTGCACGACCTCAACATCATCTCTTACGCTGACGACACCCAGCTGATCCTCTCCCTCACCAAGGACCCCCTCACCGCCAAAACCAACCTTCACGAACGAATGAAGGCCGTCGCCGACTGGATGAAGAACAGTCGTCTGAAGCTGAACTCGGACAAGACGGAGGTCCTCATCCTCAGCTCCATCACCTCAGCCTGGGACAACTCCTGGTGGCCGACGGCATTAGGAGCAGCACCGACTCCCACCGACCACACACGCAACCTGGGGTTCATCCTTGACTCAACACTCTCCATGACCAAGCAAGTCAATGCCGTCTCATCCTCCTGCTTCAACACCCTTGCACGCTCCGCAAGATCTACAGGTGGATTCCCACCGGAAGAAGAAGAACGGTCACCCAGGCCCTCGTCATCAGCAGGCTGGACTACGGCAACGCCCTCGCGCAGGAGCCTGGCCAAACTCCTGAAACAACTTCAACGCATACAGAACGCCTCTGCACGCCTGATCCTCGACATCCCTTGCCACAGCCACATCACACCCCACCCAAGAGACCTGCACTGGCTTCCCGTCAACAAGAGAATCCCCTTCAAGCTCCTTACCCACGCTCACAGGCACTCCGCAACACTGGACCGGCATACCTCAACAGACGACTCACCTTCTACAACCCGAACCGCCAGCTCCGCTCCGCCCACCTCGCCACTGTCCCCCGCATCTGAAGAGCGACCACCGGCGGCAGATCCTTCTCCCACCTCGCCGCCAAGACCTGGAACACTCTCCCCATCCTCCTACGAGAGACCCAGGATCTACTAACCTTCAGGAGGCTACTCAAGACCTGGCTATTCGAGCAGTAGCAGCACCCCTCCCTCCCCCACCCACCCACCCCACAAGCGCCTTGAAACCCTCACGGGTGAGTAGTGCCCTTTACAAATGTTCTGGTTGATTGAATGCTCCCAAGTCCCATTGCAGCCTGATGGCAGTTTTATACTACAATTCGACTAGACAAAATAACCGCCTTACCAAGCTTTAAACTTCTTTAGTGCATATGCGTCAACCCTAAAACAGGACCTAGACATTTCCTAGGACAGGGTGCATTGTTGAAATTAAAAAGTAGGACAGGTACTTTTAAGGTTTACATGTCCTGGGAGTGAAAAACTCACAACCTTATAACTTTTAATAAGTATTAACGTTTGTTTGGGAGCAGGTAAAAGATTCATGTTTGTTTTATGAGGAATTGTAATTTAGAAACCTCTTTAATGGTAGTCAGATTTTAAGGCTCAATTCCGGAAAAGCCACTCTTAGGAAGTTGGCATGGTCTTGTCCTAACCATTTGATGGCTGCCGCTCGTTTATGGGTAACATGACTAAGGGTAGTTGGCAGTTGACCTTTGTGTATTCCCCGCAGACAGCCCCAGAATATAGGGACTAGGTGTGCCTGTTTGAGCCATCTCTCGGGGAAGTGGAGGTCAACTGCCGTACTGGCACTTCAAAGGTTCTGGTTCAGCCCACACACAAAGGAATTTACACAAGCCTATTGTACCCCAAGACAGACTGAGACCAGGGCAGGGAGGCATGATACTTCCAACACCTCTTTAGGGGGAAACTCCAGAAGCTGCTCCCACTTCAAAGAGGGCACCATGTATAAAAAGGGGACCCTCTGACCCACTCATCAGACAATTTCTGGACCAGTGGAAGACTCATGAGAAGGACTGCAATTCTGCCCTGCTGCTCTGCCGCAAGAAGGACTGCCCAGCTGCCCTGCTGCCTGTAGTGTCTTGCAAATTTTATGGCAGAACCCTTCTGGTTCCTAACCGACTCCATAGAGCTGCGACGTAGGTGTCAGAGCGCAATGAAAGCTTGTTTCGTTCGCAGATACACGCAGCAGAAAAAAGACTTGGAATACTAAACTCCAAGTGAGCCAAAGTTATTGGCGAGCACCCAGGCTGGGAAGGACACAACAAATGGTGATGAGATGGGGATGAGTAACTTGAAAAACAACTGTGCTCTCCCAGAGAGCTTGCTGTGGTACAAGCAAAGTTCTTGTGCATGCCATGTGTGTTGCTGTCAAAGTATAGAACTGACACTTCATGCATGTGGAGTCAAAAAACCTGGTCTGGATTCTTCTCTCCTCTCTAATTTCAGACCCATTTCTCTCTTACCCTATCTTGCCAAAATTCTTGAAAGTTATGTTACTTCTTGCCTTTCCTCTTACGTTGAGCAGAACCATCTCCTCGCTTCCCATCAAGCGGGCTTCCCCTCGGGCCACTCTACGGAGTCAGTGGTGCTTGCGGTTCTTGATGAGCTGAAAGCCAAGGCCGATACCAACTCCCCCCAAGCTCTGGTTCTCCTCGACCTGTCCGCTGCGTTCGACACGGTTGATCATACCATCTTACTTGACCGTGTCGGCGCAGCGGGCATTCGGGGCTCTGCTCTCTCTTGGATCACGTCCTTCCTTACAGGTCGCTCACAAGCTGTTCACCTCTCTGGTTTTTCCGCTTCTCCCCTCCCGGTGTCTTGTGGGGTTCCTCAAGGTTCCTCCCTCTCTCCTCTTCTTTTTAACCTTTATATTCGTCCCCTCATTGTTTCTCTTCTTGATCTGGGGGTCTCTGTGTATAATTACGCAGATGACCTCCAGCTCGTCTTTGATCTTTCCTCTTCTTCTCACTCCTTATCATTTTTTCGCTCCACTCTGGTTTTTATTTCCGGATGGATGAGCGCCAATCATCTCAAGCTCAATCCAGACAAGACTGAGCTTGTCTTGACTGGTGGCTCATCCAGTCCTTGGTCCTCTGCTTTCTGGCCCCCCATCTTTGGTCCCCCTCCTACCCCTGTTTCCTCTGTTAAAACGCTGGGCATCAAGGTCAGCCAGGACCTGTCAATGCACGGCCAGGTCAGCTCTGTAGTGTCCTCCTGCTTCCTCTCCCTCTGTCTGATTAGAAAAATTTCCCGTTTTTTTCCCTGGATTCCCTTAAAATTATCATTTCGGCCCTTATCACCTCCCGCCTCGATTATTGAAACAGCTTGTTCGTGGGCATCCCCGCCTACGAAACTCGCCGTCTCCAAGCAATCCAAAATCAGGCTGCCCGTCTTATTTTTCATTTTCCCAAAACTCACCACATCACTCCTGTCCTTAAATCACTCCACTGGCTACCTGTTTTGCAGAGATCCCTATTTAAATTAGGGTGCCTAGTCTTCCGGGCTGTTGATCGCTCTGCTCCGGCGTTCATCAATACCCTGATCTCCACTCACACCCCTGCCCGTACCCTCCGTTCTTCTACTTCTGCCCTCCTCACTGTTCCCCGCTTCCGCAAATCCCGCACTGGTGGTACCAGATTCTCTGTTCTTGCCCCCTGGTTCTGAAACTCTCTCCCTCTATCTATGCGCTCAATTCCCATTTTCTCACACTTCCGTAAAGCGCTCAAGACCTTCTTGTTTGCCCAGGCATACTCCTGTTAACCTCCTCGGCCCTGTTCTGTTCTGTTCAGTAGAGCTCTCAGCGCCAGGAAGCCGCTTGGCCACCGTGCGCTCAATAAATACCTTATTCATTCATTCATTCATTCATTCATTCAAAGCGCAACTCCAGCCACTGTAAAGCAGGTAAAGACAACGGAGCGTTGCAAAGAATTCAAACGTCTATGGTTGATAACCTGCTGGTCAGGCCAAACATAAAGGTACAGCACTGTCATGCAAGATAAATTTGTACATTATACGGAGTGCTAAAGCTGAAGGCGGATTTAAACTGGTTGATGCATTGCAGCCACTTGGGATTATGTGTCGCGCACTACAATATCCAAAGGTCAAGAGGGTGGCCACGCCCATCTTGGCAGGTGTTGACATTAAAAAGTGCGGACGTTACAGCGCTCTCATTTTGTCAGGAACAAACGCTGCTGAGGAAGAGATTTACTCTCGAAACGCGTACGGCGTATGAACTTTGGATGCATGCTCTTTGTATTGGGTCCTGCTTGCAAACTGCTCATTAAACCTGAGAGCAATACAAGTTTCCAGTGGCTTCTCTTCGTTGGGGTTCCTGTTGGTTTGGATATATATTCAAAAGGCAGGAAATCTGACAAAAATCCAGCGGCACACCAGAGGACGGTACACAAAACCTTTAGTGTGCAAAGAAACAACGCGTTTGGGAGATGCCTTTTTCAAGTTAGAGAATTGTGCTTAATCTCCCCCAGAAATACAATTCCAAGTTCATACACAGTGTAAACATACTGTCGGTGTAGTACTGACATGAACATCAGTTGCAGCATAAATGCATATGTAGTTGTCATTAAATGCAAATAAATACCAAGCCAAATCATAATGGCAAAAGTACATAATTGTAACAACCTTCTGTCTAAATGAAGTAATACCTCATGAATCAAATGATCATAGACAGCGAAGAAATACTCAGTGGTTGATGCGCAGGATAAATTCCCAATAATGAGATAAATTCATCACATGGTGAACCCCTCATATATAATTAATCAATCAATCATTTGTAAAGCGCACTACATATCTGCGAGGGTCTCAAGGCGCTGGAGGGGGGGGGGGGGCGCTACTGATCGAACAGCCAGGTCTTGAGTATCCTCCTGAAGGTCAGCAGGTTTTGGGTCTGTCGTCGGCTCAGTGTGACCTTTTCTGCCCTTTCTTGGGACCTTTCTACCTCTGTGCCACTCGTTTCCCCCCGTTTTTTGTGACCTTTCTGCCCCTTCTTGTGACCTTTTTGCCTCTGTGCCACTAGTTTCGCCCCGTTTTTTGTGACCTTTCTGCACTTTCTTGGGACCTTTTTGCCTTCTGTGCCACTCGTTTCCCCCTGTATATTTGTGACCTTTGCCCTTTTGTGACCTGTCTGCCTTCTGTGCCACTGGTTTTCACCTCAATTGTTGTGCCCGTGGCCTTCTGTTTCCTTCATCGCCCCTCGCCGCTGCGGCCCCACCCCCCTGACTGTCCATTTGCTGTCCCAACTCCCGCCTCCCAGCTGCTCCTCCCTCCCACCTCCCCATATAGGCCGGCCGCTGCGCAGTGAGGAGAGCGACCCTTGACCCCTCCAGGTAGGTCGCTCCCCCTCCGCACAGCACCGCCTGTGTGTCCCTGCCCCAGCTGCCGCTGCTGAAGAAGTTAGAGGCCCTCCTCCACTCGCAGGCTACCACCTGCGCCTCATCCCTGGTGGCCAGTGGTAGGCCGTAGGTTTGCTCATTATCCATTGTATTGCCTGTATTTTCTTTCATAGCTCCCGTTGGAGTGAATGCATTTTCATTATTGTGTCTGTAACTGCTGTAGTCTGCCTCCCCCGCTGCCTGTACTTAGTCTGTGCCCATTCTCTCCCTCTATTCCCCTCGCTGCCCCCGTGTCTGTCTGCCCGGTTGTTAGACCTGGCACCTTGGCGTGAGTCTCACTTCCACTTTTTGCTGATGTGCCTCATGTGTTTTGCTGGTGTTAGCTGCTCAGTGCACTGTGCCTCTGCCAATCGGTGCCACAGTGCAAGTGCTCCCTATGAAAGTGTATACATTGATTGGTTTCCATGATTGGCTTATTTGGTTTACTGTCAGTCCCCAGTAAAGTGCAACAGGAGTGCCAGGGCTTGTAAATACAAATGCTGCTGGTGGGCCTGCAGCACTGGTTGTGCCACCCACAGAAGCGGTCTAGTAAAATGTGTCTAAGGTCTGCCATTGCAGAACCTGCGTGCAGTCTGGTACTGTCATGCTGGCTGGGCAAGTGCACCCACTTGCCAGCCCCTTATACCTTCCCTTTACTTCATGTGAGTCACCCCTATGGTAGGCCCATGGGCAGGGTGCATTGTAAGTATAAGGTAGGACAAGCCCTGATGTGTGTGGCATGTCCTAATAGTGAATTACAGCCATTTTCGTTTTTCACTAAGTCTACCTGCTCTCCATAGGACAGAATGGGCTGCTGGAATTATTACACTTTATAATCCTAACAGATTCAGAGAGCATGGTAGAAAGTCAAGTTTAGTATGCCTGAACTCAGAATAATAAAATACATCTTTTAGTAAAGTTTATTTTAATATCCTGTGTTTGCAAATACTACTTTTAGAAAGTTAGTATTTGCTTGCCTAACCATTTCAGCCGCCTCTGCTAGGATGTGTATCTGCTGTCTGGTTTCTGTGAGTGACAGGGCTGCGGATGACAGGTGGTGAATAGAGGGATTACACCAGGATGGGTGGTGGGAGTGCCCCTTGACTCTGAATAGGGCTGTGCTCTGCCACCTCAATGCTGGCTCCGCCCACTGGGGAGCGGCTGATGTCTCTGCCCTACACCTTGTGAAGAGAGAGGGGAAGACTGTCAACAGAGTACTCTTGTCACCACAATGCTGGCTCCACCTCCTGAGGAGTGTCTGATGTGCCTGCCCTGCTCCCTGAAAGGAGAAGCTGGAGTCTGCAAAACAAAGTGCTCAGAGCCTGGACTGGATTAGGCAAAGCCCCCCCCTGGCCTGCAAGAACAAAAGAAATGGTGTATAAAAGTAGGAGCCCTGCTCCTAAGAAATCAGATCCTGTTTGCGTCAAGAAGAACCTCTGCCCGAAGAGAAGGACCTGGAAAAGCTGCATGGAGGACTACTGTCTCTGACCTGGGAGACTAGCCTGTGGTGGGTGCCTTGCTGCAAGAATGAGAGGAGAAAAGACTGAGAAAAACTTTTCAACAACTACTTGTGCTTTTGTGAACAATCTCCAAGGGCTTAAACTGAGCTTGCCCCCTGAACTGAGCTCCAGGACCATTGGGCTCTGATCCTGCCTTCGCTGTCAACTGCTGACTTTGGCCTTCCTCATCGCTGGAAAGCCGTGATCTCTAGTGCGCCTCTCTTCCCTCCCCCCTTGCTGTACCGCTGGTGCCCGGCCTCCCCCGCCTCGTGTGAGCCACTCTGAGCTTCGAGCCGCTGTGCGCACGACTCGTGGGGCCACCCACCCTCTGCCGTACTTGTTCCTCCACGAGCTGCACTGCTCGGATTGCCGCTACTCCCCACTGCTGGAAGCAAGATCAAGTACCTCCCCGAGCCCGGGCCGGATCGTACGCCTGATGTGTACACCCCCCCCTCACACCGCACTTGACATCGCTGGGGCCGCACACTAAGAGCCGGCCGGTACGGACCGTACTGGCTGCCTCCGCCTTTCCTCATCAGCAACGACCCGAAGGTACGGCTCGTACGCCGCCCCCCGCCTACGTGCTCCAGATTGCCGGCCCGCTCGTAGAGGTCCCCCGCTCTTCCTCTCGTTCGGAGACATCCCCGAGCCAGGGCCCGCTTCAAAGAGGAGCTGCCTGCTCCCTCGCCACGTCGCGGACGCCACCTGCGAACCGGGCTTCACATCACGAACAAGGTACTGTTTCCCCAACGTGCACTGCAGTGAGAACACCCGGGCCAGGAGCCCGCAACGCTTCTTATGATAGACTGCCTTTTTGTGAACTTGTGAGTCGGACAACGTGCGCAACGCACCCCACCAAAGAAAATACGCTTGTTTTGAGAACACTTTGCCTAAATCCATCTTGTGGCTGATTCTTTTAAAAACGTTATTATGGTCTTGTATTAAGCCTGCATAGAAACTTAAATTTACATAAAGTCTACTTATTTTCATAAATCCATAGACTGGTGTCCATTTGTGGTGGGTCATTTGATTACTGTGTCTGACCATAAATGCTTAACTAACGCCCTGAAGTTTAGCCTTGCATGTTCGCGCCACTCAACCTAGAGGGTAAGCAGGGGTTATTCTAAGGACTAAGTCCCTTGCCCTGTCTCTGTTTGTCACAAGTACATACCTGTGCCAACCAGAGACCCCCAAATCTAACACCGGTTTCCCTTCTGCTCCCCTTGCTGCTCCCGTGTCTCTCTGCCCGGTTTTTCCTTCTGCTCCCCTCGCTGCCCCCGTGTCTCTCTGCCCGGTTTTTCCTTCTGCTCCCTTCGCGGCCCCTGTGTCTCTGCCCATTTTTGCCTTCTGTTGCTTAGCTGCCCCTGCATTTCTGTGACCTTCTGCCCTTTCTTGTGACCTTTGTGCCCTCTGTGCCACAAGTTTCCCCCCGTTTTTTTGTGTGACATTTCTGCCGTTTCCTGGGACCTTCTGCCTCTGTGCCACTAGTTTCCCCCTGTTTTTTTGTGACCTTCCTGCCCTTTCTTGGGACCTTTCTGCCTTCTGTGCCACTCGTTTCCCCCGTTTCTTGTGACCTTTTTGCCCTTTTAGGACCTTTCTGCCCTCTGTGCCACTCGTTTCCCTCTCAATAATTGTGCCCTTTTGCCTTCTGTTTCCTTGGTCGCCCCTCACCGCCCACGCCGCTGCGTCCCCTGCGGCTCCGCCCCCCTGACCCCCTGACTGCCCATTCGCTGCCACCGCCTCGCGCCTCCCAGCTGCTCCTCACTCCCACCTCCCCATACATGCCGGTGGCTGCGTGGCCGCTTTGCGCGTGGCTGCATGGTCGCGTGGCTGCGCGGCAAGCCCGTCTGCACCCGTCCGTGCCTGGACCCGGCCCAGCACCAGAACCCCTGGCCCCCGCACCCGCCACTACGACGCCAGCACTCTGCATGCTCCCAACCACGAACGGACCCACAACTGCTTCAAGGCCGCCCCGAAACGCACACAAGGTCCTTTCACCTGCCGGAACTGCAGCTACACCAGCCACAGAGCCGACGAACCACCCGCCAAGAAAGACCTTAACCACCTCCGATGCATACTACTGAACACCCGCTCCGCACGCAAACACGCCGTCGAGCTCTCGGACCTGCTTAACACAACCTCCCCAGACGTCACCTTTCTGACAGAGACCTGGTTGAACAACTCCTCCGCACCCGACAATGCCATAGCCATCCCAGACGGCTACAAGATCACCCGCAGAGACCGCAGTAACTGAGTCGGAGGAGGAATCGCCATCGTACACCAGAACAGCATCAGGGTTTCGACTAGCACCGACAGCTCACTCAGCACCGCCGAACACATGCATTTCCAGATCCACACTGACCCCAACTCCACCCTCAGAGGCACCCTCGTCTACCAACCCCCCCGGACCCTGCCCCCAGTTCAGCAACTCCCTCGCCGACTTAATTAGCACGCACGCCCTGACCTTCACCGACTACATCTTCCCTGGAGACCTGAACTTTCACCTTGAGAACAACGACAGCAACTCCACCACCCTGATCGACAACCTCGCCAACCTAGGACTGAGGCAACTCGTCACAACGCCCACCCACTCCGCCGGCCACACGCTAGACCTGTCTTCTCCTCTAGCCCGCACGTTTCTGTCAGCCACACCACCTTACTCCTCTGGACCGACCACCTCTGCATCCACTTCACCTTCCAGAAACCCACCACACACCACTGTACCCAAAAGGTCCCCCGCTGCCGCTGGAGCAAAATCACCTAAGACCAACTACATTCAAACCTTGCTCTCAGCCCACCCACCGAACCCTCCAACACCAAAGTCGCTACCCCCAACCTAGATGCTGGATCTAGGACTGCGCCAACACCCTCGCCCCGCTGAAGAAACCCCCCCACAGAGTCACCAGCAAGAGGGCCAGCTGGTTCACCCCAGAACTCCTAGATGCCAAGCAAGCCTGCCGGAAACTAGAGAAGAAATGGCACAGTGAACCAACCTCGGACAGCTACGCAGCACACAAGGATGCCGTCCGCAACCACCACCACCTCATCAGGGCTGCCAAGAAGACCTCTTTCAAAGACCGCCTCGACAACAACGCACATGACAGCAAGGAGCTCTTCAACATCGTGAAGGAACTCTCCAACACCAACGACATCCCGCCGTCGCAAGCCCTGTGTGACTCCCTCGCCACCTTCTTCCATCGCAAGATAGAATACATCCACGACAGCTTCAACACCCAGACAGCCCCAACAGACAGCAATACAACAGACCCTCCGCACACCATTGACCACGTCCCCTTGCTAGCCTGGACCAGCGTAAGCGTCGATGACACCATCAGGACCATGAGCACAATCCAGTCCGGCTCTCCATCAGACCCATTCCCGCACCACGTGTTCAACAAAGCAAGCAGCTCCATCGCACCCCACCTGCGCAATGTCGTCAATCTCTCCCCTGAGACCGCGACCTTCCCAGAGAGCTGGAAACACGCTGAGATCAACGCCCTACTAAAAAAAAACAAGGCAGACCCAAGAGACCTCATAAACTTCCGACCCATCTCTCTGCTCCCCTTCCCGGCCATCGAGAAAATCGTTAACAGACAGCTAACCCGATACCTCGAAGAGAACAGAATCCTGGACCCTTCCCAGTCAGGGTTCTGCAGCACCAAGACCGCCCTCATCGCCGCCACCGACGACATCAGGACCCTGCTAGACAACGGGGAGACTGTAGCACTCATCCTCCTAGACCTCTCCACCGCCTTCGACACCGTCTGCCACTGCACACTACGCACACGCCTCCACGCCTTAGGGATCCAAGACTAGGCTCTGGAATGGACCACCTCCTTCCTCTCCAGCAGAACCTAGAGCGTCCGCCTCCCCCCGTTCCGAAGCCTCCGGGATCATCTGCAGCGTACCCCAAGAATCCTCCCTCAGCCCGAAACTGTTTAACATTTACATGGCCCCGCTCACACACATCGCCCGACAGCACGACCTCAACATAATCTCCTACGCCGACGACACTCAACTGATCCTCTCCCTCACCAAGGACCCCATCACCACCAAAGCCAACCTCCATGAAGGAATGAAGGCCGTCGCCGACTGAATGAAGATCAGACGTCTGAAGCTGAACTCAGACAAGACGGAGGTCCTCATCCTCGGCTCCAACCAGTCAGCCTGGACGACTCCTGGTGGCCAACGGCACTGGGGGCAGCCCCGACCATGCACGCAACCTGGGAATCATCCTCGACTCAACGCTCTCAATGACCAAGCAAGTCAACGCCGTCTCCTCGTCCTGCTTCAACACCCTCCGCATGCTCCTCAAGATCTACAGAGGGATCCCGACAGATACAAGAAAGACAGTCACCCAGGCCCTCGTCAGCAGCAGACTCGACTACGGAAACAGCCTCTACGCGGGAGCCCCGACCAAGCTCATCAATCGACTACAGCGCATCCAAAACGCCTTGGCACGACTGATCCTCGATGTACCACGACACGGCCACATCACCCCCACCTGAGAAACCTGCACTGGCTCCCCATCAACAAGAGACAAATGTATTTCTAAACAGGCCGGTGTCCTCCGTTCTATCCGCACTACTCTGGCTAAGCTTGAGGCGGAAATTAAAGATCTAGATGCCGCTCAGGCGGCACACCCCAGTCCTGAGACGCTGGCGTTAAAACCTCAAAAACACACCTACTTCTCTGATGAAGCTGACCGCAAACTGTCCTTCTTGGGCAGGGAGGGTCGGGCTCGTCGTTTCGGTGAGGCGGACCGCCCGGGGCGCACACTTGCCAATCTTCTCCGCCCTCCGCGCGCTGCTTCTTATATAACGGCCCTTAGTGACGATGGCTCGTGTAGGACTACCTCCCCGGAGGAAATTAAGTCCCGCATTATGGACTTTTACTCTCAGCTATATTCTGCCGGTACTCCTCTGCCACGGGATGCTTTTGATCAATATTGTGAGCCTATTGCGCTAGTCTGGCTCGAAGACTACCACCGTAAATTTCTTGATGAACCTTTCTCCAGGGAGGAAATACTTGCAGACATTAGTAGCTTACCCGGGGACAAGGCTCCTGGCCTGGATGGCTTACCAGCCTCATTTTACAAAATGTACGCCGATCTCTTAGAACCACACTTGGCGGCCATGTATAATGAATCCTTGGACACTGGCCTCTTCCCGTCATCGTTATGTGAGGCGATGTTAACTCTGCTTCTCAAACCTGACATACCTGCCGACCGTCGCAACACCTACCGCCCCCTCTCCCTAATCAACACTGATAACAAAATTCTTGCCAAATTGATTGCCTCTTGTCTTCTATTACTCATGCCCCTCATTGCTCTCCCCGACCAGTCCGGTTTTACTCCCAGTAGGGCAACTTCGCACCACCTTCGCACAATTTTCTCAGTCTTGCATCAAATTAATCCTAACCTTCCGGCCATGGCTGCCCTGCTGGGCGCCACAAAGGCGTTCAATACGCTATTGTGGCCCTTTTTATTTTACCTCCTGCCCCGCATGGGCTTCAGCGATACTTTTATGCGCAAGGTTAAACTCCTTTACACCAATCCCTCTTGTCTTCGTATTAATGGCCAGGTCTCCGACCCTATTAGTATTGCTCGTGGTACATGTCAGGGGTGCCCACTATCGCTCATGCTTTTTGCCATCGCTATGGAGCCCTTGGCCACCAAGCTCCGACAACACCATACTCACAGAGGTATAGGCTTTTCTCTATGTATGCGGACGATGGTACCCTATACGTCCGTCATCCCCAGGAAAACCTCAGCCCCTGGTCCGGGAAATCATACGCTTAGGCGGTCTTTCCGGCATTCAAGTGAACTGGAGCAAGTCTGTTCTCTTCCCTCTGACAGATGCCACAGCGCCATTCACACCGGACTTTCAGTTCATGTGGGCTTCTGGCCCCACGCGATATCTGGGCATCTGGCTGAGCAGGGTTCTGGAGGAACTGTGGAGATCTAACTTCGGTTGTGCGGTTGACTGGCTGGAATCTAGGATTCCATCGTGGAGCCTACTTCCCCTATCCCTGGCAGGCCGGATTGCAATCGCCATGATGGTGGTCCTGCCTAAGTTTCTCTACCTGTTTTTTAAACATCCCTATCCCTCTTACGTCTCATTTCTTTCGTAAATTACGCTCCCTAATCATTTCACTAGTCTGGGCGGGTAAACAGCCAAGAGTCACATACGACATACTCACTCTCCCCATGTCGGTTGGTGGTATGGGCGCGCATGATTTCAGGATCTATTCCTTGTGTGCCCAGGCCAGCTTTCTGCATTTCTGGATCTACCCTACCCCTTATTAGCCTAACGTTGTCGTTAAAACAGATATAGCTTCCCCCTGGCCCTTGTCCACGGCTTTGTTCGCGCCCGCGGTGCGCCCTCGGGGGGAAGTAGACACGGTTGAGACGTTGCGCTGGGCCTGGTCCGGCCTACGCCGGCTCTCCAATCTTCCGCTGCTTTCTGCTAATGCCGTGCCAATGGTGAACCACCCAGAATTTCCCCCACTTCAGTCTTCTGGCATGTCTAGGCATGCGTCACGGCTGGGTTTGCAGACGGTGGCGGATCTTTACCCAAAGAACACTTTCTACTCTGACTCCTCGGGGCCACTGGACACGATTTTATTTTATCAACTGCGTGCTATTTGCCGGAAACTACACTCTACATTCCCTCAGCCCCCACCCACGATGCCAGCTCTCGACTTCATATATACGTCCCTGTCACCGCACAAATTAGCTATCAAATTATACGCACTTACTCTTATGTCCATCTCGATTTCCTCGGACTGGGCGCGGTAGGCGTGGGGCGCGGATCTTGGTATGGACATTGCGCAGTCCGACTGGCTAAACTGTTGTAACCAGACGAAAAAGCTGTCACCGAATTACCGGCTCCGTCTGATAATTTTTATTATTTGCACAGGCTGTATCGCACCCCTGCTCAGCTCCACAGGCTCGGGCTCATTCCTAGGGATACTTGTATGCGTTGCACAGCCCCTGCCGCGGACTTTGCACACTTAGCGTTTTTATGCCTGAAGGTCTCGGAGTTCTGGCGGGGGGTGTGTTCCACCATTTCTGACATTACTAGTGCCACAGTGCATCCTGACCCTTCCCTGTGCTTCCTTGGCTTCGTAAAATTCTGTCCTGATGTTTCCCCTATGCCTGATTTCGATGCTGCTGGTCCTGACTAGGCGCAGGGTGGCCATGTGTTGGGGTTGTAGACCTGCTCCAAGAGTTGAGAGCTGACTGGAGGACGCCTCTCAGTGTCAGACTCTCTTATCGGAGTTCTGGGATTTGCTGCCTGCCAAGTCCCGTCCTGTTGACATTTGGGGCCCTCTGGTTACCTATCTCCATTCCCGTTCCTTCCTCAGTGGAGCTGCCTTTCCCGCGCTCCTCACCAGCCCTTCGCCCGCGGTGGCCGCCGGTGCTGGTCAGTGACTGCCTCCTCCCGTCCTGTAGGCGCCGCCGCCTCCTGGCGCTCCCCACTGATGTGATTTTTGCATGTGGGATCCCCTTTGAGATGTGGGACCACTGTTTAGTGGAGCTGTGTTCTCAACCTTCATGTATTGCTGCTCGCGGTCAGTGGTAGTATACTTTTTACCAAAGGCTTGACGTGATTTGTACTGTCGATTTGAGCTGCAGTGTTGCACATTGTAATGTGTCATACCTGACTTTCCTGAATAAAGGTTTTGAAAAAATAAAAATAAATCTAGGGGTAACTATGGATTCAGACCCATCTTTGATATCACATGATAACAACATCACAAAGAGTGCCTTCTACACAATGACAACACTGCCACACATCTTCCTATACTTTGGATACCAACAAGAATTACAAGCCATCCTCATACTCCGTGACCTTCAAGCTTGACATTGTCACAGGTGATTCCTTGGCGCACCCAGAATCACCATACACAAAATATAACTCATCCAAAATGGTGCAACTTTCACCCAATAGAATACATGACCCCAGTCCTACACACTCTTCACTGGCTAGTTATATCTATAAGGGCAAAGTGGGCCTGGGCGGAGTTAGCAGAATTCTGCTGCGCAGAACTCCACGAAGTGCTGAAAAACTCAACTGTGGTCCGAGGAGTTCTGCAAGCATCAGAGTGCGGTAAGTCGCGCTGCTTGTGCTGATTTTTAGCACTGGGACTTTGTCTGCACTGTAAAATCAGCACGGACGGCACCACACGCAGCGCAAGAGGGCTCTGCTGCTTTCTGCCATTTGGGAATATGTTCTATGCCAGTGGCAGCTTCCACAACACGAGCGGCAGGTTTCTCAACGCGAGCGGTAGTGACTTGCTGCGACCACCTGCATTGAGAAATTTCAGCGGGAGGTGGTCTAGCATTTGAATTTCCTCACTTGTACTCAACCAACTGCACATTGTTGAGCCACTCGATAGGACACACTCTGCTCCGCGCCGTGGAGTTTCAGAGCTCCGTGCACTACATGGAGTGGGCAAAACTCCGCGAACTCTGCTAGCGGAGCGGAATTCATCTCGCACCACTATTACACTCTACATTGTCCACAGCCACCCAAGGAAAAGATCCTCTATACCTACCAGTTAAATTCAGGCAATACAAACAAAACAGGACACTGCACTCCAGGCTTGCACCACTTTTAATACCACTTTACAATAAAAATTCTGTAGAAGGCACTGCTTTCCCAGTATAAGACACAAGCTCTAGAACTCACTACCAGCCAGTATTAGAGGCACCCAGGACCATCTACGCAAACAAAAGGCTGACATGTGGTTCGCTGTGGCATTATATAGCTACGTACTTTTGTATATACTAGTTATGGCCCGCAATAATACTAAAACCATAAGTTATAACTTGTACATTTAATTTCATGTAATGCAAATGTGCTATAACGGTAGTTCATCACCAGCACTGTACAGCCAAAAAACCAAACATCACCAAATGAACAAGCATGGAATAAATGAAGCGATCTGTTGCATTACAGCACAATTTTGGAAGACTAATATATTCCTCCCACTGCATGTCCCAAATATGAATACTTTCTGACGACTTCTTCACCTCTCACACAGACACTCAGATATGGGATGATAACAACTGTCCATCTGAACTGATCTCTCTACTTCTCTTTCTTTCTTTCTCTCCATCCATCCATCCATCCATCCATGCCAGCACAGGACAACAACTGTACACAAAATTTCAGATTGGACAACCCAGTAAAGTAATCAGATCAGCAGAACCGATCATGTAAAATGCCATAATTGGATCTGCAGAGACGTGGAAAGCTGCCAGTGTACTGAAAACCATAAAAATGTGCATCTGTCTCTCACACTTCATCACCAACAAACTGCTATGTGCATCTCATAACACAATAACCACACCTCGGTGGACCTCACGTATGCAGAGGAAACACTTCCCACATGGGATCAAAACAAAAACATGCTTCCAACCACACACTCTACATGGTGTAGTGTGCTACTCATGCAGACAAGTTCTTCAGCGACCCACATAGGAGTATTAAGGGCTACATAAATGCTGCAATACATTACAATGCACAAATCATCATAAAACCTTACCGTAAGAAATCCGGAGGCGGCGCTGATTTAGAAGCACAAGACACCAAACACTGGAACTTGCTTTCTGTTATTATTTGAAGCATTCAAGAAAACCAGCACTTCAGAAGTCAGTTGAAAACATGGCTATTTCAGCCATAACTACATCATCCTACAACTCTGGAATAGAATCAGGAAAGATAATCACACTTTCAAGTACAATCTCCAGGTTACAGCCCATAGATCTGGAACCACTCAACCAGCAAACTACTTTCTACATCCTGGTCAGCTAAGAAGGGCTTCCCTATGGTTAGCCTGAGTATTATATGGTAATAACAATCCATATTTAACCCCCTAATGCTACTATCATAACACTCTGGGGTTGGCAGTCAACTGTACCTTAATATAAATAAAAATAAAAATAGTGCCTGGGAGGAGGGAGGGGTGAGGAGAGGTGGTGGGCAGGGCTAGAAGGTACAATGGTAATAAATAGCATATTTATCTTGGTGCTTTCAAGCATATTGTGAGGAGTTGGCCTGTTATATGCTGACCACTAGTTATAGTGGGCACCTTGTACCAGTCCAAACAACCCTTATTGATGAATAAGTTAAAGACAACCTTATATGAAAGCTATCCTAGTGGTAGCTGTGGAGAGCAGCCTTCAGGCTAAGTCTCGAAGGAATGTAAAGCAGCTTGTTTTACCAGTCTATAACCTCCTGAGTGAAAAAATGAAAGGAGAACCACACAAGTGCTATTATAACAAGCATTTGCAATGCAATAGGTCTCGCATTAGGAAAGTTTGAGCTATTGGTCTTGTAAATGACAATTTTTTTATTTATGTGTTGGTTTTGAAAATAGCTAAATTAATCGCTTTGTCATTTACAATGCCAATAGTTATTATAACTTTCGCAAATGTGACACCTATAGCATTTGTAATGCAACGTTTTCTTTACAGCATTTATTACTTCCCAGTACTTGGCAATAGCATTTACTACATCAGATAACAAAATCGTATTCTGCAAGCAACTTTAGCAACATAAAACGTAAGTACTTGCACACTTTTTTCTATTCTTTACTTTTAAAATGCAATTATAATTGTGGTACAATTATATGAAAGTATACAGTTATTATGTGTTGCAGCGTTACCTTGCTAAGTAGATTCTAAATATACAAGAGATTTTTCATATTTATGCATGCACAACAACAAAATCTGTCACTGCGCCACTTAGTTTGTTGGTTACATTCACATATGCGACCCGACCGTTACGTTGGCGAATTTTAAAAGTGAGCAGTATTTTAATGTACTTGTTTAAGTTCGCATTTCCCCTACAAAATACGCAGTTAGAAGATAGCAGCGCCACTTAGTCTGTTGGTTACACTCACAAATGCGACCCAACCCATACGTTGGCTAATTTTAAAAGGACGCAGCATTTTACTGTATTAGTTCAAGTTCACATTTTCCCTAGAAAATACGCAGCTAAAATATGACAGCAGGATTTCTGCGTTCAACTCCCAATTACTATTTTTTTTGCAAGCTATTTTTGTGTACCTTTTTTAAGCATTGCACACAACAACAGAATATGGTACTGCGCCACTCAGTCTGTTTATTACACTTACATATGCGACCTATACAGAAGCGTGCTTTAAGGGTGAGCAGTATTTTACTGTATTTGTTCACGTTTGCATTTTTTCCACAAAATACGCAGTTCAAAGATGGCAGCATGATATGTGCGTTAAACTTTTGCTGTCAATATCTTAGCAAGCTATTTTGGTGTCCGTGTTTTAGGCAAAGTGGGCAGTATTTTACTGTATTTGTCCACGTTAGCACTTCCCCTAAGAAATACGCAGTTAAAAGATGGCAGCGTTACTTAATCTGTTCGTTACACTCACATATGCGACTTATACGTTGACAAATTTTAAAAGTGGGCATTATTTTAGTGTACTTATTCAAGTTCACATTTCCCCTTCAAAATACGCAGATAAAAGATGGCAGCAGGATTTGTGCGTTAAACATCCGATTACTATTTTGTAGCAAGCTATTTTTGTGTGCGTTTTTTTAAGCATTGCACACAACAACATAATATGTTACTGCGCCAGTCAGTCTGTTTGTTACATTTAGAAATGCGACCCATACTTAAGCGAACTTTAAAGGTGAGCAGTATTTTACTGTATTTGGTCAAATGTGCATTTTTTGCAGAAAATACGCAGTTAAAAGATAGCAGCACCATATGTGCGATAAACTTTTGATGTCAACATTTTAGCAAGCTATTTTGTTGTACGCTTTTCAAGCATTGCATTACAAACACAAAATACAGTTACAGTATGTCAGCAAACTGTAAATACGCTACCAATTCATAAAAAATACCTTAACTAGCGCCGAAACACACACCACTGTTTCAACAAGCACCGCCATACGCAAGACAATTTTTACGCGCGCTACTCTTTCGACAAGCTCCGCCATACACAATACACTTACTACGCACGTTCATCCGCACCTAACTTTACAGTTAAAAGATCTTAGCAAGCTGTAAATACGCTAGCAATCCCTAAAAAATACATTACCCAGGGCGAGATACACGTGCCACTATTTCCACAAGCATCGCCATATGAAAAACATTTTTAACGCGCGTTGATTTGTAAGTTACTTTACGTAATGTAATGCTTAAACATTTCATTTTACGCGCTCCTCCAATGTACTTGTCGATTTAACAACTATTTGCTAAAGTAATTATATTTAGAAGTGCATTTGCGTTACAGTTATACACCAGTTCTTTCACGCATGCACCTAAATACTTACAAATGAGGCTCACGCCAGGAACACATGCCACTCCTTTACAACCGAAGGATGAGCCAGAAATATCAAAACAACCCCGCGAAATACCTGCGAGGAGCGGGGGCCGTCAGAAACCAGCGTCCTGCGAGTGGTGCACGTAGACAAGGCTGGAAGGAGCATGAGCTGTCGCAAAGCGCGCGATGGTAGCGTGTAAGAAACCGAAACCTGTTGTGGGGCGGGACTTCCGTCTTCTGAAGCCCGCGCCCACGGAGTGGCTGGCCAGAGGAGCAGCGGTGGCTGCAGAGTCCGGAAAGGCGCAGATGGTGGAACAGGTTTTTGTGGCTTCAAAACCAAATGATGCTCCTGGGGAATATATCCACACAATCTCCAAATCAAAACAGGTGCCGAAATTAATGATAACTGTCGACGCGTTTCGGCCTTTCAAACAGTTTTAGGCCTCATCAGGACAAAGGGCAACAAAAATTAATTTGAATGATCCAAAAGGTTATTATCCAAATACAAAAACCAATTTGGGATATGGTCGTCCAATGCTGCGGATATAGTTCAGAAATGTCACTCAAGCCAGGAAGAACTTCCTATATTGTGCACACCTGTGCTTATCCAGATTTCATTTTAGTCTCATACATGTGATCCAATCACCGGCATCCGCAGGGTGTCTAAACCCACATCACTTTAGGGAAACGAGCCAGAGTCTCCTAATACTCGGCCAGCAGCAGGAAGGCAGACTCGTGCAGTGGCTGGAAGCATCCATCTTGTGATGCCAGGGTTCTGTAAAGCTGGTACCCGGTGTACCGGTGTAGTCATATTTCTCCCTCTAGGAAGTTGGAATCATACCTCCCACACCAGTTACTGGCGTGGAGGTATGACTTCAAGGTGTTTGACACCAAACACGACATGTTTCTGTGCGGCCGTTTTAAAGTTAGCATTTACTGCTCGGTTATAATGCACTTAAGAGTATATGGTATGGCTGCATCACACAACAACCCCGGAGAATAGATTCTGAAGGCTGCAGAGGGGCTCTGATCATGCATGGGCACCCTCTCACATAAAACCCAGCATCCTGCCTTCAGGATTGAGAATGCCTGCCATAGGAGTGACTGATTAGGCCGGTTTATATGTGCAGTGATAAGGTAGATATAGTGAACCTATATCTAAGTAAGGGGTACATGGTATATTTCAAAATAAGATGAAAGTGCACACCTGTTAGTTGCTGGGTTTTTCGCAAATTCTCAATCTTATCCTTTTAAGCTTGTCACATGCAGCCCGGTAACGTGGTATGCCCTCCAACCACGTGGCATGAAAATAGTGATAAACTTAGAGTGCAGTATCACTCTAACCGGACGCACAGCTGATTCCTGGTAATGTTCACCTATATACCACAAAATTGGGATTGCATTGGCAACATGATTAACTACTACTGAGGATGTTTTATGTGAACATTGTGCCTCAGAAAAAGGCTTGGAATGGCATACCTGACGCATTAGAAACTTGATTTGCATAAATTAACGTCTGCCTTGTGACAGGAGAAGGATTTGGTAATCAAATGAAATGATGGAATACTCACTATAAAAACATTCTTGAACGTGAAATTATTGGTGAACATTACCAGGAATCAGCTGTGCATCGGGTTAGAGTGATACTGCACTCTAAGTTATCACTAGGTACATAGTGAACCATGTACAAGGGACTTATAAGGGTACCCCAGAATCCAATCTGGAGTGTACCTAGAGTACATGCAATCAATTTAGAGGAGAAAGCGGCTAGGCTGGGGTCCTGAATAGCAGGATCCCAGCCAGACTAAGTCGAAAACAGTGAAACATCAGCAAAAAGTGGGGGTAAATATAAGAAGCAGAACCTACTCTCCTACACATATTGTTTATGACAATTGTGTTATTTTAGTAAGCACTGAAGTTGTAACTAAGGGCAGTTAGCCAGAAAAGAAGCTTGATGAGTGAGATCAGTGCAGTGCTACAGAAATCAGAAGCCATTTTGCTTTGTCGCCTCCTTCACCCAGAGTTTGTTGTTCCTCATTTAAGTCACAATTTTCCACTGTCCCTCCTGGTTGGCCGCTGATTTGAGCGAATAGGGCATGGTGGCCCTTAGACACGCCCACCACAATAGGAGGGTGGAGTTAATTTTCTCGACGGGGTACAGGGCAACAGAAAGCCTACCAGGGAGACAGATTATAATCTTCCTCTAATGACTGAGGTCAGTAAGAGGAGACTTGGAGTAACAGAATTACCAGTACATCATTTGAACATCTCCTCCCATTTATAGCAGTTGTGTGTTTGGTTGCAAGACTGTAGATAAATACTGTCTTTGGTACTTTAGAAAATAATCAGTTTTTTCAAGTGGAATGACAAAGAGCCCTTGTGAGCTAACAAACCTTGGTGAATGCTGAGGGCTGATATGGGGGAGACCCAGGAGAGGCACTCGATGAGGAAACTTTGGACAGTGACACCCAGTGTGAGATACTCACATGCCGATGAGCCTGGTGACCATCGTCCCAAAGTGGTCAAAGATGAAGCCATTGGGCAGGGTCATGAAGTTGTTGAGGAAGGAGGCGATGGTGAAGATCAGGGAGAAACGTTCATCCTGGGCGCTGCAGTCTGTGGGGGGGAGAAAGCCATAGAGGATGGGAAGAGATGAGGACATGGGATAGAAGAACAGGCAACAGAGGCAGTCAGGGATAGGATAGAGACAGCAGGTGCAAGTGAAAGAGTGGGAGAGACGGGAAAAAAGGGAGAGGAAGGAAATGTATGGAGGAAGAAAGAAGTGGAGGTAAGAGAGGGGTAAGTAGCAAAAAGCAAGGAGAAAAGGTACGAGCCGGTAAAAAGAAGGTGCGAGACAAGGCCACATTGAGGGGGGAGAAAGAGAGAGGAGATAATCAGTTAACTTGGAATAGGCACCGCAGACAGAAAAACCACATTGCTGAAAATAATTAATACAAATTCAAGGTACAAGTGATAACAGAAGGTCCCAGTCTGGACCACCATTACTACTGTGCAATGCTCGAAATAATGCTATTATAACACGCCATGTAATAACCCGCCATTCACAGCAAAATTTGTGTAGTGAGCTCATAGAAATAATTGTAACTGGTTAACTACATAGCGCTTACACCCCCTGATGAGGCACGGAAGCACTTTACAGCGAGTAGCACTCTATTCCAGAACTCAAGATTAGTGGTTAATCCAGTGGTTATTGCGATTAGTCAAGTGCTCTTAAGAAAAAATTGCATGCATTTACTCCAGTTACTTGGTGATAGATTACACCAATACCAGTTAATTGTGATTCTAATTGGGGATTAAGTGGTATAAACTGATTGGTCGGTGAGGTGGATAGACTGGCGGAGATTAGGTAATGTTAGGTTGTAGGGAAAGGGTTTTAAAAAGGAGAGTTTGTGATCTTTGAACTGAGGCATCAGTCAATTGCAGAATTACAATACGAAGGAGTGAGGCAAGCGGGCATGAGATTGAGAGGAGGCGATTCTACAAAACAGAAGACATGCAAAAGTAAGAAGAGAGCCACTCTGAGGAGAGGAAGGAGAGGAATCAAGTGGGGGTGAGTCAAGGTCAAATTATCTTTCAGGGTTTTAGGAGTATAATGTGAGAAGGCTTTCTGAGTTAGCAAGCAATTGAAGAATGTAAGCTGTAGAAAGAAACATTATATGTAATGCTTCATATCCGGGGCAGACAGTTTACACATGTGTTTCCGAGTGTATATATCATTTAAACATTAAAAGCCCTAGGCTGTTGTGTTCCGAGCCTAGGACAACAATTAAAAATAAATATCTATTTGGTTTTCCTAGTTTCGTACACGATACAGCACAAGTGTGAAGGAACAAACACACCCAGCTGTAAATATTAAACAGGGAAGAAGACATGCACAAACCCACACGACCTGTTAAAATAAAGCAGGCAGCAACATGACATTTCCAAGGATAGGAAGAAATATAATAATAGGTATGACAACACCCTATGCAGCAACTTTTTTTTATGTCAAGGGAGTTGCAACTTCCGAAGGAAGGTGTATGTTGTAATGACTCAACCACCTGCCCAACCTTATGAAATTTGTGTTGGCACACGCTGCTCTGGTACATGACCCGCTCAGCTGCCATGTATAGGTCCATCCCTCTCTTCCATTCCGGCAAAGTCGGGGATTCAGTCACCCCCCCCCCAGTAAGGTGCCATGTCTCGCTTGGCCAGCACCAGCTCCAAGTTATAGAAAAGGGGTTGTGCCCTGGCGATGTCTATAGGAGAATAAGATCTGCTTCTTATAGTTACCCGCATGTTTTGCTGATGTTTCACAGTGTACGACTTAGTCTGGCTGGGATCCTGCAATTCAGGACCCCAGCCTAGCTGCTTTCTCCCTAAACTGAATGCATGTACTTTAGGTACACACCAGATTGGATTCTGGGGTACCCTTATAAGTCCCTAGTATATGATATACTATGTACCTAGGGCATAGGTACCCCCGAGACCTCCCAGGGGCTGCAGCATGAATTATGTCACCCCCTGAGAGGCCACTCAAATTGACACAACAGGTCTGCAACTGCAAACTGTGTAAGGTGGTGCATGCTCCCCTTACTTAGATATAGGTTCACTATATCTACCTTATCACTGCACATATAAACCTATCAGGCACGCCTATGGCAGGCCTTATCAATCCTGAAGGCAGGGTGCTGGGTTTTATGTGAGAGGGTGCCCATGCATGAGCAGGGACCCTCTGCAGCCTTCCGAATCTATTCTCCAGGTTTGTTCTGTGATGCAGCCATACCATATACTCTTAAGTGCATCATAACCTTGTGGTAAATGCAAACTTTAAAACGGCTGCACAGAAACCGGTCGTGTTTGGTGTCAAACACCTTGGAATCATACCTCCACACCAGTAACTGGTGTGGAAGGTATGATTCCACCCTCCTAGAAGGAGAAATATAACAGCACCGGTACACCCGGTACCAGCTTTCTCAACCCTTGCATCACAAGATGGATGCTGCCAGCCACGGACACGTGTCTGCCCTCCTGCTGCTGGACGAAACTCCAGCAGGGGAGGCTTGACAATAGGTTTCCTGTCACAGGGAGGTGTGACCACCTCCCAGACAGACTTTAGTGTATTCGGGCTGGGTGGGTGCACTCAGAGTGCTTTGATGTCTGCACTGGGGGCACATTTGGTGTCCCTGTGCATAGTCCAGCTCAAACTAGTTGCAGCGGCTATCAGCCCCTGCTCCGGCACGAAACTGAACAAAGGACATGGGTGTAGCCACCCCTCTGTCCTGTCCCTCCCATAGTGGGGTCCCCAGAGTTTGTACCACCCCTTCTTTGGGTATAAAGTAGGAACCCTGGCAACAAGACATCAGATTTTACCTGGATGAAATTCTGCTACAGAAACCAAGTACTTTGACGATCTACACAACGCTGGATGACAGAAAAATCTCCCTTGGAGTAAAGGAGTTACTCCCCTACTAAGCAGGCACCAAAGACACATCTGACCGGTTTGCAACTCCAAAGCTCCCGAGGACTCCGAAGACTTTTGCAACGCAGGAGGTGGGTTTCCAAGTGTCCCCGAGGATGACTAGTGTGCTCAGCAAACCGGAGACCTGTATCCCTTGTGGGACCGTGCAACCGAACCGCTGTGCACCGTGTCCATTTGCAAAAGCATCTGCTTTCCGGCGACCCCTGAAGCTGTGCTTTGGGCTACTTGTAGTCCAGACCCCGAGCATTGATTCCACCGAAGATTACCAGCCTACACTCCAAGATAATATGCTAATTATTACCATTGTACCTTCTAGCCCTGCCCACCACCTCTCATCACCCCTCCCTCCTCCCAGGGGCTATATAATGGAGGCTCCAGTATGGCTACGCTGCTGGCGCGCCAAAAACAAGCTAGTCTGTGCCCGTCCATGCCTGGACCCGGCCTAGCACTTGGAACCCTGGTACCCAGCCCACCTGCCGATACCATCCTCGATGCCTTGATCACAGGATGACCCAGTGAACACTACTGCCATGCTGCACTGCACTCTGCGGCAAGGCCTTTCTCCTGCACCAGATGCACCTTCTCCTGCACCAGCATGACCACAGTCACGCCACAAAACACTATGCCGTCACACCACGGCAGAAGAGACACACCGACTCCACTGCCTACTCCTCAACATATGCTCGATGTGCAAGCACGCCACCGAATTCTGATACCTCATTGCCACCCCGCACCCAACATTATCTTCCTCACAGAGACCTGGCTGAACCCCACATCCGCCCCAGACATTGCCACAATGATCCCCAACATATATAAACTCATTCACCAGGACTGCACCAATAAGCAAGGAGGAGAAACTGCCATTGTCAACAAAGAGACTACCTCTAGGATAGCTTTCAATAAAGGTTGTCTTTAACCTAATCATCAATAAGGGTTTGTTTGGACTGGTACAAGGTGCCCACTATAATTAGTGGTCAGAATATACCAGGCCAACTTCTCACAATGTCCACATCCCTTGGTACACCCAGCAGGACGTATTTGGGATCAAGAGGAATGGTTTTGTCCACCACGTGACCATGTTCCCTTAACACCTGCGACCAATACATCTGAATAGCCGGGCAACTCCAGGGCATGTGAATATTGGAGCGCCTCGCTCCCTCACAAAGAAGACTGTCTGGGGAGGCTGCCCGTCCCATACGTTGCAGGTGGTTCCTGTCATAATAAACCCAATGGAGGTTTTTGAGGTGTATCAGGCGCAGGCCAGATTTTATTGCCACCTCTCTCGGGTGTATCAGGGCCGCCCCCAGTCAACTTCCTCCAGGTCTCCCACCTCCAGTCACCACCTTTCGATTATTTTGTCCAGTTTTTCCAGCATGTGGTTATTGAGCGTTTTATATGTCAGGGAGATACCCTTTGGATATAACTCTTCTAGTAGCAACCTACCCTCCAGTGGGGCAAATTCAAAGTAGATCCTGGGTCTCTAAGCCCTCCACCTGCCAGGCATGTCTCAGCTGGGCATATTTTAGTAATGATTGCAATGCATGGAGTAATCGCGCCAAACAGATGCAAATGCACCAGAGCTCAGTTAAGTCCCAAACTCTGGATTCCCTAAGTTTTCCAATCTCCTTCAATGACACACCCTCCCAAAGCGACATAACTCCTGTCGTCCTTCTGGCCTAGCCTATGCAGCCAATGGCCATCTTCCAGGCCTTCATTGCCAACTGCGTAACCGGCAGGAATCGTTAAACGCCCTTCCCCTGTACAGGAAGTGGAGGTATGAGTGACTAACAAATTGTGCATGTTCTAGTCTGTAGGTAGAGTGGTCCTGCGGGACGAATGCCCAGATATTCACAACCACCATATCTGCTGCCCACTAATAGGCCCTAATGTCTGGGAGGGCGATACCCCTGTTATACGAGTTACGCTGAAGCGTGGAGTTGGCTATTCTGGGATACCTACCATCCCACATCAGGGAGAGCAGGTCACCCTCCAGTTTAACATACGTAACCTCAGGGAGCGGGTGTGAGAAGTTGGCCTGATAGGTGATGTTTCCAATTCTGGAACCACCGGTTATCAGACCAAACAATCCCTTATGGTGTCTGGTTGTAAGTCAACCTTATTAGACAAGCTATCCTAGGGGTAGCATGGACTAAGCAGCCTAAAGGCTTAACTTAAGAGGTCGTGTTAAGCGAGCTGTTTTACCACATACAATCCTGTAATATCAAATGAAAGGACACCACACAAGTATATATTATAAAAATATATGTATTTATTACTAAAAACAATCCCCAGTATTCTTTATGAATAAAGGGGCACAAGCGTTAAATCAAAAGCACAGTTAAAACATACAAAGTTGCACAATTATGGATGAGGGCGGGGGGCCACTCAAACCATATACTAAACAAGTGGTATAAGAGATACCAATCGAACAGTGGTTAGGCCTAGGGAATCGCTGGGAGCAGTCAGGACAAGCAGTGCTGAAGTCGGGAAAAGCCCGCGGGATTCGGGTGCAGTGCGGAAAGCGCACGCATGCACCAATGTTAACCAATGGTGCGTAAAAGTTGTAAAGTTAAAGTTTAAGGACACTTCCGCTGAACCTAGAGGAACAAAACTTAAGACACAGACCCTAGAGATGTGTACCAGTGTGGGAACACCGGTGGAGCAAAGTTACCTCACCCACAGGAAGCGGGTGCACAGGGTCGAAGTTGAGTCGGGTTTCGTCACGCAGGCTCTTGGTGCTTGAAGCTGAAAGGGCTGCAGGCGGGGTGAAAGAGAAGTGTCCGGTGGAGTCCAAGGGTGGACTCAAGTCGAAAAGTACCTGAAAGCAGAGGGGACAGAGTCTGGGTCACTCAGCAGTGACCAGGGTGGAACCAGGACGGAACCAGGCAATGTCGGGCGCCATCAGGTGGTCGTCGAGGAGCTTCTCTCCGCTGTCACGTGGGCTCTGGGGCATCTGCGACGTCCAGGAGCGGGTCACGATCTGTCCCACGAGGGCTTTCACCGTCGGCGCAGTCGGCTTCAAGTTTGGAGCAAACAACACTTGGCAAGAGCAATCCACGCGGAACCGGGAGATTGCTTCTCACTCGAACCAGGAGGGTCAGAGTGAGGGCTCCTTTTCAGGGGAGCTGGTGCAAATCTGGAGCAACCAGAATCACAAGTCGTATTCATAGTTTCGTCGGCACAGGGACCACTAGCCAGCTGGCAAGTGACCGGGCCAACGCGTTGAGCCAAATGGAGCAGAAGGGCCCCACGCAGCACTCGTCGAGTGTGGAGGGCTGAACTTCGGTGCAAGAGTGGCTCAGGGTGGGGGCTTCTCAAACCCCGGTGTACAGCTTCGAGGGTCACTCGTGGGCTGCACGGTCAGCGTCTCGTGGTCAATTCAAGATGGCGTGCCCCACGCTTCCGGTCGCCTCCACGGGTCTCAGCTCCGCAGGGACTGTGGATCGGGCTGTTGGAAGGCAGGCAAGCTTGATCTCGTCGATCTCTGTCGCTCGAGTTCCGGTGGGAACTGCAACAAAGCAGACGTCGAGGGCTGGATGGTGCCGGTTTGCACAGGGTGGTCACTCCTTGACCACAAGGGAGATTCTTCAGTCTTCTACGTTGAGTAGGATGTCGAAGGGTCCAGAGTTTCGTTTCTTATGTTTCATCAGGAAATCTGAAGTGCATTGGCACTGCTCCCACTCTTATTCGAATCTGGGGGGCTGGATTACCTGCTAGGTCCCCTCCTATGGGTGGGACCCAGGAAGGGGGTGGATACACCCCTTTCCTTTGATCCAGGCCACCCTGGCACGAGGGCTGGAGTGCCCCAGAACCGGTTTGGCCGGATTATGCAAGGGGCAGCCTTGTGCGCCCCAAGCAGTGTCTGGTTTCTTTCAAACCTCCCTGCTACAATCCACTATCTCCTGTCTGGAGGGTGATAACACCCCCCTGCGACAGGAAACCCTTTGTCCAGGCCCCATTTGGCTGAGTTTCGGTCAGCTGCAGGGGGTCAGACTCTTGTCTGTGGCAGAGGCATCCATTTTGTGGATCTAAGGCCTTTTTAGAAATTAACCGCATTTAAGTAAAGTAACATGTCTTACCCCTCTAGAGGGGTGGAATGCTATCCCCGTCGCCAGAACTGGCGAGGGGATAGTATTCCAAATCGTATGACACCTTACACGACATGTTTTGATGAAGCCAAACCAAAGTTGCTATATAACCGCGAGGATTATAAGGCACTTAAGAGTATATGGTATGGCGTTATCCTGAAACAGCTTAGGGAGTTGTTCCCGACGGCTGCAGACAGGCTCAGCTCATGCTAGACCTCCATCTCACATAAAACCAAGCACTCTGCCTCCAGGATTGATGAGGCCTTCCATAGGAGTGGCTCACAGGTTTATATGTGTCCAGATATAGGTTTAGATATAGGTATACTATACCTAAGCAAGGGGTGATTACACCACCTTACCCCAGCTGAGTGATCAGCCAGTTGTGTCAATTTAAGAACCAGCCAGGGGTGGCAAAAGGTATGCTGCAGCCCCTGGTAGGCCTTGGTGGCTCCTATGCCCTGGGCACCTATAGTGCATGGTACAGGGGCTGACAAGGAGTCCATTTCCAATTGTGGTATGTACCTAAGGTACATGGAATCCATTTTACAGAGAGAGCAGATGGCCTGGGGCCCTGTTTAGCAGGGAACCAGGTCAACTAAGTCAAAAAACCAGCTAAACACAGGCAAAAAAAATCTGGGGTAACCATAGTCAGGTAGCCACCTTCCTACAGCGGGTAATAGGTATTCTGCATGGCGTGCAATCGTTTTCGGAGTGTATTCTTTTTGAAAAGGGCTGCCCTCTCCAACTGGGTGAGGGGCAACGTACGCCACATCTCCCCATCATCCTAGAAAGTCTGCATCACTCTCCCCAAACTTCTAGAAAAGCACTGCTGCTGGCTCTGAGAAGTTGGCCTGGTATATGATGTCCACTATTCTAGTGGGCACCTTGCACCAGTCCAAACAACCCTTATGGTGATGGTTGTAAAGTCAACCTTATAGACCAGCTAATCTAGTGATAGCATGGACAAAGCAGTCTTAGGCTAAAACTTCAGAGAGCATGTGAAGCCAACTGTTTTACCATATATAATCCCTTGAATACCAAATGAAAGGACACCACACAAGGTATATATCAAATACATATGTATGTATTACTAACACAACTCCTCTGCACTCTTTATGAGGTTAGAGTTCGAGATACAGCACAAGTTACTCAATAAGCATACTATAAGTTGCACAAATACAATTCTGCCCTAGGGGCCTCACGAACCATATACTAAAGAAGTGGTAGAAGAACCACTTCAGGAAAGGTGAGTAGGCCTAGGGCCTAGGAAATAACTGGGGCTACACTGATCAACCAAGGGATTCGAAGTAGGAGGCCCACAGGATGCGTGTCCAGTGTCTAAACACACACGCGAGTTACCATAGAGTTTCAATGGAAACGTAAAAGTTACAAAGTAGTAGATTTTAGACACTTTCGGATGGACTACGGGAAAACCGGAGTACTCGAGTTACCTCACCCAGGGAAGCCGGGTGCATAGGTGTTCTTTCGTTTCGGGTTTAGTCGCTGTTTCCTATGGAGAGCTGCAAGAAAGTGTCCGGGTGGATCGGAGTCGAGAAGAGCCTGAAAGCAGAGGGGACAGAGTCTGGGTCACTAGCCAGTGACCAGGAAGGAACCAGGAAGGAACCAGGCTATGTCGAGATGCAATCAGGTGAAGAGGTGAAGCTTGTCTCTGCAGCCACGACGACCAGGAGGCGTCGACGACAACCAGGAGCTGGAGTCGAGCTGTCCCACGACGGATCTAGCTGTTGGCGGTGTCGGTATGCGGATTGGACCTAACAAACCTTGGCAAATGCAATTCACGCAGGATGGGAAAATTGGCTTCAGTCAGACCAGCAAGGTCTGGGGAGCTTCTCCTTCGCAGGGAAGCTGGACAAAGCCCAAAGCAATCAGGCAAGCAGTGTAGTTTCAAAAGGATGTCTTCAGAGGGCCAACGGGCTAGCAACCGCGAAGACGCGTTGAGCTGAAATGCAGGCGCAGGCCCCACACGGCACTCGTGGAGTGTGGAGGGCTGAGCTTCGGTGCAAATGCTGCTGGGGTCTGGGGCTTCTCAAACCCCAATGCACAACCTCGAGGGTACCTCAAGAGCTGCACAGGTAGCAAAAAGCAGGTAGGCCAGGATGTCCGATCCCACATCGCTCGTGTCCGCCACGGGTCTCAGCTTTGCTGTGGATGTGGGTCGGAGTCAGAGAAGTCTGGGAGTCCAGTTCCTGCGTCGCTAAATCTTCGGGATCCGGCTGGAGCGTTGACAAAGCAAACTGGCAAGTTACTGTTGGTGCCTGTTTGCACAGGGTGGTCACTCCTTGACCACAAGGGAGATGTCTTCAGTCTTCCAGTCGATATGGAACGTCGAAGGGCCAAGAGTTTCATTTCAGAGTTTCTTTCCAGGATAAATCTAAAGTCTCTAGACTCAGCTCCTAACTTTATACTAAACTGAGGGACTGGATTACCTGCTAGGTCCCTCCGGTGGGTGGAACCTGGGAAGGGAGTGGTTACACCCCTTTCCCTTTGTCCAGTTTCGCGCCAGAGCTGAGGCTGGAGTGCCCCAGCAACTGGTTTGAACCGGGCTATGCGTGGAGCACCTTATGTGCCCCAGGCAGTGTCTCATTTCTCAGCCCTCCCTGCCCCAATACACTAAAAGTCTGTCTGGGGACAGACTCCCAAGGAAGGAAACCTATTGTCCAGGCCTTCCCTGCCGGAGTTTCGTCCAGCAGCAGGAGGTCAGACTCGTGTCTGTGGCAGCAGCATCCATTTTGTGATGCTGAGGCTCTGTTTAACTTTAACCGGGTAAAGTAGTAACTACATGTCTTCTTCCCTTTAGAAGGGTGGAATGCTACCCCCGCCGCCAGAACTGGCGGGGGGTAGTATTCCAAAGTGTATGACACCTTACACGACATGTTTTGATAAAGCCAAACGAATAGTTTTCTTACCTGTCGGTGTAGTTTTGCAGCTTGAAGATCTTTCTGGATTCACTATGCTGTGCATTATTCCGCTGTCTTGTGGTTGGGTCCGGATTCGTAGTCTTTTCTTTGTTTTTTTTTTTTTTTTTCTTTGCCCAGGTGGGCGTCGGCGTCACACCCCCTTGGGTGTATTTCCGGTGACGTCGGCATGCTTCCTGCGGAAGCTCCCACTCTTGGGCGCCATCTTCGGGTTCTTTTTTTCCGTGTTTCTTTCGTTTCCGAAGTAATGGCAATGTTCTATTTAGTTTGTATTTACCACTTTGTACTTTCAAAGTCCTTTCTTTAGTTAACCACCTCTTCTCTCTCCAGCCTCATCTTTCTGGCGGAGGTGGGTGGGCTCGCTAGTGAATCCAGAAAGATCTTCAAGCTGCAAAACTACACCGACAGGTAAGAAAACTATTCGTTTTGCAGCGTGAATCTTTCTGGATTCACTATGCTGTGCATAGATTTTGTAGCGGTTTCTCATCTCTGTGGCGGCTGGGTGGAAGATGAGCGTTGGGTGTTGAATATGTGCTGTAGCACCTTCTGTCCCACTTGAGCTTCCTTGTTCATTTGTATGTCCACACAGTAGTGCTTCGTGAACGTGTGCACAGAAGCCCATGTTGCCGCCAGGCATATGTCCTCTATGGGTGTGTTAGCCAGGAAGGCTATTGTAGCGCCCTTCTTCCTGGTGGAGTGGGCACGTGTCCCGTCTGCCAGTTCTTGTCCTGCACGCTTGTGGCAGAGTTGAATTGTCTGTGCGATCCATCGTGCAATGGTCTTTTTGGTTACTGCTTTCCCCATGAAGCTGTTTGCGAATGACACAAAAAACTGTTTTGTTTTCCTGTGTCCCTTTGTCCTTTCAATGTAGTGCATGACTGCCCTTCTGGCGTCCAGGGTGTGCAGAGCTCGCTCTGCGCTAGTTGTTGGTTTTTGGAAAAAACTCGGTATCTGTATAGACTGGTTCATGTGAAATTTGGATACCACCTTCGGCATGAAGTGTGGGTCAGTCCTCATCACAACTCTATCGTTGTGTATTTGTATGTAGGGTTCTTGTAGCGTCAGCGCTTGAAGCTCGCAACCAGGAAGGCTTATTGCAACCAGGAAGGCTGTTTTCATAGTTAGCATCTTTAGGGAGACCTTGTGAAGTGGTTCAAAGGGCTCTTTCATGAGTTCCGTTAGGACTGTGTTCAAGTTCCATGCAGGTGGCTGCACCCGCTTGGGTGGTGCGATCCTTTTCGCTCCTTCTAGGAATCTCTTCACCACTTGTGATGTGAAGAAGCTCCTGCACGTTTCTTCCCTTGTGTAGGCGACTATCGCTGCCAAGTGAACTCTTAAGGAGGATGAGCTAAGGTTCTTCTCCAGCAAGTGTGTCAGGTACCTTAGCACTGTGGAGTCCCTCTTCATTTTATTGTGGAGTCTTTCCTGTCTGCACCATATTGTGAATCTTTTCCATTTCGCAACGTAGCACTTCCGAGTGCTGGGCCTTCGTGCCTCCCGAAGTACCCTCAGGGTGCTTTCTGGTAGTCTCAAATGTGCGAACTCTATGTCCTCAGGAGCCACGCCACTAGGCTCATGCTCTCTGGCCCTGGATGTAGTACCTCTCCGTTCTGCATGGAGAGTAGGTCTTTCCTCCTTCTGAATCTGTGGGGTGCACACTGTGTCATCTCCATGATCTGCGAGTACCATGTCTGCCTCGCCCACTGTGGTGCGACCAGTATCAGTGTCATGTTGCTCGCTCTGCACTTGCTCAGCACTCTGTGCATCAGTGGTATCGGGGAAAGGCGTAAGCAAATGTCCCTGACCAATCTATCCATAGGGCATTCCCCAGTGACCCCTCCTCGGGCTGCCTGGATGCGAAGTTTTGGCATTTTGCATTCTGGCGTGTGGCAAACAGGTCCACCGATGGTGTCCCCCACCTGTCGAACAGATACCTTGTCTCCTGAGCATTGAGCTCCCACTCGTGGGATGCCGATGTCTGCCTGCTGAGCCAATCGGCTTGTATGTTGTCCTTCCCTGGTAGGTGTATGGCTAGCAGGTCTATCTTGAGAGGGATGGCCCATCTCCATATCTCCTGCGCCAGCGTTGAAAGCGGTGCGGACTGTGTGCCCCCCCTGCTTGTTGATGTAGAACATCGCAGTGGTGTTGTCTGTTTGTATCAATACCTTGTGTTTGTACAGTCTTGTTTGAAAGGCTTTCAGTGCAAGGAAGATTGTCTTCAGTTCTAGGTAATTGATGTGCTTTGCCGCATCTGTTGTCGTCCACAGTCCCCTCACCTTGAGCTCCTCTATGTGAGCGCCCCATCCCTTCAGGGATGCGTCTGTGGTGATGGTCACTGTTGGCGTTGGGGGCGTTAGAGGCTTTCCCCTTGTTATGTTCTCCATGGTCCACCATGCCATCTCCTTCTGCACTGCGTGCGTTACAACCACTAGATCCTCCCAACCGCCTGTAGCTTGTGACCATTGCTCCTGCAGCCATTCTTGAATGGGTCTCATGTGGAGTCGTACATTTGGTACCAGGTGGATGCATGATGCCATCATGCCCATGATCTTGCTCGCAGTCCTCACTGTCCGAGCTTGTCCCTTCCGCTAGAGGCGAGTTTCCTTCACCAGCGCCCTCGCCCTCTTCTCGATGGGGAACACCTTGCCCTGTAAGGTGTTGATCTGTGCTCCTAGGAAGATTTTTACCTGTTCCGGCTCCATTGATGATTTCTTCCAATGGATGGCGAACCCCAGGCTTATGAGCGTGCTCGTCACTGTATGTGCGTGCTGCTTGCATTTCTGGTATGAGTTTGCTTTCACCAGCCAGTCGTCCAGGTAAGGGTATACGTGTATACCTTGCCTTCGTAGGTGCGCTGCGACTGCTGCGAGGCACTTTGTGAAAACTCTTGGTGCTGATTTTAGTCCGAAGGCCAGTGTCGTGAACTGGTAGTGGCTTTCTCCAATGGTGAACCTGAGCATGTGTTTGTGCTTTCTGTTCATTGGGATGTGCAGGTAGGCGTCTTTGAGGTCTATTGTGACCATGAAGTCCCCGGTCTGCAATTGTGGGAGCACCTCTTGCAGGGAGGTCATTTTGAATTTTTGCGTTCTTATGAATTTGTTCAGGAACCGTAAGTCTAGAATGGGTCTCATTGTTTCGTCTACCTTTGGTACCAGGAAGTACGTTGAGTATATTCCTGTGTTTCTTTCCTTGAAGGGTACCCGTTCTATGGCCTGCTTCCGCAGGAGTTCCTTTGCCTCCTCCTGAAGACACTGCAGCTGCTTGCTCGCTAGCGTTTTTCTTTTTGGTTTTCTGCTTGTTGACCTCCCCTCCAACTCTATGCAGTATCCGAATTGGATAATGTTGAGGATCCATTTGTCTGATGTGATTTCTCTCCACTCCCGGAGGTAAAATCTTAACCTTCCTCCCACTGGTGTCATGTGGTCGTAGGTGTCTAGTTTGTCTTGACCCATCTGTACGTGCTGCCCCCTGGGATCTTTTTTGTGGGCGGGCACACTGAGTTTTTTGAAGTCACTTAGAGGTGGGCTGCTGCCCTCCTCTCCTATTTTGTCCCCGTCCGTTTCTCCCTCGAAAGGACTGGCCTCTTTGTTGGTACTGCCAGGACTGCTTCTGCTGACCATGCTGAGCCTGCGAGTCTGCCTGGTGCGTTTGCTGGAAAGCCTGGTGTGATGTACCTGGCTGGTTTCCACCTCTCCCGCCGGGCCTCCGTGACGGGGTGCCCCTTTTGTTGCCTCTGAACTGCAATGCTCCCATGGACCTTGCTGTTTCGTTATCTTTCTTTAGTTGACTGAGCGTTTCATCAACTGTTGTCCCGAAAAGCGTATCGCCGTTGAACGGTGTGTTCAGGATGCTGTGTTGCACCTCCGGTTTGAAACCTGAGATCCTGAGCCAGGCGTGCCTCCTTTCCGTGACACCCATCATCATGAGCCTGCTGGCTGTGTCTGCCCCATCCAGGGCCGTCTTAAGGCAAGAATTAGCTGCGTTCTTTCCCTCTTCAACCATCTTTTCGGCCTTCTGCCTGGCATCCTGGGGCAGGTCCTTCACCAACTGCCCCAGCCCCTCCATGATCTGGTACATGTGCCTGTTTATCAGTGCGTTGGAATTAGCCATGCGCCAGTGGGTCGCGTCATTCCGTTCGATCCTTCTGCCCACCAGATCCATCCTTTTGCTCTCCTTATCCGGTGGCGGGCCCGAGGTAGTGGGTACGTTAGCCCTCTTCCTTGCTGTGGCCGTGATAATGGAGTCTGCAGAGACCGTGCCCTGAATGTAGGCCGGGTCCTTTGTGGAATGTTTGTACTTTTTCTCTGTTCTGGGAGTTACTGCCTTGCATGTTGCGGGCTCCCTGAATGCTTCCTTCCCCTTAGCCAAGACGCTTTCGAGCATTGGAAGGAATTGGCTCCTGGTTTGTGTTGGGAGCAATGTTTCTAGAAGGAAGTCTGCTTTCTGCTTCTCTTCGTCGAGCTTGAGCTTGAAAGCTGCTGTGGCAGATTGTATCACCGAGTTGTAGGCCCCGATGTCGTCCGGCGGCGAGGGCCTCGAGGGGTAAGTGTCGACCACCTCCTCCGGGCTGTCGGTGTCGACATCGATGTAATCTACCTCCTGAAGGTAAGAGGGTGCCGACTCTGTGTCCGTCCTGCCATCCTCTTCCTCCCCATAGTTGTAACTATCGTAGGGATTCTCGTACTCCTCCTGGTCGTCGATCACCTCGACGTCCTGGTCTTGTTCCTCGGCGACTTCGGCGATCTCCTCTTCCTCCTCGACCGCCTCCACCACCGGTGGCTTGGTCTTGTGAGGGATCGTGAAGGCTTTCATCTTTGCGTCGAAATCTTTCTTCCGCTGCATGATGTTCTCCATTTCTGCCTCGAGGCGCCTTCTCTTCTTCTCCATCTCGGCCGCGTGTTCCGCGTCGGATGGGTCGGCCGCTCTTTTCGGCGGATGGCTCGTCGCCGTGCCTTTCGGTGTCGAAGTTTTCAACGTCGACGTCAAACCGGATTTTGGGTCTCTGGTCGTCGTCGTCAGTTTTGGGTCTTTCTCCCTCGGCGTCGATCGATCCTTTTCGGGGACGATTTTCGACGTTTTCTGCTGATCAGCAGCTCTCGGCACCGGGGACTCCTTCTCGGAGGATCCGCTGGGCCTGGGAGTAGTCGCGGACGCCACCTTTTTTGGCGTCGGCGCTTTCGGGGTCTTGCCCTCGATTTTTCTAGACTCAGAGTCTCTCGGGTTCTTGGGGGCCGAAGAGTCTCCTACCTTGTCAGAAGTCTTCGTGTAATCGGTCTCTACGACCGTGTAGCTGTCGTCTTCGGCGGCAGCGTTGTCTTCTTCCTCGGAGGACATCCCCAGCTCGGAGTCGGGGCCTTCCCCTGCAGGGCGGCGTGTGCTACCCTCTGCCTCTCTCTCACACGAAGGGTCTTCGGGGCGAAGGCGGAACAGGCGTTGCAGTCTCCGCTTTCGTGGTTCACCGGTAGGCAAAGGTTGCATACCGGGTGCTGGTCCTTCTGCGCGTACTTGTGGTGGCAGTTACGGCAGAACTTGAACGGCGTGTTGTCCATCATCGAGCGTCCTGGGCCTCTCTGGTCGCGTGTTCGTCGACGGTCGTCGAGGATCTCGATGGAAAACGCCTTATCCTTGCTGACTTTTCGTCGATGAAGTCCCCTGGAGTCTTCAGATGACTTCTCGTCTTTTCTGTATTTTCTTTCTTCTTTCTCCAAAAATGTCTGGAGCCCAAACGGGAACGATCCAGACCCGACCGCGGAAAAAAAGTATCTGAAGATGGCGCCCAAGAGTGGGAGCTTCCGCAGGAAGCATGCCGACGTCACCGGAAATACACCCAAGGGGGTGTGACGCCGACGCCCACCTGGGCTAAGAAAAGAAAAAAAAAAAGAAAAGACTACGAATCCGGACCCAACCACAAGACCGCGGAATAATGCACAGCATAGTGAATCCAGAAAGATTCACGCTGTAAAACCAAAGTTAGCATTAACCGCGAGGATTATAATGCATTTAAGAGTATATGGTATGGCTATATCATAGAACAGCTATAAGGACATGGTTCCGAAAGCTGCAGACAGGCTCAGCTCATGCTAGAGCACCATCTCACATAAAACCAAGCACTCTGCCTCCAGGATTGTTAAGGCCTGCCATAGGAGTGACTTACAGGTATATATGTGTCTATATATAAGGGTAGATATAGGTATACTATATCTAAGCAAGGGGTGATTACACCACCTTGCCCAAGCTGAGTGATCAGCCTGTGGTGTCAGTTTGGATGGCCAGCCAGGGGTGGCATAATACATGCTGCAGCCCCTGGTAGGCCTTGGATGCAACTATGCCTTGGGTACCTATGGTACACTATACAGGGGCTCACAAAGGTGACCCAATACCCAATTAGGTATGTACCTAAAGTACATGGAATGAACTTAGAGAGAGAACAGCTGGGCTGTGGGTCTGATTAGCTGGCCCACAGCCACACTAAAGTCGAAAAACCAGTGAATCACAGCAAAAAGTGAGGGTGACCATAGGAAGCAGACCCTACTCTCCTACACTGGCGAGCAGTCATATAGATGCCCAGATACTAAAAGCCTTCAGTCACCGCCTGACTCCGACTGGTCCCTATGGATAAGTAGGACAATCACCGTCAGGAATCTCGAGGCCAGAAGTGGCCAGCACTTTCATCTCAATATTTAACAAAGAGATGGGGCAATAGGAGGGGCAGACATTTTGGGGCGTAACGTGCTTATGAATTGCCATAAAGGTTGCACACTGTGGGTCCGGCTGTAGCATACCACAGTCTACCACCTCCATAAAAAGTAAAGGATACAGGAAGCCTGAGTATCTTTTGCCTTGAGGCCATTCGTCCCCAGCGTCATTCTTACTTTCAGTTTTGTAATGGTCGCCTGGACTTCCTACTGGGGGTAAATATCTGTTACCACAATATGCCTTTACAAACGCAGTGACTACCCAGACAGCGACCTTACTAATTGTTCCTTTACCACGCAAGTCATTACAATGATTTTAAATCCAACAACTTCGCTAGTATTGCGTAGACTGGAGTTGGAATAGTAAGTTATACTATTCCAGCTGAATCAGCCTCCAAGACTATGGCAGTCACCTGGTCTAGGACTGGCTACTGAAGTCGGATGGGGGTGCATAGACGTTGATGCAGGTAGCAGACGTCCTTCCCCACTGACCCTCGACTCCCACATATCTTCCATTGCGGTCTATCCATGTTCCAGATGCATTGGACGGGAGGGTTCTTCTTAACCAGTATGGCCACTCCCCTCGAGCCAGAGGTGCACCCTACATGCGCCAGTACAGGGAAGGCCCCTCTACCCAAGAAGCAACACTGTCCCAGATGTCAGGCTGCAGACGCCGTACGTAACGCATGACCAGGCCATGCTTTACCTTACTGCCTAACTCATTGACATTCCAAGACATACAGAGTAACATGGGGCATCTGGTATCCTATCCGGTGTCACACGGTGGCAGCATTGACAGGCACTACCCATAACCAGTCTGGGAAGGGTGGCCCTCCTCAAAATTCTGACATTGCCTTGCTTTCTGTATACATTGCAAAATACCCCCTTCAAGGTTCCAGACTCCTATTTTATTAATGTTGAGAGAGCAGTGCGGAACCTGTTATGGGACGGGAAGACACCACGCATCTCACTGCAGAAACTGAAGAGGAGGTGGTAAGGTGGGGGGGATTGCCCTGCCTGATCTTAAACTATATTACTGGGCATCTCAACTGACGGTAGTCAATCGGTGGGTCCAAGGCCCACAAACCGAACCAAGCTGTCAAACTGATAGTTGGCTAATGAGGCAGGGTGGATATCATAGAGCCCTCTATACCAAGCCTAAGCACCAACACCTCACCGGACCCACGGCCCACACCATAGAAACATGGCCGGGTCTGGTGGCTCAGTGGACTAATGCGTCCATTGCAGGGGCCTGTGTGTGACCTCATGGTCACAGGTTCAAATCCCGGCGGGTCCACTCAGCCTTTCATCCATCTGAGGTCGATAAAATGAGTACCATTGAGTTGGGTAACAATGAACATCTGTTATTCAGCGCCAAGAAACCTCTGGGTGAACGTGCTCTTTACAAATACACATGTTATGTTATATGTTATGTTTATGGCACCAAGTCAACAAAAAACTAGGCTGGTACAAGAGAATAACACAAGCAACGCCACTCTGGAAGTCAGAGTGGTTTGGTAGGTGAATGCTAAAGCTGCATTATTGGCAGATTCTGTATAGTTGGTGTGAGAAGGTGGCCTGGTATATGCTGTCCACTACTTAAAGTGGGCACCCTTTACCAGTCTACACGACCCTTATGATATATGAGGTCAAAGATAACCTTATTGTAAGCTATCCTTGTGGTAGCTATGAAGAGCAGCCTTCAGGCTTAATCTTGAAGGAATGTAAAGCAGCTTGTTTTACCAGAATATCACCTCCTGAATGACTAAATGAAAGGAGAATCACACAGTAGTTATATAAAAATATGTATTTATAATATAACACTTTCTACTACCCTCTACACTAGGGTAGAACACAAAGCACCAAATACTGTATCAATAGAACATTTGTAAGTAGCACAATACACAGCGGGCTCCAGAGGGAGAAAGAACCATTTACTAAAAAAAAAAAATGGTATAACAATCAGGACTTGTCTAGACACAGTGCCTAGAGTACGTAGAATCGCTGGGACCCCAAGGACCACCCAAGGTAGTGACACATGGAGCCCATGGAGGACAGGTGCAGCGAGGAAACACGACTGCATGCTCCGTACAACTCTTTGGGAAAGTCGCAGTTGCAAAGTTACAGTTTAAGGACACTTCTAGGAGGACTTCAAGCAAACCCTTTGGAACATAGATTCTAGAGCCAACCCACCAGTGAGTACTGGGACCGTGTAACCTATCCCAGAGAAGCCGGGTGCATAGGGGTCAAGTGGTGTCGGAAACCTTCGTCATTTTCAATGGAGAGCGGCAAAGAAGTACTGCTCCCAGTAAGGTGAAGTGTCCCGTGGAATCCAAGCCTGGATTCTAGGGGAGAGGAACCTGAAAGCAGAGGGGACAGAGTCTGGGTCACTTCAGGTGACTGGGGGCTCGGTAGTCGAATGCCCACCGATGTCGGGTGCTTCAGGTGCGAAGAAGGGATGCTTGACTCTGCAGCCAAGGCGAGGACGATCCGGAGGGGAGTAGTCCCACAAAGGATGTTGAGTGCGAAGGGGCCAATGTCCGCCTGAAGCACCAAAAAGCCTTGGCAAATGCAACCCAAGCAGGAAGGGCTGTAGTATAGTTCCTATATTCCCAATAGGCTCTGCGCATTGGAATAATATATCCTATAGATTTGACGTAGGACTTAAGCCAATAGATCTCTATTGAATATACTAAACTTAATTGTGTGTGCCAGCTAGCTCAGAGGTCACTAGAAACTTTCTCGAATTCACAAGAAGGGATTAGTCTCTGACAACCGCATAAACATGACAACTTTGTTTCCCAAGAATACGAATATATCTCTAAGAGTCGCCGAAACAATAGATAAGTATTTCACTCAGTCAATCGTGCATGCTTTGTTTCTACAGAGTTGCAGAGAAATTGAGAGATTGGCGTTTTCAATAAAAGGTTTATTGAACAGCCTTCTTTCTCATGCAAGAGATATGAACTGCTACAATAGTTAGACAGAATGCAAAGTATAATGTGTACAGCGAGAATAGTATTATGAAATAATACTGTAACAGCATGGTAAGGTTTCTAAGCCATAAAATAAATACATAAATAACAGACTAAAATACGCAACTAGTGCTTCTAAAATACGCCTACCCCAGTGTACCTAACCTAGGTCTAGTACGAGGGAAGAAGTAAGTATTGTATAACATAGGTTTTATTTCTTTGTCAAGAATCTACCAAAGGTTTCTCTAGGTTCTAATCAGCTCCATACCTTATAAATAAGGGCTTGATTTCTATGCCTATATAAGGGCAACGTGAATTGTACCTATAAGGGCATGAATAGGAAAAATTCAGTCGGAACCTAAAATGTCACAACAGGGCAAACAGGTTACGGTGTGGACCAGCAAGGTCCAGGGGACTCTCCAAGCAATGGAAAGTCAGGGCACGTCCGGAGCAACCAGGGAAGCCCAAGAACAAACAAGGTGACCCTATCCAGGACCCATAGGCCACCGCACCAACCCATTGAGCACTCAGTGCGAGGAGGCCGGATTTTTTCAGTGCCAATACTGCTCGGGGTCAGGACTACAAGGAGTACAATGCACAAGCTCAGGAATCGGCAACAAGCATATGCACTTACAAATTTGTGCGGTGCACAGGGGCTCGGGTCATGCAGTCCCCACGAGGGATACTGGTCTCAGAATTGCTGAGAGGGCAGATTTAGCTCAGGGACCTTCGGAAACCCACCTGCTGTGTTGCTGAAAGCTTCAGGAATCTCTGAAGTCCTCAGGAGCAGCAAGCTGGTCAGACGCAATTAGGTGCCTGCTGGTGCAGGGGAGTAACTCCTTTACTCCAAGGGAGATTCTTCAGTCGGCCAGCGTCATGCAGAAAGTTGAAGTACTTGGTTTCTTCTTAGAGGTAATGCACTTTATACCCACGGGAAAGGGTTGGACAGATTCAGGGGACCCACCTAGGGGAGGAGCAGGACAGAAGGGTGGCTACACCCATATCCTTTGTCCAGTTTTGAGGAGCCAAAGGCTCCGAGAAATGTTTTGAGCTGGACTATGCACAGGGACAGCAAATGTGCCCCCAGTGTAGACTTTCGGGCACTCTTAGAGTGCACCCACCCAGCCCCAATACACTAAACCCTGTCTGGGAGTTGGTTGCATCTCCCTGTGACAAGATGCCTATTGTCATGCCTTCCTCTGCTCGAGCTTAGCTCAGCATCAGGAGGGCAGAAAATGTGTCTGTGGCTGACAGTGTCTATTTTGTGCTGCCCGGGTCGAGAAAGCTGGTACCTGGTAGACCGGTGACCCATGAAGCTTGCTTCTGAAGGGTAGAATCATACCTCCCACAACAGTTACTGGTGTGGAGGTATGCTTCCAAGGTGTGCGACACCAAACACGACATGTTTCTACGCAGCCGTTTTAAAGCTAGCATTTACCGCGAGGTTATAATGCAACTTAACCTATACGTCTGGCTGCATCACAGACAACCCCCGAGAATGGTCTCCGAAGGCTGAAGAGGGGCCCTACTCATGCAGGGGCACCCTCTCACGTAAAACCCAGCACCCTGCCTTCGGGGTGGATAAGGCCTGCCCTAGGGGTTTTTAAGTGTAGTGATCTAAATAGATATAGTGAGCCTATATCGAAGTAAGTGGGGCAAGCACCAGCTTACACAGGCTGCTGTAGCAGATCTGTTGTGTCCTTTTTATGGCCTCTCATGGGTGGCATAATACATGCTTCAGACCATGGGAGGCCTCTGGGGTACCTATGCCCTGGGTACATGGTGCCTTGCTCGTGACTTATAAGGGTACCCCAGTATCCAATCTGGAGTGTACCTAAAGTACATATATAGCAATTTAAGGGAGAAAGCAGATAGACTGGGGTCCTGGATAGCAGGATCCCAGTCAGACTAGTTCAAAAACTGTGAGACATCAGCAAAAAAGTGGGGGTAACCATAAGAAGCAGATCCTACTTGCCTACAGTTTGTATATTAAAATTATCCCGGGATCATGGGGGAGGCATACCCATGTTGCAAATTTCTGAAAGATCTGCCCTGTAATAACCTCAGAAGGTGGGGGAAGGGGACTAGGGGTCCTTTTGCTTGGCGCCATCTGGCCCCGGACAGGTGCAGACAAGCTCGCCATTGGCGCACCTTTTGTGCACCCGCTACGCATTGGCATCAGGCTTGGGTTTTATGGTGTGGTGAAATGAGTTGAAGTGAGTAGCTAGACCACTATCATTCAATGATGGCGGCCTTTGCCGCATTGCTACGTCGCAGACACCTGTACAGAGTTCTCTCTGCTCAACTGGCAAGGTCGCTGCAGACTGAGGAGCCCAGGAGCCAGGAAAATAGCCAAGTGTTTAAGATGTTTCTATGAAGAGAGCGCGCAAAATTCAGCCAGCTGCCTCAAGCGGAGTTCGGTAAATTGCCAGAAGCGTGGTTGGAACACAAAGGACAGGGGGACAATAAAGAAAAATCACTATTAACACAAATGCACTACTATAAATAGGAGCGACAATTCGTAAGCATGGCATGCAGTATTTACAAAGCTGCTGCTGGACCGGCCATGTAAATTTTGCACAACGCTACTCTACATTTAGTGTCGGTTTTTGCTTACTATACATCTTTCAAGATGTGTTGAAATGGAATTAAAAACCGCAGAACAATAGCTTTTCCTCAGTGCTCTGGCATGCAACCAATAGCTTCTCGACTGTGAATGGTAATTTTCTTCTTCAAGACAAACCCTCATCACTTCAAGAGGCATTAATGAAAATAAGGAAAACATGCCTTCGATAGTGTGTACACAATAATGCTGGATAATCAATACTTCCTAGCTCCTGCTCAATTTAGTTCATCTACTCTTGGGGCTCATGGGTAAGCCACATACCAATAAAACCTGGCAAAGTGGCTGTCTATGGGACCAAAGCGATGCAACGGAGAGGTCCCACCATGGAGACTACCTGCTGCCCCTTGCTCGCTGTGGACTGGCTCCCAGATCCTGGTGGCTTTAAGCATAGCTGGTAACACACAGACCAGAGAAGATTTCAGGTTTACATCGACTATAATCTGTAAGCAATCAAGTTTCAAACTTCAAGGAACAAATGTAAATTCATTTTTAAAAACTAGTAACATAATCACGTGTTATTTTTCTGATTTCATCATTGTTGGGACAGAAATGAATATGCTACTTACCAGTATGCATCTGTTCTTGGCATGTAGGGCTGCTAACATTCATATCTTTTGCATAGATCGCCGCCTAGTGTTGGGTCCGGATGATCGCACATTGTTGTCCTGGAAGAGTCTTCGAAGTATCCTGAGATAGGTGGCTCCTCCCCTGGACTACAGTGCGCATGGGCATCGGCTCCATCCCCAGATTGTTTTTAGCCATTGTGGCAGAGATGGAGTGAAAAGTGTAAAGGATGTCCATGCTAATGATTGAATGCAAGAGTATATCTGCAGCTGCGACAGGCACCGGGGAGGAGGGTGGGCGATATGAATGTTAGCAGCCCTACTTGCCAAGAACAGATGCATACTGGTAAGTAGCATATTCAGTTCGAGGCATGTGGGCTGCTAAATTCATATCTTTTGCATAGAATACATAGCAGTCCCTCCATTAGCGGCGGTTGCCCGTGCCAGCTGCAGAAACCTGAAAAAGTGTCTTGAGAACAGCCTGTCCTACAGCTGCTTGCTGCTTGGAATGCAAATCGACACAGTAGTGTTTTGTAAAGGTATGTGGTGTAACCCACGTGGCTGCTCTGCAAATGTCTTCCAAAGGAATGTTCCCCAGGAAAGCCATGGATGCCCCCAATTTGCGTGTGGAGTGCGCCCTTGGGGGTATTGTTAAGGTACGTTTAGCTTTTTGATAACAGATTTGAATGCACTTAACAATCCACCTGGCTATTCCTGCTTTGGAAATAGGGTTGCCTTTGTGCTGTGGCGAGAAGGCAACAAAAAGTTGTTTCGTTTTCCTAAAGTGTTGTGTCCTCTCAACGCCCTCCTAACGTCCAATGTATGGAGCATTCTTTCTGCTACTGTTTGTGGGTTTTGAAAGAATGCGGGCAGGTCAATAGTTTGGTTGAGATGAAACTGTGACACCACCTTCGGAAGGAATTTGGGGTTAGTGCGTAGTACTACCCTATTTGGATGAATTTGTATGAATGGCTCTTGGATCGTGAGCGCTTGCAGCTCACTGACACGTCTTAGTGACGTAATAGCAATAAGAAAAGCCACTTTCCATGTTAGGAACTGGAGTTCACATGAGTGCAGTGGCTCAAAAGGTGGGCCCATCAGCCTGGTGAGGACCACATTGAGGTTCCACACCGGAGCTGGCGGTGTTCTTGGGGGAACGACTCGTTTCAGACCCTCTAGGAAGGCTTTAATGGCAGGCACCCTGAAGACAGAGAGATGCTGCCTGTTCTGAAGATAAGCCGCTATGGCGGATAGATGGATCCGAATGGAAGTGTACGCTAGATTGCACTTGTAAAGATGTAGCAGATAGCAAATGATGTTAGGGATAGAAGCATCTAGCGGGTTTATGTTATTGGCTGTACAGTGAATGACGAAAGGCTTCCATTTTGCGGCATAGCATGCTCTGGTAGTGGGCTTTCTTGCCTCTTTGATGATGTCCATGCATTCTGGAGGTAAGTGAAGGTAGCCAAACTCTAGGACTTCAGGAGCCAGATCGCCAGGTTGAGCTGTTGTGGATCTGGATGCTGAATGTCGCCATGGTTCTGCGTCAAGAGCCTGGGTGTTAGTCGCAGCCTTTGATGCGGCACCACTGAGAGTTCCAGAAACGTGGTGTACCATGGTTGGCGTGCCCACGTTGGAGCAACTAGGATGAGTGTCATCGAGTGCTGCCTTAGCTTTCTTGCCACCAGCGGTATGAGAGGTGCTGGGGGAAAAGCGTACGCAAATTTGCCTGACCAGTTCATCCATATCGCATTCCCCTGCGACTGTGGGTGAGGGAACCTGGCGGCAAAGTGTTGGCATTTTGCGTTTTCCCTTGTGGCAAACAGGTCTATCTCTGGATGACCCCACTGCTGGAAGTACGGGCGGAGTACTGATGGATGTAACTCCCACTCGTGCATCTGATGGCTGTATCTGCTGAGCAGATCCGCCATCTGATTGTCCTTGCCCGGGAGGTGTTCTGCCATGAGGAAAATGTTCCTTTGAATGGCCCACTTCCACATGCTCTGAGCCAGATGAGACAGCTGTGGCGAGTGGGTGCCTCTCTGCTTTTGAATGTAGTACATCGCTGTCATGTTGTCCGTCCGGACCAACACTACCTTGTTGCACAGATGTACATTGAAGGTCTTGAGCGCCATGAAGATTGCCATCAGTTCTAGATAGTTGATGTGCATCTTCTGTTGCTGCGTCGTCCATAGTCCCTGCACTGTGTAATTGAGCACATGAGCTCCCCATCCGTGGAGAGATGCGTCTGTTGTCAAGATAATCTGTAGCACTGGCTCCTGGAACGGTCGGCCCTTGCAAAGGTTGTGTGGATTCCACCAATGCAGAGAGTTGTATGCCCGACCGGTAACCAACACTAGGTCTGTCATTTGTCCCCGAGCCTGTGTCCATTGATTTGCCAAACATTCTTGGAGCGGACGCATATGTAACCTCGCGTGAGGGACTATGAAGATGCAGGAGGCCATCATGCCTATCAACTGCATGAACACTCTCGCTGGAAGCGAGTGTTGCGGTCTGAACTTTTGGATTAGAGACCGTATGCTGTCTATCCTGACCTTGTTTGGCTGAGCCATAGCAGTCAGGGTATTTATGGTCGCACCCAGAAACTGCCGCACATGTGCTGGTTGAAGGTGCGACTTTGGGTAGTTCAACGAGAAGCCCAGACTGTGACGGAGGTGAAGGGTGGTCGACATGTCCGCGGCGCACTGTTGTTCCGACTTTGCTTGAACGAGCCAGTCGTCCAGGTAGGGGTAGACATGTATGTTCTGCCTCCTGAGGTGCGCCGCTACCGTCGCCAGACACTTGGTAAACACTCTGGGGGCGGTGGTCACTCCGAAGGGTAGGACTTTGAACTGATAATGCCTGCCTTGGATGGTGAACCTGAGATACTTTCTGTGGGACGGGTGTAGTGGTATGTGGAAATAAGCATCCTTGAGGTCTAAGGTTGCTAGGAAGTCCCCTTGGTTCAGCAAGGGAAGAATCTGTTGCAGTGTAAGCATATGGAAATGTTCTGACAGTATATACAGGTTGAGGGGGCGCAGATCCAGAATGGGTCTGAGGGATCCGTCCTTTTTTGGAATAAGGAAGTACAGGGAATAGACTCCTGTGCCTTCCTCCTCCACTGGCACGAGCTCGATTGCGCCTTTTTGCAGCATCACCACTACTTCCTGCTGCAATAAGTGCAAGTGCTCTGCGGACATAGGACGTTGCCTTGGTGGAATGTTGGGTGGGGTGGACGTTAACTCTAGACAATAACCGTACTGGATAAGTTGTCTTACCCACCTGTCTGTGGTGATGTTGGTCCAGACTGGCAGGAACTGCTGGAGTCTCCCCCCGACAGGTGTTAAATGGTCGGGGGGCAGTGACAGAGAGTCACTGTTTGTTCGGGGCAGAGGAACGGGAGTTGTTGTTTCCTCTGCCACGTCCCCTGGTGCTGTTTCCTCGATAACCCCCTTTATTCTGCTTGGGGTACGAGGACTGTGCTCCACCTCTAGTGAACTGTGATTGTTGACCCATCTGTCCTCGGGTAACACCACGTGCACCTGATCGACGAAAAGTGTTACCCCGGAATTGTTGTGACTGAAAGGCCCCCATAGACTTAGCTGTTTCGTTGTCTTTTTTAATCTTTTCGAGGGTGGTGTCAACATCAGGACCAAACAGTCTATCAGGATTGACGGGCTGGTTGAGTATTGTTGTTTGAATGTCTGGTTTAAACCCTGATATGCGTAGCCACGCTTGTCGTCTCAGCATGACGCTAGTGTTAATAGCCCTAGCTGCTGTGTCTGCGGCATCAAGTGCACACTTTATTGCTGCGTTGGAGATTAGTTTTCCCTCCTCTATGAGCAGTTTGGTACCCTCTTGAAACTGCGCAGGCAGGTGTTGAAAAAGTTGCTCTAGGGTGTCGTAATGCGCCCTATCATAACGTGCCAATAGCGCCTGTGTGTTTGCAATATGCCAGAAATTGGCAGCCTGCGCAGCTGCTCTTTTGCCCCCTGCCTCAAGCACTTTAGACTCCTTGTCTGGGGGAGGAGCTTCACCCGTTGTCTGGGAGTTTGCCCGTTTGCGGGCATTTGCGACTACAAGAGAGTCAAGCGGCAACTGTCCCCGAATGTATGCTGGGTCTGCAGGTGCTGGCCTGTATTTCTTTTCGATGCGTGGGTTGACCACTCTCGCTCTGGTAGGCTCCTTGAAGATCTCCGCAGCATGTTTAAGGACACCTTTGAGCATAGGAAGTGTCTTGACTGTTCTTTCAGAGACTGAAAAAGTGTCAAATAGAAAATCTTCCTCCACTGGGTCAGCATGCATGTCCACGTCATGATTAGCAGCTGCCCGTTCAATGAGTGCATGAAATCCTGCAGAATCCTCTGTTGGGGATGCACGTGCACTGAAAAGCTGTGGGTCTTGCCCCACTTGTTGGATTCCCTGGTCACCTGTGTCATCATAGGAATCCTGTTGTGCATCAGGGTCATTGATGGGGAAATTGTACTGGTCATCTTGTCCTTCCTCCTCTCCCCCAGAGTGGTCGGGGGAAGGTGTTGGACTCCTCCTAGGCGGAGGCTGGATAGGTTCAACTAGGGCAGGAATGTCCTGTGCAGGCCTTTTCTTTTTTAGTGGAATAACATAGGAGTCCACTGGTTGGGAAGTGATTTTCCGCTTATAAAGGGTCAACTTGCCCGTGTCCGCGTCGATATAACGCTCAGATTCGTCTCCTGAGTCGTGTTGTCGACCCAATATTCGACCAGACGTTGAAGATTCTGATGTCTTCGGCGCCGTCCTTGGTGCAAAGGCCTTCGGGCCTCCTTCGGCGGCAGAATGTATAGAAGCTTGGCAGCAGGCTTTGCAGGCATGTCCATCGGCTTCTGGTGCGACGGCGCGGGAGCCGACGTCGCAGTGGCCTTATCACGAATTCTTTGCAGTGAACTAGCGATGTGAGATGCGCCACTCACTGCGGCACCTGGCGCCGACGAGGAGGCCGCCAACGTGCCTTCGCTCCAGACGTTCTGTGGTCCCTTTGGAGTCTTAGACGTCGATGCTGCAGCTTTAGACACGGAGTCTTTGGACCTATGGGTCGAGCCTCCGCTCTTCGATCCGAGGGATTTTGCAGACTCCGCCTCAACCATGCTTCCGTCTAACGGTGTCCCTGTCGGCACCGAATGTTTGTCGACGACTTTTGTGGACTTTTCCGGCGTCGCCCCGGTCGACCCGTGACGGACGACCTTCTTAGAGGACGCATCCCCCGCCGACGACTTCGGCACAGTCGATTCGACAGTCTTCTTCGACTTCTGTGGACCGGAGGTCGACGGAGCCGATGAGGTAGCAGGCTTCTGTGTTTTTGGTGGAACGACCGCCATCTTAGGTGCACTCGAATCCGGTAGTTTCGGTTTCGATTTGGCGTCGGCCATTTTAGGTGCAGTCGATACCGATGCTTTCAGTTTCGGTTTCGATACGGGTTGCGTAGCCCCCGCAGGTATGTCCGTGGCCGGGCCTGAAGGCGGGGCCGTGGCTTGCGGTGCAGGGTCTTGGGTAAGGCCGAGTGGCGATCCCGTGACCTGAGCCTGATCCGTGTAACTGTCGGGGCATAGCTCATCCCCTGAGCTATCTTCCGCGGCCCCATAAACTTCTTCGTCGTCCCCTACCTCGTCGACGTATTCAAGGTCTTGGTCCATGACCCTGTCGTTTTCTTCGGGATCGGCCTCGACCTCCGTCGCAGGTGGTGAGATTTGAAGATGATGGCTTAGGCCCTCTTCTTCCGGGTCGTCGAAGATGTTATCGGGTGCCGGGGCCGCCTGCCGGGCCTCGAGGCGCACCGCGTGCCGAAGCTTGAGCGTTTTCTTCGACCTGAATTTGGAGCAGGCCATACAGTTCTCCTCGTTATGGTCTGGCGAGAGGCATTTATTACAGACCGGGTGCACGTCGATATGTGGGTATTTGGACCCACAGACGGGACAGTATTTAAACGGGCTCCGCTCCATGTTGAAAAGTCGTGGTCTTGCTGCGATGAGAAGGCCTCGATGTCCGAAGAGTAACACGACTCCGCAGATTCCGACTCAAAGAGACGGGAGAAACTCGAGACCGTACGCAAACAATACCGACGTAGGGAAACTAAGGCCTTTTGGCCTTAAAGAAGTAAGTTTTCTCGGTTCCGACAGAGAGACGTCGAGACCGCATCCGAACCCAATGGCGGAAAAAAACAATCTGGGGATAGCAGCCCACATGCCTCGAACAGTTCTATACATTGTGAAGGACGTGAATCCCTGACCTGATTGCCCCAGCTGCATCAACATCTGGGCCGCGGATTATGGTTTTTGGTCATGGGCGAACATGCATTGTGTGTGCCTCATGCCCTAGGCCTGTCTCATGGTAATGCAGCCTTGTTAGACCAGGAGGAGCACACCAAATGCTACGCTGATAGTGGTAGAGGGCTACTGCCTTTACCTGGAGTTAGGTGACATGAGAGCAGTGGTGGGAGCCTACCCGTTTTGCGTTTCATAGTGATCAGAAGTGTTAACAGGCCTTTTTACACACGTCATGGGCTTGGTTAGCCGTTTTCAAGGTCGGAAATTATACTTGTCAATTTCAGAAGGGTCCTGGCTCTGATTGCCGAGTGCTTGATTGGTTCAGATGTTCCGTCCATTACCACCCCCTTTTGTACCGCTTTTGGCCGCCATGAGTGTGGCAGGGTATGCTCAGACGTGAGTCCCTTGGTCACTTTGCCACTGGATTCAAGCAAGCCGGGCTGAAGGGAAGGCATGGCTTGGCAGTTCGGGCTGGACTGTTCCCATGAGGCACAGGGTCAGACTGATTTGCATATAGCCATGTCTGAACTGGGGTGGCAGAGTGGGCTAAAGAACGGTGATGGATTAAACCCAGATCTTTTGACTGGGTGTGAGTGTTTGATTGGTTCAGATGCTCCGTCCATTACCACCCCCTTTTGTACCGCTTGTCAGCGGTCGGCAGCTAATGCTACGTGTGCGGCTCTGCATTTGAAGACTCAAGACCAAGCAATCACCACAAAGGGCAGGTTACCCTTCCTGGAACACTCAAGGGACAACTCTATGCAGCGCTGTCCTCCCAGATTCCTCGACTTACGAGAATGAACTCAATTGCTTGCCTCAATTGCTTGCTCCAATCACACTCGGATGTTGACAGGACATCACAGTGTCCTGAGGAAGACCCCCATGATGTTTCTCCAATAACACAAGCATCCTGGGTCGAAACGTCGACGCTTAATAGTATCACACCCAGTGCCAATACTCCCTTGAAATCGTTGTGAACAAGAACACAGGGTTTTGTTTGAACGTACATGTCACAAATGGACGTATAGTTTCAGCAACGTGTCTTTGTTATTATTCTTTGATTTATGTAACAGTTAGGAGTTTTATATATATGTGTTGCACTGCCACAGCATATGTTGTGTTACCCTGTCCGTAATTTATATTTTTTGCCCTTTTAAACCACTGTACAATAGCCTTCTATTCCATGCAGCAATCAATGGATAAATAAAGTCTTAAACTTTATATATCATTGTGGTTGGTGTGTCTCAGATTGATTCAGGTCATTTAATTATTTTTTAGCTTTTGCTGTCCTACAGTGATTAGTTCTCTTGTAACCCTAAGCAATTGTTAAACCCAACAGAACCCATCGTAGCATCTCTCCCAACAGGCACAGGGGATAGAATGAGCTACAATGTGATACCGTTCTCAAAATATGTAGGTTGTGCTTTAGTGAGGGAATTGCTCATCAGACAGCACAACATGCCAATAATGGTAGGACGCACCAGGAAGGAAAGCACAGTTTCTACAGGGAAAACAGCAATAGCCCCTAAGCCAGAGAATCTGCCCTGCATGAACATGCAGCCAACTAGAAAAGAGAAGATGGTTCTAGATGCATTCAACAAAACCACAAGAAAAGAGGAGGGAGAGTTGGAGGGCAGGGCAGGATGGAACACATCAGGGAAGCAAAAGGAGGAGGAACGAAAGATCCCAAGTTCAGAATAGAACACAGATCACTGCATCCAAAATACCAAAGCTGACCGAATGAAAGCCCCTGGTACCCAGGATATTGCACAGGCCCCATGCACAATACAGCAACTAGTGTGGGGGGTGGGGGGAGAATGGAAGAAATGCATGTTTGGGTGCATCATCAAGGATCCGACAGGGGGTGAGGCAAGGCAGGATAAAAGGAGTGTGAGAAAAGAAACAAGGTGCTAGGAATAGGAACAGAGACAGACAGGCCAGCTGTTAATGTCTCACGAAAGCAAGTGCTCACACATTATAAGAATGTCAAGAGTAAGAAAGAGCCTATCGGGGTCATACCCAGGTTTAGTGGGGTATAAGGGATTGTTTTTCGTCTGCAGTCAGTGGGCATACGTCTATTTGCCCCCAGGATGATATGGCAGTTGCTACCTTGCCTCCTTTGTGCCACGGATGACCCATTTTACTGACCTATTACAAACACAACACTAGGGTCACCACCCGGCAAGGAGCAAAAAAGTGGCAGAGTGAGAAGGCAATGTGATGACAGGCATTCAGGTAATGATAACAGGTTCAGGGGTGGAATACACAACATATAGAATACATCAGTTGGCAAAGATGATTGAGGATTTATCAAGTTCAACAGCAGCAGCTTTAGGTAACATTACCAAGAAGCTTACCACTGTGAGGGATGTAGTTATTCAAAATCGCATTGCTTTAGACATCATTCTCGCCAATGAAGGAGGGGTATGTCAGGTCATCCTCCAGACCTGCTGCTCTTATTTCCCAGATAACAGCAACTACATAAATAACACGATCAATAAGATAAAGTAAAGTATGAAGCACATGGCATACACACAGGGGGCATGTGAGAACAAGCATTGACATGGTTCAAGGGCTAGGACTAATGGAGATCGGAAGTGATTATAATAGGGATAGCAGTGTTGGTCACTTTCTGTTTAAAGATCCAGGATTGCCCCGTATGCTTGTCAGCAGTAACATCCTGTTTTATGCACTGCATGCCAAAGTACAAGTTTCATCACAAACACATTCTTCCGAATGATCAGGAAAATGAGGGACAGAAACTATGGTGAAGATGGAAACTGAGTAGGGTGTAGTGATTTATTATCAGAGGGCTAGAATGTGGAAGCCATTTATAATTATTCTCTAACACAGGTGGACTGTCCAGCCTTATGATACTAATTGACTGCCAAAGGCCTGTAGAACGTGCACAGAAAAGACTTGGATAAACCAATCTGCATTTACTGAAAGTAAGCTGCCATCGCAATGCAAGGCTTGCTCAAGAACCACATTCAAACAGCACATGATGCTGGCTTACCAACAGGCACTTGGTCACACCATATTTAGAAGTGGCAAAGCATATGTGTCCCTGTTGGACAAATATTAAAAATCTTTCAGATCACATTTACCGTTATTAGTAAATTGCATTAGCTTGGGAATTCCCAACTGTCACAAGCAAAGGACACCATCTCACACCATGCAGGCATCATGCAGTGTTACCCTTTTCTATTTGGCCTGGTGTTCTATAATTGAGTAACCGGTCAAGGCTCGTGATAGGCAGGGGACGCCTCTGTGCTTTATTTCTGAGAAAGTGTCTTAATCTTATACCTTTACTGGACATAATAATAATAATGAATTATCAGCTAAGCTCGTTTCGGGGCGCTGTGCAAGCTCTGGACCCATCTCAATATGGATTCAGGGCGGGGCACAGCACGGAATCGGCTCTAATTAAATCTGCGGAAGACATTAGGAAAGTGATGGACGCTGGAGGAAAAGCCGCACTGATCCAATTGGACTTGTCTGCGGCCTTTGATAGGTCCACCACATGATACTGGTGGGCCGGTTGAGGGCCGCGGGGATTCAGGGCATGGCACTTAAGATCTTGGAAGCCTTCCTCTCCAACAGGAGTCAGGTGGTGACCTTGGATGAGAATCCAGTTCGTTCATACTCCCTTGCGGGGTGCCCCGGGGCTCATCACTGAGTCCAACTCTTTTTAATATTTATATTTATGTTTCTACCCTAGCACCTGTGATCAGAGCCTTTGGTTTTAACTTAACATCATACACAGACGACACACAGATTGTGGTATCGCTGCTACCGGGAGGAGAGGAAGGCACGGCCTGCAGGTTTAAAGACTGCATGGTTGCAGTCAGTGATTGGATGACAGGGAATTGCCTAAAACTGAAATCGGCCAAGACCGAGGTTCTCCTGTTAGGGGCTAGAGAGAATTTCTGGTCCCCAAAATGGTGGCCGGAAGAATTGGGCATTCCTCCTTCACCTGTTGCCAAGGTCAAGAACCTTGGGGTTCTGATGGACGATAAACTGTCCTTTAGGCCTCAAGTAAATGCGCTGTCCTCAGCCACCCTCTTTGTCCTTATGACTCTACGCAAGATCCTGCCCTTTCTTCCTGATGAGCATAGGAAAACAGTAGTGTCTGGATTGATCCGGTCTCGGCTGGATTACTGTAACGGCCTACTGCTCAACGCTCAACAGGGGCTTTTAAATAAATTACAAACCCTGCAAAATGCAGCAGCTCGCCTGATCACCGGCATTCCCAAATTTGCCTCGGTCGCCCATGAGCTGGTGAAATTACACTGGCTGCCTGTGCGCAAGCGAATTGCATTCAAAGCATTATGCTTAGTCTTCAAGGCACTGAAAGGGCTGGGTCCGCAGTGTATGACCCAGTACTTTCAGTGGTACAAACCTGCAAGATCACGGAGATCATCCGACCAGGGGCTGATAGTGATCCCAAGAATTAAGAAAGCCCGATGGGGAGGCAGAAGCTTCTCCTTGGGAGCAGCAAAAGCTTGGAACACCTTGCCAGCGGACCTCAGACAGATACCAGACTTGATGTCCTTTCGGAAGGTCTTGAAAACTTGGTTATTTAGGCAATAAGCTTTGCGGCTAGTCTTTGGAGTGGTCAACCAGCGCCAGGACACAGTTTGGTAACAGTGCGCTTTATAAATTTTGAAAATAAATAAATAATGTACTGCATAAATCTTAACACCCTCTCTTTGTAGTTTAGAACAATAAAATCTTGTGTGAGACGTGCCCTTGTTGGACACACTGCTGTTGCGGTAGCGGTCTGTCCCTGTGTTACACATAATACATTTTCTCTTTCGTCATATGTGCTGACAGATTTGTATATATTTCAGATGGATTCTGCACTGGGACGAAGGGTATTCTCCACATCTCGTTCTGCCTATGATTGAGTAAGTATAGGGTGTCTGTGAGTAGGAGTATCGCTCAGTGGAGGTGTATAGTGGGTTTGTGGAACGCGATGCGGTTCTTGAGGTAAGTTGGGCTCATGTTGTGCAAGGCTGTGAAGGTGTGTATGAGGGGTTTGAACATCGTTTTGTTTGTATATGGGAAGCCAGTAGAGCTCCCTGAGGAGCAGGTTGATATGTGTGCAATGTGTAGGTTGAGCAGATATCAGCCGTGTAGCCGTGTATCATCAGTGTAGGATAGGACATTGATTCTATGGGTTTGGAAGAAGCAGCATCATGTGTAGAAGAGGGTCGTGTTGAGTGTTAAGCCCTGAGGTACTCCATAAATGAGGTTTTGGGCTTCCAAGCCGTAGGGGGCATGGTTGACTGATTGGGTATGATCCAGCAAAGTGCGGGTCTTTGGATGCTGGTTTCATATAGCTCCAGGACTTTTGGCCAAGTAGAGTAGAAGGGAGATGGTCTGCAATTGTCTAGGGTTGTCGGGGCTGCAGAGGGTTTCTTGAGGAGGGGTAGTATTGTGGAGCAGGAGCTGACGGATTGGAGCCCTGAGGCGGGCGGGATCGCCCGGAGGAACGACGACGCACATCAAGAGCCTTCCCCGCCTGTGACGGGAGCCGGAGGCGATCAGTGGTGGGGCGCCGCCGCCCAAGGAGCAGCAGGAATGGAGCATTGAGGCGGGCGGGACCCGGGGAGATAACTGACAACGGAGGACTGGAGCCTGCAACATATATGCCGGGAGCTGAGGTGTACGGAGGTTGCACCGCAGACCAGCGGAGATGCCGGAGTCCTGAGCCCCGAGGCAGACGGGAAAACACATGGCAACACGGCCTTGCCCAGGCGAACCACAGGAGAGGGGGGGAACAGGCAATAGGGGGACTTAAAACAACGCCTATCGAAGTCTGAAGGGGCTGCACCTCAACTGCCCCAGCCGTGCACGTACGTCAACCTGCTAGTGGGCGTTGCACACTGTAGCTGTGTTCCTTCTGTGCATCACTTGGCAACACTTTGCTGGCAACAACATAGTACTGGCAGAGAAGATCTACAAGAAGGTATTTATCTACCCCGCTGCCTGAACACATTTCCTTTGTTCAAAATGGCGGGGGCCATAAAACTGTAGAAAGAAATAAATCCCCTCCTGTACCACCGCCCCTAGTTGACCATGAGGATGCATTCCATCTAGATCAAGGGTCACCTGAACTGAGATAAGTCTCTTTCCTCCCCACCAAGCAGCAACTAGGAAGCACCAACATAAAAATAGGACTAACTCGCCCTCAGTAGAAAGGGAAACTGATCTCTCTGATTACAGACAACAGACAAAGGACTAATACTGCTGCCCTATACACTATTTTGGCAGCCATCTTGAATAGCTTGCTGAGCAGCAGAAATTGCAAAAAGGTATTTACATCACCACACTCGATCACATTGTTTACCTCATCTGTTCAAAATTGTCTGGGGACAGAAAACTGTAGCAATAACTCCCTTCCCGTTCCCCCAGTTTGGACCAGTAATTTTTCACTTTAAAGTGACCCTACCCTAAGAACTGGACTCGTTGAGACTAATCTCATCTACAGCCCACTTTCACTTATCTATGTAGCTACACCTCCTGCGATTGAATGTATGCCTTTATTGCAGTATTATACTTCTACTTCTGCCTTGGATATATTTACTTGCACCTAATTTACTTTGCACCGATCGCTACCTCATACACTTCTGGCTGCTCATTAGTGTCACTTGACGCCTTAACTTGCGGGGGGCATATGTATGTATTTTGCTACAGAATTTCATCAGTATTATACGCATATTTGATTATTATATATTTGTGTATGCTGCTAACATATATTTTGATTTCTCAATAGTGCCTCTTTTGACCCATGTAACATATTGTGTGCATTTATCTCTTTTGACCCATGTAACATATTATCTGCATTTACTTGTAATATATTGTCTGCATTTAGCTGTGCTCTTGTATATCTCTTCTGCTTACTCTCCCACACCCACCTTTACGCGATCCTAACATAGATCACTGCGGCAAGCACACATATAAAATAAACTACCCACCCGCACTCACAAAAAAAGCCGCCAAACGTTTTAAACACAACTTCCTGAGGACCCACCCTGAAACACCCTTTGCCGACACCTACTTCTCACCGGTAAATGGATCCCTGAACACTGATATCATCTTCCACACCGCACGCAGAGCTCAATGGAGAAAAGCGTTCCTTACTTTACTCAACGTCTCCACCATCAGGAAATCCGCTCATGGGCTAACACTCTCCATCGCACCATTCAAACTCTTCCCAGGCAGTACAGCCATTACTAAAAACGGGATTGTCCTAATTCAATCCACAGACAGGAACCTGGAACTACTCGACAATTTGTTCCCCACTTTCAAAGAGCACCTCTCCAACCGTCGGACCTCCACACATACTCCAATCCAACTGAACCAGAACTCCTCACTTCCAACTAACGTCTCAGAACGACCCACCGCCTCTGACCCTCACAACTCGACTCTATCCCATCCCAAACCCCCCCCCCCACTTTCTCCACCCCCGCCATTCCCTACACTCCCGCGGCTCCTAGCTCCCCCTCATGCCTTGACCTCTATCCCCCCACTCCCTGCTCACTCCCTCCTGCCCCCCACTCCTCCCTCAACATCTCCCCCCCACCCTCTGCACTCAAACCACTCCTGACATACACCCCTCCCTCAACATCTCCCCCCCACTCCCTGCACTACCGCCACTCCTAGCCTTCACTCCTCCCTCAACAGCTCCCCCCCCACCCTCTGCACTCCAGCCACGCCTAGCCTCCACTCTTCCCTCAACCGCTCCCCCCCCCACCCTTAGCACTCCGGCCACTCCTGGTCCCCACTCCTCCCTCAACACCTCCCCCCCCACTCTCACGCCCCATTACTAAACTTGCGCCCCCGCAACGACCAGTCTCAACACGTCTCGCAATTGCCTTTCCCCCCCTGGCATTGATTACCCTTCCAATAACTCTAACCCCATACCCAACGGCACGCTGGACACAATCATGACCACTCTCCTCCAAGTGCTCCAGAACTCCACACGCTCAAAGAGTTACTCCTCACGCACACCCCCTCACCACCACTTCTCAACGAATCAACAACTCCCCCTCACATCTTAGTCACCCCTTACATGGGACCTCTATCCCCTCTCGCAATACCTCCAACCGGCCTCAGTGCGCTAACAAGACACATCCTACTCGCTCCTTACATTGGCCCTCTATCCCCTCTCGCAATACCGCCAACCGCCCCCAGCGAGCTATCAAGACTCTCTCGGACCGCGACATTCACACCCTACTCAGCACATATGTCCCGGCAACCCAAAACAGCTTAGCCACCACACACATATCCATTCCTACGATTCTCTCCAACCCTATCAGACATCCCACGCTTAACAACAGAGGCTCTGTTCCCAACAACCTCACTAAAGTCCCTCTCACTATAGACCCCTCCACCTCCCCTTGCACCCCCAGACTCAAATGCACACTTCTCAACTGTATATCGGCCCAAAAACACTCGACGGAGGTCGCCGACCTCATCTTGTCTATGAACCTTGACCTTGCCATACTAACTGAAACATGGTTAACTGAATCCTCCAATCCTATCATGGATATCCTAGTCCCCCCCAACTACTGCATCACTAGACTTGACAGGTCCAACAAGATAGGTGGCGGAATCGCCTGCATCTACAAGAGCAACCTCTCTATTAATAAGGTCACCGCCCCTTCTCTTACCTCCTGTGAATACTTCTGCCTTGATGTCATCAGTGAGAACAAACCAGTGTGTTCACTACACATCATGTACCACCCCCCGGGGGATAACCTCGTCTTCTCCCAACAACTCATGGACACAATGTCAATCAACGCAGGACGGCAAAACACACAAATTTACCTTGGTGACTACAATCTCCATTGGAATGACTGCAGTGACGCAGTAGTTAATAGCCTCAAAAATGTCCTTAACGCTTCTGACCTCACTCAAATTTGCAACACCCCAACACATGACAAAGGCTCTATCCTCGACCTTGTCATCTCCAAAGAAGACACCATTCAACTTGACTTAATCCAACCTTGTGACTGGTCAGACCACCATATTATCACATTCCTTATCAAGGAAAAAGTAAAGCGCATCCCGGTGCAATACTCCATGCCCAAAGTTTGGAAAAGAGACATGAGGAAACTCAATCCAAACTCTCTTCCCCCTAACAGCTGCAATCTCCTACTCCCCCCAACCGACGTTACTGACGTTCAGTACCTAACTGACCACTACCTCAACTCCATGGCCTCAATAATCCATGAGGCCGCTCCAATGCAACTGAAAAGAGTATCCACTAAGATATCCAACCCTTGGTACAACGGGAGTCTCAATGAAGAGAGACAGGCTATGCGAACGGCAGAGCGCACCTGGAGATCAGTTCCCTCGACATTGCATCTTAAAACTCTGAGGAAAAAGAGAAATGCATACTTCAGGAAAATAAAACGCTCAAAGTCAGAGTTCTTCAGACTCCAGCTAGACCAAGCAAAAAACCGTCCAAGTAAATTGTTCGAGCTAATTCGATCTCAATCTAAGGAACAACCCCCAGCTGTTGACATTATGAGCACTACTCCTTCCTGTGAAGATTTCTCGGCTTTCTTTAACAAAAAAACTGACAATATAAGGAGCGACCTCCTCAATGACACAAGCCTTTACTCAATACCCAACTGCATAACACCCAATAAACTAAAAAACAATGCCACATGGTCATCCTTTGACACCTACTCTGAAGAAGAAATTGACAGAATACTCAGCACCCTAAAACCATCCAATCACCTCACGGACCCTCTTCCTGCTAACGCCGTAAAAGACTTCATCCCTTTGCTCCTCCCACTCTGGACTAAAATTATCAATAGCTCACTACAACAAGGAAATATCCCTGACTCCCTCAAAGTTGGACAAGTCACACACTGAAGAAACCAACAGCCGACCCCACTGATCTAAGCAATTACCGTCCGATTACCAACATTCCCACTCTCGCCAAACTTCTAGAAAAATGCGTCCAACTACAAATGACAAAGCACATAAAGCAGTTTGATCTCCTCAACCCACATCAATCAGGCTTCCGAGCAGGGCATTGCACTGAAACAGCTATGACTCACATAATTGACGACGCCATGCAAATCTTAGATCAAAATAATACCTGCCTCCTCATCCTTCTTGATCTCTCTTCAGCATTCAACACAGTGAAACATGAGAACTTACTCGAGCTCCTAAAGACAAGAATGGGCTTCTCTGGGACTGTGCTCCGTTGGTTCACCTCCTTTCTACACAACCGGTCTCAAAAATTCAAGAGCAAAAACTTGATGTCTTCCCCAGTACCGGTATCGCTAGGTGTCCCTCAAGGATCCTGCCTATCCCCTACTTTGTTCAACCTAGTTATGGAACCTCTCACCACCCTGCTGCAAGCATCCAATGTACACTTTCACATGTACGCCGATGACACGCAATTATATCTCAAGTTATAATCCCCCGTAGACATCCTGAGTCTGAATTCAACGATCAGAAGCACTCAATCTTGGCTGGCCGATAACCACCTCAAACTCAATGCTATGAAGACTGAGTTCCTCCTAATCGCACCTCCCACGAGAATATCCTCCGCACAAACATGGCTAAAGCACCTAACAGCACTCAATGTCCAACCGACCATCGTGGACTCAGCAAAATCCTTAGGCATAACACTTGACACCAACCTCAACATGCAGCAGCATATCAGCAAGGCAACTAAGGGGGCGAACTTCCAAATAAATACCTTGAGGAAACTTAAACCCTTCCTCCCAGCAAAAGACTTCCAAACCGCAGTACAAGCATTAGTCATCCCTTGCATAGACTACGGCAGCGTGGCCCTCTGCGGCCTCCCCCTAACTACAACTGCACCCCTCAGAGCGTCACTAAACGCGGCAGCAAGACTCATCACTGGATCAAAAAAACATTCGCATATCTCCCCTGACTTTAAATCCTTGAACTGGCTACCTCTTGAAGCCAGAATTCAGCTGAAAATTGCCTGCATGACGCACAAGGCTATACACCTGAAATCACCCAGCTACCTCACTCATAAGTTGACAATTTCCGGCGGGTCCAGAACTACCAGAAGTACAAACAATCTTCTGCTGAAACCGAGAAGATTCCGGAAGAAAAAAACGTACAAACGCTCCTTCTCAGGAATGGCACCTAGGATCTGGAACGCACTTCCTCCTGAAACCAGGCTCATCTCCTCCTCTCTACTTTTTAAGAAAGAAGTCAAAAATATCCTTATGGCTAAATACACTTGAACAATTACGTTTGATTTACAATGCGATCAGTATTACCAGTATTATATTATTATATAGCCTATATATTCCTATGCACGTGTGTTTTGACATGTACTAGACTAAAGTGCTTAGATTCCTGCTCCCTCATATCTGTATTTTTCTCTATTTCTGTATTATTACATTGTTTTGTTGACCTAGGCTCCAACTATGCCATGCTACCTCATACCTGTACTATATGTAATATTTTTGCTATGTACATGAACTTGATGATCTACCTCCTTACTATGCCCCCTGTTCCCCTACCCTTCCACCTGCCTTTGTAAAGCGCTCTGTTATCTGCAAAGATCTTGTTCGCGCTATATAAAACGTTCAAAATAAAAATAAAAAATAAACAGGGCTGGCAGGGGGCAGAAAGCAGGGGAGCATGGGAGGTGAGGTGGGAAAATTAAGGAGTGCATTGGGGACAAGACGGGAAAGAAGAGCAAAAAAAGGCACAGGGAAATGAGGGGAAAAGAGCAAAATAAGAGCAACAAAAGAACGAAAAATTGGAGCAAGATGCACAGCAAGAACTAAATAAAGAGCCAAAGAAACACATGAGAAAACTAGAGTTAAAGGGTGAGAACAAGAGTGGGAGCATGAGTGAGGAGCGAAAAAAAGTCATAGTGAGAAAATAAGAAAAACAGAGGCAATACCAAGGCAATAGCAGAGGGAATAACAATACAGCACATGTGTATTTGTATAGTGCATGCTCTTCCAGAAGGATATCTTGGCGCTGAATAACAGAGTGTTAACCCAAATAGAGGGGCTCAATGTAACCCAAAGGGAAATAGAGCTCCAGTATACCAGTAAGTGAAAAAATGTTTTCCCCTTTTGGGAGATCAAACGATCTCAAGTTCAAACAATCACCTCATTCAGTCATAATCTCACAATCAACTCCAAAATATCAACTCATTGCTTGGGAAATACTCAACAAAAGGAAAAAACGTAGTTCATCTAAAAATATACACTTTTATTTATAATAAAAAAGACATGAATCCATATACAATATTCAATTAAAACCCTGCACAAAACATGTTAAAAACCACCTGAAGTGGAATGGGAGAAATGTAGGACAAGACAATACACTTTGTCTTCAATATTGTTAATTTGGACACTTTGTTGACAACCTTGGGAAGATATATTTTCCTTATACCCAACTATTCGCTGGCAACTCCAAATGTAACCCTTATCTAGTGCGTCAACGCGTTTCGGAAGCTCGTGATGATTCTAGCCTCCTTCCTCAGGACAGTGTGTGTGTCGTCGGCGTAAGAGATGATGTTGAGGTTGTGTTGGCGTGCGATGGCCGCAAGGGGGCTCATGTAGACATTGTAGACATTGAAGAGGGTGGGGCTGAGCGAGGAGCCTTGAGGAACGCCGCAGATGACTTCGGTGGCTTCTGATCTGAACGGGGGGAGGGGGATCCTCTGTGTCCTTCCGGCGAGGAAGGAGACGATCCATTCTAGTGCCTTCTCTTGGATTCCGACGTTGCTGAGGCGGGCGCTGCTCTAGGGTGCGGTGGCAGACAGTGTCGAATGCCGCGGAGAGGTCCAGGAGGATGAGGGCCGCTGTTTCCCCATTGTCGAGCAGGGCTCGGATGTCGTCAGTGGCTGCGATGAGGGCGGTCTCGGTGCTGTGGTTGGCCCGGAAGCCGGACTGCGAGTAGTCGAGGGATCCATTCGAGGAAGGCGGCCAGCTGCTTGTTGACTGTCTTCTCGATGACTTTGGCCAGAAACGGGAGGAGCGAGATGGGGCGGCAGTTTTTGAGTTTGGTGGGGTCCGCTGATGGTTTCTTTAGTAGAGCGCTGAGTTCGGCATGCTGCCAGCTCTCCGGGAAGGTCGCGGTGTCGAAGGAGGTGTTGATGATGTCCCGCAGGTGGGGCGCGATGACGGAGTCGGCCTTGTTGAAGACGTGGTGAGGGCAGGGGTCGGTTGGAGATCCGGAGTGGATGGAGTTCATCGTGCGTAGGGTTTCCTCGGTGTTGATCGGGGTCCAGGCGCGGGGGGTGGTGGTGGGGGGTGCAGGTGCTGTCGTGGGGTGCGCTGGCTGTGTGCTGAAGCTGTTGTGTATGTCCGTGATCTTGTTGTGGAAGTATGAGGCGAGGGAGTTGCAGAGGTCTTGTGATGGGGTGATGTCGGTGTTTCCGGCGCTGGGGTTGGAGAGCTCTTTGACGATGTTGAAGAGTTCCTTGCTGTTGTGGGCGTTGTTGTCCAGTCGTTCCTTGAATGCGGTTTTCTTGGTGGTGCGGATCAGGTGGTGGTGTTTTCGAGTGGCGAACTTGAGGGTGGTCATGTTGTCTGGTGTTGGGTCTCTGCGCCAGGCTCTTTCGAGGGTTCGGCAGTTCCTCTTGGAGCTCTTGAGTTCGTCAGTGAACCATGGTGCTTTCTTGCTGCCGGGTCTGCTGGGCGGGTTCCTCAGTGGGGCGAGGTCGTCTGCGCAGTTGCTGATCCACTTCATAAGGTTGTTGGCGGCCTGGCTGGGGTTCGCTGAGCTGGCGGGGGGGTCCCGGCTCAAGGAAGCTTTGAGCTGGTCGGCTGTGATCTTGTTCCATCTTCTGCGAGCAACCTGTTGCTGGTGGTGGTGGATCGTGTTCTTTCTGTAGCTGAAGTGGACGCAGCTGTGGTCCGTCCAGTGGAGTCCGGTGGCGTGGCTGAAGGTGATGTCCTTGCTGGAGGAGAAGACGGGGCCGAGTGCGTGTCCGGCGTAGTGGGTGGGGGTGGTCACCAGTTGCTCGAGACCGAGGGTGGCGAGGTTGTCCAGCAGGGTGGCGGTGTTGCGGTCGTTGTTGTTCTCCAAGTGGAAGTTGAGGTCCCCGAGGAGGATGTAGTCAGCGGAGGGGAGGGCGTGCGGGCTGATGAAGTCGGCGATGTCTTCACTGAATTGTGTGCGTGGTCCCGGGGGTCTGTAGATGAGGGTGCCTCTGAGGGTGGTCCTGGGGTCGGTGTGGATCTGGAAGTGCAGGTGTTCGGCGGTTGAGAGGGTGTCGTCGGAGTTGCTCGTGATGCGGATGGTGTTCCTGTGGATGATGGCGATGCCTCCTCCGGTCTGGTTGCCGCGGTCCCTCCGGATGATCTTGTAACCGTCTGGGATGGCGATGTCGGCCGCTGAGGAGGCATTCATCCAGGTTTCCGTGAGGAAGGCGACGTCTGGTGATGTTGTGTCGAGGAGGTTCCAGAGCACGACGGTGTGGCTGTGGACGGAGCGGGTGTTGAGCAGGATGCTGCTTCTCGGTTTGGCGGGTGTGAGTGCAGTGCAGGTCCGGGTGCAGGAGAACTTGCAGGAGTGGCAGCTGATGGGTCCGGCCGGTGATGAGTGCGTTGAGGGTGGCGGCGTCGTAGGTCTTGCGGGTGGGCTGGCATCCTCGGGGGCCAGACGTTCTGGCGCTGGGCGCGGTCCAGGCGCAGACGGGCTTACCTTTGGCGCGCCCGCTGCGCGTCAACGCTGCGCGTTTGACACTCTGCCATATGTGGAGAGTGGGGGGGGCGGAGCGAGGGAGGAGCAGCTGGGAGGCGGGAGCGGGGCGGCGAATGGGAAGGGCGACAGAGGGAAGGGGGCGGGGCCGCAGGGGGGCAGCGGCGGGGAGCGGGGAGGTGGCGGGAAACGCGGCAGGTGCTGGGCACACCAAGGGGCAGCAGGGGACAAAACAGCAAACTAAAACAGGGTAGAAATACAATGACAGGAATGCACAGACAAAACAGCAAACTAAAGCGGAGCCAAATTAACACAGGAAAAATAAAGTACAATACAAATCAGCGCAAACAGGGCACAAACCGCAGCAGCGGTCAGGGGCCAGGAGCACAGCTGCGGGCAGCGGCGGCACTCGGCGGGAACGGGGGCAGCCTGGGCTCACACCCGGAGGAGTGAGCGCGGTGCGTGGGGTGACCGGCCCAGAGGGTCAGAGGTCACTGCTCACCACCGTGCGCACTCTGTCCTATATGGTCCAGTGGGTGGGAGGAGCAGCTGGGGAGGCGGGAGCGGGGCGCGAATGGGAAGGGCGACAGAGGGAAGGGGGCGGGGCCGCAGAGGGGCAGCGGCGGGGAGCGGGGAGGTGGCGGGAAACGCGGCAGGGGCTGGGCACACCAAGGGGCAGCAGGGGACAAAACAGCGAACCAAAACAGGGTAGAAATACAATGACAGGAATGCACAGACAAAACAGCAAACTAAAGCGGAGCCAAATTAACACAGGAAAAATAAAGTACAATCCAAGTCAGCGCAAACAGGGCACAAACCGCAGCAGCGGTCAGGGGCCAGGAGCACAGCTGCGGGCAGCGGCGGCACTCGGCGGGAACGGGGGCAGCCTGGGCTCACACCCGGAGGAGTGAGCGCGGTGCGTGGGGTGACCGGCCCAGAGGGTCAGAGGTCAGGGTGCAGGGTTTTAATTGAATATTGTATATGGATTCATGTCTTTTTTATTATAAATAAAAGTGTATATTTTTAGATGAACTACGTTTTTTCCTTTTGTTGAGTATTTCCCAAGCAATGAGTTGATATTTTGGAGTTGATTGTGAGATTATGACTGAATGAGGTGATTGTTTGAACTTGAGATCGTTTGATCTCCCAAAAGGGGAAAACATTTTTTTACTTGCTGAATAACAAACAAATGACAGGGGCAAAAAACAAGACAAACAGATATAAAACCAAACCACAATGAAAAATACCGTAAGGGAGATAGAGGGGGAGTGAGAGGGCGAGAGCGAGGGAAAGAGCGAAGGAAAGAGCGAAGGAAAGAGCGAGGGAAAGATGGAGGGAGGGTAAGCGAGAGGGAGGGAGGGAAAGCGAGAGGGAGGGAGGGAAAGCGAGAGGGAGGGAGGGAAAGCGAGAGGGAGGGTGGGAAAGCGAGAGGGAGGGTGGGAAAGCGAGAGGGAGGGAGGGAAAGCGAGAGGGAGGGTGGGAAAGCGAGAGGGAGGGTGGGAAAGCGAGAGGGAGGGTGGGAAAGCGAGAGGGAGGGTGGGAAAGCGAGAGGGAGGGTGGGAAAGCGAGAGGGAGGGAGTGTAAGAGAGAGGGAGGGAGGGTGGGTCAGAGAGAGGGAGGGAGTGTGAGAGAGAGAGGGAGGGAAAGAGGATAGGAGATTAGATGCTATGGGTGAACACATAGACCAGCATGAGCACAGAATGGATGCTGCAGAGGACAGGATATCTAACTTAGAAGATGGGCTGTGGCAGACCACCAAGAAACTAGACCGTCTGGAGAAGATAATGAAGCACATGGCCCAAAAAAAAAAAGAGGATTGGGAAGCCAGAGGCAGAAGAAATAACATACGCATTCTGGGTTTTGGTGAGAGCACAAGCTTAGGCAGGTTGGACCAGTTTGTTGAAGGCCTGCTGGTCGAACTCTTCGGCAGGGATCCTTTCACATCCACATTTGTGGTGGACAGAGCCCACGGAACCCTGGGGATACGTCCCAGACCCAGATGCCCCCGAGGCCATTGATTGCCTGGCTGCTGAACTGTAGAGATCGTCGACACGATACGGCGCTTGGCACACAAAAAGGGACCACTGCGCTAGCAAGGCGCCACACTGAGCATCTTTCCAGATTTCACAGCGTTGGTGCAGCAGGCAAGAAGGAAATTCACGGGGGTGAAGGCCACGCTCCGGAATTTAGGCCAACAATAGATATGGCATGATCTATCGGGCACAGCTGCGGGTGGGTGTAGATGGCAAGCCGGACGTATTTGAGAACCCGTCTACAGCACAAGACTTCTGCCTGCGTTTCTCGGCTGACCATGCTGCACAGGAAGGGGGACAAGCAGGGGCCCAAGCTTGGATGTAGCAACTGAGGACATACTACCCACTGAACAGGCGGCTTAACTCAAAGCAAGGTGCCTGACCCTTATGACCACAAGGAATGCATAGTGACCTAGGATCGAACACTAAAAGTGGGACAATGCATTGAAGCAAAAAACCTGTGACACCACTGGTGGTGAACCAGGTCGTCACTATGCCACCTCTTGTCCGTACAAATCTGGGGAGACAGACGGGCGTCGCTGCCCCACCTTTGCGATTACGAATAAAGTTTGGCAATTGGGTTTGTTCAACTAGCAAAAATGTTTCTATTGTTAATCTACTGGGAGGGTTGTCCTCGGACCAGGATATCTGGGGATGGGTGAGGGGGAGACGGGATGGAAAAGTAGTCCGATGTTTAGACATTATGTTAAAACAGTTCAACCCCACGATTACAAAACTAGGCCTCACGCATATGCATTCCTACACAGCATGGCGACGACCCGCACTGACACAAAACAATTTGCAGATGTCGCACTAGCCACATAGAACATAAATAGGCTTAACGATCAACGCAAAGGCAAGTAGATCCTGCGGTATCTTTAAAGACACCAAGTGGATGTCGCTTTCCTTCAGGAAACTCACCTACCCCCTAAGTCACCCAACACATTTGCCATGACATGGAGCCAACATAGATTCTTTTCTAACTACAGATCCTACACTAGAGGAGTTTCAATACTAATTCATAAGTGCATACCCTTTCACACACTAAGCTCACATGTAGATACGGACGGGAGATACCTCATTGTCATGGGCCTCCTACTGGGACACCGCGTTACATGGTCACGATATACTTCCCAAACACGGATAGCCCAGAATTTTACTCACGCCTACATACCTCAATAAAAGGATTGGAAACTAACTACATTTCAATGGGATTAGACCTCAATATGGTAATTAAGCATAAACGTGACAGTACGGCACAAAACCCATTGCACGAGAAAAACCACTACAAGTGATGTGCGATACGTTGTCACTAACAGACATATGGCACCAGTGATACCCCTTAAAACAGGCATTTACGCACCATTCGATCCAACACGACACATGGACCCGACTTGACTACCGGTTACTTACACTTGGCCTTCTACCATGGGTAGCCTCCATAACGGCACTGGAGTGAGGGAGGTGGCTCGCATGGCTTGAGCCATCCGGTCTGACCCTCTTGGGTAGCGACCTGCTTGTGGAGGTGTCCGCTGCCATCGGGCCCTCCTGGAAACATCGGACCTCGGCCGCGGTGATGGAGCCTGGAGGCGTGAGCAAGTGACGTCCGTGCAGAGGGGAAGAAGACCCAGTGACAAGTGAGGCCGGGGTCGGTGGCTTTTTTACGAGGACGGTGGAGGCCTATGAGCTGGGAGTCCCCCTGCCATCGGGCTCCGAGCCGAGGAGACTGCTGGTGCACAGGAGGGGCCCACTGACATCTGGGGCCACGACAAGGAGGGAGTTGTAGGAGGACCCGCCGGACACAATAGAGGGTACCGGAAGTGGTGGCCGCACGACAGGTCCTGGAGTGGGAGTTACGCCTCGTGCTGCTGGTAAACGACGGGCCTGTCCCTTGGAGGGGTGGTCCAGCTTTGGGGGGCCTGCAGACATCGGGGCCATCCCGCATGTCCAGGAGCCCTGCAGTGATATTGGGACTGGGTGACTGTCTCACAGCAGCGGACGGATAGGCCGGTGGATTGAGTTGCGACTGAACCAGGGGTGAGTGAGTGCGGACGCTGTGGGGGGCTGCTGTGGGAGACCGGGTTACAGATCGCCTGCATACACACAGGTCATTGTATGTGACTGGTAGAGACTTCCTATCTAGAAACCCACGGGGGGACCTATTGGAGGCTGGACATGCGCAAGGACAGGATGGCCCGTGCGTCGCAGCCCAACACCATAACGCAATACACTACTCAGCGGCTCCCTTCTCAGCGGATCACGCGTCAATCGGGGCAGGACGAGGGAGGCGAGGCCCCTGACGAGCCTTCCAGAGCGGAATTGTTGAAGGCGGTCCAGGGATCCCACACAGCCTTGAAGCGGCAAATGGAAACGGTGTCCATAGATGTGAACTTACTGCGCACTGACTTCCGTAAGGTGGCGGACAAGGTCTCTAATGCGGAGGGGAATATTGTCCAGTTGCAAGGAGAGGTGGCGTCCCTGAAAAAAAAATCTCAAATTACGGCCACGACGAAGCACTGGAGCGGAGAGCGGAAGATGCGGAAGGGAGGGCACACCGAAGTAATATCATGGTCCTTGGCATCCCGGAACGGGCAGAGCCGGGCAATGCGGTGCGCATCCTGGAGCACTGGATTCGCACAACGCTGTGCCCGACGGGGCTATCGGAGGTCTTTGTGATCAAACGGGCCCATAGAACGTTGGTCCCGCCGCCAAGACCTGGAGCTCCTCCACGAGCCCTCATCGCCAAGATCCTCAATTATCGGGATGGAGACTGCATCCTGAGGGTGGCGAGGGAGTCTGCCGATCTCGCGTTTGAAAATGCTAAGGTCTCCATCTATCCGGACTATGCCCAACAGGTACAGGAGCAGCGGAAGTCCTTCTTGGCAGTTAAGCAGAAGCTTCGGGAGTTGCACCTACAGTATATGCTGCTCTACCCAGCTCAGCTTAAGGTCCTGTTGCAGGGTAAAGCGCATTTCTTTGAAACCCCGGGAGAAGTCTGGGAGTGGCTGGAGATTAGGGGGTATGCCCTCCCCCCGACGAGCGGAGGGGGTCCCGAGGTACGCGGGAGACACGACCACCGAGGAGGTCGGTCGGACACGCCTGAGAGAGAGAAGAGACGGCAAGTCACAGTGGGGGAAGACGGGGCAATACGTCTCGTACCAACGGAGTCTGGGGGCTTGCAGAAGCTATCAACGACCCCACCCCCAACCCCCCCCCCGGGAGAGGTACTGGTCCCGGACACTTTGCAGCCCACAGCAGACGCTGTCTCACCTACCAGTACTATGATTCCTGAGACAGCGGGAGACCGGTTGCCTGTCCCGGGGGCCTCCACTTGAAGGAATAGAGTGGTTAAGCATTGTTGTGTGATGCCGGAGCTGCTGGCCGGCCTTGCTGGGCCTTCTCCCGGGACGGAGTACACTCACAGGTTTCTGTGTAAGGGGGACATGACTCCTCACTGGGGAGAGCTGAGTGGGGGTGGTGGAGGGGGGGTAAGAATTGTGTGTTTCTTTATATGAGAGGGATCGAGCCTTGTATTCAGGATGTGATAGCGGGCCTGGCTGGGTGCTGGGGAGTTGTTCCTTCTTTTTCCTATTTTTGGGTGGTTTGCCCAGTTGGGCGAATGGGGTGGCTGTGCGCGTCCTGGCACCAGCATGGGAAGGGCATATTGTCAAGTTTTGTTGTTGCACGTATATTAGTGGGGGTGAGGTGGGGTCTTTGGGGGGGTTGCTAAAGGGGAATGTTTCAGACATCGTATATTTTACATTTCGGGCACGGGATTGGAGTGACACTGGGGGTAGGGAGCTATGGGAGGGCAGACTACATCGTCAGATATGGGGGATAAGTTTATGAGCTGGAACGTGAGGGGACTGGGCACATGCACTAAAAGATATAGAGTCCTTTCTTTTCTTCGTAGACATGGGGTCTCCATTGCATGCCTCCAAGAGGCCCTTCTCACAGCCATCTCACAGAGGAGGGAGCACAGAAATTGGGAAAAAAGTTGCGGGGTCAGGTATTCCACTCCTCCTTTTCTACGTATGCTAGAGGGGTATTGGTATGGGTGGCGCCTGGTGTCCCGTTCGATATCCATTATGTAGAGGCGGACAGCCAAAGTAGATACTTGCTTCATAGGGCAAAACTGGATGGTAGGGAAGTTGTCATTCTGAACACCTATGCACCCAACGTGGATGACCCTGTCTTCTTCCGGGCCCTCCAGGACGTTCTGGTTCAAGATTTGGGGGCCCCAGTCCTTTGGTTTGGGGATTTTAATTGTGTTCTGGACCCGGTCCTGGATAGGTCCCCACCCTGAGAAGGTACAAAAGCCTGAATGACTGCGCAGCTTAGAGAGGTTATGGAAAATATAGGAGCAGTGGATGTTTGGCGCCAGAAAAAACAGACGCAGACAGTATATACCTGTTTTTCCCCACACATAACACGTACAGTCGCCTTGATAGGGTTTTGGTAGCAAATGCTGAGCTTAATATGTTCATTGAGGTTACCCACCAGGCTCGCTTTCTATCTGATCACTCCCCGGTAGCATGCGTGGTACAATGGGGGACCCCGATTTCACGTCCGCGGACTTGCAGACTTCCAGTCGATATCCTTCAGTACCAGGTAGGGAGGGCCCATGTGGAAACAGCTATTGGGGACTATGTGGACCTTAATTGGGAGGAGGAAGGCCTCTCTCTGGCCACCAAATGGGAGGCGCTAAAGGCGGTGGTGAGGGGAGCATGCATGGGACTCGCATACGGTGTCCGGAAACCGCTTCACCAGTATCTTCGGGACGGCGGAGGATAACCTTTTAAATATCCAAGCCGCGGAGATCCCCGACGCCCTGCACAGGGAGGAAGAGCAGATTGCCCGAGTCCGGGTGCATGATATCCTTGACCGGCTCGACAAGTATACTCTTGGCCAATATAGGCAGCGCCTTCATAGAGTGGGCGACAAGTCGGGCGGCTTTTGGCTTGGATTCTACGGAAGGAGCAGACTCCGGAACGTGTATTAGCCTTGAGAGCCCCAAACGGGGACATGGTTCATTCGGAACGTGACATCCTTGGGGATCTCCGGCCCAACTTACAACAAGTATATATATATCCGAGGCCTCTTATCTCCCTTATTTACAGGGATTGACCCTGCCGTCTCTCTCTGAGGCGGACCGGGAGGACCCGGATGTGGCTCTAACGCTGGGTGAGGTGCGTGCAGCACTGGCTCACCTGCCGCGCGCAAAGTCGCCCGGGAGCGATAGGTTTCCACCGGAATTTTATCAAGAGTTTGGTGGAACACTGTCTCGTCTCCTCTTACAGGTATTTCTCGAGGCATTTGAGAGCGGGTCTCTCCCACAGAGCATGACAAGGGGGGAAATCTGCACGATCCCTCTTCTTATCGTCCAATCACTATGATTAATACGGATGCGAAGATATTGACCAAGCTATTGGCCACCCGTCTGGCACCGCATATGGCGCATCTGGTCCACCCGGACCAATGCGGGTTTATTCCTGGACGTAATACCGCCATGAATCTACAGCGCTTGAATCACATTAAACACGAAGTCCAGGGGACTGAGGAACAGACAGTACTGGTATCCATAGACCTCGCCAAGGCGTTTGATACGGATGACTGGGGCTACTTGCAGGAGGTCCTTCGGGCGATAGGCTTGGGCCCCAATTTTTGCCGTTGGATCCGTATCCTATACGAGTCCCCCCGGGCTCGGGTACGACTTGGAGCCACGCGTTCGGAGGAGTGGCAGCTAGGACGGGGTACACGACACGGGTGTCCCCTCTCGGCACTACTATTTGCTCTAGCTATAGAGCCCTTTGCCGTTCGGATCCACTCAGATGTCCCAATGGGGCATTCTGGTGGGAGACACATGTAATGTCATCTCTTTGTACGCAGACGATGCCTTGTTTTATTTGAAAGCCCCAAGAGAGGCGCTTCCGATGTTGTTATACCATCTGGATCGGATCAGCGAGGCGTCGGGACTAAGGCTTAACCGAAACAAGTCCCTGATCTTCCCGCTGTCGGGTTTTGAATCAGTGCCCCAGGAGGATTTGTCGGAGCTTGGACTACGCTGGGAAAGGGAAGGTTTTTGTTATTTGGGTATCCAAGTGGCCTCAACGGAAACACAATTATTGGCCCGCAATATCGATCGGGTGATTAAGTCCCTGCAGCAATCTGTGTCCTTTTGGAATACCCTGCCACTATCCCTCATGGGTCGGCTGGCCGTCGCTAAGATGGTGATGCTGCCGAGGACGCTTTACGTCCTCCAAAATACGCTGTGTCCTCTCCTCCCCAGGGTCTTTCGTACCCTGAACATGCTACTTACGTCCCTGCTTTGGGCAGGCCGGCGCAGTAAAGTGGCTCTTCATACGGTGGTGCGCTCCTATGAGGAGGGTGGCCTGGAGGACCCGCGCTTTGACTTGTATTATTATGCGGCGCAGCTGCAACCGGCGGCCAGCCGATGCGGATGTTTGGGAGACGCGACTATTGGCGGGTAGAGCGACGGTACAGGAGTTACAGGTGGCTTTGATGCAGGGCAGGCGGGCAAATGACACATTGCCCTACGTTGTAAGACACACGGCGAGCATATGGCAACGATTTATAGAGGGTCTTGCGGACAGCGCCCTTCCATAGGGACCTGCCGATCTGAATCCTGTCCCCCATGGTACAAATGGAACATCATATGTCCTTTCGTGCCTGGCGAGAGGGGGGGGCTGTGAACTCCTGGCAGATCTATACCCTACTGAGTCCTTCCTCACCTACGAACAGGCGGAGGAGACCTTTGGCCTCAGCAGAGGACAATATTTGCACTATCAGGGCCTGGCGCGATGTCGTGCGGTCAATCTGGCCTCAGTGCCCGGAGGCGCCCCCAATGACCTACACCTTACATGTTCTTACGTCTTGCAGCAGGGGACGCAGACTTATCTCCCTACTATATGCAGCTATGCGGCGTGACTCTGCCCCGCCGGTGCCACCGGCCTGGGAAGTGGATTTGGGTATGCCGCTGGACCAAGGGCAGCGTAAGCGAATAGGGACTCTAACACGGAAGGTCTCATGTAACGCACGCTTTAAATTAGTACACTTTAACTTCTTACACCGCACCTACCTTACTCCGCTTCGGTTGGCGCGTTACTCTGCAGAAAGGGGGGATGGTTGCCCCAGATGTAGAGCAGAGCGGGCTTCCTACACTTAGCCTGGGACTGCCCGTTAGTTAGGTGCTTTTGGATGAGCGTGGTGGACCACATAACTGCCACTACAGGCCTCCGCATCACACTCACGCCCTTGCACTGCCTACTAGCGCTGGCCCCTAAGCCGAGGAAACTGAAGCTTTCCTATAGATTATTGCAATTGATGTTGGTGCTGGCTAGGCGTAGGGTAGCCATTACTTGGATGGGACAGAGGGCCCCAGAGATACCCCAATGGCTTAGAGACGTGAGAGAATGGTGCCTAGCCAAAGAAACACATATGCAGCTCGCCGCAGGGATCGGGGTCTGATGAGGAAGCCGGGGGAGTTTCCTAAGGTGTGGTTAGTACACTGTATGGTGCAGGGTCTGGTCATTTCCTCACGACGCTACCTGTTTATTTGTATTTTATTCCGCCTAGCCTCATGGGTCTATGTATCTCTAGGTGAAGCTTATATCTAAAACAAACAAAGTGCCATAAAGAGTCTGTCGATTTGTATGCATGTATTGTACTGATGCCAGTTGGGGGGGGTTGTTTAACTGTTACCTTGCAAACCTGAAAAATAAAGTTTAAAAAAAAAAAAAAAAAAAAAAAGGTTCTAGGGCAAAACTAGGAGGTCTACCAGGTTCAGGTTGGTATAGTAGTTACACCCTCAGCGGCACAGGGGCAGCCGGGTGCAGAGAGAGTAGGCCCAATGTTAGCCTTCAGCGGGTAGGGGGCCTTTGGTTGGTGGCTGCTAGCAGGCACGCCACGTGGCTGTGGGAGCAAAGCTCCTGGTCACTTACTCAGGGCAAGTGGGGAAGTAGATCAGAACAGTTGGTGCACTCCCAGTACACTGGGGCGGCTGGGTGCAGGGTGCTTTAGGGCCGTCGGGCGCTCAATGGATTTCAATGGGAAAGCTGCGTGACGAACAATGGCTGCAAGCTCCGGGACGGAGATTCTTCAGGTGCGACCACCACTTCGAGGGGTAAATTGGGAAGCTGTAGGTTGGGTAGCCACCCAGGAGTTGGGCACCGGGGGCCGTGGGGCGCTGGGTGCACGGGTGTCTTTAGACATCAGGAAATCGTACCCTCTGCTGGTCGCGGTTGGGAGGTCCCTGGAGTTGAGGCTGGAGGCATTGTTTGGAGCGTCAAGGAGAGTGCTTGGGTGCTGGATTCTTGGTCACAGTCGCCGGGGGGACGTCCTCATGGTCTTTGTTCACTCGGGCACAGGCACGCTCGGCGGGAGCAAAGTGTGCTGGATTTGCGGTTCCAGGATGGTAGATGTTTGAGCAGAACCACTGCTCGTGGGAGTCACAGTCTTTAGTTGAACAAGGCAGTCAGGTCCTCTGGGGTTTTTGAGGTTCCTGACCACAGGAGATGCCGGGATTTAGCAGGAGCAGATTTGAGGGTCGACAGGCAGGTAGGGCTGGGGCCAAGTCAGTTGGTGTTGTCCTCTTGTTAGCAACTACACGGCTAGTCTTCTTTCTTCTTGTAGTTTTGGAATCGAGATCTGAGGAAGGAAGGTTCAGGGTGCCCCTAAATACTAAATTTAGGGGCGTTACAGGTAGGTAAAGATCAGGGACCAATGGGTCCCTTCCCTGGGGTGGGTACACCCCCTATCCTGCCACTCTCCAGTGGGAGTAGGGCAGGGGTTTAGTCCCGATTGGGTAGGGCTCCCCATCTTCAAGATGGCGAGAGCCCGGAGTTGTGCTTCACCTCGCCTCCCCCACCTGAGGGGTGGGGTTGGCAGAGGCTGGCACACTTCCTTTCCTCACTTTGGTTTTCCCACCGATCCAGCCGCAAGAGTGGGGGTCAGAACCGGCAGGGGCCAGTTGCTGAGTAGAGCAAGTGGTCTGGAGAAGCTCACAAAGGCGGAATACCTTTGAAGCTTTCCCTGCCCATCCAGAGGGAGGAGGCCTAGCACCTCTCCCCAGGATGTGCATTGTTGCAGGCCCACGAGAGCAACTGGCTCTTGACCCAGGGGTCCAGCATTATGTCTGCTGTGTGGCAGCCTAGGCAGTCTCTCAGTCAGGACGCTGGGCGTTGGTTAGTTTCAGGGGACATCTCTAAGATTCCCTCTGTCGTGCATTTTACAATAAATCCCGCACTGGCATCAGTGTGGGTTTAATGTGCTGAGAAGTTTGATACCAAACTTCCCAGTCTTCAGTGCAGCCATTATGGTGCTGTGGAGTTCGTAATGACAAACTCCCAGAACCATATACTCTTAATGGCAGCACTGCACTTACAGTGCCCAGGATAGACCTGGGTACTGTAGGGGTACAGGCTCATGCACCTGTACCCTCACCACTGGCATAGGGCACACAGCTAGAGGGGTGACTGATGTATGCCAGGGCAGTGTTTGTGGGCATGGCACACAGGGATGTGTGCCATGTCAACTCTTCATTTTGTTTTGCCCCAAGACTTGCAGCCTGCCAAGGTAGTGTGCGAGTGTCAGGGTACAGGGCCTCCAATGGTGGCACAATAAGTGCTGCAGCCCTTAGCGGTCTTCCCTGGTCACAGTTCCCTGGGTACCTGTGGTACCATTTACCAGGGGCTGGCCTGTGGCCAGAGATGCCAATTGAGTTAGTTTTGAGGGAAGAACACAGGCCCTGGGAACCTGATTGGCAGGAACCACGGGCACACCAAGGAAAAGTGCATCAGTAGTCTGGCAAAAAGTGGGGGGGTTACTGCAACAGAAACCCACTTTCCTACAATATCCAACATGAAGGTGTACTACGGGATCTCCGTAACACACTAACCCATATAGTAGCAGACCTAACAGCATTGGAGAATATGCAGCGCGAAAAACATACCCAGACTAGCTCACAAAACATGCAAAATTACTGGATGAATTTAAAGAGACAGCTGCACAAGAAGGGCATTACTTAGGGAGGTACGCCATAGCCCGGCGATATGGTGAAAGGGAAGGAGAAAGGCCAGGGAGAACACTGGCTAACCCAATGAGGCATCATAAGGAGAGGGACTAAAGGGCTTTTTATGGAGCTCCAGCATACATGCCCTATCAAGTAATACCATCTAAAAATAATAATAATAATACTGAGCTTATAAAGCGCCTGGTTACACTAGCCAGTGTGTCCCCGCGCTGTGCCGCTGAGGAACCTGTCCTGGCCTGTTCCTGTGAGGTGCCCACTCCTGGGCACCCCAAGGTGAAGCCAGGCATCCTAGCGGTAGGGCCGATGTGGAGATTAAGCAAGCTATTGCCCAGAGTTGCAGAGTGGGACCCATGATTAGAGTAGGCACCGAGGCGAGAGAATTATCGGGTCCGAGGACATTGAGCCCAAGACCCTGCCGCGATGGGAATTGAACCCTGGTCCGGGCCAGACCTCTGCATCAGAGTCTGCCGCTCTAACCAGTGAGCCACACTTCTCCACTAAAGGTATGCAGTTCCTCAGTTGTCTGCACCAATGAGACACGAGAAGGGAATCCCTGTTTGTATGTGCCTATCAAGTGATCTAGAGGGATAGGAAGGGAATACTTCCTTTCGTAACTAGGGTCCTCACACACCCAGCCAGCTAGGTGTCATGCTTCATCATATGGACCAGCTCCTCGTCGGGTCAGCACTGCAATACCAAACGGGCACCCATAAAGGGGCTCTTTAGCGGAGATCTTTTGTTCCTTTGCCGTATGGCGCAGTGGTTGCGAGTGGTCTAGATGGTGTAGATGTATTAGAAAAGTGGCTTATTCAGGCTGGCTATCCACCTTATTAAAAACAAAGTGGCAACTCTCTGACATAATGGTTCAGTTTAGCTATGCTCTACTCTAGAGGTCGACATGTTTCATGCCCGTTGGTCAATGTGATCCGTGGCAATTCTTCAGGGCCTAGTGAGTGAACTATCTACACAAAGTGGTGGGGCCCTTACAGAAAAAAGTGAGTTGAAAAAGCCTTTACAGATGTCAAATTAAATGCAATACTACTGGCATCCACATGGAGTTTAAAAATAGGGTAATCAGTGTGTTGGGGATGTTATTGTCCCCCTCACCGATGTCAATAGGGTCGACATGTTTCTAATAGATGGCCCAGTAGGGTCCGCGGCATTCATCAGGACCTAAGTGAAAAACTACGGGCTCCTCTCTTACCAAATTGTGGTGAGAGGGTATCCACTGTGTGGGGTGACCAGGATCACACTCCACTGCGATATGGCCTCGGTATCTAAAGCCTGAAAGAAATAACATGAATATGTATAACGAAACATAGCACATGACAGAGTGGATTTACATTCATCCAGATCTTGTTTTGCCATGCCAAAAGACATCCAGAAACTGGATCTGGAGACCTCCCAACACCATGTCAGAAGGCACACAGATCGTGTGCTCACCAAACCAGAAGATATACAGATATTGTATCTGGAGGCCTCCAGATACCATGTCACGAAGGAAACCCATCCCATGTCTGTCATGCCAGTAGACCGCAGGTACTGTATCTGAGGGCCTTCGGGTACCATATATAAAATCATATATACTATATCTGGAGGCCTCCTGGTGCCATGTCTGAAAATACCCAATCTCAGGCTATCCATGCCAAAAAGTGTTCTGATACCTTGTCAAGAGTTTTCCAATAATGTCCCAGCAGATGACCAGACACATGCCAGGAGATACCACAGTTGGTGCTTCAACAGTCTCCTCACTGCCGCTTCAACACTCTCCTCACTGCCCTTTCTCTCTCTTTGCAGATGGGCCAATGTTCTGTGGCATCTCCTGAGGGCTTGTTGCAGGGAACACTTCAGAGACCACTCAGGGGACACTGTCATCCTCATGCTTGTAAAGCCATCACAGAATCCAGATAGGATTGGCCGAGTCAGAAATTCGCACAGTAGAGCATAGGTTTGGTGAGCGTCTCGCACCATGTAGACCAGACAGTTAAAGTCACAGAGTATATGGAAACAGCACAGCTGAATGACACTCATCATTCACTGGAACCACCGGTCATGGAGATGCATAGCTCCAGTTGCACCAGCTGGGCCCCTGAGTGAAACTCAAAGATCTGGCACCCATGGTCACAAGAACCACAACTGCAACAAACGCCAACACACCTTTCTGGGCCTCGTACGAGAGCCACAGGGTCGACAGAGGAAAATATTTCAAACCGACTTGACTATAGGGCTGGATGACCATCTGATTGTTTAATCATTTTCTAGAGCCATGTTAAGTACTCCTAGGTGTCCATAGCACACTATCCAGCCATGAATAGTTGCGCCTACCAACTGGCTCCCAGGCTTCAACCTGCACACGTGGACATCTTTGTTGGCATGGACCATGGGCATTAAGATGCCATCACAACACCGCAGCTGAAAGAGTAGTTAAGAGACCTGAAGTTTGGATAAAACAGGCGTCACCAACCTTTTCTAGTATAAGACCTACTTCTGTTCAGTGAAAATCCTCCAGAGCTGCTAAAATTACTAGAGACGTAATGGCAAACAGATCAGACAAGATTACATCATACCCCCCCATATGTAGGATTACTAGCAGCGATCACCTCAGTGCACCACGCACGACGGCCAAGAGTAATATAACAAAATGCTTTGTCAATGTGGAATGCCTCTACATGGGCAAAACATAACAACCATAGCTGTAATGCTCCTAGCATCAAGTTAATATTGGTAGTAGCCTCCTCAACACCACTCAAATCACTTAAAATATATTTTTGAATTTAAACCATTTTTCCAGACATCGTTTCAAAATTTCTAACAATACGCACGTTTTCGTGTTGAACACAAGCATTTCAATTTGTTACAGATATATTAATTCAAACAAGCAAAAGCTTCTGATTTAGTTAATGGGCTGCACACAGGAGAGCTTCTTACAGGTATGTGGAGAACTACCACAAGCTCACAAGCTGCTCATTGGAGAAGCCTGGTATAAAAAGTCATACAAATATCAGAACACGTGGTACCACGCTGTAACTATTCTGATGTGGAACATCTTCCCTCTCAGGCATCCCCTCTTGGCCAGCTCCTTGTACACGTAGGGTGATCTCCTGAACCCACACACTGATAATCTATGGTCAGCTCCAGCCCTTTCTTGCTGTCAAACATTGAACTGCAATCGCCAAATCCATGCCAAAGCGTCAAGCTATCAATGAAAGCACTTTCATAGTCTGAGTATCCTGAACTTCTGGTATGGCACATCCCCCTCCTGGGTCAACATTTGGGACCTCAGGAAAACACTGCAACAAATCCCTCTGCATCGTCTTTCTACCCATGCATCACACGTCAAGGTATCAGATGCAAGGTACTGTAAAATGGAAAGATAAAAACAATCCTGGTGTTGGCCCAAAGGGAGGGTTCTGCCACTGCACCTTGGAGGACCTGGGGACCCTTGATACAAAAATTAACTAATGGCAGCCATTTGACTAACTCACCTGTTTCCCCCGTAAAGTTGGAGCTGGTTGAGTTGGAGCTGGTTGAGTTGTCAGTGGAGCTGGTTGAGTTGTCAGTGGAGCTGGTTGAGTTGTCAGTGGTGCAGAGATTGGCAAAATATTTCTCTTGCTTGAGCACAAAGACCAGCGATGCCCATCCGAAGAACACACCAGCAAACCCCACGCACTCTAGCAAGCCAGTCAAGAAGGTGGCCAGGCGCTTGGCCAGGCCGGCGACCAGTACCATCACTATGCCCCGTTAGTGGAGCTCAACGGCTGGTAGGTAATGTGGCAAGCGTCCTACAGAGAGAGAGAAAAACAGGACAATGGCTTCATTAAATGACACACAAGTAAGGAGCAGCAATTGGATTGCACGCGTTTTTATTTTATATCAGAGACACTGAGAGAAAGGGAGAGAAAAAACACTGTATACTCCTTAATCTATAAAGCCATGTAGCTCTCACCCGCAGAGGCCTCTGTTCTGCCCACCTGAACCTTTGCCCACCACAGTCTCCATACACAAGAGACACCATGAGAACCAGCCTTCAATAAGCACAGCACCCACCCATTGCAGCCTATCTTACTGCCCGGCCCACCGAAGATGCTGCCTGCTGCTGCCTGTATAAATAAAAGCTGTCAATCATAGTACTCACTCACAACAGCCTTCGCAACCGACCTGCATCCGCCTCCACACACAACACCCACTATCAGCCACAACCTCCACCAATAACAATATCCGCACACTATGGAATCTGCGACCGCCCACCTAAACGCCTGCCCGCCACAGCCTCTATAAACAAGAGCCACAGCACACTCTAGCCACAGCCTGTCATCGATCTGTCTTCACTGCCACAAACTACTACCCCAGTGCCTACCTACCGCAGCCTCTGTTTGATACAGCCTCCATACACGAAAGCCACCATGGGATAAATCATCCTGCAACCAAAGCACCCACCCACCACAGACTCTTTTCTGCCCTGTGTGCACGAGACTCAAGTAGCAACAGCCTCTGCCAGCCAAAGCACCTAGCCACTGTAGCCTCAGCCACTCCTCTGCTTACCTGGGTCTATCCCCACCACAGACTTCATACACAAGAGTCACTTTGAGAAACAGCGTACATCAGCCACATAACATACACACCACAGCTTGCGCTACTGCACTTCTTTGTCCTGGGTACAAAGGTTGCAGATAGCAGGTTCAGTCCACTTCTTATCTTGCTCAGATACAGAAGTGCTCTAAAGTGGGTGCCATGGGGTGCCATGTTTATGTCTGGCATTAGCTAGTACATGGGAATGACCCGTCAGGACTAAAGGTTCACACGGTGAACCCTACCCACTTTTTTGCATTGTCAAGATGGCCAAAGTCTTCAGACACACTTAATCTGGGCTCTGAGAGCTGGGTGTGTGTGCGTGTTTGTTGGGGGAGTGTATTATAGTAATCCCAGTGCTCTCCCAAATCTAATACCAGAATCCAGTCCCTGTCCCCTCAACAACCTCAGAGACAGTAGTCTGGTATAAGCAAAGCTTAGCCGTAAGCAACCAGACATTGGATAGACACAAATTGCTTTGATTTTCTGTTTCCCTCCTTTAAAATGCACCCCAAATGTTATATGTAAACCTAGCAGATCTGTCAAACAGGTTGTGGCACTGTAATGTCAAAAGAAGCCCATTATGATTGCAGCTTGAAACGAAAGAGCCCTGCCGAAGGGTCAGACTGATTTGCATATAGCCATGTCTGAACTGGGGTGGCAGAGTGGGCTAAAGAAAGGGTGATGGATCAAACCCAGATCTTTTGACTGGGTGTGAGTGTTTGATTGGTTCTGATGCTCCGTCCATCACCACCCCCTTTTGTACCGCTTTTGTCCGCCATAAGTGTGGCAGGGTACGCTCAGACGAGTCCCTTGCTCACTTTGCCACTGGATTCGAGCAAGCCGGGCTGAAGACGGCTGGAATGCCAGAAACCGGTCCTCGGAAGCTTGTTTCCGGTCCAGGGAAGGCATGGCTTGGCAGTTCGGGCTGGACTGTTCCCATGAGGCACAGGGTCAGACTGATTTGCATATAGCCATGTCTGAACTGGGGTGGCAGAGTGGGCTCAAGAATGGTGATGGATCAAACCCAGATCTTTTGACTGGGTGCGAGTGTTTGATTGGTTCTGATGCTCCGTCCATCACCACCCCCTTTTGTACCGCTTTTGGCCGCCATAAGTGTGGCAGGGTATGCTCAGACGTGAGTCCCTTGCTCACTTTGCCACTGGATTCAAGCAAGCCGGGCTGAAGACGGCTGGAATGCCAGAAACCGGTCCTCGGAAGCTTCTTTCCGGTCCAGGGAAGGCATGGCTTGGCAGTTCGGGCTGGACTGTTCCCATGAGGCACAGGGTCAGACTGATTTGCATATAGCCATGTCTGAACTGGGGTGGCAGAGTGGGCTAAAGAACGGTGATGGATCAAACCCAGATCTTTTGACTGGGTGCGAGTGTTTGATTGGTTCTGATGCTCCGTCCATCACCACCCCCTTTTGTACCGCTTTTGGCCGCCATAAGTGTGGCAGGGTATGCTCAGACGTGAGTCCCTTGCTCACTTTGCCACTGGATTCAAGCAAGCCGGGCTGAAGACGGCTGGAATGCCAGAAACCGGTCCTCGGAAGCTTGTTTCCGGTCCAGGGAAGGCATGGCTTGGCAGTTCGGGCTGGACTGTTCCCATGAGGCACAGGGTCAGACTGATTTGCATATAGCCATGTCTGAACTGGGGTGGCAGAGTGGGCTCAAGAATGGTGATGGATCAAACCCAGATCTTTTGACTGGGTGTGAGTGTTTGATTGGTTCTGATGCTCCGTCCATCACCACCCCCTTTTGTACCGCTTTTGGCCGCCATAAGTGTGGCAGGGTATGCTCAGACTCTCACGGAAGAGGTGTGGCGCCGCAGCCAGGGCGACTGACGCTGGAATCTGGGGATCACGGTTCGATCCCCGGCTCCGGCGGCAGATTAGCCCAGCACCATGTGACTCTGGGCAATAGCTTGCTTAATCTTCCCGATGGCCCCCAGCGCCTAGAGACCCTAACGGATGATTGTGCGCTTTACAAATGTGGATTATTATTGCTCACTTTGCCACTGGATTCAAGCAAGCCGGGCTGAAAACGGTTGGAATGCCAGAAACCGGTCCTCGGCAGCTTGTTTCCGGTCCAGGGAAGGCATGGCTTGGCAGTTCGGGCTGGACTGTTCCCATGAGGCACAGGGTCAGACTGATTTGCATATAGCCATGTCTGAACTGGGGTGGCAGAGTGGGCTAAAGAACGGTGATGGATCAAACCCAGATCTTTTGACTGGGTGTGAGTGTTTGATTGGTTCTGATGCTCCGTCCATCACCACCCCCTTTTGTTCCGCCTCCACACCCACATCCAACACCCACTGTCAGCTACAACCTCCACCAATAACAATATCCGCACACTATGGAATCTGCGACCGCCCACCTAAATGCCTGCCCGCCACAGCCTCTATAAACAAGAACCACAACACACTCTAGCCACAGCTTGTCATCGATCTGTCTTCACTGCCACAAACTACTGCCCCAGTGCCTACCTACCGCAGCCTCTGTTTGATACAGCCTCCATACACGAAAGCCACCATGGGATAAATCATCCTGCAACCAAAGCACCCACCCATCACAGACTCTTTTCTGCCCTGTGTGCACAGGACTCAAGTAGCAACAGCCTCTGCCAGCTAAAGCACCTAGCCACTGTGGCCTCAGCCACTCCTCTGCTTACCTGGGTCTATCCCTACCACAGACGTCATACACAAGAGTCACTTTGAGAAACAGCTTACATCAGCCACATAACATACACACCACAGCTTGTGCTACTGCACTTCTTTGTCCAGGGTACAAAGGTTACAGATAGCAGGTTCAGTCCTCTTCTTATCTTGCTCAGATACAGAAGTGCTCTAAAGTGGGTGCCATGGGGTGCCATGTTTATGTCTGGCATTAGCTAGTACATGGGAATGACCCGTCAGGACTAAAGGTTCCCACGGTGAACCCTACCCACTTTTTTGCATTGTCAAGATGGCTGAAGTCTTCAGACACACTTAATCTGGGCTCTGAGAGCTGGGTGTGAGTGCGTGTTTGTTGGGGGAGTGTATTATAGTAATCCCAGTGCTCTCCCAAATCTAATACCAGAATCCAGTCTCTGTCCCCTCAACAACCTCAGAGACAGTAGTCTGGTATAAACAAAGCTTAGCCGTAAGCAACCAGACATTGGATAGACACATATTGCTTTGATTTTCTGTTTCCCTCCTTTAAAATGCACCCCAAATGTTATATGTAAACCTAGCAGATCTGTCAAACAGGTTGTGGCACTGTAATGTCAAAAGAAGCCCATTATGATTGCAGCTCGAAACGAAAGAGCCCTGCCGAAGTGTCAGCTAGCATTTGTCTTTGACGGGTGAGGTCTCTTAAGTACATCACAAATGTCATATAAAACGCCCCAAAGGACCTGTCAAGCATAATGTGACCTTCAAACTAGACTTGACACTTTTGAAGTAAACAAAGAATCCTCCCAGTCACCCCCCTTGGGCTTTAACCCAGCTTCAGAGGGGTTGTCTCTCCCCATTCAGGTCAGAATATTGTTTGCTACTGGGAGCAAGTACACACCTCAGTCATGCATATTTAAATGCTACTAATTACTGGCTGGCTGAAAAAAATGCGGATTTAGCTTCCAGGAGTTCCAGCCAGGGCAAAGGCAACTTTTTAAAAGCTACCTTGCCGTAATATTTAGAACAAATCTGATTTTAACATTGAATTGAATTTTTAACAACCATTAAAAATAGTGGTGTCATTATTTTTCTAGCTATTCCCATTTCCGAGATACAGCATTAGTGGTTTTAATTTTGCATCCCAGTGTTTTCTTATGGAACAGCCAAACCTGCTACAGTGAAAATAATTTTGAGGGCAGTTTCACTGTAAAGTCATGGGGGGGGGGGGTTGGAGGTTCGACTGCCTGCGGAAGCAGCCGGGTTGGATCTCGGTGCAGCTTGTGAGTGGGAGTCCTCAGCCCGGATCGCCACCCTAGGAGCTAATGTGCAGTGCCAGATACAAAAATAAGAAAGGGAAGATCCCCCACACCGCGGGATATATTAGCGTGATTTGTGGCAGGAGCCCAACTTGGTGGCTTAGCGTTGTCCAATTGAGGAGTTGGTGCCAGGATTGCATCGGGAGGGTCCTCCAAGCAAGCAGAGCACAGTAGATCAATACAAGAGTGTCGGGGCCCCGGCATCAGAACGGGGGGGCGCAGTCGGAGGCATGCCAGACAACGCCGCATTAATGGCGGCTAGAACGCAGTCTGGAGACGCCTTGGATGCAAAAATGGGGCGGTGGGCTCCGATGTTATGCTCAATAGACAAGACCTGCGGAATGAGGTGGAGCATATCACGGAGACTGAGACCAGGATATCAGAGGTGGCAGACTCGAGTTTAAGCTATTGGCATTGTAAATGTCTATGCTTTTTATTGACATTTTAAAAATCAAAACATATATAAAAGGTATTGTCATTTAGAATGCCAACAGCTAAAACTTGCGTAATGTCCCATAGCGCCATAGTCCCATAGCGCCAGGAAACTCATGGTGTCAGTGCGCTCTACAAATCTCATTTAATAATAATAATAATGTGAGACCTATTGCATTGCAAATGCTTGTTTCGGGTTGGGTGAGCTGCGTGTCTCACTGCGCGCGGCAGCCATTATTTAGCATGTACATAAAAAAACCTACTACCCCATCTGCTTTCTTAACATATTTCTGACATTAGGCAATGGGAACCGCTTTTGTGGCTACGGCCTGCATCCTTGACATCTGTCCAATCCGACACAAATGTCCCTCGTGTGCTGAAAGGCGCTATTCAGATCTGCTGCGAGAGAGTCAGTATAAACTTACTTTTCTGTGGGTATTTACACAAAACAAATAAAATAAAATTGGGGGAAAATCCTAAGGTGTCAATACCATCATCTTTTCAACATCTGAATATCACAACTGCACAACACGAGTTTTAATCCCGACTGGGTCAAGTCATCCTTTCATCCTTCTGAGGTCTGTTCATTAAGTAACATCTGTCAGTTACAGCACTTCGAAATAGCAGAGGTGTGGTACCAAAGCCTACATAAAATACAGTACGAATTAGTAACTGTATTAAGATAAACATTTTACTGGAAGGCACCGGTCTGAGGGCTACGGGTAAGATAAGGTAACAGAACTTCCTGGAAAGAGAAAACACCTGTCCTCATCCCAATTATCACCCTTAAGTATCAATTTAATTTACTTGCTAACGCCCATGGGAACTTCATCCTGTTCATTAAAGGCTAAAACAAACAAACACGCCCCTATAGTTCTTCTGCACTTGCCATACTCAAGAGGTGCAACTGGAGCCAAATTTCAGGGGGCTCAATTCTTCCAGCAATAGGCAGAGTGGAGATGCAGGGGCTCTAAGAAGGGGTGAAAAAGCAACAAAGCCTCGAACAAGTAAATGGTCTTTTAAAGACTTGTGAGTTACTAAGATGTTCGCCAGTCTACATCAGCTCAAAAACTGTGTGTGTGCGCCTGGGAAGCTGTCCCAGCCCGGGCTGACACACAGATGGGGGGGGCGGGGGGGATGGATTCTGAGGGAGAGTCTGATGCCCTTAATTCTAAATACAAACCTAGAAACTCCGTTCATGCAAGTCAGACTGAAGCACGCGTGAAAACATCGACAGCGCTTAGCTCCTTGAAGCCATACAATGGGCAGATGTACGCTATCCAAAAACGAAATAACATAAATAATACCAAATTAGCTGATGCCAAATTAAGACTGCGGCTTGGCATAAGCCAGGAGTTAGCCCATCCAACCATCCCAACTTCCACTTGCCTAAACCTGTTACTGGTGCATTCAATCAACAGTCCATCTACCTAACCTATCCACTCATCCACCCACCAACCCAAACAACCAACCCACCAATAGACAGACACTAGGGCAGAAATTAAACAACTCCAACTTTTTTCCGCGTTCGTAAAATTTACTTCAATACAAAAGTCCTTGATGTGCAATGTAAGCATGTATATGATGTGCATGGACGCATGGGTGCATGCAGTCAGTAACTTATTGTGCATGGGGAATCCAGTTTCATACTAATAGAGAACCGTTTCCTTGACATCCCCACTATTTTAGGGCATCTCCCCTTCCCAATGCACCCTGGAAACAGATGGGTTTCTTTCCGACAGGCGTAAATAAATCTCTGACATGGATTGCAAAGGTCTGAGAAACGTTTGTCATTTCCTTCGCAGAAGTACTTTGTATGTTCAAGTTTTCATGGTTTTTCTGCCTTGGAAAGCTACGTTTCTCCCTCTGAGGGAAGAATTAACTCTTTTTAGGGGTGTAAAACCAGGTTTTGCCAGGCTTAACACGCTGAACGTGTAAAGGCAAGCAGCTTTCTGAATTGGGCACCAAGTCTCCAGCTCTACCTTTCATCTTATGCTATTATAACTGCGCCTCTACCTTTCATCTTATGCTATTATAACTGCGCCTCTACCTTTCATCTTATGCTATTATAACTGCGTGGCTGCTTCAAAACCTTATGAACTATTAAATTAAAGAAAAGTATCATAGGGCTTTGACTCAGATAATTTGTGTTGAAACTGCCCCATTTCTAGCACTCAACCAGGCGGTTTCTTCTCTGCTGCTCACTACTTGCCTTTCATGGCGGCAAACAAACAGCATAGGATAAACTGGAAGAGGCACAATATTGTGACTGCCGGGAAAGGATAGGGGGAGTCAACAAAGAGGAGATCACATTATTACATATAGAGGGTCTCGGGGAGAGACAAGCAGCGCATGGAGTCGGACGTGTGTGTCCGTTGCTCTGACGCTGGGCTGTGTTTTCCCTGCTCCGGGGTAGCTAGGAATGACAGGTCATCATCGTGGAAAGTTGCCAGCGACTGTAGGCCCTGTGGAGTAGTGGGAGCCCGGATTTGAAGACCGAACCGGTGACCGCATATGCAATATGAAGGTGTCCATCGAATTGCATGATTGATTGATTGATTGTAGAGGTCCAGCTGTGGGGATTGCCCCCAGAACGGCCAAATTTGGGCAGTCGTGCATTTGCCTTCGGTGGGTGGCGGAGCACACTGTGCCAGGGGCTGCGACCTGTGGTGCCTACCAAAAATTAATGTGTCCATGCGTAGCATGACTCATGTTTATGTAAAGCGCTCCAATATCTTCCGGTCGGATTTGGGTTATATAAATTCGCAAAAAAAACGTAAAACAAGAATAGCGGCAGTATAAAAACAAATGGAGGAGAGATTGGGAGCAAGAAGCACGGCTGAGGGGGCAGTGACGTGCACGACAAAGACAGCGGGAATGAAAACGCACGGCGCATTGTGTTTAAATAGTAACCTGATCCACGAGGACACGAGGAATGCAGCTGACACCATGCGCGCCGCTGCTCGCTCCCGAGAGCAAAACGCCCTGGGAGTCAACATAACAAAAGAAGGTGGGACATGCACCTGCCTTTAGCCATTTGCGCGCTTTCATTAGTGAAAGACACATGCACAAGCCAATCCTATGTGTGGGAGGAGTCAGACCCACACGGAGAAATTTAGAGAACTTACAAAAAGCCTCGCAGAGCAGTGCATACACGCTGTCTCCGGCTCAACCTAAAATAGCGCTGTCCTTGGAAAACATAACCAGAGGACTGGCTTCCCATGTGGAAGATGCGGAGGGCAGGGCTAGAAGAAATAACCTATGATTTGTGGTGGCCCATGTGGGCGACCTTCGAATAGTCAGTTGGAACGTCAGAGGGGCGCTGGATAAAGTAAAAAGAGGGGCTATACTTCAGCAAGCCAAGCGTTCTCAGGCGGACATCCTGATGCTCCAGGAGACCTATCTAATGGGAACCAAGAGAGTAATGTCTTCTCAGATATGGCTACACTCAAGTGTTCCACTTTGATTTCACCAGGGGGTCTCGATCCCGATTCACTATAGGATACTATACAACATGTTGGGACAAGGATGGATTTTCAACGGAGATACATCTTTATTACTGGCTCCCTATACGAGGAACGGGTAGTGCTGGGTTGCGTGTATGACCCCCCTCACCGCTGTCGCGGGCCCTAGTTGAGCACCTCACAACCCTATGGTCTGATATACCGGAAGGGCTAGCGTCAGTGGGGGGTGACTGGAACGATGTCATGGACCTGGCTAGAGATAGATGGTGAGCAGGGGGCTACTCCAATATACATCAAACCACCGAATTGAGCTCCCTGGTGGCGGGGCTGGACGGATCCGTAGAGGCGGCTACATGGGGAGGAACAGGGGTACACCTATCTCACGGCAACACACAACTCCTACTCCCGCCTGGATTCTATATTTGTGCCTTCTGGTGCCGCCTGTAGAGCAAGGTCTACTGATCCGGCCGCCCTGTTATTAGCATATATGGATGGGGTGTTTTATTCCCTCAGCTGGGTGTACCTGTTCGCACTGCTAGATCGCCTCAATATTGGGCCACGAGTTTTGTCATACTTAAAATTGCTATTTACAGATCTTACGGCCTCATTGCGAGTTGCGGGCCACCTCCTACACCTTTCCAATTGGAAGGGTCACCCGCCAGGGCTGTCCCCTGTCGCCATATGTATTTGCATTGGCAATGGATCCATTGACAGCATGGGTGCGGATGGACGCAAAGGTAAGGGCTTCGAGCGGGCACTCAGAATCTCAGATCGTATTTCAGTATTGCAAACAACGACACCAACACCACCACCCTGCTGGACAATCTCGCCACCCTCGGACTCAAGCAACTGGTGAACACCCCCACCCACTATGCCGGCCACATGCTTGACCCCGTCTTCTCCTCCAGCAAGCACATCTCCTTCAGCCACTACACCGGACTTCACTGGACGGATCACAGCTGCGTCCACTTCAGCTTCAAAAGAACCACGACCCACCACCACCCGCAACAGGTTCCTCGCAGGAGCTGGAGCAAGATCACCGCCGACCAGCTCACCACCTCCCTCAGCCTGAACCCTCCCGACAGCGCAACGGACCCCAACGAAGCAGCCCACACCTTCACACAGTGGCTCACCAACTGCGCCGACGACCTCGCACCACTGAAGTACCCTCCCAGCAGACCCGGCAGCAAGAAAGCCTCCTGGTTCACCGACGAACTCAAAACATCCAAGAAAAACTGCCGCACCCTCGAGAAAGCCTGGCGCCACGACCAGACCACGGAAAACATGACTGCCCTCAAGAACGCCACCCGCGAACACCACCAGCTGATCCGCGCCACCAAAAGGACAACATTCAAAGAACGACTGGACAACAACACCCACAACAGCAAGGAACTCTTCAGCATCGTCAATGAGTTCTCCAACCCCAACGCCGGAAACAACGACATCACACCCTCGCAAGACCTCTGCGACTCACTCGCCACCTTCTTCCACCGCAAGATCGCCGACATACACAACAGCTTCGGCGCACAGACCATGCTCCCAACCACCGAACCAACGCCCCCCACCACCACCCTCTGCAACTGGACCCCGGTCAGCACCGAAGACACCACCCGCACAATGAACACCCTCCACTCCGGATCACCAACCGACCCCTGCCCCCACCACGTCTTCAACAAAGCAGACTCCATCATCGCACCCCAACTCCGGGACATCATCAACATCTCCTTCAACACCGCCACCTTCCCGGAGAGCTGGAAGCACGCCGAGCTCAGCGCCCTCCTGAAGAAACCAACAGCTGACCCCACCGACCTCAAGAACTTCCGCCCCATCTCGCTCCTCCCTTTTCCTGCCAAAGTCATCGAGAAGATCGTCAACAGACAGCTCGCCGCCTTCCTCGAGACAAACGGATCCCTCAACCCTTCGCAGTCCGGCTTCCGAGCCAACCACAGCACCGAGACCGCCCTCATTGCAGCCACCGACGACATCAGATCCCTGCTCGACAACGGGGAAACAGCTGCCCTCATCCAGCAACATCGGAATCCAAGGGAAGGCTCTGGAGTGGATCATCTCGTTCCTCACCGGAAGAACCCAGAGAGTCCGCCTCCCCCCGTTCAGATCCGAGGCCACCGAAGTCATCTGCAGCGTACCACAAGGATCCTCACTCAGCCCCACCCTCTTCAACGTCTACATGAGCCCCCTCGCAGCCATCGCACGCCAACACAACCGCAACATCATCTCCTACGCCAACGACACCCAGCTGATCCTCCCCCTCACCAACGACCCCGCCAGAGCCAGCCTTCTCGAAGGGATGAAAGACGTCGCCGAGTGGATGAAGAACAGCCGCCTGAAACTGAACTCAGACAAGACCGAAGTCCTCATCCTGGGAGCATCGCCCGCCGCCTGGGACGACTCCTGGTGGCCCCCTGCCCTGGGCACCACCCCCAAGCCAACGGACCACGCACGAAACCTGGTCTTCATCCTGGACTCCTCCCTCTCGATGACCAGACAAGTCAACGCCGTATCATCATCGTGCTTCAACACCCTGCGCATGCTCCGTAAGCTCTTCCGATGGATCCCCACCGAAACCAGGAAGACAGTCACCCAGGCACTCGTCACCAGCCAACTGGACTACGGAAACACCCTCTACGCGGGAACCACTGCCAAACTACAGAAAAGACTCCAGCACATACAGAACGCCTCCGCACGACTCATCCTGGACATCCCTCGCCACAGCCACATCTCGACCCACCTGAGAGACCTGCACTGGCTCCCCATCAACAAGAGGATCACGTTCAGACTCTTCACCCACGCACACAAGGCTCTCCACGACATGGGCCCGAAGTACCTCAACAGCCGCCTCACTTTCTACACACCCACCCGCCAGCTACGATCGGCCAGCCTCGCCCTCGCCGCCGTACCACGCATTCGCACAGCCACCGCTGGAGGAAGATCCTTCTCCTACCTGGCAGCCAAGACATGGAGCTCCCTCCCCATCCACCTACGGCTGACCCAGAACCACCTCTCCTTCAGGAAGCAACTCAATACCTGGCTTTTCGAGCAGTAACGGACCCCTCCCCCCAGTGCCTTGAGACCCTTTGGGGTGAGTAGCGCGCTATACAAATCACTGATTGATTGATTGATTATAGGAGGACGATGTGTTGTTCTTCTTAACTGATCTTAACAGGACGGGCGAGACTGCTCCGTATCATGCACATTTTTAGGGAATCCTGGAGTCTATTTATGAATCCCTGTAAGTCTATCTTATTGGTACTGAGGGGGAAGGATGGATGGATTGGGGTCCTGGGCATCGGCGGTACAGGTAGCAACGGAGGGGGTAAAATACCTGGGAGTCTTCCTGTCTGATACACCACATATGTCATGGGACAGGAATATTGCTCCGATATGGGCGCAGGTACGAGAGGAGATGAAAACTTGGTCGCATATGCCCTCATCCATTCATGGTAGATGGACTACTTTTTTAAATGGTATCTTTGCCGCGCCTCCTCTACCAATTGCAGAACCATCCATACCCGATTCTCCAAGCCAGGTCAATGCGGCTTTGGGTCAGTTTGTGGGCGGGGCGGCTTTCAGGGTTGCACTGCGGACTTGCTTTCAGTCCACGTATTGCGGGGGGTTGGCCACATCAGACATCCAATCTTATTATATGGCATCCCATCTGCTAGCGCTGAATGAATGGTGGTAAGGGGATAGGAGGCACCCCGCATATGCAGTGGAGCGATGGCATATGGGAGAGGCTACCGCTCATACTATTTTGTACTCCGCATCCCTGCCCAACTCTCTGCCACCGGCTATGCTGGTAGTATTCTAGCTCTGGAAACAGTCCCTCCACAAGATGGGTGGTGGGGCAGACTAACGGGGGAAACCCCACTGTGGCATAGTGGACGATTACCACAACTGACCGCACTATCTGCTGGAATATAAAGATTAAATAGAAGAACCAATTTGTTACTTCAGCAAATCGGATCATGTAATTCAGTTTTTGCACATTGAATGAATTACTCGGGTCTATTAGAGACACACAGTTCCATTTGAATAATGTTGATAATAATATAGCGTAACCTCCCTTTGCGTGGCCTTTGTTGGGCGGCGTGCAAGACTCTTGAATACATAGAAGTTATTGAGTTATCCAGGGCTTCTGTAGACAAATAATAGAAGCTTTCAGGCTCATTAGAAAGTATGTTTTTAGGTCTCGGCTATGCAGTGCGCATGTGCAGCGTAGGAGGGCCTTTAGCCGTCGCTCTGCTCCTTTTCAAGCACACACTCATGCTTGTGGTGGCATCCACCTTGCGGGAACGAGCAGCGGTGCGCCACAAGCACGAGTGCTTGAAAATTAGCAGACTGCTCTCCCAAGCCCAGGCGCCACTCGCAACTCGCGGGCTCACCTTCTCCTCTCTCTTAACAAGCGAGGTTTTGTATTAGAGTGGTCGCTTTCACCACGCTAATTCAAAACATGTTAATTAGCACAATCGCTGCACTCGGGGTGCCGGGAGCGGCATGTGACCAGCGCTTGTTTTACCAGCCACGGCTCTCCCTTGCCTTTTATCTTCCTTTTGGTTTTATTTTTGCTTTCTCTCCTGAGATAAACCTGGAAATGTCTTTTCTTTGTGGAGAAACCCTGAAACTCCCTTTCCCTGTTATATTTGGGTGTATTGCCTCCAAAATCCCACTCTAAACACGCAGTTCCTCCAACCTTTTTTAATAGCGACCTTACAAGTGTTTCTGGGATGGGCATGCAAAAATGCTTGTGAATACCCTCAAGCCAAAGGGTTTCTGGGTGTTCCAATGTGATTTAAACGGATGCCACCAATTCCCCTTCCTTTGTAAATGTAAATGTAAATGTATAGGCATTTATATAGCGCACTACTTACCCGTAGGGTCCCAAGGCGCTTCGACCGCTGCGAAACCCTTCCTGGCTTCCCTGAGAGATGGTCCCTTAATGGGTATCTCCAGGGTGAGACCAGGCATCCCCGGCGGTCTGGTGGGGCCGTTAGTGAAGATGAGGCAAGCTAATGCCCAGAGTTGCCGAGTGTGAACGCTGATCAGAGTGGGCACCGAGGCGAGAGAATTATCGAGTCCGTTTCCATGGTCCAGAAACCTGCCGCGCCGGGAATCGAACCCTGGTCCCGGGCCGTCCTCTGCTCTCGGGTCTGCCGCCTCTAACCAGTGAGCCACACTACTTCACATACAATGTGTATTTAAGTAAGCATAAATGTTTGGTAGTTATCATCACATATATGAATCGCTTGGCAGATACCTACATGATTCCCAGGCACCTCGTTACATTTAATTGACAATACACCCAGTACATTTGGCGATGCAGGGGATATTAGTCCTCTGAGATGCTCCATGTGGAACCCACCCTCCTGCCTCCATCCTGTTCAGATGTGGCAGCATCTCTGTCAAGGCAAACCCTTTCATCTGCAAACACACTTGTAAGTTTATGGAGGACTAGTTCATCATTTAAATGGTTGGGTCAGGCAATATTGGTGATCATTTATGAGATTCAGCCTTTAGTCGCAAGACATTCGGAATTGTTTGAAGATGCAATGTTATACCCCTTCCAGAAGAATTTTCAGTTTTTCTTTTAAGAATATGCTGGAGGTTAGGCTCTAGTTACAGGCGTTGGTAGAGTAGCCAGTAATAGTTAATGATAATGTACATGTGTGTATCATGGGTGGGGCCCTGACCAAGTTTAAAGTAATGAAACTAATCTTTCTCCCTCAAAATCAACAACGTTTCTCTGTCTGGTTTCAAATTGGGGGCCTTTCTCTTAGACCTGGCCTTGAGGATTCATTCCCTCTTGGAAGTAAGACAATGTTTGTTAAAAATCAGGTTTTTAACATTTCCTGTGCACATCGTCACAACCTCTTGAGTATTTTGCTCTCTGCCTGCTACAGAGCAAACCTGGGCTTTTGTTTACATCTTTATTTGCATGTTTGGCTTCTTACCATTTCTGGAAAGAGGTCAGTCTGTGTGAAATCTTTCAGTTTTTACCTAGCCATGGTTATCTTTCAGAAAAAAAAGTTATACTCTTCTTTAAAAATGTTGCAACTTCCCTTGCTTGTTCTTTTTAAGGGTTTAATTCCAAACATCCTACAACTTCCCCCTCAGGATGCTACATTGATGTGCCTCACTCCCACTACGGATGCAGAGGGAGAAGATAATTTGGTATCAAAGACTATTCAATCAATTAATCAGTCAGGGTTGGTGAAGCGCAATTTACTCACCCATGAGGGTCTCAAGGTGCCTTGAGTCCCTCCCTCTGTAAAACCTTCAGAAATGAATGACGAGGTTGACGGGCAATAACTCAGTCAGTTTGATGTTTCAATTTGCGAACAGGGTAAGAATTTTTAGTCATTTAAGTTGGATGAGTTATCTAATAGGCGCAACAGTGATGGTAATCATTTTTGGGCTAGAGATGGGAAGGAGGGACAAGTGATTATTCTAATCAAGGTATCTTTGGCAGAGAAAGTTGTTTTTGGTCTTTCTATTTTTCAACAAGATTGGACAAAGCTTGCGCGTATGTTTTGAAAAAATCCTGTAAAATATATATACATATATATATATATATATATATATAGCTACTTATCGAGGTTTAGGTAATCTGCAGATCATGGGCTCGTTCATGAAAAAATCTGTTTTAAAATATAAAACGTTCTTGCTGCTTCTAGTAATATGCTTTTGTTTTGGCAGTTCTCATTCATCTTCACCATGAGTAAAATGCGCTTGGATATGTTTGAGCGTCTTGCTAACAGGCAGTCGCAAATTCAGTGCAGGGAATTTGCTAATAATGGCTGAGGTCCAGTAGAAAATGTTTAACTCAGCCTTGCACTGAAAACAGCGGCTGAAGTATTCGGTCTTTTCAACTGGCCCCAGTTAACATTCTCACTTACACCAGGATGGAACAGGTGTAAATCAGCTACCTTAGCACCGAGGGAAAACATTTGTTGGCAGGACTTTAGGTGGGTCGGGTCCTGCCAGTGGTCAGCACAGGGGGTTAAAACAAGCATTGACATAGCCAATAGGTCTCGTCTTTAGGACCGTATAAGTGTTTAGTTATCCAGCACAACATCCTTGGTGCAACAACAGCAAGTGTTGCATGGCTAAACACTTACAAGGTCCCAAAGGAGACATATACTGGCTATACCAATGCTTGTTCACCTTGCCAGCCCGCTAAAATCCATGAGAAAAGCTAATGTTAAAAAGGCGACTTAAAAGCCTTATTTATTTTATAGCTGTCCGATATCCAGGTCCAAGGGACTTCACCATTGCACAATTCCTGCCCAATGTGATGGCTGGTAAAGACTCTGCTCCCCTCCACGTCTGGATGACCTGAGAGTTAGTGACTCGTCAACTTGATCAATATTAGATCATCTGAAACTATGAGCCCGGGTATCCAAAGGTATTGTAAGAGTGCTGTGACTCCACTCCCACGGAAGGGTGTTCAGAAGGAGGAACGTCAGCCCCCCCCCTCCCACGTAAAAAAATAAATAAAATAAAAATGAACATTATTCAGAATAACAGTTGGAAGCAGCGTGGACCAAAACTCTTGCAATGAAAGGGCGTGATTTAAAATGAAAAGAGGTTAACTTGATTTCATCCAAAGATATTGACTGCAGCTGCGGCCTCAGATTGAGTGGATTCCATCCGAATGAAAAGGATCCCAAATGTGATCCAGACTGAGGGGGGGGGTCGGAAATATGAGCGGAGATCTCCTTCGGTTGATGCTTCCCTGAGTCCCGAGCACCCCCGCCCTGGAACCGACCCCACAACCCCGACCTACCTCTGCCTGGTCCCTGACCGTTCCACTTCCTGTTTCCGGCGGAAGCAGCGACTCGAGCGCGCGCAGGCCTCAGCCGCCATATGCGTGAAACCGCCTGCGTGGTTTAGACGTAGGCTACGTGGTTTAGACGTGCGTGCAGACGTTGCGTAGCCTCTCGCTGCGTCCTCACGCACGTAAACTGACTGCAGCTGAAGTATTTAAGGGCTGACGAGGGAGTTCCAGAGCCCGCCTAGCAAGGGAGGTGTCAGACGACTGTGGGGGCCACGCCTGACACCTGTAAACTGACAGACTGGGGGCCTCGTCTGTAGGCCTCACCTGACACCTGTAAACTCTCAGACTGTAGGGCCTCACCTGTAAAAATAGAAGACTGTAGGGCCTCACCTGTAGACTATCTGTCTGTAGGGCCTCGCCTGTAGACTATCTGTCTGTAGGGCCTCACCTGTAGACTATCTGTCTGTAGGGCCTCGCCTGTAGACTATCTGTCTGTAGGGCCTCGCCTGTAGACTATCTGTCTGTAGGGCCTCGCCTGTAGACTGTCTGTAGGGCCTCGCCTGTACACTATCAGTCTGTAGGGCCTCACCTGTAAACTATCAGACTGTAGGGCCTCACCTGTAAACTATCTGTAGGGCCTCGCCTGTAAACTATCAGACTGTGGGGCCTCACCTGTAAACTATCACACTGTAGGGCCTCACCTGTAAACTATCTGTAGGGCCTCACCTGTAAACTATCAGACTGTAGGGCCTCACCTGTAAACTATCAGACTGTAGGGCCTCACCTGTAAACTATCAGACTGTGGGGCCTCACCTGTAAACTATCAGACTGTAGGGCCTCACCTGTAAACTATCAGACTGTAGGGCCTCACCTGTAGACTATCTGTCTGTAGGGCCTCACCTGACACTATCAGACTGTAGGGCCTCACCTGTAAACTAGCAGACTGTAGGGCCTCACCTGTAAACTATCAGACTGTAGGGCCTCACCTGTAAACTATCAGACTGTAGGGCCTCACCTGTAGACTATCAGACTGTAGGGCCTCACCTGTAGACTATCTGTCTGTAGGGCCTCACCTGCCACTATCAGACTGTAGGGCCTCACCTGTAAACTATCAGTCTGTAGGGCCTCACCTGTAAACTATCAGACTGTAGGGCCTCACCTGTAAACTATCTGCCTGTAGGGCCTCACCTGTAAACTATCAGACTGTAGGGCCTCACCTGTAGACTATCTGTCTGTAGGGCCTCACCTGTAAACTATCAGACTGTAGGGCCTCACCTGTAGACTATCTGTCTGTAGGGCCTCACCTGTAAACTATCAGACTGTAGGGCCTCACCTGTAGACTATCAGACTGTAGGGCCCGTCTGTAGGGCCTCACCTTTAAACTATCAGACTGTAGGGCCTCACCTGTAAACTATCAGACTGTAGGGCCTCACCTGTAAACTATCAGACTGTAGGGCCTCACCTGTAAACTATCAGTCTGTAGGGCCTCACCTGTAAACTATCAGACTGTAGGGCCCGTCTGTAGGGCCTCACCTGTAAACTATCAGACTGTACGGCCTCAACTGTAAACTATCAGACTGTAGGGCCTCACCTGTAAACTATCTGTCTGTAGGGCCTCACCTGTAAACTATCAGACTGTAGGGCCTCACCTGTAAACTATCAGACTGTAGGGCCTCACCTGTATACTATCAGACTGTAGGGCCTCACCTGTAAACTATCTGTCTGTAGGGCCTCACCTGTAAACTATCAGACTGTAGGGCCTCACCTGTAGACTATCTGTCTGTAGGGCCTCACCTGTAAACTATCAGACTGTAGGGCCTCACCTGTAGACTATCTGTCTGTAGGGCCTCACCTGTAAACTATCAGACTGTAGGGCCTCACCTGTAGACTATCAGACTGTAGGGCCTCACCTGTAAACTATCTGTCTGTAGGGCCTCACCTGTAGACTATCAGACTGTAGGGCCTCACCTGTAAACTATCAGTCTGTAGGGCCTCACCTGTAAACTATCAGACTGTAGGGCCCGTCTGTAGGGCCTCACCTGTAAACTATCAGACTGTACGGCCTCAACTGTAAACTATCAGACTGTAGGGCCTCACCTGTAAACTATCTGTCTGTAGGGCCTCACCTGTAAACTATCAGACTGTAGGGCCTCACCTGTAAACTATCAGACTGTAGGGCCTCACCTGTAAACTATCTGTCTGTAGGGCCTCACCTGTAAACTATCAGACTGTAGGGCCTCACCTGTAGACTATCTGTCTGTAGGGCCTCACCTGTAAACTATCAGACTGTAGGGCCTCACCTGTAGACTATCTGTCTGTAGGGCCTCACCTGTAAACTATCAGACTGTAGGGCCTCACCTGTAGACTATCAGACTGTAGGGCCCGTCTGTAGGGCCTCACCTTTAAACTATCAGACTGTAGGGCCTCGCCTGTAAACTATCAGACTGAGGAGCCTCACCTGTAAACTATCTGTCTGTAGGGCCTCACCTGTAAACTATCAGACTGTAGGGCCTCACCTGTAAACTATCAGACTGTAGGGCCTCACCTGTAAACTATCTGTCTGTAGGGCCTCACCTGTAAACTATCAGACTGTAGGGCCTCACCTGTAGACTATCTGTCTGTAGGGCCTCACCTGTAAACTATCAGACTGTAGGGCCTCACCTGTAGACTATCTGTCTGTAGGGCCTCACCTGTAAACTATCAGACTGTAGGGCCTCACCTGTAAACTATCAGACTGTAGGGCCTCACCTGTAAACTATCAGACTGTAGGGCCTCACCTGTACACTATCAGACTGTAGGGCCTCACCTGTAAACTATCAGACTGTAGGGCCTCACCTGTAGACTATCAGACTGTAGGGCCCGTCTGTAGGGCCTCACCTTTAAACTATCAGACTGTAGGGCCTCACCTGTAGACTATCAGACTGTAGGGCCCGTCTGTAGGGCCTCACCTTTAAACTATCAGACTGTAGGGCCTCGCCTGTAAACTATCAGACTGTAGGGCCTCACCTGTAGACTATCAGACTGTAGGGCCCGTCTGTAGGGCCTCACCTTTAAACTATCAGACTGTAGGGCCTCACCTTTAAACTATCAGACTGTAGGGCCTCACCTGTAAACTATCAGACTGTAGGGCCTCACCTGTAAACTATCTGTCTGTAGGGCCTCACCTGTAGACTATCAGACTGTAGGGCCTCGCCTGTAAACTATCACACTGTAGGGTCTCACCTGTAAACTATCAGACTGTAGGGCCTCGCCTGTAAACTATCAGACTGTAGGGCCTCGCCTGTACACTATCAGACTGTAGGGCCTCACCTGTAAACTATCAGACTGTAGGGCCTCACCTGTAAACTATCAGACTGTAGGGCCTCACCTGTAAACTATCAGACTGTAGGGCCTCGCCTGTACACTATCAGACTGTAGGGCCTCACCTGTAAACTATCAGACTGTAGGGCCTCACCTGTACACTATCAGACTGTAGGGCCTCACCTTTAAACTATCAGACTGTAGGGCCTCACCTGTGAACTATCAGACTGTAGGGCCTCACCTGTAAACTATCTGTCTGTAGGGCCTCACCTGTAGACTATCAGACTGTAGGGCCTCACCTGTACACTATCAGACTGTAGGGCCTCACCTGTAGACTATCAGACTGTAGGGCCCGTCTGTAGGGCCTCACCTTTAAACTATCAGACTGTAGGGCCTCACCTGTAGACTATCAGACTGTAGGGCCCGTCTGTAGGGCCTCACCTTTAAACTATCAGACTGTAGGGCCTCGCCTGTAAACTATCAGACTGAGGAGCCTCGTCTGTAGGGCCTCACCTTTAAACTATCAGACTGTAGGGCCTCGCCTGTAAACTATCAGACTGAGGAGCCTTGTCTGTAGGCCCTCACCTTTAAACTATCAGACTGTAGGGCCTCACCTGTAGACTATCAGACTGTAGGGACCGTCTGTAGGGCCTCACCTTTAAACTATCAGACTGTAGGGCCTCACCTGTAGACTATCAGACTGTAGGGCCCGTCTGTAGGGCCTCACCTTTAAACTATCAGACTGTAGGGCCTCGCCTGTAAACTATCAGACTGAGGAGCCTCGTCTGTAGGGCCTCATCTTTAAACTATCAGACTGTAGGGCCTCACCTGTAAACTATCAGACTGTAGGGCCTCACCTGTAAACTATCAGACTGTAGGGCCCGTCTGTAGGGCCTCACCTTTAAACTATCAGACTGTAGGGCCTCGCCTGTAAACAGACTGTTTGGATACTTCTACTTGAAGCCGACACTATTGCTACTGCTGTGAGAGACATCACCTACCACAAAGGCTGTGGCTGAGCAACATCGAGCAAATGCCATGTGAAAGAGAATCACCCCAAAACAGTTCTGAAACTTTAAGACCTGATTTAGATGTTGGCGGATCTGGTCCCACGGTCGCAGGTCCATAGACGAAAGACTGGAAGAGTCCCACCGACTGCGCCAGGAATTCTCACCAGCATTGACAGAATAGGCTGCTTACAGGTAAGTAACGGTGGCTTGGTTGACCATCCTCCAGGGGTTGGGACAAGCACTGGGCAAGGTCCAATGCAGCACCAACAGTGCACCATCAGCGTTACACGGGTGGCAAAATCAGATTTGGCTGCAGGCTCAGGCCAGGAGGCCAGTCGAAGGAAACCAACAGCTGGAGGCGTAAGTTGCATTGCTCGGGATGGAGGGACACCTTTATCCCTTTTCACCAAGGCCCAGGGCTGACGGGTTCAGGGGTGTCTTTTGGTGTCGTAAACAGCTTACCAGAGGAGGTCGCAGTTGAGGGGGTCTTCGTACAGAAGTAGCAGGTGACATCAAGAAGTCTGGGAGACTCAGGCTCTGGAGCGCTGGAACTTGTGGCCACTTGGACTCGGGCCGAAGGCGTCGGGTGCAGAGGTGGAATTGGGTGTTGCGGTTCTTCAGGTGACTGAGTCTTTGGTTGAAGATGGTTGCTTTTAAACAGGTCTGTTGTTCTTTGTAGAGTTTGATCTTTATTGAAGGCAGGCAGCCCTCCCAGGGTTTTGGAGATTGCTGGGCTGCAAGACTAGTCGTCTTTTGGCACAGGATCATTGAGGGTCACCGGCAGGCCAATAGGGCTGGGGCCAAGTCAATAGTTCTTTGCAGTCTTCTTCTGCTGGTGTGACTGTGGCATCTGGCTCTTCTTCGGCCAAAAAGAACTGCAGTTCAGGGTCTGGGGATGACACCTAAATACTGGATTTATGGGTGTTACAGGGAAGTGAGAGGTAGTGGCCAATGGGACCCTTACCTGGGGTGTTTACACCCTCTATTCTGCCCACCTCCTGTGGGAGGAAACATAGCCCTAGCCCTGATTGGATAGGTCTCACCATCTTCACAACGGTGGGCACTGAAAAGTGTACTTCTCCTCGCCTCCAGCATCTAAGGGGTGGAGTTGACAAAGTGGGGCACACCTCCTATTCTTTCTAAGTTTTCCCGCCTGTCCTCCTGCCAAAAAGGGGGTAAGGACAGAAAGGGGGTGTGCTCCTTCTAACAGGAGAGGCTGAGGTCACCTTACTAAGCTCATGCCATAGATGACTCTTCCTGACCAGAGGGGAGGTGTGAACAAATCCAAGCAGGACAGCATGGTTCTCTGCCTCTGAGCAAAACGGTGCTCACCCAAGAGGCGAGAACACTGTCTGGTGATAGCAGGCTGGCTTAGGTGAGTCGACAACCACTCTAAGGATTGGTGGTTTTCAGGGGACTGCACCAAGCGGTCCTGAAATCAGTGCAGGTTTATTATGATGAGATGTTTGGTATCAAACATCCCATACAAAGAAGACATCTTGGAGCTGGGGAACTCGTAATGGCGAGTCTCAAGCCAATGTACTTACTATGGCTTCCCTGGTCACCTACAATATCCACAAATCAACAAGGATATTGCAGGGGCATATCTGCTCATGCGGATATGCCCTCACAGGTGATATAGTGCCCCCTGCCTTAAGGCTAAGGCCTGCTAGGGGGTTTCTTATGTAATCCCATGCAGTGTCTGTGGGCATGTGTGCCATGTCGACTCTTCAGTTTTGTGGGCACCAAGACACGCAGGCTGCAGTGGCGGTGTGTATGTGCTTTGTGAAGGGACCCTTCGGGTGGCACAATGTGCGCTGCAGCCCTTAGGGATCTTATTTAGTCACAAGGTCCTTGGTACCCGTGGTTCCTTTTACTAGGGGCTGATATGTGAGCTAAAGGGCTGCCATTTGTGGAAGCAAGAGGTACAGTTTAGGGAAGGAGCGCTGGCCCAGGGAACCTGGTTGGCAGGGACGCTGTGCACTTCCAGACAAAATTACATCATTTGCCAGGCAAAAACTGGGGGCTCAACATATCAGAAGAGGCACTTTCCGACAAAGGATGATGACAGTCAGGTGGCAGGGCCAACTCTAGGGTGGTGCGATCGGTCCCACTTCAGGAACTGCCCTGTTTTTAAGTATATCGTGATTCTAAAAGCACCTTCTGTCACGTACCTTGCCTCCAGCAATGTTCAAGCAATAATTAAAATGTCAAAATAACTCAGGTGATTAATGTTCTTCCTGGAGAGAGATGGGAGTTTTGTCTAGTGGAAGATTTGACTCATCATACAGTAGTGCAAAGGGTAATTATGCCTGCTGCAAAGCACTTATACTGTAGCTAGTTCAGAGGGTTACTGCTTTTGTCAGAGAAACTCCTTTTGTTATTTGCAGTTTAAATGTTAAAATACAAATATAGCAGAGTGAGTGATTAACTGTCATCAAAGGACTGCATGCAAACTGCAATGTATACGTTAGAGAGTTAGGATTTTTTTCCCAGTCTTTCATTATCCTAATGTTGTAAAAAGGGTTCATGTGAGTAGAAATTCCTATTAGTAAAGAAAACCCCCAACCATGGTGTTACATTTTAAATTCTGAGTTTATGCTTCTCCAGACCAAGAACTCTTAAACTATGGTGTCTACCAGTATGGAAGCCATGTGACTCCTACACCTTGTTATCCTCTCTCTTAAGTAATCTTTACTATACACTGATTTACACACATATCACTCACAGTCTCTGTGTGATGTGTGTGTGATGTAAAGTGCTCTGACACCTAACACTGGTATGAGTGGAGCTATAAAACAAAATAAATGCATGCAAGGGAGAGCGGTTATGGAGACCTAAGGAGCAGTGTTAAAGGGATGGGGTGAGGAGAAAGAGGTCTTTAAGGGGCTCCAACAAACATTGTCGCACAGGGCGCATCAGGCACTAAAGCCGGCCCTGGCTGGTGATGAGATGTCGCGCTTCATTTTGTCCTTGTTTTAAATACTTCTACTTGGAGCCAACACTATTGCTACTTCTGTGAGAGCCATCACCTAGCAGAAAGGCTGTGGCTGAGCTACATTGAGCAAATGCCATGTGAAAGAGAACCACCCCAAAACAGTTCTGAAACCTTAAGACCTGATTTAGATGTTGGCGGATCTGGTCCCACCGTCCCAGGTCCATAGACGAAAGACCGCCAGAGCCCCATGAACTCTGCCAAGAATTCTCACCCGCAGACTCCCGACGGAGTAATAGGCAGAAGCGGCTGTCAGTGGGACTCCAGCCAAGATTCCCACCAAGCTAATTAGGATGTGGCTTTTCGTCAAAGCAACTGTGGATGGAATACCTCCTACTTTGAGTTGTCGAAATTGAATAAAAAAGCAACTTTTTTCCTGTATTCCGCGTCTGTTTCCATCTTGAACCCCATCGTGAAGGTCCTTCTTTGCCACCACGATGCAAAAAAATTCTGTTGTCACCAAGACCTAAGGTAAGAAACGTTTAAAATTCTCGCACTACGAATCATGTGTTGACAATAGCTGTAGCCCTGTGCATTTATGCATTGCTCTTACATACACTTTTTCTAATGTGTACTGTAGTAGTGTTCATTTGTCAACAAATCAAGGTAAAATGAACACACCTGTATTGGCACTTAAAAAAGTATTGCTGTTGAGCTGCTTGGGGGTGTTGTGCTTGTGGGGCCTGTGGGTGTACATTTAATAGTGTGTGTATGTTGTTGTACTATGCTATTTGTAAAACAAAAGGCATTACACATTACCTACATATACATTTTGACTCATTCACAACATATATGTTTAGTGAGGCTATAATGTGTAGTACTTACCTGTCGCCACACCACCAGGGTCTCACTCAGTCAGTATTCCACCACAAGGACAGTGCCACCACAACATGGACATTAAATCATCTTAAATTAAAGCTCGCATTAAATGCAGGTCTGATGTTACAGATTACTATCAGCCATCAGGGAAGGCAGAAAATAGCCTATTGCTGCCACATCTAAATATGGCAGATGGAACGCCGACACTACGCTAACGGAGCATGCAAAGTCCAACCAAAGGCCCTGCAAAGCATTATGGGACAAGATTAGCAGTGGGCAGTGAATATTATAGTATCCAATATCAAAATAATTCTACAAAGAGCTGCAGTTCAACTGGTGGTTACTAGATGTCCCTCAAGAGTCAAATGCAAATGCTTGATGAAAGGGTTTCAATGGTTTTGCATTTGACTCGTGAGGGACATCTAGTAACGACTAGTGGAACTGCAGCTTGATGTAAGAATAATTTCAATGCTAATAATTTCCGACTAATGCGGAAGATCTACACACACGCGGGATTACTTTGTAGAGTTTCCGAACATTCTCATTCAGAATGTTTTAGTAGTCTCTCGACAACCATTCGGAGTTCATCATCGTACACAGTGGTTTCGGGCGTAGGCATAGCGGGCGTACGACTATAATCTTACTTTTGTACACGTCCATGAGTAGAACTCACTCCCTTGATTTTCTTCAAGTGGTTCCTGTGGCAAGAACATTTGGACACTGTCAGTACTTTTGAACATTTGTTACATCCCCTGAAGGGTTCGTGTATTGTAGAACCCGAAATGCATTGGGATTCGTTCTTAAGATTGTTCATGAGCCAATCAGTCCAGAATGGAAGTGTACATTTGATTTAGTTGACAATTTATTATTGTGAATTACCAAATAATTCAAATATTTGTGTTTTTCTGAAAATGTACAGTAAATTTTGATTCATGTTTAAAAAAAGTTACTTAAAATGAGATGAACAAAAGACTTAATTAAACTCTTGTGGGTTAAAAGGCAGCAATTCAGTGATGACAGCTGCCCACAGTAAGGGGTCGGGCGCTGCCTCATGGATCAGAATCGATTAATAACCCAATGGACCTACCCCAATTTAAGGGGTCAGACATGGCCTTATGGATCAGTGGACAGTAAACCTAATCACTTCTACTGCCAATGGCCTCATGGCTCGGAATCTATTAACACCCCAGGGGGTCCTAACCTCAAAAGGGGCCTGGCATGGCATCATGGGTCGGGATGTATTCATGCAGCCCCCAGTCCCGATGCACAGATGCTGCACTGCGGGTCACTGTACTGTACATTTTGGGTTTTTAAAACACTTTGCTAATTTTTAACAGCCTGTAGCATGGAATTTGCTGAAGTCCATTGTATCTATTTTCACAGTAAAACGGCTCTATCTGATATTTGATTCCCTATTCACACAAATTATTGTTTCCAGTTCTTGAATGCACAAACACAGAAACCCTTTTATATGCTCTTCTGAAAGACAGCAGGCAGCAGTCAGTTCTTCATTCAATGAGGAAGAAACAATGGCAGCCTGGGCCCCAAGAGCACTCGCTCCCCGCGGGGCCTGTGCCCTCCTTTCACCCCACCATCCAGCCTGCACCATCTTGGTGCCAATGAGCAACGCGCCCACATGGGGGTGGAGGAGGAAATGGGATTGTGAATGTGAGTGAATGTGAGGGGGTATTTATATAGCGCAGCGGTCGCTCCGGAGGGAGCATCATGGCGCTAGACAAATCCAGGTGGCCTGGTCGTTATTGGCGGAGGGAGGGCTAGATGGCAGCTTTAGTCCAGTCATCGGGGAGGTTAAAGATCCAAGTCTTAAGGAGTTTCCTGAAGGGATTCAGAGGACCAAGTGGGTAAAATATAGAGGAAGAAATGTGGAAACAATATAGAGAGGCTGCTTACTAACTGCGCACAAACCCTTTTATGTCTAGGAGACCTTGATGCACTCTGCTATAATATTTAATGTAGAGCGTGGACTGCTGCAAGCATACACGTCAGAGGTTCATATCACCAAAGACTGGGCTTTCCCTCTACAGATCATTCACTTCCGGTGTGTTTTGGGCCAATTGGTTGAACTCAGCCAAAACTACAAATCCCAGAATCCATTAGATCATAATAGGAGAACCTACACTTGGAAAACTGTGTCTGTGATACAATGGGCTCCAATTAAAGGATCGTTAATTAATTTCATTTTAGGTATATCACCCCTCCAGCCCCTTCAGCAGGGAAGTGATGAGGCAGAATGAATCCTTCTGATGCTGTTGTCAAGGTGTAAATGGCCAGCTGGAATTGTATGTTTACATAATTGCAGATTTCCAGCCCTTTAGGAGGTGCACCATTTGGTTCAAGGCCAATGAATACCTGTGTGAGAAGTGTATGTATGTATGTATGTGTCTTGTAAAGCGCACTGCTGCCCTGAGGCGTCGTGGTGCTGAAGACCGCTGGGGAACCCGTCCTGGCTATCTCTGTGAGATGGTCCCTACTGGGTATCTCCAAGGTGAAACCAGGCATCCCCGGCGAATGTGGGGGGCCGTTGTAGAGATGAAGCAAGCTAATGCCCAGAGTTGCCGAGTGTGATCCCTGGTTAGAGTAGGCACCGAGGCGAGAAATATCGAGTCCGCTGACCCTGGTCCACGACCCTGCCGCGTCGGGAATTGAACCCTGGTCCCGGGCCGTTCTCTGCCGCCTCTAACCAGTGAGCCACACCACTCCAGGTGGGTGGGTGACTTGTGGCCCCCTCATTACATTCAGCTAGGGGCCAACCATTTTGCATTGTGCCATTTGATCAATGAGATCCCATCTCTGGGGCAGAGGTGCTTTACCTAACCGAGCATCACCAAATAAACTACTAAAATGGCCAGTCCCACTTCCTGAGGCAACATGTATGTTGACCCTGAAACTTGCTGACCATCCCAAGCTTTGTGAACATAATACAGGTAGTGTAAGTATTTTCTGGCTCCATCTGTTTGCACCTACAAACCCAGGGAGGCTCGGGAGGGCCATGTAGGACTGTGGCGAGGGAGACCTGAACTGATGAAGGTTACCCATAAGTAACTGGTTCATTATCTCCTGGGAGGGATCATACTCAAGAAGAACCCTACAACCAGAAAAATTGTTTCCACACCATTCAGGAAGAATGAATTGCTGCATCCAGAAACCCTTGACTGCTGCTGCTAATAAGGGAGGAAGTGCCTGTGCTTCCCATTTAAACATGGTACAATTGGAATACACCTGAATGTTTGATTTTATTTGCTTATAAATGTCTTTTATATGGTGACTATTATGCCCTGTAAATGAAATGCTACAAAGGGAATGCATGCACACCCTCGCACCCCCCCATCCTTCGCAGCTATAGCAGAGGCCGCTCCTTCTCCTACCTTGCTGCCAAGACCTGGAACGATCTGCCTTCCACCTCCGAACAGCCTCCTCACTGGCGAACTTCAGAGAGAAACTCACGACCTGGCTTTTTGACAGATATACAGCACCCTTAGCGTCCAGATACCATAGTGGTGACAGTGCTTTACTTTATAACTGCTAATTGATTGATTCATTTCCTCAAGTTCCTAGAAGCTAAATCAGCATTTTATTCTCTCCCTTCTGCCAGCCAGTAATTAGCAGTTCAGTGGGTGTGTCGGAGGTGTGCACTTGCTCCCAGGATAGGGACAATAGGCCTTTGTCTTGGGGAGGTGTTGTGCCTTTTATAGGATGGCCTGTGGGCTGGACCCAAGTACTTTATCAACTTCAAGGAATCCTACCCTGTCACAAGCAAATGTAGCTAACATCCAGGTCTGCACCCTTCCTTGTCCCGAAACCAGACCGGCCCTCTTCACAGCCAGCCTCCTCTTGACATCACAGTGTCGGATCCTGCTCGAGTGCCAAGACCTGTTACCAGGTCAGCTGCGGTTTTTCATATAAAAGTAAAAGTACACTCCAAAGTGATGGATGGAATACTTGAATGAATCTCAGCCACTGGTAATTACTACAGCCCACATCCCAGCCCATTGTTATTGTGCACACCAGGCCACCTTAGTTTGGACCCAGCCATTATGTAAATTTGTCTTGATCCTGCTCCAATTGGAACAGTTCAGCCCAAACCTCCAGGACAGGTCTTCCTGGAACTGGGACACAGCCAACCCAAGACCGATTTCTCTATTAGGGCTCATGAGTCAGGTACAGCTTGGTCCCAGAGGCAGAGTGTACGAGTGTACACAGGACCGAGGCCTGGACATACCTGTGTCACTTGGAGTGTAACACTGAAGTTTACACAAAAGTGATAGATGTAATGATTTACTTAATCTCAGACACTGGTAATTACTTGGGACTGCATCCCAGTCCATCGTTATTTTGCTCACTAATCTACCTGAGGTTGGGCCAAATCAGTCTTGGCTCTGCTACAATGGGAACAGGCCATGTCCTTCCTGAACAAGAACACAAACAACTCACCCACACCCACAACTCACAAGCAACAACTGCCTCCCACCCCATCTTCATGTAACACCTATACGACACGGGAATTCAATGACACTCCCTCCGATGGATCGGCTCCTTCTTTACTGGAAAGACCCAGTCAGCCAGCTTGGCACCGTACACCTCGTGCACCTGCGATCTCATCCGTGGAGTTTCATAAAGATCCTCCTTGATACCGACCTGCTACAACGAATACATTACCCCTCTAGGCAGCATCATCTGCTCTCATGACACCAACATTCTCTCCTACGCCAATGAGATGCAATTCATTCTCTCTCTCACAGACAAGCTGCCCAGTAACTGGATCAAGCTCAGTGCTAGCATGACCGAACTCGCCCACTGGATGAATTTTAACTGTCTAAAGCTGAACACCGACAAGACTGAAATCATAATCTTTGGGAAGAGACTTCATTGTGGGATTCCAAATGGTGGACAACAGAGCTAGGACTGACACTCACCCGCATCATCCCCGCCAAGAAGCTTGAGATCGCCATCAACAGCAAACTCTACATGACCGCCCAAGTCAATGTCATCACCACCTCATGCTCCATACCGCGAAAATGCAGAGGAAGACTTTCAAATGGCTCCCACTCAGCACCCAGAAAACTGTCACGCATGCCCGGAAGGGGGTTCTGCAGAAACATGGACAGAGGAAGCACTGGGAGAGTGTGAGGAAAACACATCTGCAAGAGCACGGAGGGAGCAAGTGCTGCAGGATCCTGGAGCATACCTCTCAAGCCTGGTGAGATGGAGAGGTTGTGAGTGTCCAGAATCACTCTCCTCCTCCCTTGGTGCACCACCCCTAAAGGAGCTTCACTGGCTCTCCTGACACAAATCAGCACAACCCAAGCTCCTCACCCACACTTTTAAGGCACTACATAACACTGGCCCAGCATACCTCAACAATCACATCTTTCAGACACCTCTGATCACCCAGACTCCTACTTAAACACATCCATCCCATACAAAAAAGCAGATAGAGCAGTTGAGCCTTCTTGCACATAGCTCCTAAATTGTTGAATGACCTACCACTACACGCACGCACCTCCTACTCACTTACTGAATTCACAACAAGCTGAAGTCTTGACCCTCGTCCAATGGGAACAGTCCAGCCCGAACTGCCAGACCTGATCCTCCCTGAACAGGTAGACAAAGTGGAGGAGTGTGGCTCAATGGTTTGAGTGGCAGACCCTGATGCAGAGTTCTGGCGGGGACCAGGGCTCGATTCCCGCCTCGGCGGGGTCTCGGGCTCAATTTCCTTGGACCTGTTAATTCTCACCTCGGTGCCTATTCTAATCACAGGCCCCACGCTGCAACTCTGGGCAATAGCTTGCTTAGCCTCCACACCGGCTCCAACAGCGCTAAGGATGCCTGGCTTCACCCTGGGGGTACCCAGGAGTGGACACTTCACAGGGAAAGCCAGGAGGAGTTCCACAGCGGTATGTGTATCAGCGCCAGGAAGCTGCATAGGCGACACCGCAAGGTGACCGTCTGGTGACAGTGCGCTCTATAAGTACCATGACATTTACATTTACATTTGACAAACAAGCCATTATCCGTTTCGCCCTTATCAGGGATCATCAGTCGAATGTAGCTTGGTTTCAGCGGCACAGTGGGCACGGGTCCCAAATCCAAGCATACCCCTCCGACTCAGGGCGTCACACTGAGGAGTACAGAAGAGTGATGGATGGAATGCTTGAATTATTCTCAGCCACTGATAATTATTCAGGCCACATCCCAGTGCATGATTATTTTGCCTACCAGGCCACCTCTGTTTCAGCCCAGTCATATGCAAATCAGTCTTGACACTGCACCAATAGGAACGGTCCAGCCCGAACTGCCTTGCCATATCCTCTCTGAACTGGAAGCCAAGCAACCCAAGACTGGTTGAGTCCAAATTGAGGTGGCATGCTGTGCAAACTAATGATGCACTGGGATGTGGCCAGAGTAATTATCAGTGACGTAAATTAATTCAAGCATTCTACACATCACCTTTGAGCATTTTCGTCTTAAATTTACGGGCCGCTTCAAGTTCACGTCTCTTGGTGGCGCAAGGGTCTTGTAAATAAGCCCCAGTGGGCAGGACTAAAAAGGTGGACATTTGCCTATGAGGGCCTGGCACGCCCAACTTCTTTGTGTTGCCCTCTGGACAAACCATTTCACCAGAGTACGAGTGCTCCTGTACAAATCTGTCTCAGTGATCGGCCCGCGAGCTTTACCCTGAGCATGGCTGCTGGTGTGGACCCTTCAGGGGGGAGCAGCTGCCCTAGGGGTGTGGCCCACACCGTATCTGCAGCCCATCCCAGACAAAGGAATACACACGGGCGGATGAAACACTTTTATTTGATTTGTTCAAATCTTAAAAGGGTGGGACGTACCACCATGTGGAAAACAACATCATATAAAGTGAAACATGCTCCCATGTACTGGGCAACATTGATCAAATGTTCATAATATATAAAAACTGAAAAAGACGATAAAAAAGGTGAAACATGCCCACGTGTGCTGGGCAACATTACGCGAGTGTGCATGCTGAATGAAAACCAGAAAATCGATTTTTGGAAGTAGAAGGATAGCCCTTACAATAGATGATTGGAACCAGGGCTCGAGTCGGGGTACCACGCAGGTGGACGGCATCCCCCACTTATTTTACCGGGGGGACGCCATCCCCCCTGCCAAACAGCTGTACTTCACTCTTTGGCCTCTCTGAAACGAGGAGCTCTGCACCTTTCATGGCGTCACTTCCTGTTGTGACGTCACTTCCTGTGACAGCGTCCCCCCACTTCTTTTTTTGCGACTTGTGCCCTGATTGGAACCACCAAAAGATAACAAACAACAATGCACTTTTTATTCTTTTGTAGTTTTTATCTAAAATACACAACAGTTTTTGGTACCATTTTTAAGACTATACCGATGATCAATTACAAGGTAGCGTATGGACACATTCTTAATCTGGAGGACGAGGAGCTAACCTTCCGAGTAGGATCTTACCTGAAAGTGGCAGTACGTGCCCGCAATTCTATGTGCACCTACTGGTTTATAATATTTGCAAAATTCACTTTTACTGTATTTGTATATATTATGAATTGTTGTATGTATTTGATGAAGGTGATTAATTAATCCCGCCATGTTTTTTAATTGTTTTCATCACCCCCCTTTTTTTAACTGATTCAAAAATTGTGACCCAGGGGGCGGGGGGGCCGGCCGAGCACTTTGCCAGGGCCGGTTTTGGTTCCCAGTCCGGCCCTGACTGTGACCCCTCCCTCGTAAGCCCCCTCCAGTCTCATACTTTGACCCCTCCCTCCTGAACCTCCTTAAAGTCTCATACTGTGACCTCTCCCTCCTGAGCCCCCTCCAGTCTCATACTGTGACCCCTCCCTCCTGAGCCCCCTCCGGTCTCATACTGTGACCCCTCCCTCCTGAGCCCCATCCAGTCTCATACTGTGACCCCTCCCTCCTGAGCCTCCCTCCAGTCTCATACTGTGACCCATCCCTCCTGAGCCCCCCTCCAGTCTCATACTGTGACCCCCTCCCTCCTGAGCCCCCCCTCCAGTCTCATACTGTGACCCCTCCCTCCTGAGCCCCCTCCAGTCTCATACTGTGACCCCTCCCTCCTGAGCCCCCTCCAGTCTCATACTGTGACCCCTCCCTCCTGAGCCCCCCTCCAGTCTCATACTGTGACCCCCTCCCTCCTGAGCCCCTCCAGTCTCACACTGTGACCCCTTTCTCCTGAGCCCCTCCAGTCTCACACTGTGACCCCTCCCTCCTGACCATCCCCCTCCAGTCTCATACTGTGACCCCTCCCTCCTGAGCCCCACCTCCAGACTCATACTGCGACCCCTCCCTCCTGAGCCCCACCTCCAGACTCATACTGTGACCCCTCCCTCCTGAGCACCCCTCCAGTCTCATACTGTGACTCCTCCCTCCTGAGCCCCCTCCAGTCTCACACTGTGACCCCTTCCTCCTGAGCCCCTCCAGTCTCATACTGTGACCCCTCCCTCCTGAGCCCCCCTCCAGTCTCATACTGTGACCCCTCCCTCCTGAGCCCCCCTCCAGTCTCATACTGCGACCCCTTCCTCCTGAGCCCCTCCAGTCTCACACTGTGACCCCTTCCTCCTGAGTCCCTCCAGTCTCACACTGTGACCCCTCCCTCCTGAGCCCCACCTCCAGACTCATACTGTGACCCCTCCCTCCTGAGCACCCCTCCAGTCTCATACTGTGACCCCTCCCTCCTGAGCCCCCTCCAGTCTCATACTGTGACCCCTCCCTCCTGAGCCCCCTCCAGTCTCATACTGTGCCCCCTCCCTCGTGAGCCCCCTCCAGTCTCATACTGTGACCCCTCCCTCCTGTGACACATCCCTCCTGAGCCCCCTCCAGTCTCATACTGTGACCCCTCCCTTCTGAGCCCCCCTCCAGTCTCATACTGTGACTCCTCCCTTCTGAGCCCCCTCCAGTCTCATACTGTGACCCCTCCCTCCTGAGCCCCCCTCCAGTCTCACACTGTAACCCCTCCCTCCTGAGCCCCCCTCCAGTCTCATACTGTGACCCCTCCCTCCCGAGCACCCTCCAGTCTCATACTGTGACCCCTCCCTCCTGAGCCCCCTCCAGTCTCATACTATGACCCCTTCCTCCTGAGCCCCCCTCCAGTCTCATACTTTGACCCCTCCCTCATGAGCCCCCCCTCCAGTCTCATACTGTGACCCCTCCCTCCTGAGCCCCCCTCCAGTCTCATACTGTGACCCCTCCCTCCTGACCCTCCCCCTCCAGTCTCATACTGTGACCCCCTTCCTCCTGAGCCCCCTCCAGTCTCATACTGTGACCCCTCCCTCCTGAGCCCCCCTCCAGTCTCATACTGTGACCCCTCCCTCCTGAGCCCCCTCCAGTCTCATACTGTGACCCCTCCCTCCTGAGCCTCCCCCTCCAGTCTCATACTGTGACCCCTCCCTCCTGAGCCCCCCCTCAAGTCTCATACTGTGACCCCTCCCTCCTGAGCCCCCTCCAGTCTCATACAGTGACCCCTGCCTCCTGAGCCCCCCTCCAGTCTCATACTGTGACCCCTCCCTCCTGAGCCCCCTCCAGTCTAATACTGTGACCCCTCCCTCCTGAGCCCCCTCCAGTCTCATACTGTGACCCCTCCCTCATGAACCCCTCCAGTCTCATACTGTGACCCCTCCCTCCTGAGCCCCCCCAGTCTCATACTGTGACCCCTCCCTCATGAACCCCTCCAGTCTCATACTGTGACCCCTCCCTCCTGAGCCCCCCCCAGTCTCATACTGTGACCCCTCCCTCATGAACCCCTCCAGTCTCATACTGTGAGCCCTCCCTCCTGAGCCCCCCCAGTCTCATACTGTGACCCCTCCCTCATGAACCCCTCCAGTCTCATACTGTGCCCCCTCCCTCCTGAGCCCCTCCAGTCTCATACTGTGACCCCCTCCCTCCTGAGCCTCCCCCTCCAGTCTCATACTGTGACCCCTCCCTCCTGAGCCCCCTCCAGTCTCATACTGTGACCCCTCCCTCCTGAGCCCCCTCCAGTCTCATAGTGTGACCCCTCCCTCCTGAGCCCCCCTCCAGTCTCATACTGTGACCCCTCCCTCCTGAGCCCCCCTCCAGTCTCATACTGTGGCCCCTCCCTCCTGAGCCCCCCTCCAGTCTCATACTGTGACCCCTCCCTCCTGAGCCTCCCCCTCCAGTCTCATACTGTGACCCCTCCCTCCTGAGCCCCCTCCGGTCTCATACTGTGACCCCTCCCTCCTGAGCCCTCTCCAGTCTCATACTGTGACCCCTCCCTCCTGTGCCCCCTCCAGTCTCATACTGTGACCCCTCCCTCCTGACCCTCCCCCTCCAGTCTCACACTGTGACCCCTCCCTCCTGAACCCCCTCCAGTCTCATACTGTGACCCCTCCCTCCTGAGCCCCCCTCCAGTCTCATACTGTCACCCCTCCCTCCTGAGCCCCCTCCAGTCTCACACTGTGACCCCTCCCTCCTGAACCCCCTCCAGTCTCTTACTGTGACCCCTCCCTCCTGTGACACATCCCTCCTGAGCCCCCTCCAGTCTCATACTGTGACCCCTCCCTCCTGTGACACATCCCTCCTGAGCCCCCTCCAGTCTCATACTGTGACCCCTCCCTCCTGAGCCCCCCCAGTCTCATACTGTGACCCCTCCCTCCTGAACCCCCTCCAGTCTCATACAGTGCCCCTCCCTCCTGAACCCCTCCAGTCTCATACTGTGACCCCTCCCTCCTGAGCCCCCTCCAGTCTCATACTGTGACCCCTCCCTCCTGAGCCCCCTCCAGTCTAATACTGTGACTCCTCCCTCCTGAGCCCCCCTCCAGTCTCATACTGTCACCCCTCCCTCCTGAGCCCCCTCCAGTCTCACACTGTGACCCCTCCCTCCTGAACCCCTCCAGTCTCATACTGTGACCCCTCCCTCCTGAGCCCCCTCCAGTCTCATACTGTGACCCCTCCCTCCTGAGCCCCCTCCAGTCTCATACTGTGACCCCTCCCTCTTGAGCCTCCCCATCCAGTCTCATACTGTGACCCCTCCCTCCTGAACCCCCCTCCAGTCTCATACTGTGACTCCTCCCTCCTGAACCCCCCTCCAGTCTCATACTGTGACCCCTCCCTCCTGAGCCCCCTCCGGTCTCATACTGTGACCCCTCCCTCCTGAGCCCCCCACAGTCTTATACTGTGACCCTCCCTCCTGAGCCCCCTCCAGTCTCATACTGTGACCCCTCCCTCCTGGCCCCCTCCAGTCTCATACTGTGACCCCTCCCTCCTGAGCCCCCTCCAGTCTCATACTGTGACCCCTCCCTCCTGAGCCCCCCTCCAGTCTCATACTGTGACTCCTCCCTCCTGAGCCCCCTCCAGTCTCATATTGTGACCCCTCCCTCTGAGCCCCCCTCCAGTCTCACACTGTGACCCCTCCCTCCTGAGCCCCCCCCTCCAGTCTCATACTGTGACCCCTCCCTCCTGAGCCCCTCCAGTGTCATAATGTGACCCCTCCCTCCTGAGCCCCCTCCAGTCTCATACTGTGACCCCCTCCCCCCTGAGCCCCCTCCAGTCTCATACTGTGACCCCCCTCCCTCCTGAGCCCCCCACAGTCTCATACTGTGACCCCCCTCCCTCCTGAGCCCCCTCCAGTCTCATACTGTGACCCCTCCCTCCCTCCTGAGCCCCCTCCAGTCTCATACTGTGACCCCTCCCTCCTGAGCCCCCTCCAGTCTCATACTGTGACCCCTCCCTCCCTCCTGAGCCTCCCTCCAGTCTCATACTGTGACCCCTCCCTCCTGCACCCCCCTCCAGTCTCATACTGTGACCCCTCCCTCCCTCCTGAGCCCCCTCCAGTCTCATACTGTGACCCCTCCCTCCTGAGCCCCCTCCAGTCTCATACTGTGACCCCCCTCCCTCCTGAGCCCCTCCAGTCTCACACTGTGACCCCTCCCTCCTGATCCTCCCTCCTCCAGTCTCATACTGTGACCCCTCCCTCCTGACACCCCCCTCCAGTCTCATACTGTTTCCCCTCCCTCCTGACACCCCCCTCCAGTCTCATACTGTGACCCCTCCCTCCTGAGCCCCCTCCAGTCTCATACTGTGACCCCTCCCTCCTGAGCCCCCTCCAGTCTCATTCTGTGACCCCTCCCTCCTGTACCCCCCTCCAGTCTCATACTGTGACCCCTCCCTCCTGAGCCCCCTCCAGTCTCATTCTGTGCCCCCTCCCTCCTGAGCCCCCCTCCAGTCTCATGCTGTGACTCCTCCCTCCTGAGCCCCCTCCAGTCTCATACTGTGACCCCTCCCTCCTGAGCCCCCTCCAGTCTCATACTGTGACCCCTCCCTCCTGAGCCCCCTCCAGTCTCATACTGTGACCCCTCCCTCCTGAGCCCCTCCAGTGTCATACTGTGACCCCTCCCTCCTGAGCCCCCCTCCAGTCTCATACTGTGACCCCTCCCTCCTGAGCCCCCCTCCAGTCTCATACTGTGACCCCTCCCTCCTGAGCCTCCCCCTCCAGTCTCATACTGTGACCCCTCCCTCCTGAGCCCCCTCCAGTCTCATACTGTGACCCCTCCCTCCTGAACCCCCTCCAGCTCATACTGTGACCCCTCCCTCCTGAGCCCCCTGGAGTCTCATACTGTGACCCCTCCCTCCTGAGCCCCCCTCCAGTCTCATACTGTGACCCCTCCCTCCTGAGCCCCCTCCAGTCTCACACTGTGACCCCTCCCTCCTGAACCCCCTCCAGCTCATACTGTGACCCCTCCCTCCTGAGCCCCCTCCAGCTCATACTGTGACCCCTCCCTCCTGAGCCCCCCTCCAGTCTCATACTTTGACCCCTCCCTCATGAGCCCCCCTCAAGTCTCATACTGTGACCCCTCCCTCCTGAGCCCCCTCCGGTCTCATACTGTGACCCCTCCCTCCTGAGCCCCCTCCAGTCTCATACTGTGACCCCTCCCTCCTGAGCCCCCCTCCAGTCTCATACTGTGACCCCTCCCTCCTGAGCCCCACCTCCAGACTCATACTGCGACCCCTCCCTCCTGAGCCCCACCTCCAGACTCATACTGTGACCCCTCCCTCCTGAGCACCCCTCCAGTCTCATACTGTGACTCCTCCCTCCTGAGCCCCCTCCAGTCTCACACTGTGACCCCTTCCTCCTGAGCCCCTCCAGTCTCATACTGTGACCCCTCCCTCCTGAGCCCCCCTCCAGTCTCATACTGTGACCCCTCCCTCCTGAGCCCCCCTCCAGTCTCATACTGCGACCCCTTCCTCCTGAGCCCCTCCAGTCTCACACTGTGACCCCTTCCTCCTGAGTCCCTCAAGTCTCATACTGTGACCCCTCCCTCCTGAGCCCCACCTCCAGACTCATACTGTGACCCCTCCCTCCTGAGCACCCCTCCAGTCTCATACTGTGACCCCTCCCTCCTGAGCCCCCTCCAGTCTCATACTGTGACCCCTCCCTCCTGAGCCCCCTCCAGTCTCATACTGTGCCCCCTCCCTCGTGAGCCCCCTCCAGTGTCATACTGTGACCCCTCCCTCCTGTGACACATCCCTCCTGAGCCCCCTCCAGTCTCATACTGTGACCCCTCCCTTCTGAGCCCCCCTCCAGTCTCATACTGTGACTCCTCCCTTCTGAGCCCCCTCCAGTCTCATACTGTGACCCCTCCCTCCTGAGCCCCCCTCCAGTCTCACACTGTAACCCCTCCCTCCTGAGCCCCCCTCCAGTCTCATACTGTGACCCCTCCCTCCCGAGCACCCTCCAGTCTCATACTGTGACCCCTCCCTCCTGAGCCCCCTCCAGTCTCATACTGTGACCCCTTCCTCCTGAGCCCCCCTCCAGTCTCATACTTTGACCCCTCCCTCATGAGCCCCCCCTCCAGTCTCATACTGTGACCCCTCCCTCCTGAGCCCCCCCTCCAGTCTCATACTGTGACCCCTCCCTCCTGACCCTCCCCCTCCAGTCTCATACTGTGACCCCCTCCCTCCTGAGCCCCCTCCAGTCTCATACTGTGACCCCTCCCTCCTAAGCCCCCCTCCAGTCTCATACTGTGACCCCTCCCTCCTGAGCCCCCTCCAGTCTCATACTGTGACCCCTCCCTCCTGAGCCTCCCCCTCCAGTCTCATACTGTGACCCCTCCCTCCTGAGCCCCCCCTCAAGTCTCATACTGTGACCCCTCCCTCCTGAGCCCCCTCCAGTCTCATACAGTGACCCCTCCCTCCTGAGCCCCCCTCCAGTCTCATACTGTGACCCCTCCCTCCTGAGCCCCCTCCAGTCTCATACTGTGACCCCTCCCTCCTGAGCCCCCTCCAGTCTCATACTGTGACCCCTCCCTCATGAACCCCTCCAGTCTAATACTGTGACCCCTCCCTCCTGAGCCCCCCCAGTCTCATACTGTGACCCCTCCCTCATGAACCCCTCCAGTCTCATACTGTGACCCCTCCCTCCTGAGCCCCCCCAGTCTCATACTGTGACCCCTCCCTCATGAACCCCTCCAGTCTCATACTGTGAGCCCTCCCTCCTGAGCCCCCCCAGTCTCATACTGTGACCCCTCCCTCATGAACCCCTGCAGTCTCATACTGTGCCCCCTCCCTCCTGAGCCCCTCCAGTCTCATACTGTGACCCCCTCCCTCCTGAGCCTCCCCCTCCAGTCTCATACTGTGACCCCTCCCTCCTGAGCCCCCTCCAGTCTCATACTGTGACCCCTCCCTCCTGAGCCCCCTCCAGTCTCATAGTGTGACCCCTCCCTCCTGAGCCCCCCTCCAGTCTCATACTGTGACCCCTCCCTCCTGAGCCCCCCTCCAGTCTCATACTGTGGCCCCTCCCTCCTGAGCCCCCCTCCAGTCTCATACTGTGACCCCTCCCTCCTGAGCCTCCCCCTCCAGTCTCATACTGTGACCCCTCCCTCCTGAGCCCCCTCCGGTCTCATACTGTGACCCCTCCCTCCTGAGCCCCCTCCAGTCTCATACTGTGACCCCTCCCTCCTGACCCTCCCCCTCCAGTCTCACACTGTGACCCCTCTCTCCTGAACCCCCTCCAGTCTCATACTGTGACCCCTCCCTCCTGAGCCCCCCTCAGTCTCATACTGTCACCCCTCCCTCCTGAGCCCCCTCCAGTCTCACACTGTGACCCCTCCCTCCTGAACCCCCTCCAGTCTCTTACTGTGACCCCTCCCTCCTGTGACACATCCCTCCTGAGCCCCCTCCAGTCTCATACTGTGACCCCTCCCTCCTGTGACACATCCCTCCTGAGCCCCCTCCAGTCTCATACTGTGACCCCTCCCTCCTGAGCCCCCCCAGTCTCATACTGTGACCCCTCCCTCCTGAACCCCCTCCAGTCTCATACTGTGCCCCTCCCTCCTGAACCCCTCCAGTCTCATACTGTGACCCCTCACTCCTGAGCCCCCTCCAGTCTCATACTGTGACCCCTCCCTCCTGAGCCCCCTCCAGTCTAACACTGTGACTCCTCCCTCCTGAGCCCCCCTCCAGTCTCATACTGTCACCCCTCCCTCCTGAGCCCCCTCCAGTCTCACACTGTGACCCCTCCCTCCTGAACCCCTCCAGTCTCATACTGTGACCCCTCCCTCCTGAGCCCCCTCCAGTCTGATACTGTGACCCCTCCCTCCTGAGCCCCCTCCAGTCTCATACTGTGACCCCTCCCTCTTGAGCCTCCTCATCCAGTCTCATACTGTGACCCCTCCCTCCTGAACCCCCCTCCAGTCTCATACTGTGACTCCTCCCTCCTGAACCCCCCTCCAGTCTCATACTGTGACCCCTCCCTCCTGAGCCCCCTCCGGTCTCATACTGTGACCCCTCCCTCCTGAGCCCCCCACAGTCTTATACTGTGACCCTCCCTCCTGAGCCCCCTCCAGTCTCATACTGTGACCCCTCCCTCCTGAGCCCCCTCCAGTCTCATACTGTGACCCCTCCCTCCTGAGCCCCCTCCAGTCTCATACTGTGACCCCTCCCTCCTGAGCCCCCCTCCAGTCTCATACTGTGACTCCTCCCTCCTGAGCCCCCTCCAGTCTCATATTGTGACCCCTCCCTCTGAGCCCCCCTCCAGTCTCACACTGTGACCCCTCCCTCCTGAGCCCCCCCTCCAGTCTCATACTGTGACCCCTCCCTCCTGAGCCCCTCCAGTGTCATACTGTGACCCCTCCCTCCTGAGCCCCCTCCAGTCTCATACTGTGACCCCCTCCCCCCTGAGCCCCCTCCAGTCTCATACTGTGACCCCCCTCCCTCCTGAGCCCCCCACAGTCTCATACTGTGACCCCCCTCCCTCCTGAGCCCCCTCCAGTCTCATACTGTGACCCCTCCCTCCCTCCTGAGCCCCCTCCAGTCTCATACTGTGACCCCTCCCTCCTGAGCCCCCTCCAGTCTCATACTGTGACCCCTCCCTCCCTCCTGAGCCTCCCTCCAGTCTCATACTGTGACCCCTCCCTCCTGCACCCCCCTCCAGTCTCATACTGTGACCCCTCCCTCCCCCCTGAGCCCCCTCCAGTCTCATACTGTGACCCCTCCCTCCTGAGCCCCCTCCAGTCTCATACTGTGACCCCCCTCCCTCCTGAGCCCCTCCAGTCTCACACTGTGACCCCTCCCTCCTGATCCTCCCTCCTCCAGTCTCATATTGTGACCCCTCCCTCCTGACACCCCACTCCAGTCTCATACTGTGACCCCTCCCTCCTGACACCCCCCTCCAGTCTCATACTGTGACCCCTCCCTCCTGAGCCCCCTCCAGTCTCATACTGTGACCCCTCCCTCCTGAGCCCCCTCCAGTCTCATTCTGTGACCCCTCCCTCCTGCACCCCCCTCCAGTCTCATACTGTGACCCCTCCCTCCTGAGCCCCCTCCAGTCTCATTCTGTGCCCCCTCCCTCCTGAGCCCCCCTCCAGTCTCATGCTGTGACTCCTCCCTCCTGAGCCCCCTCCAGTCTCATACTGTGACCCCTCCCTCCTGAGCCCCCTCCAGTCTCATACTGTGACCCCTCCCTCCTGAGCCCCCTCCAGTCTCATACTGTGACCCCTCCCTCCTGAGCCCCTCCAGTGTCATACTGTGACCCCTCCCTCCTGAGCCCCCCTCCAGTCTCATACTGTGACCCCTCCCTCCTGAGCCCCCCTCCAGTCTCATACTGTGACCCCTCCCTCCTGAGCCTCCCCCTCCAGTCTCATACTGTGACCCCTCCCTCCTGAGCCCCCTCCAGTCTCATACTGTGACCCCTCCCTCCTGAACCCCCTCCAGCTCATACTGTGACCCCTCCCTCCTGAGCCCCCTGGAGTCTCATACTGTGACCCCTCCCTCCTGAGCCCCCCTCCAGTCTCATACTGTGACCCCTCCCTCCTGAGCCCCCTCCAGTCTCACACTGTGACCCCTCCCTCCTGAACCCCCTCCAGCTCATACTGTGACCCCTCCCTCCTGAGCCCCCTCCAGCTCATACTGTGACCCCTCCCTCCTGAGCCCCCCTCCAGTCTCATACTTTGACCCCTCCCTCATGAGCCCCCCTCAAGTCTCATACTGTGACCCCTCCCTCCTGAGCCCCCTCCGGTCTCATACTGTGACCCCTCCCTCCTGAGCCCCCTCCAGTCTCATACTGTGACCCCTCCCTCCTGAGCCCCCCTCCAGTCTCATACTGTGACCCCTCCCTCCTGACCCTCCCCCTCCAGCCTCATACTATGACCCCTCCCTCCTGTGCCCCTCTCCAGCATTATACTGTGACCCCTCCTTCCTGAGCCCCCTCCAGTCTCATACTGTGACTCCTCCCTCCTGAGCCCCCCTCCAGTCTCATACTGTGACCCCTCCCTCCTGACCATCCCCCTCCAGTCTCATACTGTGACCCCTCCCTCCTGAGCCCCACCTCCAGACTCATACTGCGACCCCTCCCTCCTGAGCCCCACCTCCAGACTCATACTGTGACCTCTCCCTCCTGAGCCCCCTCCAGTCTCATACTATGACCCCTCCCTCCTGAGCACCCCTCCAGTCTCATACTGTGACTCCTCCCTCCTAAGCCCCCTCCAGTCTCACACTGTGACCCCTTCCTCCTGAGCCTCTCCAGTCTCACACTGTGACCCCTCCCTCCTGAGCCCCCCTCCAGTCTCATACTGTGACCCCTCCCTCCTGAGCCCCACCTCCAGACTCATACTGCGACCCCTCCCTCCTGAGCCCCCTCCAGTCTCATACTGTGACCCCTCCCCCCTGAGCCCCCTTCCAGTCTCATACTGTGACTCCTCCCTCCTGAGCCCCCTCCAGTCTCACACTGTGACCCCTTCCTCCTGAGCCCCTCCAGTCTCATACTGTGACCCCTCCCTCCTGAGCCTCCTCCAGTCTCATACTGTGACTCCTCCCTCCTGAGCCCCCTCCAGTCTCACACTGTGACCCCTTCCTCCTGAGCCTCTCCAGTCTCATACTGTGACCCCTCCCTCCTGAGCCCCCCTCCAGTCTCATACTGTGACCCCTCCCTCCTGAGCCCCCCTCCAGTCTCATACTGCGACCCCTTCCTCCTGAGCCCCTCCAGTCTCACACTGTGACCCCTTCCTCCTGAGCCCCTCCAGTCTCACACTGTGACCCCTCCCTCCTGAGCCCCCCTCCAGTCTCATACTGCGACCCCTCCCTCCTGATCCCCACCTCCAGACTCATACTGTGACCCCTTCCTCCTGAGCCCCTCCAGTCTCACACTGTGACCCCTCCCTCCTGAGCCCCCCTCCAGTCTCATACTGTGACCCCTCCCTCCCTCCTGAGACCCCCTACAGTCTCATACTGTGACCCCTTCCTCCTGAGCCTCCCCCTCCAGTCTCATACTGTGACCCCTCCCTCCTGAGCCCCACCTCCAGACTCATACTGCGACCCCTCCCTCCTGAGCCCCACCTCCAGTCTCACACTGTGACCCCTTCCTCCTGAGCCTCTCCAGTCTCACACTGTGACCCCTCCCTCCTGAGCCCCCCTCCAGTCTCATACTGTGACCGCTCCCTCCTGAGCCCCACCTCCAGACTCATACTGCGACCCCTCCCTCCTGAGCCCCCTCCAGTCTCATACTGTGACCCCTCCCCCCTGAGCCCCCCTCCAGTCTCATACTGTGACTCCTCCCTCCTGAGCCCCCTCCAGTCTCACACTGTGACCCCTTCCTCCTGAGCCCCTCCAGTCTCATACTGTGACCCCTCCCTCCTGAGCCTCCTCCAGTCTCATACTGTGACTCCTCCCTCCTGAGCCCCCTCCAGTCTCACACTGTGACCCCTTCCTCCTGAGCCCCTCCAGTCTCATACTGTGACCCCTCCCTCCTGAGCCCCCCTCCAGTCTCATACTGTGACCCCTCCCTCCTGAGCCCCCCTCCAGTCTCATACTGCGACCCCTTCCTCCTGAGCCCCTCCAGTCTCACACTGTGACCCCTTCCTCCTGAGCCCCTCCAGTCTCACACTGTGACCCCTCCCTCCTGAGCCCCCCTCCAGTCTCATACTGCGACCCCTCCCTCCTGAGCCCCACCTCCAGACTCATACTGTGACCCCTTCCTCCTGAGCCCCTCCAGTCTCACACTGTGACCCCTCCCTCCTGAGCCCCCCTCCAGTCTCATACTGTGACCCCTCCCTCCCTCCTGAGACCCCCTACAGTCTCATACTGTGACCCCTTCCTCCTGAGCCTCCCCCTCCAGTCTCATACTGTGACCCCTCCCTCCTGAGCCCCCTCCAGTCCCATACTGTGACCCCTCCCTCCTGACCCCCCTCCAATCTTATACTGTGACCCCTCCCTCCTGAGCCCCTCCAGTCTCATACTGTGACCCCTCCCTCCTGAGCCCCCTCCAATCTTATACTGTGACCCCTCCCTCCTGAGCCCCCTCCAGTCTCATACTGTGACCCCTCCCTCCTGAGCCCCCCCTCCAGTCTCTTAGTGTGACCCCTCCCTCCTGAGCCCCCCTCCAGTCTCATACTGTGACTCCTCCCTCCTGAGCCCCCCTCCAGTATCATACTGTGACTCCTCCCTCCTGAGCCCCCCCAGTCTCATACTGTGACTACTCCCTCCTGAGCCCCCCCAGTCTCATACTGTGACCCTTCCCTCTTGAGCCCCCCTCCAGCCTCATACTGTGACCCCTCCCTCCTTTCCCTCCCCCTCCAGTCTCATACTGTGACCCCTCCCTCCTGAGCCCCTCCAATCTCATACTGTGACCCCTCCCTCCTGAGCCCCCCTCCAGTCTCATACTGTGACCCCTCCCCCCTGAGCCCCCTCCAGTCTCATACTGTGACCCCTCCCTCCTGAGCCCCCTCCAGTCTCATACTGTGACCCTCCCTCCTGAGCCCCCCTCCAGTCTCATACTGTGACCCCTCCCTCCTGAGCCCCCTCCACTCTCTTACTGTGACCCCCTCCCTCCTGAGCCCCCACAGTCTCATACTGTGACCCCTCCCTCCTGAGCCCCTTCCAGTCTCATACTGTGACCCCTCCCTCCTAACCCCCTCCAGTCTCATACTGTGACGCCTCCCTCCTGAGCCCCCCTCCAGTCTCATACTGTGACCCCTCCCTCCTGAGACCCCTCCAGTCTCATACTGTGACCCCTCCCTCCTGAGCCCCCTCCAGTGTCATACTGTGACCCCTCCCTCCTGAGCCCCCTCCAGTCTCAAACTGTGACCCCTCCCTCCTGAGCCTCCCTCTAGTCTCATACTGTGACCCCTCCCTCCTGAGCCCCCCTCCAGTCTCATACTGTGACCCCTCCCTCCTGCACACCCCTCCTGTCTCATACTGTGACCCCCTCCCTCCTGAACCCCCTCCAGTCTCGTACTGTGACCCCTCCCACCTGAGCCCCCTCCAGTCTCATACTGTGACCCCTCCCTCCTGAGCCGCCTCCAGTCTCAGACTGTGACCCCTCCCTCCTGAGCCCCCTCCAGTCTCATACTGTGACCCCTCCCTCCTGATTCCCCTCCAGTCTCATACTGTGACCCCTCCCTCCCGAGCCCCCTTCAGTCTCATACTGTGACCCCTCCCTCCTGAGCCCCCCTCCAGTCTCATACTGTGACCCTTCCCTCCTGAGCCCCCCTCCAGTCTCATACTGTGACCACTCCCTTCTGACCCCCCTCCAGTCTCATACTGTGACCCCTCCCTCCTGAGCCCCCTCCAGTCTCATACTGTGACCCCTCCCCCGTAGCCCCCTCCAGTCTTATACTGTGACCCCTCGCCCCTGAGCCCCCCTCCAGTCTCGTACTGTGACCCCTCCCTCGGAGCCCCCTCCAGTCTCATACTGTGACCCCTCCCTCCCGAGCATCCCCCTCCAGTCTCATACTGTGACCCCTCCCTCCTGAGCCTTCCCCTCCAGTCTCATACTGTGACCTCTCCCTCCTGAGCGTCCTCCAGTCTCATACTGTGACCCCTCCCTCCTGACCCTCCCCCTCCAGTCTCATACTGTGACCCCTCCCTCCTGAGCCCCCTCCAGTCTCATGCTGTGACCCCTCCCTCCTGAGCCCCCTCCAGTCTCATACTGTGACCCCTCCAGTCTCATACTGTGACCCCTCCCTCCTGAGCCCCTCCAGTCTCATACTGTGACCCCTCCCTCCTGAACCCCTCCAGTCTCATACTGTGACCCCTCCCTCCTGAGCCCCCTCCAGTTTGATACTGTGACCCCTCCCTCCTGAGCCCCCTCCAGTCTCATACTGTGACCCCTCCCTCCTGAGCCCCCTTCAGTCTCATACTGTGACCCCTCCCTCCTGAGCCCCCTCCAGTCTTATACTGTGACCCCTCCCTCCTGAGCCCCCTCCAGTCTCACACTGTGACCCCTCCCTCCTGAGCCCCCTCCAGTCTCATACTGTGACCCCTCCCTCCTGAGCCCCCCTCCAGTCTCACACTGTGACCCCTCCCTCCTGAGCCCCCTCTAGTCTCATACTGTGACCCCTCCCTCCTGAGCCCCCCTCCAGTCTCATACTGTGACCCCTCCCTCCTGAGCCCCCTCTCCAGTCTCATACTGTGACCCCTCCCTCCTGAGCCCCCTCCAGTCTCATACTGTGACCCCTCCCTCTCAGCCCCCTCCAGTCTCATACTGTGACCCGTCCCTCCTGAGCCCCCTCCAGTCTCATACTGTGACCCCACCCTCCTGACCCTCCCCCTCCAGTCTCATACTGTGACCCCTCCCTCCTGAGCCCCCTCCAGTCTCATACTGTGACCCCACCCTCCTGACCCCCCTCCAGTCTCATACTGTGACCCCTCCTTCCTGAGCCCCCTCCAGTCTCACACTGTGACCCCTCCCTCCTGAGCCCCCCTCAGACTCATACTGTGACCCCTCCCTCCTGAGCCCTCTACAGTCTCATACTGTGACCCCTCCCTCCTAAGCCCCCTCCAGTCTCATACTGTGACCCCTCCCTCCTGAGCCCCCCTCCAGTCTCATACTTTGACCCCCTCCCTCCTGAGCCCCCCTCCAGTCTCATACTGTGACCCCTCCCTCCTGAGCCCCCTCCGGTCTCATACTGTGACCCCTCCCTCCTGAGCCCCCTCCAGTCTCATACTTTGACCCCTCCCTCCTGAGCCTCCCTCTACTATCATACTGTGACCACTCCCTCCTGAGCACCCCTTCAGTCTCATACTGTGACCCCTCCCTCCTGAGCCCCCGTCTCAAACTGTGACCCCTCCCTCCTGAGCCCCCTCCGGTCTCATACTGTGACCCCTCCCTCCTGCACACCCCTCCTGTCTCATACTGTGACCCCCTCCCTCCTGAACCCCCTCCAGTCTCGTACTGTGACCCCTCCCACCTGAGCCCCCTCCAGTCTCATACTGTGACCCCTCCCTCCTGAGCCGCCTCCAGTCTCATACTGTGACCCCTCCCTCCAGAGCCCCCTCCAGTCTCATACTGTGACCCCTCCCTCCTGAGCCCCCTCCAGTCTCATACTGTGACCCCTCCCTCCTGAACCTCCCCCTCCAGTCTCATACTGTGACCCCTCCCTCCTGAGCCCCCTCCAGTCTCATACTGTGACCCCTCCCTCCTGAGCCCCCCACAGTCTCATACTGTGACCCCTCCCTCCTGAGCCCCCTCCAGTCTCATACTGTGACCCCTCCCTCCTGAGCCCCCTCCAGTCTCATACTGTGACCCCTCCCTCCCGAGCCCCTCTCCAGTCTCATACTGTGACCCCTCCCTCCTGAGCCCCCCCTCCAGTCTCATACTGTGACCCCTCCCTCATGAACCCCCACCAGTCTCACACTGTGACACCTCCCTCCTGAGCCCCCCCTCCAGTCTCATACTGTGACCCCTCCCTCATGAACCCCCACCAGTCTCACACTGTGACCCCTCCCTCCTGAGCCCCCTCCAGTCTCATACTGTGACCCCTCCCTCCCGAGCCCCCTTCAGTCTCATACTGTGACCCCTCCCTCCTGAGCCCCCTCCAGTCTCATACTGTGACCCCTCCCTTCTGACCCCCCTCCAGTCTCATACTGTGACCCCTCCCTCCTGAGCCCCCTCCAGTCTCATACTGTGACCCCTCCCCCGTAGCCCCCTCCAGTCTTATACTGTGACCCCTCCCCCCTGAGCCCCCCTCCAGTCTCGTACTGTGACCCCTCCCTCGGAGCCCCCTTCAGTCTCATACTGTGACCCCTCCCTCCCGAGCATCCCCCTCCAGTCTCATACTGTGCCCCTCCCTCCTGAGCCTTCCCCTCCAGTCTCATACTGTGACCTCTCCCTCCTGAGCGTCCTCCAGTCTCATACTGTGACCCCTCCCTCCTGACCCTCCCCTCCAGTCTCATACTGTGACCCCTCCCTCCTGCGCCCCCTCCAGTCTCATGCTGTGACCCCTCCCTCCTGAGCCCCCTCCAGTCTCATACTGTGACCCCTCCAGTCTCATACTGTGACCCCTCCCTCCTGAGCCCCTCCAGTCTCATACTGTGACCCCTCCCTCCTGAACCCCTCCAGTCTCATACTGTGACCCCTCCCTCCTGAGCCCCCTCCAGTCTGATACTGTGACCCCTCCCTCCTGAGCCCCCTCCAGTCTCATACTGTGACCCCTCCCTCCTGAGCCCCCTCCAGTCTCATACTGTGACCCTCCCTCCTGAGCCCCCCCAGTCTCATACTGTGACCCCTCCCTCATGAACCCCTCCAGTCTCATACTGTGAGCCCTCCCTCCTGAGCCCCCCCAGTCTCATACTGTGACCCCTCCCTCATGAACCCCTCCAGTCTCATACTGTGCCCCCTCCCTCCTGAGCCCCTCCAGTCTCATACTGTGACCCCCTCCCTCCTGAGCCTCCCCCTCCAGTCTCATACTGTGACCCCTCCCTCCTGAGCCCCCTCCAGTCTCATACTGTGACCCCTCCCTCCTGAGCCCCCCTCCAGTCTCATACTGTGACCCCTCCCTCCTGAGCCCCCCTCCAGTCTCATACTGTGGCCCCTCCCTCCTGAGCCCCCCTCCAGTCTCATACTGTGACCCCTCCCTCCTGAGCCTCCCCCTCCAGTCTCATACTGTGACCCCTCCCTCCTGAGCCCCCTCCGGTCTCATACTGTGACCCCTCCCTCCTGAGCCCTCTCCAGTCTCATACTGTGACCCCTCCCTCCTGTGCCCCCTCCAGTCTCATACTGTGACCCCTCCCTCCTGACCCTCCCCCTCCAGTCTCACACTGTGACCCCTCCCTCCTGAACCCCCTCCAGTCTCATACTGTGACCCCTCCCTCCTGAGCCCCCCTCCAGTCTCATACTGTCACCCCTCCCTCCTGAGCCCCCTCCAGTCTCACACTGTGACCCCTCCCTCCTGAACCCCCTCCAGTCTCTTACTGTGACCCCTCCCTCCTGTGACACATCCCTCCTGAGCCCCCTCCAGTCTCATAATGTGACCCCTCCCTCCTGTGACACATCCCTCCTGAGCCCCCTCCAGTCTCATACTGTGACCCCTCCCTCCTGAGCCCCCCCAGTCTCATACTGTGACCCCTCCCTCCTGAACCCCCTCCAGTCTCATACTGTGCCCCTCCCTCCTGAACCCCTCCAGTCTCATACTGTGACCCCTCCCTCCTGAGCCCCCTCCAGTCTCATACTGTGACCCCTCCCTCCTGAGCCCCCTCCAGTCTAATACTGTGACTCCTCCCTCCTGAGCCCCCCTCCAGTCTCATACTGTCACCCCTCCCTCCTGAGCCCCCTCCAGTCTCATACTGTGACCCCTCCCTCCTGAGCCCCCCTCCAGTCTCATACTTTGACCCCCTCCCTCCTGAGCCCCCCTCCAGTCTCATACTGTGACCCCTCCCTCCTGAGCCCCCTCCGGTCTCATACTGTGACCCCTCCCTCCTGAGCCCCCTCCAGTCTCATACTTTGACCCCTCCCTCCTGAGCCTCCCTGTACTATCATACTGTGACCACTCCCTCCTGAGCACCCCTTCAGTCTCATACTGTGACCCCTCCCTCCTGAGCCCCCGTCTCAAACTGTGACCCCTCCCTCCTGAGCCCCCTCCGGTCTCATACTGTGACCCCTCCCTCCTGCACACCCCTCCTGTCTCATACTGTGACCCCCTCCCTCCTGAACCCCCTCCAGTCTCGTACTGTGACCCCTCCCACCTGAGCCCCCTCCAGTCTCATACTGTGACCCCTCCCTCCTGAGCCGCCTCCAGTCTCATACTGTGACCCCTCCCTCCAGAGCCCCCTCCAGTCTCATACTGTGACCCCTCCCTCCTGAGCCCCCTCCAGTCTCATACTGTGACCCCTCCCTCCTGAACCTCCCCCTCCAGTCTCATACTGTGACCCCTCCCTCCTGAGCCCCCTCCAGTCTCATACTGTGACCCCTCCCTCCTGAGCCCCCCACAGTCTCATACTGTGACCCCTCCCTCCTGAGCCCCCTCCAGTCTCATACTGTGACCCCTCCCTCCTGAGCCCCCTCCAGTCTCATACTGTGACCCCTCCCTCCCGAGCCCCTCTCCAGTCTCATACTGTGACCCCTCCCTCCTGAGCCCCCCCTCCAGTCTCATACTGTGACCCCTCCCTCATGAACCCCCACCAGTCTCACACTGTGACACCTCCCTCCTGAGCCCCCCCTCCAGTCTCATACTGTGACCCCTCCCTCATGAACCCCCACCAGTCTCACACTGTGACCCCTCCCTCCTGAGCCCCCTCCAGTCTCATACTGTGACCCCTCCCTCCCGAGCCCCCTTCAGTCTCATACTGTGACCCCTCCCTCCTGAGCCCCCTCCAGTCTCATACTGTGACCCCTCCCTTCTGACCCCCCTCCAGTCTCATACTGTGACCCCTCCCTCCTGAGCCCCCTCCAGTCTCATACTGTGACCCCTCCCCCGTAGCCCCCTCCAGTCTTATACTGTGACCCCTCCCCCCTGAGCCCCCCTCCAGTCTCGTACTGTGACCCCTCCCTCGGAGCCCCCTTCAGTCTCATACTGTGACCCCTCCCGCCCGAGCATCCCCCTCCAGTCTCATACTGTGCCCCTCCCTCCTGAGCCTTCCCCTCCAGTCTCATACTGTGACCTCTCCCTCCTGAGCGTCCTCCAGTCTCATACTGTGACCCCTCCCTCCTGACCCTCCCCTCCAGTCTCATACTGTGACCCCTCCCTCCTGCGCCCCCTCCAGTCTCATGCTGTGACCCCTCCCTCCTGAGCCCCCTCCAGTCTCATACTGTGACCCCTCCAGTCTCATACTGTGACCCCTCCCTCCTGAGCCCCTCCAGTCTCATACTGTGACCCCTCCCTCCTGAACCCCTCCAGTCTCATACTGTGACCCCTCCCTCCTGAGCCCCCTCCAGTCTGATACTGTGACCCCTCCCTCCTGAGCCCCCTCCAGTCTCATACTGTGACCCCTCCCTCCTGAGCCCCCTCCAGTCTCATACTGTGACCCTCCCTCCTGAGCCCCCCCAGTCTCATACTGTGACCCCTCCCTCATGAACCCCTCCAGTCTCATACTGTGAGCCCTCCCTCCTGAGCCCCCCCAGTCTCATACTGTGACCCCTCCCTCATGAACCCCTCCAGTCTCATACTGTGCCCCCTCCCTCCTGAGCCCCTCCAGTCTCATACTGTGACCCCCTCCCTCCTGAGCCTCCCCCTCCAGTCTCATACTGTGACCCCTCCCTCCTGAGCCCCCTCCAGTCTCATACTGTGACCCCTCCCTCCTGAGCCCCCCTCCAGTCTCATACTGTGACCCCTCCCTCCTGAGCCCCCCTCCAGTCTCATACTGTGGCCCCTCCCTCCTGAGCCCCCCTCCAGTCTCATACTGTGACCCCTCCCTCCTGAGCCTCCCCCTCCAGTCTCATACTGTGACCCCTCCCTCCTGAGCCCCCTCCGGTCTCATACTGTGACCCCTCCCTCCTGAGCCCTCTCCAGTCTCATACTGTGACCCCTCCCTCCTGTGCCCCCTCCAGTCTCATACTGTGACCCCTCCCTCCTGACCCTCCCCCTCCAGTCTCACACTGTGACCCCTCCCTCCTGAACCCCCTCCAGTCTCATACTGTGACCCCTCCCTCCTGAGCCCCCCTCCAGTCTCATACTGTCACCCCTCCCTCCTGAGCCCCCTCCAGTCTCACACTGTGACCCCTCCCTCCTGAACCCCCTCCAGTCTCTTACTGTGACCCCTCCCTCCTGTGACACATCCCTCCTGAGCCCCCTCCAGTCTCATAATGTGACCCCTCCCTCCTGTGACACATCCCTCCTGAGCCCCCTCCAGTCTCATACTGTGACCCCTCCCTCCTGAGCCCCCCCAGTCTCATACTGTGACCCCTCCCTCCTGAACCCCCTCCAGTCTCATACTGTGCCCCTCCCTCCTGAACCCCTCCAGTCTCATACTGTGACCCCTCCCTCCTGAGCCCCCTCCAGTCTCATACTGTGACCCCTCCCTCCTGAGCCCCCTCCAGTCTAATACTGTGACTCCTCCCTCCTGAGCCCCCCTCCAGTCTCATACTGTCACCCCTCCCTCCTGAGCCCCCTCCAGTCTCACACTGTGACCCCTCCCTCCTGAACCCCTCCAGTCTCATACTGTGACCCCTCCCTCCTGAGCCCCCTCCAGTCTCATACTGTGACCCCTCCCTCCTGAGCCCCCTCCAGTCTCATACTGTGACCCCTCCCTCTTGAGCCTCCCCATCCAGTCTCATACTGTGACCCCTCCCTCCTGAACCCCCCTCCAGTCTCATACTGTGACTCCTCCCTCCTGAACCCCCCTCCAGTCTCATACTGTGACCCCTCCCTCCTGAGCCCCCTCCGGTCTCATACTGTGACCCCTCCCTCCTGAGCCCCCCACAGTCTTATACTGTGACCCTCCCTCCTGAGCCCCCTCCAGTCTCATACTGTGACCCCTCCCTCCTGAGCCCCCTCCAGTCTCATACTGTGACCCCTCCCTCCTGAGCCCCCTCCAGTCTCATACTGTGACCCCTCCCTCCTGAGCCCCCCTCCAGTCTCATACTGTGACTCCTCCCTCCTGAGCCCCCTCCAGTCTCATATTGTGACCCCTCCCTCTGAGCCCCCCTCCAGTCTCACACTGTGACCCCTCCCTCCTGAGCCCCCCCCTCCAGTCTCATACTGTGACCCCTCCCTCCTGAGCCCCTCCAGTGTCATACTGTGACCCCTCCCTCCTGAGCCCCCTCCAGTCTCATACTGTGACCCCCTCCCCCCTGAGCCCCCTCCAGTCTCATACTGTGACCCCCCTCCCTCCTGAGCCCCCCACAGTCTCATACTGTGACCCCCCTCCCTCCTGAGCCCCCTCCAGTCTCATACTGTGACCCCTCCCTCCTGAGCCCCCTCCAGTCTCATACTGTGACCCCTCCCTCCCTCCTGAGCCTCCCTCCAGTCTCATACTGTGACCCCTCCCTCCTGCACCCCCCTCCAGTCTCATACTGTGACCCCTCCCTCCCCCCTGAGCCCCCTCCAGTCTCATACTGTGACCCCTCCCTCCTGAGCCCCCTCCAGTCTCATACTGTGACCCCCCTCCCTCCTGAGCCCCTCCAGTCTCACACTGTGACCCCTCCCTCCTGATCCTCCCTCCTCCAGTCTCATACTGTGACCCCTCCCTCCTGACACCCCACTCCAGACTCATACTGTGACCCCTCCCTCCTGACACCCCCCTCCAGTCTCATACTGTGACCCCTCCCTCCTGAGCCCCCTCCAGTCTCATACTGTGACCCCTCCCTCCTGAGCCCCCTCCAGTCTCATTCTGTGACCCCTCCCTCCTGCACCCCCCTCCAGTCTCATACTGTGACCCCTCCCTCCTGAGCCCCCTCCAGTCTCATTCTGTGCCCCCTCCCTCCTGAGCCCCCCTCCAGTCTCATGCTGTGACTCCTCCCTCCTGAGCCCCCTCCAGTCTCATACTGTGACCCCTCCCTCCTGAGCCCCCTCCAGTCTCATACTGTGACCCCTCCCTCCTGAGCCCCCTCCAGTCTCACACTGTGACCCCTCCCTCCTGAGCCCCTCCAGTGTCATACTGTGACCCCTCCCTCCTGAGCCCCCCTCCAGTCTCATACTGTGACCCCTCCCTCCTGAGCCCCCCTCCAGTCTCATACTGTGACCCCTCCCTCCTGAGCCTCCCCCTCCAGTCTCATACTGTGACCCCTCCCTCCTGAGCCCCCTCCAGTCTCATACTGTGACCCCTCCCTCCTGAACCCCCTCCAGCTCATACTGTGACCCCTCCCTCCTGAGCCCCCTGGAGTCTCATACTGTGACCCCTCCCTCCTGAGCCCCCCTCCAGTCTCATACTGTGACCCCTCCCTCCTGAGCCCCCTCCAGTCTCACACTGTGACCCCTCCCTCCTGAACCCCCTCCAGCTCATACTGTGACCCCTCCCTCCTGAGCCCCCTCCAGCTCATACTGTGACCCCTCCCTCCTGAGCCCCCCTCCAGTCTCATACTTTGACCCCTCCCTCATGAGCCCCCCTCAAGTCTCATACTGTGACCCCTCCCTCCTGAGCCCCCTCCGGTCTCATACTGTGACCCCTCCCTCCTGAGCCCCCTCCAGTCTCATACTGTGACCCCTCCCTCCTGAGCCCCCCTCCAGTCTCATACTGTGACCCCTCCCTCCTGACCCTCCCCCTCCAGCCTCATACTGTGACCCCTCCCTCCTGAGCCCCTCTCCAGCATCATACTGTGACCCCTCCTTCCTGAGCCCCCTCCAGTCTCATACTGTGACTCCTCCCTCCTGAGCTCCCCTCCAGTCTCATACTGTGACCCCTCCCTCCTGACCATCCCCCTCCAGTCTCATACTGTGACCCCTCCCTCCTGAGCCCCACCTCCAGACTCATACTGCGACCCCTCCCTCCTGAGCCCCACCTCCAGACTCATACTGTGACCTCTCCCTCCTGAGCCCCCTCCAGTCTCATACTATGACCCCTCCCTCCTGAGCACCCCTCCAGTCTCATACTGTGACTCCTCCCTCCTGAGCCCCCTCCAGTCTCACACTGTGACCCCTTCCTCCTGAGCCTCTCCAGTCTCACACTGTGACCCCTCCCTCCTGAGCCCCCCTCCAGTCTCATACTGTGACCCCTCCCTCCTGAGCCCCACCTCCAGACTCATACTGCGACCCCTCCCTCCTGAGCCCCCTCCAGTCTCATACTGTGACCCCTCCCCCCTGAGCCCCCCTCCAGTCTCATACTGTGACTCCTCCCTCCTGAGCCCCCTCCAGTCTCACACTGTGACCCCTTCCTCCTGAGCCCCTCCAGTCTCATACTGTGACCCCTCCCTCCTGAGCCTCCTCCAGTCTCATACTGTGACTCCTCCCTCCTGAGCCCCCTCCAGTCTCACACTGTGACCCCTTCCTCCTGAGCCCCTCCAGTCTCATACTGTGACCCCTCCCTCCTGAGCCCCCCTCCAGTCTCATACTGTGACCCCTCCCTCCTGAGCCCCCCTCCAGTCTCATACTGCGACCCCTTCCTCCTGAGCCCCTCCAGTCTCACACTGTGACCCCTTCCTCCTGAGCCCCTCCAGTCTCACACTGTGACCCCTCCCTCCTGAGCCCCCCTCCAGTCTCATACTGCGACCCCTCCCTCCTGAGCCCCACCTCCAGACTCATACTGTGACCCCTTCCTCCTGAGCCCCTCCAGTCTCACACTGTGACCCCTCCCTCCTGAGCCCCCCTCCAGTCTCATACTGTGACCCCTCCCTCCCTCCTGAGACCCCCTACAGTCTCATACTGTGACCCCTTCCTCCTGAGCCTCCCCCTCCAGTCTCATACTGTGACCCCTCCCTCCTGAGCCCCCTCCAGTCTCATACTGTGACCCCTCCCTCCTGACCCCCCCCAATCTTATACTGTGACCCCTCCCTCCTGAGCCCCTCCAGTCTCATACTGTGACCCCTCCCTCCTGAGCCCCCTCCAGTCTCATACTGTGACCCCTCCCTCCCGAGCCCCCTTCAGTCTCATACTGTGACCCCTCCCTCCTGAGCCCCCCTCCAGTCTCATACTGCGACCCCTCCCTCCTGAGCCCCACCTCCAGACTCATACTGTGACCCCTTCCTCCTGAGCCCCTCCAGTCTCACACTGTGACCCCTCCCTCCTGAGCCCCCCTCCAGTCTCATACTGTGACCCCTCCCTCCCTCCTGAGCCCCCTCCAGTCTCATACTGTGACCCCTCCCTCCTGAGCCCCCCCTCCAGTCTCTTAGTGTGACCCCTCCCTCCTGAGCCCCCCTCCAGTCTCATACTGTGACTCCTCCCTCCTGAGCCCCCCTCCAGTATCATACTGTGACTCCTCCCTCCTGAGCCCCCCCAGTCTCATACTGTGACTCCTCCCTCCTGAGCCCCCCCAGTCTCATACTGTGACCCTTCCCTCTTGAGCCCCCCTCCAGCCTCATACTGTGACCCCTCCCTCCTTTCCCTCCCCCTCCAGTCTCATACTGTGACCCCTCCCTCCTGAGCCCCTCCAGTCTCATACTGTGACCCCTCCCTCCTGAGCCCCCCTCCAGTCTCATACTGTGACCCCTCCCCCCTGAGCCCCCTCCAGTCTCATACTGTGACCCCTCCCTCCTGAGCCCCCTCCAGTCTCATACTGTGACCCTCCCTCCTGAGCCCCCCTCCAGTCTCATACTGTGACCCCTCCCTCCTGAGCCCCCTCCACTCTCTTACTGTGACCCCCTCCCTCCTGAGCCCCCACAGTCTCATACTGTGACCCCTCCCTCCTGAGCCCCTTCCAGTCTCATACTGTGACCCCTCCCTCCTAACCCCCTCCAGTCTCATACTGTGACGCCTCCCTCCTGAGCCCCCCTCCAGTCTCATACTGTGACCCCTCCCTCCTGAGACCCCTCCAGTCTCATACTGTGACCCCTCCCTCCTGAGCCCCCTCCAGTGTCATACTGTGACCCCTCCCTCCTGAGCCCCCTCCAGTCTCAAACTGTGACCCCTCCCTCCTGAGCCTCCCTCTAGTCTCATACTGTGACCCCTCCCTCCTGAGCCCCCCTCCAGTCTCATACTGTGACCCCTCCCTCCTGCACACCCCTCCTGTCTCATACTGTGACCCCCTCCCTCCTGAACCCCCTCCAGTCTCGTACTGTGACCCCTCCCACCTGAGCCCCCTCCAGTCTCATACTGTGACCCCTCCCTCCTGAGCCGCCTCCAGTCTCAGACTGTGACCCCTCCCTCCTGAGCCCCCTCCAGTCTCATACTGTGACCCCTCCCTCCTGAGCCCCCTCCAGTCTCATACTGTGACCCCTCCCTCCCGAGCCCCCTTCAGTCTCATACTGTGACCCCTCCCTCCTGAGCCCCCCTCAAGTCTCATACTGTGACCCTTCCCTCCTGAGCCCCCCTCCAGTCTCATACTGTGACCCCTCCCTTCTGACCCCCCTCCAGTCTCATACTGTGACCCCTCCCTCCTGAGCCCCCTCCAGTCTCATACTGTGACCCCTCCCCCGTAGCCCCTCCAGTCTTATACTGTGACCCCTCGCCCCTGAGCCCCCCTCCAGTCTCGTACTGTGACCCCTCCCTCGGAGCCCCCTCCAGTCTCATACTGTGACCCCTCCCTCCCGAGCATCCCCCTCCAGTCTCATACTGTGACCCCTCCCTCCTGAGCCTTCCCCTCCAGTCTCATACTGTGACCTCTCCCTCCTGAGCGTCCTCCAGTCTCATACTGTGACCCCTCCCTCCTGACCCTCCCCCTCCAGTCTCATACTGTGACCCCTCCCTCCTGAGCCCCCTCCAGTCTCATGCTGTGACCCCTCCCTCCTGAGCCCCCTCCAGTCTCATACTGTGACCCCTCCAGTCTCATACTGTGACCCCTCCCTCCTGAGCCCCTCCAGTCTCATACTGTGACCCCTCCCTCCTGAACCCCTCCAGTCTCATACTGTGACCCCTCCCTCCTGAGCCCCCTCCAGTTTGATACTGTGACCCCTCCCTCCTGAGCCCCCTCCAGTCTCATACTGTGACCCCTCCCTCCTGAGCCCCCTCCAGTCTCATACTGTGACCCCTCCCTCCTGAGCCCCCTCCAGTCTTATACTGTGACCCCTCCCTCCTGAGCCCCCTCCAGTCTCACACTGTGACCCCTCCCTCCTGAGCCCCCTCCAGTCTCATACTGTGACCCCTCCCTCCTGAGCCCCCCTCCAGTCTCACACTGTGACCCCTCCCTCCTGAGCCCCCTCCAGTCTCATACTGTGACCCCTCCCTCCTGAGCCCCCCTCCAGTCTCATACTGTGACCCCTCCCTCCTGAGCCCCCTCTCCAGTCTCATACTGTGACCCCTCCCTCCTGAGCCCCCTCCAGTCTCATACTGTGACCCCTCCCTCCTGAGCCCCCTCCAGTCTCATACTGTGACCCCTCCCTCCTGAGCCCCCTCCAGTCTCATACTGTGACCCCTCCCTCCTGACCCTCCCCCTCCAGTCTCATACTGTGACCCCTCCCTCCTGAGCCCCCTCCAGTCTCATACTGTGACCCCTCCCTCCTGACCCCCCTCCAGTCTCATACTGTGACCCCTCCTTCCTGAGCCCCCTCCAGTCTCACACTGTGACCCCTCCCTCCTGAGCCCCCCTCAGACTCATACTGTGACCCCTCCCTCCTGAGCCCTCTACAGTCTCATACTGTGACCCCTCGCTCCTAAGCCCCCTCCAGTCTCATACTGTGACCCCTCCCTCCTGAGCCCCCCTCCAGTCTCATACTTTGACCCCCTCCCTCCTGAGCCCCCCTCCAGTCTCATACTGTGACCCCTCCCTCCTGAGCCCCCTCCGGTCTCATACTGTGACCCCTCCCTCCTGAGCCCCCTCCAGTCTCATACTTTGACCCCTCCCTCCTGAGCCTCCCTCTACTATCATACTGTGACCACTCCCTCCTGAGCACCCCTTCAGTCTCATACTGTGACCCCTCCCTCCTGAGCCCCCGTCTCAAACTGTGACCCCTCCCTCCTGAGCCCCCTCCGGTCTCATACTGTGACCCCTCCCTCCTGCACACCCCTCCTGTCTCATACTGTGACCCCCTCCCTCCTGAACCCCCTCCAGTCTCGTACTGTGACCCCTCCCACCTGAGCCCCCTCCAGTCTCATACTGTGACCCCTCCCTCTTGAGCCTCCCCATCCAGTCGCATACTGTGACCCCTCCCTCCTGAGCCCCCTCCAGTCTCATACTGTGACCCTCCCTCCTGAGCCCCCCTCCAGTCTCATACTTTGACCCCTCCCTCTTGAGCCTCCCCCTCCAGTCTCATACTGTGACTCCTCCCTCCAATGCCCCCTCCAGTCTCACACTGTGACCCCTCCCTCCCGAGCCCCCTCCAGTCTCATACTGTGACCCCTCCCTCCTGAGCCCCCTCCAGTCTCATACTGTGACCCCTCCCTCCTGAGCCCCCTCCCTCCTGAGCCCCCTCCAGTCTCATACTGTGACCCCTCCCTCCTGCACCCCCCTCCAGTCTCATACTGTGACCCCTCCCTCCTGAACCCCCTCCAGTCTCATACAGTGACCCCTCCCTCCTGAGCCCCCTCCAGTCTCATACTGTGACCCCTCCCTCCTGAGCCCCCCTCCAGTCTCATACTGTGACCCCTCCCTCCTGAGCCCCCTCCAGTCTCATACTGTGACCCCTCCCTCCTGAGCCCCCTCCAGTCTCATACTGTGACCCCTCCCTCCTGAGCCTCCTCCAGTCTCAAACTGTGACCCCTCCCTCTGAGCCCCCTCCAGTCTCATACTGTGACCATCTCTCATGAGCCCCCCCAGTCTCATACTGTGACCCCTCCCCCCTGAGCCCCCTCCAGTCTCATACTGTGACACCTCCCTCCTGACCCTTCCCCTCCAGTCTCATACTGTGACCCTTCCCTCCTGACCCTGCCCCCCCAGTCTAATACTGTGACTCCTCCCTCCTGACCCTCCCCCTCCAGTCTCATACTGTGACCCCTCCCTCCTGAACCCCCTCCAGTCTCATACTGTGACCCCTCCCTCCTGAGCCCCCCTCCAGTCTCATACTGTGACCCCTCCCTCCTGAGCCCCCTCCAGTCTCATACCGTGACCCCTCCCTCCTGACCCTCCCCCTCCAGTCTCATACTGTGACCCCTCCCTCCTGAGCCCCCCTCCAGTCTCATACTGAGACCCCTCCCTCCTGAGCCCCTCCAGTCTCATACTGTGACCCCTCCCTCCTGAGCCCCCTCCAGTCTCACACTGTGACCCCTCCCTCCTGAGCCCCCTCCAGTCTCATACTGTGACCCCTCCCTCCTGAGCCCCCTCCAGTCTCATGCTGTGACCCCTCCCTCCTGCGCCCCCTCCAGTCTCATACTGTGACCCCTCCCTCCTGAGCCCCCTCCAGTCTCATACTGTGCCCCCTCCCTCCTGACCCTCCCCCTCCAGTCTCATACTGTGACCCCTCCCTCCTGAACCCCCTCCAGTCTCATACTGTGACCCCTCCCTCCTGAGCCCCCTCCAGTCTCATACTGTGACCCCTCCCTCCTGCGCCCCCTCCAGTCTCATACTGTGACCCCTCCCTCCTGACCCTCCTCCTCCAGTCTCATACTGTGACCCCTCCCTCCTGAGCCCCCTCCAGTCTCATACTGTGACCACTCCCTCCTGAGCCCCCTCCAGTCTCATACTGTGACCCCTCCCTCCTGTGACACATCCCTCCTGAGCCCCCTCCAGTCTCATACTGTGACACCTCCCTCCTGAGCCCCCTCCAGTCTCATACTGTGACCCCTCCCTCCTGAGCCCCCCCAGTCTCATACTGTGACCCCTCCCTCCTGAACCCCCTCCAGTCTCATACTGTGACCCCTCCCTCCTGAGCCCCCTCCAGTCTCATACTGTGCCCCTCCCTCCTGAACCCCTCCAGTCTCATACTGTGACCCCTCCCTCCTGAGCCCTCTCCAGTCTCATACTGTGACTCCTCCCTCCTGAGCCCCCCTCCAGTCTCATTCTGTCACCCCTCCCTCCTGAGCCCCCTCCAGTCTCACACTGTGACCCCTCCCTCCTGAACCCCTCCAGTCTCATACTGTGACCCCTCCCTCCTGAGCCCCCTCCAGTCTCATACTGTGACCCCTCCCTCCTGAGCCCCCTCCAGTCTCATACTGTGACCCCTCCCTCTTGAGCCTCCCCATCCAGTCTCATACTGTGACCCCTCCCTCCTGAACCCCTATCCAGTCTCATACTGTGACCCCTCCCTCCTGAACCCCCCTCCAGTCTCATACTGTGACTCCTCCCTCCTGAACCCCCCACAGTCTCATACTGTGACCCTCCCTCCTGAGCCCCCTCCAGTCTCATACTGTGACCCCTCCCTCCTGAGCCCCCTCCAGTCTCATACTGTGACCCCTCCCTCCTGAGCCCCCTCCAGTCTCATACTGTGACCCCTCCCTCCTGAGCCCCCTCCAGTCTCATACTGTGACTCCTCCCTCCTGAGCCCCCTCCAGTCTCATACTGTGACCCCTCCCTCCTGAGCCCCCCTCCAGTCTCACACTGTGACCCCTCCCTCCTGAGCCCCCCTCCAGTCTCATACTGTGACCCCTCCCTCCTGAGCCCCCTCCAGTCTCATACTGTGACCCCTCCCTCCTGAGCCCCCTCCAGTCTCATACTGTGACCCCCTCCCTCCTGAGCCCCCTCCAGTCTCATACGTTGACCCCTCTCCCTCCTGAGCCCCCCACAGTCTCATACTGTGACCCCCCTCCCTCCTGAGCCCCCCACAGTCTCATACTGTGACCCCCCTCCCTCCTGAGCCCCCTCCAGTCTCATACTGTGACCCCTCCCTCCCTCCTGAGCCCCCTCCAGTCTCATACTGCGACCCCTCCCTCCTGAGCCTCCTCCAGCCTCATACTGTGACCCCTCCCTCCTGAGCCTCCTCCAGCCTCATACTGCGACCCCTCCCTCCTGAGCCCCCCTCCAGTCTCATACTGTGACCCCTCCCTCCTGAGCCCCCTCCAGTCTCATACTGTGACCCCTCCCTCCTGAGCCCCCCTCCAGTCTCATACTGTGACCCCTCCCTCCTGACCCTCCCCCCCACAGTCTCATACTGTGACCCCCCTCCCTCCTGAGCCCCCTCCAGTCTCATACTGTGACCCCTCCCTCCCTCCTGAGCCCCCTCCAGTCTCATACTGCAACCCCTCCCTCCTGAGCCTCCTCCAGCCTCATACTGTGACCCCTCCCTCCTGAGCCTCCTCCAGCCTCATACTGCGACCCCTCCCTCCTGAGCCCCCCTCCAGTCTCATACTGTGACCCCTCCCTCCTGAGCCCCCTCCAGTCTCATACTGTGACCCCTCCCTCCTGAGCCCCCCTCCAGTCTCATACTGTGACCCCTCCCTCCTGACCCTCCCCCTCCAGCCTCATACTGTGACCCCTCCCTCCTGAGCCCCTCTCCAGCATCATACTGTGACCCCTCCTTCCTGAGCCCCCTCCAGTCTCATACTGTGACTCCTCCCTCCTGAGCCCCCCTCCAGTCTCATACTGTGACCCCTCCCTCCTGACCATCCCCCTCCAGTCTCATACTGTGACCCCTCCCTCCTGAGCCCCACCTCCAGACTCATACTGCGACCCCTCCCTCCTGAGCCCCACCCCCAGACTCATACTGTGACCTCTCCCTCCTGAGCCCCCTCCAGTCTCATACTGTGACCCCTCCCTCCTGAGCACCCCTCCAGTCTCATACTGTGACTCCTCCCTCCTGAGCCCCCTCCAGTCTCACACTGTGACCCCTTCCTCCTGAGCCCCTCCAGTCTCACACTGTGACCCCTCCCTCCTGAGCCCCCCTCCAGTCTCATACTGTGACCCCTCCCTCCAGACCATCCCCCTCCAGTCTCATACTGTGACCCCTCCCTCCTGAGCCCCACCTCCAGACTCATACTGCGACCCCTCCCTCCTGAGCCCCCTCCAGTCTCATACTTTGACCCCTCCCCCCTGAGCCCCCCTCCAGTCTCATACTGTGACTCCTCCCTCCTGAGCCCCCTCCAGTCTCACACTGTGACCCCTTCCTCCTGAGCCCCTCCAGTCTCATACTGTGACCCCTCCCTCCTGAGCCCCCTCCAGTCTCACACTGTGACCCCTTCCTCCTGAGCCCCTCCAGTCTCATACTGTGACCCCTCCCTCCTGAGCCCCCCTCCAGTCTCGTACTGTGACCCCTCCCTCCTGAGCCCCCCTCCAGTCTCATACTGCAACCCCTTCCTCCTGAGCCCCTCCAGTCTCACACTGTGACCCCTTCCTCCTGAGCCCCTCCAGTCTCACACTGTGACCCCTCCCGCCTGAGCCCCCCTCCAGTCTCATACTGCGACCCCTCCCTCCTGAGCCCCACCTCCAGACTCATACTGTGACCCCTTCCTCCTGAGCCCCTCCAGTCTCACACTGTGACCCCTCCCTCCTGAGCCCCCCTCCAGTCTCATACTGTGACCCCTCCCTCCCTCCTGAGACCCCCTACAGTCTCATACTGTGACCCCTTCCTCCTGAGCCTCCCCCTCCAGTCTCATACTGTGACCCCTCCCTCCTGAGCCCCCTCCAGTCTCATACTGTGACCCCTCCCTCCTGACCCCCCTCCAATCTTATACTGTGACCCCTCCCTCCTGAGCCCCTCCAGTCTCATACTGTGACCCCTCCCTCCTGAGCCCCCCCTCCAGTCTCTTAGTGTGACCCCTCCCTCCTGAGCCCCCCTCCAGTCTCATACTGTGACTCCTCCCTCCTGAGCCCCCCTCCAGTATCATACTGTGACTCCTCCCTCCTGAGCCCCCCCAGTCTCATACTGTGACCCTTCCCTCTTGAGCCCCCCTCCAGCCTCATACTGTGACCCCTCCCTCCTTTCCCTCCCCCTCCAGTCTCATACTGTGACCCCTCCCTCCTGAGCCCCCTCCAGTCTCATACTGTGACCCCTCCCTCCTGAGCCCCCTCCAGTCTCATACTGTGACCCTCCCTCCTGAGCCCCTCCAGTCTCACACTGTGACCCCTTCCTCCTGAGCCCCTCCAGTCTCACACTGTGACCCCTCCCGCCTGAGCCCCCCTCCAGTCTCATACTGCGACCCCTCCCTCCTGAGCCCCACCTCCAGACTCATACTGTGACCCCTTCCTCCTGAGCCCCTCCAGTCTCACACTGTGACCCCTCCCTCCTGAGCCCCCCTCCAGTCTCATACTGTGACCCCTCCCTCCCTCCTGAGACCCCCTACAGTCTCATACTGTGACCCCTTCCTCCTGAGCCTCCCCCTCCAGTCTCATACTGTGACCCCTCCCTCCTGAGCCCCCTCCAGTCTCATACTGTGACCCCCTCCCTCCTGAGCCCCTCCAGTCTCATACTGTGACCCCTCCCTCCTGAGCCCCCTCCAATCTTATACTGTGACCCCTCCCTCCTGAGCCCCCTCCAGTCTCATACTGTGACCCCTCCCTCCTGAGCCCCCCCTCCAGTCTCTTAGTGTGACCCCTCCCTCCTGAGCCCCCCTCCAGTCTCATACTGTGACTCCTCCCTCCTGAGCCCCCCTCCAGTATCATACTGTGACTCCTCCCTCCTGAGCCCCCCCAGTCTCATACTGTGACCCTTCCCTCTTGAGCCCCACTCCAGCCTCATACTGTGACCCCTCCCTCCTTTCCCTCCCCCTCCAGTCTCATACTGTGACCCCTCCCTCCTGAGCCCCTCCAGTCTCATACTGTGACCCCTGCCTCCTGAGCCCCCCTCCAGTCTCATACTGTGACCCCTCCCCCCTGAGCCCCCTCCAGTCTCATACTGTGACCCCTCCCTCCTGAGCCCCCTCCAGTCTCATACTGTGACCCTCCCTCCTGAGCCCCCCTCCAGTCTCATACTGTGACCCCTCCCTCCTGAGCCCCCTCCACTCTCTTACTGTGACCCCCTCCCTCCTGAGCCCCCACAGTCTCATACTGTGACCCCTCCCTCCTGAGCCCCTTCCAGTCTCATACTGTGACCCCTCCCTCCTAACCCCCTCCAGTCTCATACTGTGACGCCTCCCTCCTGAGCCCCCCTCCAGTCTCATACTGTGACCCCTCCCTCCTGAGACCCCTCCAGTCTCATACTGTGACCCCTCCCTCCTGAGCCCCCTCCAGTCTCATACTGTGACCCCTCCCTCCTGAGCCCCCTCCAGTCTCATACTGTGACCCCTCCCTCCTGAGCCTCCCTCTAGTCTCATACTGTGACCCCTCCCTCCTGAGCCCCCCTCCAGTCTCATACTGTGACCCCTCCCTCCTGCACACCCCTCCTGTCTCATACTGTGACCCCCTCCCTCCTGAACCCCCTCCAGTCTCGTACTGTGACCCCTCCCACCTGAGCCCCCTCCAGTCTCATACTGTGACCCCTCCCTCCTGAGCCGCCTCCAGTCTCAGACTGTGACCCCTCCCTCCTGAGCCCCCTCCAGTCTCATACTGTGACCCCTCCCTCCTGAGCCCCCTCCAGTCTCATACTGTGACCCCTCCCTCCCGAGCCCCCTTCAGTCTCATACTGTGACCCCTCCCTCCTGAGCCCCCCTCCAGTCTCATACTGTGACCCTTCCCTCCTGAGCCCCCCTCCAGTCTCATACTGTGACCCCTCCCTTCTGACCCCCCTCCAGTCTCATACTGTGACCCCTCCCTCCTGAGCCCCCTCCAGTCTCATACTGTGACCCCTCCCCCGTAGCCCCCTCCAGTCTTATACTGTGACCCCTCGCCCCTGAGCCCCCCTCCAGTCTCGTACTGTGACCCCTCCCTCGGAGCCCCCTCCAGTCTCATACTGTGACCCCTCCCTCCCGAGCATCCCCCTCCAGTCTCATACTGTGACCCCTCCCTTCTGAGCCTTCCCCTCCAGTCTCATACTGTGACCTCTACCTCCTGAGCGTCCTCCAGTCTCATACTGTGACCCCTCCCTCCTGACCCTCCCCTTCCAGTCTCATACTGTGACCCCTCCCTCCTGACCCTCCCCCTCCAGTCTCATACTGTGACCCTTCCAGTCTCATACTGTGACCCCTCCCTCCTGAGCCCCTCCAGTCTCATACTGTGACCCCTCCCTCCTGAACCCCTCCAGTCTCATACTGTGACCCCTCCCTCCTGAGCCCCCCTCCAGTCTCATACTGTGACCCCCTCCCTCCTGAGCCCCCTCCAGTCTCACACTGTGACCCCTTCCTCCTAAGCCCCTCCAGTCTCACACTGTGACCCCTCCCTCCTGAGCCCCCCTCCAGTCTCATACTGTGACCCCTCCCTCCTGATCATCCCCCTCCAGTCTCATACTGTGACCCCTCCCTCCTGAGCCCCACCTCCAGACTCATACTGCGACCCCTCCCTCCTGAGCCCCACCTCCAGACTCATACTGTGACCCCTCCCTCCTGAGCACCCCTCCAGTCTCATACTGTGACTCCTCCCTCCTGAGCCCCCTCCAGTCTCACACTGTGACCCCTTCCTCCTGAGCCCCTCCAGTCTCATACTGTGACCCCTCCCTCCTGAGCCCCCTCCAGTCTCATACTGTGACCCCTCCCTCCTGAGCCGCCCTCCAGTCTCATACTGCGACCCCTTCCTCCTGAGCCCCTCCAGTCTCACACTGTGACCCCTTCCTCCTGAGCCGCTCCAGTCTCACACTGTGACCCCTCCCTCCTGAGCCCCCCTCCAGTCTCATACTGCGACCCCTCCCTCCTGAGCCCCACCTCCAGACTCATACTGTGACCCCTTCCTCCTGAGCCCCTCCAGTCTCACACTGTGACCCCTCCCTCCTGAGCCCCCCTCCAGTCTCATACTGTGACCCCTCCCTCCCTCCTGAGCCCCCTCCAGTCTCATACTGTGACCCCTCCCTCCCTCCTGAGACCCCCTACAGTCTCATACTGTGACCCCTCCCTCCTGAGCCTCCCCCTCCAGTCTCATACTGTGACCCCTCCCTCCTGAGCCCTCTCCAGTCTCATACTGTGACCCCTTCCTCCTGAGCCTCCCCCTCCAGTCTCATACTGTGACCCCTCCCTCCTGAGCCCCCTCCAGTCTCATACCGTGACCCCTCCCTCCTGACCCCCCTCCAATCTTATACTGTGACCCCTCCCTCCTGAGCCCCCTCCAGTCTCATCCTGTGACCCCTCCCTCCTGAGCCCCCTCCAGTCTCATACTGTGATCCCTCCCTCCTGAGCCTCACTCCAGTCCCATACTGTGACCCCTCCCTCCTGAGCCCCCCCCCAGTCTCTTACTGTGACCCCTCCCTCCTGAGCCCCCTCCAGTCTCATACTGTGACTCCTCCCTCCTGAGCCCCCCCAGTCTCATACTGTGACCCTTCCCTCTTGAGCCCCCCTCCAGCCTCATACTGTGACCCCTCCCTCCTTTCCCTCCCCCTCCAGTCTCATACTGTGACCCCTCCCTCCTGAGCCCCACCTCCAGACTCATACTGTGACCCCTCCCTCCTGAGCCCCTCCAGTCTCATACTGTGACCCCTCCCTCCTGAGCCCCCCTCCAGTCTCATACTGTGACCCCTCCCCCCTGAGCCCCCTCCAGTCTCATACTGTGACCCCTCCCTCCTGAGCCCCCTCCAGTCTCATACTGTGACCCTCCCTCCTGAGCCCCCCTCCACTCTCATACTGTGACCCCTCCCTCCTGAACCCCCCTCTAGTCTCATGCTGTGACCCCCTCCCTCCTGAGCCCCCTCCAGTCTCATACTGTGACCCCTCCCTCCTGAGCCCACTCCAGTCTCATACTGTGACCCCTCCCTCTTGAGCCTCCCCATCCAGTCTCATACTGTGACCCCTCCCTCCTGAGCCCCCTCCAGTCTCATACTGTGACTCCTCCCTCCTGAGCCCCCTCCAGTCTCATACTGTGACTCCTCCCTCCTGAACCCCCCTCCAGTCTCATACTGTGACTCCTCCCTCCTGAACCCCCTCCAGTCTCATACTGTGACTCCTCCCCCCAATGCCCCCTCCAGTCTCACACTGTGACCCCTCCCTCCTGAACCCCCTCCAGTCTCATACTGTGACCCCTCCCCCCTGAGCCCCCTCCTAGAGTCTCATACTGTGACCCTTCCCTCCTGAGCCCCCTCCAGTCTCATACTGTGACCCCTCCCTCCTGAACCCCCCTCCAGTCTCATGCTGTGACCCCCTCCCTCCTGAGCCCCCCTCCAGTCTCATACTGTGACCCCTCCCTCCTGAGCCCCCTCCACTCTCTTACTGTGACCCCCTCCCTCCTGAGCCCCCACAGTCTCATACTGTGACCCCTCCCTCCTGAGCCCCTTCCAGTCTCATACTGTGACCCCTCCCTCCTAACCCCCTCCAGTCTCATACTGTGACGCCTCCCTCCTGAGCCCCCCTCCAGTCTCATACTGTGACCCCTCCCTCCTGAGACCCCTCCAGTCTCATACTGTGACCCCTCCCTCCTGAGCCCCCTCCAGTCTCATACTGTGACCCCTCCCTCCTGAGCCCCCTCCAGTCTCATACTGTGACCCCTCCCTCCTGAGCATCCCTCTAGTCTCATACTGTGACCCCTCCCTCCTGAGCCCCCCTCCAGTCTCATACTGTGACCCCTCCCTCCTGCACACCCCTCCTGTCTCATACTGTGACCCCCTCCCTCCTGAACCCCCTCCAGTCTCGTACTGTGACCCCTCCCACCTGAGCCCCCTCCAGTCTCATACTGTGACCCCTCCCTCCTGAGCCGCCTCCAGTCTCAGACTGTGACCCCTCCCTCCTGAGCCCCCTCCAGTCTCATACTGTGACCCCTCCCTCCTGAGCCCCCTCCAGTCTCATACTGTGACCCCTCCCTCCCGAGCCCCCTTCAGTCTCATACTGTGACCCCTCCCTCCTGAGCCCCCCTCCAGTCTCATACTGTGACCCTTCCCTCCTGAGCCCCCCTCCAGTCTCATACTGTGACCCCTCCCTTCTGACCCCCCTCCAGTCTCATACTGTGACCCCTCCCTCCTGAGCCCCCTCCAGTCTCATACTGTGACCCCTCCCCCGTAGCCCCCTCCAGTCTTATACTGTGACCCCTCGCCCCTGAGCCCCCTCCAGTCTCGTACTGTGACCCCTCCCTCGGAGCCCCCTCCAGTCTCATACTGTGACCCCTCCCTCCCGAGCATCCCCCTCCAGTCTCATACTGTGACCCCTCCCTTCTGAGCCTTCCCCTCCAGTCTCATACTGTGACCTCTACCTCCTGAGCGTCCTCCAGTCTCATACTGTGACCCCTCCCTCCTGACCCTCCCCTTCCAGTCTCATACTGTGACCCCTCCCTCCTGACCCTCCCCCTCCAGTCTCATACTGTGACCCCTCCAGTCTCATACTGTGACCCCTCCCTCCTGAGCCCCTCCAGTCTCATACTGTGACCCCTCCCTCCTGAACCCCTCCAGTCTCATACTGTGACCCCTCCCTCCTGAGCCCCCCTCCAGTCTCATACTGTGACCCCCTCCCTCCTGAGCCCCCTCCAGTCTCACACTGTGACCCCTTCCTCCTAAGCCCCTCCAGTCTCACACTGTGACCCCTCCCTCCTGAGCCCCCCTCCAGTCTCATACTGTGACCCCTCCCTCCTGATCATCCCCCTCCAGTCTCATACTGTGACCCCTCCCTCCTGAGCCCCACCTCCAGACTCATACTGCGACCCCTCCCTCCTGAGCCCCACCTCCAGACTCATACTGTGACCCCTCCCTCCTGAGCACCCCTCCAGTCTCATACTGTGACTCCTCCCTCCTGAGCCCCCTCCAGTCTCACACTGTGACCCCTTCCTCCTGAGCCCCTCCAGTCTCATACTGTGACCCCTCCCTCCTGAGCCCCCTCCAGTCTCATACTGTGACCCCTCCCTCCTGAGCCGCCCTCCAGTCTCATACTGCGACCCCTTCCTCCTGAGCCCCTCCAGTCTCACACTGTGACCCCTTCCTCCTGAGCCGCTCCAGTCTCACACTGTGACCCCTCCCTCCTGAGCCCCCCTCCAGTCTCATACTGCGACCCCTCCCTCCTGAGCCCCACCTCCAGACTCATACTGTGACCCCTTCCTCCTGAGCCCCTCCAGTCTCACACTGTGACCCCTCCCTCCTGAGCCCCCCTCCAGTCTCATACTGTGACCCCTCCCTCCCTCCTGAGCCCCCTCCAGTCTCATACTGTGACCCCTCCCTCCCTCCTGAGACCCCCTACAGTCTCATACTGTGACCCCTCCCTCCTGAGCCTCCCCCTCCAGTCTCATACTGTGACCCCTCCCTCCTGAGCCCTCTCCAGTCTCATACTGTGACCCCTTCCTCCTGAGCCTCCCCCTCCAGTCTCATACTGTGACCCCTCCCTCCTGAGCCCCCTCCAGTCTCATACCGTGACCCCTCCCTCCTGACCCCCCTCCAATCTTATACTGTGACCCCTCCCTCCTGAGCCCCCTCCAGTCTCATCCTGTGACCCCTCCCTCCTGAGCCCCCTCCAGTCTCATACTGTGATCCCTCCCTCCTGAGCCTCACTCCAGTCCCATACTGTGACCCCTCCCTCCTGAGCCCCCCCCCAGTCTCTTACTGTGACCCCTCCCTCCTGAGCCCCCTCCAGTCTCATACTGTGACTCCTCCCTCCTGAGCCCCCCCAGTCTCATACTGTGACCCTTCCCTCTTGAGCCCCCCTCCAGCCTCATACTGTGACCCCTCCCTCCTTTCCCTCCCCCTCCAGTCTCATACTGTGACCCCTCCCTCCTGAGCCCCACCTCCAGACTCATACTGTGACCCCTCCCTCCTGAGCCCCTCCAGTCTCATACTGTGACCCCTCCCTCCTGAGCCCCCCTCCAGTCTCATACTGTGACCCCTCCCCCCTGAGCCCCCTCCAGTCTCATACTGTGACCCCTCCCTCCTGAGCCCCCTCCAGTCTCATACTGTGACCCTCCCTCCTGAGCCCCCCTCCACTCTCATACTGTGACCCCTCCCTCCTGAACCCCCCTCTAGTCTCATGCTGTGACCCCCTCCCTCCTGAGCCCCCTCCAGTCTCATACTGTGACCCCTCCCTCCTGAGCCCACTCCAGTCTCATACTGTGACCCCTCCCTCTTGAGCCTCCCCATCCAGTCTCATACTGTGACCCCTCCCTCCTGAGCCCCCTCCAGTCTCATACTGTGACTCCTCCCTCCTGAGCCCCCTCCAGTCTCATACTGTGACTCCTCCCTCCTGAACCCCCCTCCAGTCTCATACTGTGACTCCTCCCTCCTGAACCCCCTCCAGTCTCATACTGTGACTCCTCCCCCCAATGCCCCCTCCAGTCTCACACTGTGACCCCTCCCTCCTGAACCCCCTCCAGTCTCATACTGTGACCCCTCCCCCCTGAGCCCCCTCCTAGAGTCTCATACTGTGACCCTTCCCTCCTGAGCCCCCTCCAGTCTCATACTGTGACCCCTCCCTCCTGAACCCCCCTCCAGTCTCATGCTGTGACCCCCTCCCTCCTGAGCCCCCTCCAGTCTCATACTGTGACCCCTCCCTCCTGAGCCCACTCCAGTCTCATACTGTGACCCCTCCCTCTTGAGCCTCCCCATCCAGTCTCATACTGTGACCCCTCCCTCCTGAGCCCCCTCCAGTCTCATACTGTGACCCTCCCTCCTGAGCCCCCCTCCAGTCTCATACTTTGACCCCTCCCTCTTGAGCCTCCCCCTCCAGTCTCATACTGTGACTCCTCCCTCCAATGCCCCCTCCAGTCTCACACTGTGACCCCTCCCTCCCGAGCCCCCTCCAGTCTCATACTGTGACCCCTCCCTCCTGAGCCCCCTCCAGTCTCATACTGTGACCCCTCCCTCCTGAGCCCCCTCCCTCCTGAGCCCCCTCCAGTCTCATACTGTGACCCCTCCCTCCTGCACCCCCCTCCAGTCTCATACTGTGACCCCTCCCTCCGGAACCCCCTCCAGTCTCATACTGTGACCCCTCCCTCCTGAGCCCCCTCCAGTCTCATACTGTCACCCCTCCCTCCTGAGCCCCCCTCCAGTCTCATACTGTGACCCCTCCCTCCTGAGCCCCCTCCAGTCTCATACTGTGACCCCTCCCTCCTGAGCCCCCTCCAGTCTCATACTGTGACCCCTCCCTCCTGAGCCTCCTCCAGTCTCAAACTGTGACCCCTCCCTCTGAGCCCCCTCCAGTCTCATACTGTGACCATCTCTCATGAGCCCCCCCCAGTCTCATACTGTGACCCCTCCCCCCTGAGCCCCCTCCAGTCTCATACTGTGACACCTCCCTCCTGACCCTTCCCCTCCAGTCTCATACTGTGACCCTTCCCTCCTGACCCTGCCCCCCCAGTCTAATACTGTGACTCCTCCCTCCTGACCCTCCCCCTCCAGTCTCATACTGTGACCCCTCCCTCCTGAACCCCCTCCAGTCTCATACTGTGACCCCTCCCTCCTGAGCCCCCCTCCAGTCTCATACTGTGACCCCTCCCTCCTGAGCCCCCTCCAGTCTCATACTGTGACCCCTCCCTCCTGACCCTCCCCCTCCAGTCTCATACTGTGACCCCTCCCTCCTGAACCCCCTCCAGTCTCATACTGTGACCCCTCCCTCCTGAGCCCCCCTCCAGTCTCATACTGAGACCCCTCCCTCCTGAGCCCCTCCAGTCTCATACTGTGACCCCTCCCTCCTGAGCCCCCTCCAGTCTCACACTGTGACCCCTCCCTCCTGAGCCCCCTCCAGTCTCATACTGTGACCCCTCCCTCCTGAGCCCCCTCCAGTCTCATGCTGTGACCCCTCCCTCCTGCGCCCCCTCCAGTCTCATACTGTGACCCCTCCCTCCTGAGCCCCCTCCAGTCTCATACTGTGCCCCCTCCCTCCTGACCCTCCCCCTCCAGTCTCATACTGTGACCCCTCCCTCCTGAACCCCCTCCAGTCTCATACTGTGACCCCTCCCTCCTGAGCCCCCTCCAGTCTCATACTGTGACCCCTCCCTCCTGCGCCCCTCCAGTCTCATACTGTGACCCCTCCCTCCTGACCCTCCCCCTCCAGTCTCATACTGTGACCCCTCCCTCCTGAGCCCCCTCCAGTCTCATACTGTGACCACTCCTTCCTGAGCCCCCTCCAGTCTCATACTGTGACCCCTCCCTCCTGTGACACATCCCTCCTGAGCCCCCTCCAGTCTCATACTGTGACACCTCCCTCCTGAGCCCCCTCCAGTCTCATACTGTGACCCCTCCCTCCTGAGCCCCCCCAGTCTCATACTGTGACCCCTCCCTCCTGAACCCCCTCCAGTCTCATACTGTGACCCCTCCCTCCTGAGCCCCCTCCAGTCTCATACTGTGCCCCTCCCTCCTGAACCCCTCCAGTCTCATACTGTGACCCCTCCTTCCTGAGCCCCCTCCAGTCTCATACTGTGACTCCTCCCTCCTGAGCCCCCCTCCAGTCTCATTCTGTCACCCCTCCCTCCTGAGCCCCCTCCAGTCTCACACTGTGACCCCTCCCTCCTGAACCCCTCCAGTCTCATACTGTGACCCCTCCCTCCTGAGCCCCCTCCAGTCTCATACTGTGACCCCTCCCTCCTGAGCCCCCTCCAGTCTCATACTGTGACCCCTCCCTCTTGAGCCTCCCCATCCAGTCTCATACTGTGACCCCTCCCTCCTGAACCCCCATCCAGTCTCATACTGTGACCCCTCCCTCCTGAACCCCCCTCCAGTCTCATACTGTGACTCCTCCCTCCTGAACCCCCCACAGTCTCATACTGTGACCCTCCCTCGTGAGCCCCCTCCAGTCTCATACTGTGACCCCTCCCTCCTGAGCCCCCTCCAGTCTCATACTGTGACCCCTCCCTCCTGAGCCCCCTCCAGTCTCATACTGTGACCCCTCCCTCCTGAGCCCCCTCCAGTCTCATACTGTGACTCCTCCCTCCTGAGCCCCCTCCAGTCTCATACTGTGACCCCTCCCTCCTGAGCCCCCCTCCAGTCTCACACTGTGACCCCTCCCTCCTGAGCCCCCCCTCCAGTCTCATACTGTGACCCCTCCCTCCTGAGCCCCCTCCAGTCTCATACTGTGACCCCTCCCTCCTGAGCCCCCTCCAGTCTCATACTGTGACCCCCTCCCTCCTGAGCCCCCTCCAGTCTCATACTTTGACCCCTCCCCCCTGAGCCCCCTCCAGTCTCATACTGTGACCCCCCTCCCTCCTGAGCCCCCCACAGTCTCATACTGTGACCCCCCTCCCTCCTGAGCCCCCTCCAGTCTCATACTGTGACCCCTCCCTCCCTCCTGAGCCCCCTCCAGTCTCATACTGCGACCCCTCCCTCCTGAGCCTCCTCCAGCCTCATACTGTGACCCCTCCCTCCTGAGCCTCCTCCAGCCTCATACTGCGACCCCTCCCTCCTGAGCCCCCCTCCAGTCTCATACTGTGACCCCTCCCTCCTGAGCCTCCTCCAGTCTCATACTGTGACCCCTCCCTCCTGAGCCCCCCTCCAGTCTCATACTGTGACCCCTCCCTCCTGACCCTCCCCCTCCAGCCTCATACTGTGACCCCTCCCTCCTGAGCCCCTCTCCAGCATCATACTGTGACCCCTCCTTCCTGAGCCCCCTCCAGTCTCATACTGTGACTCCTCCCTCCTGAGCCCCCCTCCAGTCTCATACTGTGACCCCTCCCTCCTGACCATCCCCCTCCAGTCTCATACTGTGACCCCTCCCTCCTGAGCCCCACCTCCAGACTCATACTGTGACCCCTCCCTCCTGAGCCCCACCTCCAGACTCATACTGTGACCTCTCCCTCCTGAGCCCCCTCCAGTCTCATACTGTGACCCCTCCCTCCTGAGCACCCCTCCAGTCTCATACTGTGACTCCTCCCTCCTGAGCCCCCTCCAGTCTCACACTGTGACCCCTTCCTCCTGAGCCCCTCCAGTCTCACACTGTGACCCCTCCCTCCTGAGCCCCCCTCCAGTCTCATACTGTGACCCCTCCCTCCAGACCATCCCCCTCCAGTCTCATACTGTGACCCCTCCCTCCTGAGCCCCACCTCCAGACTCATACTGCGACCCCTCCCTCCTGAGCCCCCTCCAGTCTCATACTGTGACCCCTCCCCCCTGAGCCCCCCTCCAGTCTCATACTGTGACTCCTCCCTCCTGAGCCCCCTCCAGTCTCACACTGTGACCCCTTCCTCCTGAGCCCCTCCAGTCTCATACTGTGACCCCTCCCTCCTGAGCCCCCTCCAGTCTCACACTGTGACCCCTTCCTCCTGAGCCCCTCCAGTCTCATACTGTGACCCCTCCCTCCTGAGCCCCCCTCCAGTCTCATACTGTGACCCCTCCCTCCTGAGCCCCCCTCCAGTCTCATACTGCGACCCCTTCCTCCTGAGCCCCTCCAGTCTCACACTGTGACCCCTTCCTCCTGAGCCCCTCCAGTCTCACACTGTGACCCCTCCCTCCTGAGCCCCCCTCCAGTCTCATACTGCGACCCCTCCCTCCTGAGCCCCACCTCCAGACTCATACTGTGACCCCTTCCTCCTGAGCCCCTCCAGTCTCACACTGTGACCCCTCCCTCCTGAGCCCCCCTCCAGTCTCATACTGTGACCCCTCCCTCCCTCCTGAGACCCCCTACAGTCTCATACTGTGACCCCTTCCTCCTGAGCCTCCCCCTCCAGTCTCATACTGTGACCCCTCCCTCCTGAGCCCCCTCCAGTCTCATACTGTGACCCCTCCCTCCTGACCCCCCTCCAATCTTATACTGTGACCCCTCCCTCCTGAGCCCCTCCAGTCTCATACTGTGACCCCTCCCTCCTGAGCCCCCTCCAATCTTATACTGTGACCCCTCCCTCCTGAGCCCCCTCCAGTCTCATACTGTGACCCCTCCCTCCTGAGCCCCCCCTCCAGTCTCTTAGTGTGACCCCTCCCTCCTGAGCCCCCTCCAGTCTCATACTGTGACTCCTCCCTCCTGAGCCCCCCTCCAGTATCATACTGTGACTCCTCCCTCCTGAGCCCCCCCAGTCTCATACTGTGACCCTTCCCTCTTGAGCCCCCCTCCAGCCTCATACTGTGACCCCTCCCTCCTTTCCCTCCCCCTCCAGTCTCATACTGTGACCCCTCCCTCCTGAGCCCCTCCAGTCTCATACTGTGACCCCTGCCTCCTGAGCCCCCCTCCAGTCTCATACTGTGACCCCTCCCCCCTGAGCCCCCTCCAGTCTCATACTGTGACCCCTCCCTCCTGAGCCCCCTCCAGTCTCATACTGTGACCCTCCCTCCTGAGGCCCCCTCCAGTCTCATACTGTGACCCCTCCCTCCTGAGCCCCCTCCACTCTCTTACTGTGACCCCCTCCCTCCTGAGCCCCCACAGTCTCATACTGTGACCCCTCCCTCCTGAGCCCCTTCCAGTCTCATACTGTGACCCCTCCCTCCTAACCCCCTCCAGTCTCATACTGTGACGCCTCCCTCCTGAGCCCCCCTCCAGTCTCATACTGTGACCCCTCCCTCCTGAGACCCCTCCAGTCTCATACTGTGACCCCTCCCTCCTGAGCCCCCTCCAGTCTCATACTGTGACCCCTCCCTCCTGAGCCCCCTCCAGTCTCATACTGTGACCCCTCCCTCCTGAGCCTCCCTCTAGTCTCATACTGTGACCCCTCCCTCCTGAGCCCCCATCCAGTCTCATACTGTGACCCCTCCCTCCTGCACACCCCTCCTGTCTCATACTGTGACCCCCTCCCTCCTGAACCCCCTCCAGTCTCGTCCTGTGACCCCTCCCACCTGAGCCCCCTCCAGTCTCATACTGTGACCCCTCCCTCCTGAGCCGCCTCCAGTCTCAGACTGTGACCCCTCCCTCCTGAGCCCCCTCCAGTCTCATACTGTGACCCCTCCCTCCTGAGCCCCCTCCAGTCTCATACTGTGACCCCTCCCTCCCGAGCCCCCTTCAGTCTCATACTGTGACCCCTCCCTCCTGAGCCCCCCTCCAGTCTCATACTGTGACCCTTCCCTCCTGAGCCCCCCTCCAGTCTCATACTGTGACCCCTCCCTTATGACCCCCCTCCAGTCTCATACTGTGACCCCTCCCTCCTGAGCCCCCTCCAGTCTCATACTGTGACCCCTCACCCGTAGCCCCCTCCAGTCTTATACTGTGACCCCTCGCCCCTGAGCCCCCCTCCAGTCTCGTACTGTGACCCCTCCCTCGGAGCCCCCTCCAGTCTCATACTGTGACCCCTCCCTCCCGAGCATCCCCCTCCAGTCTCATACTGTGACCCCTCCCTCCTGAGCCTTTCCCTCCAGTCTCATACTGTGACCCCTCCCTCCTGAGCCCCCTCCAGTCTCATACTGTGACCCCTCCCTCCTGAGCCCCCTCCAGTCTCATACTGTGACCCCCTCCCTCCTGAGCCCCCTCCAGTCTCATACTTTGACCCCTCCCCCCTGAGCCCCCTCCAGTCTCATACTGTGACCCCCCTCCCTCCTGAGCCCCCCACAGTCTCATACTGTGACCCCCCTCCCTCCTGAGCCCCCTCCAGTCTCATACTGTGACCCCTCCCTCCCTCCTGAGCCCCCTCCAGTCTCATACTGCGACCCCTCCCTCCTGAGCCTCCTCCAGCCTCATACTGTGACCCCTCCCTCCTGAGCCTCCTCCAGCCTCATACTGCGACCCCTCCCTCCTGAGCCCCCCTCCAGTCTCATACTGTGACCCCTCCCTCCTGAGCCCCCTCCAGTCTCATACTGTGACCCCTCCCTCCTGAGCCCCCCTCCAGTCTCATACTGTGACCCCTCCCTCCTGACCCTCCCCCTCCAGCCTCATACTGTGACCCCTCCCTCCTGAGCCCCTCTCCAGCATCATACTGTGACCCCTCCTTCCTGAGCCCCCTCCAGTCTCATACTGTGACTCCTCCCTCCTGAGCCCCCCTCCAGTCTCATACTGTGACCCCTCCCTCCTGACCATCCCCCTCCAGTCTCATACTGTGACCCCTCCCTCCTGAGCCCCACCTCCAGACTCATACTGTGACCCCTCCCTCCTGAGCCCCACCTCCAGACTCATACTGTGACCTCTCCCTCCTGAGCCCCCTCCAGTCTCATACTGTGACCCCTCCCTCCTGAGCACCCCTCCAGTCTCATACTGTGACTCCTCCCTCCTGAGCCCCCTCCAGTCTCACACTGTGACCCCTTCCTCCTGAGCCCCTCCAGTCTCACACTGTGACCCCTCCCTCCTGAGCCCCCCTCCAGTCTCATACTGTGACCCCTCCCTCCAGACCATCCCCCTCCAGTCTCATACTGTGACCCCTCCCTCCTGAGCCCCACCTCCAGACTCATACTGCGACCCCTCCCTCCTGAGCCCCCTCCAGTCTCATACTGTGACCCCTCCCCCCTGAGCCCCCCTCCAGTCTCATACTGTGACTCCTCCCTCCTGAGCCCCCTCCAGTCTCACACTGTGACCCCTTCCTCCTGAGCCCCTCCAGTCTCATACTGTGACCCCTCCCTCCTGAGCCCCCTCCAGTCTCACACTGTGACCCCTTCCTCCTGAGCCCCTCCAGTCTCATACTGTGACCCCTCCCTCCTGAGCCCCCCTCCAGTCTCATACTGTGACCCCTCCCTCCTGAGCCCCCCTCCAGTCTCATACTGCGACCCCTTCCTCCTGAGCCCCTCCAGTCTCACACTGTGACCCCTTCCTCCTGAGCCCCTCCAGTCTCACACTGTGACCCCTCCCTCCTGAGCCCCCCTCCAGTCTCATACTGCGACCCCTCCCTCCTGAGCCCCACCTCCAGACTCATACTGTGACCCCTTCCTCCTGAGCCCCTCCAGTCTCACACTGTGACCCCTCCCTCCTGAGCCCCCCTCCAGTCTCATACTGTGACCCCTCCCTCCCTCCTGAGACCCCCTACAGTCTCATACTGTGACCCCTTCCTCCTGAGCCTCCCCCTCCAGTCTCATACTGTGACCCCTCCCTCCTGAGCCCCCTCCAGTCTCATACTGTGACCCCTCCCTCCTGACCCCCCTCCAATCTTATACTGTGACCCCTCCCTCCTGAGCCCCTCCAGTCTCATACTGTGACCCCTCCCTCCTGAGCCCCCTCCAATCTTATACTGTGACCCCTCCCTCCTGAGCCCCCTCCAGTCTCATACTGTGACCCCTCCCTCCTGAGCCCCCCCTCCAGTCTCTTAGTGTGACCCCTCCCTCCTGAGCCCCCCTCCAGTCTCATACTGTGACTCCTCCCTCCTGAGCCCCCCTCCAGTATCATACTGTGACTCCTCCCTCCTGAGCCCCCCCAGTCTCATACTGTGACCCTTCCCTCTTGAGCCCCCCTCCAGCCTCATACTGTGACCCCTCCCTCCTTTCCCTCCCCCTCCAGTCTCATACTGTGACCCCTCCCTCCTGAGCCCTCCAGTCTCATACTGTGACCCCTGCCTCCTGAGCCCCCCTCCAGTCTCATACTGTGACCCCTCCCCCCTGAGCCCCCTCCAGTCTCATACTGTGACCCCTCCCTCCTGAGCCCCCTCCAGTCTCATACTGTGACCCTCCCTCCTGAGCCCCCCTCCAGTCTCATACTGTGACCCCTCCCTCCTGAGCCCCCTCCACTCTCTTACTGTGACCCCCTCCCTCCTGAGCCCCCACAGTCTCATACTGTGACCCCTCCCTCCTGAGCCCCTTCCAGTCTCATACTGTGACCCCTCCCTCCTAACCCCCTCCAGTCTCATACTGTGACGCCTCCCTCCTGAGCCCCCCTCCAGTCTCATACTGTGACCCCTCCCTCCTGAGACCCCTCCAGTCTCATACTGTGACCCCTCCCTCCTGAGCCCCCTCCAGTCTCATACTGTGACCCCTCCCTCCTGAGCCCCCTCCAGTCTCATACTGTGACCCCTCCCTCCTGAGCCTCCCTCTAGTCTCATACTGTGACCCCTCCCTCCTGAGCCCCCATCCAGTCTCATACTGTGACCCCTCCCTCCTGCACACCCCTCCTGTCTCATACTGTGACCCCCTCCCTCCTGAACCCCCTCCAGTCTCGTCCTGTGACCCCTCCCACCTGAGCCCCCTCCAGTCTCATACTGTGACCCCTCCCTCCTGAGCCGCCTCCAGTCTCAGACTGTGACCCCTCCCTCCTGAGCCCCCTCCAGTCTCATACTGTGACCCCTCCCTCCTGAGCCCCCTCCAGTCTCATACTGTGACCCCTCCCTCCCGAGCCCCCTTCAGTCTCATACTGTGACCCCTCCCTCCTGAGCCCCCCTCCAGTCTCATACTGTGACCCTTCCCTCCTGAGCCCCCCTCCAGTCTCATACTGTGACCCCTCCCTTCTGACCCCCCTCCAGTCTCATACTGTGACCCCTCCCTCCTGAGCCCCCTCCAGTCTCATACTGTGACCCCTCCCCCGTAGCCCCCTCCAGTCTTATACTGTGACCCCTCGCCCCTGAGCCCCCCTCCAGTCTCGTACTGTGACCCCTCCCTCGGAGCCCCCTCCAGTCTCATACTGTGACCCCTCCCTCCCGAGCATCCCCCTCCAGTCTCATACTGTGACCCCTCCCTCCTGAGCCTTTCCCTCCAGTCTCATACTGTGACCTCTCCCTCCTGAGCGTCCTCCAGTCTCATACTGTGACCCCTCCCTCCTGACCCTCCCCCTCCAGTCTCATACTGTGACCCCTCCCTCCTGAGCCCCCTCCAGTCTCATGCTGTGACCCCTCCCTCCTGAGCCCCCTCCAGTCTCATACTGTGACCCCTCCAGTCTCATACTGTGACCCCTCCCTCCTGAGCCCCTCCAGTCTCATACTGTGACCCCTCCCTCCTGAACCCCTCCAGTCTCATACTGTGACCCCTCCCTCCTGAGCCCCCTCCAGTTTGATACTGTGACCCCTCCCTCCTGAGCCCCCTCCAGTCTCATACTGTGACCCCTCCCTCCTGAGCCCCCTCCAGTCTCATACTGTGACCCCTCCCTCCTGAGCCCCCTCCAGTCTTATACTGTGACCCCTCCCTCCTGAGCCCCCTCCAGTCTCACACTGTGACCCCTCCCTCCTGAGCCCCCTCCAGTCTCATACTGTGACCCCTCCCTCCTGAGCCCCCCTCCAGTCTCACACTGTGACCCCTCCCTCCTGAGCCCCCTCCAGTCTCATACTGTGACCCCTCCCTCCTGAGCCCCCCTCCAGTCTCATACTGTGACCCCTTCCTCCTGAGCCCCCTCTCCAGTCTCATACTGTGACCCCTCCCTCCTGAGCCCCCTCCAGTCTCATACTGTGACCCCTCCCTCCTGAGCCCCCTCCAGTCTCATACTGTGACCCCTCCTTCCTGAGCCTCCTCCAGTCTCATACTGTGACCCCTCCCTCCTGACCCTCCCCCTCCAGTCTCATACTGTGACCCCTCCCTCCTGAGCCCCCTCCAGTCTCATACTGTGACCCCTCCCTCCTGACCCCCCTCCAGTCTCATACTGTGACCCCTCCTTCCTGAGCCCCCTCCAGTCTCACACTGTGACCCCTCCCTCCTGAGCCCCCTCAGACTCATACTGTGACCCCTCCCTCCTGAGCCCTCTACAGTCTCATACTGTGACCCCTCCCTCCTAAGCCCCCTCCAGTCTCATACTGTGACCCCTCCCTCCTGAGCCCCCCTCCAGTTTCATACTTTGACCCCCTCCCTCCTGAGCCCCCCTCCAGTCTCATACTGTGACCCCTCCCTCCTGAGCCCCCTCCGGTCTCATACTGTGACCCCTCCCTCCTGAGCCCCCTCCAGTCTCATACTGTGACCCCTCCCTCCTGAGCCTCCCTCTACTATCATACTGTGACCACTCCCTCCTGAGCACCCCTTCAGTCTCATACTGTGACCCCTCCCTCCTGAGCCCCCGTCTCAAACTGTGACCCCTCCCTCCTGAGCCCCCTCCGGTCTCATACTGTGACCCCTCCCTCCTGCACACCCCTCCTGTCTCATACTGTGACCCCCTCCCTCCTGAACCCCCTCCAGTCTCGTACTGTGACCCCTCCCACCTGAGCCCCCTCCAGTCTCATACTGTGACCCCTCCCTCCTGAGCCGCCTCCAGTCTCATACTGTGACCCCTCCCTCCAGAGCCCCCTCCAGTCTCATACTGTGACCCCTCCCTCCTGAGCCCCCTCCAGTCTCATACTGTGACCCCTCCCTCCTGAACCTCCCCCTCCAGTCTCATACTGTGACCCCTCCCTCCTGAGCCCCCTCCAGTCTCATACTGTGACCCCTCCCTCCTGAGCCCCCCACAGTCTCATACTGTGACCCCTCCCTCCTGAGCCCCCTCCAGTCTCATACTGTGACCCCTCCCTCCTGAGCCCCCTCCAGTCTCATACTGTGACCCCTCCCTCCCGAGCCCCTCTCCAGTCTCATACTGTGACCCCTCCCTCCTGAGCCCCCCCTCCAGTCTCATACTGTGACCCCTCCCTCATGAACCCCCACCAGTCTCACACTGTGACCCCTCCCTCCTGAGCCCCCCCTCCAGTCTCATACTGTGACCCCTCCCTCATGAACCCCCACCAGTCTCACACTTTGACCCCTCCCTCCTGAGCCCCCCACAGTCTCATACTGTGACCCCTCCCTCCTGAGCCCCCTCCAGTCTCATACTGTGACCCCTCCCTCCCGAGCCCCCTTCAGTCTCATACTGTGACCCCTCCCTCCTGAGCCCCCTCCAGTCTCATACTGTGACCCCTCCCTTCTGACCCCCGTCCAGTCTCATACTGTGACCCCTCCCTCCTGAGCCCCCTCCAGTCTCATACTGTGACCCCTCCCCCGTAGCCCCCTCCAGTCTTATAATGTGACCCCTCCCCCCTGAGCCCCCCTCCAGTCTCGTACTGTGACCCCTCCCTCTGAGCCCCCTCCAGTCTCATACTGTGACCCCTCTCTCCCGAGCATCCCCCTCCAGTCTCATACTGTGCCCCTCCCTCCTGAGCCTTCCCCTCCAGTCTCATACTGTGACCTCTCCCTCCTGAGCGTCCTCCAGTCTCATACTGTGACCCCTCCCTCCTGACCCTCCCCCTCCAGTCTCATACTGTGACCCCTCCCTCCTGAGCCCCCTCCAGTCTCATGCTGTGACCCCTCCCTCCTGAGCCCCCTCCAGTCTCATACTGTGACCCCTCCAGTCTCATACTGTGACCCCTCCCTCGGAGCCCCCTCCAGTCTCATACTGTGACCCCTCCCTCCCGAGCATCCCCCTCCAGTCTCATACTGTACCCCTCCCTCCTGAGCCTTCCCCTCCAGTCTCATACTGTGACCTCTCCCTCCTGAGCGTCCTCCAGTCTCATACTGTGACCCCTCCCTCCTGACCCTCCCCCTCCAGTCTCATACTGTGACCCCTCCCTCCTGAGCCCCCTCCAGTCTCATGCTGTGACCCCTCCTTCCTGAGCCCCCTCCAGTCTCACACTGTGACCCCTCCCTCCTGAGCCCCCTCCAGTCTCATACTGTGACCCCTCCCTCCTGAGCCCCCTCCAGTCTCACACTGTGACCCCTCCCTCCTGAGCCCCCTCCAGTCTCATACTGTGACCCCTCCCTCCTGAGCTCCCCTCCAGTCTCATACTGTGACCCCTCCCTCCTGAGCCGCCTCCAGTCTCATACTGTGACCCCTCCCTCCTGAGCCCCCCTCCAGTCTCATACTGTGACCCCTCCCTCCTGAGCCCCCTCCAGTCTCATACTGTGACCCCTCCCTCCTCACCCACCCCCTCCAGTCTCATACTGTGACCCCTCCCTCCTGAGCCCCCTCCAGTCTCATACTGTGACCCCTCCCTCCTGAGCCCCCTCCAGTCTCATACTGTGACCCCTCCCTCCTGAGCCCCCTCCGGTCTCATACTGTGACCCCTCCCTCCTGAGCCCCCTCCAGTCTCATACTGTGACCCCTCCCTCCTGAGCCCCCTCCAGTCTCATACTGTGACCCCTCCCTCCTGAGCCCCCTCCAGTCTCATACTGTGACCCCTCCCTCCTGACCCCCCTCCAGTCTCATACTGTGACCCCTCCCTCCTGAACCCCCTCCAGTCTTATACTGTGACCCCTCCCTCCTGAGCCCCCTCCAGTCTCATACTGTGACCCCTCCCTCCTGAACCCCCTCCAGTCTTTTACTGTGACCCCTCCCTCCTGAGCCCCCTCCAGTCTCATACTGTGACCCCTCCCTCCTGAACCCCCTCCAGTCTTATACTGTGACCCCTCCCTCCTGAGCCCCCTCCAGTCTCATACTGTGACCCATCCCTCCTGAGCCCCCTCCAGTCTCATACTGTGACCCCTCCCTCCTGAGCCCCCTCCAGTCTCATGCTGTGACCCCTCCCTCCTGAGCCCCCTCCAGTCTCATACTGTGACCCCTCCAGTCTCATACTGTGACCCCTCCCTCATGAGCCCCTCCAGTCTTATACTGTGACCCCTCCCTCCTGAAACCCTCCAGTCTCATACTGTGACCCCTCCCTCCTGAGCCCCCTCCTAGAGTCTCATACTGTGACCCTTCCCTCCTGAGCCCCCCTCCAGTCTCATACTGTGACCCCCTCCCTCCTGAGCCCCCTCCAGTCTCACACTGTGACCCCTTCCTCCTGAGCCCCTCCAGTCTCACACTGTGACCCCTCCCTCCTGAGCCCCCGTCCAGTCTCATACTGTGACCCCTCCCTCCTGATCATCCCCCTCCAGTCTCATACTGTGACCCCTCCCTCCTGAGCCCCACCTCCAGACTCATACTGCGACCCCTCCCTCCTGAGCCCCACCTCCAGACTCATACTGTGACCCCTCCCTCCTGAGCACCCCTCCAGTCTCATACTGTGACTCCTCCCTCCTGAGCCCCCTCCAGTCTCACACTGTGACCCCTTCCTCCTGAGCCCCTCCAGTCTCATACTGTGACCCCTCCCTCCTGAGCCCCCCTCCAGTCTCATACTGTGACCCCTCCCTCCTGAGCCCCCCTCCAGTCTCATACTGCGACCCCTTCCTCCTGAGCCCCTCCAGTCTCACACTGTGACCCCTTCCTCCTGAGCCGCTCCAGTCTCACACTGTGACCCCTCCCTCCTGAGCCCCCCTCCAGTCTCATACTGCGACCCCTCCCTCCTGAGCCCCACCTCCAGACTCATACTGTGACCCCTTCCTCCTGAGCCCCTCCAGTCTCACACTGTGACCCCTCCCTCCTGAGCCCCCCTCCAGTCTCATACTGTGACCCCTCCCTCCCTCCTGAGCCCCCTCCAGTCTCATACTGTGACCCCTCCCTCCCTCCTGAGACCCCCTACAGTCTCATACTGTGACCCCTCCCTCCTGAGCCTCCCCCTCCAGTCTCATACTGTGACCCCTCCCTCCTGAGCCCCCTCCAGTCTCATACTGTGACCCCTCCCTCCTGACCCCCCTCCAATCTTATACTGTGACCCCTCCCTCCTGAGCCCCCTCCAGTCTCATCCTGTGACCCCTCCCTCCTGAGCCCCCTCCAGTCTCATACTGTGATCCCTCCCTCCTGAGCCTCACTCCAGTCCCATACTGTGACCCCTCCCTCCTGAGCCCCCCCTCCAGTCTCTTACTGTGACCCCTCCCTCCTGAGCCCCCTCCAGTCTCATACTGTGACTCCTCCCTCCTGAGCCCCCCCCCAGTCTCATACTGTGACCCTTCCCTCTTGAGCCCCCCTCCAGCCTCATACTGTGACCCCTCCCTCCTTTCCCTCCCCCTCCAGTCTCATACTGTGACCCCTCCCTCCTGAGCCCCACCTCCAGACTCATACTGTGACCCCTCCCTCCTGAGCCCCTCCAGTCTCATACTGTGACCCCTCCCTCCTGAGCCCCCTCCAGTCTCATACTGTGACCCTCCCTCCTGAGCCCCCCTCCACTCTCATACTGTGACCCCTCCCTCCTGAACCCCCCTCTAGTCTCATGCTGTGACCCCCTCCCTCCTGAGCCCCCTCCAGTCTCATACTGTGACCCCTCCCTCCTGAGCCCACTCCAGTCTCATACTGTGACCCCTCCCTCTTGAGCCTCCCCATCCAGTCTCATACTGTGACCCCTCCCTCCTGAGCCCCCTCCAGTCTCATACTGTGACTCCTCCCTCCTGAACACCCCTCCAGTCTCATACTGTGACTCCTCCCTCCTGAACCCCCTCCAGTCTCATACTGTGACTCCTCCCTCCAATGCCCCCTCCAGTCTCACACTGTGACCCCTCCCTCCTGAACCCCCTCCAGTCTCATACTGTGACCCCTCCCCCCTGAGCCCCCTCCTAGAGTCTCATACTGTGACCCTTCCCTCCTGAGCCCCCTCCAGTCTCATACTGTGACCCCTCCCTCCTGAACCCCCCTCCAGTCTCATGCTGTGACCCCCTCCCTCCTGAGCCCCCTCCAGTCTCATACTGTGACCCCTCCCTCCTGAGCCCACTCCAGTCTCATACTGTGACCCCTCCCTCTTGAGCCTCCCCATCCAGTCTCATACTGTGACCCCTCCCTCCTGAGCCCCCTCCAGTCTCATACTGTGACCCTCCCTCCTAAGCCCCCCTCCAGTCTCATACTTTGACCCCTCCCTCTTGAGCCTCCCCCTCCAGTCTCATACTGTGACTCCTCCCTCCAATGCCCACTCCAGTCTCACACTGTGACCCCTCCCTCCCGAGCCCCCTCCAGTCTCATACTGTGACCCCTCCCTCCTGAGCCCACTCCAGTCTCATACTGTGACCCCTCCCTCCTGAGCCCCCTCCCTCCTGAGCCCCCTCCAGTCTCATACTGTGACCCCTCCCTCCTGAGCCCCCTCCCTCCTGAGCCCCCTCCAGTCTCATACTGTGACCCCTCCCTCCTGCACCCCCCTCCAGTCTCATACTGTGACCCCTCCCTCCTGAACCCCCTCCAGTCTCATACTGTGACCCCTCCCTCCTGAGCCCCCTCCAGTCTCATACTGTGACCCCTCCCTCCTGAGCCCCCCACCAGTCTCATACTGTGACCCCTCCCTCCTGAGCCCCCTCCAGTCTTATACTGTGACCCCTCCCTCCTGAGCCCCCTCCAGTCTCATACTGTGACCCCTCCCTCCTGAGCCTCCTCCAGTCTCAAACTGTGACCCCTCCCTCTGAGCCCCCTCCAGTCTCATACTGTGACCATCTCTCATGAGCCCCCTCAGTCTCATACTGTGACCCCTCCCCCCTGAGCCCCCTCCAGTCTCATACTGTGACACCTCCCTCCTGACCCTTCCCCTCCAGTCTCATACTGTGACCCTTCCCTCCTGACCCTGCCCCCCCAGTCTAATACTGTGACTCCTCCCTCCTGACCCTCCCCCTCCAGTCTCATACTGTGACCCCTCCCTCCTGAACCCCCTCCAGTCTCATACTGTGACCCCTCCCTCCTGAGCCCCCCTCCAGTCTCATACTGTGACCCCTCCCTCCTGAGCCCCCTCCAGTCTCATACTGTGACCCCTCCCTCCTGACCCTCCCCCTCCAGTCTCATACTGTGACCCCTCCAGTCTCATACTGTGACCCCTCCCTCTTGAGCCCCTCCAGTCTTATACTGTGACCCCTCCCTCCTGAACCCCTCCAGTCTCATACTGTGACCCCTCCCTCCTGAGCCCCCTCCTAGAGTCTCATACTGTGACCCTTCCCTCCTGAGCCCCCCTCCAGTCTCATACTGTGACCCCCTCCCTCCTGAGCCCCCTCCAGTCTCACACTGTGACCCCTTCCTCCTGAGCCCCTCCAGTCTCACACTGTGACCCCTCCCTCCTGAGCCCCCGTCCAGTCTCATACTGTGACCCCTCCCTCCTGATCATCCCCCTCCAGTCTCATACTGTGACCCCTCCCTCCTGAGCCCCACCTCCAGACTCATACTGCGACCCCTCCCTCCTGAGCCCCACCTCCAGACTCATACTGTGACCCCTCCCTCCTGAGCACCCCTCCAGTCTCATACTGTGACTCCTCCCTCCTGAGCCCCCTCCAGTCTCACACTGTGACCCCTTCCTCCTGAGCCCCTCCAGTCTCATACTGTGACCCCTCCCTCCTGAGCCCCCCTCCAGTCTCATACTGTGACCCCTCCCTCCTGAGCCCCCCTCCAGTCTCATACTGCGACCCCTTCCTCCTGAGCCCCTCCAGTCTCACACTGTGACCCCTTCCTCCTGAGCCGCTCCAGTCTCACACTGTGACCCCTCCCTCCTGAGCCCCCCTCCAGTCTCATACTGCGACCCCTCCCTCCTGAGCCCCACCTCCAGACTCATACTGTGACCCCTTCCTCCTGAGCCCCTCCAGTCTCACACTGTGACCCCTCCCTCCTGAGCCCCCCTCCAGTCTCATACTGTGACCCCTCCCTCCCTCCTGAGCCCCCTCCAGTCTCATACTGTGACCCCTCCCTCCCTCCTGAGACCCCCTACAGTCTCATACTGTGACCCCTCCCTCCTGAGCCTCCCCCTCCAGTCTCATACTGTGACCCCTCCCTCCTGAGCCCCCTCCAGTCTCATACTGTGACCCCTCCCTCCTGACCCCCCTCCAATCTTATACTGTGACCCCTCCCTCCTGAGCCCCCTCCAGTCTCATCCTGTGACCCCTCCCTCCTGAGCCCCCTCCAGTCTCATACTGTGATCCCTCCCTCCTGAGCCTCACTCCAGTCCCATACTGTGACCCCTCCCTCCTGAGCCCCCCCTCCAGTCTCTTACTGTGACCCCTCCCTCCTGAGCCCCCTCCAGTCTCATACTGTGACTCCTCCCTCCTGAGCCCCCCCCCCCAGTCTCATACTGTGACCCTTCCCTCTTGAGCCCCCCTTCAGCCTCATACTGTGACCCCTCCCTCCTTTCCCTCCCCCTCCAGTCTCATACTGTGACCCCTCCCTCCTGAGCCCCACCTCCAGACTCATACTGTGACCCCTCCCTCCTGAGCCCCTCCAGTCTCATACTGTGACCCCTCCCTCCTGAGCCCCCCTCCAGTCTCATACTGTGACCCCTCCCCCCTGAGCCCCCTCCAGTCTCATACTGTGACCCCTCCCTCCTGAGCCCCCTCCAGTCTCATACTGTGACCCTCCCTCCTGAGCCCCCCTCCACTCTCATACTGTGACCCCTCCCTCCTGAACCCCCCTCTAGTCTCATGCTGTGACCCCCTCCCTCCTGAGCCCCCTCCAGACTCATACTGTGACCCCTCCCTCCTGAGCCCACTCCAGTCTCATACTGTGACCCCTCCCTCTTGAGCCTCCCCATCCAGTCTCATACTGTGACCCCTCCCTCCTGAGCCCCCTCCAGTCTCATACTGTGACTCCTCCCTCCTGAACCCCCCTCCAGTCTCATACTGTGACTCCTCCCTCCTGAACCCCCTCCAGTCTCATACTGTGACTCCTCCCTCCAATGCCCCCTCCAGTCTCACACTGTGACCCCTCCCTCCTGAACCCCCTCCAGTCTCATACTGTGACCCCTCCCCCCTGAGCCCCCTCCTAGAGTCTCATACTGTGACCCTTCCCTCCTGAGCCCCCTCCAGTCTCATACTGTGACCCCTCCCTCCTGAACCCCCCTCCAGTCTCATGCTGTGACCCCCTCCCTCCTGAGCCCCCTCCAGTCTCATACTGTGACCCCTCCCTCCTGAGCCCACTCCAGTCTCATACTGTGACCCCTCCCCTTGAGCCTCCCCATCCAGTCTCATACTGTGACCCCTCCCTCCTGAGCCCCCTCCAGTCTCATACTGTGACCCTCCCTCCTAAGCCCCCTCCAGTCTCATACTTTGACCCCTCCCTCTTGAGCCTCCCCCTCCAGTCTCATACTGTGACTCCTCCCTCCAATGCCCACTCCAGTCTCACACTGTGACCCCTCCCTCCCGAGCCCCCTCCAGTCTCATACTGTGACCCCTCCCTCCTGAGCCCCCTCCAGTCTCATACTGTGACCCCTCCCTCCTGAGCCCCCTCCCTCCTGAGCCCCCTCCAGTCTCATACTGTGACCCCTCCCTCCTGCACCCCCCTCCAGTCTCATACTGTGACCCCTCCCTCCTGAACCCCCTCCAGTCTCATACTGTGACCCCTCCCTCCTGAGCCCCCTCCAGTCTCATACTGTGACCCCTCCCTCCTGAGCCCCCCACCAGTCTCATACTGTGACCCCTCCCTCCTGAGCCCCCTCCAGTCTTATACTGTGACCCCTCCCTCCTGAGCCCCCTCCAGTCTCATACTGTGACCCCTCCCTCCTGAGCCTCCTCCAGTCTCAAACTGTGACCCCTCCCTCTGAGCCCCCTCCAGTCTCATACTGTGACCATCTCTCATGAGCCCCCCCAGTCTCATACTGTGACCCCTCCCCCCTGAGCCCCCTCCAGTCTCATACTGTGACACCTCCCTCCTGACCCTTCCCCTCCAGTCTCATACTGTGACCCTTCCCTCCTGACCCTGCCCCCCCAGTCTAATACTGTGACTCCTCCCTCCTGACCCTCCCCCTCCAGTCTCATACTGTGACCCCTCCCTCCTGAACCCCCTCCAGTCTCATACTGTGACCCCTCCCTCCTGAGCCCCCCTCCAGTCTCATACTGTGACCCCTCCCTCCTGAGCCCCCTCCAGTCTCATACTGTGACCCCTCCCTCCTGACCCTCCCCCTCCAGTCTCATACTGTGACCCCTCCCTCCTGAACCCCCTCCAGTCTCATACTGTGACCCCTCCCTCCTGAGCCCCCCTCCAGTCTCATACTGAGACCCCTCCCTCCTGAGCCCCTCCAGTCTCATACTGTGACCCCTCCCTCCTGAGCCCCCTCCAGTCTCACACTGTGACCCCTCCCTCCTGAGCCCCCTCCAGTCTCATACTGTGACCCCTCCCTCCTGAGCCCCCTCCAGTCTCATGCTGTGACCCCTCCCTCCTGCGCCCCCTCCAGTCTCATACTGTGACCCCTCCCTCCTGAGCCCCCTCCAGTCTCATACTGTGCCCCCTCCCTCCTGACCCTCCCCCTCCAGTCTCATACTGTGACCCCTCCCTCCTGAGCCCCCTCCAGTCTCATACTGTGACCCCTCCCTCCTGAGCCCCCTCCAGTCTCATACTGTGACCCCTCCCTCCTGCGCCCCCTCCAGTCTCATACTGTGACCCCTCCCTCCTGACCCTCCCCCTCCAGTCTCATACTGTGACCCCTCCCTCCTGAGCCCCCTCCAGTCTCATACTGTGACCACTCCCTCCTGAGCCCCCTCCAGTCTCATACTGTGACCCCTCCCTCCTGTGACACATCCCTCCTGAGCCCCCTCCAGTCTCATACTGTGACCCCTCCCTCCTGAGCCCCCTCCAGTCTCATACTGTGCCCCTCCCTCCTGAACCCCTCCAGTCTCATACTGTGACCCCTCCCTACTGAGCCCCCTCCAGTCTCATACTGTGACTCCTCCCTCCTGAGCCCCCCTCCAGTCTCATTCTGTCACCCCTCCCTCCTGAGCCCCCTCCAGTCTCACACTGTGACCCCTCCCTCCTGAACCCCTCCAGTCTCATACTGTGACCCCTCCCTCCTGAGCCCCCTCCAGTCTCATACTGTGACCCCTCCCTCCTGAGCCCCCTCCAGTCTCATACTGTGACCCCTCCCTCTTGAGCCTCCCCATCCAGTCTCATACTGTGACCCCTCCCTCCTGAACCCCCATCCAGTCTCATACTGTGACCCCTCCCTCCTGAACCCCCCTCCAGTCTCATACTGTGACTCCTCCCCCCTGAACCCCCCACAGTCTCATACTGTGACCCTCCCTCCTGAGCCCCCTCCAGTCTCATACTGTGACCCCTCCCTCCTGAGCCCCCTCCAGTCTCATACTGTGACCCCTCCCTCCTGAGCCCCCTCCAGTCTCATACTGTGACCCCTCCCTCCTGAGCCCCCTCCAGTCTCATACTGTGACTCCTCCCTCCTGAGCCCCCTCCAGTCTCATACTGTGACCCCTCCCTCCTGAGCCCCCCTCCAGTCTCACACTGTGACCCCTCCCTCCTGAGCCCCCCCTCCAGTCTCATACTGTGACCCCTCCCTCCTGAGCCCCCTCCAGTCTCATACTGTGACCCCTCCCTCCTGAGCCCCCTCCAGTCTCATACTGTGACCCCCTCCCTCCTGAGCCCCCTCCAGTCTGATACTTTGACCCCTCCCCCCTGAGCCCCCTCCAGTCTCATACTGTGACCCCCCTCCCTCCTGAGCCCCCCACAGTCTCATACTATGACCCCCCTCCCTCCTGAGCCCCCTCCAGTCTCATACTGTGACCCCTCCCTCCCTCCTAAGCCCCCTCCAGTCTCATACTGCGACCCCTCCCTCCTGAGCCTCCTCCAGCCTCATACTGTGACCCCTCCCTCCTGAGCCTCCTCCAGCCTCATACTGCGACCCCTCCCTCCTGAGCCCCCCTCCAGTCTCATACTGTGACCCCTCCCTCCTGAGCCCCCTCCAGTCTCATACTGTGACCCCTCCCTCCTGAGCCTCCCTCCAGTCTCATACTGTGACCCCTCTCTCCTGCACCCCCTCCAGTCTCATACTGTGACCCCTCCCTCCCTCCTGAGCCCCCTCCAGTCTCATACCGTGACCCCTCCCTCCTGAGCCCCCTCCAGTCTCATACTGTGACCCCCCTCCCTCCTGAGCCCCTCCAGTCTCATACTGTGACCCCTCCCTCCTCAGCCCCCCTCCAGTCTCATACTGTGACCCTTCCCTCCTGAGCCCCCTCCAGTCTCATACTGTGACCCCTCCCTCCTGATCCTCCCTCCTCCAGTCTCATACTGTGACCCCTCCCTCCTGACACCCCCTCCAGTCTCATACTGTGACCCCTCCCTCCTGACACCCCCCCTCCAGTCTCATACTGTGACCCCTCCCTCCTGAGCCCCCTCCAGTCTCATACTGTGACCCCTCCCTCCTGAGCCTCCTCCAGTCTCATTCTGTGACCCCTCCCTCCTGCACCCCCCTCCAGTCTCATACTGTGACTCCTCCCTCCTGAGCCCCCTCCAGTCTCATACTGTGACCCCTCGCTCCTGAGCCCCCTCCAGTCTCATACTGTGACCCCTCCCTCCTGAGCCCCTCCAGTGTCATACTGTGACCCCTCCCTCCTGAGCCCCCCTCCAGTCTCATACTGTGACCCCTCCCTCCTGAGCCCCCCTCCAGTCTCATACTGTGACCCCTCCCTCCTGAGCCTCCCCCTCCAGTCTCATACTGTGACCCCTCCCTCCTGAGCCCCCTCCAGTCTCATACTGTGACCCCTCCCTCCTGAACCCCCTCCAGCTCATACTGTGACCCCTCCCTCCTGAGCCCCCTCCAGTCTCATACTGTGACCCCTCCCTCCTGAGCCCCCCTCCAGTCTCATACTGTGACCCCTCCCTCCCGAGCCCCCTCCAGTCTCACACTGTGATCCCTCCCTCCTGAACCCCCTCCAGCTCATACTGTGACCCCTCCCTCCTGAGCCCCCTCCAGTCTCATACTGTGACCCCTCCCTCCTGAGCCCCCCTCCAGTCTCATACTGTGACCCCTCCCTCCTGAGCCCCCCTCCAGTCTCATACTGTGACTCCTCCCTCCTGAGCCCCCTCCAGTCTCATACTGTGCCCCCTCCCTCCTGACCCTCCCCCTCCAGTCTCATACTGTGACCCCTCCCTCCTGAGCCCCCTCCAGTCTCATACTGTGACCCCTCCCTCCTGAGCCCCCTCCAGTCTCATACTGTGACCCCTCCCTACTGCGCCCCCTCCAGTCTCATACTGTGACCCCTCCCTCCTGACCCTCCCCCTCCAGTCTCATACTGTGACCCCTCCCTCCTGAGCCCCCTCCAATCTCATACTGTGACCACTCCCTCCTGAGCCCCCTCCAGTCTCATACTGTGACCCCTCCCTCCTGTCACACATCTCTCCTGAGCCCCCTCCAGTCTCATACTGTGACACCTCCCTCCTGAGCCCCCTCCAGTCTCATACTGTGACCCCTCCCTCCTGAGCCCCCCCAGTCTCATACTGTGACCCCTCCCTCCTGAACCCCCTCCAGTCTCATACTGTGACCCCTCCCTCCTGAGCCCCCTCCAGTCTCATACTGTGCCCCTCCCTCCTGAACCCCTCCAGTCTCATACTGTGACCCCTCCCTACAGAGCCCCCTCCAGTCTCATACTGTGACTCCTCCCTCCTGAGCCCCCCTCCAGTCTCATTCTGTCACCCCTCCCTCCTGAGCCCCCTCCAGTCTCACACTGTGACCCCTCCCTCCTGAACCCCTCCAGTCTCATACTGTGACCCCTCCCTCCTGAGCCCCCTCCTGTGGTAAATAAATAATTAAATACCTATACTATTTTTCAGGATACTCATATTAACAGATAGCTCAATAAATAAGAGTCAAGATTCGAGGTATCTTGAGTTTGCAGGTTTTAATACAGCATAAAGGACAGCAACAGGACAACCTGCACGGGAATAGGATGGCAGCTGCCGGGGGCAGGATCTGGACAAAAAGCGTAACTTTAATAACAATGTACAACATATATATAGTAAAACAATTGCATTGCAGTAGATACAGTAGGCGTAGCAGTGGGTGGGGTTTGTAGCAGTCGCGAAAGATAAGGCAGAGAGTAGGTGTAACAAGAGGCGTGAACAGGGCGTATACATAGACATGTGATGTAAACGTAGCAGAATATGTCATAAATGGGGCGGAAACATGAAGGGGGCTACCTAAGGAGCCGGGACCTCTGACCTAGTGGTGCGCGCAAGCTGGCAATGACGTGTTACTAGGAGGAACTGGGGGCTATGACTTCTGCGCTAGAAGAGGAGACGAAAGTCTGGAGAGTCAGAGCGACATGTACCTAAACACTATCTAGTATCTGATGTTTAGAGAACATGTTGATAGAATCCAATAGTTATCAGGGCAAAGGCTAACAGACTCTAAGACTGGTGCATGCATTATTCTACATGTAGTGCGTGTTGAGGAATATTAAATGACCATTAATACAGTATTTCTCTTACATGGAGACGTAAAGGCTAGACCATGACTGAAACTATTGATGCGATTCAGTTAGCTTTGGAATGCAGAGAAGGAGAGCTGGACTGATAACTATAATCATAACATACTCTTGGCAGACTGGCAGGCAGAGCCAGTCCGAGCCGGGCACTGAGAGGCAGGAAGTAAGTGAAGGGTCAGGGATACAGGTGGGGGCTGTATCGCTCCTCAGCGAGGGTTCAGGAGACAGGAGCTGAATCTGGGTCCGGGCCCTTTTGAGGCCTAGAAACGGGGACTTTGACTGAATTAACGTGTACACTGGGAAACGTGGCAACATAACTTTACATAGGCCTAATACTCGTAGCTTTCACGAGAACTGGAAACTGGCATACTAGAGATGGACACAACTGGAATTGTGTCTTTAATCGATCATAAGGGAATACATATGCATATTAATCATGCACATATGGCATAGGATGGGGAACACGTAGGGACACAGAACATGGCAAAATTTACTTTTCCACATTCCCTCCTTGTCACTACGTTTCCATCAGGAAACATCAATATTCATGATACCATCTATCATTTCATACAGTATCATTTGCTCGTCTCGAATTGTCTTGGAACGGGACTTAGGACGGGGCTTAGGACTAGGACTTGGAATACAGGATGTAGCACAAATGCCGCAAATCGCAGGGCCACATTGTAAACAGAGGCAGCAACTGAATATGATCATTACTGCTATACCCAGGAATGACAATACTTTCCATCCCCAGGCAGAAATTATACTCCAGAGCCAACCGGACCATGTCCAGGTGCCTGGATTCTGGTGTAACTGATGGGCAATTTTATGAAGTCTGGTTATAGCTGAATAAACAGACGGCGCGTTATTAGGAATGAAAATGCAGCAACTAGATCCGATGACTCTACATGCTCCTCCTCTATTGGCCAGTATGACGTCAAGAACGAGACGATTTTGGAGCACAACAAATCTCATAGCAGATTGCTCTTCGGTTAAGTTACCTAGAGCAGAAGTAGTCTCATTCACTACTGCTTCAAGGGTTCTGGTTAACCTACGGATTAACTTACTATTCTGGACAGGGCCTAGAAAGAAGAAGAAACCTTTATTGAAGTCTGTATACTGTTCTAGAGCGGTTTCAGTTTGATCGACAATCGGGGACTCGATCTCCCTTCTATGTCTAATGTGTACTAGATGTGTGTTTCTATGATAATCGGATGGGGCTAGGAAAACTGGTGGCAGTAGGAAGGCAATGTAACAGGTTCCCTCCCAATCAAGGGGCAGACGAACATATGCGGTCTGACCACAAACAAAATATGAATGACGTGAGGCTTTGAAAATAGATTTCCCACTGTCACTATACTTGACAATAGTAGTACAATCACTATGTCCTACATGTGCGGAACCATTCTTTCTGACACATAATTCGCCTTTGACTGGTAGTACTGAAATTGCAGGTAAATCTGGAGTAGTATCTGACTGAACATTCAGGACCATAAAATTCGAAGAATAGTTACCTAAATTATATACTTCATTTTCTAGATCTAACCCGGTTCTATGGGAAAGACCTTGCTTGTCTGGAAAACATGTACTATTCAGAAGGGACATGTCTGTTGAGGATGACGTTAACGTGGACCATGCTCCACACGAACCATTATGTGAAAATGGATAAGGAAAGAGTGGCAGAACTCCCTTCGGTGTCTGGAAAGGGGGGAGTCGACCACACACCCAACAATTAGTGGCATTGCTGGTCTGGTGTGAATAGTGCAACATACGGATGAAGGTATTATTTCTCATAGCAAGACGATAGGATAACTCGTGAGGAGGCAGATCACTAAAGGTGTGCTCTACTGTAGTATTAGAAAACTTATTTACATGAGAAATTGGAAAACATAAATGCAATGCATAACTTGTGCAGGTAACCATTAAACTCAAAAATAGAAGAAAACATAGGATAACGATACATCTGATAGAGTTTTGACTAACTCTCTCACTATGGGGGTCTATCTTATACATGTCAGAAACCTGTCTAACCGTTTTACCCGAGGGGGACTTAGACAATTAAACTGGCTGACTTATTTTACTGGACCGGAGCTTCAACTTATACTCCTGCTGCGGAGTTTTCTCTAACAGGGGAGGCTTTGTATCAATGTCAGTAGCGGGACAGTCCTTGAGAATAGTATTTTGGCAGTCTTTAGAAGAAAGGTAATCCTTGGAAATGTTCTTGGAAAAAGTTTTAGGTTTGACTCCATGGAACTTCTTGACGTGAGACAGATGGACCCACCCCTTACGGCCCTCCAACTTCACGGCGTACTGTGGTAAATAAATAAATAATACCTCTATTTTTGATACGATATAGAATAACAGATAGCTCAATAAATAAGAGTCAAGATTCGAGGTAGCTGGAGTTTGCAGGTTTAATACAGCATAAAGGACAGGAACAGGACAACCTGCACGGGGAAGATCTGAGATGGCTAGCAACTTTTAATAACAGTGCACAAGCATATATAGTTAAACAAAATACATGGTATTCAATGCAAGAGGCGTAGCAGTGGGCAGGGCCTGTAGCAGTCGCGAAAGATAAGGCTGAAAGTAGGTGTAACAAGAGGCGTGAACATAGACATGTGATGCAAACGTAACAGAATATGTCATAAATGGGGCGGAAACATGGATGGGGCTACCTAAGGAGCCGGGACCTCTGACCTAGTGGTGCGTGCAAGCTGGCAATGACGTGTTACTAGGAGAAGCTGGGGGCTATGACTTCTGCGCTGGAGGAGGAGACGAAAGTCTGGAGAGTCAGAGCGACATGTACCTAAACACTATCTAGTATCTGATGTTTAGAGAACATGTTGATAGAATCCAAAAGTTATCAGGGCAAAGGCTAAAAGACACTAAGACTGGTGCATGTATTATTCTACATGTAGTGTGTGTTGAGGAATATTAAATGACCATTAATACAGTATTTCTCTTACATGGAGACGTAAAGGCTAGACGATGACTGAAACTATTGATGCGATTCAGTAGCTTAGGAATGCAGAGAAGGAGAGCTGGACTGATAACTAGAATCATAACATACTCTTGGCAGACTGGCAGGCAGAGCCAGGCCGTGCCGGGCACTGTGAGGCAGGAAGTAAGTGAAGGGTCAGGAATACAGGTGGGGGCTGTATCGCTCCTCAGCGAGGGTTCAGGAGACTGGAGCTGAATCTGGTGTCCGGGCCCTTTTGAGGCCTAGAAACGGGGACTTTTACTGAATTAACGTGCACACTGAGAAACGTGACAACATAACTTTACATAGGCCAAATACTCGTAGCTTTCACGAGAACTGGAAACTGGCATACTAGAGTTGGACACAACTGTAATTGCGTCTTTAATCGATCATAAGGGAATACATATGCATATTAATCATGCACATATAACATAAGATGGGGAACACGTAGGGACACAGAACATGGCAAAATTTACTTTTCCACAGTACGGGTGGTCAGAAGGACTAGCTTCGGTTCTTTCCAGCGAGGCTCCAGCGGACTCGAACGATCAAAATTGCGGACGAGGACCAGGTCGCCTGGTATGACCTCATGCGGTTTCACCTCGGTATTGTCTGGAAATGCGGCGGCAACCTGTGAACGACAAGAGTGTAGGGCAGACATCAAGGAAGCTAGGTAATCTGTCAGCATATTACTGGAAACATCTGTAATACTTCGGGGTCTAGGTGTACCCCACATATTAGGGGGGCGGCCGAATACGACCTCGTAAGGGGACAGACCTGATCTGGAATGTGCGACCATGCGCATATAGAATAGGGCGACTGGCAGGGCTACTAACCAGTCTACACCTTTCTCTTTACAGACTTTGGCGATGCGGATTTTTAGGGTCTGATTATGTCTCTCTACGAGACCTGCTGCTTCAGGATGGCGTACACAATGAAACTTCCACTGGTACCCTAACAGAAGGGAAACGTGCTTCATGAGTTCAGATGAGAATGGCTGGCCGTTGTCTGAATACACGACCCTAGGGAGTCCATAACGATGGAAAAATTCACGAACCAGCTGCTTGGCAGTGGTCGCGGCTGTGTAATCTGGGACTGGATATGCCTCTGTCCACCTGGACAAAGCGCATATAACTACAAGGACATACTTGAAACCTCGGCATCGCTCCATCTGGATATAATCCATTTGGAGGACTTCAAAAGGGTGGTCAGGAGGCTGGAATCCCCCTTGTTCCACCGGGACACTTTTACCTGGATTGAACTGACAACATATCATACAGGTACGGACTTTCTGCTTGGCTGCAGCTCGTAAATGCTTGTTGAACCAAATGTTCTGGATACTGTCTAACATGGCTTTTTCTCCTAAATGTGCAGGACTATGTGCGGTATTAATAATGACTTGAACCATTGAGTCGGGGAGAAACCATGTGGCTTTTCCCTTTTTCAACCATCCCTGATCTGTCTGGACCCCTCCTTGTTCGGACCATTTCTTGATTTCTTCGGGAGTGGCATGTAACTGTATGTCTATGACATCTTGAGTAGGGTCCTTAACTGTCATACAAGTAGTCTGTTCTGGAGTATGTGTCAGTGTCGTGTTGACTGGAATGTCTGGAGCCTGGGCTGTGATTTTAGCTGTTTGATCTGCTAGATCGTTACCTTGGGAGATGATGTCAGTGACTTTCGTATGTGCTTTGCACTTCATGATAGCGATAGCTGTCGGTAAATGTATTGCATCTAACAGAGCTTGAATCAGGAGACCATGCTGAATCTTGGTTCCATGAGAAGTCATAAAACCTCTTTCTTGCCAGAGCACTCCAAAGTCGTGTACGACTCCGAATGCATAACGTGAATCTGTGTAGATGTTAACTTTCAGGTTCTTGGCACGTATGCAGGCTTGGGTCAGAGCGACTAGCTCTGCTGCTTGAGCGGACAGAGTGTCAATACGGTGTGTCTCAATAACTTCGGTTTCAGTAGTCACTGCATACGCGGCTACTAGATCTCCTGTACTGGTTCTCATACATGAACCATCCACATAAAGTGTCAGGTCGGGATCAGGTAACGGAATATCTGTCAGGTCTTGTCTTGGCTTTGTCATGGTGTTAACAACTTCCACACAGTCATGTGTGGCAGGATTTGAAGTAACTGAGGGTAACAGTGTTGCAGGATTTAAAACGTTGCAGCGTCTGATTTCTATGTGTGGCTGGAACAGTGTCAATTCATAACCTGTTAAACGTGCAATTGTCAAGTGCTGAGTCTGTGTTCGGTTTAAAAGAACTTCCACGGAGTGTGGAACTTGTACTGTCAGGGAGTGTCCTAACACTATGGAATCACTTTGTCTGATAGCTAGTGCTGTGGCTGCAACTGACTTGAGGCACGCAGGCAGAGCCTGGGCTACTGGATCTAGTGTGCTCGAAAAATAAGCACAAGGCTTGTATTGTCCTGCTTGATCTTGTGTGAGAACAGATAATGCTGTACCATTACGTTCTGTGACAAAAAGTGTAAAAGGCTTACTGTAGTTCGGTGTAGCTAGAACGGGTGCTTGACATAAGGCTTTCTTTAATTCATTAAAAGCAAGTGTATGTTCAGATGTCCAAGGGAGGACTGTCGATACGGCTGCCTCCTGTGTCGTTAACTGTATCAATGGTTTAGCTAGAAATGCATACTGGGGAATCCATTGTCGACAATAAGAAGTGAGGCCGATAAAAGCTCGTACCTCTTTCTGGGTCTTGGGCTGAGGAAGACTCGCTATTAACTGGATACGGTCAGGTGTCAACTGCCTACCCCTCTTGGACAGTAAGTGTCCTAAGTAGACCACTTGCTGGACACAGAATTGAAGCTTCGAAGGGGACACCTTGTGCCCCATCTCGGCCAGGAAATACAGAACTGTAAGTGACGCACGCTCGCAGTCACGTTCAGAACGGGCTGTGATCAGTAGATCATCGACATACTGGAGCAGGGCAGTGTCAGTTGGCATGTGAATATTGTCTAGTTGTCTTTTAAGTGCTTGACTGTAAATACTAGGACTTTCTGTGAAACCTTGAGGAGCTCGTGTAAATTTATAGCTCCTTCCATTTAAACAGAATCCGAAAAGGAACTGGCTATCTGGATGAATGGGAACACTGAAAAATGCATTCTTGAGGTCTATGACTGTGAAAAATGTGGCTTCAGAATCAATGGCTGTCAATAGGGAAGAAATATCTGGAACTACTGGGTACTGGGGAATGATACATTTATTAAGTTCTCGAAGGTCAATCACTAATCGATATACTGGAGGTGCATTTGGATCAGTACGTTTCATGACTGGAATAATAGGAGAATTACATACATTGGAGTCAGTTTCTACAACCACTCCTTGAGCAATGAGCTCGTCAATAATTTTGGATAAGGCTGCTACAGCCTCAGGTGGCAATCTGTACTGTCTGATTCGTGGTAACACTACACCTGGTTTCAGAGTCACACGATGGGGTGTGATTTGCATAAAACCAACATCAGTTGGACCTTGTGCCCATAGATGCTGCGGGATATTCAATAATCTTGGATCAAAATCACGTAATACATAGTGACCCTTAAAGTCACGTAAAAACAAACGTATTCCTTCTGGGGAGCAGCAAATAACTGCACCTAATTCTTTCAATGTTTTAATACCTAACAAATTTTCTGGACATGACTTTGTAAGTAACAGGTCAGTAGTTCGGGACAATGGACCTACTTCTAGAGTAACTGGTTTGGAAATCTCGTTTACAATAGGCTTTCCTGAAAATCCAAGGGAAACATTTCTTGAGCCTGAGAGCGGGGCCCCTGGAACCTCGTCATGACTTATAGTAGTCCTACTTGCCCCTGTATCAATCAGAAACTTTCTGTCTTTCCCTAATACTTGACTGTGAACATAGGGACCTTCTTGATCTACAGGTATCTCGATGAGAGGCAAGCCTACCTCCCTCTCTAGGCTGTTTCATGAATACTGCTGGTACTCTGGATACTCAGACTGTGCATACTGGTACATCTGCTGTGTAACATGCTGTGTTGCAGCTATAGGCTGCGGTGCTGTAACTGTCTGTGGTGCATTCTGTGGTGACTGAGAAGTCTGTGAAACTTGTTCTTGTCTAGGCGGACGTGGTCTTTCTTTAGTCTTACCGGTAGCTATGTTGTGTTTCAGAACTGCACACTCGTTTATAAAATGACCTGGCTGTTTACAATAATTGCAGGTCCCTTTAACAGGAACTGCAGGATGACTGGCTTGATTCGTACCCCTCTTCTGACTGTCTTGAGGAACAGATTGTGCAACTAATACTTTCATTTTCGTGTCTTTCATACGTTTCCTTTCATGATCTTGCTCTTCTCTGATTCTATTCTGGTGATACTGAAGCATCTGAAGCATTTGGGACGGAGTATTAGCTTGCCAGGTACTTTCGACTTTCAGAACTCGATTTTTAACTTGTGGACTTGAATTCTCGACTAGTTTAGTAACAAAAAGATGAGGGTATGACTCACTACTCGTCTTCAAACCACTGTTAATGATAAAACATTTCTCAAACCTAGAATAAAAATCACTAGTATCTTCGTCTGGTTTCTGTTTACAGGCTGAGATGGCATCCCAGTCTTCCTTTTTCGTGGCCAGTAATCTTGGCAAAACTTGTATTAACAGTTTGGGTAATTCTTTACATTTGTCTCCTAGACCGGTACCTGGTACCCGTATATTTTCTTCAGCTTCTAGAGCTGCCCAATCTATCTTTTTCTCTCCCACCTCCCATTCTTTTTCTTTGAGCTTTTCATATATGCCCGCAGGCAACAGGACTTTTAACATTTTAATGATATCTGGATACGTGTATTCTCCCATACGGAGCATGTCTTTTAATTCACGGTGGAACCCTGCTGGATCTTTATCGTGACAGGGAATTAACTTTTTCATCTCTAAGAGTTCCATCTTTGTAATCGGGGTGTAAACAAATACTCGTTGCATTTCACCAGCCGGTGTCCTAACTGGGTGTACTTCTCGTAACGGATTCTGTCTGTCTATGTAAAATGGTTTACTTTCTGGAGGTGTGACGTGAACAAAATGCGGATTCAGAAATGTTCTATATTTGTGGCGCTGTTCTAAAATGACACTAATTAAATCGGTACCTAGACCTTTCCATCTATACTGGAGTAACTCGTTCAGAACATCATGTAACGGACCTGGATCAGAATGTTGACCCTCATACAGAGTGATGAGGTGCTGGATCATATACATACCCACCAGTCGTTGCTCGGCTGGGGGCAGTTTCAGAAACATTTGTGCCACTATTTCGTCTGGGAAAGTGGTAGAATCAGTAGCCCATCGGACTGCTGATCAGGCTAGTTCTTGTTCATGCATAGTACTAAGTTCACTATAACCGATTCGTGATTTCAGAATGTGATCGGTAGCTTGAAATACTTGTTCTAGAGAACCTTGTTCTGGTGCTGGAAGAGAGAAAACTTTCTTATGTTCTAGACATGAATGTCGGTCGGAAAGTCTAGTTCTACCTACATACGCTATTCTGGCGGTATTCTCGTCTTCTACTTCCTCAGTATCAGAGTTATTTTCTTTCTCGCTTACTTGTGCTGCTTTACGTTTATCATGTAACCTTATTATTTCCTTACGAATTTTCTTGTACATACTCTCTATACAACTGAGTGTCCTGTGTCTTCCCTCGGCTATATTATCACTCCACCTTGTCAGAACTTTCATTCCGGTCGGATCTTTAGTCGGGGAATCTTGTTCCCTTATTAAACAATTAATTAGAAACTTTAATAGTATGAGCTGGGTCTCAGCTTTCCTCAGAGAAATAACTTCGCCAACACTTTCTGGGTCTGTTCCTGTACGAATGAAACGATATATTCTGTCTAGATCTTCTTTCATATTTGGTAGGGTGTCCAAATACTCAGTCACCCGTCTTACGCGAAATGAATATATAACCATACTATCATCACCTGGGACCGGATCATAACGGCATTCGGTAAGAGCTCGCCTGATGTCTGCAACGGACTGATGTTTGGGCGTGCACTGTAACGCACGTTCATGTAACTCGGCTAATATTACACGTTTGTGTGGCGGCGGGGTACCAGGAGGACCTCCCCCCGCGGCCCCTAAGCTGGAATCGTCGACTGATACTCTTCGTGCTGGCAGAGTGACCAGTGTAGCGGGTACTTGTACTGTAGGCTGGACCGGGGGTACCGTAACGGGTGCCCCGGTGGCTGGAGGAGCAAGAATTACATTATTTGCAGGAGCTGACGGAACAGGATTTGCATATTCTGGGACTGTGTCGTCCAAATAGGACGAGAGAAAAATATCAGCTGCGGTCGGTTTGTGACGTAGCTTGGTCGGAACTAATGGTGGCGGGAAATTACTGGATGCCTCCGGGGTTGCTTTTGGCAAGCCCTCGGCAAGAAGAGGGTACATACCCTTAATAAGGGCATTCCTCTGTCTGTCTGACTGCTCGGTTTTAACTCGTTCACCTATTTCGATTAATTCTTTTTCTTGGGCTCTTTCTGAGGATTCTCTACTTAATTCTGACTTTCTGATTTCTTTTTCGGTTCTTTTATGAGATTCTTTGCGCCATAACTCGATGGCATCTTTCTGTGACTGTCTGGCTTTCTTTTTCCATAATGCTTCTTCTACTCGCATGATGCACTCGGCATCCCATGTGCCTGATACAGGCCATCTATATTTCTCTTCTAATTCCTTGGTGTACTCGACCCATAAATCTAGATATAATATGGCACTTATGCCATGCTTGTGATACATAAAATGACCTGGACTGTCCCTAGGCGGGACAGGAACTGCTTCCTCGAGCAGACATTTTCTAGTTCTTAACTGACGTAACTTGGAGAACAGAGGCATGACTGAACTAGAGTCTAGACAAAATACAATACACAATGAACACGATGATTACTGAAAAACAACACATTCATACCACGACATTGAAAACACATTGAAGCACATTTTAAAATAACAGTTCGAACAGGATACTACCTGAAATACTGAGAACAGAACACATGAATTTTCTCGAGAACAGAACTTACTAGAACTACTAGATGCACTGCTGAAACAGTACGAAACATACCGGTCCCATAAAGAGACACGTCAGGACCCGCATCCACCTAGGTGGACACTTCGTGTTGGATTTGCGTACCCAAACCCACGGACCAGAGACAATTTAATTGACCCTGTCTAGATACTACCCCAGCAACGGTACTCACCGGGCAGCAAGAACGGAAGGCCTCGGACTGGACTGGACTGCTACGACGACGGACTACGAACTTCAGACTTCAGTTACGGGTGGGCCTCCGGATACCTCGGACCTTGGACTCTCGGCTTGGGCTCTGGTCGGGACTCGCCGCGTTCCTCCACCGCCTCGTCTGGATGCTGGACCGCAACCTCCGTCTCCTCCGTGGGCCTGAGGGATACTTGAAGCAGAAATATCTGCAAGTGGCCGGTATGGTTCCGTCACGACTGCAGAGGGTCAGGGGGCTTGCGTGGCTTCTCCGGCGCGTGGGGAAAGGGCAAGTCCCTGTTCGGGCGCCATTATGTGGTAAATAAATAATTAAATACCTATACTATTTTTCAGGATACTCATATTAACAGATAGCTCAATAAATAAGAGTCAAGATTCGAGGTATCTTGAGTTTGCAGGTTTTAATACAGCATAAAGGACAGCAACAGGACAACCTGCACGGGAATAGGATGGCAGCTGCCGGGGGCAGGATCTGGACAAAAAGCGTAACTTTAATAACAATGTACAACATATATATAGTAAAACAATTGCATTGCAGTAGATACAGTAGGCGTAGCAGTGGGTGGGGTTTGTAGCAGTCGCGAAAGATAAGGCAGAGAGTAGGTGTAACAAGAGGCGTGAACAGGGCGTATACATAGACATGTGATGTAAACGTAGCAGAATATGTCATAAATGGGGCGGAAACATGAAGGGGGCTACCTAAGGAGCCGGGACCTCTGACCTAGTGGTGCGCGCAAGCTGGCAATGACGTGTTACTAGGAGGAACTGGGGGCTATGACTTCTGCGCTAGAAGAGGAGACGAAAGTCTGGAGAGTCAGAGCGACATGTACCTAAACACTATCTAGTATCTGATGTTTAGAGAACATGTTGATAGAATCCAATAGTTATCAGGGCAAAGGCTAACAGACTCTAAGACTGGTGCATGCATTATTCTACATGTAGTGCGTGTTGAGGAATATTAAATGACCATTAATACAGTATTTCTCTTACATGGAGACGTAAAGGCTAGACCATGACTGAAACTATTGATGCGATTCAGTTAGCTTTGGAATGCAGAGAAGGAGAGCTGGACTGATAACTATAATCATAACATACTCTTGGCAGACTGGCAGGCAGAGCCAGTCCGAGCCGGGCACTGAGAGGCAGGAAGTAAGTGAAGGGTCAGGGATACAGGTGGGGGCTGTATCGCTCCTCAGCGAGGGTTCAGGAGACAGGAGCTGAATCTGGGTCCGGGCCCTTTTGAGGCCTAGAAACGGGGACTTTGACTGAATTAACGTGTACACTGGGAAACGTGGCAACATAACTTTACATAGGCCTAATACTCGTAGCTTTCACGAGAACTGGAAACTGGCATACTAGAGATGGACACAACTGGAATTGTGTCTTTAATCGATCATAAGGGAATACATATGCATATTAATCATGCACATATGGCATAGGATGGGGAACACGTAGGGACACAGAACATGGCAAAATTTACTTTTCCACACTCCAGTCTCATACTGTGACCCCTCCCTCCTGAGCCCCCTCCAGTCTCATACTGTGACCCCTCCCTCTTGAGCCTCCCCATCCAGTCTCATACTGTGACCCCTCCCTCCTGAACCCCCATCCAGTCTCATACTGTGACCCCTCCCTCCTGAACCCCCCTCCAGTCTCATACTGTGACTCCTCCCTCCTGAACCCCCCACAGTCTCATACTGTGACCCTCCCTCCTGAGCCCTCTCCAGTCTCATACTGTGACCCCTCCCTCCTGAGCCCCCTCAAGTCTCATACTGTGACCCCTCCCTCCTGAGCCGCCTCCAGTCTCATACTGTGACCCCTCCCTCCTGAGCCCCCCTCCAGTCTCATACTGTGACTCCTCCCTCCTGAGCCCCCTCCAGTCTCATACTGTGACCCCTCCCTCCTGAGCCCCCCTCCAGTCTCACACTGTGACCCCTCCCTCCTGAGCCCCCCCTCCAGTCTCATACTGTGACCCCTCCCTCCTGAGCCCCCTCCAGTCTCATACTGTGACCCCTCCCTCCTGAGCCCCCTCCAGTCTCATACTGTGACCCCCTCCCTCCTGAGCCCCCTCCAGTCTCATACTTTGACCCCTCCCCCCTGAGCCCCCTCCAGTCTCATACTGTGACCCCCCTCCCTCCTGAGCCCCCCACAGTCTCATACTGTGACCCCCCTCCCTCCTGAGCCCCCTCCAGTCTCATACTGTGACCCCTCCCTCCCTCCTGAGCCCCCTCCAGTCTCATACTGCGACCCCTCCCTCCTGAGCCTCCTCCAGCCTCATACTGTGACCCCTCCCTCCTGAGCCTCCTCCAGCCTCATACTGCGACCCCTCCCTCCTGAGCCCCCCTCCAGTCTCATACTGTGACCCCTCCCTCCTGAGCCCCCTCCAGTCTCATACTGTGACCCCTCCCTCCTGAGCCTCCCTCCAGTCTCATACTGTGACCCCTCTCTCCTGCACCCCCCTCCAGTCTCATACTGTGACCCCTCCCTCCCTCCTGAGCCCCCTCCAGTCTCATACTGTGACCCCTCCCTCCTGAGCCCCCTCCAGTCTCATACTGTGACCCCCCTCCCTCCTGAGCCCCTCCAGTCTCATACTGTGACCCCTCCCTCCTCAGCCCCCCTCCAGTCTCATACTGTGACCCTTCCCTCCTGAGCCCCCTCCAGTCTCATACTGTGACCCCTCCCTCCTGATCCTCCCTCCTCCAGTCTCATACTGTGACCCCTCCCTCCTGACACCCCCTCCAGTCTCATACTGTGACCCCTCCCTCCTGACACCCCCCCTCCAGTCTCATACTGTGACCCCTCCCTCCTGAGCCCCCTCCAGTCTCATACTGTGACCCCTCCCTCCTGAGCCTCCTCCAGTCTCATTCTGTGACCCCTCCCTCCTGCACCCCCCTCCAGTCTCATACTGTGACTCCTCCCTCCTGAGCCCCCTCCAGTCTCATACTGTGACCCCTCCCTCCTGAGCCCCCTCCAGTCTCATACTGTGACCCCTCCCTCCTGAGCCCCTCCAGTGTCATACTGTGACCCCTCCCTCCTGAGCCCCCCTCCAGTCTCATACTGTGACCCCTCCCTCCTGAGCCCCCCTCCAGTCTCATACTGTGACCCCTCCCTCCTGAGCCTCCCCCTCCAGTCTCATACTGTGACCCCTCCCTCCTGAGCCCCCTCCAGTCTCATACTGTGACCCCTCCCTCCTGAACCCCCTACAGCTCATACTGTGACCCCTCCCTCCTGAGCCCCCTCCAGTCTCATACTGTGACCCCTCCCTCCTGAGCCCCCCTCCAGTCTCATACTGTGACCCCTCCCTCCCGAGCCCCCTCCAGTCTCACACTGTGACCCCTCCCTCCTGAACCCCCTCCAGCTCATACTGTGACCCCTCCCTCCTGAGCCCCCTCCAGTCTCATACTGTGACCCCTCCCTCCTGAGCCCCCCTCCAGTCTCATACTGTGACCCCTCCCTCCTGAGCCCCCCTCCAGTCTCATACTGTGACTCCTCCCTCCTGAGCCCCCTCCAGTCTCATACTGTGACCCCTCCCTCCTGAGCCCCCCTCCAGTCTCACACTGTGACCCCCTCCCTCCTGAGCCCCCTCCAGTCTCATACTGTGACCCCTCCCTCCTGAACCCCCTCCAGTCTCCTACTGTGACCCCCTCCCTCCTGAGCCCCTCCAGTCTCATACTGTGACCCCCTCCCTCCTGAGCCCCTCCAGTCTCATACTGTGACCCCTCCCTCCTCAGCCCCCCTCCAGTCTCATACTGTGACCCCTCCCTCCCGAGCACCGCTCCAGTCTCATACTGTGACCCCTCCCTCCTGAGCCCCCTCTAGTCTCATACTGTGACCCCTCCCGCCTGAGCCCCCCTCCAGTCTCATACTTTGACCCCTCCCTCATGAGCCCCCCTCCAGTCTCATACTGTGACCCCTCCCTCCTGAGCCCCCTCCAGTCTCATACTGTGACCCCTCCCTCCTGAGCCCCCTCCAGTCTCATACTGTGACCCCTCCTCCGGAGCCCCCCTCCAGCCTCATACTGTAACCCCTCCCTCCTGAGCCGCCTCCAGTCTCATACTGTGACCCCTCCCTCCTGAGCCCCCTCCAGTCTCATACTGTGACCCCTCCCTCCTGAGCCCCCTCCAATCTCATACTGTGACCCCTCCCTCCTGAGCCCCCCTCCAGTCTCATACTGTGACCCCTCCCTCCTGAGACCCCCTACAGTCTCATACTGTGACCCCTTCCTCCTGAGCCTCCCCCTCCAGTCTCATACTGTGACCCCTCCCTCCTGAGCCCCCTCCAGTCTCATACTGTGACCCCTCCCTCCTGACCCCCCTCCAATCTTATACTGTGACCCCTCCCTCCTGAGCCTCCTCCAGTCTCATCCTGTGACCCCTCCCTCCTGAGCCCCCTCCAGTCTCATACTGTGATCCCTCCCTCCTGAGCCCCCCTCCAGTCTCATACTGTGACCCCTCCCCCGGAGCCCCCTCCAGTCTCATACTGTGACCCCCTCCCTACTGAGCCGCCTCCAGTCTCATACTGTGACTCCTCCCTCCTGAGCCCCCCTCCAGTCTCATACTGTGACTCCTCCCTCCTGAGCCCCCCTCCAGTCTCATACTGTGACCCCTCCCCCCTGAGCCCCCTCCACTCTCATACTGTGACCCCTCCCTCCCTCCTGAGCCCCCTCCAGTCTCATACTGTGACCCCTCCCGCCTGAGCCCCCTCCACTCTCATACTGTGACCCCATACTGTGGAGAAGAGTGTTGCCGGTGGCAGAGGCAGCCTCCATTCACTTAGCGCTTTTTAAAAAAAACGTATTTCACTGCACTGCTCGCGCTGTTGTTATAGCGAATGTTTTTATGTAGCGATTATAAGCTATTTTAAAACGTTCAGTGTGGGTTAGCGGGTAAACGTACTGTGATTCACTGGGTTTCACCTCAGCTGCTCAATCTTTCTCCCACTCCCGCCCCGGTCCGCCGCATCCAATCATGGGCGTTTGATGCGGAGGGCGAGGAGGAGCCTTGCACTTCCGGGCTCAGGGAGCACAGGTCAGCGCTCTAGTGACCCCTCTCATTACTATAAATGTGCTTTGGGCAGCGACCGCGCAGCGGACGCGTGCAGCGGGCGCGCCGGAAGCGCGCCGAAGTCGAGCCAAAGTCAAGCCCGTCTGCGCCCGTCCGCGGCCGGACGGGGCGCGGGGCCACAAACCCTGGCTCCCCTATTGCAACCACTACAACCACTATTAGGTATGGTAGACAGGAATTGCTTGCTCTTCAACCTGACACGCTAGCAGGCTGCAAACACTCCTTGCATGCCCTGCCGTTAAATAAGTGCACCTTATGTACTTTTGTTCCTATCAGTCATATCCCAGCCTCCAACACGGGTCATACCATCAAAGCAGCCTTGCTTAACTGCAGATCTTTACGTAAGCACCGCACAGAAATTTTCCATTTACTTGAGGACCAGAACCTTAACATCTTATTCCTGACGGAAACTTGGCTGGATGACCATTCAGATCCGGATATCATTCAGGCCCTTCCCCCTGGATACGCCCTCTCCAGACTAGATAGGAAAGACGGCAGAGGTGGTGGCATTGCCATCGCAACGAAAGCCCCTCTAATATGCACCATATCTCCCATCCTGGTTGACCATAGTGAAGCTGGCTCTTTCACGATTAACACCGGTCCCAATCACTCTATATCGGGCATCCTGATATATCGACCACCTGGTAGGCTATTTGACTTCACTTCCACCCTTATGGAAGCCATAACCCACCTAGCACTAAGGAAATCTCGCTTATTAGTGCTAGGAGATCTCAATGTACATTTTGAAGACCCCTTAGATACTGACGCGACTGATATTCAAGCTGAGCTAACTTCGGTACAGCTGGAATTAAAAAATAAGGAACCGTCACATCAATTAGGACACTTATTAGACCCGGTTTTTGGCAACTGGAAGGGAGTTCATACCTCAGATCCTCAACCTATACCTTGGTCGGATCATTACATCATCCCTATAACAATTCAACTAGACAGAACCGAACACTATCGTCAACAATCTCTACGTTATAAACGCAGAAAATGGAAGAACTTCTCAATAGAATCTTTCACTAAAATTATCCAGGATGAAGGCCCTCCTAGAGGGGATGATTGCGAGACAGCTAATAAGCACATACATAATTTTGTCACCAAGGCCCTTGACATTACTGCCCCAATTCGCACCACGACCAACGCCAGGAGAACTAAAAAAGCTGCTCCCTGGTTCAGTCAAGAACTTCAAACCATGAAGACGGCTTGTAAAAAGCTTGAAAGAGCATGGCGCCAAAAATTTTGCCCAGTGATTAAAGCCCAGTACAAAATAGCGCAAAGAGAATATAACAAAACTATACGCCTATCTAAGGCAGATCATTACCACACCCGCATTATGGAAGCAGAAAACTCCTCTAAGGAACTTTACCAAATATACAAAGAAATATCCATAGTGGATGCGAATCCCTCCTCCCAAAACGATTCGGTGGAAACTTGTAACAAAATTGCCCAGTATTTCTCAGGAAAGATCACTAACATCTATGCCAGCTTTTCCACTAATATAAAGTCGGCTACTGAATTTACTGAAAATGACAATCTTATAAGTACTTCAGAGTGCCTAGGCTCATTCGACGTTCCTCCCTTTGAAGCATTGGCTAAAATGTGCAAGAACATCAAATCAGGATCTCCTCGAGACCCTGCGCCCCCTAAAATTCTAGCTGAAGCCTTCCCTGCACTAGAACCTCATTTTAGACACCTGCTTCAAGTCTCCTTCTCCACGGCTCGCTTGCCTATGGAATGGAAACAGGCTGTAGTGCTACCGATTAAAAAAAAGCCCAACATGGGCCAAGACATATTGGAAAATCTTCGCCCAATATCTTTGCTACCTTACCTTGCAAAGCTAGCTGAGAAAATTGCTAATGCCCAACTCATGGGCCATCTTGAAGCCCACAATGCTTTTCATAGATCTCAATCGGGTTTCAGATCCAATTTTTCCACAGAGACAGCTCTCCTGAGGGCTACTGAAACCCTCCGGGAAGGAGCGGATGAGGGCAAGACCATGGCTCTCATCATGCTGGATCTCAGTGCCGCGTTTGACACTGTAGCGCATTCCATCCTGCTACAGTGTTTAAACAGAGCGGGAGTCATCAATAAGGCACTGGGATGGCTGAAGGCTTTTCTGATTAACAGGAGCTTTCAAGTCCAAAGAGGGACTTTTCTCTCTGACAGTGTGATGCTAGAACAAGGGGTGCCTCAGGGCTCTGCCCTGAGTCCCACCCTGTTCAATTTGTACATGGCTCCCCCTGGCAGAAGTGGTGCAATCGTTCGGCGTAGAGCTTGTCTCTTACGCCGACGACACGCAACTTCTAATATCACTGTCACAAGCCCCTTCTCTGGAAGCAGATAATTTCAAGGCTTGCATGAGTAAGCTTGCCATTTGGATGACAGAGCACTGTCTAAAACTAAATGGCACTAAAACGGAGGTTCTTATAATCGGGGGCAATGAGGCAAAATGGACAAAAGAATGGTGGCCCAACTGTTTGGGTCCTTTGCCTACTCCTAACCGGGAAGCAAAAAATCTAGGTGTCTGGTTAGACAACAAGTTGTCTTTTGATAGCCACATCAAGAAAACAGTAGGCAAATGTTTTGGAGTAATGAAAACGCTCAATCGCACCCTCGACTTGTTGCCTCTGAACTCTAGACGCACCATGACGCAGGCACTGATCACATCCCGTATTGATTACGGGAATGTGCTGCTCCTGGGCACATCTGTTAAAAACATCAAGAGATTACAGGTTCTACAAAACTCTGCAGCACGCCTGGTGTTAAGGCTTCCTCGTAGAGCCCCCTCGAGACCCTCTCTGGCATCCCTCCATTGGCTACCTATTAGCAAGAGGATTGTTTTCAAAGCTCTACTATGGTGCCATAGGATAATCCACCAAAAAGCGCCGGCTTATATGTCAGATCTGGCATCCCTGTATGAACCGAACAGATCCCTTAGATCTAAAGGAATGGGCCTGCTCAGAACATCTCGCCCCAAAAAAGCCAGAATGGGAGGCAGATCCTTCCGTTCTCTTGCAGCCAAGCACTGGAACCTCCTTCCTACGGACATTAGGTTAGAGACTAATGAGGCCTCTTTCAGAAAGATGCTGAAGACCTATTTACCTCATAATGGTACTCCTCTCTCTCCTCATAATATGCTCTCTCCACAGCGCGGGGACATGCCGGGAGGCGTCACCAGGCGCTTTATAAACCCCTTTAAACTTAAACTAAACTCCCTCCTGAACCCAGTTCCAGTCTCATACTGTGACCCTCCCTCCTGAGCCCCCTCCAGTCTCATACTGTGACCCCTCCCTCCTGAGCCCCCTCCAGTCTCATACTGTGACCCTCCCTCCTGAGCCCCCTCCAGTCTCATACTGTGACCCCTCCCTCCTGAGCCCCCTCCAGTCTCATACTGTGACCCCTCCCTCCTGGGCCCCCTCCAGTCTCATACTGTGACCCCTCCCTCCTGGGCCCCCTCCAGTCTCATACTGTGACCCCTCCCTCCTTGAGCCCCCTCCAGTCTCACACTGTGAACCCCTCCCTCCTGAGCCCCCTCCAGTCTCGTACTGTGACCCCTCCCTCCTGAGCCCCCTCCAGTCTCATACTGTGACCCCTCCCTCCTTGAGCCCCCTCCAGTCTCACACTGTGACCCCTTCCTCCTGAGCCCCTCCAGTCTCACACTGTGACCCCTTCCTCCTGAGCCCCTCCAGTCTCACACTGTGACCCCTCCCTCCTGACCATCCCCCTCCAGTCTCATACTGTGACCCCTCCCTCCTGAGCCCCACCTCCAGACTCATACTGCGACCCCTCCCTCCTGAGCCCCCCTCCAGTCTCATACTGTGACCCCTCCCTCCTGACCATCCCCCTCCAGTCTCATACTGTGACCCCTCCCTCCTGAGCCCCCTCCAGTCTCATACTGTGACCCCCCTCCCTCCTGAGCCCCACCTCCAGACTCATACTGTGACCCCTCCCTCCTGAGCACCCCTCCAGTCTCATACTGTGACTCCTCCCTCCTGAGCCCCCTCCAGTCTCACACTGTTACCACTTCCTCCTGAGCCCCTCCAGTCTCATACTGTGACCCCTCCCTCCTGAGCCCCCCTCCAGTCTCATACTGTGACCCCTCCCTCCTGAGCCCCCCTCCAGTCTCATACTGCGACCCCTTCCTCCTGAGCCCCTCCAGTCTCACACTGTGACCCCTTCCTCCTGAGTCCCTCCAGTCTCACACTGTGACCCCTCCCTCCTGAGCCCCCCTCCAGTCTCATACTGCGACCCCTCCCTCCTGAGCCCCACCTCCAGACTCATACTGTGACCCCTTCCTCCTGAGCCCCTCCAGTCTCACACTGTGACCCCTCCCTCCTGAGCCCCCCTCCAGTCTCATACTGTGACCCCTCCCTCCCTCCTGAGCCCCCTCCAGTCTCATACTGTGACCCCTCCCTCCTGAGACCCCCTACAGTCTCATACTGTGACCCCTTCCTCCTGAGCCTCCCCCTCCAGTCTCATACTGTGACCCCTCCCTCCTGAGCCCCCTCCAGTCTCATACTGTGACCCCTCCCTCCTGACCCCCTCCAATCTTATACTGTGACCCCTCCCTCCTGAGCCCCCTCCAGTCTCATCCTGTGACCCCTCCCTCCTGAGCCCCCTCCAGTCTCATACTGTGATCCCTCCCTCCTGAGCCCCCCTCCAGTCTCATACTGTGACCCCTCCCCCGGAGCCCCCTCCAGTCTCATACTGTGACCCCCTCCCTACTGAGCCGCCTCCAGTCTCATACTGTGACTCCTCCATCCTGAGCCCCCCTCCAGTCTCATACTGTGACTCCTCCCTCCTGAGCCCCCCTCCAGTCTCATACTGTGACCTCTCCCCCCTGAGCCCCCTCCACTCTCATACTGTGACCTGTGGTAAATAAATAAATAATACCCTATTTTTGAATGCATGAATGAATAACAGATAGCTCAATAAAATAAGAGTCAAGATTCGAGGTAGTGGGAGTTTTGCAGGTTTAATACAGCATAAGGACAGGAACAGGACAACCTGCACGGGAACGGGATCTGGAATGGCTAGCTCTAACTTTTTAATAACAATACATGAGCATATATACATAACGCAAACACATAGCATTACATTGCAATAGGCGTAGCAGTGGGTGGAGCAATAGGTGTGACGCGTAGCAGTCGCGATAGATAAGGGTGAAAATGGGTGTAACAGGGCGTATACATAGACATGTGATGCAAACGTAACAGAATATGTCATGAATGGGGCGGAAACCATGGAGGGGGCTACCTGGGGAGCCGGGACCTCTAACCTGATGGTGCGCGCAAACTGGCAATGACGTGTTACTAGGAGAAGCTGGGGGCTATGAACTCTGTGCTAGGAGCAGAGACTGAAGTCTGGAGGGTCGGAGCGACATGTACCTAAACCCTATCTAGTATCTGATGTTTAGGGAACACGTTGATATAAACTAGAAGTCAAGAGGGGAAAGGCTAACAGACTCTAAGACTGGAGCATGCATTATTCTACATGTAGTGCGTGATGAAGAATATTAAATGACCATTAAATACAGTATTTCTCTAACATGGAGCCCTAAAGGCTAGACAATGACGGAAACTATTGATGCGATTCAGTAGCTTAGGAATGCAGAGAAGGAGGGCTGTACTGATAACTGGAGTCTTGGCAGGCTCAGAAGCAGAGCCAGGCTGAACCGGGCACTGCGAGGCAGGAAGTAAGTGAAGGGTCGAGGATACAGGTGGGGGCCATATCGCTCCTCAGCGAGGGCTTCAGGAGACAGGAGCTGAATCTGGTGTCCGGGCCCTTTTGAGGCCTAGAAACGGGGACTTTTACAATGCATTAACGTGCACACTGAGAAACGTGGCAACACAACTTTACATAGGCCTAATACTCGTATTGTTCACGAGAACTGGAAACTGGCATACTAGAGATGGACACAACTGTAATTGCGTCTTTAATCGAACATGGGGAATAACATATGCATATTAATCATGCACACATAACATGTGATGGAGCACGCGTAGGGACACAGAACATGGCAAAATTTACTTTTCCACATTCCCTCCTTGTCACTACGTTTCCATCAGGAAACATCAATATTCATGATACCATCTATCATTTCATACAGTATCATTTGCTCGTCTCGAATTGTCTTGGAACGGGACTTGGGACTAGGAGTTATACTAGGAATACAGGATGTAGCACAAATGCCGCAAATCGCAGGGCCACATTGTATACAGAGGCAGCAGCTGAATATGATCGCTACTGCTATACCTAGAAAGGACAAGACTTTCCATCCCCAGGCGGAAATTATACCCCAGAGCCAACCGGACCATGTCCAGGTGCCTGGATTTTGGTGTATCAGATGGGCAATTTTATGAAGTCTGGTTATAGCTGAATAGACAGACGGCGCGTTATTTGGAATGAAAATGCAGCAACTAGATCCGATGACTCTACAAGCCCCGCCCCTATCGGCCAGTATGACGTCAAGGACGAGACGATTTTGCAAAACTACAAATCTCATAGCAGATTGCTCTTCGGTTAAGTTACCTAGGGCAGAGGCAGTCTCATTTACTACAGCTTCAAGGGTTCTGGTTAATCTACGGATTAGCTTACTATTCTGAACAGGTCCTATAAAGAAGAAGAAACCTTTATTGAAGTCTGTATACTGTTCTAGAGTAGTTTCAGTATAGTCGACAATTGGGGACTCGATCTCCCTTCTATGTCTAATGTGTACTAGATGTGTGTTTCTATGATAATCAGATGGGGCTAGGAAAACTGGTGGCAGTAGGAAGGCTATGTAACAGGTTCCCTCCCAATTGAGGGGCAGACGAACATATGCGGTTTGACCACAAATAAAATATGAATGACGTGAAGCTTTGAAAATAGATTTCCCACTGTCACTATACTTGATAATAGTAGTACAATCACTATGTCCTACATGTACGGAACCATTATTTCGAACACATAATTCGCCTTTGACTGGTAGTACTGAAATAGCAGGTAAGTCTGGAGTAGTATCAGACTGAACATTCAGGACCATAAAATTAGAAGAATAATTACCTAAATTATACACTTCATTCTCTAGATCTAACCCGGTTCTGTGGGGAAGACCTTGCTTGTCTGGGAAACATGTACTGTTTAGAAAAGACATATCTGTTGAGGATGACGTTAACGTGGACCATGCTCCACACGAACCATTATGTGAAAAAGGATAAGGAAAGAGTGGCAGAACTCCCTTCGGTGTCTGGAAAGGGGGGAGTCGACCACATACCCAACAATTAGTGGCATTGCTGGTCTGGTGTGAATAATGTAACATGCGGATGAAGGAATTATTTCGCATAGCGAGGCGGTAAGAGAGTTCATGAGGAGGCAGATCACTAAACGTGTGCTCTACTGTAACAGTAGAAGACTTATTTACATGAGAAACTGGAAAATACAGGTAAAATGCATAACTGGTGCAGGAAATCATAATGCTGAGAAATAATATGAAACTTAGAAAAACGATACATCGGATTGAGTTTTGACTAACTCTCTCACTATGGGGGTCTATTTTATACATGTCAGAAACAGTCTAACCGTTTCACCTAGGGGAGGACTTAGACAATCAAACTGGCTGACTTATTTTACTAGACCGGAGTTTCAGTTTATACTCCTGCTGCGGAGTTTTCTCTAACAGGGGGGGTTTTGAATCAATGTCATTTGCGGGACAGTCCTTGAGAATAGTACTTTGGCAGTCCTTCAAATCCTGGGAAATGTTCTTTGAGATGGGCTTCAATCCATAAAATTTTTTAACATGAGAAAGGTGCACCCAGCCTTTGCGACCTTCCAACTTCACGGCTGTTCGGGTGGTGAGGAGGACCTGTCGGGGCTCCTTCCAGCGTGGCTCCAGCGGACTTGAGCGATCGAAATTGCGGACAAGAACCATGGATCCGGGAACGATTTCATGCGGTGCCACCTCGGTATTGTCTGGAAATGCGGCGGCAACCTGTGAACGACAAGAGTTGAGGGCAGACATCAAGGAAGCTAGGTAATCTGTCAGCATATTACTTGAAACATCGGTAATACTTCGGGGTCTAGGAGTACCCCACATGTTAGGGGGGCGGCCGAAAACGACCTCGTACGGGGACAGACCTGATCTGGAATGTGCGACCATGCGCATGTAAAACAAGGCGACTGGCAGAGCTACTAGCCAGTCCACACCTTTCTCTTGACAAACTTTAGCGATGCGGATTTTCAGGGTCTGATTATGTCTCTCTACGAGACCAGCTGCTTCAGGGTGGCGTACACAATGGAACTTCCACTGGTATCCTAACAAAAGGGAAACGTGCTTCATTAACTCTGAGGAGAATGGCTGGCCGTTATCAGAATATACGACCCTAGGGAGTCCATAACGAGGGAAGAATTCACGAACCAGCTGCTTGGCAGTGGTCGCGGCTGTGTAATCTGGGACTGGATATGCTTCTGTCCACCTGGACAAAGCGCATACAACTACAAGAACATACTTGAAACCTTGACATCGCTCCATCTGAATATAATCCATCTGGAGGACTTCAAAAGGGTGGTCAGGAGGCTGGAATCCACCTTGTTCCACCGGGACACTTTTACCTGGATTAAACTGACAACATATCATACAGGTACGGACTTTCTGCTTAGCTGCAGCTCGTAAATGCTTGTTGAACCAAATGTTCTGGATACTATCTATCATTGCTTTTTCCCCTAAATGTGCTGGACTATGTGCGGTATTGATAATGACTTGAACCATAGAGTCGGGGAGAAACCATGTGGTTCTGCCCTTCGTCACCCATCCCTGATCTGTCTGGACCCCTCCTTGTTCGGACCATTTCTTGATTTCTTCGGGAGTAGCATGTAACTGGATATCTATGACATCTTGAGTAGGGTCCTTAACTGTCATACATGTAGTCGGATCTGGAGTATGTGTCGTGTTAACTGGAATGTCTGGAGTCTGAGCTGTGAGCTTGGCTGTGCGATCTGCTAGATCGTTACCCTGGGAAATAATGTCAGTGACTTTCGTGTGTGCCTTGCACTTCATGATGGCTATGGATGTCGGTAAATGTATTGCATCTAACAGAGCTTGAATAAGGAGACCATGCTGAATCTTGGTTCCATGAGAAGTCATGAAACCTCTCTCCTGCCAGAGCACTCCAAAGTCGTGTACGACTCCAAATGCGTAACGTGAATCTGTGTAAACATTAACTTTCAGGTCATTGGCATGTATGCAGGCTTGTGTCAGAGCAACTAGCTCTGCTGCTTGAGCAGCCAGAGTGTCAATACGGTGTGTCTCAATAACTTCGGTGTCAGTAGTCACTGCATACGCGGCGACTAGTTCTCCTGTACTTGTTCTCATGCATGAACCATTCACATAAAGTGTCAGGTCGGGATCTGGTAACGGAATATCTGTCAGATCTTGTCTTGGCTTTGTCGTAATGTTAACTACTTCCACACAGTCGTGTGTGTCAGGATTTGAATTAGCTGATGGTAACAGTGTAGCAGGGTTCAGGATGTTGCAGCGTCTGATTTCTATGTGTGGCTGGAACAGTGTCAATTCATAACCTGTTAAACGTGCAATTGTCAAGTGCTGAGTTTGTGTTCGGTTTAGAAGAACTTCCACGGAGTGTGGAACTTGTACTGTCAGGGAGTGTCCTAATACTATGGAATCACTTTGTCTGATAGCTAGTGCTGTGGCTGCAACTGACTTGAGGCACGCAGGTAGCGCCTGGGCTACGGGATCTAATGTGCTCGAAAAATAAGCACAGGGCTTGTATTGTCCTGCTTGATCTTGTGTGAGAACAGATAATGCTGTACCTTCACGTTCTGTGACAAAAAGTGTAAAAGACTTACTGTAGTTCGGTGTCACTAGAACTGGAGCTTGGCATAAGGCTTTCTTTAACTCATTGAAACTAAGTGTATGTTCAGATGTCCAAGGGAGAACAGTCGATACGGCTGCCTCCTGTGTCGTTAACTGTATCAGTGGCTTGGCTAGAAATGCATACTGAGGAATCCATTGTCTACAATAAGAAGTAAGGCCGATAAAAGCACGTACCTCCTTCTGGGTCTTGGGCTGAGGAAGACTCGCTATTAACTGGATACGGTCTGGTGTCAACTGCCTACCCCTCTTGGACAGTAAGTGTCCTAAGTATACCACTTGCTGGACACAGAATTGAAGCTTCGAAGGGGACACCTTGTGCCCCATCTCGGCTAGGAAATACAGAACCGTCAGTGATGCTCGTTCGCAGTCACGTTCAGAACGGGCTGTGATCAGTAGATCATCGACATACTGGAGCAGGGCAGTGTCAGTTGGCATGTGAACATTATCAAGTTGTCTCTTAAGTGCTTGACTGTAAATACTAGGACTTTCTGTGAAACCTTGAGGAGCGCGTGTGAACTGGTAGCTCCTTCCATTTAAACAGAATCCGAAAAGAAACTGGCTGTCTGGATGAATTGGAACACTGAAAAATGCGTTCTTGAGGTCGATTACAGTAAAGAACGTGGCTTCGGAATCAATGGCTGTCAATAGGGAAGAGATATCTGGGACAACTGGGTACTGAGGAATTATACATTTGTTAAGTTCTCGTAGGTCAATCACTAATCGATATACTGGAGGTGCATTTGGATCAGTACGTTTCATGACTGGAATGATCGGAGAATTGCATACATTGGAGTCAGTTTCTACAACTACTCCTTGAGCGATGAGCTCGTCAATAATTTTGGATAAGGCTGCTACAGCCTCAGGTGGCAATCTGTACTGTCTGATTCGTGGTAACACTACACCTGGTTTGAGAGTCACACGATGGGGTGTGATTTGCATGTACCCTACATCAGTTGGACCTTGCGCCCATAAATGCTGCGGAACATTGGACAATCTTGGATCGAAATCACGTAAAACATAGTGACCCTTAAAGTCACGTAGGAACAGACGTATTCCCTCTGGGGAACAACATATAACTGCACCTAACTCTTTCAGTGTTTTAATGCCTAATAGATTTTCCGGACATGACTTAGTAAGTAACAGATCAGTAGTACGGGACAATGGGCCTACTTCTAGAGTAACTGGCTTTGATATTTCATTTACAATGGGTTTTCCTGAAAATCCAAGGGAAACATTTCTAGAGCCTGAGAGCGGAGCCCCTGGAACTTCGGCGTGACTAATTGTGGTCCTACTTGCCCCTGTATCGATCAAAAACTTTCTGTCTTTCCCTAATACTTGACTATGAACATAAGGACCTTCTTGATCTACAGGTATCTCGATAAGAGGCAAGCCTACCTCCCTCTCCAGGCTGTTTCATGAATACTGTTGATACTCTGGATACTCAGACTGTGCATACTGGTACATCTGCTGTGTAACATGCTGTGTTGCAGCAATAGGCTGCGGTACTGTAACTGTCTGTGGTGCATTCTGTGGCTGAGGAATCTGTGAAACTTGTTCTTGTCTAGGCGGACGTGGTCTTTCTTTAGTTTTACCGGTAGCTATGTTGTGTTTCAGAACTGCACACTCGTTTATAAAATGACCTGGCTGTTTACAATAATTGCAATTCCCTTTGACGGGAGCCGCAGGATGACTGGCATGATTCGGACCCCTCTTCTGGCTGTCTTGAGGAACAGATTGTGCAACTAGCACTTTCATTTTCGTGTCTTTCATACGTTTTCTCTCGTGGTCTTGTTCTTCTCTGATTCTATTCTGGTGGTACTGGAGCATCTGTAGCATCTGGGACGGGGTATTAGCTTGCCAGGTACTTTCGACTTTTAAAACTCGATTTTTAACTTGTGGACTTGAATTCTCGACTAATTTAGTAACAAAGAGATGAGGGTATGACTCACTACTGGTCTTGAGGCCACTGTTGATGCTGAAACATTTCTCAAATCTAGAATAAAAATCACTAATATCCTCATCTTGCTTCTGTTTACAGGCTGAGATTGCATCCCAGTCTTCCTTTTTCGTTGTTAACAATCTGGGTAAAACTTGAATCAATAATTCTGGTAATTCTTTACATTTATCTCCGAGACCGGTACCTGGTACTCGTATCTTATCTTCAGCGTCTAGAACTGCCCAATCGATCTTTTTCTCTCCCACCTCCCATTCTTTTTCCTTGAGCTTTTCATACACCCCTGCGGGCAACAGAACTTTTAACATTTTAATTATATCGGGATACGTGTATTCTCCCATACGGAGCATGTCTTTTAATTCTCTATGGAACCCTGCTGGATCTTTATCATGACAGGGAATTAATTTTTTCATCTCTAACAGTTCCATCTTTGTGATGGGAGTGTAAACAAACACTCGTTGCATTTCGCCATCTGTTGTCCTGACTGGGTGTACTTCTCGTAACGGATTCTGTCTGTCTATGTAAAATGGTTTACTTTCTGGGGGTGAGACATGAACAAAATGTGGGTTCAGAAACGTTCTATATTTGTGGCGCTGTTCTAGAATGACACTAATTAAATCGGTACCTAGACCTTTCCATCTATACTGGAGTAACTCGTTCAGGATATCATGTAACGGACCTGGATCAGAGTGCTGACCCTCATACAGAGTAATGAGGTGCTGGATCATATACATACCCACCAGTCGTTGCCCGGCTGGGGGCAGTTTCAGAAACATCTGTGCCACTATTTCGTCTGGAAAAGTGGTAGAATCAGTAATCCATCGGACTGCTGATCGGACTAGTTCTTGTTCATGCATGGTACTTAACTCACTGTAACCGATTCGTGATTTCAGAATGTGATCGGTAGCTTGAAACACTTGTTCTAGAGAATCTTGTTCTGGTGCTGGATGATGGAAAGTAGACTTGTGTTGTAGGCGTAAATGGCGATCTGGAAATCTAGATTTTCCTACATACGCTATTCTGGCGGAATTCTCGTCATCTACCTCTTCAGTATCAGAGTTACTTTCTTTCTCGCTTACTTGTGCTGCTTTACGCTGTTCGTGTAACTTTATTATTTCTTTACGGATTCTCTTGTACATACTCTCCATAGCACTGATGGTATTGTGCTTACCCTCGGCTATATTATCACTCCACTTTGTCAGAGTTCTCATTTCGATCGGATCTTTGGACGGGTAATCTTGTTCTCTTATTAGACAGTTAATCAAAAATTTTAATATCATGCGCTGGATCTCAGCTTTCCTTTGAGACATAGCCTCGCCAATACTTTCTGAATCATCCCCTGTACGGATGAAATGATATATTCTGTCTAGATCTTGTTTCATATTCGGTAGGGTGACTAGATACTCGGCCACCCTTCTTACGCGTAATGAATATAAAACCATATTATCCTCGCCTGGAACTGGATCATAACCGCATTCATCAAGGGATTTTCTGATTTCTGCAACAGACTGGTGTCTGGGCGTACGCTGTGACGCTTGTGCATGTAATTCGACTGTCGTTAAACGCTTGTGTGGCGGCGGGGTTCGAGGAGGACCTCCTCCTGCGGCCCCTAAACTAGAATCGTCGACTGATACTCTTCGTACTAGTGTGGCGGGAAATTGAAATGCGGGCTGAACTGGCATGGCGGGCTGAACCGGGGGTGCCGTGGCGGGTACTGCAAGGGGTGCCCCGGTGTCTGGAGGAGCAGGAAGTGCCTGATTTACAGGGACTGGCGGAGCGTGAACAGGATTTGCATATTCCGGGACTGTGTCGTCCAAATAGGACGAAATAAAAATATCAGCTGCGGTCGGTTTGTGACGTAGCTTGGTCGGAACTAATGGTGGCGGGAAATTACTGGATGCCTCCGGGGTCGCTTTCGGCAAGCCTTCGGCAAGAAGAGGGTACATACCCTTAATAAGGGCATTCCTCTGTCTGTCTTTCTGTTCGGTTTTAACTTGTTCACCTATCTCGATTAATTCTTTTTCTTGGGCTCGCTCTTGGGATTCTCTACTTAATTCTGACTTTCTGATTTCTTTTTCGGTTCTTTTATGAGCTTCTTTGCGCCATAACTCGATGGCATCTTTCTGTGATTGTCTGGCTTTCTTTTTCCATAATGCCTCTTCTACTCTCATGATGCACTCGGCATCCCATGTGCCTGATACGGGCCATCTATACTTTTCTTCCAGCTCTTTGGTATACTCTACCCATAAATCTAGAGGTTCATTCCTCCGGTGTGGTGGCTTCGCGCTGGGATCCCGTGGCTCGCAAAACGTTCAAAGCGGGTGCAGAGCGTAATCACTAAAGTATATTGGGGATAACAAATGAAGGGGGTAACGATTGTTTCAATCATGAAAATCGGCGTTAAAGCGCCAAGGGTTGTAAGCGAATGGGAGGAATCAAGGTTGCGGTAGAAGGAAAGAGAGTCCATACACGAACTCCTATCGGTGAGCAATGGGAGGCGGAGGGTGGGGAAAGACGACAACCATATATTGGAAGTCGTGGGGTGTTGTTTAGGGTCGATAAAAAACGACAAATGTCAGCAGAATGGTCATATTTAAGGTAGCAATAGAAGGTACAATCAAGATAACAGGACTGGTAGTCATATTACTATAAACAACAATAAATTAGCAGTCAGAAAAATATCAAAAGATTACAGAAGAGTCAACTTATCTGTTGTGAGCCGCATTTAAAAGAGGCAGCTCTACTCCTGCTCATGGCTTATATCGATGGCGTGATGTCATCTAGTTCTTTATTGTTCCTTGGCATTAAAGGATTAATGCATAATGTAGCCTCCTTGTCTTGTAATGAAATCATTAACTTACTAATCCTTCCATTAAATTTGCCGTAAGCAATCAGCATTCACATGCATAAATATATCCATTCACATCCATTCTTTCCCCATATCCGGTCCCAGAAAGAATTCAAGGCCACCACGTTCAACTACGCCGACGACCTTCAATTGATCTTTACTATAGACAACTCTATCAGGGAGTTCCAGGGCACTCTGCTTCACATCCGCCAATGGATGGATCTCAGCCATCTAAAACTGAACCCCAGCAAAACCGAGCTAGTCCTCTTTGGTAAAGGTCAGACACTCTGGGGCCCACACTACTGGCCTCCTGAACTCGGCCCGCTCCTACCCCTTCTCCCTCTGCAAAAACCCTAGGAGTGATCATCGACAATGATCTCTCCCTAAAAACCGAAATAGGCACGGCCGTGTCCTCCTGTTTCTTTCAACTTCGTAAGATCAGGAAGATCAGTCGGATGCTCACCCAATCAGCCCTGATCCAGGCGGTAATTGCCCTGGCATTATCTCACTTGGACTATTCCAATTCCATCTACTTAGGCCTCCCACTCTGCCTCATCAAGCGTATCCAATTGGTCCAGAATCAGGCGGCCCGATTGATCCATCGGCAGCCGCGTTGGCAATCTGCCAGGCCTCTGTTGAAAAATCTCCACTGGCCCCCCATTTCCCAACAAATTGCCTTTAAGATGGCCTGTATTATCTTTAAATCTCTCCATGGCCACAGTCCTCAATTCATCAAAAACCTCCTGGCCAGGTACATCCCCTCCCGCAACCTCCACTCCACAAACCTCCATCTTTGGACCACCCCCTCCTTCAAACTCCACTGCCAGGGAGGACGCAGGTTTGCGACTCTGGCACCCAGGCTTTGGAACTCCCGCCCTTTGGAGATTCGGTCCTGCAACAAACTCCTAAATTTTAGAAGGCTGCTAAAAACGTGGCTATTTACACAGGCCCACGTATTTATTTATTTGAAACTTTTGTGAAGCGCATGCAAAGGCCCGAGGGCATCTCGGCGCTAAGTATCTGCAGAGTTTCAGCCCGAGGGAGGTATCTCAAGATCACAGATTAAAAAGCCAGGTCTTGAGTTGTTTTCGAAAAGACCAAAGGGTATCGCTTGTTCTAATCGATAGCGGCAGAGTATTCCAGAGCTTTGGTGCAGAAACTAGAAATCTTCTATCACCCCATGAAACAGTTCTCGTACGAGGTACAACAAGTTCTTGTAGGCTGGATGAGCGTAGGGTTCTGGGGGGACAGTAGGGAATAAGATTTCTGGTGAAAAAAGCTGGTCCTATGTTTCGCAGAGCCTTGTACACTATGCAAAGGGGAGCCATTTGGAAAGCGAACTGCCGCTGCTGACAGAACCCTTGGCGCTTTGAGGCCACCTGGATTTCCTGCCGCTTGCACTCTTGCCCACCCGCCTCCCGCCGCCAGACTCACATTTCATCACGGAGTCAGGCTGCTAGACGGAGCGCGGTGCGGGCTGATCAACTACAGTTCCCAGCAGCCTCTGCGGCGTTAGCCGCGTTATTCACGCGCCAGGAGGCGCTTAAGTCTGCGGTCACCCCGGTCGAGGGGGGGAGCCATTTGGAAAGCGAACTGCCGCTGCTGACAGAACCCTTGGCGCTTTGAGGCCACCTGGATTTCCTGCCGCTTGCACTCTTGCCCACCCGCCTCCGGCCGCCAGACTCACATTTCATCACGGAGTCAGGCTGCTAGACGGAGCGCGGTGCGGGCTGATCAACTACAGTTCCCAGCAGCCTCTGCGGCGTTAGCCGCGTTATTCGCGCGCCAGGAGGCGCTTAAGTCTGCGGTCACCCCCGTCTCGCGGGACGCCGGGCGAAGCCCGGGCAAAGGGCGGGCCGTCTGAGGCCGTCCGAGGTCGGCCAAGGTTGGGTTGGGCCAGGGTCTCTGCCTTTCATCCAAAACACCCTTTATTGGATACAGCCTACCAGGGGCACTGACTTCCAGGTAAACATATATTTTATTGCTCCTGCGACCTATAACGTTTGCATTAAGTGTACTGTTACTTGGCCAAATGCCTGTTAAAAAGACACCCTCTGTCTCCAACACAATGGAGAACTATTTAGTTCAAGTTGTGACGAAAATTAACACAGAAAGAAGGGCTTCTTTGGGGCTGGAATCCCCTTTACAATCACCTTTGGTAGATATTGGGACTGAGGATTCATTCGCACTGCTAAACAACAGTTTCCTGGGTGAGGCAAATGACTCCATCCAGGATACAAATAGTATCATGCCTAGTGGCATAGTAGCCAGCTCTGAGGAAAATAGTGATATCGACGCTTTGACTGTGCTTCCTACAAATAGTGAGTCTATCATCTCCACTGCTCCCCCTATCCCCGCACCAAGGGTCTCAGGGGGTAAAAGAAAAGCCATTCAAAAGCGAGGAGGCCTAAGATCTGCCAAAAATAAAATTGCTACGCCACCAAGGAAAACCACTGACAATGATGAGGAAGATTTAACTGGGGAAACATATGTAACTCTTTCCGATGATCTACTACAGAAACTTTGCTGTCTGATGGACACCAAAATTAAAGGGATGGTAAAACCCCTGATCAGCAAAATAGATAAATTAACTGCTGAGGTAAGCAAACTGGAGGGTCTATTAGGAAAAACTCTGGGGGAAGTGAGGAAACTCCCGGAAGTTATTACAACAAGTCTCCAGCCATTGATGAGCGAAATCCAATCTGGCAAATCTGTTGGTCCGACTCCTGTAGTTGTACCAAACCCCCCACCGCCTTCATTGACAATTTCAACCGACAGGCCCTCCGGTGATGTACCGTCTATTTCATCTTATGGGGTACCTAATCCCTTGAAAGGATCATCTGAGCTTGTTGTGGAAGCCTCACCATTAGTTCTTGTTCTTGCTAATGTACCTCCACTAGCCCCAGGTGATGCTGAATCACCCTCATCATTGCTAAACAAATCGTTATCATGGCTAACTAATAACATGGCCATAACTTCTTGGGGCAAAGAGCAACTAGCCGATGAACTGGTGAATGCAAGAAGGGTTGAGTGGATCGGGAATAGGGTAAAAAAATTTCAGGGGGATTGCGTTGTGCTCAATTTTTCAGACCCCGAGGTTTTGCCAAATATCCTGCCCAATCTCAACCCGCCAGAGAAAAGATCTACCCCAATCGTCCCATTGACCCTGGACTTCTTCTACCCTAGGAAAGGTAGAGGCCCTAATTGCAATACACTGAGAACAAAGTGGAATGTCGTAACTAAGAGGTGCTGCAAGAACCCTGATTATGCAGAGTGGGGTCTAGGTTTGGATAACAGATTTTCTGCTCTTTCCAACCTTGACGCATGTGATTGACTACCACCTACCCCCACTAACTTGTTGCAAATTCCTACGGCTGCACATTCAATAGAGGTGTACAGTTGCCCATCAGTTTTTCAAAACATGACCAATAACAATGTAACTAGAGCTGGTTCAACTGTAGCAAATATAAATGAAATTGGTATTGCTGATACACTGTCAACTGGGCATGCTTACAGTACCTATCCAGCAATGGTAAATGCTACTGGGAATCTATTGTCTTGGAATATTGCTGGGCTTTGTTCCAAAATGATTTGTGGAGAATGGTTTGGGTTTGTGAGCCAGTATGATGTCTGTATTTTTCAAGAGACCTGGGCCTGCGAGCCTATATTTGTATTGGGTTATTTGAATTTTTATCTTCCGGCCACTAAGGGTCCAAAAGGGAGACCGATGGGGGGTCTCACTATATGGGTGCGCCAGTCTCTTAAGATTGATGTGAGAAATATTGAGCTTCATCAGAAAGATATTCAGCTCATTCGACTAAAGGGCAATACATCTACCTCCCTGGATATCTATAACGTATATGCTAGAGGGGGTAGTGTAGGAAAATCTGAAGTCCTTTTGTCTTTGTATAATCTGTTAGAAACTCACTCATCAGGGAAAAACATAGTAATAGCTGGCGACCTAAATCGCACTTTCGAACCCCTAGACATTGGCGATGACCATCTGGGCACCGAGGAAGATATGCTATGGGAAATCCCTGCTCTTAATACTACCCCAATAACACGCTGGACTGAGGATATCCTTGGCCTGAACGCTATGTGCCTTGAACATGGGCTAAGGGCCTTGAATGGTCGGACAATGTCTGACAGAGTACCAGCTATGACATTCAACAATGGGAGAAATAAGAGCCGTATTGATTACGTTATATGTAGCATGCTTTTATGGCCATCTGTCACTGATATTGTTGTTCGGGAGAGGCTCGAGAGTGACCATAACCCTTTATGTGTTCTCCATAAGTGGTGGTTGTCTGACGTTGTTTCAAGTACCCATGTTGATTCTCTTCCACCTCTGACTGTACCTACCAACGATTTGCGCAGACTGAGGTGGACAAGAGTCAGAACTGACCTGTTGGCTATGGAGAAAATAAGTATGGCAACTGACAAGGCCATAGGGGTCCTTGAAGGCGACACTGGACATTCTTCTACCCAAAATAATGTTACCAAGGTCCATGATGACCTTTTTGAAGATATAAAATGCCACTTCATAAAACCGGCAAACAAAAGGAGGCCTGGGGCCTATAGGCCTGCTAAATGGTTTAACCAGGATTGTAAGGGGGCTAGGGCCCGTTTGGGTGCTGCAATCAAGAACAAAAACACGGAGGCTACTAGGATAGCTAGGAAGCAATATAAACGTTCCATAGCTAAAGCTAAAAAAGACTGGGACGAAGCTCATTGGAATATGCTAAAGAATGCCAGTGACCAAAATCACTCTCGGCTATTTTGGCACATAGTCAAATGGGGTCATGACAGGCTCGAAGATGCCGCAACAAACAATGTCCCCCAGGATGCCTGGGTAAAATTCTTTAGCGTACAATATGCTTCTAGTGACCAGTCTGTTGACAGAGTGTGCCTCCCTTCTTCCTTGATAAATGACGATATTTTCGCTCAGAGTGAAATACTGTCAGCTCTCAAAACTGTACATAGTGGTCGAGCGCCTGGTATTGACGGAGTTCCCACTGACGTCTTTTTAAATGACATTGTAAGATGGTGTAAATATATCCATCTGCTAATTAATCACATTGCCAGAGGCGCAGACATTCCAGCAACATGGCGGGGTGCTGTTATCATCCCGGTATATAAGAAAGGAGACCGTGCTCAGCCTAGTAATTACCGCCCAATTAGTCTGATCGACACTATTCAGAAAATAGTGGGGCGCGTAATCGTCAACAGGTTGCTTGACTGGGCTGAGGATAATAACATCTTATCCCCCTTTCAGGCTGGTTTTCGTAGGGCAACCAGCACTGTGGACCAGGTCTTCCGTCTCCAACTGATCCAGTGGAGGACCGTGGTGTTAGGCGGAGGCAGCCTGTACGCAGCATTCGTTGACTTGCGGGCTGCCTTCGACCTGGTACCGAGGGCAAAACTCTGGGAAGTACTTGTGACCATTGGGGTCCCTGGTGAACTGTTGTCCCTAATAATGCGTTTACATGAGGGTAATTACGCTAAAATCCGCTGGGGTGGGTACGGTAACGACACCGCCGAATTCCCAGTTGAGCGCATATGGAATTCCAATTGAAGCCCATGTTAGATGTCCTTCACATTTAACATGGGCTTTAATTGGAATTCCATAAAGCATATTATCAAGCCCATTATCGCTGTTTTAGCGGCAGTTTTCTGCCGCTAAAGCGGCAATACTTTTATCGCCTGTCTTGATAATATGCCCCCAAATGCTACCTTTTAAGCTAACCACTATACAGAACAGGGGTCAGATCGCTCGGGTGATAGGAGTGGCAAATATCACTGTCACAAATTGCAAAGGAGAAAGGTGTCGAGAAACAAACGCAAATGAGCCACAGTGGCAGGAGATATAGTAGAAAGGACTCCTGAATGCCCAGGCAAGCATCACGGATGCAATTTTGTCGTTTCACCGTAAAAAGCTCGCACAGATGCCAACGCTGCCGTTGTCTCCTAAATGCTTGGTGTTAGAAATGGGAATTTCCGGTTGGCTAAGGCTTGCGCCAAAGCCAGGCAGAAACCACCACTCTAGTCAGGGCAAGGAAGTCACCCGCCAAGATAACCCCTGCTCACCCCCTTGGAAGCTTGGCACGAGCAGTCAGGCTTATCCCGGAGTGAGGTGTAAAGCGTTTGCGCGCACCCATGCAACAACACCCAAGGCCCACCACAAAGGAAACTCCACACAAGGTTATATATAAAAATAGCCTTTGTATTATACCAAACACATTACATTATAAATATAAAAACACAATTTACACTGTGCCATTGGCACGGGCAGAATTTACAGGGGATTATATACACAGGAAAGGGCCACATAGACCACTGTCTGGAATAAGCACTTGGTAGAACTAGCACTTAGTAGATATAGCACTCTGTAGTAATAGTACTTAGAACATAGAATAATTGTAGCACCAAATAGCAAATGTAGCACACAACCAGTAACCACTGGTAGAAGGTAAGTACACACTACGCAACCCTAACCACATTAGGCATATATCTATTTATTTAAAATAGCAAAACGCTAGAAGCTCCGTTTACAGCTGTCTGAATTGCGGCTCAACGAGATCACGACGAACCCGAACTTAATTAATATTCGTTTGGTGCCACGACATTGATGGATTTGTGGCTACTTTTTCTAACAAGTTAAAATGTTGGTATTCAGTTCCAGACGCATACTGTTGCTGCTAGTCGTATTTGTAAACGGAGCTTCTAGCGTTTTGCTATTTTAAATTGTCTGATACAAGCACGTCTTGGCTTTTACTTAGATGCGATTTTACAACGCAGAAATTGGCTGTTGATAAGCTCAGTAAACGTATTGTCCTGAGGATGACCATGTACTAATGACAACGGTCGAAACGCCGTCGACGCTACTGTGGCCACAAATTAAGGAGGACACATTGTTTTGTGTACAGGAGTTCTTGTATGGTTTTTTAGAACTCTTTTGTTTATGTAACCTCTATGTGTTTGCCACTTGTCTGGTTTTGTATATGTTCCACAATGTTTCCGTTATACCGACAGCACATCTGAGCTTTTTATATGTCCTTTTAAATTTAAATACATTTTGTATTTTTCTATAATTACACGTACATTTCCTTTTTATCATTCTTTCATGGGCCAAAACACCTTTTTCTTATTTCCTTTTCATTTTATTGTCTTCATGATATGTTAATGTTTGTTGTATACATCAGAACCTTTGTTTGAAAAAATAAATATAGCCCCTGGTTCAGGTGGTTAGGGCTGCCCCTGTGGTGGTAAATAAACGTAGTAGCTGCCCACTAAGTGCTGGGCAGCTGGGGAACTGAGCCTGGCACCAGCATCCCTCCTGGCTCTCCTCTAGGGCTGTGAATACAACAATGCGGCCAAACACGACGTGGGAGCCACGTGGGCTCTACACACAGACCAGTTTCCCCTAGAACAACGTGGGAGCTTCGCAGGCTCTCGAAAATATGCCCCAAAAGCAACGTTGGAGCCACGGGGCTCGGGATGGATAGGGAATGCCGCCAAAACTCGGTGGGAGCGACGTAGGCTCTAAGCTACAAAATGCCCCCTGATACAACGTGGGGCCTCGAGGGCTCTGCACAAACAACTGGGGCCTCAGTAGCCTTGTGGGCTCGAAAGAAATGTGCTCTCCAAACTGGGGGAGCGGCCCGCTGCCAACCGGGGCCGCTCTACCCTCTAAAATGCCCCCGGAATTGTTGGAGCCTCTCAGGCTCTTTCACGTTGGAGCCACGGGGTTCTCACTTACTAAGAAAATGCCCCCGACATTGGAGCGCAACGGCGGGCCCGCTCAGAACAGGAGCCGGGTTGGGACCGGCTCCACTGTCACCCTCGTGGAGCCCCCACCAGCCATCCGTTAATCACCGGGCGGTTCTCGGGGGGACTCCGGTCCTTTCTGCTTCTGCTGACGGTCCCACGAGGCTCTCCCTCCCTCACGGGAGCCCCGGGAAGAGATGCAGACTTTCAGCCGGTGGCGCAGGAGTGCGGGGTAGGCTCCCGTCTGCTTCCGTATTCGCTTCCGCCAATCCCAGCGCGGCACGGGGAGGGAGGGGGGCGGTTGTCCCAGGCCAGCGGTGATTTCTTTTCCTTCAAGATACGGTGTAGGCTCCCGGAAAACAAATATTAAAACTGGGGGACAATCTAATTTCCCCAAAGGCGGCAGGAAAGGCGGGGTGGGCTTCCGCACCGCAAATCACACAAAGGGGCGGGGGGGAATCTCCTTGCCTGGGAATCCCTCAAGATAGGATCGCCTCACCAATGGCGCCACACGCTATTTTCGAGGGTTGGGGGGAGGCCAGCACTTCCCAGGCGCTGGCAGGCCACCAAAGTCCCAATGGTCCAGGGACAACGTCTTTTAGGAATAAAGGCTGGGGGCAAAGGCTGGGCCCAGGGGCCAGCTCACAGGGCCCGACAGGCAGGGAGGCAGTCCCCAGTGGCGGTCCTCCTGGCGCCCAGCAGCAGCAGGCCCCCTCCAAGTTAGGGTCAGGAAAAAGAACACTTTGCAAGGGGTCACAGCCCCTTTTTATACACATAAATCCTTTGTCTAGGCTGCAGGGTTAAGGGAAAAACCAGACGCAGCTGGTTTTGGAGCACTCTGTTGTGCTCAGCCCCTCTCCCCATTCACTGGCCAGGCTAGGGTCATCAGTCGCACCACAAGGGGCACAGCCAGCATTGTGTAGGGAAAGCCCAGCCCTATTCAGGTCCCAGGTGCACTCCTCCCACCCATCTGGCTGTCAATCTCTCTATTCACCACCGGGGCAGACCATCCTGACTCCTGGACCCAGGCTCACCAGCCAGCTCCAGCCAATCACAAGCCAGACAGTCACTTCACATTTATTACACAGACATGCCAACTTCTAGAAGTGGCACTTCCACACCAGACACATTAACGCCGCACACATCATCACACAGCATTTAATCACACGAGTCCGCACATACCAAACTCGACCCTGCACTCCCCACACATCAGGAACTAACATGGTCACACACATTCCCCATGCATTCCTATGGGAGGGCAGGCCAACCTCACCACATGCACGCACTTTACACTGGGACAGAGTGTTAAAGTGCGCAGAAGCCAAAAATAACTAACACCAGGTCACAATTAAAAGCAAAAAGTTTAAGGGTGAACCTGCCAGAAGGCGCAAGTCCAACACTTGTCCTCCACCGTAGGAAGCACTTCACATTTTAGACAGTGTCAGGTGAAAGAACTCGACATCTGATTTGCTTAAATGGCTGGCCCCAATAAATCTTCCAGCGAGATATTTTGCAACCAGTCCCTGCTTCACTGTTCAATCTATGTGTCTAAATGGAGCTTCCATTTGGCTCATGAGTTGATAATGTGCCTCCTCTCGCCATCTACTGACTTTGAAACTCGGCATAGAGGGAGCGCTCAGAAGCCAAGAGTAATAGAGAAAGTTGCTTCATTTACGAAGTTCACATGAGAGGCGTGATTCACTGTAGTCCGAAATTAGTTCTCTAAAAACATTAATGGGCTAACTTTCATGCTTTAATGTGGGACATTTATCATGAGTCCCAGGGAAGACGCAGGATACTGGGCTCAGATTGTGACCATCAGACGTTTTGAGGTCTCGCCTGGTGTTGGTGCGCACATGCTCCTGCGAAAGCCATAGTAAACAAATCAGTTTTGAGAAGGAGACTCGAGCCCCGCCCCTCATTTCCATTGGGTAGCGTCAGCATTTATGGTAAACGCTGGCTTCCCATTGGAAAGGAGGGTTTTTCGTTGCCTCCCTTTGGCTTTTTGGACCGGCCCACTCGGACTGCCACGCCCATATTACAGCTGTCATGACGAAGTTTCTTAGCAGAAGCTTTGTCACGCTGCCTTGCAAGCGCCTGTCCGGCTCTCTGATTGGGCCGAACAATAAAGGAGACATGGCGCCGTGTGTTTATTTTTGCATCTCGCTTTCACATTGGCTGCCAGTTAGAAGGAGAACTGAATTCAAGGCACTAACTCTGGCCTAACAGGGCACTCAATGATATCGGCCCTCAATACCTGAGGAAGAGAGTTTGTAAATACCATCAATTAAGGACCCTAACATCAAACTATCTTGAACGCCTTGTCATCCCTCGCTTTCCAAGGTCCAGAATAGGAGGACGGTCCTTCTCCGTTAAAACTGCGACTTTGTGGAACTCTATGCCTGAACACATTAGAAAGGCCAAATCGGAATCCATTTTCCGTAAGGCCTTGAAGACCTGGCTTTTTAGTCTCCCCTAGAATGCAGTGGCTCGAAAACTTTATCAGCCCTCTTCTTCTCCTGTCTCCGCTAGCGCCGAGACACCTCCATTGGGGGTAGCTGTGCGCTTTAGAAGTTCAAATAATAATAATAATAATAGACTGTCTGGTCACCACGCCTAGGACTATATCGAAGGTTTGTTTTCCCACAACCAAGACTTCAGTCTTTTCAGCGTTCAGTTTCATGCATCTGGTGTCCATCCATTCGGCTAGGTCCACCAGACATGCTCTAAAACTATCCGCTGTAGTGCTTTCACCATGGTCAAGGGGGATCATTTGCCGAGTGTCGTCCACGTATGACACTATCTTCATGCCATGATGCTTGATCACATCAGCTAGTGGGCGCATGTATAAATAAATGGAGTTGGACTCAAGGCAGAACCTTGCGGTACTCCTTGCTGCAGTGGAGCATCTCAGAGATACAGGGCTGCAATGACATCTGGAATGTTTGATTCTGGAGATAGTCTGCCGACTGTTTGATCGCCTGACCCCCGACACCATACTGACAAAGCCGTTCCAATAGAAGCCCAAGGGGCATAGTGTGAAAAGCCGCATGACCATGGCGGCCATCTTTCCCTCATCAGCAACACATCTTAGTGTTTCTGAGGCCAGAAATAGTGCTGATTCTGTACATAAATTAGGTCTATATCCAGACAGGATTTTATGTAACAAGCCAATTACCTCAATATATCTCATCAGCTGTTGGTTGACATATTTTTCTGCTAATTTAGTGAAAAAAGGTAATAGGGAGATTGGTCTAAAATTCTCTGGCTTGGATGAATCCAGAGTGAGCTTCTTCAGAAGTGGAACCACAGTTGCATGTTTCCAGTAAGAGGGAAGTAGCCTGGTGTCACGATGTGCGACTGTATGATTGTAGACAAGATACTGTCTCACAGCGATGGAGGTCCATGTTTCTTACCTACCTTTATAAGGCTCCTGCCCCCACCCCCTCTCATGGTGTTATTGCATTAGATGTTATTAATAAGATTGACATGACGGATGGAAGCCATATGAGCTGTATATATGCAATTAATATGTACCCGCATAGCATGCATAGTAGTTTTGCTTGGCTGATTGCCTACTGGTTCCTTATGATAATTCCTATGATTGTCAAATGTTTTATTTGCTGTAAAAGACTGGTGTATGGTCACGGAGAAGTCCATTTACGAAGCCAGGGGGTGCCCAAACAAATGGACGCAAATGTGGGGGCAATGGAATGTCCACAGGGGAGGGATTTGTGAACCTCCGAGATCCAGAGAGGACTTCACCAGTGGGATCTAACTTTGTACCATCAAAACTGTCACTTTCATTCTGCAATCAGAATATTTTAATGAACCATTTACAATTTAACATGTATTACTTACATGCTTCTAATTATATTGTCTATGTGTCATACCTTATTTCCAATAAAAATGAGTTATAAAAAAAAAGGTACGTTGTAATTCGTACGTCATTGGCGTTCTAAGTGCTCACACTCTTTTTTCAATCGTAGGAGATCATCGGAAACCCACTCCGCAGATGGTTTCGCGTGGGTAGTGTTGCTGAGTTTTTGGGGTGATATATTATCTAATGCCATTTTAATCCAGGCCTCCATTTGCCCATGGAATACCTGGGGACAAATAGGGAATTAAGGAGGGCTTATGTTTAAGGTTGCTGGAAAAGCAGAAGGTGTAACGGAGGAGCATCCCTGAGGCTTACCGCCAATTTGAGCGCTAGAGACAGAAGGGACAGCAGAACTCCGCTGCACCTGAAAAGGAAGCAACAGGCGGTCAGACCAGGCAATTGGCACTGGGGGTGCTGAGCATACCTGAGAGGAGTTCATACAAATAGGATCCCGGGTGTGACCTGAGTGTGTAGGGGCTTGAACCAGTTGTGCAAGGTGCAGTAGTCCAAGATCCTCCTTAAGGCAGGATGCAGGACCCCAAGTTATATCATCTAAATGAAGATTAAAGTCTCCAAGGATGAGACAAATCGAGTGATTTAGGGCATGTGCTAGTCTTTAAATCAGTGATAAACTGCATGGCAGGGCCAGGTGGACGATATATTAAAAGGCCCGCTAAGGTACAACAGCCAGAGAGTGACAGGGGAAAGTGTGCTGCTTCGCAGCCCGCTATCTTTATTTCAGAAAAACTACATTGTAAGTGCTGTTTAAAAATACCACAATCCCTCCACCTTGTTGTTTGAATCTGCCTTGCCTCAGGATTGTGTAGTCTTGGGGAATGGTGTCTAAGATATCTGGGGCTGATTGTGCGGTAAGCCAAGATTCTACCAAAGAAAAAGCCCCAGGTTGATAGTCAGTGAGGAATTCTAAGATCTTAAATTTATTTTTGGGTAGAGAGCAACAATTTAGTAGAAAGCATTGGGCTAATTTTACATCTGAATGCAAGTTTATCTCTAAAAGGTTTTGCCCAGGCGCAACCGTAAATGTGAACTTGCACTTACCACAGCGGATTGTAGTTAGCGAGACATCCATTGAATGCTTACAATGGTCCTGAATGGTTGGGACGAGACGAAATAGCCTCTCAGCGGAATATAAATTAGGTCTAGGTACCTGCCACTAGTTGCTCACTGCTGGAAGCCCTTGAGGAGAGACCACTCCTCGTTTCTGCTGATTTGAAGCCTTGCCTGCTTTGACCGCCCGCCTCCCGCCGCCAGACCCCAGTACCATCACCGGGTCCGGCCGCCAAGCGGAGCGCGGTGTGTGGTTAAAAAACTACATTACCCAGCATTCCTGGAGACGCAGTCCGCGTCATTCACGCGCCAGGCGGCGCTTAAATCTGCGGCCACCCCGGTCGAGGGGGGGAACCTGCCACTAGTTGCTCACTGCTGGAAGCCCTTGAGGAGAGACCACTCCTCGTTTCTGCTGATTTGAAGCCTTGCCTGCTTTGACCGCCCGCCTCCCGCCGCCAGACCCCAGTACCATCACCGGGTCCGGCCGCCAAGCGGAGCGCGGTGTGTGGTTAAAAAACTACATTACCCAGCATTCCTGGAGACGCAGTCCGCGTCATTCACGCGCCAGGCGGCGCTTAAATCTGCGGCCACCCCGGTCGAGGGGGGGAACCTGCCACTAGTTGCTCACTGCTGGAAGCCCTTGAGGAGAGACCACTCCTCGTTTCTGCTGATTTGAAGCCTTGCCTGCTTTGACCGCCCGCCTCCCGCCACCAGACCCCAGTACCATCACCGGGTCCGGCCGCCAAGCGGAGCGCGGTGTGTGGTTAAAAAACTACATTACCCAGCATTCCTGGAGACGCAGTCCGCGTCATTCACGCGCCAGGCGGCGCTTAAATCTGCGGCCACCCCCGTCTCGCGGGACGCCGGGCGAAGCCCGGGCCAAGGGCGGGCCCGTTTCAGCCCGTTACAGACTGTGCAGGACTGGACTGGGCCACGGTATTTTCATTTACATTACCTTTTTGTTTCGGCGATTTACCGTTGAACATTGGCATTATATTAGCCCTATATATATCTGAAGCTTGGTAGCATTTGAAGCTATTAACAATGAATAAACGGACTAGAAGTAAAAAGACCTCCAGCCTAACTGACATCACTGGCCCATTAGATCTATTTATCACCAAGACTCATGAGGTCATTGACAATAGTATACAGATATTACAACGCAGGGTATCCCATGAACTGGAGGTTGCAAGAAGGTCGTCCATGGGGCCTCTGGCTTCTGCACAAACTCCACAAAAGGGTCCAATTGCCTCTCTGCTTAAGCAAGTGGACAACACGAACGTATTAATCCATACAGTTCCAAATAGCGTTGATTTATCTGCCACCCAACTCTCTCTGGGGTCCAACTCCTGCGATGACTTGGAAACTACACCAGACCTACAATTCTCCCAAAATGAACAGGATAGCGTAGACATTGTAGACCCAGATCTCACGGGTAACCGGGAGGGTGCCATAGCAAAGAGGTCAAACATAAATAGGGATAAGACCTTATACGAGACAGCACTAGTCTTGCAAAACAACATGACCTCTCTTAAATCCACTACAGATACCATTCTTCCAGGTCAACTAATTTCTATTAATAGCGGTGCTGATTGTATAGTGACACTCCATGACCCTGGCCCTAGAGAGCCGACAGTGACCCAAACATCGGGGGTTGACATACAGAAACCATGCACTACATGCATAACATTACACGACTTTATTACAAATAGCGTGGGGCGATTGTTAAAACACCACCTGCAACCTCTAGAGAAGAGCATCATGATTATAGAGAAACAACTAGCCAAACTAAATACTCCAGCTTTTAAACAAAATACACTGGGTACGCCCGCTAAGGGCCTGGGGATTTCAAACGACACAAACACCCAGGCGCAACGCCCGCCCTTACCAGGCATTCAGCCTAAGCTTCACCCGCCTGAAAGAGCTGTGAATTCAGAAACTCAAAAAATTGACAGGCAATACAAACAAACTACCCCAAATCCTGTGACAATAGAAGGGACGGGAAAACGGAAAGGCCCCATTGAGAACTCCCAAAAAACTCCAGTTCCAGTGGAGTCTATTAATCAAGTAGCAAAACAGAAGGACACCCTACCGACATCTCAAAAAACCCAACCACCCCTGACACAAGCTAACGAGAGGAGGGCTCCAAGGTATAGGCGTCCGATACACCTGCCGCCGGAGGCCACCCCGTATACTGTTATACTCACAGGGGTCACAGAGCTGGCAGACGGTGCGGACGAACCTCCTTGGTCTCTCCGCAACAAGGTATTACAGTGGTTAAGCCAAAACAGACCTCTTCATCCATTTAACCATGGCAGAATTGTCTCTATGAGAAGAGTGTTCTGGATTGGCGAAACCAAAAAAACTCTAAAGGGCGATTGTATCGTAATTAATTGTGAGGACCCAGACACAGCTGACTATATCTCCTCATGGCCAGCTTTAGAAAAAAGGGGGGGCGTTGACGTACAACGTCTTTCCTTTTTTTACCCCCCTCTAAATACTCCTAATTATGGTGATCCAAACAGCTGGGAGGAAGCACAGGACTGGCTTTGGACACAGGTGGGGCACTATAATGGAAACAGAAACAGGAACAGGAATAGTAACAACCACTGGAATAGAGGGTGGGATAATCATCCCTGGCCATTGAGAAGAGAAAACCCACACCCTAATTACTGGAGGGGGGTCCCCACAAGGAATAGGTATGACTGCTTAGACATGGTCGATTGACCAATAATGATAACAAACCCCAAAATTACAAATCTAGGCTTTCCAGTAGAAACCTATAAAAATGAAGAGCAGTTTGCCCCTGCTAACAGACCACCAGCAGGGAATACATCTGATCCTCCATCATGGAATATACCTCGTACCTCTACAACTCCGCAGAATTCCATCCAAATACACAGAGAGTTAGGACTTAGTATAGAGGGCGCTGAGAGCCTAACCCCTCACATAGTGGCAACAGAACTCAGCCGCCATAAAATAAACCTAAAAATAACCTCTTGGAATATTGCAGGGCTGAGCAATAAAACAAGGGCCCAGCCGTTCCTATCTTTTATGGCAAAACAAGACATAATATGCTTACAGGAATGTTGGGATCAGGAGGAGACCCATATTGAGGGCTTTAGCACCCACTATATCCCGGCGATACAGGGTAACCGAGGCAGAGGGTCGGGGGGTTTGTGTATTTTTACCTCCAATCTATGTAATACAAAATTGTCTACATATGTGCCTAGTGGATCCAAAATAGAGGTGGCTAGATCCTTGCAAGGACTTATGGTCAAAGCAAAGGGGTGGTCCCTCTTCGTGGTGAATATATACATAAATGTGCCTAAAGTAGAGCCCAAAGCCTTAATAGCGGAGCTTAATACAATGCTCATGAAGGGTGACCAGGACGCAGACTGCATCCTAGTAGTAGGCGATTATAATTGCCACCTATGCCCCTATAGCGCCACAAAAAATTGTGGAATTTATAACTTAAGAGGAGATCCCACCACACATTTTGAACATTCCATTATTGGGAACATGCTTAACCAACTAATGCATGATTGGGACATGGGGTTCGCTAATGAACTTTGTGAGCCTTATGTACCCTTCCAGACAACATTCTTTGGTCGGGGGTCAGGCACTACAATCGACTACATCCTAGTGACCAATAGGAATCAGGGTTGCCTGAGGGCTTTCAACACGGAAGATCTGGCACTAACCGATCATTTCCCGATTAGTACTACAATCTTTATCGAGAAAGATGAGAGGCCCGAGTCAAGCATACCGAGTATCCTTCATGGTCACTCGGTGTCACTGGCAAGAAAAAATGGATACGCCATAAAGTGGGAAAAAATTGATGCTACAATTTTCCTGAAAGATCTAGTGCAGAAAGAATTGAAGCAATTTATGACCTGCCTAGAATCTAATACCACCCCTCAGTTAATTATAGCGGCGTATGGAAGTATAACTGCCACCATAAATGACAAACTAACGAAAAAATTAAAGAGAGGGATAGTAAAGAGAGAATATGGCTGGTTCAATTCCGCCTGCTCTAAAGCCCATAAAGATCTTTTACTGGCATTAAAGACACTTCCCAAGGACAATAGTGCGATCAAGCAAGCCAGACGAGTCTATAAACAGACGCTACGTGATCGACAGGATGAACTCAAAAATCAGGCCTGGGAAGCCCTAGTAAAGGCAAGCTCCACAAGGGATAATATCTCCTTCTGGAAAGAGATTAACGCCCCCTTTTTCTCCTCGGACAATAAGGCTGATTCGATGGAAATAGCTATAATGGAAGACGCCTGGGTTGATTATTTTACCTCCTTATATAAAAAAGATGTAATAAATATCACCCCAGAACATAACATCTATAATAGGAAGGAATCACAGCCGGCGACGCAAGATAGCTTCCCTCTAAACATAGCTTTTACCCCTCCAGAGGTTGAACTAGCAATCTCGCAGAGCGCAAATCTAAAAGCCCCCGGCCCAGATGGAGTCCCCATTGATTTATTTAAAGGCAATGTAGAGCTGTGGGCTCCATTATTAGCAAACGTAATAAATGCGTATAGCATAATGGGATTTCCTGATTCATGGCATGAAGCCATAATTATTCCAATATTTAAAAAGGGGAACAGACAGGACCCAAAATGCTACCGCCCCATTTCCCTGCTAGACACATTGATGAAAGTGGCAGGTAGAATACTGCTAACTAAACTGCAAACCTGGTCTAAAAACAAAGGGATTCTATCAAAATTACAGTATGGCTTCAAAACTGGAGTAGGCACTGTGGAGCAGGGTTTAAATCTGAACTTAATAATTAACAAGTATATCAGTAAGAAACAAGGGAACCTGTTCCTAACTTTCGTCGACTTATCCTCGGCTTTTGATTGCCTTGATCATGCCGTGCTGTGGAAAACCCTGGTCAAGTTGGGAATAGATAAAAACATTCTACTCTTCATACAGGAATTATACAGAGATGCGGGCGCTGCTGTCAGATATGGCAAAAATGGTGAGCGAACTAAAAAATTCCCCATAGCGAAGGGTGTTCGACAGGGCTGCATCCTTGCGCCATTTCTTTTTAATTTATACATTAACGAGATAGCAGACTTTTTAAATGATCTTAAAGTTGATTACCCAAAAATAAATGGCACCCCAGTATCCTTATTATTGTATGCTGACGACGCTGTGATCATGGCCCGCACACAGCTAGGTCTCCAGAAAGCTATAACAGGTTTTTCATCCTTTATGACCACGAGAGGTTTAAAAATAAACGAGGGAAAAACATTTACAATGTCATGATCCTTGAGGAAGAATATACCAGACTGTAAAACCTTCGTAAACAGCAGTAAGATAGCGATGACCAAAACCTTTTCCTACTTAGGAATTATATTTAACAATAAGGGAACATGGTCTTCAGCAATAACCTCTAGGAACCTAGCCTTTGCCCGTACAATAGGTGCTCTTAAACAATTTGCTAAGAGACTGGGCAGGAAACCTGTGAATATATTGCTGAAGATATATGCTGCTAAATGCGTGTCTACCGCCGTATATGGGGCGGGCATATGGGGCATAGCAGACAGTACACAAATCCAAACAATAGAAAATGCTTTCCTTAGATATCTACTCTCAGTCCCTCGCTCCACGTCTACTACCGTGTGCCACAATGAATTGGACAGAGTCCATATTATAGACCTGATAAAAATAGCACCAGTAATGTTGTGGTTCAAGATTTGGACATGTGAGGATACAGGTTTCAATAGGGAAGTAATTAATGACTGTTTAACTTCTACTAAACAACCATGGCTAGCTTATGTGAAAAAGTTTTTTCTTTCTATTGGTAAACCAGATCTCTATTCAAACCCCACATCATGCTCACAAATATCAAAAAAATCTTTAAAACTGGCATGTTTAGACCTACTGGCGGAACGAAGATGGTACCTAGACGGGCACAAATCTACTATAGTAGCCCATCGCAACATCTTACATGGTCCAGGTATTCATGCTTATTTAGCGCCAATCTATTCGTGTTATCACAGAATGCTCCTGACTCGAATGAGGACGGAGTCATTCTATAGGCTTGTATCTTTTCCTGTCACGAATGATTGGTCTGCAAATATGGAAAAATGCCCGTGTGATGACCTATCCAGACAGTCAAATTTACATTGTATATTCTTTTGCAAGTATTATCAGTGGGGGAGAAAAAGATACTTGTTACCATTACTAATGTCATGGGGCGTAAGAACTTGTAAAACTGCACTGTTTAGACTATATATGTTGCAAGACGAAGTTACCATAGTGACAGCGATAAAATTCCTGATCTTTACTGTAAAGTGCAGGGGGTCCATGGGAAATGTATAGGACTTCTTGGATTACCATAAAACTGAAAATTCGTATTATAATGTTCCTTATAACATCGGATAATACGTACACAGCAGTAGACTGTATGAATTCCAAGAGTCTTTCAAATGAATTTTAGAAATTTTTATATATACAACTCAATGAATTTTATCTGTTTTATCGTGATGATATGTATTTCTGTAAGATATTTTAAAACGAGAAAAGTTATTTAGTCTGTTTTCGTTTGTATTTGTATGTTATGCTTTTATGGTTTTTTTGTCAAAATACCGAATAAAGCTATCTTGAAATTGAAATTGATATTGAAAGTCTAGGTGCTCCATGGTGAGAGGGCCCGGCACTGCCCCGGCACTGACAGACGCAGACGAGCTTGCCTTTGGCGGACCCTCAGCACGTCAGCAGCGCACCGGCTGTTCGTCCTTGCGCCGGCTATCATTAAATAATGTGGCCTTACTGACAGCTAGACTGGTAACATGCAGGATGCCTGCCAAAATAAAAAAGGGACTATCGGTACCGAACGCGGCCAAATAGTCCAATCGGAAATTAACTATCAATTAGGATCCCTATGAATACCACACGTGCAAAGTGTAAAAACAAGACCAATATTTAAAAATATTCCTTAAAAGGCAAGTATACTCTAATTAGGCACATTTTAGAAGCATTTGGCAGATTTAAATGCACCATTAAAAATGTAAGCAGTGTCAACACCTGCAGATATAATTTCTCTAACCCTCACAAAAGAGATCCAGTGTGCAGTGATGCACATGTGATCAGTGGCTTGGCAACTGGTCCACATTTCTGTCGTCATGTGGATAGTGTCCACAGCCCTCTGCAACAAAGCTTGACCAAACAATTCCAGCACATCGTGGTGGAGCGCTGGGACAGCAACTCTGGCAAAATATATCCGTCTGGGAACCTTCCATTTTGGGCAGATGGCTGCCACAAATTCCAGAAAACCCACCCGCTTCAACAAATGGAAAAGGTAGGAGGTCCAACGCTAACATATTAGACAGCTTCCCATTGCACAAACGTGGCGTTGGGTGGTTGTGCCTGGTGCCTAAACATGGAAGTAATAGTAACCTGGATTATTTTCTTTTCTGGTGCCACTGACACAGGTGACCTCTGGAGAGAAAAAGGTGGTAGACTCAGTATAAGTCTCAAGGCAGTCACTGTATGCTGCTGCTATTGTGTCTGCGACTGACTCTGAGTCTTGTGCCATTTTGACGTTACTGTTGTGGCCGATACTAGTGCACTGCTGGGGACGGGGCTGCTTTGTGTAAACATGTCACCCTCTTCTTCCTCATCACCTTCACCTTCCACCATGATGTGAAGTGCTGCTCCCAGCTTCTTCCCTGGAAGCAGGTGTGACAGGCACACAAATTTGCACAACAAATGTTTGGGTCGACAAACCAGTGATGAGAAGCTGCTTCTTCTCACTTGCCATTTTCCTGGCAGCACCTTTCTTTGGGGCCCTCACCACATTTTCAACAAAGCCAGCCCAACCATCGCGCCTCACCTCCGGAAAACAATCAACATCTCCTTCGAGACAGCAACCTTCCCGGAAAGCTGGAAGCACGCCGAGACCAACGCCCTACTGAAGAAACCCAAGGCAGACCCCAAGGACCTCAAGAACTTCCGGCCCATCTCCCTGCTCCTGTTCCTGGCAAAAGTAACAGAGAAGATTGTCAACAAACACCTAACCCGCTACCTCGAAAACAACATCCTGGACCCTTCCCAATCCGGTTTCCGCAGCAACCACAGCACCGAGAACGCCCTCATCGCCGCCACCGACGACATCAGGATCGTGATGGACAAAGGAGAAACAGCCACCCTCGTCCTTCTGGATCTATCAGCAGCCTTCGACACGGTCTGCCACCACACCTTATCAGCACGTCTCCTTGACGCCGGAATCCAAGAGAAGGCCCTGGCCTGGACCACATCCTTCCTCTCCGGCAGAACCTAGAGCGTTCGCCTCCCACCCTTCCGCTCAAAAACCACCGAGATCATCTGCGGCGTCCCACAGGGATCCTCCCTCAGCCCGACGCTGTTCAATATCTACATGGCACCGCTCGCCCACGTCGCACAACAACATAACCTCAACACCATCTCCTACGCCGACGACACCCAGCTGATCATAGCCCTCACCAAAGACCCCCACACCGCCAACGCCAACCTCCACAGAGGAATGAAGGCCGTCGCCGACTGGTTGAAGGACAGCAGACTGAAGCTGAATTCAGACAAGACTGAAGTCCTCATCCTTTGACCCACCCCATCAGCCTGGGACGACTCCTGGTGGCCCACATCGCTAGGCACAGCCCCGGAACCTACTGACCACGCACGCAACCTGGGGTTCATCCTCGACTCCGCCCTCTCCATGACCAAGCAAGTCAACACCGACTCGCGTCCTGCTTCAGCACCCTCCGAATGCTACGCAGGATCTTCAAATGGATCCCTCCCGACACGAGAAAGACCGTCACCCAGGCCCTCATCACCAGCAGACTCGACTACGGGAACGCCCTCTACTCAGGCACTACACCCAAGCTCTTGAGACGACTACAACGAATCCAGAACGCCTCGGCACGACTGATCCTCGACATCCCCCGATGCAGCCACATCACACCCCACCTGAGAGGCCTACACTGGCTCCCCGTTAACAAGAGGATCACCTTCAAGCTCCTCACCCACGCTCACAAAGCACTACACAACACAGGACCTACATACCTCAATGACCGAATCAGCTTCCACCCCCCCAACCGCAGCCTCCGCTCTGCCAACCTCGCCCTCGCCACAGTTCCTCCTATCTGGAAAACCACAGCCGGCGGCAGATCCTTCTCCTACTTCGCCGCCAAGACCTGGAGCGCTCTCCCTACCAGCCTACGACAGACCCGGGACCTGCTGGCCTTCGGAAGACTTCGCAAGACCTGGCTCTTCGATCAGTAGCAGCCCCCCCTCTCCCCCACGGGTATGTAGCGCGCTTTAGAAATACAATGATTGATTGATTTGGGGCAATCTTGAAGCTGTCAGTTGGCAGGGGCACTTAACTGCACATGCCAAAGAGATTGGAGGACAGGCATCACGTGTTGTTGGGTGGTCACTCGTCACGTGTACAGGCCTTCTGTCTGGCTGTCATGGGGGTGAGGTCTCTTCTTGTGTGCACCTAAAACCAAACAAGCAAGAAAAACATTAGTGAAATGTGGCATTGTTGCAGTTTCAATTAGTACGGACAAAGAAAATATAATTTAGTGTGGTTTCTTAAGTTATACATAAATAATTAACAATACAGTGTATCCATTCCAAAGTCAAACCACACCAACATAACATAATATTTCATATGCAATCAGGAAGGCTAACAACAACATACAGACGTAATTGTTTGCTCTTTGTGCATCATCCAGGGAAACACATATGGCACTCAGGGATGTGCAGATGGAAACTGAATAATCCTTAGAAAAATGAATGTTGTTGTACGGCTGTTTGCCTATGTCAGGCAAGGGGTTAATGGACGGTGGGAAAATGTTAAAAAAAAAATGAAAATTTAGTTTTTTTCTAAAGTGAAAGAAATGGAAAAAATTAAAAACAAATGAAATAGTTTTTGTAAATTTAAAAACATTTTAAAAATGAAAAAAATAAAAGGAAAAAATATGAAGAAAAAAGCAAAAAAGATCGAAAAATAATTACAAAAAAGTTGACAAAAGAAAATAAAAATTAAATACTGCTGATGTGCTAGGGGACAAGGAGAAAACCATTTGGGACATGGGAGGGAAGGTAGTGCACGTGGAAAATGCAAAAAAAAGGAAATGATATAACACACTGTTCATAATCATGCAATACATTTACTATGAGCAATTAGGCCTCAAGCATATTATTAAACTGATAACAGGGAAAGTTAAAAAAGGAACGCAAACGTTAATGCTTAGGCCTTTTCTATCAATCTTCAAACAAAAAGACCGTGTGCAGGGCTATGGCAAAAGCACACTGGCAGGCCACAGAAAATGGCCACCGGCCACATGGTAAAACAACAACAAGCAGCAAGGAGGCATAGCCACAACAAATAATACATGTAGGCCTACAGAAAAAGTACACTGGCTGGCTGCACATAATAGCCGCCTGCCACATGGTCGTACAACCACAACACCAAGCAATGAGGCATGGACAACAAAGAACACATGCAGGCCTCTGGCAAAAGCACACTGGTTGGCTACACAAAATGGCCACTGACTACATGATCAAAGAACAACATCAAGCAAGGAAGCAAGGACAACAAAGATAACAAGCAAAAAGTACAATGGCTGGCTACACAAAATGGCCACTGGTTACATGGTCAAACAACAGGAAGCAAGGAGGCATAGACAACAAAGAAAACATGCAGGCCTATGGCAAAAGAACACTGGCTTGCTAGTTGCTACACAAAATGACCACCGGCCACATGGTCAAACAACAAGCAAGGAGGCATGGAAAGCAAAGAACAAAGGCTGACCTAAAGACAATGACAATACAAAATGGCGCCTGGCCACATAGCATGGAGAACGAAGACAAATGGTGGCGTATGGCAAATACACCCACACACTAGCCAGACAAAGGAGGCATGATTATGTTGAAGAAAACACTAGCATTCATTCAGCAATGTCAAATACACAAATTAACAGAGCTGTAAAGTTTTACAAAACACATCCTCCAAAGGCACATGTCAAACCTGACTGTGTCACTGTTAAGCCCATCCCATCACAATCTCTGTGCCACTCCCTCAACAAATATTTTATTGAAAAAATTGCCACCATCAAAGCCAGCATTCCCAAGGCCGACTTACTATCTGACCTCTGTTGCTCATATATTAACCCTCATCACCTTGATCAATTCCCACATATCACTCAGGGGATTCTATTTTCCCTACTCAACTGGCTCTCCAACCGACAGCTGTCCTCCTCACGTCGCTCGGGAAGTCTTTCTTCACTATCCCGAACCCCCCCCCCGTTGCTCCTTAACAACTCCCTCACCAAGGGTATTGTCCCCAATCTCTTCACGATGGCGAAAGTCGTTGCCGTATTGAAGAAAACAGGTTCTGATCTGCTAACACCCAGCAACTTTCGCCCTATATCACTGCTGCCCTACCTGGGAAAATTTTTAGAGGGGATCACTGACATAATATCGATTACAATAATATAGAATTACCAAAATATCGAGGAAAAAATATAGAATACAAAAACATCGGATTCCTATCTACAAACAGGTAAGTACAAAAATATTGAATTAAAAATCATTAAAAAAATTATTGGTAGTCAAAATATTGATTTTTTTTAAATGTCTTAAAAGTAATTTAAAATTAATGAAATAATAAAGATAATTAATTTAAACATACTTAAAAATACTTATATAACCTTAAAATTATTAAATAATTAATTTAAATTATAAAAAAACATACAATTTTATTTCTTAAAACATATATATATATTAACATAATATGAATACAAAATATACAATATTTTTAGCGTAGGATAGCGGGAGGGTAAAATTTACTATTACCACTCCTGTTTGTGCAACAGTAGGGAAAATGTTGGATAGCGTAGGGGTAAAAATTACTATTGCCACTCCAGTGAGTGCAACAGTAGGGAAAGCGTTGGATAGCGTGAGGGTAAAAATTACTATTCCCACTACAGAGAGTGCAACATTAGGGAAATCGTTGGATAGTGTAGGGGTAAAAATTAGTATTCCCACTCCAGAGAGTGCAACAGTAGGGAAAGCGTTGGATAGCGTAGGGGTAAAAATTACCATTCCCACTCCAGAGAGTGCAACAGTAGGGAAAGCGTTGGATAGCATAGGGGTAAAAATGTACTATTCCCACTCCAGAGAGTGCAACAGTAGGGAAAGCGTTGGATAGCGTAGGGGTAAAAATTACTATTCCCACTCCAGAGAGTGCAACAGTAGGGAAAACGTTGGATAGCATAGGGGTAAACATGTACTATTCCCACTCCAGAGAGTGCAACAGTAGGGAAAGCATTGGATAGCGTAGGGGTAAAAATTACTATTCCCACTCCAGAGAGTGCAACAGTAGGGAAAGCGTTGGATAGCGTAGGGGTAAAAATTACTATTCCCACTCCAGAGAGTGCAACAGTAGGGAAAGCGTTGGATAGCAAAGGGGTAAAAATTGCTATTCCCACTCCAGAGAGTGCAACAGTAGGGAAAACATTGGATAGCGTAGGGGTAAACATTATTATTCCTACTCCAGAGAGTGCAACAGTAGGGAAAGCGTTGAATAGCGTAGGGGTAAAAATTACTATTCCCACTCTAGTGAGTTTAACAGTGGGGAAAGTAAAGATTTAATATATTAATAAAAATAAATTAAATATCAATACCAATAAAAAATTAATTAAAATGAATTACCAATTTAATATTATGTAATAATTAATCAATTAAAAATACAAATACATATTAGTTATTGAAATGAATAACCTATTAATACAAATGTATTAACAATTAACAATTAATTACCAATAAATTAAAAATCAATACCAATAAATAAATAAAAATAATTTTCTTAATTACAATTAAATTACTTCCCACCCTATTCCCCTATAAACCCACAACCCGCTACAGAAAATAAATTATTAAAATTAACATAACTATCAATTAATCAATTAATAAAAATCAATTACCAATTAAAAATTATTTAAGTACCAATTAAAAATTAATTAACAATGAATTCAAAATGAATACCAATAAATAAATTAACATATTTAATTATTTACAATTAAATTACTACCCACCCTATTCCCGTATAAACCTACAACCCGTTACAGAACTAAAACGCAAAATTAAATTAAAAATAATTAGTAATTTCTAAAAATTTATATTTTATTTAATATAATTAAATCACTTCCCACCCTATTCCCCTATAAACCCACAACCAGCTACAGAATTAAATTACGCAAAAATTAAATAACATAAAATTCATTACTTAAAATAAATTACAAAAAATATACACTTTTCACAAATATACCAACATACAAAACACTTTAAAAAATTCGATATTATAAAAAATTCTATATATTTGAATACCTATATTATATACTTCGATATTTTGACTTTCTATATTTTAAAAAACTCGATATTATATTACTTACCATCAATTCGATATTTTTCACCACTATATTCTGTCCATTCGATATTTTGTCCATTCTATATTTTGACTTTGATATTATGGCTATTCTATATTTTGAATTACCTTGACTCACACCAAGCAGGCTTCAGACCTGAACATTCTACTGAGGCTGTTGTTTTGGCAGCTCTCGATGAACTAAGGAAGGGGGCAGATCAGAACATCACGCAGGCCCTAGTGCTTCTGGATCTCTCGGCGGCTTTCGACACCGTCGACCATCATCGCTTGGTCGAACGAGTCAAGAGCGCCTGAATCCGGGGCCCTCCACTAAAGAGGATGGCCTCTTTCCTTAGCGATCGCTATCAAGCGGTTCGCCTTGCCAATTTTTCCTCTGAGACGAGAAGACTGACCTGTGGGGTTCCACAGGGGTCATCTCTCTCCCCTCTTCTTTTCAATCTGTATAACTTTCCTCTGATCCTGGCCTTACGGAAGAGGGAGGTCGTCACCTTCAACTATGCTGACAACCTCCAGCCTAGTCTTTAACATTGACTCATCGCCCTGTAGTGTAGTTCCTCTATTCCCAATAGGCTCTGCGCATTGGAATAGCATAAACGATAGTTTAGACGTAGGACTTGGGTCGACTAGGTCTCTATTGAATATGTTAGACTTAATTATGAATGCCAGCTAGCTCAGAGGTCACTAGAAAATTTCTCGAATTCATAAGAAGGGATTCGTTTCTGACAACCGCATAAACATGACAACTTTGCTCCCCCAAGAATAAGGAGTATATCTCCAGAGTCGCGGAAACAATAGATAGCTATTTTACTCAGTCAATCGTGCATGCTTAGTTTCACCAGAAGTGCAGAGAAACAGAGAGATGGGCGTTTTTCAATAATAAAGGTTATTTATTGAACAGTCTTCTTTCTCATGCAAGGGAGGTCAATTGCTACAATCGCAATACTTGTCATAAAGTAAAGTGCGTACAGTAAAAGGAGTATTATAAAATAATACTGTAAAAGCATGGTATGGTTTCTAAGCCATACAGTGTTTAAAATAGATAAAATACATACAATGATAAAATAATGACTAAATGTACTCAACTGGTGCTTCTAAGATACGCCTACCCCGGTGTACCTAACCTAAGCCTAGTACATGGGAAGGAGTAAGTGAGATTTGAGTTAAGATAGTTTCTGCCAAGAATCTAAATCAAGAATTCTCTAAGGGTCTAATCAGCTCCGTACCTTGGTTTATAGAATGAAGGAGGTCTTGTATCTCTCTCTCAGGACTCGATCTCCCAGCAACCCGCAAGGGTGACAGGAAAACACTGGAGCTGGATTTATCGACAGGAGAAAAGACAGCGTCTCTCTCAGTGCATCAGCGGGAGGGTCGGCTTCCTTCGGCACTTGCTACAGCAGGGCGTCGGGCAAGTAGATAGTCGATCTGTTCCAAACCACTGTGTCTTTTGCTTGGGCAGATGCTGGTATATTTATACCTGGAAGGTGCCTGGTTTGACGTAAGGTTGGACATAAGACGTCACTAAGAACTCGCAGTTCTTTCAGGACTCCAGGAGGTCTAGGACAAATCACTACAGAAGCAGGGGGAATTCCCGGGCTGCTGGAGGCTTGGCTTATCTAAGAACGCTTTGTGCTTTCTAGGAGTCTATGGGAGTTGCCTAGCCGTATTTGGACTGCATTGGCTATGTCTTAATATGGGTATGATTCTTATGCCTATATTAGGATATTATTTGATATAACCACATAAGGGCATAAATCGGGAATATTAAATAGAGTCCTAGATTCGTCTACAACAGCCCTCTTCTATGGAGAATTTTCAATCCACCATGACTTCCATCAGTAAATGAATGAATAAGCTCAAACTTAACCCTGACAAAACCGAGCTGGTCCTTACTGGGGACCTGGCCAACCCTTGGCACTCCAACTCTTGGGCTCAATCACTGAGTTGTCCACCTTCCCCACCCAGCTTGGTTAAAAGCCTAAGTATCATTATTAGCAACGATCTCACCATGAAGGCCCAGATAAACTCAGTGGTCTCCGCCTGTTTCTACCACTTGCCAAGAATTTGGAAAATAAGTAGATTTTTAACCGCCGATGCTCTGATCCAAGTTATTCTGGCCCTGGTTATGTCACGTATTGACTACGCCAACTCTCTGTACGCTGGCATTCCAGCTTACCAATCACGCAAGTTTCAACTGGTGCAGACCCAAGCCACAAGGCTTGTCTATGGCCAGCCAAAATCTCACCATGCGAAACCATTGCTTAAGAGCCTTCATTGGCTCCCAATGACTCAACGCTGCCTCTTTCAACTTGGTTGCATGACCTACAAGGCCCTTTCGGACCATGGACCGGCTTTTATCTCCGCCAAGATACAACGATATGTCCCCACCCACGAGCTAAGCTCAACCAACATGAACTTTCTGACTCCCTGCCCATTTAAACGGAAAAAGCACGGCGGTCTTACATTCTTGACTCTAAGCCACAATTATGGAACTCCCTTCCTCCGGATTTGCGCCTTGCTACCTCCTATCCCTATTACAGGAAATGCCTCAAAACATGGCTTTTTGCCCAGGCTTACAATTAAAGAACCCTCTGGTGTCTGTTTTGCATTCGTCTCCGCTCAGCGCCAAGAAACCATAGGTGAACCAGTGCTTAAGAAATATTTTTAACATAACATACCAAGGCATCACATATATATTACCCCACCTGTAGGAACTACTGTCCTGTGATACTGCCTTACTGCTCGACCACTCTACAACAAATAGAGAGTAAGGTTCTATCTAACTTTACCTCTGCCTACCTTTAGGGTTCCACTGGACTCTGTGCACACTATACCTCACTTTGGTATAGTATATACATAGCCAGTTTCCTACACCACCTATACACTTTTTGTAGAAAAAAAACATGAAATCCCCCCCCCCCCCCCAATGTGCCTGCTGCAAAGAATGTGCATCATGCAGATCACAAATTGGGTATAATGTTAATAGGTCAGTCGGTTACTGCTTTTGTCAGACAGATCTTTTTGTTATCTGCAGCTTATAAGCTAAAATCCTATTATACAACAGTGAGCTATTAACTGTCATGAAAGATCTGCCTGTACATTGCAAGGTATTAAAATCAATTCTCGAAATTAAAGAGAACCCCCAACCATGGTATTGCATTTTACATTCTGAGTTTGTGCTTCTCCAGACCAAGCACTCTTAAACTACACTGCCTACCGGTATTAATGGCACGTGACTCCTACACCTTGTAGTCCAGTGTCTTATGTAACATCTCCTATACACTGATTGGTTGTCTGTCTAATGTGTGTGTGCTGTAAAGTGCTTTGACACCCTACACTGGCATGAGTGGTGTCATGAATCTAATTCAATGCATCTGAGAGAAAGTGGTTATGGGGGCTTGAGAGGCACTTTAAAGGGTGGTAGTGAGGGAATCCATGGCGGGGTGGTCAAGGGGGTGGGGGAGGGGGGGCTAACAAACTTTGTCACACTGGGCGCCACCAGCGCTAAAGCCGGCCCTGTTCAGGAATATGAAATTGGGGAGAAGATAGAGGGTTATGGAACTTTGAGCTGGGGAAAGTCTTCGATATGTGGCACTGCTGGCAGTGGGTCATATCTGAGAAGTGATAGTGTGAGACAGGAGGGAGGGTTTTAGGAGATAGAAGGCACAGTGTAACACTGTGTTTCTGAGACAGAAGAGATCACATTTTATATCAAAGGTGAGGAGCTGCAGGTAAGGTGTCATTATAAAGGCCTGAAGGGCTCAGGAGTAAGTCAGTAAATGTGTGATCTTGGCTGCCACCTGCCCATGCCCAGAGGGTGACTCCGGCTCCTCTCTGTGCTTTGAACCACAGCAGGAGTCATGCTGTGACTTGTAAGCTCACAAATCAATCAGAAAACTGAAGCAACAAGGCCCAGCCTGCTCAGTGCCTGTGGCCAAGAGCCAGGACTGGCTGAAAGCCACCACCAAGACATGGGCCACCACCAGGGAGTTAGAATGCTAAAGCAGAGGTGGCTGAGGAGTATTCAGTGTGAGACTGGAGGGAGTGAGACTGGGGAATCAGAGGACACAGCACAACGCAGGAGGAGGGCGGGATCGCTGGAAGGTATCTGGCTGCATGGAGCCAACTAGGAGGTTGGTTGATATCTGGGGCAGCCATGGGGTGAAGGAGGAATGACCATGGAAGGGTAAAGCTGGAGACATGTTATGGCTGCTGTATCTGCAGCCTGTATGACATCCAAAGATTGCAGCAGCTTCACTTCATGTCTTTATTTCTGTATGACACTACTCCCTTTTTAGTTGAAAGAGCAATGTTTATATAAATATTGTCAGACCCCGTTCAGCGCAGAGGGGCGGCGGGTCAAATACGGGCGACTGGCCCCCCTCACAGTGTTTGAGGTCGTTGCCACTGGTGTCTTGAGGATCCCGCCTACTATGGCTCTAAAAACTGGGCCAAGTACAATTTTTTCTTCATTTGCCTTTCAGGGTAGTGGGGGTAAGCAGTCACAGGCCTCTCAGGGAGGGAGGCTGGGGGGGACAGCCAGGAACTCATCAACCAACCAATAGACACAATTACATAATTCCCTGGCCAGTGCTTGTCTTTTATGTAATAAGAAAGGGCTGTAATCACACAGCAGAACTGAATGCTCCAGACTTGGCTGGAGACCACGTGCAGGTTTGCAAGGTTGACTGCCATAAGGTGGTGCACACCTTCTACCTGTCTTCTATCTACAGCCCCAACACTTAGGGAGGGTTAGGTGCAGATGGCTGAAATATTCTCACAGGTCACGTGTGCAGCTCACTTAATGTCTCTTTACCCCGCAGTACCTTAGCATGCATGGTAGACCCATCCGCCCATGCTTCAGAGATCACTATAAGAGGAAACTATGTTTACTAAAATTGGGGTGGATTCCGATTAAAGACCTCACCCCAAAATTGTTACAGACTTGGCCATCTCTGGATTGTCGCCTCTGTGATAAGGGAGAAGAGTGGCTATTACATCCATTATGTATCTGTCCGGCCCTATACAATTTAAGGAAGATCCTTCTGAGGCCAATGCTAAGAGAAACACAAGTCAAGACCCGCAGAGCGGTCGGGATAAAATGCCCCAGTGGCTCTTCGATCCAATTTTCCTGCAAAATGATCAAATTCCTGACATTTGCAGCTCAAGAGCTCGAAAAGAAGGCTGCAGCAAAACAGGAACTGGGAAACATGGACGTATTGCTCCCGGACCCAGAGCTTTCTTGATTCTCTTTGCAGCTTCCTCTCCGCCCTCTCCCCTTTTATTCTATGTCATTTTAAGCACTTTATTTGAGACGGGGGGGATAGTCATGCTTACTCAAGCACAGGTTCTAACGTGTGCTGCATCCTTCTTATAACAATTCAATTCAATTCAAAATCTTTATTCGGATACAATAAATATCCATAAAAGCACAAGTCCAGAATCTCAAATATCACAATTTTTTAATCAGTTAAAAAAAGGGGGGTGGGGAAAACATTTAAAAAACACGGCGGGATTTATTAATTACCTTCATCAAATACATACAACAATTCATCATATATACAAATACAGTAAAAAAGAAACTCCACAGGATATATCTACAATATATACAAGTGAATTTTGCATATAAATCAGTTGGTGCACATGGAATTGCGGGCACGCACTGCCACTTTCAGGAGAGATCCTACTCGGAAGGTTAGCTCCTCGTCTTTCAGATTAAGAATGTGTCCATATGCTACCTTGTAATTGATCATCGGTATGGTCTTAAAAAATGGTATAAAAAACTGTTTAGTGTGTTTGAAATAAAAACTACAAAAGAATAAAAAGTGCATTGTTGTTTGTTATAACAATCTTTTGGTGGTTCCAATCTTCTAATGTAAGGGCTATCTTTCTCCTTCCAAAAATCGCTTTTCTGGTTTTTATTCAGCATGCACACCTGCGTAATGTTGCCCAGCACACGTGGGCCTGTTTCACCTTTTTTATCGTCTTTATCAGTTTTTATTTATTATGAACATTTGATCAATGTTGCCCAGTACATGGGGGCATGTTTCACTTTATATGATGTTGTTTTCCACATGGTGGTACGTCCCACCCTTTTAAGATTTTAACAAATCAAATAAAAGTGTTTCATCCGCCCATGTGTATTCCTTTGTCTGGGATGGGCTGCAGATACAGTGTGGGCCCCACCCCTAGGGCAGCTGCTCCCCCCTGAAGGGTCCACACCAGCAGCCATGCTCAGGGTAAAGCTCGCGGGCCAATCACTGAGACAGATTTGTACAGGAGCACTTGTACTCTGGTGAAATGGTTTGTCCAGAGGGCAACACAAAGAAGTTGGGCGTGCTAGGCCCTCATAGGCAAATGTCCACCTTTTTAGTCTTGCACACTGGGGCTTATTTACAAGCCCTGTGCGCCACCAAAAGACGTGAACTTGAAGCGGCCCGTAAATTTAAGACGAAAATGTTCAAAGGTGATGTGTAGAATGCTTGAATTAATTTCCGTCACTGATAATTACTCGGACCACATCCCAGTCCATCATTAGTTTGCACAGCATGCCACCTCAATTTGGACCCAACCAGTCTTGGGTTGCTTGGCTTCCAGTTCAGAGAGGACATGGCAAGGCAGTTCGGGCTGGACCGTTCCTATTGGTGCAGTGTCAAGATTGATTTGCATATGATTGGGCTGAACAGAGGTGGCCTGGTAGGCAAAATAATCACGCACTGGGATGTGGCCTGAATAATTGTCAGTGGCTGAGAATAGTTCAAGCATTCCATCCATCACTCTTCTGTACACCTCAGTGCAACACCCTGAGTCGGAGGGGTATGCTTGGACTTGGGACCCGTGCACACTGTGCCGCTGATACCAAGCTACATTCGACTGATGATCCCTGATAAGGACAAAACTGATCCTGGGTTGTTCGTCTACCTGTTCAGGGAGGATCAGGCCTGGCAGTTCAGGCTGGACTGTTCCCATTGGACGAGGGTCAAGACTTCAGCTTGTTGTGAATTCAGTAAGTGAGTAGGATGTGCGGGTGTGTAGTGGTAGGTCATTCAACAATTTAGGAGCTATGTGCAAGAAGGCTCAACTGATGTATCTGCTTTTTTTGTGTGGGTGGCATGTGTTTAAGTAGGAGTCTGGGTGATCAGAGGTGTCTGAAAGATGTGATTGTTGAGGTATGCTGGGCCAGTGTTATGTAGTGCCTTGAAAGTGTGGGTGAGGCGCTTGGATTGTGCTGATTTGTGTCTGGAGAGCCAGTGAAGCTCCTTTGGGGGTGGCCATGGGAGGATGAGAGTGATTCTGGCCACTCAAAACCTCTCCATCTCACCAGGCTTGAGAGGTGTGCTCCAGGATCCTGCAGCACTTGCTCCCTCCGTGCTCTTGCAGATGTGTTTTCCTCACACTCTCCCAGTGCTTCCTCTGTCCATGTTTCTGCAGAACCCCCTTCCGGGCATGCGTGACAGTTTTCTGGGTGCTGATTGGGAGCCATCTGCGTTTTCACGGTTTGGAGCATGAGGTGGTGATGACATTGACTTGGGCGGTCATGTAGAGTTTGCTGTTGATGGCGATCTCAAGCTTCTTGGCGGGCATGATGGGGGTGAGTGTCAGTCCTAGCTCTGTTGTCCACCATTTGGAATCCCACAATGAAGTCTCTTCCCAAAGATTATGATTTCAGTCTTGTCGGTGTTCAGCTTTAGGCAGTTAAAATTCATCCAGTGGGCGATTTCGGTCATGCTAGCACTGAGCTTGATCCAGTTACTGGGCAGCTTGTCTGTGAGAGAAAGAATGAATTGCATCTCATTGGCGTAGGAGAGAATGTTGGTGTCATGAGAGTAGATGATGCTGCCTAGACGGGTAATGTACACGTTGTAGCAGGTCGGTATCAAGGAGGATCTTTATGAAACTCCACGGATGAGATCGCAGGTGCCCGAGGTGTACGGTGCCAAGCTGGCTGACTGGGTCTTTCCAGTAAAGAAGGAGCCGATCCATCGGAGGGAGTGTCCTTGGATTCCCGTGTCGTATAGGTGTTACATGAAGATGGGGTGGGAGGCCGTGGTTGCTTGTGAGTTGTGGCTGTGGGTGAGTTGTTTGTGTTCTTGTTCAGGAAGGACATGGCCTGTTTCCATTGTAGCAGCGCCAAGACTGATTTGGCCCAACCTCAGGTAGATTAGTGAGCAAAATAACGATGGACTGGGATGCAGTCCCAAGTAATTACCAGTGTCTGAGATTAAGTAAATCATTACATCTATCACTTTTGTGTAAACTTCACTGTTACACTCCAAGTGACACAGGTATGTCCAGGCCTCGGTCCTGTGTACACTCGTACACTCTGCCTCTGGGACCAAGCTGTACCTGACTCATGAGCCCTAATAGAGAAATCGGTCTTGCGTTGACTGTGTCCCAGTTCCAGGAAGACCTGTCCTGGAGGTTTGGGCTGAACTGTTCCAATTGGAGCAGGATCAAGACAAATTTACATAATGGCTGGGTCCAAACTAAGGTGGCATGGTGTGCACAATAACAATGGGCTGGGATGTGGGCCGTAGTAATTACCAGTGGCTGAGATTCATTCAAGTATTCCATCCATCACTTTGGAGTGTACTTTTACTTTTATATGAAAAACCGCAGCTGACCTGGTAACAGTTCTTGGCACTTGAACAGGATCTGACGCTGTGATGTCAACAGGAGGCTGGCTGTGAAGAGGGCCGGTCTGGTTGCGGGACAAGGAAGGGTGCAGACCTGGATGTTAGCTACATTTTCTTGCGACAGGGTAGTATTCCTTGAAGTTGATAAAGAACTTGGCTCCAGCCCACAGGCCATCCTGTCAAAGGCACAACAACTCCCCAACCCAAAGGCCTATTGTCCCTATCCTGGGAGTAAGTGCACACCTCCGTCACACCCACTGAAATGCTAATTACTGGCTGGCAGAAGGGAGAGAATAAAATACTGATTTAGCTTCTAGGAACTTGAGGAAATGAATCATCAATCAATTAGCAGTTATAAAGTAAAACACTGTCACCACTATGGGTATCTGGACGCTGAGGGTGCTGTATATCTGTCAAAAAGCCAGGTCGTGAGTTTCTCTCTGAAGTTTGCCAGCGAGGAGGCTGTTCGGAGGTGAAAGGCAGATCGTTCCAGGTCTTGGCGGCGAGGTAGGAGAAGGAGCGGCCTCTGCTATAGCTGCGAAGGATGGGGGGGGGGGGGTGCGTGGGTGTGCATGCATTCCCTTTGTAGCATTTCATTTACAGGGCATAATAGTCACCATATAAAAGACATTTATAAGTAAATAAAATCAAATATTCAGGTGTGTTCCAATTGTACCATGTTTAAAAGGGAAGCACAGGCACTTCATCCCTTATTAGCAGCAGCAGTCAAGGGTTTCTGGATGCAGCAAATAATTCTTCCTGAACGATGTGTCTTTACTTTCATTGAAATTCTTTTGGTGCCAAAATAGTTTGTTGTGAAGCAATTTTTCTGGTTGTAGGGTCCTTCTTGAGTATGATCCCACCCAGAAGATAATGAACCAGTTACTTATGGGTAGGCTTTCCTGTTTTCAGTTTCTATTTTTGGTAAATTCTGGTGGGGTTTTTTCAGAGTTTTCAATATCTTAAAAACCAGTTATTATCAGTTGTTACACATTTTCGCACCACTAAAAACAGAAAAAGTGTTTTTCCGGGTGTTTATGGAACGTTTTGCTTTTATTATTGCTCGCTTTCTGCTCTGAAACAACATGGTATATAGACAGTGTACTTACAGTGTATATAAGGTCCAAATAGATTTTTGCAAATTAATCTTATTGTAGTAGTAAACCATACAATACTTCTTCAGTGAGTCTTTGGGTCATGTGAGCTTTTTCTTTCCTTCCCATGTAAACTTCCTTGAAAAGGCCTTCTCAGCATTCTTAGCCCATTAGGCTGAGAACCAGCAGCTAAGGGACACAGTTGGTATGACTCTTTCTTTGATGCCACATAAAGCCCGAAATTATAAATATTTGCAATTTAGTTCCTGTGCATTAGAAACCAGAATGGACTAAAAAGTCAATAGCATCCCTCATTAACTCTTAAGATTGTAAAGATGCTTTCAGCATACCATCTAACAAGTGGCAAGGATCTACTACAGGGAATCCCTTCAGCTTGGGTATCAATTTTGAGAGGTCATCACACAACTTTTTTTTATACGTAGCTGAATCACTGGCAATACAAACAATATCGCTCCAATCTTTGTTGAACTTGGAAAGAACCTTTTTTGCAGAGCATTACAAGTGACACTGCGTTCCATGTTTTCCAAAAGTCTGGTGTAATTTTTTCACCACTAGCCCAGATGCTTGGTGGTATATATACTTGTCACTATACCTTGCATTGAATGTTTAAAGCCTGAGGTGTTGGCAATTCACCTACTATCAATACTAACCCACTAGAAACTATGGTCTGATGTATTAAGGGTTTTTACCCATTCTCTGTGGGTAAATGTGATGACACATATTAGGAAAGATTTTTATGAAAGCAGCCATTTTACCTATAGGTGAAAGAATCAAATGCAGCCAAAATATCAAATATGAGTTTGATATTTCCTGATTCTCTATAGTTTATAAAATAATTAAACTAGACCTAAAACATGAAACTTAACCCTGCATCTTTAGACTAAAGGCCACAAAACTGAAAAAGTAAAAGGAAGAAGAAACAATATTTTAGTGGCATCCCTAAAGAACAAAACTCAAGCAGAATAATGTTAGCCAGTCTTTCTTACTGCTACTTGTATAACAAAGTTACATTGTATTGACCCCTTCAGGAAGAAAAAATGACTTTCACTCTTTTTCCGTTCTTTGAATGGCATTTAGTTTGTGGTTGTCCAGGTGTTTTTTCAGTGTTTATATGTTTTCACCGGTGATGGCTATTTTTCTTTCAGTGGGGTTTTATCAGTTATTATAGGTTTAAACCTAAAACCCCACAGCCTACTTATGGGTAACCTTCATCAGTTCAGGTCTTACTTGAAAAACTATTGGCTCATTTGTGTGTTGCCAGTTCCCACTAAGATCTTGGAGAAACACCTGAACACCCAGCTGTTGACCTCTCTGGAACAACATCTGCTGGATATTTCCAGTTTGGATTCAGGAGCTACCATGGGACTGAGACTGCACTGTTATCTGTAGTCAATAACGTCCATTCCATGGTGGATGATGGACAGGCTGTGGCGTTGACCCTGCTGGGTCCATCCGCTGCCTTTGACACCTTCTCCCCCAACCAGATGGTTGACCGCCTGCAGGAAATTAGGATCGCACACTCAGCCCGAAGCTCCTGTCATCCTTTCCTGATGGAGAGATCACAGGTAGTGGTGCTGGACCAGTTCTATTCTGAACCCATAGCTACTCCATGTGGGGCTTCTCAGGGCCTGAGGCCCACACTTTATAAGCTATATGTGGAGAGGATGTAGGCTTACGGCTCGAGTGGTCGACATTGAAGCTGGGGAACCTGGTTCGAGTCTCGGCAACGACGCTCAACATCCTATGATTCTGGGCAAATCACTGAATCTCCCCGCGCCTAACAAAAATGAATGTGTATCTCCATCTGTAACAAAACTCGTGCTCATGTAAAGCGCTCTGATACCCAATGTCTCCGGTCTAGTTCACACTATGTAAAATTCTACAATATAATAATAAAAATAAATATGTATCTCCATTGACCAGACTGATCAGATCTTTTGGGTTACAGGCTTTATCCTACGCTGACGACACACAAATAAATGTATCCATCACAAAGGACATATAGGCATCCACCACCAACTTTAAGAACTGCATGCAGGCTGTGGTTAGCTGGATGGTAAAAAATTACCTACAACCCAATGGTGATAAAACTGAGGTTTTGATCTTTGGCAGCGAACCTTCCATCCGGACCCAAACCAAGTGGCCAGAAATGCTGGGTCAACTTCACAACCTGTTGATTCTGCAAATAATCTTGGTGTTTAGGTGGACAACAACTTGTCCTATTTTCCAGGTAAAGGGGAGGTTTCATCCTCTTTTTGGGTAGCTAAGATACCTTAGAGAGAGGACATCATAAGGCTCAGGGGGGAAGCAAATGAGGGAGAGAGCTGGAAAACACATGCACTCTCATGGAGTGTTTTCCCAAAAAGAAAATTGAGTGTGAAGGGAACTCGTGTGAGGTTAGACTTGTTTATGGCTCGGGAGTTCATCCTAGGTTGTCTGTATGGGTTCACAGCAATTGTTTGGATTTGACCCAAGTTATTGGGGTTATCGTAATATGTAGAATTATATGAGAGGAGGTGGAAGGGAACGTCTCTGTCGAGTAGTGAATCTTTCAGCCTAATGGGCTGAGTGGAGGCTTTGGGGAAGGGTATGGTTCTCCATCTCCAGTAAAGAGACGCCGGGATTAATGAGATCCCATCAGGTAGGGGTGTGGCAGCAGCCTTGTGGGTCATTATTAGGTTGGGGTGGATGTATCTATTCTATTGGGGCACCAATTGTTTGACAACTCTGTGATTAGGCTTAATAGGTTTTCTAACTCTGCCTTAAATTGTTGTAGGTCAAGTGTAATCTCGCCCAGTCTGGATTCTAGTGAGTTGTGGAAACAAGTGGTCCTGGATTGGGTTGAGTGGTCAAATGGTGGAGGGGTGCTCAGGATTGTGTTGTTTGAGTATTACTATCCTGAGAGGACCAGCGGGGGAAGGGTTGTGTTGGAGATGGAGTTAAACTTGAGGAGAGGAGTTGGAGAGCTTGTGAGCTGGCTGGATAGGCTCCCCGTGGTCGCATGTGTCGTGTTACTCATCGGAAGTGCTCCCGGTTTTATGGTATTTATTTTTTAGACATTTCCGTCTGTATTTATCCATATTTATTTTTTATCAACTTTATCTGTATTTATCCATATTTATTATGGGTTTTGTGAAAAAAATAAAGTTGAAACTGGTATATTTCCACATTTATTTAACCAATAAATATGCAGTCATGCATGAATGCTTGCCAGGTTTCAGTGATATGTTATGTTATGTTATGTTATGTTAATGGTTTTTATACCGCGCACAGCTGCCCCAGCAAAGGGGCGTCCTGGCGCAGAGAAAGGTATACACAACATCACAGAACGCAGCAGAATCAGGGAGTCTTATTAAAAAGAAAGGTTTTGATGACACGTCTAAACTGGAATAGGTCTTCCAAAGCACGGGTTTCATTAGGGAGAGCGTTCCATAGCTTGGCGGCTATTACTCGGAAGGAGCGGCCTCCAATCCTGCTCAGCAAAAAACGAGGCACAACAGCCAGATTCTGACCCATCGATCTCAGAGAGCGAGAGGGGACATATGGGGTCAGTAAATTCATGAGAATAGGTGGAGCCGTGCCCTTCAAAATTTTAAAGGCCAGGCAGAGCACCTTAAACTCAATCCGCCGAGCAACAGGTAACCAATGGAGCGTTTGCAGAACTCTAGACGCTGAGCAACGTTTGGGCAACCCAAAAAATGCTCTTGCGGCGGCATTCTGCACTTGTTGTAGCCGCAGAAGTTCAGCCTTATTCGTGCCAGCTAACAGAGCACTGGCATAGTCTATCCTGGATAGAACAGAGGCCTGGACCACAAGCTGTCTAGTAGGGGCATCAAAGAATTTAAGCACCGGCCTGATACCCCTAATGGTGCCAAAACAAGAGGCCGCCACTTTCTTAGTCTGGCAGGTAAAGCTGAGTGTAGGGTCCAGCCAGACCCCGAGGTTTTTTAGCTCCATAACAGGAGAAGGGATCATTCCTAGCTCGGGGGGGCCACCAGATGTTATTCCACCATCCAGGTTGCTTCCCAACCACCATCACCTCTGTCTTCATTGTGTTCAATTGGAGACAGTTCTGGGTCATCCAATTGGCCACTGCACGCAACCCCTCACAGAAATTGAGGGCGTCCACAGCTGAGTCCCCACTTAGTGTGACCGCCAGCTGCGTGTCATCCGCATAGGACACCATTGTCAGGCCCCAGCGTTTGACTACCGCAGCCAGCGGCCCCACATAAAGGTTGAAAAGAGTGGGGCTCAGAGATGATCCCTGTGGGACCCCCAACGTGAGCGGGTGAGAGGTGGATTTACCGGGTGGTATCGCAACCTGGAAAGATCTATTGGAAAGGAAGGAGCGGAACCACCCTAAAGCCAGACCCCTGACCCCAGCTTCCTCTAACCGCTGCAACAGGATTTCGTGGGACACCGTATCGAAGGCGGCACTCAGATCTAACAACAGGAGTGCCGCTGTTCGTCCGGTGTCCAGCACGGAGCGCAGATGTTCAACCATGTGTAACAAGGCGGTCTCCGTGCTGTGGCCAGCACGAAATCCATTTTGCGTGGGATCCAAGATGTTAGCTTTGGCAAGATGGTCGGCCAGGATCCCATTCACGTGGGCTTCAGTGACTTTAGCAGCCCACGGCAGCAGTGAGATGGGGCGATAGTTCTCCGGTTTTATAGGATCAAGGGTAGGCTTTTTTAGGATCGGTGTAACTACCGCTTGCTTCCATTCATATGAACACCTGCAGAAGATTAATCAATTGACTCATATGTAAATATGCACATTTCAGTATCAGCCTTGTGTATATCTACTGCTGTTTAAGCCTCTTTACTCAAATTCCTTTCTATTTTAACCCACTTACCTATCAACCCATTTATTGGCCTGCCGGTCATGGCAAAGTGTATTTAGTATCAGTCAAAAAGCACCCAATTTCCATTTTTATCCACATTTCAAAATGAATACCGACAAGAAAATAAATGGTTTTCTGTCTGTATTTATCTGTAAAAATCAGTAAAAATGGAAAACTGGGAGCCTTACTCACCGGGTTTGGGAGCTCGGACTTTGAGGGTATTATCATTCAAGCATTTGGGGAGTGTTGTGGGTGAGCTACTAGTTTATAAAAGGGCGTAACCGGAAGTCAAAGGCAGAAGCGGGGTGATGGTGTTACTACGGTTGCTGTGTGTCTCAGTGACCTCTACCCTTGAGGAGTAGTATGGTTGCAATTCAGATTGGCGAATCATGGAGGTGGGTCAGACTCCCTGGGTGAAGGTGGAGAATTGGTATTGGGTAAGCTGATCACTGAGGAAGAGCACGGGGGGAAAAGACATGGGGGCATATTACCAAGGGTGGCGATAGGCAATTATCGCTGGTTTAGCTGTCGTTTTCGGCCGCTAAGCGGCGATAATTCTATTGCTCTATTAGCAAGCTGACGCTAACTGATGTTAGCAACAGCTTTTAGGCGATGGCGAGCGGTTTGGGACCCTCTTTGCATGTCAGCGATATTTATCACTAATGACATGCAAAGTGGGCGTACCTAACCTGTTAGTGACTGAAAGCAGTCGCTAACGTCGCTATCGCCTATTAGCAAGGCAGGCGTAGCGATGGAAATATTACCGCTATCGCCAAAAACTAACGCCTGCTCAGACCAGTTCTTAGCCATGTTATCCAATGGGAGGTGGATAACATGGCTAAGAGCATTTTGTCGCTAATGCGTGAATATCGCAGTATTCTCAGCGATATTCACGCGTTTTGCCGTTATCGCTGGATATTTTAGCACAATGGGGAAAAACGTTGCTAATAGCATGTTTTCTCCGCTAAGATATCCAGCGATAGACAGCGATAAAAAAATCGTCGCTAAGCCGATTTAGCGATAATTATCGCTACTTGTTGGTAGTATGCCCCATGGAGTGCTTAATGTGACGAGGAGAGGTGAGGACATTACTTGTGGTTCCTGTGGGTTACCTGCGGGACTAGGCCTACCTTGGGAAGGGGCAGATTCATTACTAGTCACAAAGTTTTTGCCGATAGAGAATAGTTCATCGAATACTTCTCGGTTGCGGTCTGTTGATTGGATGGGGATTATCCATTTGTTATATAGGGAGATGTTTGCCTCTGCTCTGCAAGCAAGTGAGGGAGATACCAAGAGACTTAGGCTATGCAGAGTTTTCTTGGATACACTAATCGAGAGCAGAGAGAACAAGTCTTTTGTTTTTTTTTGTTTTTTTAAATAAAAATAAAAAATAAATGTTTTCGTGACAATTTAAAATCACATAATAAAGCTCATTTTTTCAATCAGAATTAGGGGTCAGAGATTAGAGATTCTAGTTGAGATTTGAGAAGTCTGTGTTTTAGGGTCCTGGATGTGTTTTTGTTAGATAAGGATAGTACTTACTTTTATAGGCATTGTGGCCGGCCAGAACCAGTTTGGTGTCTAGTGCTTCTAGGGAATTAAGATCCATGTCTCGGTGAACCACTAAAAACTGAATAAACGAGTGGGGAGGGGCAGAGAGTGTTTAAACATCCCAGAAGGGGAAGGTGCAGGAAGAGAGCCTGGAGAGTGAGTAAAGCTCTTGAAAGGAGGAAGGGGACGAAGAGAGGAGGAAGGGGTTAGGGTCAATTAGGGGACAAAGAACCAAGAAGAGTCATGTTTTTTTTTTTTTTTTTTGTCCTCATTCTCTACCCAACTTGCTCCAATCTACCCTGAAGGCATCCGCACACTGACTCAGCATACTGGATATGTAGGCATATGGAAGTGGGGGCCCTTGCCTACCAGTGTAAAAGGATACTCAAGGGCCTATATGGAGCATTCCGGGGTGCCTCTTTACCGGGCTTACCAAGCCTAGTCGCACTCAACAATACACTACCACAGGGGCGCAGCCTGATGGCGCTGGGAGTGGAGAAGAGTCATGTTGCAGGTAGAGGTATAAATTAGAGGTCCCTTATAAGATGACCACCCCATTAGTAGCGTCAGGATGAACGCCCTCAGAAAGAGGCGAGTCCTCTTTCTATTTCTAGTTTCCAGCAGGTTAGAGTCCTATAACTCTTTTTACTCTCTGGACATCAGCATTCATGGGCGGGAGGTGAACCTCCTTCCAATGGCAGTAGGGTAGCACAATAGTGTTCTCTGGACTCTTTCACTTGTTACAATCACAACACACAACAGAATGACAGGCAGGCAAGGATGTCCTCCATCTTGTGAGAGGACAGGGATGTTGTGAGTCAGTCGAGCTAAGATGGAGGGAGGAGGTATGAGTAGAAGCAACCTACATAACTCTATACCCAGCTCATCATGCATGGTCCCAGAAGTTCAAAAACAGACCCACCAGACATTACCAAGAAGGGGGCTTTGTTGTATGTGCACGACTTATGGAGGGAAGGATCTGGAAGAGTCAACTAATCGCCACCTTATGGTCAAGTTAATGATAATGACTTCTTTACCAACGAAGGAATGGGACCACATCTAATTGAACTGAATAATACTGGAATATACTCAGTTACTTGGAGAAAGACATATAGGCATCAAGTCACAGAACAAAAGAAACTGACAGAGATATTTTATTAATTGACGTTATTACAAATATTGTAGAAAGTAACACATTGTGAATAAATAGAGAAAGAGAATTTGCATTAACTCCATTCTAGTGCCCTATTGATTAATCATTTTGCAGTTCCATATTTGTACTAATTTTCAAGGACGTGTACGTGGATCCATAATCTGAGGGCCTGACTTAGATCTTGTCAGGATTGTCCTCGTCCCACCACGTTGGCGGTTCCAAGTGCTCCGTCGAACTGACGGCGTTCCATCTGCCATGTTTAGATGTGGCAGCAATAGGCTGTTTTCTGCCTTCTCTGCTGGCTGATAGTAATCTGTCAGTTATGGCGGGTTTACGATCCCACCTAAGCGTGCACTGTGCACATGGTGTTTTTACACCTTCACCAACTTCATCACTTAACATGATGCTATCTGATTTGAGAGTCGGTTTTAACATCAGTTACATATTTTTACAGGACCGTTAACAGATTGACTACGGCCCAGGTATGTCTGGTTAATTGTATACATAGTTTAGAAGGATACTTAAATACAGATATATCATATGGCGTTATATAGAGCTCACTATTACGATTATTTCATTTTCACAGCTCGCCTAAAGCAAAACAGGGTTTCAAACACGGTAAGCCTTATTACTCATGTTCTCTAGGAACTAGTGAGTACACAGCCATGTAGTAGCAATACCTCTTGAGTTAACACGAACATTTATTCATTTTTTACCGATTACAGCTCATAAGAACATCAATCTGATCACACAGGTAGGATTTGGCACAATTATTCGAACACACCCATGGGCGTTCTAGTAATTTCGATACACTTACATCTCCCTATTCTTCATTTTTTCATAGACTGGCCCCTGATGAGGGTACCAAGGTGTACCGAAATGCATTGGGCAAAATAAGAAAATTGCAATGTTCTAAAAGAAAGATGGAATGTAAATCATGTACATATATGTTCTAAAGTGCATTGAATCGGCATTGTAAATGTTGATATGATGAAATATTCAGCATTGTGTAATAGTATGCATAGCAAAAAAATTAGTAATATGCATTAAAAAAGATAAATGATATCTGGTTTAGTATTTAAAGGAAATTTATTTTTGAAGTTGGTGAAGGTGTAAAAACACCATTTGCACAGTGCGCGCTTAGGTGGGATCGTAAACCCGCCATAACTGACATTTTGAACAAGGAGTGACTACCCTTATTAGGCGCAGCACCAGTCATAAAAGTGATAAACCACTTGAACTGGAGTGCTCCTCACACACCCAAATAACTATTATCGTTCCAAGTCAAACAGTGGGGAGGCACCCAAACAATTCGAAAAAATGCAGTTTGAGACAATATCAGGGATCACAGATAATAGAGCCAACACTCTGGCTTATACCACTGAACAGGCCGATGAAATATATTCATTAATACAAGAGGTGAGATCAATGGACGCCCATTGGGGCTCAATTAGCCAACAATTGAAACAATTGGAATACTTAACGCGACGCCAACTCAACCAAAGAATGCACGCATCAACTTTGGTGCAATATCACAAAGCGAAGCGCATACCGAGAGGATTACGATTATCTATCAAGCCGATGCTATTTCGATTCAATCTTAATGCTAAATTCATGGAGAAGTGGTACAGTATTTTAAATAAGTGTTCATTAGACCTAATCCTGTTGATAGTTGAACAATTATCCAAAACAATCCGTGAACTAGAGGAAGAAATCTTCAATCTCAAAACAGAATTGGAAAATAGGATGGAAGTAGACACGTGGAAAATTAGCCTGGAAGGCATCAACCAAAAGCTCGACAAGTACAGTAAAGAACTACAAGAGGGGAAATTGCGCAAATTTAAGCGCGATACAATTGACTATAAACTAAATGAAGTTTATACGTGGGCGGATATTTACGCCCGCCGACAATTTCACCCCAAAAAAAACCACACCGACAGCTCACTCATCTGAAGAAAGTCTAGTAACTGATAAAGAAACATCTATCAGTAGAGGACCCGTACATACAACAACATCTACTAGCATTGAGACCTCACAACAAGCAACAACTAGTGGCAATGTAGCTTTTTTGTCCCAGGAACAGAATCAAGGACAACCACCATCACACCAGTTGGAAGCAACAACAGGCGGCGCAAAACCAGGAGAGGAAGTGGCAGAAAAATCCCTCCGGAGTGGCAGGACAGTGGTTTGATCATCAATATCTCTTCTACAACATTGTCACAACAACAGATCACAGTGTTAAACAAAGGGCTTTCATTTGTACCTACAACAAAAGCAAATGTAATGGAAACAGAGGGAGCCATTTATCGGTTTATGAGAAAACTCAGACTGCGGTATTTCTTCACAAATGTGGTTGAACCTTCGGATCAAATCATTGAAGACCAAGTACAGCGTTTCAAACCAAAGAGCACATATATACCACCAGTATCTCATAAGATGTTGGACACCTTTGAAATCATGGTCACAAAAGACATACGAACTCTGGATTTCAAGAAAGACAAGCAATACAATCTTAGTAAGGCTGAATTGAACATCATCCAGAATATCGCAAACAATCAAGATCTTACAATTCAGCCAGCGGACAAAGGTGGAGCCATGGTAATTAAGGACACTCATTTTTATGAGAGGAAAGTTAATGATCATGTAACAGACACCAATACATATTTGTTATTGGACAGTGACCCCACAGCAAAACTTCAACAAATGCTGAAGGAACTATTACAGAATGCTCTTGATCAAGGTTGGATTGACAGTAACACACAAGCTTTTTTGATGACGTCATATCCAAGATGCCCTAAGCTATATATGATCCCAAAGGTTCATAAACACTTGACCAACCCTCCATTCAGACCAATCGTCTCGGGGTGCGGGTCGATTTTCGACCCCCTCGGACGTTATTCGGATTATTTCTTGCAAAAATTCGTGCAGGGATGGAGTTCTTAAATTAAGGACACAACCGATTTTTTGACTAAATTGTCCACTAGGCAACAGGATTTTCAGGAACATTGGATTCTATGCACAATCGATGTTGTGGCACTTTATACTTCAATTCCACATTTATCAGGTCTAGAATCTATTGAATGGGCACTACTTAAAATGGCAGATCTACCCACAGATAAAGTATTCTTATTGCAACTTCTTCAGTTCAGTTTACATAACAGTTATTTCCAGTGGCAGGACAAATATTTTGCACAACTATCTGGCACTTCTATGGGCTTCGCAGGGGCTACTGCTTACGCCAACCTCTTTATGGCTCAATTTGAGGCAGATAATTTGATGAATACTGAAGCATGGAGCAACATCAAAATGTATTGTCGGTTCATTGATGACATCTTTTTAATATGGGACGACACAATAGATGCATTAAAAGAATTGATCTTAAGACTCAATCAGGTGAATCCGAGAATACAATTTAGTTACAAAATTGATAACAAAGTGACGGACTTTTTGGATGTCAGAATTAATAAGACAACAACAGGATTTGAGACTGAACTGTACTCTAAGCCTACAGATCGTAATAACGCACTGATCTACACAAGCTTTCACCCCAGGAGCCTGGTAAAGAACCTCCCACTATCTCAGTTTATCAGGATGAAGAGGATCTGTACAAAATCACAGACATGCATAATGATGTTACAAGAACAAGCACAGAAATATGTGGACAGAGGTTACCCAAAAGAAGAATTACAAGTACATATAGATAAAGTTATGGAGATGGACAGACAAGAATTATTAACACCCAAAATTAAAACAGCTAGTGACAGAATGGTTTTTGTCAATAAGTATACCACACAATCCAAAGCTATCAGAAACATCATTAACCAGAGATGGGAATTATTCTCCTCAGAAACTGAGTTTAAAGACATTTTCAGAGATAGACCCATGCATGCCTACACAAGAGGACAAAATCTCAGACAAATATTGAATAAACAACGGAAACCTATAACTCAACAGACACTAACGCACAAAGGCACAGTACGTTGTCAGAATTGCACGCACTGCAATAACGTAATATCAGGAAATGCATTTACACATCCTACAACAGGAGCACAGATCAAACTCAGACATACAAGTGATTGTAATGCGTTGAATGTGGTCTATGCAATCAAATGCCCGTGCGGGAAGATGTACGTTGGCAAGACCAAACGTAAATTGAAAATCAGATTGACAGAGCATAAAAGTAGAAAACGCAACTTAAACTTATCTTCTCTACTAGTCACGCATTGGAGAGATGCGCAACACACTAGCTCACAAATTCGGTTTCTTATCATTGAAAAGGTAGACATTCGACTTGGTATAGACAATGATCAAAGATTGCTACAACAAGAACTTTTTTGGATTAAATACCTTAATACAATGATTCCAATTGGTTTAAATGATAGGTATGACTTATCGTGTTACTTGTAAATTCAGTCTGGCAATCAGTATAGTGAACAGGAGCTTTTTATTAAACTTCCAACAGTGGCCTAATGGTCATGATGTATAGGACATAGCAAATATCCTTAGCATCTAATAACAAATAATGTTGTATTAGCGGTGAATATATGACACCTATGACATGGTTTATTATATCAAAGTATTCTCAATTTCCAATGATATAAGTATGTAACACAAATTTGAATTCGGATGTGTTTAAATAGTATGTATGTACAAAAAGTCAGGTCAATATGTAGGATTATATAGTAAGAGATAATTATAGAATGTTGATCGTTTATTAAGTATAGCATATAACTGCATCGCAGATGATGATTGAATTGACACTTGAGTTATAACTTGTGTAACAATGCATCAAATAGCAAAACAACAATTGTTAACGCATCCATTGTAAATGTACAGGAATTTATATAGCGCAAATCACCAAGCGGTTTCTAAGCGCTTGCTTAGGGAACCCGTCCTGGTATTCCCCTGTGAGATAACCCCTGGAGGGTATCCGCAAGGTGAAAGCCAGGCATCCCGCTGCGAGGGGCCGTTGTGGAGATTAAGCAAGCTATTGCCCAGAGTCGCAGAGTGTGAACCCGTGAATCGAGTAGGCACCGGAGCAAGAATTGTCGAGTCCATGGACATTTTAGGACTCAAGACCCCGCCGAGCCGGGAATTGAACCCTGGTCCCGGGCTAACCTCTGCTTCCAGGTCTGCCTCCTCTAATCAGTGAGCCACACTTCTCCACATTGTGTCATACTCGTAGGATCACACACCAGCAAATGGTTACTGTTTAAATACCTTGCAGCCATGAATCATCACCTAGCATTGACTATGATTATCGATTCTACATCATTTCTACACTCGTTACTTCATTCACAAGGTTCATCATTACCCCCTATAATAGTTTCTGATGACATGTTTAGTTTGTATGCAGAGCAGTTCAGTATGATACAGATTACCATCCGACTACAGACAACAAGGTCTAGATAACAAATGTTGAGAGGTCCGTTAGTAGTTGTATATTATATATATTTCAACTTCACTTTATTGGGGAATCTCGGATACAGAGTGAATATAGTTCCCCACGGGGCAGTAATCATCATATTAGACGCACATCAGGCTCGTGCATTCCAGCGCGTCTGCACCGAGTAATGTTAATATTTTAACACCATCATAAGATGTCTGACAAAATTTCTTATAACATTTATTGAGTCTTTTAAAGCATCAAACCATGGTAATCAGTTCGGGAATTCCCTAATTTCCAACCGCAGTCGGATCTAGGGGCAGACATTATCTCACACCACGTCGACAGCGATATTACATCCCAGCTAAACATGGCACCCGTCGTAACCAGTGGTTCAGGCAGTATAGTTTTTTTAGTCCGCTCTTCATGTCTAAGGCGGACGCGAGTCGGGAACCTCCTTGTAAAACCGCATCGGGTATGGCGGTGATGTAGAACGCGATTTTGCACGTTTCGGATATTCCAGGACGGGAAAAGACACGTACAAAGGTAAAAACCGAACATGAGGTTTTTTGTAAGTAAATATTAGCGTTCTTGTTTAAATCAATGGCAAGAACTAATGGAGCTTTTTACATTGTTTCCGTTTATTTCACAGAGCATCCATTTAAGTACTGAGGCACGTAAACGCGGCCCGTTGGCCTCACTTAACATGATGCTATCTGATTTGAGAGTCGGTTTTAACATCAGTTACATATTTTTACAGGACCGTTAACAGATTGACTACGGCCCAGGTATGTCTGGTTAATTGTATACATAGTTTAGAAGGATACTTAAATACAGATATATCATATGGCGTTATATAGAGCTCACTATTACGATTATTTCATTTTCACAGCTCGCCTAAAGCAAAACAGGGTTTCAAACACGGTAAGCCTTATTACTCATGTTCTCTAGGAACTAGTGAGTACACAGCCATGTAGTAGCAATACCTCTTGAGTTAACACGAACATTTATTCATTTTTTACCGATTACAGCTCATAAGAACATCAATCTGATCACACAGATAGGATTTGGCACAATTATTCGAACACACCCATGGGCGTTATAGTAATTTCGATACACTTACATCTCCCTATTCTTCATTTTTTCATAGACTGGCCCCTGATGAAGGTACCAAGGTGTACCGAAATGCATTGGGCAAAATAAGAAAATTGCAATGTTCAAAAAGAAAGATGGAATGTAAATCATGTACATATATGTTCTAAAGTGCATTGAATCGGCATTGTAAATGTTGATATGATGAAATATTCAGCATTGTGTAATAGTATGCATTGCAAAAAAATGAGTAATATGCATTAAAAAAGATAAATGATATCTGGTTTAGTATTTAAAGGAAATTTATTTTTGAAGTTGGTGAAGGTGTAAAAACACCATTTGCACAGTGCGCGCTTAGGTGGGATCGTAAACCCGCCATAACTGACATTTTGAACAAGGAGTGACTACCCTTATTAGGCGCAGCACCAGTCATAAAAGTGATAAACGACTTGAACTGGAGTGCTCCTCACACACCCAAATAACTATGATAGTAATCTGTAACATCAGACCTACAGGTTCGCACTGAGCTGATGTCCATGTTGTGCTGACGCTGTCCTTGTGGTGGAATACTGACTGAGTGAGACCCTGGTGGTGTGGCGACAGGTAACTACTACACATTATAGCCTCACTAAACATATATGTTGTGAATGGGTCAAAATGTATATGTAGGTAATGTGTAATGCCTTTTGTTTTACAGATAGCATAGTACAACAACATACACACACTATTAAATGTACACCCACAGGCACCACAAGCACAACACCCCCAAGCAGCTCAACAACAATACTTTTTTAAGTGCCAATACAGGTGTGTTCATTTTACCTTGATTTGTTGGCAAATGAACACTACTAAAAAGTGTATGTAAGAGCAATGCATAAACACACAGGGCTACAGCTATTGTCAACACATGATTCGTAGTGCGAGAATTGTAAAAGTTTCTTACCTTAGGTCTTGGTGACAACAGAATTTTTTTGCATCGTGATGGCAAAGAAGGACCTTCACGATGGGGTTCAAGATGGAAACAGACGCGGAATACAGGAAAAAAGTTGCTTTTTTATTCAATTTCGCCAACTCAAAGTAGGAGGTATTCCTGCCACAGTTGCTTTGACGGAAAGCCACATCCTAATTAGCTTGGTGGGAATCTTGGCTGGAGTCCCGCTGACAGCCGCTTCTGCCTATTACTCCGTCAATGCGGGTGAGAATTCTTGGCAGAGTTCGTGGGACTCGGGCGGTCTTTCGTCTATGGACCTGGGACGGTGGGACCAGATCCGCCAACATCTAAATCAGGTCTTAAGGTTTCAGAACTATTTTGGGGTGATTCTCTTTCACATGGCATTTGCTCAATGTAGCTCAGCCACAGTCTTTGTGCTAGGTGATGGATCTCACAGAAGTAGCAATAGTGTTGGCTCCAAGTAGAAGTATCCAAAACAAGGACAAAATGAAGCGCGACATCTCATCACCAGCCAGGGCCGGCTTTAGCGCCTGATGCGCCCTGTGCGACAATGTTTGTTGGAGCCCCTTAAACACCTCTTCCTCCACTGATTCCCTCACCCCCACCCTTTAACAGTGCTCCTTAAGTCTCCATACCGCTCTCCCTCACATGCATTTCTTTTGTTTTATAGCGCCACTCATACCAGTGTAAGGTGTCAGTGCACTTTACATCACACACACATTACACAGAGACTGTGAGTGATACATGTGTAAATCAGTGTATAGTAAAGATTACATAAGACAGAGGACAACAAGGTGTAGGGGTCACATGGCTTCCATACTGGTAGACACCATAGTTTAAATTTTCTTGGTCTGGAGAAGCATAAACTCAGAATTTAAAATGCAACACCATGGTTGGGGGTTTTCTTTACTAATAAGAATTTCTACCCACATGAACCCTTTTTACAACATTAGGATAATGAAAGACTGGGAAAAAAATCCTAACTCTCTAACCTATACCTTGCAGTTTGCATACAGTCCTTTCCAGTTAATCACTCACTCTGCTATATTTGGATTTTAACATTTAAACTGCAAATAACAAAAGGGGTTTCTCTGACAAAAGCAGTAACCCTCTGAACTTGCTACAGTATATGTGTTTTGCAGCAGGCATAATTACCCTTTGCACTACTGTATGATGAGTCAAATCTTCCACTAGACAAAACTCGCATCTCTCTCCAGGAAGAACATTAATCACCGGAGTTATTTTAACATTTTAATTGTTGCCTGAACATTGCTGGAGGCAAGGTACGTGACAGTAGGTGCTTTTAGAATCACGATATACTTCAAAACAGGGCACTTCCTGAAGTGGAACTGATCGCACCACCCTAGAGTTGGCCCTGCCACCTGACTGTCATCATCCTTTGTTGTAAAGTGCCTCTTCTGATATGTTTAGCCCCCAATTTTTGCCTGGCAAATGATGTAATTTTGTCTGGAAGTGCACAGCGTCCCTGCCAACCAGGTTCCCTGGACATCGCTCCTTCCCTAAACTGTACTATTGCTTCCACAAATGGCAGCCCTGTAGCTCACATATAAGCCCCTAGTAAAAGGACCACGGGTACCAAGGACTTTGTGACTAAATAAGATTCCTAAGGGCTGCAGCGCACATTGTGCCACCCAAAGGGTCCCCACACAAAGCGCATACACATTGCCACTACAGCCTGCGCGTCTTGGTGCACACAAAACTGAAGACTCGACCTGGCACACATGCCCACAGACACTGCATGGGATATAGATAAGAAAGCCCTCTAGCAAGCCTTAGCCTTAAGGCAGGGGGCACTATATCTCCTGTGAGGGCATATCTGCATGAGCAAAGATATCCCTGCAATATCCTTGTTGATTTGTGGATATTGTAGGTGGCCAGGGACCAATAGTAAGTACATTGGCTTGAGACTCGTCATTACGAGTTCCCCAGCTCCAAGATGACTTCTTTGTATGGGATACAATAACTCTTCCCAGCACACGTTGATGATGTGTGACAACGGATCAACAGTGCATAATATCAGCACACTTTATACAAAAGAATTCAGAGTCTCTCCCTCTTCTTTTCTCCTTTTATTCTGTAGATCTGCAAACAGCAAAAACATCCGACATGTTTTGTCGCATACATGGGAATTTGTCCCACAACTTTTTCAAGGCTGTGTAGGTACAAACACATAAACAAACTAATGTACTTCCTCGTGAACCAGGAGTAGAAACATTGAATACATTCAATTGTGTGACGATACACCTCAAGGGTCAAACCAAATGTCATGCACAAGATGGAAATAGCTCCCAAAACAAAAGGAAGTCCAATATGGACACGTCCAAGAGAAATGAAAAACTAAAAGGAAGATGGAGGAAGACGATGAGAATAAAGGGGTGAAGGCGCATGAGATTACATATGGCACTAACCATCCAAAATGAACTTGTGTGAGTCAAAATTGCCTCATGAATATGAAACGCTGTCCGTGAATGGAATAGGTTAGATTCGTGAGATCAAATTAAAGTGGTCAAGGTCGATATAATCTAGGGTGTTCCCTATATAGCCCATGTCAGATAGCAATTCCATAAATACTTAAGTCTTCTCTGTTAAGAAACTCTGTAAGTTAAGAAACATGCCCCCAGATTCATCAATGTCCCGATTTGTGAGTCCTTAATAGCGATTATTAAGGAATCGGGATTCATGTAGAAATCGCAAAATAAATTGCGATTCCTACAGCCTCCTTATTTGCGATTAGCAAATTGCTAATCGCAAATTATGGGCCTAAAGGCCCATAGGAATGAATGGGGAGTCAATTCTTATTTGCGATTAGCAAGTTGCTAATCGCAAATAAGGGTGCGAATTCAAGGTTGCAGGGGTGTCCAAAGGACACCCTGTTACATCCCCGAAATGACATTGGACGCTGGTGTTACGCACACACATGTCCCAAGGACATGTGTGTGTGTAACATGCAACTTAGAAAAAAAATGCACTTAAGTGCATTTTTCTAAGTTTCCGCTATTTACCACGAGGTTTGACTTCGCGGTAAATAGCGGCCCAAAATTACAAATTCTGGCCCTTTGCGAGCCGACTTTCGTTTCATGAATCTGGCCGATAATGCTCAAGTAAGCACATAGTGTCTCCAAAGCCTTACACACTGCTCATATCAGTGCTAGTCCTTATAGAATACCTACTATTTCTGTGGTGATAATTCCAACCCACAAAGGGTGTCTGTACCTTGAGGCGTCCTTAAAACATAGTTCCTAAATATCCAGGAATCCTGATATGTTCTGATATTGCAAACTGTAAGACAACCATACCCGGAACATCTCAACAGGTAACCTCCTCAATTCAATCAATCACAGGACACACAAATATTTTTTCTTAAATTCCTTATTTTGCCCAGCTGCAGTCCATATATTATATTCATATGTTAGAACAGCTCAAAGGCTCAACTACATCACTCATAATTCCTATAGTTGCAAGAAAAAGGTACAGTATATATTTCGGAACATAGTTGCAAGAAAAAGGTCCAGTATATATTTCAGAACATATCCATTTAAATATGTGCCCTTTTATCTGTCCGTATTTTAGTGTCATATTGTGTGTTGTTTCAACATTACATACCATTCCTGCCCACAATTGCTCTCGCAAAGAAAAGGCTACATAACACCCTTATGTATACAACAGCACTCTGTAAACCGGATAGGGTTTACCGAGGCGTTTTTGACCCCGTACATGATGTTCAAGTGAAAATAAGATCAATTGAATACTTCTGAGACGGGGAACCGTATATTAAACGGAACTAGATAACGGCCAAGACCACGCCAGAAGGAAAACAGGAAGGGGCCTATATTGAATAGCCTCACGGTACATTAAAGAGATGTATACTGGCAATATCTAAATTGATCACTCGATGTAGGAAATACAAGAGTTGGAGATGTTTTGACCAATACAACAGGGATGAATTATTGAGAGCGAGGTTTTTAACCACCCAATATGTGACTGAGATACCTTGGATTCAGAACAGATCCTAAATGCGGTATGGGAGATATCGCCATTGTCCTGAAGAAGGTGGTGTTTAAGCAATAATACCCACCGAAACGCGTTGACGCCTTGTGCGTATAGACATACTGTACACTTTATATGACATTTGTTATTATTGTCATAAATATTGGAAAAATCAAATGTCGGAATAATGAATTTTGCCTGATGTATTGTCTAGATAATTAGAAACAATTTTTCTTGCAGGTTCTCCCACTACTGTAATATTCTGTGTGATTTTTAAATTGTGTTTATAACATTTGCTTAATAGTGTTTTTATATTTTTAACATGTTGCACTAATATTAAATAAAACATGTGTAAATGTTCTACACTTGGCCCTTCATGGTGTTATATTCTGGTGAAATGAATTTGTGAATAAAAGGTATTTGTGTTTTGAAGTAATCGATTATCCAAAGGTGAATTTGTCTGACTGAGGTCTACTTGGCGCCCTACTCCTTTGCTGGAAAAAGGGCCCCTTTCATCTATTTTGAGATCAAAGTAAAAGTAATCAAAACAAGGACAAAATGAAGGGTGACATCGCATCACCAGGCAAGGCCGGCTTCAGTGCCTGATGCGCCCTGTGCGACAATGTTTGTCGGAGCCCCCTAATGACCTCTTTCTCCACGGATTCCCTCACAACCACCCTCTAACTGTGCTCCTTAAGTCTCCATAACCGCTCTCTCTCAAATGCATTCATTTTGTTTTATAGCGCCACTGATACTAGTGGAGGGTGTCAGAGCACTTTACATCACACAAACCCATTACACAGAGACTAAGAACCATACCTGTGTAAATCAGTGTATAGGAAATGTTATATAAGACAGAGGATAACAAGGTGAAAGAGTCACATCGCTTCCATACTGGTAGACACTATCATTTAAATGTTCTTGGTCTGGAGAAGCATAAACTAATAATGTAAAACATACCACCATGGTAGGGGTTTGTCTTTACTAATAATAATTGATTTCTACCCAAATGAACCATTTTTTACAACATTAGGATAATGAAAGCCTGGGGAAAAAATCATAATGCTCTAACCTATACCTTGCTGTTTGCATGCAGTCCTTTGATGACAGTTAATCACTCACTCTGCTATATTTGGATTTTAACGTATGAACTGCAAATAACAAAAGGATCTGTCTGACAAAAGCAGTAACTTACTGAACTAGCTACATTATATTTGCTTGTAGCAGACATATTAACCCTTTGCTCTACCGTATGATGAGTCAAATCTTCCACTAGACAAAACTCCCATCTGTCTCCAAGAAGAAAATTAATCACCGGAGTTATTTTGAAATTTTAATTGTTGCCTGAACATTGCTGGAGGCAAGGTATGTGGCAGTAGGTGCTTTTAGAATCACGAAATACTTGAAAACAGGGGGCATCCCAGGTGACTCCGGTCACGCCACCCTAGAGCTGGGCCTGCCACCCAGCTGTCATCATCCTTTGTAGGAAAGTGCCTCTTTTGACATAGTTGCCCCCACTTTTTGCCTCGCAAATTATGTAATTTCGTTATTTCAACATTACATACCATTCCTGCCCACAATTGCTATGTATACAACAGCACTCTGTAAACCGGATAGGGTTTACGGAGGCGTTTTTGACCCCGTACATGATGTTCAAGTGAAAGTGCACAGCGTCCCTGCCAACCAGGTTCCCTGTGCCAGAGCTCCTTCCGTAAACTGTACCTATTGCTTCCACAATTAGCACCACTTTAGCTCACACGTAAGCCCCTAGTAACAGGAACCACGGGTACCAAGGGCCTTGTGACTAAAGAGAATCCTTAAGGGTTGCAGTACGAATTGTGCCACCCTAAGGGTCCCCTCACCAAACACATACACTGCCACTGCAGCCTGCGTGACGTGGTTCAGACAAAACTGAAGAGTCGATGAGGCACACATGGATTTGTAGCAGGCCCACAGACACTGCATGGGATATAGATAAGACACCCCTTTTGCAAACCTAAGCCCTAAGGCATGGTGCACTAAATCCCCTGTGTGGCTGTAAAAAAAAGTTCCCTCTTTTTGCATGGTTGCCCCCACTTTTTGCCAAACTGTTGGTGTACTTTGACAGAGTGTGCCCTGGGTTCCTGCCAATCAGGTACCCATTGCCTATGTTCTTTCCCTACTACGCTGAATCCCTTCAATAGCCTGGTTCGCACACGACGCTCTGCCGCCTTCCCAGGCCCTCCAGTGATTTGGGTCCCCTGATTGCTACCAGCACCGTTTATCAACCACAACCCGGTCCTGAAGATGATCCCAACCAATAAGGATCGAAACGTCGTCGACCGTTCAGCGCAATAGATGGCGCATTCCCCAGTGTGGCTCATCCAAATTAATCCACCTAACCTGCCACAAACCTTCGCATTATAATTCATTTGGAGCCACGTTGTTTTCGTTATTCCCTGTATATATTTAAGCACCTCTACACCATGCGCCGTACATGCTGATCACAATTGTCACTTGCGTCGCCACCTTTTGTGTCACTTGCACATGCTGATCACCAAGTCCAATTCGGGTTGTTTTTGTTATTTATTTACGTACAGTGCTGCTACAACTGTATCTCTCCATTTTTTCTTTCAATTATACGATGCCATGAGCACGTTTAAAAAATGTATTGAGTCTCCTTGTTTCTGTCCACGTAATGCATTTTGCACACATGTTTAAACCACCTTCTAAATAACACCAGTTGGGATACTGTTTGTTTATTCTAAGCCAATTCTTAGACATTTTAAGTGCAGTAATACCATTAAGAGTATATGGTGCTGGGAGTTTGTCATTACGAACTCCCCAGCACCATAATGGCTTTACTGAAAACTGGGAAGTTTAGTATCAAACTTCTTTGCACACTAAGCCCACACTAATGTCAGTGTGGGATTTAATGAAAAATGCATTCCCCCTGAAAAACAACCTAACTGTAGTGTCCTGGCTGAGTGGCTGCTCGCCAGCTGCCACCACCAGACATGTTTCTGGACCCCGTGGTCAAGAGCCTGCTGCTCCCAGGGGTCTGAAACCATGCACATCCTTGGATGAGGTGCCAAGCCTCCTCATGGGCAAGATCCACGAAGGGGAAGCTTCAAAGGCATGCCGCCTTTGTGAGCTACCCCAGGTCTTTGCTGCTTCCAGCAACTGGTCCCCACTGGTTCTGACCCCCAGTTTGAGCGGGAGACTCAGGGGGAAAACCTAGTGAGGAAGGGAGGTGTGCCCACCTCTGCCAACCCTACCCCTTAGGTGAGGGAGGCGAGGTGAAGCACAACTCTCAGTCCCCGCCATTTTGAAGATGGGGGACCCAGTCAACCAGGGAAAGGCTTATGTCCCCCTCCCACTGGAGGGTAGTATAATAGGGGGTGTACCCTTCCCAAGGAAGAGATCGATTGGTCCCAACCTTTACTTACCTGTAACACCCCTAACTCGAGTATTTAGGGGCCACCCTGAACCTTGCCTCCTCAGACAAGAACCAACCGGAGGAAGAGAAGAAGAAGGACCAAAGAAGCCGTGCTGAAACTAAGAAGAGGAGGACGCCCACTGACTTAGCCCCAGCCCTACCGGCCTGTCCGCACCTCGAATCTGCTCCAGCAAAATCCCGATGTGTCCTGCAGCCAGCAGCCTCAAGAACCTGAAGGATCTGCTCTGCCTTCCAAACACAAGACGTGTCTCCCGTGAGCACTGGATTTGCTCATCCACAGACTGTGGCTCCGGCCAAAACCTGAGTCTGCACCACTCTGCACCCGATGCCCACGGCCCGAGTTCGAGTGGCCCAACACCATGAGGAGGTCTCCCATTAGATCCTGACCTGAGATCTGGTGATCTTGTACCTGCCTCAAATCTCCAAATGACGCCTGCAGTCTCTTTCTGGAGGATCCCCCCGAACGTGACTTAAGCTGGTAAGAAAACTCGATGCCTAAAGACACCCCTGCACCCAAAGTCCCACGGCCTTGGGTGGCCCAACCGATGGTGTCCTAGCATCCCCAAGCATCCCAACTTACCTCTCCAACTGGTGGTCACTGCCAGAAGACCTTCGTCCCCGAGCCTGCAGTCTTTGTTGCAACCAGAGAATCCCCATTGAAATCAACACAGCACTCAATGCCAAAACAGCACCATGCACCAAGTCGCCACTGTGGGTGTACTTTGGTTGCAAACTAGTATCCCCCTTTGCCCTGAGCCTAACACCAGAAGCTCTGCTCCCACAACCTTGTGGCCTGCTCGTGAGCAGCCACCAACCAGAGGCCCTCTAGCCCCCATTGGATAACACTGGGCATCAGCACTCTGCACCCGGCCGCCCTAGTGCCGCTGAGGGAGTTTCGCGAGTTCATCCTTGACCCCGGGGGAACCATGACTCTAACCCCAGAATACCAACTCCCACAAATAACTTCTCACATGTGAACCGATAACTATATTTCCTTCCATAGGATTGCCTTGACTGCTGCTTTTCTTGAAAATTGTTTGAAGTGTGCAGTTGGTTTGTATGAAACACTGAAAAACTACAAATGTACAAAAACTGATTTACTTACTTTTTCTCTAGGAAATGTCCCAGTGTGATATCTAGGCATATCACACTGAGTAGAAAAAGTAACTAAAAAATAATCTAAAAAGTAACATACAAAGTAATCTTTAAAGTAACTGAAAAATAATTACAAAACATTGACTCAATTCAATCAACTGCATTTGAACCTGCATCCACCTGTAAAACATTGCATAAGATTTTGCAAAGTATTACTTCACTTACCTGCACCAGGCTTGGCTTGGTTCTAGAAATAAAATAACTTAATATTTTGATACAAACAAATTGGTCTGAGTTCAGTCTTTGAGTGTGTGACATCATTTGGCGGAGTGTGCACAACAAATGCTTCACACTACCCTCTGATAAACCCTTACTGCTCACCCACACTAACACAAATAGAGAGTAAGGTGCTATCTACTTTTTCCTCTGCCTACCTTTGGGGTTTCACTGGACTCTGTGCACCTTGTACCTCATTTTGGACTAGTATATACAGAGCCAGCTTCCTACACGGGCATATCTGCATGAGCAGATATGCCCTTGCAATATCCTTGTTGATTTTTGGATATTGTGAGTGACCAGGGAAGCCAAAGTAGGAACATGGGATGGACACTCGTCATTACAAGTTCCCCAGCTCCATGATGGCTTTACTGTATGGGATGATTGATACCAAACATCTCGTCCTATCAAACCAGCACTTTTTTCTGTGTCACATTTATTAAACATTGCAGACAGAGGACCCCTTAGTGGTCCCGTGAAACCCACAACCCTTAGAGTGGTCACTGACTCACCTACGCCAGCCTGCTACCACCAGACAGTGTTCTGACCTCATAGGATGAGCACCTTTCGGCTCAGAGGACGAGAACAATGCCCGTCCTGGGTGGAGGTGTTCACACCTCCCCTCTTATCAGGAAGAGCCAATCTGTGGCAGGGAGCTTAGTAATGCGACCTCAGCCTCTCCTGTTAGAAGGAGCAGGCCCCCTTCCTATCCTCGCAACCTTTCTGGGAGGAGGACATGCAGGAAAACTTAGAAAGAGTAGGAGGTGTGCCCTACTTTGCCAACTCCACCACTTAGATGCTGGAAGCAAGGTGAGGAACACTTTTCAGTGCCCACCATCTTGAAGATGGTGGAACTTATCCAAACAGGGCTAGGGCTATGTCTCCCTCCCACAGGAGGTGGGCAGAATACAGGGTGTAGACACCCCAAGTAAGGGTCCCCTTGGCCACTACCTGTCACTCCCATGTAACACCTCTAAATCTAGTATTTAGGTGGCAGCCCCAGACCCTGAATTTCAGTTCCTGATGACCGAAGAAGAGCCGGACACCACAGAGCCACACCAGCAGAAGAAGACTGCAGAGAACTACTGGCTAGACCCCAGCCCTACTACCCCGCCTGCAGCCCTTGACGATCCTGCACCAATAGACGACTCGCCCTGCAGCCCATCGACCTCCTCTTGCTTCCGGTCCTCCTTTTTTTGGTCTTTGTACGCCTAGTCCAATTTGATCTGGTCTTCCAGTGTATTGTGCTCCTCCTCCACTTGGCTCTTTCTGTTCCTTCCTAGTCCTTTTGACTCTCATCCCGTTGGCCTGGGGCGTCTGATCCTCCTCACCCTGTTCACCTGATTTCTGGTACAAACTATCTGTGCACCATCTCCTGAGGCTCCTGAAACAGATGTTTGATTTGTACAGTTTATATTTAGATATTATATTAATTTGAATATCAGGGCCTAATTTACCCTCATGTTTTATGTACCAAGCCGATAGTCTAGGGCCCTTTTCCTTGCTTGCATTAAGGCCTGTGGAATTCTCGCTCCAACGCTGATTCAGCTTTTGCCCCTGGAGTATCTTTGTTGTTGCTGGCTTGACCTACTGGTGCCAGAAATGCACGTTTTCTCCAAGTGAGACTTACACTTCGTGTTTTTCATGTTTTACTCAAAGGATGCCTACACAACCCTTGCCCAACCTATGCTTCCTAAAACCTGCTGATTTAGGCAGTGTGCTACTGACTACCCATTGGCTTTCGTGTGGCCTTGAGAAAATATAAATGAACATGGTTGGGCTTGATAGGCTTAGCCTGAGAGTGGCAGAGTCACAGGGTTTCCACTGGCTGATCTTGGTCATGTGGCCATGCTATGGGGTCCTTTGGGTGTGGGGCTGACACTAATCACTGACTCTGGAGTGAGTGTGCTTTTCTGCCATCTCTGAGCTGATATGCTCTTGCACATGCACATGTAGTGCACAGGCCCAGGGGATTGTGTCTCATGTGAGGGTCTTAAACCCCTGGACCACCTTCAACCTTGAACCCCTGCAGCAGCTGAGAATTTTCCAGGGAAGGATCATAATACTTGACAGATGTTTACCCCTGCTCCATTCAGAAATGTTTGAGTCCCGCCCTTTTCATACATTTGAGTCCTGGGTCCCCATCCTCAATGGAGCAAAATTACAGAGGAGCAGCTCGACCGACGCCAACCTTGCAGCCAAAGAACTCCATAGATGGATCTCCAACTGTGCAGACGAGGTTTCACCCCTACGTAACCCTGACAAACCACACGCCAGGAAGGTAACCTGGTTCACCGTCGACCTCCAAAAATCCAGACGCACCTGCAGACATCTCAAGTAGAACTGGGGAAACAGCAAATCTTTGGAAGACCGCACCGACTACAAGAACGCAATGACAGAATACCACCAACGCATCAAATCCACTAAAAGGACCTTCATCCAGAACAAGATCCTCGCCAACACCAGCAACTCCAAGGAACTCTTCAGCATCATGCAGGAATTCACCAAAGTCCCCAGCGAAACCACTTCGGGTAAAGTCCGCGCTTTATAAGAATATATTAAAGAAATAAAGAAATAAAAATGAAAGATTGGATCCTAATTCCATCTAAAGATCAAGGGCCTCTATGGCAACTTCAACAACCAGGCACCTGACTCCAAAACTACTCCATCCTCCAGCAACGCCAGTCAGCCCACCATATTCTCCTGGACAACAGTCTCCACTGAAGACACTGCATCAACCATGAAAAGCATCTACTATGGAACCCCAAAGGACCCCTGCCCCACACATTTTCCACAGAGCCGCCGCCGCCATCGCTCCAGAACTACGACGCTACATCAATGCCACCTTTGAAATCGGCATCTTTCCCGATGACTGGAAACGCGCAGAAGTCAGAAACCTACTCAAGAAGCCCTCAGCAGATCCCACTGCCCTCAAGAAGTATGGATCCATCTCCCTCCTCCCCTTTGCGGCCAAAGTCACCGAGAAGACCGTCAACATCCAATTAACGATATTCATCGAAGAAAATTCCATCCTTGACCCCTCACAATCCGGATTCTGCAGCAACCACAGCACGGAGACCGCTCTACTCACCGCCACAGATGACATCCACACCCTTCTCGACGAGGGACCCACCGCAGCCCTGATCCTACTCGGCTTCTCTGCATCCTTCAACGCCGTCTCCCACCGCACTCTCTCTGCTAGACTCCAAGAAGCCGGCATACAGGGAACTGCTCTCGACTGGCTCTGCTCCTTCCTCGCTGGCAGAATCCAAAGAATCAGACTTCGAGCCTTCCTCTCCGAACCCATGGTAATCAACTGCGGAGTACCCCAAGGATCGTCGCTCAGTCCCACGCTCTTCAACATCTACATGGCCCCCTTGCCGCCATCGTCAGACAGCACAGACTCAGCATAGTATACTACGCCAACGACACCCAGCTCATCCTCTCACTCACCAAGGACCCCATCACCACCAGACTCAACTTCCAGGAAGGAATGAAAGACGTTGCACCCTGGATGAGCAGCAGCTGCCTGAAGTTCAATTTGGGGAAGACAGAGGTCCTCGTCCTCTCCCTCTCTCCTGGTGGTCCACCACCCTTGGCAAACCCCTCACTCCTACGGACCATGCCCAAAACCTCGGCATCATACTCGACTCTTCCCTCTCCACGACCCAACAGGTCAACGCTGTTGCCTCCATCTGCTGCAACCCCCTCTGTATCCCCCAAAAGACCTTCAAATGGACCCCCCCCCACGAATCAAGGAAGACCGTCACCCACGCACTCATAACCAGCAGACTGGACTACGGAAACGCCCTCTACGCTGGGATCAACAAGTCACTGCTCCGCAAACTCCATACCATACAGAACACCGCAGCTAGACTTGTCCTCCTCATCCCTCGACAAACACATCACCCAGAACCTGCGTAACCTCCACTGGCTCCCTGCCGAGAAAAGAGTAACTTTAAAAATACTCGCATACGCCTACAAATGACTCCACAACACCGCACCCAATACCTCAACAAAAGAATCTCCTTCCACGTACCCAAGAGGAACCTCCTGTCCGTCGACCTTGCCGAACCCCCACGCATCTGCAGAGCAAGAACGGGTGAAAGAACCTTCTCCTACATCGCTGCCAAGACATGGAACGAGCTGCCGGTCAACATCAGGCGCGCCCCCACCCTGCAAATATTCAGGATGACCCTCAAGACCTGGCTATTCCACTGACTGGGGAACGCCACACTGACTTTTTGCCCTGTGGAGGAAGGAAGGATTTGACATCGTCGAGGGAAGGATTGACCAGCAGCTTGCGGAACCCGCTGCGCGGGTCCCGCTGCGTTGAGGCTGCACATCCGTTTCTTGGCCCCTGCTGGGTGAGAGAGTGAGAGACAGGGCTGCGAGCACTGGGTCCGGGACTCGCTTTCCCAGGAGTCCCGGCTTCCCAGAGGCCAAGTCACCTGGCCCGCTCTCCCTGACCGCCCCGCCCAGCAGAATCAGGTGAAAAGGACTCTGCCCGTTTAGGAACCCGGGAACGCCACACTGACTTTTTGCCCTGTGGAGGAAGGAAGGATTTGACATCGTCGAGGGAAGGATTGACCAGCAGCTTGCGGAACCCGCTGCGCGGGTCCCGCTGCGTTGAGGCTGCACATCCGTTTCTTGGCCCCTGCTGGGTGAGAGAGTGAGAGACAGGGCTGCGAGCACTGGGTCCGGGACTCGCTTTCCCAGGAGTCCCGGCTTCCCAGAGGCCAAGTCACCTGGCCCGCTCTCCCTGACCGACCCGCCCTAATTACTGACGCCTATAAGAATTGGACCAACACACTGCGCGGGAGCGCGCGGGAGTGCCCGGGGCTAAGCCCGGGCAAAGGGCGGGCCCTCTGTGGCCCTCAGAGGCCAGAGGAGGCCGGGCTGGGCCACTGACCCTGGTCGATTGTAGCAATCTTGCTCGCACTGTGCATCCCTAGGGCATACAGGTTATGTCCACTCGAAAAACTAGAAGTATGGCTGTTGCTAGTGCTAAAAAACTTACTGGGACACTGGATGACTTTATTACCCGCACACACGCACTAATTGACGAGGGAATCGTATTAATGGACAGGAGAGTATCACAAGATCTGGCCATGGCCAAACGCTCATCATTGGGTCTGATTGCGCTGGCCCAAACCCCTACCACCGTTTGCCGTCCAGAAACCCAGGCTCTAATACATAGCAACGGAGATATTGGGGCTATGGATGGCTCTAATAGTAACACTGACATCGTTCAGGACTTGGAGGCTTCACCTAACCTTAATATTCTAACTCTGAGTGGTACACAACCGCAAGAGTCACACACCTGTGATACCACCGATGTTAACGTTAGAAACGAGAGGGGTAAGATCGAAGGGGCTATTCCTAAACAGAAACAGAAGGGGAACAAAAAAAATACTTGTATACGAAAGAAGGGCCAGATACACCCCAACCCTAATTCCACTAACCGCGAGAAGCTCTCTGAGGTTCAAACTAGCTCAATAGAGGGGACACTCCCAAACAAGGTTGGTTTACCCCTAAATCTACCAGACGACACTTTAATTGATCCAAGCCTGGAGGAAATTTTACAGTTTAGTGTAGTCGCTGATAATCCTCCTCCATTAACGCCACCACAGGAGGAGGATGGTTTAACTATTAACAACTCTGTGATTTTCAATATGTTGAAATCACTGCTAGAACCTATAGAGGTAAGACTACGCTGTCTTGAAACTGTCCTTAAAAACATACACAAGGATATAAGTGCCCCTAGTTTCTCCTTAAATAATAGAACTGCCCAGATCTCTAATCAGCCTAAACCACTAAAACCCCAGGCGATTTCTACAAAAATATTGGAGACCAATAAAGGGTTGCCTAAGAATAATAGTAATACCACAATTCAAACTATTTCTAACAATAAGCCCCCTTCAGCAGTGGGAACTAAGAAAACTGCCTCCGGCCATACACCTTCAAAAAACAACTCAAATTTAACTCCTCAGGCTACCTCTAGGGATGGTCCATCCCAACCGACAATCCCTGAAGCACTTGATAATGTTAAATGTAAGGTCCGGAAAAATATCCATTTGCCTCCAGATGCCTGTCCCTATGTTGTTATACTTACTGGGGTCACAGAGATACCCGCAACTGAACAAGAGTCATATCAGACCCTAAAAAATAAAGTACGCCACTGGCTAGCCAATAATTATCCTCTCCCTCCAAATATTCCCTGCAATATCTTGATGATAGAGAGAGCTCCATGGGTAGGACATAATAGGAAAAATCTTCCAGGGGATTGCGTAGTGATTACCTTCGAGAATACTGAGGTCGTAGAATTTATTTTTAGCAGAAGGGCCCCGAGATACCAGGCGAACACAGTAACTGCTAGACCTCTCTCCTATTTTTATCTCCCACATAATCAAGCTGACAATCGATGGAGTTGGCTTAAGGGTTCTCACGATCGTAAACCCAGACAGGGATTCAATCCTCCCTGGATGCCACAAACCCCTGGATGGGAGGAGGAATGGGATGGGGGTTGGAACCTGGTTGGGAATAGAGGAGGCAGACCACCTCAAGGTGGCCCTTCCTTTGGTCCGCATTCTTCTCAACTATATCATTTCCCCCAACAGCGAAATGGACCTCCCAATGCTCTGTACTTCCCAATGGCGAATCGTTTTGAATGCCTCTCAAACACAGACTGGGTGGACTGACATATGCGGGGCTCTCCAAAGGGAATGGGGCATCAGTCCAGTCTAATTACCCCTCATAAGGGAGTGGCAACATCGTTTTTGATTACTGACAAACTCCCTTTTACTCCCTCTGATAGTTTGTTGGAGGCGCAGAACCGGGGCACACCATCTTTTCTCCCAGTCGCACCTCCCCAACTTTGTAAATTCCTTACCTGGAATGTGGCAGGTCTAAATGCAAAGGCGTTGGACCCCATATGGCAAGAGTTTGTAAAACAATACGACATAGTGGGTCTGCAAGAAACCTGGGACACCACAACTAATTTTGCACTAGATGGCTTTCGTAGTTTTTTTACCCCAGCAACCTCTAGTGCAAGAGGTAGGGCAAAAGGTGGCCTACTTACATTGTGTTCCTTGGAGTTGGTAGGGGCATTCAAACAATTGGAATCTGCACCTGCAAACACGCTAGTCGTGGAATGGACCTTACCTGGCTTCCAACCTCTCTTAGTGGTTAATTTTTATAATTCCAGGGAGTCTTTATTTGTAAATGAACATTTGACTTCCTTACTACAATTTTTGTCAGCCTATAGAATCGACTGCACCTCTTCCCTAGAGATGATTATTTTGGGTGATTTTAATATTCACCCCTGCGAGGGTGATTGCCTTAATGATAGTTATGGGGGCTCACCGACGGAAGCCATCCCCCATTTTGTGCATACAATTGAGGGTGAGTGTCTTGAGTCTTTCCTGGCGAGTTTAAATTTATTTGAATTTGCCCAAAGTAGGAACGATCCCAGAGCTCCAACCTTCGTGGGGAAAGACGCTAATACTATTATAGACTTCATTTTTGTTTCATCTGGGGTACTAGCCAAGGCACGCGAGTACATGGTGGTCACTGCTAGTTTCAGTGATCACAATCCTGTCCTCCTGATGCTGGACCTAGACTGTTTCCGGACCCATAATCCATCAGATGTGGCAGCCCCAAGGGACTTGATAACTAAAGACCAGGGAAGGCGCCTAAAATGGGAACAAATAGTTCCTGAACATTTCTTCCATTCACTTGCCCAAGAGTCAGAGGCGGATATGGCAGTATGTCTGGACCCAACTGCTCGAGGCCCGGATGTAGTAGTCGCATACGAGGAGATATGCGGAAGGATTGCTAAGAACTTGGAGCTAAGGTCTATCGGGCTAAGGAGTAAGAAACCCCAGAAATGGTTCAATAAAGAATGTTCCCAGAAACATAGTGCTCTGATGAAAGCTCTAAAACAAAAACCTAGGGACAGGACGTTGGTGGCTAATTTAAGGAAGGATTACAAAACTGCAGTTTTTAAACGTAAATCTGGAATCAAGGAAGAAGCTTGGGAGAGCCTTTTATCTACGGATGTACAGAGAGACAGCAAAAAGTTTTGGGCCATTGTGAACCAACCCTTCTTTTCTAATGAAGGGAAGACCGACATGGACTGTGTAATAGAAGATGATAGATGGGTAGCCCACTTCGAAAAGATCTACGAATCCACAGCACCTGGTCTAACCGATGATGTCCACAAATCCCCTAACCTGGTTATGGAATTTAGTAGTTTGGAGGTTGAAAGGGCGATTAGAGACACAAGCAAACACAAAGCCCCGGGCCCTGATGGGGTTCCTGCAGATCTCTACATCCAATACCCCCAATTCTGGTCGAAGATATTAATGAACGTTTTTAACGCAATACCCACAGCTGGTTTTCCTTCCTCTTGGTCCACCTCTATTATTGTGCCCATATTTAAGAAAGGGAACAGGGGGGACCCGGCTTGCTACAGGCCAATCTCCCTGCTGGACTCTGCCGTTAAGATCTTGGGCAGGGTCATTTTGCAGAGGCTTGAGGATTGGCTTGGAGAGAGCAGGATCCTCTCGGAGTTACAGTATGGCTTCAGAGCACACAGAGGGACCATGGACCAGTGTCTCAACCTCCACTTAATTATCAGCAAGTACACAGTGGTGAAGGGGGGACTCCTTTATTTGGGTTTTATGGACTTATCGTCCGCTTTTGATTTGGTCAATCGCTCAAAACTGTGGTCTATTTTGGGTAATATGGGTTTGGACATAACTTTGGTTAATTTTCTGCACGACCTTCATTTAAATTTATTTGCATCTGTTAGGGTGAACAGGGAGGGAAGGTGCACAGCAAAGTTTAAGTCTGGAAGAGGTGTCAGACAAGGCTGCATTCTGGCACCTCTCCTTTTCACACTGTACATCAACTCCCTAGGTAATTCTTTGAACTCAGTCACCCCAGATATTCCGCGTATGGGGGGGGTTCCCATTCCGGTCCTCCTATACGCGGACGACGCCGTCCTCTTAGCTCGGACTGGCACAGGCCTTCAAAAACTCTTAGATCACTTTGGCCTCTTCATGGAAGCTCTCGATCTTAAAATCAACTCGACCAAATCCCATGTTATGGTTTCAGGCTCACGGAAAAAACACACGAAGATCAGATCTTTTAGCTGTAATAGTTCACCAATTTCCAGGGTCCCTTTCTTTTGCTATCTGGGCGTCACCTTCGATGAGAAAGGAACATGGGGTGCACAAATGAGATTAAAACAGAATGGAGTTACTAGATCCACTACAGCCCTCCTGCACTTCTCTAAAAAACTGGGATCAAAACCTATGGAAGCTATGACCCGCATCTATAAAGCTAAATGTTTGGCAATTGCCTCTTATGGGGCTGCCATATGGGGCTATGTTTCATGCCCAGGCATTCAGATCGCAGAAAATAATTTTTTGCGAGCCTTATTATCACTACCTAAATCTTCCCCTATACACACAATTCATAACGAATTAGGCTTGGGTCACGTTACTGACCTCTTAAAAATGGCCCCAGTGATATATTGGGTTAAAACGTGGACAAACGAGGAAATCAGTTTAAATCATTGCATCCTCAAAGATTGTCTGTCTCTGGATAAAGCCAATAACATCCCGTGGCTGGCGTATGTTAGAGCGGCATGCGCGAGACTTGGGCGTCCAGAAATGTACTCTTTACCCCACAATTAAAAAAAAGAGGATGTAAAGTGGGTCAAGCTGCATTTCCAAAACCTGTTGGAGGCTGAAAGGGAAACGGTAGAATTAGGTAAACCAATGGTACGATCACTTTTTCAACTCTCCTCAACTTTAGCCATGGAACCTTACTTGAAATATGTTACTAAGCCTTACCATCGCTTTTTACTCATAAGGTTCAGGTTTAATCTAATACACCTTGTGCTTGGCTCACAATCAAAGTGGGGCTCACCAGAGAACTTACCCCCCTGTACCTGCGACTGTTTTTCCATACAGGACACCCTCCACTTAGTTATGCTTTGTGAACATTATTTGGTGGCTCGCAAAAAATTCCTGGTACCTATTCTGAAAAAATTGAACTTTGTCCAGGTACGGCCAGCATTATTACATTTACAGATGCTGAACTCGGTACAGACAACATATGGGGTAGCTTGTTTTCTGGCAGCAGCTGCCAGACAAAATAAACTAAGAATGGCTGCTATTTCTAACAACCAAATTTTGACACTTGTATAACTTTTGTTGGACACCATGTAAATTTGCTCTTACAGTCATCTATTTTTAATAATATTCGGTTTTTTGTGCTTTTTATGAAAGCGTAGTAATGTCTTTTTATATAAGTTTAATTGAATTTTAAACTTGTTTTGTATACCATGTCTTGCTTTTATGGTTTTAAATAACCGAATAAAGTTTCTTTGACTGACTGACACTGACTGGATCTTCTCCCCCGCCCCTCTCCCTCCCCCGCCAGTTCTTCGAGACCCTCACAGGTGAGTAGTGCGTTTAAAATTTCCCTGATTGATTGATTGAATGTAAGATTGACAGATGGCATTCCAGAAAGCTGACCCAAAGGCTGCCGCTTGGATAACCGTGCATACCTTGGGTTTTTCCCTCAGAGACTTCACTTTGACTTTGTGCACTCTAGTCACTTTCGTCGGCTGGGGCCGGGCTAGGTTGGAGTACTGTGGGTTTGGGCTAGGGTCAGGCGTTGTAGCTTCAGCAAGGATGTAATGTTTCATCAGAGACCAGACCACTTGGGTAAAAATGAGCAGGCAAAGGAAACCTTTCTGAGGGAAAGAAGCAACATTTGCATGGCTGTAATCAGCAGCGGGTGCCGAAGCGTGGCCCCTGGCAGTGCAGTTAGTAAGTTGTACAAACTGCTAAGGATCTTTGTTCCCAAAAAACAAAGAGATATTTCTTTTTTTTTAGTTGATTGTTGTATTATTGGTATTTCACCCATATGTCCTTATGAGGAGCTGGTCTCAAAAAAAGAACTATCATAACAGTTTCTGTTGTGAGGGAGCAGGCCATAAATGACTTGCCTTATGACTGATAGATTGGACTCTCGATGCTGAGGAACGTGCGTCAAATTAGCAGAATGTTTGGTGGTGTTACTAGTACAGTAGAGAGTGGTTCACGTCTGAAATCGGATGCATATTGGCAGTGCTGTGTATTGATCACGTCGTACAACATCAGAGGACGACACAGGTATGACCCTACAGTCTGATAGTTTATAGGTGAGGCCCTACAGAGGAGGCCTTACAGTCTGATAGTTAACAGGTGAGGCCCTACAGTCTGAGAGTTTACAGGTGTCAGGTGGGGCCCTACAGACGAGGCTCCTCAGTCTGATAGTTTACAGGTGTGGCCCTACAGTCTGATAGTTAACAGGTGGGGCCCTACAGACGAGGCTCCCCAGTCTGTTAGTTACCAGGTGTGGCCCTACGGTCTGATAGTTTACAGGAGAGGCCCTACAGTCTGAGAGTTTACAGGTGTCAGGTGGGGCCCTACAGACGAGGCTCCTCAGTCTGATAGTTTACAGGTGAGGCCCTACAGTCTGAGAGTTAACAGGTGAGGCCCTACAGTCTGCTAGTTTACAGTTGTCAGGTGGGGCCCTACAGACGAGGCTCCCCAGTCTGTTAGTTTACAGGTGTGGCCCTACAGTCTGATAGTTTACAGGAGAGGCCCTACAGTCTGAGAGTTTACAGGTGTCAGGTGGGGCCCTACAGACGAGGCTCCTCAGTCTGATAGTTTACAGGTGAGGCCCTACAGTCTGATAGTTAACAGGTGAGGCCCTATAGTCTGAGAGTTTACAGGTGTCAGGTGGGGCCCTACAGACGAGGCTCCTCAGTCTGATAGTTTACAGGTGTGGCCCTACAGTCTGATAGTTTACAGGAGAGGCCCTACAGTCTGAGAGTTTACAGGTGTCAGGTGTGGCCCTACAGACGAGGCTCCTCAGTCTGATAGTTTACAGGTGAGGCCCTACAGTCTGATAGTTAACAGGTGGGGCCCTACAGACGAGGCTCCCCAGTCTGTTAGTTACCAGGTGTGGCCCTACTGTCTGATAGTTTACAGGAGAGGCCCTACAGTCTGAGAGTTTACAGGTGTCAGGTGGGGCCCTACAGACGAGGCTCCTCAGTCTGATCGTTTACAGGTGTGGCTATACAGTCTGATAGTTTACAGGAGAGGCCCTACAGTCTGAGAGTTTACAGGTGTCAGGTGGGGCCCTACAGACGAGGCTCCTCAGTCTGATAGTTTACAGGTGAGGCCCTACAGTCTGATAGTTAACAGGTGGGACCCTACAGACGAGGCTCCCCAGTCTGTTAGTTTACAGGTGTGGCCCTACAGTCTGATAGTTTACAGGAGAGGCCCTACAGTCTGAGAGTTTACAGGTGTCAGGTGGGGCCCTACAGACGAGGCTCCTCAGTCTGATAGGTACAGGTGAGGCCCTACAGTCTGATAGTTTACAGGTGAGGCCCTACAGTCTGATAGTTTACAGGTGAGGCCCTACAGTCTGATAGTGTCAGGTGAGGCCCTACAGTCTGATAGTGTACACGCGAGGCCCTACAGTCTGATAGTTTACAGGTGAGGCCCTACAGTCTGATAGTTTACAGACGAGGCCCTACAGTCTGATAGTGTCAGGTGAGGCCCTACAGTCTGCTAGTTTACAGGTGAGGCCCTACAGTCTGATAGTGTCAGGTGAGGCCCTACAGTCTGATAGTGTCAGGTGAGGCCCTACAGTCTGATAGTGTACAGGCGAGGCCCTACAGTCTGATAGTTTACAGGTGAGGCCCTACAGTCTGCTAGTTTACAGGTGAGGCCCTACAGTCTGATAGTGTCAGGTGAGGCCCTACAGTCTGATCGTGTCAGGTGAGGCACTACAGTCTGATAGTGTACAGACGAGGCCCTACAGTCTGATAGTGTACAGGCGAGGCCCTACAGTCTGATAGTTTACAGGTGAGGCCCTACAGTCTGATAGTTTACAGGCGAGGCCCTACAGTCTGATAGTTTACAGGTGAGGCCCTACAGTCTGCTAGTTTACAGGTGAGGCCCTACAGTCTGATAGTGTCAGGTGAGGCCCTACAGTCTGATAGTGTACAGGCAAGGCCCTACAGTCTGATAGTTTACAGGTGAGGCCCTACAGTCTGCTATTTTACAGGTGAGGCCCTACAGTCTGATAGTGTCAGGTGGGGCCCTACAGAGGAGGCTCCTCAGTCTGATAGTTTACAGGTGAGGCCCTACAGTCTGATCGTTTACAGGTGAGGCCCTAAAGTCTGCTAGTTTACAGGTGAGGCCCTACAGTCTGATAGTGTCAGGTGAGGCCCTACAGTCTGATAGTGTCAGGTGAGGCCCTACAGTCTGATAGTGTACAGGCGAGGCCCTACAGTCTGATAGTTTACAGGTGAGGCCCTACAGTCTGATAGTTTACAGGCGAGGCCCTACAGTCTGATAGTTTACAGGTGAGGCCCTACAGTCTGCTAGTTTACAGGTGAGGCCCTACGGTCTGATAGTGTCAGGTGAGGCCCTACAGTCTGATAGTGTACAGGCAAGGCCCTACAGTCTGATAGTTTACAGGTGAGGCCCTACAGTCTGCTATTTTACAGGTGAGGCCCTACAGTCTGATAGTGTCAGGTGAGGCCCTACAGTCTGATAGTGTCAGGTGAGGCCCTGCAGTCTGATAGTGTCAGGTGAGGCCCTACAGTCTGATAGTGTACAGGTGAGGCCCTACAGTCTGATAGTGTCAGGTGAGGCCCTACAGTCTGATAGTGTCAGGTGAGGCCCTACAGTCTGCTAGTTTACAGGTGAGGCCCTACAGTCCGATAGTGTCAGGTGAGGCCCTACAGTCTGATAGTGTCAGGTGAGGCCCTACAGTCTGATAGTGTACAGGCGAGGCCCTACAGTCTGATAGTTTACAGGTGAGGCCCTACAGTCTGCTAGTTTACAGGTGAGGCCCTGCAGTCTGATAGTGTCAGGTGAGGCCCTACAGTCTGATAGTGTCAGGTGAGGCCCTACAGTCTGATAGTGTCAGGTGAGGCCCTACAGTCTGATAGTGTCAGGTGAGGCCCTACAGTCTGATAGTGTCAGGTGAGGCCCTACAGTCTGATAGTGTACAGGTGAGGCCCCACAGTCTGATAGTGTCAGGTGAGGTCTTACAGACTAAGCTCCCCAGTCTGATAGTGTACAGGTGAGGCCCTACAGTCTGATAGTGTACAGGTGAGGCCCTGCAGTCTGATAGTTTACAGGTGAGGCCCTACAGTCTGATAGTGTCAGGTGAGGCCCTACAGTCTGATAGTGTCAGGTGAGGCCCTACAGTCTGATAGTGTCAGGTGAGGCCCCACAGTCTGATAGTGTCAGGTGAGGCCTTACAGACGAAGCTCCCCAGTCTGATAGTGTACAGGTGAGGCCCTACAGTCTGATAGTGTGCAGGTGAGGCCCTACAGTCTGATAGTGTACAGGCGAGGCCCTACAGTCTGATAGTTTACAGACGAGGCCCTACAGTCTGATAGTTTACAGGTGAGGCCCTACAGTCTGATAGTTTACAGGTGAGGCCCTACAGTCTGCTAGTTTACAGGTGAGGCCCTACAGTCTGCTAGTTTACAGACAAGGCCCTACAGTCTGATAGTTTACAGACGAGGCCCTACAGTCTGATAGTGTCAGGTGAGGCCCTACAGTCTGCTAGTTTACAGGTGAGGCCCTACAGTCTGCTAGTTTACAGGTGAGGCCCTACAGTCTGATAGTTTACAGACGAGGCCCTACAGTCTGATAGTGTCAGGTGAGGCCCTACAGTCTGATAGTGTCAGGTGAGGCCCTACAGTCTGATAGTTTACAGGTGAGGCCCTACAGTCTGAAGTGTACAGGTGAGGCCCCACAGTCTAATAGTGTCAGGTGAGGCCCTACTGTCTGATAGTGTCAGGTGAGTTCCTACAGTCTGATAGTTTACAGGTGAGGCCCTACAGTCTGCTAGTTTACAGGCGAGGCCCTACAGTCTGATAGTTTACAGGTGAGGCCCTACAGTCTGCTAGTTTACAGGTGAGGCCCTACAGTCTGATAGTTTACAGACGAGGCCCTACAGTCTGATAGTGTCAGGTGAGGCCCTACAGTCTGATAGTGTCAGGTGAGGCCCTACAGTCTGATAGTTTACAGGTGAGGCCCTACAGTCTGATAGTTTACAGGTGAGGCCCTACAGTCTGCTAGTTTACAGGTGAGGCCCTACAGTCTGATAGTTTACAGACGATGCCGTACAGTCTGATAGTGTCAGGTGAGGCCCTACAGTCTGATAGTTTACAGGTGAGGCCCTACAGTCTGCTAGTTTACAGGTGAGGCCCTACAGTCTGATAGTTTACAGACGAGGCCCTACAGTCTGATAGTGTCAGGTGAGGCCCTACAGTCTGATAGTGTCAGGTGAGGCCCTACACTCTGATAGTTTACAGGTGAGGCCCTACAGTCTGCTAGTTTACAGGTGAGGCCCTCAGTCTGCTAGTTTACAGGTGAGGCCCTACAGTCTGATAGTGTACAGGCGAGGCCCTACAGTCTGATAGTTTACAGGTGAGGCCCTACAGTCTGATAGTTTACAGGTGAGGCCCTACAGTCTGCTAGTTTACAGGTGAGGCCCTACAGTCTGATAGTTTACAGACGAGGCCCTACAGTCTGATAGTGTCAGGTGAGGCCCTACAGTCTGCTAGTTTACAGGTGATGCCCTACAGTCTGCTAGTTTACAGGTGAGGCCCTACAGTCTGATAGTGTCAGGTGAGGCCCTACAGTCTGATAGTGTCAGGTGAGGCCCTACACTCTGATAGTTTACAGGTGAGGCCCTACAGTCTGCTAGTTTACAGGTGAGGCCCTACAGTCTGATAGTGTACAGGTGAGGCCCTACAGTCTGATAGTTAACAGGTGGGACCCTACAGACGAGGCTCCCCAGTCTGTTAGTTTACAGGTGTGGCCCTACAGTCTGATAGTTTACAGGAGAGGCCCTACAGTCTGAGAGTTTACAGGTGTCAGGTGGGGCCCTACAGACGAGGCTCCTCAGTCTGATAGGTACAGGTGAGGCCCTACAGTCTGATAGTTTACAGGTGAGGCCCTACAGTCTGCTAGTTTACAGGTGAGGCCCTACAGTCTGATAGTGTCAGGTGAGGCCCTACAGTCTGATAGTGTACACGCGAGGCCCTACAGTCTGATAGTTTACAGGTGAGGCCCTACAGTCTGATAGTTTACAGACGAGGCCCTACAGTCTGATAGTGTCAGGTGAGGCCCTACAGTCTGCTAGTTTACAGGTGAGGCCCTACAGTCTGATAGTGTCAGGTGAGGCCCTACAGTCTGATAGTGTCAGGTGAGGCCCTACAGTCTGATAGTGTACAGGCGAGGCCCTACAGTCTGATAGTTTACAGGTGAGGCCCTACAGTCTGCTAGTTTACAGGTGAGGCCCTACAGTCTGATAGTGTCAGGTGAGGCCCTACAGTCTGATCGTGTCAGGTGAGGCACTACAGTCTGATAGTGTACAGACGAGGCCCTACAGTCTGATAGTGTACAGGCGAGGCCCTACAGTCTGATAGTTTACAGGTGAGGCCCTACAGTCTGATAGTTTACAGGCGAGGCCCTACAGTCTGATAGTTTACAGGTGAGGCCCTACAGTCTGCTAGTTTACAGGTGAGGCCCTACAGTCTGATAGTGTCAGGTGAGGCCCTACAGTCTGATAGTGTACAGGCAAGGCCCTACAGTCTGATAGTTTACAGGTGAGGCCCTACAGTCTGCTATTTTACAGGTGAGGCCCTACAGTCTGATAGTGTCAGGTGGGGCCCTACAGAGGAGGCTCCTCAGTCTGATAGTTTACAGGTGAGGCCCTACAGTCTGATCGTTTACAGGTGAGGCCCTAAAGTCTGCTAGTTTACAGGTGAGGCCCTACAGTCTGATAGTGTCAGGTGAGGCCCTACAGTCTGATAGTGTCAGGTGAGGCCCTACAGTCTGATAGTGTACAGGCGAGGCCCTACAGTCTGATAGTTTACAGGTGAGGCCCTACAGTCTGATAGTTTACAGGCGAGGCCCTACAGTCTGATAGTTTACAGGTGAGGCCCTACAGTCTGCTAGTTTACAGGTGAGGCCCTACGGTCTGATAGTGTCAGGTGAGGCCCTACAGTCTGATAGTGTACAGGCAAGGCCCTACAGTCTGATAGTTTACAGGTGAGGCCCTACAGTCTGCTATTTTACAGGTGAGGCCCTACAGTCTGATAGTGTCAGGTGAGGCCCTACAGTCTGATAGTGTCAGGTGAGGCCCTGCAGTCTGATAGTGTCAGGTGAGGCCCTACAGTCTGATAGTGTACAGGTGAGGCCCTACAGTCTGATAGTGTCAGGTGAGGCCCTACAGTCTGATAGTGTCAGGTGAGGCCCTACAGTCTGCTAGTTTACAGGTGAGGCCCTACAGTCCGATAGTGTCAGGTGAGGCCCTACAGTCTGATAGTGTCAGGTGAGGCCCTACAGTCTGATAGTGTACAGGCGAGGCCCTACAGTCTGATAGTTTACAGGTGAGGCCCTACAGTCTGCTAGTTTACAGGTGAGGCCCTGCAGTCTGATAGTGTCAGGTGAGGCCCTACAGTCTGATAGTGTCAGGTGAGGCCCTACAGTCTGATAGTGTCAGGTGAGGCCCTACAGTCTGATAGTGTCAGGTGAGGCCCTACAGTCTGATAGTGTCAGGTGAGGCCCTACAGTCTGATAGTGTACAGGTGAGGCCCCACAGTCTGATAGTGTCAGGTGAGGTCTTACAGACTAAGCTCCCCAGTCTGATAGTGTACAGGTGAGGCCCTACAGTCTGATAGTGTACAGGTGAGGCCCTGCAGTCTGATAGTTTACAGGTGAGGCCCTACAGTCTGATAGTGTCAGGTGAGGCCCTACAGTCTGATAGTGTCAGGTGAGGCCCTACAGTCTGATAGTGTCAGGTGAGGCCCCACAGTCTGATAGTGTCAGGTGAGGCCTTACAGACGAAGCTCCCCAGTCTGATAGTGTACAGGTGAGGCCCTACAGTCTGATAGTGTGCAGGTGAGGCCCTACAGTCTGATAGTGTACAGGCGAGGCCCTACAGTCTGATAGTTTACAGACGAGGCCCTACAGTCTGATAGTTTACAGGTGAGGCCCTACAGTCTGATAGTTTACAGGTGAGGCCCTACAGTCTGCTAGTTTACAGGTGAGGCCCTACAGTCTGCTAGTTTACAGACAAGGCCCTACAGTCTGATAGTTTACAGACGAGGCCCTACAGTCTGATAGTGTCAGGTGAGGCCCTACAGTCTGCTAGTTTACAGGTGAGGCCCTACAGTCTGCTAGTTTACAGGTGAGGCCCTACAGTCTGATAGTTTACAGACGAGGCCCTACAGTCTGATAGTGTCAGGTGAGGCCCTACAGTCTGATAGTGTCAGGTGAGGCCCTACAGTCTGATAGTTTACAGGTGAGGCCCTACAGTCTGAAGTGTACAGGTGAGGCCCCACAGTCTAATAGTGTCAGGTGAGGCCCTACTGTCTGATAGTGTCAGGTGAGTTCCTACAGTCTGATAGTTTACAGGTGAGGCCCTACAGTCTGCTAGTTTACAGGCGAGGCCCTACAGTCTGATAGTTTACAGGTGAGGCCCTACAGTCTGCTAGTTTACAGGTGAGGCCCTACAGTCTGATAGTTTACAGACGAGGCCCTACAGTCTGATAGTGTCAGGTGAGGCCCTACAGTCTGATAGTGTCAGGTGAGGCCCTACAGTCTGATAGTTTACAGGTGAGGCCCTACAGTCTGCTAGTTTACAGGTGAGGCCCTACAGTCTGATAGTTTACAGACGATGCCGTACAGTCTGATAGTGTCAGGTGAGGCCCTACAGTCTGATAGTTTACAGGTGAGGCCCTACAGTCTGCTAGTTTACAGGTGAGGCCCTACAGTCTGATAGTTTACAGACGAGGCCCTACAGTCTGATAGTGTCAGGTGAGGCCCTACAGTCTGATAGTGTCAGGTGAGGCCCTACACTCTGATAGTTTACAGGTGAGGCCCTACAGTCTGCTAGTTTACAGGTGAGGCCCTCAGTCTGCTAGTTTACAGGTGAGGCCCTACAGTCTGATAGTGTACAGGCGAGGCCCTACAGTCTGATAGTTTACAGGTGAGGCCCTACAGTCTGATAGTTTACAGGTGAGGCCCTACAGTCTGCTAGTTTACAGGTGAGGCCCTACAGTCTGATAGTTTACAGACGAGGCCCTACAGTCTGATAGTGTCAGGTGAGGCCCTACAGTCTGCTAGTTTACAGGTGATGCCCTACAGTCTGCTAGTTTACAGGTGAGGCCCTACAGTCTGATAGTGTCAGGTGAGGCCCTACAGTCTGATAGTGTCAGGTGAGGCCCTACACTCTGATAGTTTACAGGTGAGGCCCTACAGTCTGCTAGTTTACAGGTGAGGCCCTACAGTCTGATAGTGTACAGGTGAGGCCCCACAGTCTAATAGTGTCAGGTGGGGCCTTACAGACGAGGCTCCCCAGTCTGTCAGTGTACAGGTGTCAGGCGAGGCCCCCACAGTCGTCTGACACCTCCCTTGCTAGGCGGGCTCTGGAACTCCCTCGTCACCCCTTAAATACTTTGGCTGCAGTCAGTTTACGTGCGTGAGGACGCAGCGTGAGGCTACACAACGTCTGCATGCACGTCTAAACCACGTAGCGTGCACTACGTACGTCTAAACCACGCAGGCGGGTCCACGCATGGCGGCTGAGGCCTGCGCGCGCTCTAGTCGCTGCTTCCGCCGGAAACAGGAAGTGGAAGGGTCAGGGACCAGGCAGAGGTAGGTCGGGGTTGTGGGGTCGGTTCCAGGGCGGGGGTGCTCGGGACTCAGGGAAGCATCAACCAAAGGAGATCTCAGCTCATATTTCCGACCCCCTCTCAGTCTGGATCACATTTGGGATCCTTTTCATTCGGATGGAATCCACTCCATCTGAGGCCGCAGCTGCAATCAATATCTTTGGATGAAATCAAGTTAACCTCTTTTCATTTTAAACCCCATCCTTTCATTGCAAGAGTTTTGGTCCATGCTGCTTCCAACTATTATTCTGAATAATGTTCACTTTTTTTGACGTATTACTGTTACAATACCTATGGATACCCGGGCTCATGGTTTCAGATGATCTAATATTGATAAAGTTGACGAGTCACCCAGCTCTCAGGTCACCCAAGGTGACGTGGAGGGGAGCAGAGTCTTTACCAGCCATCACATTTCGCAGGAATTGTTCAATGGTGAAGTCCCTTGGGCCTGGATATCCGGACAGCTATAAAATAAATAAGGCTTTTAAGTTGCCTTTTTAACATTGGCTTTTATCAGGGAATTTAGCGGGCTGGCATGGATTAAACCCAGATCAGTTGACTGGGGGTGAGTGTTTGATTTGCTGAAACGCTCCGTCCATCATCCCCTTTTGTATGGCATGGTGAACAAGCATTGGCAATGCCAGTATGTCTCGCCTTCGGGACCTTATAAGTGTTTAGCTATGCAACACTTGATGTTGTTCCACCAAGGATATTGTGCTGCATACCTAAACACTTATACGGTCCCAAAGGTGAGACCTATTGGCTATGCCAATGCTTGTTTTAACCACCAGTGCTGAGCAAAGGCAGGACCCGCCGCAGATATCGTCTACAGTCCCTCGTTGTAATGGACACTATGGTGAAAGATGACATTATAGAAGACTCAATGTCTTCTATAATGTCATCTTTCATCATAGTGTCCAGCAAGTCTTTCAAGTAAAATATAACTTTTATTGACGTTAGAAGGATGAAAGGCACAGCGCGTCTTGCAGCAGCAAGAAAGATAGAAACTGTCAAACCTGGAACATGGAACGTAGATTGTACAACGCAGGTACAGCGTTCCATGTTCCAGGCAGAAACATGTTACAATATGGAAAAAAGACCTAAAGCCCTGCCAGCAAATGTTTTCCCTCGGTGCTAAAATAGCTGATTTACACCTGTTCCATCCTGGTGTAAGTGAGAATGTTAACTGGGGCCAGTTGAAAAGACCGAATACTACATCCGCTGTTGTTGTGTTATTTTCAGTGCAAGGCTGAGTTAAACATTTTCTACTGGACCTCAGCCATTAATTAGCAAATACCCTGCACTGTATTTGTGACTGCCTGTTAGCAAGACGCTCAAAGATGTCCGAGCGCAATTTACGCATGATGAAGATGAAGTGTTTGAGAACTGCAAAAACAAAAGCATATTATTAGAAGCAGCAAGAACGTTTTATATTTTAAAACAGATTATTTTATGAACTAGCCCATGGTCTGAAGATCACCTTCAGCCTAGTGCATTAAACCTCGATAAGTAGCTATATATATTACAGGATTTTTTCAAAACATATGCAAGCTTTGTCCAATCTTGTTGAAAAATAGAAAGACCAAAAACAACTTTCTCTGCCAAAGATACCTTGATTAGAGTAATCACTTGTCCCTCCTTCCCATCTCCTTTACCATCACTGTTCCGCTTCCTAGATAACTCATCCAACTTAAATGACTAAAACTACTTATCCTGTTCACAAACTGAAACATCAAACTGACTGAGTTGTTGCCAGTCAATCTCGTCATTCATTTCTGAAGGTTTTACAGAGGGAGGGACTCAAGGCGCCTTGAGACCCTCATGGGTGAGTAATTGCGCTTCACCAACCCTGACTGATTAACTGATTAAGCATTCCGGAATTATCGAGCCGGGAGCAAGGAGCACATCATGGATTCTGCATATTCGAATACGCACCAGCCCAGCCCAGCCCAGCCTAAGAAATCCTGCATCTGGCGCACTCTAGTTTTTGTTGGAATTGTCAGGTGCACACCATCCCAGGGACTAGGAGTATATTGGGAGACTCCAGGAACAAAAGACAAGACTTCCCCCTACCCCCTTTAAAGCTATGGCTGGATAAGAGATCACAGTGATCTGAAGCCATGCAGTGTCAAGGGTTTGCAAGGGCAAACTGTGCTCTCCTGCCATCTAGGTACACGGAGATTAAGTGAATCACCCAAACTTACAGGATGTAATGCTGGTGGTAAAACATGAACCAGTTTCCCTAGTTCCCAAGACGGCAGATGGAGACAGCAGTAATGTGCAACACGGTTTCACTCAAAAAGGAGTAGGCCAATGAGCCAAGGTTTGGTTATTGTAATCACCCCGTGGTCTAGAAAAGGGACACACATATAAAAAAGGAGGGACTCCATTGAACTGCTAGTGCTTCTTTATTGTTTCTTCTAGAAATTTATGATCTGTTTATTACTGAAAATGTATTCCCGTTGGCGGCATAACGGGAAGCAGAACACGCCGGCCGAGTCTATCTCCTGTCCCTGAGGCTCTGCTGCTGAGGCGTGAGGCGTGCAGCGTGAGAGTTGTGGTTGTAGGGCGGCCGCGCTTTGCTCCGCTGCTGTGCATCATCTCCCCACACTTCCGGCTGGCCGGGCTTGGCTCTGCCGGTCGGGAGAGAATCGACTACAGCCCCCAGCAGCCCTGTGTTCAGGACGCCTTCCCCACCATCACTGCTCAGCGCCAGGAGGCGCATAAAGACACACCCACTCCCTCGTCCCGCGAGGACGCACGCGGGACGCGCCGGGCTAAGCCCAGGCAAAGGGCGGGCCCTCTGAGGCCCTCAGAGACCGCAGGAGACCGGGCCGGGCTATCCCTCTTGTCTTTGCCATTCCCTGCATATTCAAGGTAATTAAACCACCTTGCTTGACTATAAAGATACCAGTTTGTAACAGTCCTGATGGAGGTCAAAAGTAAAAGCAGAGCGGTGGCAAGAAAAACACCCATGCATACACGCTCAGCCACAAGGAAACAAACATTGGCGCCAACTCCTTTACCTACTCTAACTGCAATTGATAGAATGTTGCAACAAACAATTGGAGTTGTTAACGCTATTGAAAATACAGAAAGGAGACTTTCTTTACCAGCGAGTATGTGTTTAATAAGTCAATCGCCAAAAATTATTAATACACATGTCAGCGTTACAAATGAAACAACGATGTCACATGACTCACTTTTGTTGGAATCTTTTGCTGGTTTGCCAAGGTATGACCCAATCCAACCTGATGTACCACAACCTTTAGAACCTACTGTATTCTGTATTAGGGAGAGCAGACTGTCAATAACACCTGACTTGTCAGCTAGCATAACGCCACAGCCCCTAACACAGAGTGATGTGCCTATAGACATAGGGGAAATGGATGGTTGTGACACTAATGCCATTATTTCAACTGTACAAATTAGTGATATCAGTCTGTCAAGTAGTGAAACCGACTGTGAGTCTGCACCACCTAAAAGGAAATCTACCCAAAGTCGAAAAAGGTTGATAATTAACAAACAGGTTAAAACATATAGAAGAAAAAAGAAGAGGGCTGTACAAACCTTAGAAACCTATGAAAGAGAGGGTGAGATACACCAGAATAGCAGAGGTACACACATAAAGGATACACAATTGATGGAAATACTAACTCCAACTAATGTCGAGGTACTGGTATCATACCTCGATAAAATGGTAACAACTTATATTGCACCAGTGATGGTATCTCTAGAAACTTTAAGTAAAAAAGTAGAGAACCTAGAGAAACTGGGCATAGCCAATTTGGATGTCCTAGAACACCTGGGCACGCAAGCCAGATCCCATACAACTAATGTAGATCCTGGGAACCTGAGCAAAAACATACCAAGTACAGTAACCCGTATCCCAAGTGTGCCCACTATGGTGGCAAATCCGGTACTATCTACAAGTGGAATGCAGAGGCCAACAACCATCACCCCTAAGATAGTAGGTGGGCAGAAAGTAGTTGGGGGTCAGAGGAACATCAGCGACCTCGTCTATAATAATAAGAGCTTACCTGTACCGAGGCGCCATATCAATAACATCATCCCAGCCACTATTAATTTGCCACCTGAATGTAGACCTTTTGTAGCGATTCTCGCTAATGTCCCCAAATTGCTGCCCACCCAATTTGAAAATCAGGAAACCCTAAAAAATAAAACCTTGCACTGGTTGGTGAAAAACTGCGGTTTCCCAATACGAGGGGCAGGTGAGATTATAACTACACAGAGGGTAGGCTGGGTGGGACCAAATAAAAAGGAGATAGACGGGGACTGTATAGTCATAAATTTTAGGACTACTGAATGGGCGAGAGATTCGATTTTACATGCACCTATGCCATCGAATCACGAATATAACATCACGCTGTTCCCACTCGATTATTTTTATAGGAATCAGTCAGGAAGACAAATTACTACACATACCTTCCAGCACCCAAGAGCTGCCTATATCAAGTGTCCTAATGTTGCCCCTATTTGTCCCCCTTTACTCCCCAACGTATATGACAACTTTTTGGTCCCAACCTCCAATAGATTCCAGTTGTTCAACTCACTAGAGGAGAATGATTGACTGAATGCTTTATCTTTGGCCCCGCACCCTGAAAGCGCTGTAACTGGTGACACATTAACTATGGAAAAAGAGTTGGGAGACGAAAGCCGCGTAAAAGCTATAATTGAGCCAAAGTTAATTTTGCCTAATAATGTGTTATGTATAGATAATGTTATAGATAATGACATTGATAATGATGTAACTGTGACAAATGTTAATGTTAACGTTAATACGACAGTAAGTCCAGAAGCTTCATTCTCGTCTAACCACCCTGAAGGTACAGGAGCCAGTCATGCTGACTCCCTTGTAACTAGTACTTGGAATATAGCGGGAATTGCCTCGAAATTATGTACCCCGTTCTGGGATAACTTTATTACATGTGGTTATGATATTATATGCTTACAAGAGACATGGCACAGAGAACAAATGCAAGTTGAAGGTTACACCTCCTATAGCGTGGCAGCGGTAGCATCTAAGGCAGGTAGAGCCAAGGGAGGCCTATTGACTTTGGTCTCAACCAAATTAACATAATTTAATGTTGGGGGACATACAGTAGTATGCCAGCATGCGTCTGTATTGCGACTAACACACAGTCATGGCAGGGACTTAATTATTGTAAACTTTTATAATAATATTGTGGGCCCTAAACGGGATAAGATTGTCCCCGATGTTGAATGTGCTATTGAAGCTGCAATTGCTCTTTCAAAGAATAATTTTGCAATATTGTGGACATGCGACTTTAACATTCAAGCTTGTAGTCACGCCCGGAAGGGGATTTGCGGTCATCATGAAGAGCATGCAGGGGGTGACAGTTTCTTTGTTAATCATTTTCCGCACAGTAATTATGGCAGCGCACTGAATAACCTGATAGCCAAATTAAATCTGGAACTGCTTGAATGTACAAAGAATAAAAATAATGAAAAGTGCCCAACATTTAGGGGGAGAGATGCCCATTCGAATATCGACCATATTCTGGTGTCCAATGGTTCGGTTTTCTCCAATGTTTGGGTAACAGAGCAGCCTGTGAGTGATCACAATAGCATTTCAGTGGAGTTAATGGGCTGGGGCCCAAAAACCGTTGTGCACGGTAGATCTGTCCACGGGATCACTGCTGTGAGACCAAATGGCACGAGAATTAAATGGATTAAAATTGACCCTAACAAATTAACGAAGGATATTATTTGTAAATGTACCAGAGAGGTTGATTACTGCCTTGCACCAAACGTGATAGCGTCCGCCGTTCTTTCTAATTTTATGAAAATTACATGCACAGTTGAAAATTCTTTGCTAAAAAGAAATAGAAAGCCTAAAAGAAATAAAACTGTGTGGTTTGACAAACATTGTGCCACGACCCTAAAAAGGTTAAACAGTGTGCTTGATGTTAAACCTAGAGATAAAGAAAGAGTTAGAGAAGAACGAATTAATTATAAATTGGCCCTGTCAACTAGGAAAAGGGAGTTGCAGAACGATGCCTGGAATAAACTTGATATGGCCGCTGCAACCAAAAATCATAAACTCTTCTGGGAAACTATAAATGGCCCATTCCTAAAGAATGATAATATTCCCGAGGTCAGTTCCCATGTCAGCTGTCTTGCATGGATTGCGCATTTCTCAGAAATTTTTAACTCTTATTTTAATCCAGATGGGTCTACTTTTTGTTTTAAATGGCAGAAAATGCAGTTGTTTTTAACTTTAAATGAAGTGACAGAGGCAATTAAAAACAGTAAGGGGGGTAAAGCACCTGGGCCTGATGGGGTACCCATGGATTTTTACAAACATGAAATATCTCTATGGGCCCCAATTTTAACCCGTTATTTTAATGCTGCGGTGGAAGATAATTTACCACTGACACGGGGCCAGTCAATCATCATACCCCTCTACAAAAAAGGATCTAGGTCAGAGGCCCGAAATTATCGACCAATCTCACTTCTGGACTCAACAGTTAAAATCCTTAGTCGAGCCCTATTAGTGAGATTGGAAGTCTGGGCTGAGGAGAAAAACATCTTGTCCCCAGTGCAGTATGGGTTCCGTAGGGGAATGGGTACAATGGAGCAGTGCGTGAACCTGGAACTCATAGTCGGCAAGTATACTAAAGCTAAACCTGGTAATCTTTATCTATGCTTTGCCGACTTGAGTTCCGCGTTCGATCTGGTGGAACACACACTGCTCTGGCCCACACTATTGGCAATGGGTGCCCCCACTGAAATTATCCATCTGCTTGCCCGTTTGTATAATAATTTATCAAGCAAAGTTATGTTTGGAACAGACAGCGAGTGCACCCCTTTTTTTAAAGTCAGGAGAGGCATCCATCAAGGATGCGTACTTGCCCCCCTACTGTTCTCTCTTTTTATTAATCAGGTTGACACAATTTTAAGAAAGACCAATGCAGATGCTCCCATCATTAATGGTAACCCTATCCCAGTCCTCTTATACGCGGACGACGCGGTTCTCCTCTCTAGGACTCCTAATGGACTGCAACATTTAATTAATCAATTCCACATATTTATCGAAAATAGGAAATTGAAAATTAATAAAGGGAAGACGGTTACTATGGTGTGTGGTAAGAAATCAAGAAAATGCAAGCCCTTTTTTTTTAGAAGGGGGGAGATTGGAATCTGTTAACAGTTTCTGTTATTTAGGCATCACCTTTTCAGGAGATGGGAGATGGATAAATGAACAAAAAAGTGTTCTTTTTAAAATGGTCAGGAATACAAATTGTATTTTCAGATTTGCTGCTAAATTAGGGGATTGCAGAATCCATGAAATGCTAACCCTTTTTAACGCTAGATGCATTTCCTCAGCTATATATGGGGCCGGGGTTTGGGGGTATGATGCACAGACTGCCAAATTTGTTCAGGGGAAGGAGAATGTGTTTTTAAAAAGATTAATTAGTGCCCCAGCTACGGCTTCAACTGAGTTAATACATAAGGAACTAGATATGCACTATGTCAATGATTTAATTGCCCTCCGTCCTCTGTCCTTATGGCGTTCAATTTGGGCAAAGGAGGAGACAAAGTTTACGCAGGACGTAATAACCGATTGTATTAAACTTGACCGCCGATCGAATATCCCCTGGCTGAATCACATACACCATTGGTACAAAACACTGTATTGCCTGGATATTTTTAATGACTTAACAATGGATTCCATACTATCAAAGCGGGAGTTGAAGGTCTCATTTTTGAAATATACAGCTGGGATTAGAATGGAAAAATATGATAAACAGAGTACATTCAATTTTTACCAGCAATATAACATCAATGAAGGTTTTCAATCTTACCTTGCAACAGTTAGTATTCCTTCCCATCGATTTGTACTAACCCGTCTCCGCCTAGGAATTGTGCATCACCTTGTGGCCTTTCCCGTGCCTAAAAAACCCGGAACTTGTTTGTGTCCATGTGACGGCAAATCAAAACAGAGCACGTGTCATTTTATGTTATCTTGTACCTTTTATACCTCTTTTAGAAAATTTTACTTGAAACCCATCTTTTTAAAATATAATACGCATCATTTACAAACAGCAAAGAAACTATTGTTTAATTTAGAGTCCCCAGACGTATGCTTTCATGTGGCCACCTATATTTTAAAATGTATTTTTGCAAGAAAATCAATTATTATATGAATATTCTTAGCTGCTAAATGTACTGTGCACTTTAAAGAAGATGTTGTTGACATTATGCACTTTATCATGCTAATTTGCACATACATGTATGTTGGATTAATCGCTGCTATTGTATAATATGCACTGTTGTAATGGTATAGCACTTGCACTTTGTTCTATCTTTTATCTTTTATCTGTATTTTTACTGTGTATAGTTAGATTAAGTGCTGCTAATTGCATATTGCACTTTAGGAAGGATGCCGCCGAACCTTTCTTTTGAATTGCCAATTTGCACATATATTGACATAGCGATGATATTTAGCACTTTATCCGCATGTTTGCACATAACTAAAGGTCATATAATTGTTACTATTACAGTTAAATGCATTCTTTGAATGGCTTAATGTTTATGTTCTACAAATGCTGCTAAATGTATACTAGATACAGAATTAACTGTATAGGTTTTTTTTTTGTGTTTTATCTTGATACATTGTGTTTTCATTTCAATGGTATCATGTTCTAGAACTGTGTAATTTTTATTGATGTTCATTATGTCTGTTGCTATATGGTTGTATTTTCTTTACAAACCGAATAAAGCATCTTTGACTTTGAATAATCTTTGATAACAAATTATCTTCTTCCTCTGCATCCGTAGTGGGAGTGAGGCACATCAATGTAGCATCCTGAGGGGGAAGTTGTAGGATGTTTGTAATACAAATTTTGAGACCCGTAAAAAGAACAAGCAAGGGAAGTTACAACATTTTTAAAGAAGAGTATCACTTTTTTTTCTGAAAGATCACCATGGCTAGGTAAAAAACTGAAAGATTTCACACAGACTGACCTCTTTCCAGAAATGGTAAGAAGCCAAACATGCAAATAAAGATGTAAACAAAAGCCCAGATTTGCTCTGTAGCAGGCAGAGAGCAAAATACTCAAGAGGTTGTGACGATGTGCACAGGAAATGTTAAAAACCTGATTTTTAACAAACATTGTCTTACTTCCAAGAGGGAATGAATCCTCAAGGCCAGGTCTGAGAGAAAGGCCCCCAATTTGAAACCAGACGAAGAAATTTTGTTGATTTTGAGAGAAAAAGATTAGTTTCATTACTTTAAACGTTGCCAGGGCCCCACCCATGATACACACATGTATATTATCATTAACTATTACTGGCCACTCCACCAACGCCTGTAACTAGAGCATAACATTCAGCGTAATCTTAAATGAAAAACAAAAAATTCTTCTTTAAGGGGTATAAAATTGCATCTTCAAACAATTCCGAATGTCTTGCGACTAAAGGCTGGAATAATCCATTTAGAGCAATCAGGTTGTAGACCTAAGTGCTCTGTATTAGATGATATTGTAGTTGTTCAAACATTAATCAATAAATATGTTTTTTTATTTTGTTTTTATTTTTAGAAACACATTTTATTGTCTCAATAGTGATATACAGGGCAGAGCCCCTTAATACAAAAGGCAACCGCTCAATCGTACACCGCAAAGTACTGGTATTGACATTTATTTTACATGTTATCAAAAAACAAAACAACATGAACATGCTGTACCCCCACCCTTTGCACTCTTCTACTACTGCGTCTCTTTTGTCACAACATTGCCCACCCCAACAATTGAGTCCTGTTCAAACTATATGTTTTCACCTTCACCCAATGACCCCCTATGGCAGTGAAGGCGTAGACTCATCCGTAGAGAGCACCAGCTCCAAATGCAAACCCTGATACTCCGCCCATTGTTCCCAAATCTTGTGGTGCTTTTGCGGGCATCCCCTGGCCTTAAATATTGGTGTCTCCAACCCCATACAGAAATCTAGTCCCTTTCTCCATGCCGTTACTGAAGGTGGGGCCTATGCCTTCCACAGCCTCGCGATATCACTTTTGGCCGGAGTAAACCCCAGCAGCAACACATGCCTTTTATAGATATTGCCCCCAATAACCTACATGATGTTTAGAATTGCCAATGTTGGTGAGGTGGGGAGCTCCCACCCCAATACTTCTGCAAGGCAAGTCAAGACTCCCCGCCAAAACCTTGTGAGCGCTGTACAGTGCTAAATCATATGAATGAGGGACCCCTCCTCCAACCACTTCACATGCATACCGGGGATGACACCAGACATGCCCTTCACAGCCTTAACAGGGTGTAGTAAGCCCGGTGCAGATATTTGAATTAGATAAGGCGTAACCAAGTTGCTATCGCCGCCCCCGAGGGGAGGCAAGTGCATTCTCCCAATCGTCCCCGTCTATTTGACCGAGATCGCGCACCCATGCTTCTCTAAGCTTGTCCAGCGTGGTAGAGTTGTTTCTCACCACTGATTGATAGATTTTTGTGATTTTGTGGTCGTTTAAATCACCCATAAACACCGTGGCTTCAATAGGATTTCATTCGGGGAGGGCCTCCAATTCCAAAATGCGAGGGGAAATAGCATGGCGAAACTGGAGATACATATAAAGTTGAGTCTTGGACATTTGGTAAAGTCGTTGAAGAGACTGGAAGGATTTCAGGGTAGCGCCCTGCATGACAACCCCTAGTGTAGTGATCCCTATGTTATCTCACCCATGAAACCCAGATAGTGCGGCCAATTGTGGTAATCGACCATTATGCCACAGTGTGGTTTTCCCCATTAGTCTGCCCCACCACCCCATCTTGTGGAGGGACTGTTTCCAGAGCTGGAATACTACCAGCGTAGCCAGCGGCAGAGAGTTGCGCAGGGATGCAGAGTACAAAATAGTATGAACGGTAGCCTCTCCCATTGCTCCACTGCATATGCGGGGTCCCGCCTATCCCCATACCACCATTCATTCAGAACTAGCAGATGGGATGCCATATAATAAGATTGAATTTCTGATGGGGCCAACCGCCCACAATACGTGGACTGGAAGCAAGTCCGCAGCACAACCCTGAAAGTCCCCTCCCCACCTGCCCACAGAAACTGACCCAATGCCTCATTGACCTGGCGGAACCAGGCTTGGAGAATCGGGTATGGATGGTTCTGCAATTGGTAGAGCGGGCGCGGCAAAGATACCATTTTAAAAATAGCCGATCTACCATGCAATACTATCTGAGATTCTGAGTGCCCACTCGAAGCCCCTTACCTTTGCGTCCATCCGCACCCATGCCGCCAATGTGTCCATTGCCAACGCAAATACGTATGGCGACAGGGGGACAGCCCTGGTGGGTGACCCTTCCAATTGGAAAGGTGCAGGAGGTGGCCCGCAACTCGCACTGAGGCCGTAAGCAATTTTAAGTATGACAAAACTCGTGGCCCAATATTGAGGCAATTTAGCAATGCGAACAGGTGCACCCAGCTGAGGGAATAAAACGCCCTAGCCATATCTGTTATTAACAGGGCGGCTGGATCAGCAGACCTTGCTCTACAGGCGGCACCAGAAGGCACAAATATAGAATCCAGGCGGGAGTAGGAGTTGTGTGTTGCCGTGAGATAGGTGTACCCCTGTTCCTCCCCATGTAGCTGCATCTACGGATCCGCTCAGCCCCGCCACCAGGGAGCTCAATTTGGTGATTTGATGTATATCGGAGTAGCCCCCTGCTCGCCATCTATCTCTAGCCAGGTCCATGACATTGTTCCAGTCACCCCCCACTAACGCTAGCCCTTCCGGTATATCAGACCATAGGGTTATGAGGTGCTCAAATAGGGCCCACGACAGCGGGGAGGGGGTCATACACGCAACTCACCACCACCCGTTCATCGTATAGGGGGGCCCGTAATAAAGCTGTAGCTCCGCTGAAAATCCGTCCATGTCTTAACATGTTGTATAGTATCCTATAGTGAAACAGGATCGAGTCCCCCTGGTGAAACCGGAGTGGAACACTTGAGTGTAGCCATATCTGAGAAGACGCAACGCTTTTGGTCCCCATTAGATAGGTCTCCTGGAGCATCAGGATGTCCGGATGTCCGCATGATAACGCTTGACTTGCTGAAGTATAGCCCCTCTTTTTACTTTATCCAGAGCCACTCTGACGTTCCAACTAACTATTCGAAGGTCGGCCACATGGCCCCCCACAAACCATAGGTTATTTCTTCTAGCCCTGCACTCCGCATCTTCCACACGGGATGCCAGACCTCTGGTTATGTTTTCCAAGGACATCACTATTTTAGGTCGTGCCTGAGCCAGCGTGCATGCGCTACGAGGCTTCTTGTAAGTACTCTAAACTTCTCCGTGTGGGTCTGACTCCTCCCACACATAGAATTGGCTTTTGCATGTGTCTTTCACTAATGAAAGCGCGCAAATGGCTAAAGGCAGGTGCATGTCCCACCTTCTTTTGTTATGTTGACTCCCAGGGCGTTTTGCTCTCGGGAGCGAGCAGCGGCGCGCATGGTGTCAGCTGCATTTCTCAAGTCCTCGTGGATCAGGTTACTATTTAAACACAACGTGCCGTGCGTTTTCATTCCAGCTGTGTTTGTCGTGCACATCACTGCCCCCTCAGCTGTGCTTCTTGCTCCCAATCTCTCCTCCATTTGTTTTTATACTGCCGCTATTCTTGTTTTACGTTCTTTTGCGGATTTATATAACTCGAATCCGACCGGAAGGTATTAGAGCGCTTTACATAAACATGAGTCATGCTACGCATGGACACATACATTTTTGGTAGGCACCACAGGTCGCAGCCCCTGGCACAGTGTGCCCCCATACCCCCCCCCCCCCCCCCCCCCCCACCACCACCAAAGGCAAATGCACGGCTGCCCAAATGTGGCTGTTCTGGGGGCAATCCCCACAGCTGGACCTCTACAATCCGATGAACGCCTTCATCTTACAACGCGGTCACCTCTTCGGTCTTCAAATCCGGGCTCCCACTACTCCACAGGGCCTACAGTCGCTGGCAGCTTTCCACGATGATGACCTGTCATCCTTAGCTGCCCCGGAGCAGGGAAAATACGACCCCGCCCCGGAGGAACAGACCCACACATCAGACTCCATGCGCTGCTTGTCTCTCCCGAGACCCTCTATTTTGTAATAATGTGATCTCCTGTATTTGTTGACGCCCCCCCTATCCATTCCCACAGTCACAATATTGTGCCTCTTCCAGTTTATCCTATGCTGCTTGTTTGCCACCATAAAATGCAAGTAGTGAGCAGCAGAGAAGAAACCGTCTGGTTGAGTGCTGGAAATGGGGCAGTTTCAACACAAATTATCTGAGTCAAAGCCCTATGATACTTTTCTTTAATTTAATATAGTTCATAAGGTTTTGAAGCAGCCACGCAGTTATAATAGCATAAGATGAAAGGTAGAGGCGCAGTTATAATAGCATAAGATGAAAGGTAGAGGCGCAGTTATAATAGCATAAGATGAAAGGTAGAGCTGGAGACTTGGTGCCCAATTCACAAAGCTGCTTGCCTTTACACGTTCAGCGTGTTAAGCCTGGCAAAACTTGGTTTTACACTCAAAAAGAGTTAATTCTTCCCTCAGAGGGAGAAACGTAGCTTTCCAAGGCAGAAATACCATGAAAGCTTGGACATACAAAGTACTTCTGCGAAGGAAATGACAAACGTCTCTCAGACCTTTGCAATCCATGCAAAAAAGTGGGTAGGGTTCACCGTGGGAACTTTTAGTCCATTGGTTAGGGTGTCCTGACAGGTCATTCCCATGTACTAGCTAATGCCAGACATAAACATGGCACCCCTAGGCACCCACTTTAGAGCACTTCTATATCTGAGCAAGATCAGAAGAGGACTGAACCTGCTACCTGCAACCTTTGTACCCAGTACAAAGAAGTGCAGTAGCGCAAGCTGTGGTGTGTATGTTATGTGGCTGATGGAGGCTGTGCCTCAAAGTGACTCTTGTGTATGAAGTCTGTGGTGGGGATAGACCCAGGTAAGCAGAGGAGTGGCTAAGGCCACAGTGGCTAGGTGCTTTGGCTGGCAGAGGCTGTTGCTACTTGAGTCCTGTGCACACAGGGCAGAAAAGAGTCTGTGGTGGGTGGGTGCTTTGGTTGCAGGATGATTTATCCCATGGTGGCTTTCGTGTATGGAGGCTGTAGCAAACAGAGGCTGCGGTAGGTAGGCACTGGGGTAGTAGTTTGTGGCAGTGAAGACAGATTGATGACAAAGGCTGTGGCTAGAGTGTGCTGTGGTTCTTGGCGGGCAAGCGTTTAGGTGGGCGGTAGCAGATTCCATAGTGTGAGGTTATTGTTATTGGTGGAGGTTGTGGCTGACAGTGGGTGTTGTGTGTGGAGGCGGATGCAGGTCAGTTGCGAAGGCTGTTGTGAGTGAGTACTATGATTGACAGCTTTTATTTGTACAGGTGTGGAATCTAACTGGGGGGCACTACCAACCAGAATATAAGATCCTTAATTATTGCCCGGCGGTGTCGCCTCTTGAACCCACAAAGAAGTTAAACTATTGAAGAGGCAGGCGCTGGAGACCGGAAGGCAGGAAACAAGGTTTTTATTCGCTCCGGAGGAGAACACAACGAAAACGGACAGAAGGTATCGTTCTGAGGTGCTCTAACTGCATCCCTGAGGCCTGGCCTCTTATACACAAGTTTATCTCTTTATTACATGTAACACATTCTCGTCGATACTTTGATGTACGGAAAGACATCCTCAGAATCCCCCCTTCCCAGCCCGTTCCCACGCAAGGTTACAGTGGAAGTCCCCGCCCCGTTCACAACAGGTGATGATCATCGCGCAGCTGGGTATTCCGCCGATTCACGGAGTGTGTGGGTTTCGATCGGATCTCGTGGGATGGGGGGCTTTGATCATCTCGGGGGTCCTTTGAGGAGGGAAGCTTTCTATTGTATGGGGAGGGGCAAGGGATTGGTATCGGTAGAGCTAGGTGTCGGCCTGGGAACGGGGAAGACAAAACGGGCACACGGGGAAAAAGGGGTTTGCATCAAAGGGCCGGAGATCATGAAAGGGAGGCAGGGAGGTGTCGCGTTGGGAACAGGATGAGGGCCTGGGGCAGAGCAGCGCCGAAGAGGGGTTTATGACTCAAGGCAGGTGCAAGCAGGGGGTTGCCAGCGAAGCTAGGAGAGAGAGAGACGCGCTGGCTCTCGGCGAGGGCAGGGAAGCCATGGTGTCCAAAATGGCGGCTGTTTTACGCGCACAAAAGGTTTAAGGAGAGCAAGAGGGCGCCGATAATGTTGACGGTTTTCAGCCTAACTTTCAACAGTCCTCCCTTTTCAACATATCTAGCCAACTTGCTTACTCAACGTCAATTTTCATCAAATTCCTAACTTCGGTATCATACAATGCCCTCATGTGTTCGCTTCCATTGTCCACAGTTTTGGGAAAAATACAACTCGCACATAAAGAACACATAGGTGGCAAACATTGAATTCCTAAGCATAGGCCACATATTACAACTACGGGAATCAGGATAATGGTGAGCAGTCTCCAGCCCCAGCTTTTGACGGTGTCCCAGAACCAACCACCAAGCGACCATTCTTCTTGCTCTTGGTGAACTTCCGAAGAGAGTCTGTGAAGATGTTCGATGGCTTTGTACACTGAGGGTGAGTTGTCCGGTATGTATGTACAACAGCTGGCTCCAATAATGCGGCATGCTCCTCCACGGTCCGCCAGAACCACATCTAGAACGAGGCGGTTCTGCAGAGCCACCAAACGGACCGCTTGGAGCTCGGCAGTGTTGTTGGCAAAGATGCCCGCTGTGATGTTCATGGTTGTCTCGACTGCCTGAGTCAAATGTCGGATGGCACGGCTGTTTGCCATCGGGCCCCAGAGGGGGACGAGTCCTTTCATAGCATCGAGGAACTGTGCCCCTGTTGAGTCGGCTTGCTCAACGTCTTTGGCCCGTTTTTGTCTGTGGTGATTCGCTGGGGCCACATAAGTTGGAGGAAGGACGAAGGAGATGTAGCAAGTGCCCCCCCAGCCTTTGGGGAGCCAGGTGTAGGCCTTCGTGCCGCAGATGAAATACATGTTTGGAGATGACACAAAGGAAGGTGGATCCGTGGAATCCAGAGTGCTGGTAAAACGGCAAGCGCTGCGACCCACCAGCTGTGTCCCAAGTCCTTCTACACACATGTGGCCTGTGACGTTGATGACCGTCAGGGCCACAGTCAGAGTGGCAGCCGTTCGTTTCCGCAGATAGGAGAAGGTGGGTCTGGTTGGATTGTTGAACACCTGCATTTCGATTCGTTCTTTGGCCGGAATGTCCATTTGGATCGAGTCGCTGGGGGTCAGCGGGCAGAAGTGTGTCTTTGTCTTGTTTCGCCCGGCCCCATGAGAAGAATGTGCTGCAGTTCTGCTGGAGGTGGCATTTCCCGTATAGCTCTCTTGCAGGAGGATCAGCCAGGCAAGGCAGGAGCCGTGGACGGAGAAGGGTGAAGGGATGAATGGTATTGAATGTCCAGTGGCATGGGGTAGCAACCCACAGATCCAGCAGTTGGTGGCGTTGGTGGCAAGATTGTGCTGGTGAAGTAGCTGCACGAAGGAGTTGTTCCAAAACTCCTTTCGCCTCTCTCTTAGTTGGGGAGAGAGCGAAATTAGATAATGTTCCTTCATGGTGGTAGGCTGAGCAGTGGTTAGGAATGTTTCGTGAGCAGGTGCGTGTTCTTCCATAATCCAGAGCGTAGTCATGAGGAGAAAACAGAGGAGGATTACGATGAAGAGTGCAATTGTCTTTGAGCTATGGAGTCTGTCTGTTCTCGGATTTCTGTAGTGGGTATTTCCTGTTGTCTCAGTCGGTTTCTTGTTTGGCGCTTCCATCATCTTCTTATCTGGCGCTTCCATCATCTTCGTCTTCAAGGTGCTCGGTAGTGGGCAGGACCACAGACTTAGTTTTAGCTTCTCTCCAGGTAACCCTTGGTAGTTTGGGTCACCGTTCTGAGATTCTTTAACCTAGTCCGTGGCCTACTTAGCCGAAGCTCCCTCCTTTCGCCGCAGGAAATACCCTTCTCGAGATGGCACAGTGGGGTCAGGATGTTTTGAAAGTTCAAGTGTCTCTATGTCAGGATAGCAGTTCAACGATGGTCGGTCCTGGTTCAGGAGCTCTTCTTGGGTGTTGACGGTGTCTGTCGTGGCCAGGGCTGGGGAGACCTTTTTGCAGTGATGGGCGTGCAGCCAATGTTTCTTCCCCTCCACTCGAAGTGCGGTCCGAGTGGTGATCAGCACTTGCCAGGGGCCCGTCCACCGGGGTTCCAAACTCTTTGATCGCTGAAAATTTCGGATCAGCACGAAGTCCCCCGGCTGGATGGCGTGACCCGGACCCCTGGAAGCATCGGGGATGGCCTGCTGCACCTGCTGATGAAGGACAGACAAAGTTTCAGTCAATTTGTACAGATAATCAGACATTAGGACATCCGGAACGTCATGAATGGAAGTTGGTTTCGGGGCAGACCAGACGCTCATGGGTCGACCGAAGACAACTTCATAAGGGGTTAAGTGATGTCGGGTGGGGGTGGAGCGCATCGATAGCAATGCCAGTGGGAGGGCGTCTGGCCATTTCAGGCCCGTCGTAGCCACTATTTTGGCCAGTTTAAGCTTGAGTGTGGCATTGTGTCGTTCGACAAGCCCAGCAGATTGAGGGTGGAAGACTGCGTGGAATTTCTGTTTAATACCCAGCCCATTTAGGATGAGCTGGATAACGTTGGCTACAAAGTGGGGGCCATTATCACTCCATAAAACACGACAGAGGCCATAACGGGGGAAATACTCCTTTAACAGAACCTTTGCAGTGGCCATAGCGGTGTTGTCACGGGTTGGATATGCTTCCACCCACTTGCTAAATGCGCACACCACGACAAGTACATATTTCAGGCCTTGGCATCTGTCTAGCTGGATGTAGTCCATCTGCAGGACTTCAAATGGGTGGTTTGGGACCCCAAATCCCCCCCGGGGTACTACAGTTCCTTTCCCGGGGTTGTGTTGCAGGCATATTAAACATTGTTGGACCAGGCGTTTGGCGGAATCTGGGATCTTGTCATTGTGCCAAACCCTGGAGACAAGTTCGATCATGGGGGCTGATCCTATGTGGGCAGGGGAGTGTGCCATGGTTAATATGGGAATCAAGTACGAATCAGGTAGTAGCCATTTGTTCGTGTCTTTTGTCCGCCAGCAGCCTTCATCGTCTTTCAATCCCACCCGTGTCCATTCAGTCAATTCGTGTTGTGTGCTAGTCGTTTGTATGTCTCTGATTGTGTCCTTGGCGTCAGTCCAGTTTTCTGCTTGTGACCTGGTCACATACATATGTGTTGTCGTTCTATTTTCAGCTGTCGTTCGGGCGGTAATGTCGGCTAGTGCATTTCCCTGTCCGATAATGTCTGTCACTTTCTTGTGTGCCTGGCATTTGATAACGGCAAGTCTGTTGGGGAGGAGGACAGCTTCGATTAAGGCGGAGACTAAATCCCCGTGCAAAATGGGTGTGCCGTGTGAGGTCAAGTATCCTCTCTCCCTCCAGAGGAGCCCAAAATGGTGAACCACCCCGAAGGCATACTGGCTGTCAGTGTAAATGTTCGCTGTGGTTCCTGTTGCCAGGATGCAGGCTCGTGTCAAAGCAATCAGTTCCGCTGCCTGGGCAGATCGCTGGGTGATGCGGGCTGTTTCTACTACAGTTCGAGCCGTGGTGACTGCATAGGCAGCGGAAGTGGTACCATCGGAGAGTTTGATGCAAGAACCGTCCACCCACAACTCCCCGTCGGGGTCAGGGAAAGCTGTGTCTCTGAGATCGACCCTACTCCTGGTCTGTTCGTCCGTAAGAGTCACGCAGTCATGTACGGGGTGCACGTTGGGATCGTTCTCTGGCAAGGGTAACAGAGTTGCTGGGTTCAGTGTGGTGCATCTTTTCAGGGTGATATGGGGGGCAAGCAAGGTTAGTTCGTATCCAGTCAGTCGTGCACTCGTCAGATGTTGCGTCTTGGTTTGGTTCAGGAGGGTGTCGACTGCATGGGGTACCAGTACCGTGAGGGAATTCGAGAGTACAATCCCCTCACTCTGTCGGATAGAGACTGCAGCAGCAGCTACAGCTCGAAGGCAGGCAGGCAAGGCTCTGGCGACAGGGTCAAGAGTGGCAGAGAAGTAAGCGCATGGTCGTTGCTTAGGACCGATGGCCTGGGTCAGGACAGATAAAGCGCACCCCTCCCTTTCGTGAGTGTAAAGGGAGAAGGGCTTTCTGTAATCAGGGGTACCCAGGACAGGGGCTGAGCAAAGGGCATCTCGTAGTTCTGTGAAGGAAGTTTGACACTCAGGAGTCCAAGGGAGTGGGAAAGGGACGTCTTTGTTTAGCAGAGAAAGCAGTGGTTTTACAACGAGGCTGAAGTTTGGCAACCATTGTCGGCAGAAGGAGGTGAGGCCTAATAGGGAGCGAACCTGCTTCTGGGTTTTAGGGACAGGGGTATCTAGAATGGTTTGGATTCGATCAGGGGTGAGTTTTCTTCCATCTTTGGACAGAAGGTGGCCTAGGTAAGTGACCTGGGGTAGGCAGAATTGCAACTTCTTCTTGGAGACCTTGTGGCCATTTTCCGCAAGGAAGTGCAAGAGTTGAATGGTGGCGGTAACCGCTAGAGGGGTGGTGTCGGCTGCCAAAAGGATGTCATCGACATATTGTACCAACACCACCCCGTCGGGTAACCGGACTTGGTCTAGTTGTCTTTTGAGGGCCTGGCTGTAGATGCTAGGGCTCTCCGTGTAGCCTTGAGGGGCTCGGCAAAACCTATATGAGCGGGATTTTAGGGTAAAGCCGAAGAGATATCGGCTGTCTGGGTGGATGGGGATGGAGAAGAATGCGTTCTTGAGGTCGATGACGGAAAAGGTGGTGGCAGTGGATGGAATCAAGGTCAGGATGGTGGTGATGTCTGAGACCACAGGGTACTGGGGTACCACCACTTTGTTGATCTCTCGGAGGTCGATGATGAAACGGTATGCTTTCTCATCTCCCTCTCCCTGCTTCTTGATAATGGGCAAGATAGGGCTGTTGCAAACGTTGCTAACCACTTCCTCTACCACTCCTGCGTCTATCAGTGACTGGATAATCATTACCAATGCCTTCTCGCCCTCTGGCGATATCCGATATTGTGGGAGTTTTGGGAGTGTTGCGTCTGGTCGGACAGTAATGTGCACTGGGTCAATTAACATACGCCCTACGTCCGAATCCGCTTTGGCCCACAGATACGGAGGTAGAGTGTCAAGCAGGGACGCGTCAACGTCGGTGATGGAAAACATGTGCCGGGGGGAACAATGTCTAAGCAGAACGGGGTTGTCGTAAAGAAACACTCGAACTCCATCTTGAGAACACCTAATCGTCGCTCGGAAGTGTTTCAGTAAGTCAAGTCCCATAATGGCGTCAGGGCTATTGGAGGAAAGCAAGAACGTGGTGTCGGTGGTGTTGTTTTCTACGTCAAAGAGAATCGGGGCAGACAAAGGGTTGGTGGAGGGCGTTCCATCGAAACCTGTCGATGTTATGAGTGAGCCAGACAAGGGTGCCCTTGGAATCAGTCGTTTAGATAACGCACTACGTGTTGCGCCAGTGTCTACCAGAAATGGAGACTTGGTACCCAGGACCTTAGCAGTGACATAAGGGCCCTGCTGGTCAACATAGAGCTCGACTGGATCCCTCCCTCGCCCTTGGCTGTCCTATGCAAAGGTGTGAGTGTCGTCATAGTCAGATTGTTGATATTGGTTCTGTCTGGGTCGATCGAACGTATTTGGTCTGCTTGATCTGTCGTTCGTTGCGTCATTTGGGGGCCCTCGTGGTGGTCCCTTAGGTCTCGGTCCGTTTGCTACATCCCTGGGGTCTCTGTTTCTGATCATTTCCAGAAGAACTGGGCACTGGGATTTCCAATGGCCAGTCCCTTTGCAGAAAGCGCACTGGTCTTCTCTAAGGTCTGTGCGTCCACTGTAGGGAGTCAGAGTGCGGTCCTGGGGAAATGTAGTCTTAGGGACGTTTGTCTGGTAGTTTCCCCGGTATTGGTCTCGTCCTATAGTCACCCCTTGCAGTTTGGCAATCATCACCCTCTCTTTTAAGTCTTTCTTCTTTCTCTCTGTCGCCCTATCGTTTTCATTTTTCTGATGCTCATAATATTGGGCCATTTGGAGAATCGCTGTAGGTTTGGAGGCTGCCCAACTACTCTCGCTGGCCTGTAGTTTCTGGGAGATTTCCAATGATAGGCCCTTAACATAATTCTGGACAAACAGATGGTGTCCGGTTGCAGTGGTCATGTCCTGGCCGCTGTAATCGGAGAACACCGTTTCAAACCGGGAGAAGTACTCCGATACGTCCTCCTGGGGTTTTTGGCGACAGGCTGTTACTATCGACCAGTCCACTTTCTTTTCTGGGATTTGGGTTTTTAATTTCTCTACGATTTTATCTGGGAGGTCTAGAATGGATTTCAACGGCTTTTGTCCTGGTCCCCGTTGTTTGTCCAGTTCATCGAGTTGTGACCAGGTATGTCCGAACAGCTCAAGGTGGTCGACTTTCCGGATTTGCTTCCACACATCAGCTGGTAGACATAACCCAAAGAACAAGTCGATGTCAGCCAGGGTCATGATCGTTGAACCCAGGGCTGTACCCAATTCAGTATAGAAGGCAGTGGGGTTTTTACGTAGGTCGGGTAGAGATTTCCGGAATGTCAGTATCTCTTGCCGGTCCCATGGCTGGTAGACCCAGTTGTATACTACCCTTCCCTTCGCATCTTGGTTGTTTGCATCATCGTGAGTCCCTGTACCCCGAGGAGGAACCCAGTAAGGGGCAGCCTCACGTATCGGCATCATGGTGTTAGATTGCTCGGTTGGTGGTTCGGTCACTACGGGGGCTGCGGATTTAGCTCCCGGCTTTCGTTCAGTGAGGTGGCGGAAAACTTCAAGCGCACGCGTAAGGAGGTCCGACACATCACACTCGCCCTCATCCCCGATATCGACCTTCCGGTACAGAGTCCTTAGGCTCTCGGGACCTTTGTCTCGATATCGGTCCTCGTATGCATTCAAGACATGATAACACAGTCGTACGGTAAAATGTCGTCTGTGACTCCCTGTATACGAGCTGAACATATCTGTGATGTACTCTTCATCATCCTTCCTTTCTACCAGTGTCCTTGCTATTTTGTCGATCCCCGCTCGCTCATCTTTGTCTAGCCTGTTTGTTCTTGCAGGGCCAGCCCCTCGAGTCTCATGGTCGTCTAGCGTCGTTGTTGATGCGGGTTTTAATACAAGGGGTTCGGCCGGCACAGAGGCCATTGGGGCCGACGCTGTGGCGGTACCTTTGTTTGTACCTGGGGGTGGCGCGTGCTGCGCCAAGGGTTGAGAAGGGGCATATGGAGGGGGCATGTAGATGATAGGAGGACCTAACAGCAGGTCCTCATTGGCTTGTCGTTTCGAGGGTAAATCAGGGTAGAGCATGGAGGGGGTTCTAACCGGACACTGGCTTGGCGTTTCCCTTTCTAGTTTCTGTTTGGCTTTCTCTCTTTCCTCTATCTCCTTTTTTAGTTTCTGAGCAGCTAGGTGGGCTGCTTTTTGCAGCTCTTTTTCCAACCTACTCTCAGTTTTCTTTTTACGCTGTTCAGTTTCTTTTCGCCACATGCCGAAGCTATCAAGCATAGTAGGTGTTGTCTTGTTTTTACCCAGGGCAGTTTCTAGCGTTTTTATTTTATCATCATCGAAGGATCCTATCAGGGGCCATTGACTTTCTTGACCCTGTTTTGTATATTTATGCCATAGTTTACTATAGGCAATAGCGGTCAATCCATGCTTCATGAACATGTCCTTATTAGGGGTGCCTTCCAGTGGGGCTGGATGGTCCATCTCTAATAAGCGGTCCGGGCTAAACAGGCTACTAATCAGTGGGGAGAAGACAGACATGACGGCTCGTAACGAGGGACTAAAAAGTCAGCACTGCCTATCTTATCACTAGGTGCAAAGACTGGACAGAATATTTCTATTCTACGTTGTTTGCAGGCAGTGAATACCTCATGGATCAAAAAACCAAAGACCAATAAATAACAATGGGGAGAATGAGCAGGTCCGCAAAGATTTGCGTTACCTACCCTTTTCACTATCTGCAAAAAGGGTGGTCTCTTCCCTGTTTGCAGACAGGGAATCTCCAGGAAACAATAGTTTGCGAACAACAGTTCAATTTCAAGTGATTATTGGGCGGGGGAAAAAATAAGCACGGCTGCTGCCCTACCTATCCTCCACTGTTTGCAAAGAGAGAGCCCGTTGTTTCTCCGTTTGCAGACAGTGAATCCCTCATAGATCAAGATAACAAAAGACCGATAAATAACAATGGGGAGAATGAGTTGGTCCGCAAAGATTTGCGTTACCTACCCTTTTCACTATCTGCAAAGAGGGTGGTCTCTTCCCTGTTTGCAGACAGGGAATCTCCAGGAAACAATAGTTTGTGAACAACAGTTCAGTTTCAAGTGATTATTGAGTGGGGGAGAAAATAGGCACGCCTCTGGCCTACCTATCCTCCACTGCTTGCAAAGAGAGAGACCGTTGCTTCTCCGTTTGCAGACAGTGAATCTCCAAATCAACAAAAAGAGCAATACTAGTATTTTTAAACAAACAGGCAATCAAACAATTATTTCGTGACTTGTCGTGGTTACACGACCTTACCCGGACCGCATGGACAGTTTCCTGTCTTCCGAATCCAGCGCCCGATCGTCCTCTCTTCTCCGTTATCCTCGCGGCACTCCTGATGGTTCCCAGTCAGGACCGTAGATCACTCGAGAGAGGTCTGTTCGGAACCAGTGAAGTTCGGATGATCGGCTGTCAGACGAGGGTCTATCGGACAGACGCGTTCCCGATCGTTGCAGTCGTTCACTTTGTCGTCAGGACCTCTCCCACTGGATCCATGGGTCGCTGATGGGCCCCACGCTTGGGACGCCAATTGTGGAATCTAACTGGGGGGCACTACCAACCAGAATATAAGATCCTTAATTATTGCCCGGCGGTGTCGCCTCTTGAACCCACAAAGAAGTTAAACTATTGAAGAGGCAGGCGCTGGAGACCGGAAGGCAGGAAACAAGGTTTTTATTCGCTCCGGAGGAGAACACAACGAAAACGGACAGAAGGTATCGTTCTGAGGTGCTCTAACTGCATCCCTGAGGCCTGGCCTCTTATACACAAGTTTATCTCTTTATTACATGTAACACATTCTCGTCGATACTTTGATGTACGGAAAGACATCCTCAGAATCCCCCCTTCCCAGCCCGTTCCCACGCAAGGTTACAGTGGAAGTCCCCGCCCCGTTCACAACAGGTGATGATCATCGCGCAGCTGGGTATTCCGCCGATTCACGGAGTGTGTGGGTTTCGATCGGATCTCGTGGGATGGGGGGCTTTGATCATCTCGGGGGTCCTTTGAGGAGGGAAGCTTTCTATTGTATGGGGAGGGGCAAGGGATTGGTATCGGTAGAGCTAGGTGTCGGCCTGGGAACGGGGAAGACAAAACGGGCACACGGGGAAAAAGGGGTTTGCATCAAAGGGCCGGAGATCATGAAAGGGAGGCAGGGAGGTGTCGCGTTGGGAACAGGATGAGGGCCTGGGGCAGAGCAGCGCCGAAGAGGGGTTTATGACTCAAGGCAGGTGCAAGCAGGGGGTTGCCAGCGAAGCTAGGAGAGAGAGAGACGCGCTGGCTCTCGGCGAGAGCAGGGAAGCCATGGTGTCCAAAATGGCGGCTGTTTTACGCGCACAAAAGGTTTAAGGAGAGCAAGAGGGCGCCGATAATGTTGACGGTTTTCAGCCTAACTTTCAACACAGGCAGCACCAGGCAGCGTCTTCGGTGGGCAGGCAGTAAAAGAGGCTGCAATGGGTGGGTGCTGTGCTATTGAAGGCTGGGTCTCGTGGTGTCTCTTGTATATGGAGACTGTAGTTAAGTCAAGTCAAGTCAGAGATTTGTATAGCGCACTACTCACCCAGAGGGTCTCAAGGCGCTTAAGGGAAAGGGGTTCGTTACTGATCGAATAACTAGGTCTTGAGTTGCTTCCTGAAGGAGAGGTGGTTCTGGGTAAGACGGAGGTGAGAGGGGAGGGAATTCCAGGTCTTGGCCGCCAGGTAAGAGAAGGATCTTCCTCCCATGGTGGCTTTACGGATGCGTGGAATCACGGCGAGGGCTAGTGGGCAAAGGTTCAGGTGGGCAGAACAGATGCACCTGCGGGTGAGAGCTACATGGCTTTATAGATTAAGGAGTATACAGTGTTTTTTCTCTCCCTTTCTCTCAGTGTCTCTGATATAAAATAAAAATGTGTGCAATCCAATTGCTGCCCCTTACTTGTGTGCCATTTAATAAAGCCGTTGTCCTGTTTTTCTCACTCTGTAGGACGCTTGCACATTACGTACCAGCCGTTGAGCTCCACTAACGGGACTGTGATGGTACTGGTCGCCAGCCTGGCCAAGCGCCTGGCCACCTTCTTGACTGGCTTGCTAGAGTGCGTGGGGTTTGCTGGTGTGTTCTTCGGATGGGCATCGCTGGTCTTTGTGCTCAAGCAAGAGAAATATTTTGCCAATCTCTGCACCACTGACAACTCAACCAGCTCCACTGACAACTCAACCAGCTCCAATTCAACCAGCTCCAATTCAACCATCTCCAATTCAACCATCTCCAACTCAACCAGCTCCAACTCAACCAGCTCCAACTCTACGGGGGAAACAGGTGAGTTAGTCAAATGGCTGCCGTTAGTTAATTGTTGTATCAAGGGTCCCCAGGTCCTCCAAGGTGCAGTGGCAGAACCCTCCCTTTGGGCCAACACCAGGATTGTTTATATCTTTCCATTTTACAGTACCTTGCATCTGAGACCTTGACGTGTGATGCATGGGTTGGAAGACGATGCAGAGGGATTTGTTGCAGTGTTTTCTTGAGGTCCCAAATGTTGACCCAGGAGGGGGATGTGCCATCCCAGAAGTTCAGGATACTCAGACTATGAAAGTGCTTTCATGGATAGCTTGACGCTTTGGCATGGATTTGGCGATTGCAGTTCAATGTTTGACAGCAAGAAAGGGCTGGAGCTCACCATAGATTATCAGTGTGTGGGTTCAGGAGATCACCCTACGTGTACAAGGAGCTGGCCAAGAGGGGATGCCTGAGAGGGAAGATGCTCCACATCTGAATAATAACAGCGTGGTACCATGTGTTCTGATATTTGTATGACTTTTTATACCAGGCTTCTCCAACGAGTAGCTTGTGAGCTCGTGGTCGTTCTCCACATACCTGTAAGAAGCTCTCCTGCGTGCAGCCCATTGACTAAATTAGAAGCGTTTGCTTGTCTGAAGTAATATATCTATAACAAAATTGAAATGCTTGTGTTCAAGACGAAAACGTGTGTATTGTTAGAATTTTTCAAACGATGTCTGGAACAATGGTTTAAATTCAAAAATATACTTCAAGTGATTTGAGTGGTGTTGAGAAGACTACTACTAATATTAACTTGATGCTAGGAGCATTACAGCTATGGTTGTTATGTTTTGCCCATGTAGAGGCATTCCACATTGACAAAGCATTTTGTTATATTACTCTTGGCCGTCGTGCGTGGTGCACTGAGGTGATCGCTGCTAGTAATCCTACATATGGGGGGGTATGATGTAATCTTGTCTGATCTGTTTGCCATTATGTCTCTAGTAATTTTAGCAGCTCTGGAGGATTTTCACTGAACAGAAGTAGGTCTTATACTAGAAAAGGTTGGTGACCCCTGCTTTATCCAAACTTCAGGTCTCTGAACTACTCCTTTCAGCTGTGGGAATCTAGGGAGGATTTAGTGACTGTTGTGATGGCATCTTAATGCCCATGGTCCATGCCAACAAAGATGTCCACGTGTGCAGGTTGAAGCCTGAGAGACAGTTCGTAGGCGCAACTACTCATGGCTGGATAGTGTGCTATGGACACCTAGGAGTACTTAACATGGCCCTAGAAAATGATTAAACAATCAGATGGTCATCCAGCCCTATAGTCAAGTCGGTTTGAAATATTTAACTCTGTCGACCCTGTGGCTCTCGTACGAGGTCCAGAAAGGTGTGTTGGCGCTTGTTGCAGTTGTGGTTCTTGTGACCATGGGTGCCAGATCTTTGAGTTTTACTCAGAGGCCCAGCTGGTGCAACGCATCTCCATGACCGGTGGTCCCTGTGAATGATGAGTGTCATTCAGCTGTGCTGTGTTTCCATATACCCTGTGACTTTAACTGCCTGGTCTACATAGTGCGAGACGCTCACCAAACCTATGCTCTATTGTGCGAATTTCTGACTCGGCCAATCATATCTGGATTCTGTGATGGCTTTACAAGCATGAGGATGACAGTGTCTCCTGAGTGGTTTCTGAAGTGTTCCCTACAACAAGCCCTCAGGAGATGCCACAGGGCATTGGTCCATCTGCAAAGAGAGAGAAAGGGCAGTGAGGAGAGTGTTGAAGCGGCAGTGAGGAGACTGTTGAAGCGCCAACTGTGGTATCTCCTGGCATGTGTCTGGTCATCTGCTGGGACATTATTGGAAGACTCCTGACAAGGTATCAGAACACTTCTTGGCATGGATAGCCTGAGATTGGGTATTTTCTGGCGTGGCACCAGGAGGCCTCCAGATAGTATCTGGAGGTCTTCTGGCATGACAAACATGATTTATATATGGTATCTGAAGGCCCTCAGATACAGTACCTGAAGTCTACTGGCATGACCGACATGAGATGGGTTGTCTTCGTGACATGGTATCTTGAGGCCTCTTGTTACAGGATCTGCAGGAGACTATTAGATTGGATGTCTTCTGGCATGGTATTTGGAGGTCTCTAGATACAATATCTGGATATCTTCTGCTTTGGTGAGCACACGAACTGTGTGCCTTCTGACATGGTGTTGGGAGGTCTCCAGATCCAGTTTCTGGATGTCTTTTGGCATGGCAAAACAAGATCTGGATGACTTCGGACACAGTATCTTGAGGCCTCTTGATACAGGATCTGCAGGAGACTATTAGATCGGATGTCTTCTGGTATGGTATGTGGAGGTCTCTAGATACTGTATCTGGATGTCTTCTGACATGGGGAACATGACATTGGGTGTCTTTTGGTATGACATCGAGGGTCTCCAGATACAGTATCTGGCTGTCTCCTAGCATGGAGAACACAATCCCTGCATGCCTTCTGGCATGGTATGTGGACTTCTCCTGAGAGGGCGAGCATGAGATTGGATGTGTTCTGGCCTGGTTCCCAGAGGTCTCCAGATACAGTTTATGGATACCTTCTGGCATGGCAAACACAAGATCTGGATGTCTCCTGGCATGGTATCTGAATGCCTCCTGGTACAGGATCTGCAGGAGAGAATGAGATCTGGATGTTTTCTGGCATGGTATGTGGAACCCTCCTCGGAGGGTAAGCATGAGATTGGATGTGTTCTGGCCTGGTTCCCGAAGGTCTCCAGATACAGTTTATGGATACCTTCTGGCATGGCATACACAAGATCTGGATGTCTCCTGGCATGGTATCTGAATGCCTCCTGGTACAGGATCTGCAGGAGAGAATGAGATCTGGATGTTTTCTGACCTGGTATGTGGACCCCTTCTCGGAGGGTAAGCATGAGATTGGATGTCTTCTGGCATGGTATCTGAACGCCTCTAGATACATTATTTGGATGTCATCTGACATGGGGAACATGGCATTGGGAGTCGTTTGGTATGATATCGAGAGGTCTCCAGATACAGCACCTGGAAGTGTCCTGGCACGGCGAACATTAGATCAGTTGACTTCTGACATGGTATCTGGAGGCCTCTAGTTACAGTGACGATGAAGAAACTGTACTCTCAAAGGGTATAGGATTTGTTCCTACACCAACGAATGACCCATTTCTACTAAACACCAAACTGGCACAATTTTTCAGGAAGATAAAACTCTGCAATCACTTCGGTGAACCCAATGACGAGCAGAGTGAAAAGACCAACATTGGTCTTAGGAAAAAGTCCACGTTCGTGCCTCCTACTCAGACAATCCCCTGTCACAAACTAGTGTTTGAGCAGGCAGTACTCAAGGAGATAGAAGAAATCAATCAAAACAAGCATTTACAATGCACTGGTCTCGGCAATATTATTGGTAGAGCTATTGGTATTGCTCATTATTTTGTTTTTATTTTTTGTATCCCTAAATAAATGGCATTGTTATTTCTATTGGCATATACACAGCTTCCTGCGTGCGGCCATCTTCTGCGCACACTGGATGTATTCGAAGCCCTCACCGGTTGCCCCCAGGGCCTGCCCTGCCCCCGCCACCATGGACCCCAGGGCCTGTCCTGCCCCCGCCCCCCCCCCGCTGTCAGAGTCGTTGTCAGCCGATGGGCCTCTTCTGGCCGCTGAAGCCGCTTCCCCTGCCCCATTATCAGCTCTTCACGCCGCACCCTCTGGCTGTGCGGGGACAAAAGGGACTGGAAGAGCCCCCAGGGGGCAGCCAGTTACCCTGATAGCGGGGCACTTACTGGGCAATAGTATCTGCGTCCCCGCAAAGGGGAGGGGACTCACCCGGATTTATGGCAGATACGCGCGTGCAGCCTGCCCATTTCTGGTCCAATGGGACATAATAGGACCCAAGCTTTGGCACATTTTTTATATAACGCGAACTCGACCCGAAGGTATTGGACAGTGTCCATGTTCGTTAAACATGGACACATTCTATTTTGGGATGCAGGAGGAGATAAGTGATTTGCCCAGAATCACAAGATGTTGAGACAACGAGACTTGAACCTGGTTTCCAAAGCTCTAAATGCTGCTGCTCTGGCCCTTTAGCCACACCCACGTGTCACTAGGACCTACTGCACAGGCCATCTCGATATGGGAGGAGACACATTTTCACGTTCGCATCCTGCCCTACTTGCTACGAAAACGTAGACTCCCTGCCCATGAGAATGTGTAAACATGGTGTGCTTCTCTTGTAAAGCGCCCCAATGCCCTCGAGCGAAGTTGGCGCTGCATAACGCTGCAATATATAACTAGGCAGTGTACTCGGATATTGCCCCCAAATAAACAAGTCAATTCGGATAAGGAGTGTTGATACTGCCCCACAAATCTAGAACTTCTTCTGAGTTATACTGATGCTGCCTACCGTAGTACATGTTAATACTGCCCATTCAAAAACTGGCAGCTCTGCCTCTGCTGATAAGTGTGCCCCATTTCCAGGGTACAGTACAGAACACGGACAGCAAGAGCTATCGGTAATAATGTACAGGTCAAGGGTCATCAAGAGAGAACAACGTGTTTTTGAAAGAAGAAATAAAAAAAAATGTAAATTAGGAGACTGCACCGCACTTCTTAATTTAGCACAAGACTCGATTTCTTTCCACATATCCCGATTTTAAGTGGCCCATTTTTTGGTACAGTAAAATAATCTGTAAGTGGCTAGCGGTCATGCCATTGGGCGGATCGCATTCATTTGTGTATGACTGGTTATCAATTGGACTCAAGATCGATGCTGAACCAGAGCAAATATGTAGCGCCGTGAATCGGCTTCACTGCGCTACACGCTGGGCGCTAGCTGCAATTAAGCGCTTTCTGCACACAGAACGGAATTGGCGGGTTTCCATAGTTTGTGGAGCCCAAATAACCCGCAGTTCGGCCGAAAGCTGCATAGCCGAGCCCGCAAGGCATGGCCAGGCCTGCGAGGGAGGGAGGGAGGGGGCTGCGGCGGCGAAGAGACCAGAAACAGACACAGGGGCCAGCTTGAGAACCAGGGCTCCACGGTTCGACAGCCCAGCCTCCGCCCTTGAAACAGAGCGGATTTTTAATCGTTTTCTGATTTCGCAGCCCCCCTGGAGGACCTGCGCGGAATTTTTGGAGATATCACAAATACTCCTCTCCCAATATTGGATGACACTTACAGCAGCCGGTGTTAGCGCGAGCTCCCGCAGCTGAGAAGGCCACGTGCCAGCCGGAATTTATAGCATTCAGGCAGCAGCTGCTGACCGCGAGCCAATCCCACGGGAGAGAATGTGAATTACGCGAACACCTGGAAGGCGCGCGCATACAGCTCGGCTCTCTCTCGGGGCATCTACTTCAGAGAGAGAAACCAGGGTGCGATATGAGGGCTGAGGAGCCTGTCAGGGTGAGAGTGTGTGGGGCTCATGATGGGTGAGAAAATGATGGGGGGGGGTGCGACGCTCAGGTACGGGAGAAGGGTTTGTTGAGGGGGTTTTCTGCGGATATGCGGGGGTCTCAGGTGACGAATGGAGCTGTGCAGTGCTGAGTAGCACCAGGATACAGGAGACAGGGGCTCAGGGTAGGTGTGCGGAAGAGGGGGCGTGCAGCGATGCAGCATGGTGCACGCAGGACTGTGAGGTGGTGAGCAGTGCTGAGTAGCAGGGTCGAAGGAGAGCTGCGGGCGGAGGGAAGGGCAGAGCTGGACGAAGGAAAGCGGAGGGAAGGGGGGACGAGCAGAGCAGCTCTGGAAACCACCACAGTCTTTCTCCGAGGCAAAGCAGAAATGCCTCGGAGAAAGCATGGTAATTTTCGCATTCGGGGGCGTGTGTTTTGTTGTTCTGAGTGACGAGTGACATCACTGGCGAAAGAACAGCAAAATGTACGCCCCCAAATCCGAAAAAGACAGAGCTTCTTTGGAGGGACGGCTCTCTCCTCCAATGGCTGGCCTCCATTTAGGAAGCCAGCCAATGGAGGAGAGACTAAAAGAGAGGCGGAATGTTGCTGCACTCTAAGTAACAATAAATCTCCGGACTTCCGGTCTTGGCCTACGGCCAAGCCTACGGTCCCGAGACCTAAAAAAGAAAAGGGCTTTCAGAACCTTTCGAACCGGGAACGAACAGCATTGGAGAAACTAAAAAACACTGAGCTTACAATAAAGCCAGCCAACGAAGGGGGTGCGATTGTCCTGATGAACAAATCTATGTACCAGAAGGAGTGCAACCGCCTTCTCTCCGATGCCACAAGCTATGAGAAATACTCGGACGACCCAACACGTTGCCTCTCCACTAAGATGAAGGGTATGGTGGACCGAAGCATTGTGTAACGACTGGATTACAAAACAAGAGGCTGACTTCTTGGTGAATGAGTCCCCCAGAACACTCTAACGAAGATTCATAAAGGGAAGGCACCTCCACCAGGCTGACCAATTGTATCCGGGATCGGATCAATTCTCGAGCCGCTATCACCGTTTTTTGATTGGTTCCTTAAACCTGTCGTACAAAAATCACAATCCTACCTACGAGACACAAAGGATGTGCTCTGCCTCTTGAGAGACCTGGAAACCAATAATTCGGAAGATCTATTCATCACCATGGATATAGAGGCATTATATACCAGTATTCCCCAAATGCGCACACTAGAAGTCGTTGAACACATTCTATTGAACACAGAATGGAATTTCCTCACAACACTTCATCATGGAATGTGCTGAGGTAGCCTTAACTGAGAACTTTTTTGAATTTTAGGAAGTGCTGTACCACCAGATCACTGCTACATCTATGGGCAGCACATTTGCTCCTAGCTTAGCATGCCTTTACGTGCACCAGTTTGAGGAGGAACATATCTTTCATGCAAGCAACCCCTTCACGGAAAATCTGAGGACATATTACGATGTCTTTATCGTCTGGGGAGGGAATGAGGAAACAGCCAAAACCTTTGTGGAATGGGTCAATACCAAAGACCAACATCTTAGATTCACCCACTCTATTAGCAAAGACCATGCTATTTTTTTGGATCTAGACATCACAATGAATGCAGATGGCATTAGCACAAGGTTACACAACAAACCAACAGACAAAAATAGCTTAATTCTATATGAAAGCTTTCAACCAAAGGCCCTGCGGAACAACTTGCCCATAGGCCAATTCCTCCGGGTGCTCAGAAACTGTTCAGAGAACGTACATTTTCATAAACAAGCAGAGGCACTGGAGGTTAAACTACTTTATCGGCATTACCCAAAAAAAATTAGCAAAAGAGCAAAAAAGTGAGCAAGGAATGACAACCGCGACGCTCTGCTAGAGGACAACGAGAAAGAAAAAACAAACAGAATTGTGTTTGTGACAACATATACACCAGTTTCCAACACTGTTCTGAAAATTATAAGAAAGAACTGGCACATTCTGCATGATTCAGGAAAACGCTGGGAACCCCCGCTTTTTGCTTTTAAAAGGAGTAGGAACTTACGGGATGAGTTGGTACATGCGAAAGACCCACAATGAGAGATAACCAAGTGACCCTCTGGAACACACAAAGACCTAAATGACACTATGCCTGCGGTAGCTGTGTTGCATGTCCCTTTACTTTGACGACCAAGAAGGTAGACATTGGTACCACGCGCCCTTGGAAGCTCAACAATGAAATGTGGTGTATCTTCTGATGTGCCCATGCAACTTGAAGTATGTGGACATGACCACACGAAAAATTAAGACCTGCATCAACGAACATAGCAGTACTATACGATGTAAGAAACCTAACACTAAACTGACTAGACACAGACCTGGGTGATCTTGAAGTAATGAACCAGACCACTGCATATCAGGCAGCAGAGGTGGGTATATCGCCTCCGAAGATGGAAAGAAGGGCACAATGATGAGATTCCATGGTTGCAACTAGCCCTATAAACTGTATTTTCCTTTTTGAAAGCGCCATTAACATCTAGTATGGACCCACCCCTACCTGTATGTACATGTCATCTACACAGTCCTGTGCATACAACCTCTCTGATAAGCGAGATGTATGCCTTGATTACATTTCCTACATCATGGGAATGTTATCGCCGCAACTATCCTTAGTGACCCACAATGAGCCACACTCCCACCCAATGGGATCCACTTAGAAAGACAAGCACTCGCCTGTCCACTCTCTTCCAGTCACCCGTTCCCGGCACAATCTACCACATTTGAGCTTTATTTGATCACTGTGCAACTCACGTTGGGTTCTTTGGCCCACCGTTATTGTTACCATTTGTATTTACTAATATGCAAATACCCCAGTAACTGGGGAATCTCTGTGGTGCCTATATGTGTGCCAGTTACTCCTGCGCACTATACGTCAATGGAAACAGTATACCTTTAAATACTAAACATGAAGGATTCTTCGCTCCGTGGCAGTGCACACTTTTCTCTACAGAATCATGCCCATAATCCGGCATCAATGCGCATGAGCTTCAGCTAGACACTCCGGAGCTCCCGGGCCAAGTCGCTAGATGGGTTCATGTTGGTTCATGTTATTTCTTACAGGCTTTAGATACCAAGGCCATATCGCAGTGGAGTGTGATCCTAGTCACCCCACACAGTGCATACCCTCACACCACAGTTTGGTAAGAGCGGAGCCCATAGTTTTTTCACTTTGGTCCTGATGAATGCCACGGACCCTACTGGGCCATCTGGCTGAAACATGTCGACTCTATTGACATCGGTGGGGGGGACAATATCATCCCCAACACACTGTACCCTATTTTTAAACGCCATATAGATGCCAGCAGTATTACATTTAATTTGACTTCTGTAAAGGCTTTTTAAACTCACTTTTTTCTGTAAGGGCCCCACCACTTTGTGTAGATAGTTCACTCACTAGGTCCTGAAGAATTGCCACGGATCACATTGACCAACGGGAAATGAAACATGTCGACCTCTAGAGTAGAGCATAGCTAAACTGAACCATTATGTCAGAGAGTTGCCACTCTTATTGTTATTTAATCAGGTGGATAGTCAGCCTGAATAAAAGTCTTATTTGGACTATCGTACCAGTCACTCTTCTAATACATCTAGACCACTCACAACCACTGCACCATACGGCAGGAACATAAGATCTCCGCTAAAGAGCCCCTTTATGGGTGCCCGTTTGGTATTGCAGCGCCGACCCGGTGAGGAGCTGGGCCATATGATGAAGCTTTACACCTAGCTGGCTGGGTGTGTGAGGCCCCTAGTTACGAAAGGAAGTATTCCCTTCCTATATCTCTAGTTCACTTGATAGGCACATACAATCAGGGATTCCCTTCTTGTGTCTCATTGGTGCAGACAATTGAGGAACTGCATACTTCATAGGGCATATATGTTGGCCCTTTAGACCCTCTCCTTGATGATGCTTCATTAGGTTAGCCAGTGTTCTCCCTGGCCTTTCTCCTTCCCTTTCACCATATCGCCGGGCTGTGGCGTACTTCCCTAGGTAATGCGCTTCTTGTGCAGCTGTCTCTTTAAATTCATCCAGTAATTTTGCATCTTTTGTGAGCTAGTCTGGGTATGTTTTTCGCGCTGCGTATTCTCCAATGCTGTTAGGTCTGCTTCTATATGGGTTAGTGTGTTAGTCTGGGCATGTTTCTCACGCTGCATAGTCTTCAATACTGTTAGATCTGCTACTATATGGGTTAGTGTCTTACGGAGATCCCGTAGTACACCTTCATGTTTGGATATTGTAGGAAAGTGGGTTTCTGTTGCAGTAACCCCCCCACTTTTTGCCAGACTGCTGATGCACTTTTCCTTGGTGTGCCCTTGGTTCCTGCCAATCAGGTTCCCATGGTCTGTGTTCTTCCCCCAAAACTAACTCAATTGGCATCTCTGGCCACAGGTCAGCCCCTGGTAAATGGTACCACAGGTACCCAGGGAACTGTGACCAGGGAAGACCGCTAAGAGCTGCAGCACTTATTGTGCCACCCTTGGAGGCCCTGTACCCTGACACTCGCACACTTCCTTGGCAGGCTGCATGTCTTGGGGCAAAAGAAAGTGAAGAGTCGACATGGCACACATTCCTGTGTGCCATGCCCGCAAAACACTGCCCTGGCATACATCAGTCACCCCTCTAGCTGGGTGCCCTATGCCAGTGGTGGGGGACAGTGCCCAGGTCTATCCTAGGCACTGTAAGTGCAGTGCTGCCATTAAGAGTATATGGTGCTGGGAGTTTGTCATTACGAACTCCACAGCACCATAATGGCTGCACTGAAGACTGGGAAGTTTGGTATCAAACTTCTCAGCACATTAAACCCGCACTGATTCCAGTGCGGGATTTAATGTAAAATGCACAACAGATGGAATCTTAGAGATGCCCCCTGAATCTTAGAGAGGCCCCTGAAACTAACCAACGACCAGCGTTCTGACTGAGAGCCTGCCTAGGCTGCCAGACAGCAGACCTGTTGCTGGACCCCTGGGTCAAGAGCCAGTTGCTCTCGTGGGCCTGCAACAATGTACATCCTGGGGCGAGGTGCTAGGCCTCCTCCACCTGGCTGGGCAGGGAAAGCTTCAAAGGTATTCTGCCTTTGTGAGCTTCTCCAGGCCACTTGCTGTACTCAGCAACTGGCCCCCACAGGTTCTGACCCCCACTCTGGCGGGTGGATCGGTGGGAAAACCAAAGTGAGGAAAGGGGGTGTGCCAGCCTCTGCAGACCCCAGCCCAACCCCTCAGGTGGGGGAGGCGAGGTGAAGCACAACTCCGGGCTCGCGCCATCTTGAGGATGGGGAGCCCTACCTAATCGGGACTAAACCCCTTCCCTACTCCCACTGGAGAGTGGCAGGATAGGGGGTGTACCCACCCCAGGTAAGTGACCCATTGGTCCCTGACCTTTACCTACCTGTAACGCCCCTAAATTTAGTATTTAGGGGCACCCTAAACCTTCCTTCCTCAGATCCCGATTCCAAAACTACAAGAAGAAAGACCACTAGCCGTGCAGCTGCTAACAAGAGGACGACACCAACTGACTTGGCCCCAGGTAAGATTTCCTGATGCCTAAAGACACCCCTGCACCCGGTGCCCCACGTCCCCCTGTGCCCAACTCCTGGGTGGCTACCCAACCTACAGCTTCCCAATTTACCCCTCGTAGTGGTGGTCGCACCTGAAGAATCTCCATTCCAGAGCTTGCAGTCTTTTTTCGTCACGCAGCTTTCCCATTGAAATCCATTGGGCGCCTGACGGCCCAAAAGCACCCTGCACCCAGCCGCCCCAGTGTCGCTGGGAGTGCACCAACTGTTCTGATCTACTTCCCCACTTGCCCTGAGTAATTGACCAGGTCCCATAGCCACGTGGCGTGCCTGCTAGCAGCCACCAACCAAAGGCCCCCTACCCGCTGTAGGCTAACATTGGGCCTACTCTCTCTGCACCCGGCTGCCCCTGTGCCACTGAGGGTGTAACTACTCTACCAACCTGAACCTGGGAGACCCCCGAGTCTTGCCCTAGAACCGATTTATTTATTTATTAATTTTAACTTTATTTTTCAGTTTTGCAAGGTAACAGTTAAACAACCCGCCCAACTGGCATCAGTACAATACATGCATACAAATTGATAGACTCTTTATGGCACTTTGTTTGTTTTGGATATAAGCTTCACCTGGAGATACATAGACCCATGAGGCATGACAGATCAATATACAAATAAACAGGTAGCGTCGTGAGGAAATGACCAGACCCTGCACCATACAGTGTACTAACCACACCTTAGGAAACTCCCCCGGCTTCCTCATCAGACCCCGATCCCTGCGGGGAGCTGCTTATGTGTTTCTTCGGCTAGGGACCCTTCCTTCTCTCACGTCTCTAAGCCATTGGGGTATCTCTGGGGCCCTCTGTCCCATCCAAGTAATGGCTACCCTACGCCTAGCCAGCACCAACATCAATTGCAATAATCTATAGGAACGCTTCAGTTTCCTCGGCTTAGGGGCCAGCGCTAGTAGGCAGTGCAAGGGCGTGAGTGTGATGCGGAGGCCTGTAGTGGCAGTTATGTGGTCCACCACGCTCATCCAAAAGCACCTAACTAAGAAGCCCACTCTGCTCTACATCTGGGGTAACCATATCCCCTTTCTGCAGAGTAACGCGCCAACCGAAGTGGAGTAAGGTAGGTGCGGTGTAAGAAGTTAAAGTGTACTAATTTAAAGCGTGCGTTACATGAGACCTTCCGTGTTAGAGTCCCTATTCGCCCTGATAGTGCAAATATTGTCCTCTGCTGATGCCAAAGGTCTCCTCCGCCTGTTCGTAGGTGAGGAAGGTCTCAGTAGGGTATAGATCAGCCAGGAGTTCACAGCCCCCCTCTCGCCAGGCACGAAAGGACATATGTTGTTCCATTTGTACCATGGGGGCCAGGATCCAGATCTACAGGTCCCTATGGAAGGGCGCTGTCCGCAAGACTCTCTCTATAAATCGTTGCCAGGAGCTCGCCGTGTGTCTTACAACATAGGGCAATGTGTCATTTGCCCCCCTGCCCTGCATCAAAGCCACCTGTAACTCCTGTACCGTCGCTCTACCCGCCAATAGTCGAGTCTCCCAAACATCCGCATCGGCTGGTCGCAGGTTACAGCTGCACCGCATAATAATACAAGTCAAAGCGCAGGTCCTCCAGGCCACCCTCCTCATAGGAGCGCACCACCGTATGAAGAGCCACTTTACTGCGCCGGCCTGCCCAAAGCAGGGACGTAAGTAGCATGTTCAGGGGAGGAGAGGAACAGCGTATTTTGGAGGACGTAAAGCGTCCTCGGCAGCATCACCATCTTAGCGACGGCCAGCCGACCCATGAGGGATAGTGGCAGGGTATTCCAAAAGGACACAGATTGCTGCAGGGACTTAATCACCCGATCGATATTGCGGGCCAATAATTGTGTTTCCGTTGAGGCCACTTGGAAACCCAAATAACAAAAATCTTCCCTTTCCCAGCGTAGTCAAAGCTCCGGCAAATCCTCCTGGGGCACTGATTCAAAACCCGACAGCGGGAAGATCAGGGACTTGTTTCGGTTAAGCCTCAGTCACGACAACCGAACCGATCCAGATGGTATAACAAAATCGGAAACGCCTCTCTCTGGGCTTTCAAATAAAACAAGGCGTCGTCTGCGTACAAAGAGATGACATTACATGTGTCTCCCACCAGAATGCCCCATTGGGACATCTCAGAGCGGATCCAACCGGCAAAGGGCTCTATAGCTAGAGCAAATAGTAGTGGTGAGAGGGGACACCCCTGTCGTGTACCCCGTCCTAGCTGCCACTCCTCCGGCTCCAAGTCGTACCCAAGCCCGGGGGGGACTTGTATAGGATACGGATCCTATGGCAAAAATTGGGGCCCAAGCCTATCGCCCGAAGGACCTCCTGCAAGTAGCCCCAGTCAAACGTATCAAACGCCTTGGCGAGGTCTATGGATACCAGTACTGTCTGTTCCTCAGTCCCCTGGACTTCGTATTTAATGTGATTCAAGCGCCGTAGATTCATGGCGGTATTACGCCCAGGAATAAACCCTTTATTGGTCCGGGTGGACCAGATGCGCCATATGCGGTGCCAGACGGGTGGCCAATTGCTTGGTCAATATCTTCGCATCTGTATTAATCATAGTGATCGGACGATATGAAGAGGGATCGTGCTTGTCACCCCCTGGTTTAATGATCATGCAGATTTCCCCCCTTGTCATGCTCTGTGGGAGAGACCCGCACTCAAATGCCTCGAGAAATACCTGTAAGAGGAGACGAGACAGTGTTCCACCAAACTCTTGATAGGTTCCGGTGGGAACCCATCGCTCCCAGGCGACTTATCGCGCGGCAGGCGAGCCAGTGCTGCACGCACCTCACCCAGCGTTAGAGCCACATCCAGGTCCTCCCGGTCCGCCTCAGAGAGAGACGACAGGGTCAATCCCTGTAAATAAGGGAGATAAGAGGCCTCGGATATATCTGGGTCCGCTGTATATACTTGTTGTAAGTTGGGCCGGAGAACCCCAAGGATGTCACGTTCCGAATGAACCATATCCCCGTTTGGGGCTCGCAAGGCTAATACACGTTCCGGAGTCTGCTCCTTCCGTAGAATCCAAGCCAAAAGCCGCCCGACTTGTTGCCCTCTCTATGAAGGCGCTGCCTATATTGGCCTAGGGTATACTTGTCGAGCCGGTCAAGGATATCATACACCCGGACTCGGTCAATCTGCTTTTCCTCCCTGTGCAGGGCGTCAGGGACCTCTGCGGCTTAGATATTTAAAAGATTATCCTCCGCCTTCCGGAGATCCTGGTGAAGCTGTTTCCGGACACCGTATGTGAGTCCCATGCAGGCTCCCCACACCACCGCCTTTAGGGACTACCAATGGTGGGGAGAGAGAGGCCTTCCTCCTCCCAATTAAGGTCCACGTAGTCCCCAATAGCTGTTTCCACATGGGCCCTCCCTACATGGTCCTGAAGGATATCGACTGGAAGTCTCCAAGTCCGTGGACGGGAAACCGGGGTCCCCCATTGTACCACGCATGCTACAGGGGAGAGATCAGATAGAAAGCAAGCCTGGAGGGTAACCTCAACGGACATATTAAGCTTAGCATTTGCTACCCAAACCCTATCAAGACGACTGTACGTGTTATGTGTGGGGGAAAACAGGTATATACTGTCTGCGTCGGGTTTTTCTGGTGCCAAACATCCACTGCTCCTATATTTTCCATAACCTCTCTAAGCTGCGCAGTCATTCAGGGTTTTGTACCTACTCGGGGTGGGGACCTATCCAGGATCGGGTCCAGAACACAATTAAAATCCCCAAACCAAAGGACTGGGGCCCCCAAATCCTGAACCAAAACGTCCTGGAGGGCCCGAAAGAAGACCGGGTCATCCACGTTGGGTGCATAGGTGTTCAGAATGACAACTTCCTTCCATCCAGTTTTGCCCTAAGAAGCAGGTATCTACCGTGGATGTCCGCCTCTACATAATGGATAGCGAACGGGACACCAGGCGCCACCCATACCAATACCCCTCTAGCATACGTAGAAAAGGAGGAGTGGAATACTGACCCGCCACTTTTTCCCCAATTTCTGTGCTCCCTCCTGTGAGATGGGTCTCTTGGAGGCATGCAATGGAGACCCCATGTCTACGAAGAAAAGAAAGGACTCTATATCTTTTAGTGCATGTGCCCAGTCCCCACACGTTCCAGATCATAAACTTATACCCCATGTCTGACGATGTAGTCTGCCCTCCCATAGCTCCTTACCCCCAGTGTCACTCCAATCCCGTGCCCGAAATGTAAAATATACGATGTCTGAAACATTCCCCTTTAGCAACCCCCCCAAAGATCCCCCTCACCCCCCACCAATATACGTGCAACAACAAAACTTGCCAATATGCCCTTCCCAACTGGGCAAACCGCCCAAAAATAGGAAAAACCCCAGCTCCCAGGTAGGCCCTCTATCACATCCTGAATACAAGGCTCGATCCCTCTCATAGAAAGAAACACACAATTCTTACCCCCCTCCACCACCCCCACTCAGCTATCCCCAGTGAGGAGTCATGTCCCCCTTACACAGAAATCTGCTTGTATACTCCGTCCCGGGAGAAGGCCCAGCAAGGCCGGCCAGCAGCTCCGGCATCACACGACAACGCTTAACCACTCTATTCCTTCAAGTTGAGGCAACCGGTCTCCCGCTGTCTCAGGAATCATAGTACTGGTAGGTGAGACAGCGTCTGCTGTGGGCTGCAAAGTGTCCGGGACCAGTACCTCTCCCGGGGGGGGGGGGGCTCCTGCAAGCCCCCAGACTCCATTGGTACGAGACGGATTGCTCCGTCTTCCCCCACTGTGACTCGCCGCCTCTCCTCGCTCTCAGCCGTGTCCGACCGTCGTCGTCGTCTGCTAGTGCGCCTCCTCGGTGGTCGTGTCCCCCAGATACCTCGGGACCCCCTCCGCTCGTCAGGGGTAGGGCATACCCCCTAATCTTCAGCCACTCCCAAACTTCTCCCGGGGTTTCAAAGAAATGCGCTTTACCCTGCAACAGGACCTTAAGCTTAGTTGGGTACAGCAGCATATACTGTAGGTGCAACTCCCGAAGCTTCTGCTTAACTGCCAAGAAGGACTTCCGCTGCTCCTGTACCTGTTGGGCATAGTCCGGATAGATGGAGACCATAGCATTTTCAAACGCGAGATCGCCACCCTCAGGATGCAGTCTCTATCCCGATAATTGAGTATCTTGGCGATTAGGGCTCGTGGAGGAGCTCTAGGTCTTGGCGGTGGGACCAACGCTCTATGGGCCCGTTTGATCACAAAGACCTCCGATAGCCCTGTCGGGCACAGCGTTGTGCGAATCCAGTGCTCCAGGAAGCGCACCGTATTGCCCGCCTCCGCCCGTTCCGGGATGCCAAGGACCCTGGTATTACTTCGGCGTGCCCTTCCTTCCGCATCTTCCGCTCTCCGCTCCAGTGCCCCTGTCTTGGCCGTAAGTTTTGAGACTTTTTTTCAGGGACGCCACCTCTCCTTGCAACTGGACAATATTCCCCTCCGCATTAGAATCTTTTTCCGCCACCTTACGTAGGTCAGTGCGCAGTAAGTTCACATCTATGGACACCGTTCCAATTTGCCGCTCCAAGGCAGTGTGGGATCCCTGGATCGCTCTCAACAATTCTGCTCTGGAAGGCTCGTCGGGGGCCGCGCCTCCCTCGTCCTGCCCCGATTGACACGTGATCCGCTGTGAAGGGAGCCGCTGAGTAGTGTATTGCGTTATGGTGTTGGGCTGCGACGCACGGGCCATCCTGTCCTTACGCATGTCCAGCCTCCAATAGGTCTCCCGTGGGTTTCTAGATAGGAAGTCTCTACCAGTCACATACAATGATCTGTGTGTATGCAGGCGATCTGCAACCCAGTCTCCCACAGCAGCCCCCCACAGCGTCCGCACTCACTCACCCCTGGTTCAGTCGCAACTCAATCCACCGGCCTATCCGTCCGCTGCTTTGAGACAGTCACCGAGTCCCAATATCACTGCAGGGCTCCGGGTCATGCGGGAGGGCCCCAATGTCTGCAGGCCCCCCAAAGCTGGACCACCCCTCCAAGAGACAGGCCCGTCGGTCACCAGCAGCACGAAGCGTAACTCCCACTCCAGGACATGTCGTGTGGCCACCACTTCCGGTACCCTCTATCGTGTCCGGCGGGTCCTCCTACAACTCCCTCCTTGTCGGGGCCCCAGATGTCAGTGGGCCCCTACTGTGCACCAGCACTCTCCTCGGCTCGGAGCCCGATGGCAGGGGGACTCCCAGCTTATAGGCCTCCACTGTCCTCGTAAATAAGCCACGGACCCCGGCCTTACTTGTCTCCGGGTCTTCTTCCCCTCTGCACGGCCGTCACTTGCTCACGCCTCCAGGCTCCATGACCGCGGCAGAGGTCCGATGTTTCCAGGAGGGCCCCGATGGCAGCGGACACCTCCACAAGCAGGGCGCTACCCAAGAGGGTCAGACCGGATGGCGCGAGCCACCCCCCTCACTCCAGCGCCGGCCGGCGCGAGAAGCAGCACAGGCACCCCCGCGGCAGATGGCTAGACTGCCGGTGATCTCCCGCACTCCGGGGCCCCAGATGGCAGTGGGCCCCCTCCCGAGGCAGTCGTCCCCTCGTCTCAGGTCTCGATGGGCACACGGACTGGGTTATGGGCCTCCACCTGTCCAGGGATATAGGTTACAGACCCAGGCCTCTCATAACGTCGGCCCCGCCGCCACTCCTCCCGTGCCGGCACTCCAGAGCGCCTCTAGGCCACGCTCCAGCCACAGAGGACCGGCGCACCTGGAGAGAGCTCCCGACGGCAGCGGGGACCCCCTGCACCCGGATCACCACTCACGGGGGTATATCGTCAGGGCCCGAGGCGCGCCTGCTATTTCCTCCACACTAGCGCTGGTCGGCGCAACAGACACCACAGGGCCTCTGTGACTCAAGGTAGGCCCCCCAGCGATCCTTCGTAAGTCAGGGCCCCAGATGACAGCGAGCTCAGTCCCCGTAGCGACGCACTCTTTGACCCAGGGCCCCCGATGTCCACAGGCCCCCCGATCACCGGAGCCGCCGTCACCCGGAAGCAGGTCGCAGACCCCGGCCTCGCATGGATCCAGGTCCGCACCCTCACAGCTCGGGCCGGGAGCCGAAGGAGCTCACGTCCTGTCGCCATGCTGCTTGGCCACGCCCCTTGCCCTGGAACCTTAACTCTGCCAGTCAAGTATTTACCTGAAAGCCGATAACTTGCATTTTCTCCATAGGGTAACATTGACTGGTTTTCACTTGGGAATTCTTCTAAGTGTCGAGTTTTGAAACTTTAAAATATTCACTAAAAATCATCCAATCAAGAAAAACGAAATTACTCACCTGTTTCCAGGAGAGATCCCAGTGCTGGATCTAGGTACCCAGCACTGACCAGAAAACGTAATTACAACTGTGATTTTCCGATAACCTAACTTTCCTCCATAGGATAACATTGCCTGGTTTTTGCAAGAAATTCTTCTCAGTGTTGATTTTTCTAACTTACAAATATTCCTTAGAAATCGCCTGTATAACAAAAACGATTTCCTTCAACTGTTTTCACGAAATGCACCAGGATCCAGCCCTGAGTAAGAAAAACATTCGAAAAGTAAATGTTATTGCAGTTTGCCTAAAATTCCCATTGAGCTCAATGTTATTATTGTGTTAAGATTGTGTTGCATATTGGAACCCCTGTATCTATTGCATTCAAAAGTCTACTGCTAATTGAAAGTATTCAACTGTAGCATCTCATTGTGAGAAAGTATTTTTATACCAACCTGTGGTTCTAAAATAAAACAACAATATATTTTTATATACAAAACAATTGGCCTAGAGTTCAGTTATTGAGTGTGTGAGACCATTTCCAGACTGAGTGTGTACATCGAATGTTATGTTATGTTATGTTAGTTTCGATTTATATAGCGCCAAATCACCGACAGGTCTCTTAGCGCTTGCTTTGGGAACCCGTCCTGGCTTTCCCTGCGAGATAACCCCTACTGGGCATCCCCAAGGTGAAGACCAGGTATCCCATCGCGGTGAGGCTGTAGTGGAGATTAAGCAAGCTATTGCCCAGAGTTGCAGAGTGTGAACCCATGATTCGAGTAGGAACCGAGGCGAAAATTATCGAGTCCGTGGACATTTTGAGCTCAAGACCCTGCCGCGTCAGGAATTGAACCCTGGTCCCGTGTCTGACCTCTGAATCAGGGTCTGCCTCCTCTAACAAGTGAGCCACACTTCTGAGCCAAAAACCGCTATAGGCACATTATAGCCTTTTAAACACTTAAAATTTTTTTTCACTTTTTTGTTAACTACACAAAACCTTTGAGTTACATACAGTAAAACGTGAGTAAGGTGGGGAAGTTGTGCTCCCGTCCTGAAGAAGGAGCACATGCTCCGAAACATGTCGACGCACACATGAGGTACTGTCCATTATCACGACCGATTTTAACTCGCACTTCACTTCTTTTAGTAGTGCCAGCTCGAGGTCGTGAATACATTCTTTTTCCGATAAACCTATGAGCCAGGTACTTTTTAACTCTTCACTAAAAACCACCACTCACATTAATATCCCTATCACTTGCACCACACACACCACACATAGCCATTTGTTATCAGTGCTCCCGCGTAGTCGTAGGTCGCAGCACGCCGCATCCCGTTAGAGGGGTGCGAAGACCCCAATGATGAAGCATGACACCAAGGGGCCTTTTGGTGTGTGAGGGGTATTTTACTAAACACTAAGTGCTCCCATACCTGTTTGGGCAACACTTTTCTGCTGGTAGGATTCCTTTTGTTTATGCATATACGTTTGTGGAGTAAGAATCCTACTTCTATTACTCTACCTCCCTCCTTTGTTAAATTAGGCTATCCAACGTTAGCCTGTGCCAAACCTCTGGGGACTGTTGGACTCTGTACACACTCTACCTTACTTTGGTCTAGCATATGCAGAGCCACTGTCTTACAGTGGCCATACTGGTTAAGAAGAACCCTCCCGTCCAATGCATCTGGAAGATGGATAGACCGCAATGGAAGATATGTGGGAGTCAAGGGTCAGTGGGAAAGGACGTCTGCTACCAGCATCAACGTCTATGCACCCCCACCCGCCTTCAGTAGCTAGTCCTAGACCATGTTACTGCCATAGTCTTGGAGTCTGATTCAGCTGGAATAGTATAACTTACTATTCCAACTCCAGTCTACGCAATAGTAGCGAAGTTGTTGGATTTAAAATCATTGTAATGACTTGCGTGGTAAAGGAACATGTAGTAAGGTCGCTGTCTGGGTGGTGACTGCGTTTGTAAAGGCATCTTGTGGTAACGGATATTTACCCCCAGTAGGAAGTCCAGGCGACCATTACAAAACTGAAAGTAGGAATGATGCTGGGGCCGAATGGCCTCACGGCAAAAGATACTCAGGCTTCCTGTATGCTTTACTTTTTATGGAGGCGGCAGACTGTGGTATGCTACAGCCGGACCCACAGTGTGCAACCTTTATGGCGGTTCATAAGCACGGTACGCCCCAAAATGTCTGCCCCTCCTATTGCCCCATCTCTTTGTTAAATATTGAGATGAAAGTGCTGGCCACTTCTGGCCTCGAGATTCCTGACGGTGATTGTCCTACTTATCCATAGGGACCAGTCGGAGTCAGGGGATGACTGAAGGCTTTTAGTATCTGGGCATCTATATGACTGCTTGCCAGTGTAGGAGAGTAGTGTCTGCTTCCTATGGTCACCCCCACTTTTTGCTGTGATTCACTGGTGTTTCGACTTTAGTGTGGCTGTGGGCCTGCTAATCAAACCCACAGCCCAGCTGTTCTCTCTCTAAATTCATATCATGTACTTTAGGTACAGACCTAATTGGGTATTGGGTCACCTTTGTGAGCCCCTGTATAGTGTACCATAGGTACCCGGGGCATAGGTGCATCCAAGGCCTACCAGGGGCTGCAGCATGTATTATGCCACCCCAGGCTGGCCATCCAAAATGACACCACTGGCTGATCACTCAGCTCGGGCAAGGTCGTGTAATCACCCCTTGCTTAGATATAGTATACCTATAATCTACCCTTACATATAGACACATATATACCTGTAAGTCACTCCTATGGCAGGCCTTAACAATCCTGGAGGCAGAGTGCTTGGTTTTATGTGAGATGGTGCTCTAGCATGAGCTGAGCCTGTCTGCAGCTTTCGGAACCATGTCCTTATAGCTGTTCTATGATATAGCCATACCATATACTCTTAAGTGCATTATAATCCTCGCGGTTAATTCTAACTTTGGTTTGGCTTTATCAAAACATGTCGTGTAAGGTGTCATACGCTTTGGAATACTAACCCCCCGCCAGTTCTGGCGGCGGGGGTAGCATTCCACCCTTCTTGAGAGAAGAAGAAATGTAGTTACTACTTTACCCGGTTAAAGTTAAACAGAGCCTCAGCATCACAAAATGGATGCTGCTGCCACAAACACGAGTCTGACCTTCTGCTGCTGGACGAAACACCGGCAGGGGAGGCCTGGACAATAGGTTTCCTGCCTTGGGAGGTGCTAGCACATCCCCAGACAGACTTTTAGTGTATTGGGGCAGGGAGGGCTGAGAAATGAGACACTGCCTGGGGCACACAAGGTGTTCCACGCATAGCCCGGTTCAAACCAGTTGCTGGGCCACTCCAGCCCCAGCTCTGGCATGCAACTGGACAAAGGGAAAGGGGTTTAACCACCCCCTTCCCAGGTTCCACCCACAGGAGGGACCTAGCAGGTAATCCAGCCCCTTAGTTTAGTATAAAGTTAGGAGCTGAGTCTAGAGACTTTAGATTTATCCTGGAAAGAAACTCTGAAACAAAACTCTTGGACCTTCGACGTTCCATATCGACTGGAAGACTGAAGACATCTCCCTTGTGGTCAAGGATTGACCACCCTGTGCAAACAGGCACCAACAGTAACTTGCCGGTTTGCTTTGTCGACACTCCTGCCGGAACCCAAAGACTTAGCGACGCAGGAACTTGGCTCCCAGACTTCTCTGACTCCGACCCACAGACACAGCAAAGCTGAGACTCGTGGCGGACATGAGTGACGTGGGACCGGACATCCTGGTCTACCTGCTTTTTGCTACCTGTGCAGCTCCTGAGGTACCCTTGAAGTTGTGCATTGGGGTTTGAGAAGCCTCAGACCCGAGCAGCATTTGCACCGAAGCTCAGCCCTCCACTCTCCCCGAGTGCCGCATGGGGCCTGCGCCTGCATTTCAGCTCAACGCGTCTTCACGGTTGCTAGCCCGTTGGCTAGTTGGCCCTCTGAAGACCTCCTTTTGAAACTACACCGCTTGCCTGGTTGCTCTGGGCTTGCTCCAGCTTCCCTGCGAAGGAGAAGCTCCCCAGACCTTGCTCGTCTGAACTGAAGCCAATCTTCCCATCCTGCGTGGATTGCATTTGCCAAGGTTTGTTATGTCCAATCCGGATACCGACACCGCCAACAGCTAGATCCGTTGTGGGGCAGCTCGACTCCAGCTCCTGGTCGTCGTCGACGCCTCCTGGTCCTCGTACCGGCGGAGACAAGCTTCACCTCTTCACCTGATTGCATCTCGACATCGCCTGGTTCCTTCCTGGTCACTGGCTAGTGACCCAGACTTTGTCCCCTCTGCTTTCAGGTTCTTCTCGACTCCGATCCACCCGGACACTTTTCTCCTGGTCGCCTGCAGCACTTTCTTGCAGCTCTCCATAGGAAACAGCAACAAAACCCGACACGAAAGAACACCTATGCACCCGACTTCCCTGGGTGAGGTAACTTGAGTACTCCGGTGCTCCCGTGGGTATCAACTATCCAAATGTCCTAGTTTAACAGGGTTTTCCCGTAGTCCATCCGGAAGGGTCTTAAATCTACTACTTTGTAACTTTTACGTTCCCATTGAAACTCTATGGTAACTTGCGTGTGTGTCTTTAGACACTGCACACGCATCCTGTGGGCCTCCTACTTCCAATCCCTTGGTTGATCAGTGCAGCCCCAGCGATTTCCTAGGCCCTAGGCCTACTCACCTTTCCTGAAGTGGTTCTTCTACCACTTCTTTAGTATATGGTTTGTGAGGCCCCTAGGGCAGAATTTTATTTGTGCAACTTATAGTATGCTTATTGAGTAACTTGTGCTGTATCTCGAACTCTGACCTCATAAAGAGTGCAGAGGGGTTGTGTTAGTAATACATACATAGGTATTTGATATATACCTTGTGTGGTGTCCTTTCATTTGGTATTCAAGGGATTATATATGGTAAAACAGTTGGCTTCACATGCTCTCTGAAGTTTTAGCCTAAGACTGCTTTGTCCATGCTACCACTAGGATAGCTGGTCTATACGGTTGACTTTACAACCATCACCATAAGGGTTGTTTGGACTGGTGCAAGGTGCCCACTAGAAGAGTGGACATCATATACCAGGCCAACTTCTCAGAGCCAGGAGCAGTGCTTTTCTAGAAGTTTGGGGAGAGTGATGCAGACTTTCTAGGATGATGGGGAGATGTGGCGTACGTTGCCCCTCACCCAGTTGGAGAGGGCAGCCCTTTTCAAAAAGAATACACTCCAAACACGATTGCACGCCATGCAGAATACCTATTACCCGCTGCCTGAGGTTACGTATGTTAAACTGGAGGGTGACCTGCTCTCCCTGATGTGGTGTGGCAGGTATCCCGGAAAAGCCAACTCCACGCTTCAGCGTAACTCGTATAACAGGGGTATCGCCCTCCCAGACATTGGAGCCTATTAGTGGGCAGTACACGTGGTGGTTGTGAATGTCTGGGCATTCGCCCCACAGGACCACTCCACCTACAGACTAGAACATGCACAATTTGTTAGTCACTCATACCTCCACTTCCTTTACAGGGGAAGGGTGTTTAACGATTCCTACCGGTTACGCAGTTGGCAAAGAAGGCCTGGAAGATGGCCATTGGCTGCATAGGCTAGGCCAGAAGGACGACAGGAGTTATGTCGCTTTGGGAGGGTGTGTCATTGAAGGAGATTGGAAAACTTAGGGAATCCAGAGTTTGGGACTTAACTGAGCTCGGGTGCATTTGCATCTGTTTGACGCGATTACTCCATGCATTGCAATCAATACTAAAATATGCCCAGCTGAGACATGCCTGGCAGGTGGAGGGCTTAGAGACCCAGGATCTACTTTGAATTTGCCCCACTGGAGGGTAGGTTGCTACTAGAAGAGTTATATCCAAAGGGTATCTCCCTGACATATAAAACGCTCAATAACCACATGCTGAAAAACTGGACAAATTAATCGAAAGGTGGTGACTGGAGGTGGGAGACCTGGAGGAAGTTGACTGGGGGCGGCCCTGATACACCCGAGAGAGGTGGCAATAAAATCTGACCTGCGCCTGATACACCTCAAAAACCTCCATTGGGTTTATTATGACAGGAACCGCCTACAACGTGTGGGAAGGACAGCCTCCCCAGACAGTCTTCTATGTGAGGGAGCGAGGTGCTCCAATATTCACATGCTCTGGAGTTGCCCGGCTATTCAGATGTATTGGTCGCAGGTGATAAGGGAACGTGGTCACGTGGTGGACAAAACCATTCTTCTTGATCCCAAATACGTCCTGCTGGGTGTACCAAGGGATGTGGACATTGTGAGAAGTTGGCCTGGTATATTCTGACCACTAATTCTAATGGGCACCTTGTACCAGTCCAAACAATCCGTATTGATGATTAGGTTAAAGACAACCTTTATTGAAAGCTATCCTAGTGGTAGTCTCTTTGTTGACAGTGGCAGTTTCTCCTCCTTGCTTATTGGTGCAGTCCTGGTGAATGAGTTTATATATGTTGGGATCATTGTGGCAATGTCTGGGGCGGAAGTGGGGTTCAGCCAGGTCTCTGTGAGGAAGATAATTCTGGGTGCAAGGTGGCTATGAGGTATCTGAATTCGGTGGCGTGCTTGCACATCGAGCATATGTTGAGGAGTAGGCAGTGGAGTCGGTGTGTCTCTTCTGCCGTGGTGTGACAAGCGGTCGGGGTAGTGTTTTGTGGCGTGACTGTGGTCATGCTGGTGCGGGAGAAGGTGCATCTTGTGCAGGAGAAAGGCCCTGCCGCAGAGTGCAGTGCAGCATGGCAGTAGTGTTCTCTGGGTCATCCAGTGTTCAGGGCATCGAGGATGGTATCGGCAGGTGGGCTGGGTACCAGTGTTCCAAGTGCTAGGCGCGGTCCAGGCATGGACGGACACAGACTAGCTTGCCTTTGGCGCGCCAGCAGCGTAGCCATACTGCAGCCTCCATTATATAGCTCCTGGGAGGAGGGAGGGGTGATGAGAGGTGGTGGGCAGGGCTAGAAGGTACAATGGTAATAAATAGCATTTTATCTTGGTGCTTTCAAGCATATTGTGAGTAGTTGGCCTGTTACATGCTGAACACTAGTTATAGTGGACACCTTGTGCCAGTCCAAACCACCCTTGTTGATGAATAGGTTAAAGACAACCTTATATGGAAGCTATCCTAGTGGTAGCTGTGGAGAGCAGCCTTCAAGCTAAGTCTTGAAGGAATATAATGCAGCTTGTTTTACCAGTCTATAACCTCCTGAATGACCAAATGAAAGGAAAACCACACAAGGCATATATAAAATATATGTATTTATTACTAAACACTCTCTACTAACCTCTTTATGAGATTAGAGAACAAGGCGCACAATATTACAGTACTAGAACGACAGTAAATAGCACAATACACAGCGGGCCCCAGGGGGAGACCAAACCATATACAAAGAAAGTGGTATAATAACCACGTCTTGACTAGACACAGTGCCTAGAGCACGTAGAATTGCTGGGACCCCAAGGAACCACCCAGGTAGTGAAACAGGGGACACGTGCAGTGTGAGAACACAGACGCGAGCGCCTTACAATCCAATGCGAAAGTCGCAGTTGTAATTTTAAAGAATAAGGACACTTGGAAGAGGACTTTGAGCTAACCCTTTCAAACTTAGAAGGTTCTAAGGCCAGGACCCATGTGAGCACCGGAGTACTTGTGTTACCTAACCCAAGGAAGCCGGGTGCATTGTTGTCAAATGGTGTCAGGAATCTTCGTAGTTTTCAATGACGAGATGCTGCAAAGTGCTGCTGCCGTGAAGAGGAAAAGTGTCCAGTGTGATCCAAGCCTGGATCGGAGTTGAGGAGAACCTGAAAGCAGAGGGTACAGAGTCTGGGTCACATGTCAGTGACCACTGGCACGATAGGTAAAGCTTGACTCTGCTGCCACGGGGACCAGGAGACGTCGACGACGACCAAAGTCTGTAGGTGAGCTGTCCCACGAAGGTTGTTGAGTGCTGGGGGGTTAGTGTCAGGATTGAACACCAACAAGACTTGGCAACTGCAACCCACGCGGTCAGAGAAAAGAGGCTTCAGTGAGGCCCAGCAAGGTCCTGGGGACTCCCCAAGTGACAGAGTCCGAGCACTTCAAGTAGCCCAAAGCACAGCTTCAGGGGTCGCAGGAAAGCAGATGCTTCTGCAAATGGACACGGTGCATAGGGGTTCGGTTGCACGGTCCCTACGAGGGATACGGGTCTCAGGTTTGCTGAGCGCACTAGTCAACCTTTTGGACACTTGGAAACCCAACTCCTGTGTTGCAAAAGTCTTCGGAGTCCTCTGGAGCTTTGGAGTTGAAAACCGGTCAGATGTGTCTTTGGTGCCTGCTTAGCAGGGGAGTAACTCCTTTACCCCAAGGGAGATTTTTCTGTCATTTAGCGTTGTGTAGATCGTCAAAGTTCTTGGTTTCTATAGCAGAATTTCGACCAGGTAAAATCTGATGTCTTGTTGCCAGGGGTTCCTACTTTATACCCAAAGAAGGGGTGGTACAAACTCTGGGGACCCCACTATGGGAGGGACAGGACAGAGAGGTGGCTACAGCCATGTCCTTTGTTCAGTTTCTTGCCGGAGCAGGGGCTGATAACCGCTGCATCCGGTTTGAGCTGGACTATGCACAGGGACACCAAATGTGCCCCCAGTGCAGACATCAAAGCACTCTTGGAGTGCACCCACCCTGCCCCATTACACTAAAGTCTGTCTGGGAGGTGGTTACACCTCCCTGTGACAGGAAACCTATTGTCCAGCCTCCCCTGCTGGAGTTTCGTCCAGCAGCAGGAGGGCAGACTCGTGTCCGTGGCTGGCAGCATCCATCTTGTGATGCCAGGGTTGAGGAAGCTGGTACCGGGTGTACCGGTGCTGTCATATTTCTCCTTCTAGGAGGGTGGAATCATACCTTCCACACCAGCTACTGGTGTGGAGGTATGATTCCAAGGTGTTTGACACCAAACACGACAGGTTTCTGTGCAGCAGTTTTAAAGTTTGCATTTACCACAAGGTTGAGATGCACTTAAAGAGTATATGGTATGGCTGCATCACAGAACAACCCTGGAAAATAGATTCCGAAGGCTGCGGAGCGTCCCTGCTCATGCATGGGCACCCTCTCACATTGATAAGGCCTGCCATAGGCGTGCCTGATAGGTTTGTATGTGCAGTGATAAGGTAGATATAGTGAACCTATATCTAAGTAAGGGATGCTGGCACCACCTTACACAGTTTGCAGTTGCAGACCTGTTGTGTCAATCTGAGTGGCCTCTCAAGGGTGACATAATACATGCTGCAGCCCCTGGGAGGTCTCGGGGGTACCTATGCCCTAGGTACATAGTGTACCATATACTAGGGACTTATAAGGGTACCCCAGAATCCAATCTGGTGTGTACCTAAAGTACATGCATTCAGTTTAGGGAGAAAGCAGCTAGGCTGGGGTCCTGAATTGCAGGATCCCAGTCAGACTAACAAAACGGGGTAACTATAAGAAGCAGATCGTATTCTCCTATAGACATCGCCAGGGCACAACCCCATTTCTATTACTTGGAGCTGGTGCTGGCCAAGCGAGACATGGCACCTTACTGGGGGGGGGGGGGGTTTGCCTGAATCCCCGACTTTGCAGGAATGGAAGAGAGGGATGGAAGAGAGGGATGGACCTATACATGGCAGCTGAGAGGGTCTTGTACCAGAGCAGCGTGTGCCAACACAAATTTCCAAAGGTTCGGCAGGTGGTTGAGTCATTACAACGTACACCTTACTTCGGAAGCTGCAACTCCCTTGACATAAAAAATTGCTGCATGGGGTGTTGTCATACCTATTATTATATTTCTTCCTATCCTTGGAAATGTCATGTTGCTGCTTGCTTTATTTTAACAGGTCGTGTGGGTTTGTGCATGTCTTCTTCCCTGTTTAATATTTACAGCTGGGTGTGTTTGTTCCTTCACACTTGTGCTGTATCGTGTACGAAACTAGGAAAACCAAATAGATATTTATTTTTAATTGTTGTCCTTGGCTCGGAACACAACAGCCTAGGGCTTTTAATGTTTAAATGATATATACACTCGGAAACACATGTGTAAACTGTCTGCCCCGGATATGAAGCATTACATATAATGTTTCTTTCTACAGCTTACATTCTTCAATTGCTTGCTAACTCAGAAAGCCTTCTCACATTATACTCCTAAAACCCTGAAAGATAATTTGACCTTGACTCACCCCCACTTGATTCCTTTCTTTCTTGAGTGGCTTCTCTTCTTACTTTTGCATGTCTTCTGTTTTGTAGAATCGCCTCCTCTCAATCTCATGCCCGCTTGCCTCACTCCTTCGTATTGTAATTCTGCAATTGACTGATGCCTCAGTTCAAAGATCACAAACTCTCCTTTTTCAAACCCTATCCCTACAACCTAACATTACTTAATGTCCGCCAGTCTATCCACCTCACCGACCAATCAGTTTATACCACTTAATCCCCAATAAGAATCACAATTAACTGGTATTGGTGTAATCTATCACAAAGTAACTGGAGTAAATGCATGCAATTTGTTCTTGAGAGCACTTGACTAATCGCAATAACCACTGGATTAACCACTAATCTTGAGTTCTGAAATAGAGTGCTACTGGCTGTAAAGTGCTTCCGTGCCTCATCAGGGTGAGTAAGCGCTATATAGTTAACCAGTTACAATTATTTCTATGAGCTCACTATACAAATTTTGCTGTGAATGGCGGGTTATTACATGGCGTGTTATAAAAGCATTATTTCGAGCATTTCACAGTAGTAATGGTGGTCCAGACTGGGACCTTCTGTTATCACTTGTACCTTGAATTTGTATTAATTATTTTCAGCAATATGGTTTTTCCGTCTGCGGTGCCTATTCCAGGTTAACTGATTATCTCCTCTCTCTTTCTCCCCCCTCAATGTGGCCTTGTCTCGCACCTTCTTTTTACCGGCTCGTACCTTTTCTCCTTGCTTTTTGCTACTTACCCCTCTCTTACCTCCACAGACTGCAGCGCCCAAGATGAACGTTTCGCCCTGATCTTCACCATCGCCTCCTTCCTCGAAAACTTCATGATCCTGCCCAGTGGCTTCATCTTTGACCACTTCGGGACGATGGTCACCAGGCTCATCGGCATGTGAGTATCTCACACTGGGTGTCACTGTCCAACGTTTCCTCTTCGTGTCTCTCTCCTGGGTCTCCCCCATATCAGCCCTCAGCATTCACCAAGGTTTGTTAGCTCACAAGGGCTCTTTGTCATTCCACTTGAAAAAACTGATTATTTTCTAAAGTACCAAAGACAGTATTTATCTACAGTCTTGCAATCAAACACACAACTGCTATAAATGGGAGGAGATGTTCAATTGATACACTGGTAATTCTATCACTCCAAGTCACCTCTTACTGACCTCAGTCATTAGAGGAAGATTATAATCTGTCTCCCTGGTAGGCTTTCTGTTGCCCTGTGCCCTGTCGAGAAAATGAACTCCACCCTCCTATTGTGGTGGGCGTGTCTAAGGGCCACCATGCCCTATTGGTCGCTATAATCAGCGGCCAACCAGGAGGGACAGTGGAAAATTGTGACTTAAATGAAGAACAACAAACTCTGGGTGAAGGAGACGACAAAGCAAAATGCCTTTTCTGGCTAACTGCCCTTAGTTACAACTTCAGTGCTGACTTAGTCTGGCTGGGATCCTGCTATTCAGGACCCCAACCTAGCTGCTTTCTCCTCTAAACTGATTGCATGTACTCTAGGTACACTCCAGATTGGATTCTGGGGTACCCTTATAAGTCCCTTGTATATGGTACACTATGTACCTAGTGATAACTTAGAGTGCAGTATCACTCTAACCGGATGCACAGCTGATTCCTGGTAATGTTCACCAATATACCACAACATTTTCACGTTCAAGAATGTTTTCATTGTGAGTATTCCATCATTTCATTTGATTACCAAATCCTTCTCCTGTCACAAGCGAGACGGTAATTTATGCAAATCAAGTTTCTAATGCCTCCGGTATGCCATTCCAAGCCTTTTTCCGAGGCACAATGTTCACATAAAACATCCTCAGTAGTAGTTAATCATGCTCCCAATGCAATCCCAATGTTGTGGTATATTGGTGAACGTTACCAGGAATCAGCTGTGCGTCCGGTTAGAGTGACACTGCACTCTAACTTTACCACTATTTTCATGCCACGTGGTTGGAGGGCATACCACGTTACCGGGCTGCATGTGACAAGTTTAAAAGGATAAGATTGAGAATTTGCGAAAAAACCAGCAACTAACAGGTGTGCACTGTCGTCTAATGTTGAAATATACCATGTACCTAGGGCATAGGTACCCCAGAGGCCTCCCAGGGGCTGCAGCATGTATTATGCCACCCCTCGGAGACCACTCAAACTGACACCACAGGTCTGCTACTACAGCCTGTGTAAGGTGGTGCATGCACCCCTTACTTAGATATAGTGAACCTATATCTACCTTATCACTGCACATATAAACCGGTCTAATCAGCCACTCCTATGGCAGGCCTTCTCAATCCTGAAGGCAGGGTGCTGGGTTTTATGTGAGAGGGTGCCCATGCATGATCAGAACCCCTCTGCAGCCTTCGGAATCTATTCTCCGGGGTTGTTCTGTGATGCAGCCATACCATATACTCTTAAGTGCATTATAATCTAGCAGTAAATGCTAACTTTAAAACGGCCGCACAGGAACATGTTGTGTTTGGTGTCAAACACCTTGAAATCATACCTCCACACCAGTAACTGGTGTGGGAGGTATGATTCCAACTTCCTAGAGGGAGAAATATGACTACACCGGTACACCGAGTACCAGCTTTACAGAACCCTGGCATCACAAGATGGATGCTGCCAGCCACGGCACGAGTCTGCCCTCCTGCTGCTGGACGAAACTCTGGCAGGGGAGGCTGGACAATAGGTTTCCTGTCACAGGGAGGTGTAACCACCTTCCAGACAGGCTTTAGTGTATTGGGGCTGGGTGGGTGCACGCTCAGAGTTCACTCTGCACTGGGGGCACATTTGGTGTCCCTGTGCATACTCCAGCTCAAACCGGTTGCAGGAGCCATTAGCTCCTGCTCTGGCGCGAAACTGGACAAAGGACATGGGTGTAGCCACCCTCTGTCCTGACCCTCCCATAGGTGGGTCCCCAGAGTTTGTCCCACCCCTTCCTTGGGTATGAAGTAGGAACTAATGACTACAGGACTTTAGATTTACCTGGACGAAAAACTCTGCTACAGTAATCAAGTACTTCGAAGATCTACACTGCGCTAGATGACTGTAGAATCTCCCTTGGAGTAAAGGAGTTAATCCCCTGCTAAGCAGGCTTCAAAGACTGATCTGACCGGTTTGCAACTCCGAAGCTCGTGAGGACTCCGAAGACTTTTGCAAGACAAGAGGTGAGTTTCCTACTGTCCCAGAGGTCGACTAGTGTGCTCAGCAAACCTGAGACCTGTATTCCTCGTGGGGACTGTGCCACCCGAACCCCTGGGTACCGTGTCCATTTAAAGAAGCATCTGCTTTCTGGTGACCCCTGAAGCTGTGCTTTGGGAGACTTGTGGTCCAGACTCTGAGTAGTGATTCAACCGTAGATTACCGGCCTACACTCCACAAGAGTTCCGTGGGCTGGTATTTTGTGATTCCTCTCGAGGTCCCTTCACGATCCCTGGTCCGTTGGCCTGTGGGTCCCTGTGAAGGTACCTTTAACTTTCAGTGGGCTTTCCTAGTGGTTCCAGTCGTGCCCTGATTCTCCATCGCTTGGGGAGTCCCGAGGACCTTGCTGGTCCTCACTGAAGCCTCTTTTCTCTGATCTCATGGGGTGCAGTTGCCAAGGCTTGTTGGTGTTCAATCCGGAAGTCCCCGAGGTCGACTAGTGTGCTCAACAAACCTGAGACCTGTATTCCTCGTGGGGACTGTGCAACCCAAACCCCTGGGCACCGTGTCCATTTGCAGAAGCATCTGCTTTCTGGTGACCCCTGAAGCTGTGCTTTGGGCTACTTGTAGTCCAGACCCCGAGCATTGATTCCTCCGAAGATTACCAGCCTACACTCCACGAGTGTTCCGTGGACTGGTGTTTTGTGATTCCTCTCGAGGTCCCTTCGCGATCCCTGGTCCGTCAACCTGTGGGTCCCTGAGAAGGGAACTTTAACTTTCAATGGGCTTTCCCTGTTGCTCTAGAAGTGCTCTGACTCTGTCGCTTGGGGAGTCCCCAGGACCTTGCTGGTCCTCACTGAAGCCTCTTTTCTCTGATCTCGTGGGTTGCAGTTGCCAAGGCTTGTTGGTGTTCAATCCGGACACTGAGCCTCCAGCACTCGACATCCTTCATGGGACAGCTCACCTGTGGACTTTGGTCGTCCTCGACGTCTCCTGGTCCCAGTGGCTGCAGAATCAAGCTTCACCTCTTCTCACCTGAAGCACCCGACATCGGCGGGCATTCGTCTATCGTGCCCCTGGTCGTCCCCTCTGCTTTCAGGTTCTTCTCAGCTTCGATCCAGGCTTGGATCACACCGGTCTCTTTTCCTCTTCACGGCAGCAGCACTTTGGAGCATCACTCCATTAAAAATGACGAAGATACCCAACATCATTTGATACCTATGCACCCGGCTTCCCTGGGTTAGGTAACACGAATACTCCGGTGCTCACATGGGTGCTGGGCTTAGAACCTTCTAAGTTTGAAAGGGTTTGCTCAAAGTCCTCTCCTAAGTGTCCTTAATATTTAAAATTCCAACCGCAACTTCCTCACAGAGGTGTACGAGTTCGAGACTGTGTTCTCACACTGCGCACGTCCCCCGTGGGTCCCCTGTGTCACTACCTTGGGTGGTTCCCTGGGGTCCCAGCGATTCTACGTGCTCTGGGCACTGTGTCTAGTCAAGTTGTGGTTGTCATACCACTTTCTTAGTATATGGTTCGGTCTCCCCCTGGAGTCTGCTGTGTTTTGTGCTATTTACTGTCGTTCTAGTGATTTAACATTTTGTACTTTGTTCTCTAATCTCATAAAGAGATTAGTAGAGAGTGTTTAGTAATAAATACATATTTTTATAATAACACTTGTGTGGATCCCCTTTCATTTGGTCATTCAGGAGGTTATAATCTGGTACAACAAACTGCTTTACATTCCTTCGAGACTTAGCCTGAAGGCTGCTCTCCACAGCTACCACTAGGATAGCTTTCATATAAAGTTGTCTTTAACTTATTCATCAATAAGGGTGGGTTTGAGGCATGTGGGCTGCTGAATTCATATCTATGCATAGATCGCTCCCTAGTGTTGGGTCCGGATGATTGCACATTATCCTGGAAGAGTCTTCGAAGTATCACGAGATAGGTGGCTCCTCCCCTGGACCACAGTGCGCATGGGCATCCACTCCGTCCTCAGATTGTTTTTTTCCGCCATTGGGTTCGGATGCATATTTGTTAACTCAATTTCGGAATCGATAAAACCTTTCCTTTTGGCCAAAAGGCCTTTAGTTATCGTCGGTATTGTCTTGCGATCGGTGCCCAGTTCTTGTTCCAGCTCAGTTCCCAAGCCGGACGTCCAGAGGAGCCGCGTGGCTTTTCGGCATTGAAGGCCCGGTCGACGCCAGGGGCCTTATCGACGAACCATCATGGAACGGAGACCGTTCAAGAGATGTCCCATTTGCAACTCGAAATATCCTCACATCGACGTCCACCCGGTGTGCAACAAGTGCCTGTCTCCGGATCACGATGAAGCCAGCTGTATGGCTTGTTCTCGTTTCCGTTCCAAGAAGACGATTCGACTTCGACGCGCAGCGCGCAAGGAGGCCCAGCAGACGGCAGCTGACCCGGTGAACATTTTCGATACCGAGGAGGATGAGGGAGTCGAGCAGGAAGTTAGAGAGGACCTGTCTGATCCTGCATCGGAGATCGACTCCACTTACGACGCTGATATTGAAATGGTTGATAATGAAAACGTCGTCGACGAGGTAGGAGACGACGATGTGGCCCTTGGGGCCGTGGAAGATAGCTCAAGCGAGGAGCTAGACCCGCACGTTGGTACGGGGGCCAAGACAAAAACACTCAATAAGGCTCAGGTCGAGGGATCGCCACATGACCTTACCCGAGATCGTACGCTTGGTTCTACAGCCTCGCCTCAAGGCCCGGCTACAGACATTTCTAACGAGCCACTGGTTGACCGATCGAAACCGAAAGAGAAAGCATCTGTGTCTACACAACCGAAAGCACTGGAGGCAAAATCGAAACCAAAAGTGCGTATTGCTTTGGTCGGCTCGAAGTCCTCTGAACTGTCGGCACCAACAAAGCAAAAAAGTGTTATCGACCCGGTGAGGTCGCTAAAGGGTGTCGAGCCGAAGACTGCCACACCGAAGAAACTGGTCAAGGACGTCGACCCAAAAAAGTCGGCGCCGAAGGCCGTCGACACAGACAAAGGACTCGGAGCTCAGAAGGTTCTCGATCCTACGCGTCGACCAGACAAGTCCAAGAGCGGCACAAACCTCGAGTCCACACCTGGCGGTGGATCGAAGGAGCCCGTCGAGTCGACACAGCCGTCCGCCTCCTTTACGAAGCAGGTGTCGGAATCGCTGAAACGCATTAAAGAGAAGGCTTCTACAGTCGGACCGAAGGATACTCCACCACCAAAGCCTACCAGTAAACCTCAAAAAGCGTCGGCACCCATCCAGTTCACACTGCCGCCGAAAATGGTACCTAAGGCCTTCGCCCCTAAGACGGCAGTCGAAGCGTCCAAGACGGTGCCCACGGGGACGAAGCCTACAACTGCGGAAGTGGTCGCGAAACATCGACAGCCTCTGCTTGAAGAGCAGTCGTGGCAATTCATCGACGCAGATACGGGTAGACTTTCTATCTACAAACGAAAGATCGCCCCTGAACAGCCTATGGAGTCTTACAAAATTCCATTGAAAAAGAAGAAGGATTCTACTACATCACCTCTTCTTGTTGAACCTATATCACCACATGCCCAAGACACTGCTCCTATCTCGCCCACATACTCAGATGTGGAGGCAGGGGAAGGTGACAATCAGGAGTACAGTTATCCTTTAGACACTGATCCTGAAGATCACAATGAACCATGGGCAGACGCTGCTGACCCAGGAGATCCACACACATTGCCCCGGACACTCATGTGTATGCTGTAAAAACCTCGCCTACTGAAGACTCAGCGGCGTTTAATGCGCTTCTTGAAAGGACAGCCAAAAATCATGATGTCCAGCTCCATGCTGACCCTATTGAAGTGGATTTTTTGTTTGACACCTTCTCCACCTCGGAGAGAACTGTCAAGACCCTACCAATGCTAAAGGGTGTCTTAAAACATGCTGCAGACATTTTTAAAGAAAACACGAGGGCAAGGGTGATAAACCCCAGAATTGAAAAAAAGTACAAACCAGCACCTGGGGACCCTACCTATATCAATGGACAGTTGCCGTTGGACTCTCTGGTTGTTTCAAATGCCCAGAAGAGGGCAAACTCGCAAACAACGGGTGATGCTCCTCCCCCTGACAAAGAATCTAAAGTGCTACAAGCATCAGGGAAAAGGGTGGCAGGTCAAGCGGCCAATATCTGGCGCATTTCCAACACTCAGGCACTCTTAGCAAGATATGACAGGGCTCATTACGATACACTTGAAACCCTGTTACAACACTTACCAGATGAATATAAGGAAGCAGCAGAGATGCTCATACAGGAAGGGAAGCTTATATCAAATGCATCTATCAAGTGTGCGCTGGACGCGGCAGACACCGCGGCCAGGGCAATTAATACAAGTGTAATGTTGCGCCGACATGCCTGGCTGAGAATCTCCGGTTTCAAGCCCGAGATACAAACCACCATACTAAATCAGCCTGTAAACCCAGATCACTTATTTGGACCAGAGGTGGACACCACCTTGGAAAAGATCAAAAAGGACACTGAGACTGCAAAGTCTATGGGGGCTCTACAGTCCCAGCAGTTCAGGGGTGGTTCTTTTCGTCGCTCAAACAATAGAGGAGTTTCCAGAGGCCAGCTGTCACAGCAGATACAATACAGTAAAGGAGGCGCCCAAACCACCTACACCAAACAAAGCAGAGGTGGCTATCGTGGAAACAGCACCAAGGGCAGAGGTCGTGGAAACAACAGCTCCCGATCCTCCGCCGCTAACAAACAGTGACGTCTTGTCACTGCCCCCCGACCATGCCACACCAGTCGGGGGAGGCTGCAACCGTTCCTGCCGGTCTGGACATCCATCACTACAGACAGGTGGGTGAGGCAGCTTATCCAGTACGGTTATTGTCTGGAGTTGACATCCACTCCACCGAACATACCCCCAAGACACCGTCCTATGTCCACAGAGCATTTGCACTTATTGCAGCAGGAGGTAGTCGTTATGCTGCAAAAAGGAGCAATAGAGCTCGTGCCTATGGAGGAAAGAGATACAGGGGTGTACTCGCTGTACTTCTTGATCCCCAAAAAAGGAAGGGTCCCTCAGACCCATACTGGACCTCAGGCCCCTACACCAGTACATCCTATCAGAACACTTTCACATGCTCACATTGCAGCAGGTTCTACCGTTACTCAGTCAGGGAGATTTCCTAGCAACATTAGATCTGAAGGATGCATATTTCCATATTCCGCTACACCCGTCACACAGAAAATACCTCAGATTCACCATTCAAAATCAACATTAACAATTCAAGGTCCTCCCTTTCGGAGTGACGACGGCACCCCGGGTGTTTACAAAGTGCCTGGCGACAGTGGCTGCACACCTACGGAGACAAAACGTTCACGTCTACCCTTATCTGGACGACTGGCTTATCCAGGGGAAGTCAGCCAAGCAGTGTGCCGCCCACATGTCCCACACCATTCACCTGCTTCACGATCTGGGGTTTTCACTGAATTATCCAAAGTCCCACCTTCAGCCCGCCCACGTACGGCAGTATATGGGCGCGACAATCGATACTCTGGCAGCCAAAGCACAGCCAAATTCAGTGAGGATCAACAGCATTCAATTGCTGATACAAAAATTCAGACCACAACACTCGCTTCCAGCACGAGTGTTCATGCAGTTGATAGGCATGATGGCCTCCTGCATCTTCATAGTCCCGCACGCGAGACTACATATGCGTCCGCTTCAGGAGTGCTTAGCACGTCAGTGGAATCAGGCTCACGGACAGTTGAAAGACCTAGTGTTGGTGACCGGTCGTGCATACAACTCTCTGCATTGGTGGAATCCACAAAACCTTTGCAAGGGCCGACCGTTCCAGGAGCCTGTGCCACAGATTATTCTGACAACGGACGCATCTCTCCAGGGATGGGGAGCTCATGTACTCCACTACACGGTGCAAGGACTATGGACAACGCGGCAAAGGAAGATGCACATCAACTACCTAGAACTGATGGCTATCTTCATGGCGATGAAAGCATTCAAAGTACATCTGTGCAACAAGATTGTGTTGATCTGGATGGACAACATGACGGCCATGTACTACATACAGAAGCAGGGAGGTACACACTCTCCACAGTTGTCTCATCTGGCTCAGAGCATGTGGAAGTGGGCCATTCAGAGAAACATCTTCCTCATGGCGGAACACCTCCCGGGCAAGGGCAATCAGATGGCGGACCTGCTCAGCAGGCACAGCCACCAGATGCACGAGTGGGAGATACATCCATCTGTACTCCACCCGTACTTCCAGCAGTGGGGTCATCCAGAGATAGACCTGTTCACCACAAAGCAAAACGCCAAATGCCAAAGCTTTGCCGCTAGGTTTCCACACCCACAGTCGCAGGGCAATGCGATGTGGATGAACTGGTCAGGCATATTTGCGTACGCTTTTCCCCCAGCACCACTAATACCGCTGGTGGCACTCAAGCTGAAGCAACACTCAATGACACTCATCCTGGTTGCTCCAACATGGGCACGCCAACCATGGTACACCACATTTCTAGAACTATCCGTGGTACCGCATCAAAGGCTGCACCTCACACCCAGGCTTTTGACGCAGAACCATGGCGACATTCAGCATCCAGATCCGCAACACCTCAACCTGGCGATCTGGCTCCTGAGGTCTTAGAGTTTGGCTATCTCAACTTGCCTCCCGACTGTATAGATATCATAAGAGAGGCAAGAAAGCCCACCACCAGAGCATGTTATGCGGCATAATGGAAGCGGTTTGTCATTTATTGTGCAGACCACAACATCAACCCCGCTAGATGCATCTACTCACAACATCATTTGTTATCTGTTACATCTATACAAATGCAATCTGGCCTATGCTTCCATTCATATACATTTGTCCGCAATAGCAGCTTATCTCCAAAACAGGCAGCATCTCTCGCTTTTCAGAGTGCCTGCCATTAAAGCCTTTCTGGAGGGACTCAAACGAGTTATTCCTCTCCGGAACGCTCCAGCTCCTGAATGGAACCTAAATGTGGTCCTCACCACACTGATGGGTCCACCTTTTGAGCCTCTACACTCATGCGAGATTCAGTTCTTGACGTGGAAAGTGGCTTTCCTGATAGCAATCACATCGCTGCGACGCGTTAGTGAACTCCAAGCACTAACTATCCAGGAGCCATTCATACAGATTCACTCCAACAGGGTGGTACTCCGCACTAACCCTAAGTTTCTTCCTAAGGTGGTTTCACAGTTCCATATCAGACTATAGAACTGCCAGTGTTCTTCCAAAATCCAGAGTCAGTGGCGGAGAGAAAGCTCCACACACTAGACGTCAAGCGAGCTCTAATGTACTACATAGATAGGACCAAAGATTTTCGGAAACCAAAGCAACTGTTTGTTGACTTTTCGCCACAACACAAAGGCAACCCCATTTCCAAAGCAGGTATAGCCAGGTGGATCGTTAAGTGCATTCAAATTTGCTATCAAAAAGCCAAGCACACATTAACGGTTCCCCCACGGTGTAGTGTAGCTCTGTAAAAAGTTCAATCGGGTCGGGGACAATCGATATTTGCCCGGCGGTATTGCCTCTGTGACCCTCTAGTTATTTAAATCAATGAAGAGGCAGGCGCTGGAGACTGGAAAGCAGGAAACAAGGTTTTTTTATTCTCTCCGGAGGAGAACACAACGAAACGGACAGAAGGTATCGTTCTGAGGTGCTCTAACTGTATTTCTGAGGCCTGGCCTCTTATACCCACATTTATGACTTTATTGTAGATTACACATACATGTTAAAGCTTTGATGTACGGAAAAGACATTCTCGGAACTCCCCTTTGGGCCCGTTCCCACACACATTTACAGTTGAAGTCCCCACCCTAGTCACAACAGGTGATGAGCATCGCGCAGCTGGATAATCCGCCGATTCACGGAATGTGGGGAGTTTGATCGGATCTCATGGGGTGGGGGCTTTGATCAACCCGGGGATTCTTTGATGGGGGAAGCTTTCTATTGTACGGGGAGGGGCAAGGATGGTATCGGCAGAGCTGGGTGTCGGCTTGGGAACGGGGAGGACAAAACGGGCACACGGGGAAAAAGGGGGTTTGCATCTAAGGGCCGGAGATCATGAAAGGAAAGCAGGGAGGTGTCGCGCTGGGAACAGGATGAGGGCCTGGGGCAGAGCAGCGCCGAAGAGGGGTTTATGACTCAAGGCAGGTGCAAGCAGGGGTGGTCAGCGTGCAGGCTTAGTGAAGGCAAAGGGCTATGTCAGGGGCCAGCGGCATGCAAAAGGGTTTGTTCTGATCGGGGCATCTTAAAATGGCGGGCGCGCACGACAAAAGTGTGGCATCAGGGGAAGAGGCAAGATGGCGCAGATAATGTTCACCAAAACGCACTAATTTTCCACAGTCCTCCCTTTAACATATTCAAGACATCTTGCTGGTTCATTTTCTATTCGGTTCTACTGTGGTGAGCATGAGAAAGAAAACGGTAGGAACCCTAGATGAAAAAGAGTTGTAAACAATACATTTTGAGGTTTCTAGTTTTTAGGAGGTGCACCTATTTGATAAACTTTGATAAATTTGTTCAGCAGGAAAGTCATAGGAATGAAATACAAAAACGGCGAGCAGCAAGTACATATCATAACGTGAACTGGCAGGTTAATACATATTTCAGATTCGGATTGGAGCAGGATCAATACAATGGCGGCTGGGAGAGAAATGAGGCGTAGCAAAACGGTGGTTGAGGATGTCAAATGTTCGAAGTTTTATGAGTTCTCATTGTTCTTTGTGGTCTTTCGTTGGCGCTGTTGAGCACCGGCGGTGGAGCTACAAGTCCAGCTCTGTTCTAAGTTCTGCGTTGCAGGGCACGACCCTTTCCTCGCGTTTCTGGTCGGAAAGGTCCTTTTCGCCCTGTGTCCTTTGAGGTGATTGTCAGAAAGTTCCGATGGAAGAAGAGCGTTCAAAACAGTCCATAGGGTAGGTCAGAGGAAAAAGGGGGATGGAGCAAGGCCAAATTGGGAACAAACTAGGGGAACGAGAGACTTCAAATAGGCGGGCGTGTGACGGAATTCAGAGAGCGGGGACTTGTCGACAGGCACTGGACGTCGAGCAGGGGCATCAGGTCGACCCTTTCTTTTCATGCTGTCGAAAACAGTGCCTCGTCCTGCAGCTCTTTTCAGTCGTGGTCTCGCCTTGGTTAATGTCGCAGGTGTTCCTTAGTCTGCAGTCGGGCCTCGTGCTCCCACATCCGGTCCTTCTCTCCTCCAACAGCAGTACCCTTAAACAAGTTTGAAAAGACAGTCTTTAGAAAATTTGCAGATGAAGATAATCAAAAAGTCTATTTCTCTCCCAGCTCCAGGCAAAGAATGAAAATGTCCGTTATATTTAATGTTCACAACTGGCATATGAATGACCGGTGGCGGACCTGTTGGATTTACTATGACTTTCCTTCATAATTATTTATTACAGGCATGACAGTTCATCTGATGGTAACCCACCTTCGGGAGACAAATCTGGCAAAGATATGCCGTTCTCTAGAGTTTCACATTTACAAAAGGGTACAGTGAGTCGTCAACATGGTACTACACAGGTATTTTGCTGAGAGACGAACATGGCTAAACATTTCCTTTCTATCGGTGCATCCTGCTTTTCAACTACTGCGGGGTTCATTTTGATGATTTCTTTACCTTGGTCTAGTCTGTTAACCTTGTAAAACATCATTCTGGGTCCTACGTAACCTTTTACAGCCCGGTTACTTAACTAGGAAGGACAGGGGTTTTATGGGAAACAACCAGGGACATAGACAGGGGAGGTAACGGGGGTGGTCACTTTTCCGGTTTGGGTATTGCGACAATTCGGGGAGGGGAGGGTCGCGTATTCTGAGGTCCTTGTTTTATACTATAGGAGCCGTTTGACATGTAGTTCCCTTATTTCGGGTCAGATTAGGGAACCTCTGTCGTCTTACCTGTCCTTTCCCTTACGGCCCAACCTGGGTTCATTGACTTCTAGCGGAAAAGGAGAGGTAATGACGCGGCTTCAGGGTGATTGTATTAGAGACAAGTTTTTGTGCAAATACTGACGGTATTTGAAGCCAATTAGGTGGTGTGCTAGGGGTGGCAATCTGCCAATTTCGGGGCTAACCACTCGGAAGAGTGGGAGTGCAGAAATAGAGAGAGAGAGAGAGAGAGAGAGAGAGAGAGTGCAACGGCAGGCTAAATAGTACACGTGCAACAGAGAGGGTGGCAGTGTATTCAAGAAAGGCTATTTAGTGCATTACACAGTAAAGGGCATTCACGAGTCTGCGTTAGAATCTTGTAATCATGCAGTTTGAGCATTAGACAGGGTAGAGGGGACGTGCCTCGAGAAAAAGGAAAGAAAAAAGGAGGTACCATGTTGTCGCACTTTCTCGCATTCTCGGTCCTTCGACCAGTTGGGCCAACGCCTCAGTCACACACACACACATTCCCTCATAGTTTCACATCATACGTGACATGGGTTCATTCGTCCGGTCTGGTTTAAGGGTGATCACTTTTTATCAGGTTGTGCTAATTTTTCGGGTTTGTTCGATACGTGAGTAGTTTGCAGGCGTGCTTAGACACCACCTTGCGGCGCTAGTCCGCTTCGTGTATTAGACGTGGCAAGGCTTCAGATCTTCGCCACACCTCGGCTGTAATCTCTGATGTAACCTGCAGAAGGAGGAAAAAGGGGGGGGGGGTGGGGGAGACAGCATTCGCGCGCATTCAAATACATGGATTCATAAGTCCTTTACTTACCTCTTACTCGTCTTTCCTCCTTGGGGCAGGGTCCCCGGGGATATGGTTTCCGGAGTCGAGGGGGGGGTAGTGCGTTCATGTAGGGCGTGTGCGGGGAAACATAAAAAGGAAACCAGAGGTGCCTAATGCGAGGTATCTAGTCAAAGGATATATCTCACTATCGGGATCCTTAAACCTCTTTCAACGCCGTGGCGTTCTAAAGTTCTTCGGTTCTTGGGTCCCTGCTACTTTGGAACGTTGTACTTTATAATATTTACATTATTTCATTTCACCCTCCTTTTACATTCCCTTATTTACACCATTCGTTTTACCCATCCTTGGAAGTCAAGGTCTTCCTCTACGCGAGAGTTCATGAGTCAGTCGCGTACTTTGAAGGCGGAGTGTCGTGTTGTCGATCCGATCCGTCCTCCAGGGCTGGGCAACCATCTTCTTTTAACCTTAAAGGGAGAGCAGAGTAGGGTGCACAGAAAAAGAACTTTCCCACCCATCCCATATTGTTTTAAAATAAAGCATGCAATACCCGTCCATAGTTTCAAAGACTTTATTTTGCAAAATCATTTCAGCATATGGATTATGAGGGTGCGGTCGTATTTGGTCGGTCGTGGCAATGGCTAAAGTGCGTACAGTGGGGGGTGTCGTTTGCAACAATAAAAACATCGGAAAGTTTTACTCATTCATTTGTAAGAGACTAAAACGTCTATTAATTGGCTGGGGGTTCGGGGGCATATATTTTCATAATTTAGAAGCATAATCATAACAGTTGTAATCAGATTTCCTATATGCATACCGTACGTGTGCGTCGTAAATGGGGTTTACATCAGTTATAAAAATATAATACATTGTACATTCGTAATCAACATTTGTAACGGGGATCTTTTCACACTATTCGTCGAGTGAGTTCTCCTCGTCTTTTCTAGCCAAGTGTACAAAGGATCATATAAAATCTCAGAACATCAAGTTTATATTAGTGCGAAGGAACACCACGAGGTGTTCGTAAGTTCCGATTGATACCAGCGCCATTTTGGGCGGGGCCGGCACAGTCCGGAAGCAGCATCAGGGGGAAATGTTTCCATTACTGGCAGTTTGGACCAGAGTCCTTTTCGGCAGTTCTAGAATTCACGCTAACAGAAGGTGTGGCAATGTCATGTTTGTTTCGTTGGCGATCGAGGCAGCCGTCCCTTACCGGAAACCTGCAAAGGCCGAAGGTTCCGCCGGGGACCTTTGTATGATCTTCAAGGCTGCGGAGATGCTGTCGGAGATGGGGGCTCGTGCTCCATGGGACAAATGTTCGAGTTATACGGCTGGCCAAAGTTACTCTAGTGGCCGGGGCCCGCCTTCCAGCGGATCCAGACGCCATTTTGAGGCCCTACAGGGGCCACTCTCGTCGAGTTTGCAAGAATGGAAGAGACCCTTCGGAGTGAAAGGAAGAGGTCCCTGTTTTGTGAGAGCGGGACGTTCAGCTGGGGTGCAGCTGTGATGCCCCCACCTGGGGGGGCGAGGGAGACTCGTTCACATCGTCTCCTTCTCCCGGTGCACTCCATGCCGCTCCTTTTCATCGCCCCGCATGAAGGCCTCTCCACATCCGGTGTTCCCCAAGTGCCACCATTGTACGTTCGGTGCTGCGCAAATACTGGGGTGCCACCATTGTACGTTCGGTGCTGCGCAAGTACTGGGGTGCCACCATGGTGTGTTCGGTGCTGTGGAAGTATGGGCACCATCGCCTGACTGGGGATGTTCGGCGTCGGGCTGGGGGCTGGGAAACCTCCTACCGGTGGAGGTGGGAGAGGCTCGTCCGCGTCGCCTCTCCCTCCCAGCCCAACTTGGACAAATTGTTGTGGAGGTACGTGCAGGACATCCCGCCGTCCAGGACTGCTGCGGCTGTGACGGAAGAGAAAAGGAAGAGGTGCCTCGTTCTCCTCTGGACATGTGGCGGGACTACCTTAGTCTTTCCAGGCCCGTTGCGGCCGGCCAAGGAGACATGTGGCGGGACTACCTGCAAATGCCCAGGCTGCGGGCTCCTGCCTCTCCTCCGGCTCCCCCATACGTTAAGATTTCCTGACCAAGAGTTGGCGGCGGGGCTCGCCTTATATGGGTTGCCGTTGGTTGGGCGTAGCCGTAACCCTGCCCTACTTTGGAAGGTTCCAGAATGGGGGGGGGGCGAATGTTCTGTTTGACTTTCATTTTCTACAGTTTATCGTTATTATTCCTTGTTTGTTGTGTTAAATTAAAAGTTCAAGTTTATTAATGGTCTACGGATTTTGTTTTACCATTTCTTTCTTTCCAGGTTGCTTTTATGCTAAGTTTCTGCTAACAGAGGTCGAGTAACACGGAAACACGTGTAGAGGGATGACGCAGATTTGTACATTACATACACACAAACTCAGACGGGGGACAGTACAAGTACGACATACAAAGACCCAAGACAAATATAAAAACAGTTATTGGTCATAATTATCTCTTTCCGTCTGTGAATTTTAAACGAGGCTGGGTTCCCGTCTTGACATTGCCCGACCTAGGAGAACTTGAGCATGCCGCTGAGATTTTCCTGGCGAAATCTGTGCCATCGGGCATAATCAAACGTGGTGGTTCTGTCTGGTCTGTCTATGTAAGTCGGGTTCTTCTCTGTCTCGCGCCTTTTCTCGTACTGTCGGTCTGTCGTTCTTGTCGGCCCTTTGCCTTTACTCACGCTCAGTAGAGTCGGGCATTGGGCTTTCCAGTGTCCGACATACCTACAAAAAGCGCATTGGTCTGACCCTAAGTCTGGTCGTCCTTTGCATAGTGTCGGGGGATAAGTTGTGGGTAGCGGTGTCCTGGGGTTGTCCTGTCGGTATATTTCCCTACTTGGTTTATCCTCGTCTTTTCTCTGTCGTTTCGTAGCCTCTCTGCGCCACATACCGAGACTGTCGAGCATAATTGGCGTCGTCTTATTATTTCGAAGGGCTATTTCTAACGTTTCTATTTTATCAAGGTCAAAGGATCCTGCCAGTGGCTACTGTTTGTCTTGGCTATCTTCGGTATACCTGTGCCATAATTTATTATAAGCTATGGTGACTAACCCATAGTTTATGAACATGTCCTTATTAGGGGTGCCTTCTAGTGGAGCTATATGGTCCACCTCTAACACCCGGTCCGGGCTAAACAGGCTATTTATCAGTGGGGAGAAGACAGACATGACGGCTCGTAACGAGGGACTAAAAAGTCAGCACTGCCTATCTTATCACTAGGTGCAAAGACTAGACAGAATATTTCTATTCTACGTTGTTTGCAGGTAGTGAATACCTCATGGATCAAAAAAAATATAAAACCAAACGACCAATAAATAACAATGGGGAGAATGAGTAGGTCCGCAAAGATCTGCGTTACCTACCCTTTTCACTATCTGCAAAAAGGGTGGTCTCTTCCCTGCTTGCAGACAGGGAATCTCCAGGAAACAATAGTTTTGTGAACAACAGTTCAGTTTCAAGCAATTATTGAGTGGGGGAGAAAAAGAACAAGCACGGCTGCTACCCTACCTATCCTCCACTGCTTGCAAAGGGAGAGAGAGCCTGTTGTTTCTCCGTTTGCAGACAGTGAATCTCCAAATAAAAATAAACAGAGCAATACTAGTATTTTGAACAATCAAGCAATCAAAACAAATTTTTTTTCGCAACTTGTCGTGGCAACACGACCTTACCCAGACCATGTGGACAGTTTCTTGTCTTCCGAATCCAGCGCCCGATCGTCCTCTTTTTCTCGTATTTCTTACGGCACTCCTGATGGTTCCCAGTCAGGACCGTAGATCACTCGAGAGAGGTCTGTTCGGAACTAGTGAAGTTCGGATGATCGGCTGCCAGACGAGGGTCTATTGGGCAAGAGCTCTCCCGATCGTTGCAGTCGTTCACTCTGTCGTCGGGACCTCTCCCACTGGATCCACGAGTCGCTGATGGGCCCCACGCTTGGGACGCCAATTGTAAAAAGTTCAATCGGGTCGGGGACAATCGATATTTGCCCGGCGGTATTGCCTCTGTGACCCTCTAGTTATTTAAATCAATGAAGAGGCAGGCGCTGGAGACTGGAAAGCAGGAAACAAGGTTTTTTTATTCTCTCCGGAGGAGAACACAACGAAACGGACAGAAGGTATCGTTCTGAGGTGCTCTAACTGTATTTCTGAGGCCTGGCCTCTTATACCCACATTTATGACTTTATTGTAGATTACACATACATGTTAAAGCTTTGATGTACGGAAAAGACATTCTCGGAACTCCCCTTTGGGCCCGTTCCCACACACATTTACAGTTGAAGTCCCCACCCTAGTCACAACAGGTGATGAGCATCGCGCAGCTGGATAATCCGCCGATTCACGGAATGTGGGGAGTTTGATCGGATCTCATGGGGTGGGGGCTTTGATCAACCCGGGGATTCTTTGATGGGGGAAGCTTTCTATTGTACGGGGAGGGGCAAGGATGGTATCGGCAGAGCTGGGTGTCGGCTTGGGAACGGGGAGGACAAAACGGGCACACGGGGAAAAAGGGGGTTTGCATCTAAGGGCCGGAGATCATGAAAGGAAAGCAGGGAGGTGTCGCGCTGGGAACAGGATGAGGGCCTGGGGCAGAGCAGCGCCGAAGAGGGGTTTATGACTCAAGGCAGGTGCAAGCAGGGGTGGTCAGCGTGCAGGCTTAGTGAAGGCAAAGGGCTATGTCAGGGGCCAGCGGCATGCAAAAGGGTTTGTTCTGATCGGGGCATCTTAAAATGGCGGGCGCGCACGACAAAAGTGTGGCATCAGGGGAAGAGGCAAGATGGCGCAGATAATGTTCACCAAAACGCACTAATTTTCCACAGCTCCTATCTTCCCAATAGGCTCTGCGCATTGGAATAATACCTACAGCAGTAAAGGCCTAGGCCAGACGTTAACTAGGTCTACTACTGTCGATACTAGACTTAAAGTTTTGGGTTTGCCAGCTTAGCTCAGAGTTCACTAGAAACTTTCTCGAATGTTCAGGTAGGACTTAACTTCCCTGATTAGACAAGAAGGGATTTAGTTTCTGACAACCATAGAACATGACAACTTTGCTCTCCCCTAATCAAGAGTAAATCTCGAGAGTCGTGTGAACAAAAGGCAAATTATTTTACTCAGTCAGTACGTGCATTCTTAGTCTCATCAGATTGTAGAGAAAAGGAAGAGACGGGCGTGTTCAATAAAAAGGTGTTATTTATTGATCAGTCTCTTTTCTCATACAAGTGAAATGGATCAATATTATTGCAATACTTATAGCTAAGTAAAGTGCATACATTAAAAGCAATAGTATAAAGTAATACTGTAAAAACATTGATATGGTTTCTAAGCCATATGATGTTTAAAATGAATAAAATATATTTACATACACATATACATTTGACTAAACGTACTCAACTGGTGTTTCTAGATACGCCTACCCCGTGTACCTGACCTAAGTCTAATACGTGGGCGGGAATAGAAAGTTACAGTTTAAGTTAAGTTTGTTTTTGCCAAGTGAATAACTAAAGAATTCTCTGCGAGGGGTTATTCAGTTCTGTACCTGGAAGTTAGGATGAATGAGGAATGGTATCTCTCTCTCTGGTCTCGATATTCCAGGCTGCCTGCGAGGGCTACCCAGAAACGCCGGGGCTGGATTCTCGGCAGGAGAAAGCAGCGCGTCTCTCAGCGCGTCAGGAAGGCGGGGCTGCTGCCAGCGGGGTCTGCTCTGCTCTTGGCTTCGGCAAGTATGGCTGCTCCGTCTCGTCACCACGCGTGTGTTTGCATAGGGCAAGATCGGTAATATTTATACCTTTAAGGTGCCGAGATTGACGTAAGGATGGACATAGATACGTCAATAAAGATGTCATACGACTTGCTCGTTAGCACATTCTTTTACTGAAGTTCTCTGTGAAATCAAAACAATGTCCGCACGGATTTTCCAGGTTGTCATAGGTTTGATTTGTTATGAGAACTCCGTATGCCTTATCAGGGGCTGGAGGAATATCGCTTGTCTAATTAGATCTCAAGCGTTATGACCTAATCAGATAACACGTTCCTGTGCCGTAGTGTGACTGCGTCAGATAACGGTATCTGCATCATGGGGGTTTTTCTTGCCTCATGGGCTGACTGTTAGTTAACTTGATAGTTAGTTTAACCAGAATAGGGTCAGGAATAGGGGGATCGATTCAGAACCTATAGGAATACATGACACCCACTCCACGCTAACTATGGTCATATCTACTAATCTATGCATAGTATAACATAGTACAACATACTATAGAGTATAGTGTATACCTTACCACCCCAAAATACATAAATGCATTTCGAAACTTTCAAATATACTGAAAAATTGCAGTCATATATATTGTATGCACTCAAGCTGTATAATAATGCTAAAGTAAACGCATTTGTATACATTATTGCTATTTGGTATATGAGATTTACACATGAAATGGCTCTTAATACGGCTTTTGATACAGAAAAAAAAGTTCGAGACCATTTCATCACATAATATAAAAACAATGAATCATACCAGCGGGCAGCTAATGTCTATAGAGTATAGAGTATCTAAAAATAGAAATCTTAGTTCTCTAGGAATAGGTCCTTACTTTAAGCAGAAGATAAGTGTCCCGAAAAACCGAAAAAATCATTTGGGGCTGCTGAAAGAGTCGCTGTCCGTGAACTGGAGTGAAAAAAGTTCATGTGACTTTATTTTTTAAAGTTGAAGGCCGAATTCAGGGAACGCCGTGTGCGAGCTTGCTCAAAAGTCTCTATTTCTGTTCAGGAGAGAACATCATATCATTTAGGCTCTCGAAAAAACTGTCAACAGCTTCCTGGGAAAGTTCCACTAATTCGGAAATAGGTGTAATCATGCATTCATGCGCATGATTGTCTCCATTGACATTCTGATTTGCATTACTGACAGAAGGTCGTACCTGTTCGATGCTGCTTTCACCTTGAACTTCACTACTCTTCAATCGTAGTGGTGAAGATTCCACGAATGCCGTCATCAGGATTGGCAGCCTTTGAGGGCAGCACAAAGCGTGAACCTTGGTAGGAACCAACAATGTATCTGCATCCACTGGCGCATCCGATTGTAGCGTCAGACAGGTGTCTAACACGCATTCTTCTCCGCATAGCAGACACCTTAATACAGGTAAAACACATCTTTGCCACATTGGTCGAAATGATAGAAACCAAGTCATGTTCAGGTCTCTAAGCCGGGAGAGTCCCAGGATTTTTGATATCCGGTCCCGGTATCCAATGGCTAGGATTGTTTCTTCCATTGTCGCGAGAGTTTGGTCTGTGACATGGGTTGCCATAACGAAAAATAAGGACTAAGAATAAAGTCCACATTTGTAAAGCGCACAATCACCCGTAAGGGTCTCTAGGCGCTGGGGGGCCGTCGGGAAGATTAAGCGAGCTATTGCCCAGAGTCACATGGTGCTGGGCTGACCTGCCGCCGGAGCCGGGGATCGAACCGTGGTCCCCAGATTCTAGCGTCAGTCGCCCTGGCCGCGGCGCCACACCTCTTCCTGCAATTAGTCCCAGGATCAGGGGAAGTCCGCCAAAAATCGAATGGACGAAATCTGGAAAAATACCCAGTATGGCTTTGAATGGTGTTAATGCCATCGAAAATACTGTCTTAAATACCTTTGAGACCCCAGTGGTATCAGAAATATTTAAGATTTCATTCAGGATTTCCGCGAAATGTACGGGGGAATTAGTTGATAATAATGTATGTATCTCTGCAGTCGTCCTTGCGACTTGTAGATCATACGTTTCTTTTGATGACGAGAGCCTGGTAGGCGTCTGAAGAAGCACTGTTTTCATTCTGCTTAAAGTATCTATTCGAATAGAAGTAATTTTCAAATCGGGCCATGCCCTTGCCTCCCTGTCTGGGAAGGAGCTGGGGAACAATGAGCGTCCACAGCACTTGACCTTCGCAGTCGTAGTTACTAGATAAGGAGTCCCGGGCATAAGACTACAACATCTGCGGTCTACAATAAGAATGTAACTCCCATTATGGAGTCTTTGAAAGAATGGTTCTATTTCTGTTGCAGGTGCGCCTTGCTGGTGACATGAAAGGTTGTATGAATTCCCTTCACAGGCTCCATGCAAACTAATTCCGTTACACAGAAGTGTGCCGCTTAGTGACATCGCACAATTGTTGCCACTAAGAAACACTATCTGTCCTTTATTACTGACACATGCATGTGAATAGGGCAGGTTCCAAGTTGTTTTAATGTACCCCTTTCCCAATTTTTCGTACATGCCAGCCTGTATATATTTTTGGCAGTATTGAAACCTGAAGGTTGAGATTGGAATATTTATGATTCCGTGTATTATCCATTCACTGACAGGTCGTTCTGACATTGTCATTGGTAATCTTTCTAGTTTTTCAATGCTCAAGATTGTATAATCAGCACCCTTTTGTGCCATACTGATTTGTCTATCAGTAAGGTTAAAGATTTGGAATAGTGACGTCGTGTTGATTAAACGCCAAGGCACATAGCCTGAACGCAGATTTTGTAACGTCCAGCCAAGCTGTACAATAGAACGCAATTGTGACTGACCATGTTGTAGTAACAGTAAGTCTTGCGATAATATATCGATTGCTGACGACACAATGCTGTCCAATGAAAAAATTCTGGAGGACAGAGTCATTAACCCATTGTCCACTACAGAAAGTGATTTTTCCAAATTAATACGGTCAATTTCCCGTATTCTCTCTGCTGTTTCAATTTGAGTAACCTTCCAGGCCTCATTGTATGCTGCATATACAGAGGCTGCTATGAAACGCTTTTGACGCTGTTTGCGCGGTCCCATTATGAAATCACGCAAGTCAGCACCATCAGTAAGTAAAGTTAGGTGTTGCTTAATTTCAGGCAGTGTGGAAGTTTGTAGCCATTGAAGGCATAATTTGCCCACACTGTAGGTTGTTATTATCCCTGGGTGATGTCTTTGAGGATATCTAGGGTCTGGCCTGGTCATTTTGAACCCCTGTGTTTTGTTCAGGAATCTGTCTTGACAGTTATTTGTATCTGTGGGCCAGATCAACCACTGTTTCCAATCAGGATGTGTTCTTTTTTGGTTTAATATATGGTTTACGTCTATCTCTTCATCTGTATCAGAGTTATTGCTAAACATTGTTGGCTTTGGAATAGACGGTTTATTTAAATCTTTGATTTTGGCTAGTCCAAGACAGGTGGTTTGTTGAACAGTGTCATTTAAAAATATCATTTGTTCTGGGATCATGCAGGCTCTAAACAAAGCTTCTATACCCTGTACTTGCCATTCTTTTGTACCCCAAACACTTTTCAATTCAACATTTTTGTCCCAATAATCAAATCCAAAAGTATTCATTTGTTCGAAAAAAGAATCTGAATATATTAATTTTGTGTTGGTTATCATGGTTTTGGTTCCTGTCTTGTTCGACAATTTAAAATAGAATGCTTCAGCATTACTTGTGTTAAAACCTGAAAAGTATGAATATTTGTCATAAACGGTTCTTGAGCTCCCTTTTGGAGGTGTTGCACAATGTTCCCATTGATTATAATTTAAAACATTTCTAGGTTGTGCAGATCTATGTAAAAAATGGTTACCATAGTGGTTATAGCAATACATACTATCATAATTTGTAGAACCCTGCAAATAATCATGTTTGGTAAATTTAGCAGACATTACTAAGTCAGACATCATATTATTAATGCTTTCGAAGTCCCAATCATCAGCAAATGAGTTTGGTTTTGCAAAGTCACTCAATGAGATCTTAATTTGGTGTGGATATTTCAGGATCTCGACCGGACCATAAATTTCATAGTCAGTGTTGTCCCAGGCTACCCCACCAGGTATCGGATTGGCTGTGAAGTTGGCTGAAGAAAGTTCTCTTTTCTTGACGTGTGAAGATGTGTGTGGTTTGAGGATCAAGTTGATTTTCTGACTTGCTGTGTCCATTTTAGCATATTTTCGCTCAATGAAGCGTCCCAAAGTAAATACCATGATGAGCCAAAGTATGAGGATAAATGCACCAAAACCCACCCAAAATTCAATCCATGGAGAAATCAGATATGTTTCTTTCAGTTGTTTCAAAAGTTCTTTAGCTTTATCTTTAAAGGTTTTTGATGATGGCTGTGTCTTTGATTCACTGAAGCCTTCAGAGGAATCATCGAAGTTTATGAAGTAGCCGGATGCAGTTCTGTCAATTGTTCCAATTGGTTCAGGATTTCTGTTTCTTGCATTTTCACTTGGTACTTCATTATAGGTTGGTGTGTCTCTGCTAAATGTTTTTATTTGGGTTTTCAGAGGTCTGAGTTCTATTGCATTGTTGCATAGTCCTTGTTGTTCTTCTGTAGGCGTTTCGAATGTGATGAGCCTCTTCGTTAGGACCTCTGTACTGGTAGCAAACCTTGGTGTTCTGCTACTTATTGGGAGTCCACTTGGCCTACTGTTTGTTATCGGCCACATGATTGTGGTTTTACCAGGTCGATGGATACAACTCGGTTCTCCTTTTTACCAGCAAGTGGCGGTAGTACAACTGATCTTGTCCCGTTGACAGACAAGACAGGAACTGCTTTTCTGTAAGAAGGCCCAAATTCCTTCTTTACCGCGATCTTCTCCCTGACTAGATCCCCGACTTTTGGAATCCAGACAGGTCTTGCTGGGACAGGTGGTGGTTCTTCAGTGGTTGTTGGCTGTTGTTTCAACTTTATGTTGCTCAGGTCTTTTCTTGTTTTGTTTAAGTCCTGCAAAATAGCCAAACGGTCTTTGATATCAAAGCTTTTTTCTTTCACCACTGAAGTCTGACTGTCAAGGTCAGAGATAATCATCCTAGTTCCGAATAATAATTCGTACGGACTGAATCCCTTCAGAGAATTTCTTGGCAAGTTATTTAGACTACGTTGGACACTTATTAGATGTTTGACCCACCCATCTCCCGAACCCAATATCCTTTCCGCTATAGATTGCTTTCTGCCTTGGTTTTTTCTTTACACCATCCGGTACTCTCAGGAAGGAAGTGAGAAGATTCCCGCTGGACTATGCTCATTTGGCCATGTTTCCCCCCAGGCCGGAGAGCTTGAGTGAAAACAGTGGTCAAACGTAGCATGCTCTTAGCGTATATGCCATTTAGACTCGCAAATCTTTGTATAACAGTCCGGACGTCAGCCGAATGCTGGTGATCTACATTATAAGTGGAACTAGCCTGTATATGTTAATCGCAACCCTTCCTTCTTACTCCTGATTTTCCCTGGAGTAGAACGACGAGGTATTAAACTGTTTCTCTCCCCACTGCGATCTCTGTTGCAGTCTGGGCAGCGTTTTACAAACATGGTGTGACGCAGGCTCATGCCTGGCCACCAGTACCGTGATTGTAATTCTTCCAGAGAATCTTTTAATTTGAGGTGTCTGAGACCCTCGCCCATATGTGCGTCTGCGATTAACAAGTTTCTCCTGTCCATGTTTGGAATCACTCTATCCCCCACTCCAGGGATTCGAGCAAAAGGGACGGAGTTTGCATCGATTATGTATGTATAATTGAGTGGATAGTTGATCGGTAACGCTGAGCAGTCGCCTTTTGATGACGTTTTCACCGCCAGCACTGTTTCACCGTCAATGTATTTTAATGTACGCTTTTTTCGAACTACGGGAGCCGATTTAGTGGCTGCCGCTGCGGCTGTTTCAGCCAATGAATTCCCTACAACGTGAACGCCATCACGCTGATGACTCAGTGAGTGAGTCACGTGAGTCTTTGGTAGTTCTTTTTGTAAAAGAGCTATTTGTTCCCAGAGCAGTTTCTGCTTTATTGGTGCATCTGTGTCATCTTTGTAACCGTTTTGATTCCATGTCTAAAAATCGCTGTTATATGATTTGACGCAGTAATATGAATCTGACACTATAAGTGTCGGGAATTCGCGATCCGCATTATCTAGCGCCATTTTCAATGCTATTATTTCAGTTTGTTGTTCTGAATTAGTTTCTACTGAGTGTGTTTTTGTTAATAGAGGTTTTAGTTTACCTCCGCGCCACACTTCTTTTGTAATCTCACATGTGGGGTTGTATGCTTGTTCTCCCCAAACGGAGGGTTGAGCATGTCCGTCTGTATAGATTACACAGGCGTAATGTCGTAAGGGCAGAATGTCGGATGGCAGAGGGTATGTTTTTTCATATTCTAGATTTTCCATTTCTTCTAGTTCTGGATCATAGTAGTAGTATACTTTGTCCGTTGTGATTGAATTTACCCATTGTAACCATTCTGGATCCAATGTTGTTGTTGGTAAATTACACGGTGTTGTCAATGCCTCAAAGGCTGACTCAGCTGTTCTGACTGTGATATGTCTACCGTCAGCTATGTCTTTTTCTCTAGCTATTGCGGTTTGAACTGCATGAACAATTTTTTCATTGTTGCTGAATTTCTGTTCAGCTTCTGTGTACAAGTGTGATTTGAATGCAATTGGTACCTTTTCTCCCTCATTAGAGGTCAGGTATGTGAATCCGCATCTCCCTGGGATGACTCGAATCACAAGATTGCGTGTGTTATCACGTGTTTCTAATTTTGTTTTAATTAGCATGTCTGTTTGTAAGGATCTCAAAATTTCTGTGTGTATTTGAGTCCAACTGGATCTTTTAAAATCTGGTTTAATTAGATCATAAAGGGGTTTGACCCTTTCTGCGTAATTTGCAATGTATGTTCTTCCGAAATTTAGGAAGCCTAGAATCGACTGTAAGTTTTTTAGTGTTCTAGGTGCTTGGAGTACGGCACATTTCTCTAGGAAATTGTCAGCCAGGCTTTTGCCTTCACTTGATAACTCATATCCTAAGAATAGGACTGTCAGATGGGCAATTCTTGATTTTTTAAAGTTGAATTTGTAACCCTCTGCTGCGAACCCAAGTATTATGGTGTTCACTCTTTTCAAGTGAGTCTCCAAGTCATCATCTGTTAAGTAAATGTCATCGACATAAGATAATGCTTCATCATCATATAGTTGTAGTAATTCTGTTACTCTCGCTGAGAATACCCCCGGGCTGTTCTTGTACCCCTGGGCTAACCGACAGAATTGTTTTTGAGTGCCATTTACTGAGAATGCAGTTAAATATCTGCTCTCTGGTGCTATATTTTGACAAAAGAATCCATTAGAGATGTCTAAGGTTGTTTTGTATTTTTTGCGCACTATGTTATTCATTAGTGCAGCACTGTGTGAGTTTTGCACTGCAAAAGTTTTGCAACATATGTTAAGGTGTCGGTAATCCAAAACTAGACGATATGAATTGTCTGGTTTGGAGTCCGGAAACAAAGGATTGTTCATTTGTGAGGTGCAAGTTTCAATCACCCCCTGGTATTCTAGCTGATCTAGTATTTCATTTACCTGTTTTTTAGCTTCTTGCTTAATTGGGTACTGCCTTTGTGCAGTTGGTTGTGATTTTAACTGGATTTTGTGAGGAGGTGAGTCCTCATCCCATCCTACATGATTTTTATATAAAGCAGGAGCTAGAGCTACTGCCCACTTTCTAGCAAGTGTATATTTTTTATGAATCGGGATATGATTCGAGAAGGCTGGCATAATTATTTCTTCGCCATGAGGGCACTCCCTAACAAACTCTGGTGGCCAGTCTTTTTCAGCTAGAAGGATGTCATAGCCCTCGGAGAGGTTATCCCAAAATAGTCCCCTTATTTTCCTAGTCTTATCTCCCTCTATACGTAAAGTTATTTCGTATATCTTGTGAGGTTTGCTAACCCTGGTGTCTGCAGTTTCCACTTGAAGATATTCATTCGTGTCCACTGTCTCCAGATGATTCATAAGGACTTTGCGAGCTATGCTCACTTCTGCTGCGCTGTCTAGCATTGTCTGAGCCCATTCTCCGTTTTTCAGTTGTGTCCTCAGTATTCTCGGCATTGTTAACTACCTTGATACTGGCTACCTTCTTTTTTGGAAATTGTAATTTCTTTTTTAGCTGAGCAGGTTCCTTGTCTTTGGACTTGGCGTGCTCTTCTCTCTGTTCTGATCGTCCTCTTCTTTCCGATTTCTGCGAGGAAGTCTGAAAAGATTGAGAGGGACGTGTATCAATGTCTTGATATCTATCAGTTTTTTTTATATTATCCCTATTTCTAAGGTTATATCTTTTCCCAGAGGGGTCCCTCTGAGGTGACCTGTGTCTTTGGTTCGGAGATTTTTCTCTTCGCCTAGGAGACCTTCCTCTGGACTGGAATTTCTTTTCTTTAGGATTGGATTGTTTGTTTCCATCCCAGTTCTTTTTTGGTGAATTATTATTAAAAAATAATTTTTCTGGACTTTCAATCAGTTGCGGTTTTACTGGTATTCCACCTAAACTATCTCTGCCTAGTTCCTCATAGGATTTCTCTATGATTCTGGCAATTTCAGCTGGTTGGTCTGCTATATCTGTCTCTTTTAACCTCTGGCGGATCGCCACGTTTGCTGCTTCACCTTTTATGTTGGCTAATAATATAGCCGAGACCTGCTTGAAGTCTTTCAGTAATTTCATACCAAGAGTTAAAGCGGGTTCAGGACCATATTCGTCTTGAATTTGTTTTAGCACATCTGGTATCACCGAAATGGATGGAACACCGTGGGTTTTTGTGTAAATAGAAGCAAAGACTGTACACCAAGTGTCACAGTCCTCAATGTGTGGTGCGATTCCCATTGGAAGACATATAGTCTGAATCCTGTGTTTTTCCAGCGGGGTGGTGTCAGGAAACACCGCCTCTATTTGGGTAATTTTTTGTGCCAACCAGAATGGTATTTGTTCCCGTTTAGCCGGTACTTTACCTAGGCAGGATTGAATGTTCTGTGGTGTAATTTTATTTGTGTTCCCCTGGTGAGGGGTCAGCTGTGGAAGTTTAATCGCTGGCTGAATTGTTGAGGTCCGCATTACATATTGGACTAATTGTCTATGAATTTTTATTAATTGTTTTAGCTGTATTAACAGCTCTCCTGTAGACATCCCTTCGATGTCTGGGTGTGGTGTGTATCCGGCTAGGACCGGCCACGTTGCTCCTGGTCTACCTAAAGGACCGAGCTTGGTGATGTGATTGTTATGTTTTAGGGCGCCATCAAATAAGAGCAAATGCTCTTGGAATTTGAGTGGTACTTCCACCTCCTCGAAAGGAGTGTACTCATTAGGAGGTTCCTCTATTTTGTAATAGTGGAAGTACTTTGTTACAGCATTTGCTGCTGGAAAATGTATCCATGAATAATATACCTCTGTCTGCCGATATTCGTGTGCCTCAATTACGAATATGACTGTGCCACCTCTAGGTGTCAGTCCATTTTCTATAAGTTTTAGAGTTATAGATCTCCTTTTGATGACCGGGATGAGTATTATATCCGCGTCTGCTGCTTGCATGGTAGCATCAGCTGCTGCGAGTTCAGTTGCTAATCTAACTGCCTCTCTTTCATCATCACTCTCTGCCATTTTACCGACAGGAAGCTTATGTCTTTTGTTTGCAGATCAGGTTTCTTATGGAACAAAGATTAGATGCACAATATTTTGGAACAGTGTATCCTTCAACGTTGACTATACCAAGAACCATACATAGGAGTTCCCTCCTGCGAGGTCTGGCGGATATAACCTTTCACCCACTCCAGACGTCTTTGGAGTATTGTGGGAAAAGGGGTCTGAGTGAGAAAGCACGACTGAGTTACTCTAAATGTCTTACGTTAGTTTTATCGCCCTTTCCAAACGCGTTGGGCGCCATGTAGTGTAGCTCCTATCTTCCCAATAGGCTCTGCGCATTGGAATAATACCTACAGCAGTAAAGGCCTAGGCCAGACGTTAACTAGGTCTACTACTGTCGATACTAGACTTAAAGTTTTGGGTTTGCCAGCTTAGCTCAGAGTTCACTAGAAACTTTCTCGAATGTTCAGGTAGGACTTAACTTCCCTGATTAGACAAGAAGGGATTTAGTTTCTGACAACCATAGAACATGACAACTTTGCTCTCCCCTAATCAAGAGTAAATCTCGAGAGTCGTGTGAACAAAAGGCAAATTATTTTACTCAGTCAGTACGTGCATTCTTAGTCTCATCAGATTGTAGAGAAAAGGAAGAGACGGGCGTGTTCAATAAAAAAGTGTTATTTATTGATCAGTCTCTTTTCTCATACAAGAGAAATGGATCGATATTATTGCAATACTTATAGTTAAGTAAAGTGCATACATTAAAAGCAATAGTATAAAGTAATACTGTAAAAACATTGATATGGTTTCTAAGCCATATGATGTTTAAAATGAATAAAATATATTTACATACACATATACATTTGACTAAACGTACTCAACTGGTGTTTCTAGATACGCCTACCCCGTGTACCTGACCTAAGTCTAATACGTGGGCGGGAATAGAAAGTTACAGTTTAAGTTAAGTTTGTTTTTGCCAAGTGAATAACTAAAGAATTCTCTGCGAGGGGTTATTCAGTTCTGTACCTGGAAGTTAGGATGAATGAGGAATGGTATCTCTCTCTCTGGTCTCGATATTCCAGGCTGCCTGCGAGGGCTACCCAGAAACGCCGGGGCTGCATTCTCGGCAGGAGAAAGCAGCGCGTCTCTCAGCGCGTCAGGAAGGCGGGGCTGCTGCCAGCGGGGTCTGCTCTGCTCTTGGCTTCGGCAAGTATGGCTGCTCCGTCTCGTCACCACGCGTGTGTTTGCATAGGACAAGATCGGTAATATTTATACCTTTAAGGTGCCGAGATTGACGTAAGGATGGACATAGATACGTCAATAAAGATGTCATACGACTTGCTCGTTAGCACATTCTTTTACTGAAGTTCTCTGTGAAATCAAAACAATGTCCGCACGGATTTTCCAGGTTGTCATAGGTTTGATTTGTTATGAGAACTCCGTATGCCTTATCAGGGGCTGGAGGAATATCGCTTGTCTAATTAGATCTCAAGCGTTATGACCTAATCAGATAACACGTTCCTGTGCCGTAGTGTGACTGCGTCAGATAACGGTATCTGCATCATGGGGGTTTTTCTTGCCTCATGGGCTGACTGTTAGTTAACTTGATAGTTAGTTTAACCAGAATAGGGTCAGGAATAGGGGGATCGATTCAGAACCTATAGGAATACATGACAACGGGCCCACTCCACGCGAAAGTTGGGGGCCTCCATGGCTTTCCTTGGAAATATTCCTTTACAAGACATATGTAGAGCAGCCACATGGTCTACCACACACACATTTACCAAACACTACTGTGTAGATGTGCACTCCAAACAGCAGTCAGCTGTAGGGCAGGCTGTTCTAAAAACACTTTTTCAAACTGCTGCAGCTGGCACAGGCGGCCGCCGCTAATGGAGGGACTGCTATGTATTCTATGCATAGATATGAATTCAGCAGCCCACATGCCTTGAACCGAATATGCTACTTACCAGTATGCATCTGTTCTATGCATGTAGGGCTGCTGACATTCATATCCCCCGCCCTCCTCCCCGGCGCCCGTAGCGGTTGCAGACTTTCTTGCATTTACTCTTAGCATGGTCATCACTTACTGTACTACACTCCATCTCTGCCACAATGGCAAAAAACAATCTGAGGATGGAGCGGATGCCCATGCGCACTGTGGTCCAGGGGAGGAGCCACCTATCTCGTGATACTTCGAAGACTCTTCCAGGACAACAATGTGCAATCATCTGGACCCAACACTAGGCGGCGATCTATGCATACATATGAATGTCAGCAGCCCTACATGCCAAGAACAGATGCATACTGGTAAGTAGCATATTCGTTTGGACTGGTACAAGGTGCCCACCATAACTAGTGGTCAGCATGTAACAGGCCAACTACTCACAATATGCTTGAAAGCACCAAGATAATATACTATTTATTACCATTGTACCTTCTAGCCCTGCCACCACCTCTCATCACCCCTCCCTCCTCCCAGGAGCTATATAATGGAGGCTGCAGTATGGCTACGCTGCTGGCACGCCAAAGGCAAGCTAGTCTGCGCCCGTCCATGCCTGGACCGCGCCTAGCACCTGGAACCCTGGTACCCAGCCCACCTGACAATACCATCCTCGATGCCCTGAACACTGGATGACCCAGTGAACACTACTGCCATGCTGCACTGCACTCTGCGGCGGTGCCTTTCTCCTGCATCAGATGCACCTTCTCTTGCACCAGCATGACCACAGTCGCGCCACAAAACACTACGCCGACCAATTGTCACACCACGCCAGAAGAGACACACCGACTCCACTGCCTACTCTTCAACATATGCTCGACGTGCAAGCATGCCACCGAATTCTGATAGCTCATTGCCACCCCGCACCCAGCATTATCTTCCTCACAGAGACCTGGCTGAACCTCATATCCGCCCCAGACATTGCCAAAATAATCCCCAACATATATAAAGTCATTCACCAGGACTGCACTCATAAGCAAGGAGGAGAAACTGCCATTGTCAACAAAGAGAGTCAATACTGTGCACCACCAACACCACCACCACCACCCCATGGAACATTGCAACTTCAAGCGCCACACAGATAACAAGATATCCAACAGAGCTAACCCCGCCCCCCTGCCCCCAACCCCAGGTCCTCGTTCCAGTTTCTGCAACACCATTGCAGACTTCATATCACCCTTAGCCTTAGACTCCAAGGACTACATCTTCCTCGGCAACCTAAATTTTCACATTGATATCCCCAATGATAACAACACTGCACACCTCCTCAACAGCATAAGCAGCGTCAGACTGGCCCAGATCATCCACAACTCAACACCCACCGCAGGACACATGCGGGACCCCATTTTCACCTTCACCGAGCACTGTAAAGGAAAAAAGAAAATGATAATGACATAAGGTATTAACATTTTATTTTTAGTATCTCCAGGTTGGGGAGGAGGAGTGGTTGCTGCAATCTAAAGTGCGCATGAAGAATTGGCCGGCTGTCTTAGTCTGGCCAAACTGTCATTTGCTCTTTGCATTTTCTCCACCCAGGCTGCAATACAGCCTGGGTGGAGATCACGCACAGGCTCCCATTCCTCGTCTGAGCGGCTTACCACGGTTCTCAGACCAATCACAACACTGCATTGTGATTGGCTTAGGGGAGCCTGAGGAATAGGAGGCGGAGCCAGCATCTTTTTAGTAGAGATTAGAACAAGATCATTTCTTCCACGAGGAAAGGAAACCGCAGGCACCAATAGAACAAAGCCTGCGCTTTACATTTTATTATACATGGTACATTACATGTCTTCACTCATCTCTCATGTTGCTCTTGTATCAGCTCTCATCTTCCTAGAGTTTCCTAATCTTTCATTCCTAGTCCACGCCAACGAATTTTGATATTACCTCTCGTCCCTTCCTTGCCTTCCTTCTTAACACGTGAGTCCCTCTGCTTCTCTTCAGACCCGCCCCAGCCTACAAAAAACACCCCTGCCCCACCAGCTCCTGCTCTTTTTTTTGTTGTCTCCTAAAGTGAGACTTACCTTTAAGTTATCTCTCTGTGGTGGTGCTGGGGAGTCTTCAAGACGCGGATCTCAGCCTCTGTGGAGCAGCGGGCGGCGGTACTCCAACGACGCAGTTGCCTCCTGGGTCTGCTCGTTCTCGAGGGGCGGAGTGCTGGCGTGTGGATGAGGTGACTGAGTCTGGTGGTCCATGTGCGGATGGGGCTGTGTTTACGAGTCGCGGTGTGGCCGGATCGGCTGGAAGAGTCGTTTTTTAATGTATTTATTTTAATTTTATGAATTTTTTTTCCCTGATTGGATGGTAGGTCCTCTATGCTTCTCTCTTATAGCAGGCATTGTAGAGCTTTTTCTGTCTGGTGTGCTCTTAAGGAGGTTGATCCTACTGTTGTTTGGTTATGCTGTTCCTGCATAACCAGGGTCACTTGGGTTTGTTAGTGGCTTCGCTGTGGGATCAGTGGGCGGCCTTTCATGTGTTTAGAGGTTCCTGGCGCAGTTTGCACTGATGCCTCGATTTATTTTTCAGGGTCATATGAACTTTTTTCTTGTCCTGTTTATACCTTTCCCTGTTTTAATTTATAGTTGGTCTTGTATGTGCTATCGGGCCCTTCTTTTGAGCCCCTTGAGGGGCTGGAGTTGAAGCTCTTGACTTTCAAGGCTTGTTTCTTGGTCAACATAACTTCGGCTAGGAGGTTGGGTGAGTTGGGGGCCTTTCTTCTGTAAGTATTCGTTCTGCAAGATCTTTTCGGACTGGGTAGTGCTGGTGCCGGTTCCATCTTTTTTTTGGCTTGATCCTTCCTTGGCTGAGGATTGTCGTTTGGATGTGACGCGGGCTTTTTTTGTGGTATTTGCATGTGGTGGAGTCCTTGCAGGAGGGGGACGGGGGGACGGGGGGGGAGCGCTTTGTGAATTTTGGTCTGGATATGAAAGGTGAGAAGCCTTTCGCAGCTACTTTTAGTTGTTGAATTCAGTCTCTGGTCCTTTTGGCTTACGAGGTGAAAGGGTTGGATCCTCTGGATCCTCTGGTGGGTGTGTAGGGGTGCTCTACGCCCAGTATGGCGGCTACTGTGGCTGGATTACAGGTTTCCTCTGCGCTGGAAATCTGTAAGAGGGAGACTTGGTCTTCCTTCCCAATTTTGTCCGCCACTATCGGATTGCTGGTTTGGAACGTTTGGATAATGCCCTGGGAAACAGCGTTGTGTCCTTTATGAAGAAATAAGGGGTTTGTATTGGAATTTGGGCATATTATTAAAATGCTGTTCCTCTTCACTCAGTAGTCCGTCTCTGTTTTTGCTTGCTATTTCCTCACTTGTTAACCCGTTCTCTGCTTCTGTCGGCCAACGGCCGTCGCAAGCACTACCTGGCTAGTGCTGCGCACGTCCGTTGGCCGACGCGGCCCCGCCCACTCTATCAAACCGCCGCAGCACGGCGGAATTCGCACCTCGGTTAAGAAGGAAGGCGCGGGAGGGACGGGAGGTAATGCGCCCATAACTTACTGATAATGGCATTACTCCTAGTCCTACTCCCTCGCCTTCCTTCTCGGTCCCTCCCACCTTCTCACTGCAGTCTAAGTGAGTTCTAGACTCTGCCTGCTTATGTACAGGAGGTGGTGGGGGCAGGGGGTGTATTTTATACTATTGGGGTGTGTTTGAGGGGAGACAGAGGGCCTCAGGTGTTCAGAAGGAAGGTGAGGGAATAGGGCTAGGAGTAATGCCAGTAGTAAGTAATGGACCCATTACACGTTCTAATGACGTCATGAAGGTTTGTTTCATTTGTCGGCCCATTGATTCAAGGTCTCCGGTGTACAGCGTAACTCTCACGAGACAGGAGTGGGGTTCAAGCACCAGTCGTTGGTAAGTTTAATCTGAAAGAGACAATTGGTTATGTGTTCCTCACCTTAGATTTACCCCCAGGCGTCAGACTGGATCTGGAGAATTTTTCTTCAGCAGTAGGTGGCGTTGGCCACTTACTACTTTTGGCATTCACAGAATGAACTTACTACTTTTGGTATTCACAGAAGTTAGGATTTTGTCCTAAGTTTGTCTTAAGACAAACTTAAGACAGACTTAAGACAGACTTAAGACAGAATAACTTCTGTGAATACCAAAAGTAGTAAGTGTATTCTGTGAATACCAAAATAGTAGTAAGTTTAGGATTGAGTCTTAAATTCATTCTGTGAATCGGGCCCCATGTCAATTGGGCCGTTACTCTCACTCGGTGTGGGACTCGGTTGCGCAGTTGCTGCCATATTGCACAGTTGCCGAAGGGAGAGTCGCCATAAGATGTGGACTGGCCACTTCTTTCTAACTAGGCAGGACAATTTCAACGTCAGTAGCCCTGAGACGTTATGCCTGTCTGAGGTCCACTGGCTTTTAACACTTTTGGATATGCCCTTTGATGGCCGTCGCTTGTTTGGCGACAAGGAAGACTATGCGCTCGAGTGCCTTAAGGACTCCAGGGCTACGGCCAGATCCATGGACCTCTCTTCCACCTCCCGCCCAGCGCAGTCTGCTTTTTGCCCCTTTCTGTTGTAGGGGATCTCTGTGTATAGTCATAATCTAGTGAATAGTCCCACCCATGTGCGTGGACCCTGGAGCAATAAAAAATAATCTCTTAAGGTGTCGAAAAATGCAGAACTGCACAGACACTTAAGAGAGAATTAAAGACAGATAATGCAGCCTATATCCACAGGCAGGGGATTTATTTTAGGTATCAAAGTATACAGTATGATAGTGTCTTTCTTACTGAGACTTATCAACTGAAACAATCAGTTACCGTTATGATTATTTGTATTTGCTAAAATCCTCATAAAGGCTACCACACTAGCCCTGCGGAAATACAACAATTCAAGATAATAATTCTTGTTCAATAAATGCAGTTTAGAGAATAATGAAAAGCAACACAAAAAGATGTTTTTAAAGAAACTTATTATTTGTATCTTCAAATCACATTCTTTCAGACCAAAACGAATCTGGACCCTTAAATAAAGAATTTTTTCTAATACCTGGATCCACACCTGGAACATAAACAAAGGGATAAGTTGCTAAAATCCCAGAGGATATTAATTCATACATTGAATTGCACTTCTGAACATCCATAGTGCTTTCTGTGTTTTAACACAAGGGTCATCCGTACTGCATTTAAACCTTTCGTCCTGATGATGGTCTTTGGATAAAACATTGGAGACCGAAACGTCGACACACCAGTCCATGTTCACACCTTACATCTGACTTTCTGTTTACTTTAAAAGGAGTCATTTTTCTATTTAGATCTACAGACTGGACTGTTTCTCTTATGTATTGATGGATTGATTTTGTCGTTTCCTCATACTTAAGATTTTCATGCAACTATTGTGATCATGAACCCTTGCAAAACTTGAATGTGATTTGAAGATACAAATAATAAGTTTCTTTAAAAACATCTTTTTGTGTTGCTTTGTGATTATATTACTGAATTCAAACTGATGTCCCAAAAGAAGAAAGAACCCCCCCCATCCATAACTTATAATGAGATATGTGATAAGTTGGCCTGGCATATGCTGTCCACTATTCTAGTGGGCACCTTGCACCAGTCCAAACGACCCTTATTGATGGTAGGTTTAAAGACGACCTTTATAGAAAGCTATCCTAGTGGTAGCTGTGGAGAGCAGCCTTCAGGCTAAGTCTTGGAGGAATGTAAAGCAGCTTGTTTTACCAGTCTATAATCTCATGAATGACCAAATGAAAGGAGAACCACACCAGGTATATATATAAAATATATGTATTTATTCTAAACACATCCCTCTAGTCTCTTCATGAAGCTAGAGGTAAAAGTACATTCAATAAACGTAATTAGCACACAATAAATTAGCACAATATACGTAGAGCACTAGGGGCGTACCAAACCATATATTAAGAAAGTTGTATAAAATCTACGACTGACATAGATACAAGGCCTAGAGCCTTTAGAATCGCTGCAGCCACCAGGAACCACCCATCGTAGTGACACAAGGGACCCACGGGGGACGCGTGCAGTGTCTAAACAAAATGCTGCAGGCGACCAAGTGCGAAATGTCCGGGTGGATCCAAGGGAGGATTGGAGATGTGAAGAACCTGAAAGCAGAGGGGGCAGTGTCTGGGTCACTTGCCAGTTGCCAGGATGGCGATGAGCAGATGCCCACCTATGTTGGGTGATTTCAGGTGAAGAAGGTGAAGCTTGACTCTTCAGCCACGAGGACCAGGAGGTGTCGGACGACCAGGAGCTGGATTTGAGCTGTCCCACAAAGGATGTTGAGTGCTGCGGTGTCTGTATCCGGATTGGACCCAACAAGCCTTGGCAAGACCAGCCCACGCAGAAAGCAGAGATTGGCTTCGGTGCAGACCACCAAGGTCTGATGGACTTACCCCTTGGTGGGGTGTCAGGGCACCTCTGGAGCAACCAGGAAAGCCCAAGAAAAGGAAGAGTTACCTTTGTGGGGAACCGCCAGTCGACGGACCAGGGATCGCGAAGGGGCCTCGAGCAGAAATGCTAGAAGCGGGCTTTCGGAACACTCGTTGTCGATGCACTTGCAAATGTGCACAGTGTCCAGGAGTTCCGGTCCCACATCACTCGTGAGGGTTGCGGGTGTCAGCTCTGCTGGGATCTCGTGTCGGCCTCAGAAGTCCGTGTCTTGAGTCGCAAATACTTTGGAGTCCGGCAGGAGCTTCGGAAATGCAGACCGGCAAGATGCTTCGTTGGTGCCTGTTTGAACAGGGGAGTCACTCCTTGACCCCAAGGGAGATTCTTCAGTCCTCGAGTCGATAAAGTGTGTCCAAGTTCCAGGATTCAGTATCAGAGTTTCGTCCAGGTATAATCTAAAGTCCTAAATACTGGGGTCCCATACTTATACTAAGTTGGGGAGTTGGACATACTCTGGGGACCCACCTATGGAAGGATCCAGGGAGGGGGTGGCTACACCCCTTTCCCTTTGTTCAGATTCACACCAGAGATGGGGCTGAGAGCCCCTGCAACCGGTTTGTAATGTAATGTAAAAATTATTTATAGAGTGCTCGGACACCAAACGGTTTCATGGCGCTATAGGACGGATGTGCAAAGGTGGGGAGCGGGGTGCAGGTGTTTAATCATAAGTTTGAAGGAACAAGTGAGTTTTTAACATTTTCCTGAAGGATGCATAACCGGAGGTGGACCTGAGTTCGTGTGGAAAGGAATTCCATAATTTGGGTGCCAAAAAAGAAAACCTAAGGCCACCATGTTTTTCCGTTTGAAAGAGGGAACAGAAAGAAGGTTGTGGTGGAAGGAGCGGAGGTTGCGGGAGGGGACATAACGGTGAATCCTGGATGTAACAAAGGCAGGGCCATGGCCGGTTAATGACTTGAAGATAGTGCAGCCGAGTTTAAAAATACTGCGTTTTGCCACCGGAAGCCAATGGAGCTTCTTCAGCAGGGGGGAGACATTTTGATGTTTAGGTTGACGAAAAATAAGTCTCGCCGCTTGATTCTGCACCAGTTGTAATTGGCGAAGCTGGTAGGCTGGAATGCCAACGTAAAGAACGTTGGCATAGTCAAGGCGGGAGGTGACCAATGCCATGATGACTAATATAAGGGCCTCAGTGGTCAGAAACCTGCAGATTTTTCGGATTCTCCCAAGTTGAAAAAAACACGATTAAGTGACTGCATTAATCTGAGGTTTTAGAGAAAGGTCCTTGCTGATGATAACCCCTAAACTCTTCACGGAGTCAGCAGGGGAGGGAGCGGAGCCCCAAGAAGGTGGCCAGAAGTTGGGGTTCCAAGGATTAAGAGAACCTCCAGTTAAAACAAGCTCCGTTTTGTCGGGGTTAAGTTTCAGTTGGCTTTGACACATCCATTCGCCAATAAAACTCATAGTAGACTGAAAGTCGGCGATGGATGTGGATGAGGAATCAAGATTGAAGACCATTTGAATGTCATCAGCATAATTGAGGATAGTGGCTGAGTTATTACATAGGGACCGAATCAGAGGTTGCATATACAAGTTCAATAAGAGTGGCGACAGGGCAGACCCTTGTGGAGCCCCACAAGTTAATTTCCTAGGAGTGGCTGAAAAGGTGGATAGGTGAACAGCCTGGGAGCGATGAAGTAAGAAGGATCTGATCCACTCCAGAGCCACGCCCCGGATGCCGGCGCTGCCGAGACGGTCGATCAGAAGATCGTGATCGACCGTGTCAAAAGCAGCCGACAAATCCAGAAGCACAAGGGCCAGGGGGATATTGTTATCAGCTCCATCACAGCCACAATGACAGCCTCAGTAGAGTGCGCCGGCTGGAAACCAGCCTGCTGAGGATCTAAGAATTGGGAAGACTCAATAAAGGAACTGAGACAGTTGGTCACGTGGGCCTCTAGAATTTTACTGAGGTTTGCACAGGGACACCAAGTGTGCCCCCAGCACTGTCTGAAAAGCATTCTCTGAATGCACCCACCCAGCCCCAATACACTAAAACCTGTCTGGGAGGTGGTTACACCTTCATGTGATAGGAAACCTATTGTCCAGGCGCTGGCCTCCATTTTGTGATGCCAGGGCTCTTTTTTTAAACTGTTACCGGTCAGACCAGTGTGTACATGACTCTCCAAAGTGTTTGACACCAAACACGACATGTTCCAATGCAGCCATTCCAAAGTTAGCATTCACCGCGAGGTTATAATGCACTTAAGAGTATATGGCCTGGCTGCATAACAGAACAGCCTCAGAGAATAGACTCCGAAAGCTGCAGAGGGGCCCAGCTCATGCTTGGGCACCATCTCACACAAAACCAAGCACTCTGCCTTCAGGATTGATAAGGCCTGCCATAGGAGTGACTTATAGGTTTATATGTGTCAGTGATTTGATGGTAGATATAGGTAGCCTATATCTTAGTATGGGGTGCATGCACCACCTTACCCAGGCTGCAGCAGCAGACCTGTGGTGCCATTTTGGAAGGCTTCCGAGGGGTGGCATAATACATGCTTCAGCACCTGGTAGGCCTTTTGGGTACCTATGTCCTTGGTACATAAGGTACCATATACTAGGGATCCACAAGGGTAACCCAGTAACCAAACTGGAGTGTACCTAAAGTACAGGCAATCATTTTAAAGAGGAAGCAGCTAGGTTGGGGTGCTGAATAGCAGGGCCCCAGCCAGACTAAAGTCGAAAAACTGTGAAACACCAGCAAAAAGTGGGAGTAACCATAGTAAGCAGATCCTACTCTCCTACAAGATATAAACGGAAATGAAGCGGCTGCACACACACACATATTTAAAGGACGCACCCTTAAAAGCTGCCCATGAGGTGGCCATACCCCTGGTGGAGCGACCCAGAATAGAAAAAGGAAGAGAAGTGTTAGCTTTTACATGCTCACCGTGGAAGTGGAAGCATGGGGACCCTTGTTGGCCAATCAAAAGCTAAGAGTCCACTTCACGAAACTGTAAGGAAATGCCTCTTTTTGTATGGTCAACCCCAAGCTTTTCAACTGATGCTGCTGGTTTTGAGACACTGAGAACGTACTGAGGCCTGCTAACCAGACCTCTGTGCCAGTGCTCTGACCCTAAAGTGTATGTTGAATTGACTACACCCTATCATAAATGGCTAACTTACCTGTAAGTCTCCATATCCCGGGGCATGTGAAAAGAAGGGTACTCCAGGGCCTTCAGCACGGTTTGTCCTACCCTGGAGGTCCCCCAAGTTAATGAGTCCCCCCAGTCCACCACTGCAGACTAGCAGAGCAGTCATTCATTGTTAGTCTGACTTTGCCATTAAAAGCAATGGCAAAGTCACAACTTCACCTGTACATCGGTGTAAGTCACCCCTCTGGCAGGCCTATCAAGTCCTAGGTGCAGGGTTAAACTTATGACACGGACAGGGCACGTGTTTTAAATGTCCTGACAGTAAACACACAAAACTACAGTTTTTACTATACAAAGACTTGTTTGCCTAATTGCCGAGTTCAGGATTACACGCTGACCCCGCAGCTGTGTTAAATTCTGAACGGTGCAACCAAAGTCTGCACTTCGAGGTATCAAACAAATCATTACATTAAGCCCGACTTGTATCTCAAGTCGTAGTTAATGTAACTTGTTTCAGTGTGAAGCTTTGTTGTCTGTAAAACTCCGAGGCATTCCCTGGCACACATGGAGCCAGTTCCGCCCACCTGGAGAGACGTGCCAACGAGACTCAGGAAGGGGAAACTATGAGGGATTGCAGGCCAGGGAGGTGCTACTTCACTTCTGCACGAAGCTACTTGGGTGTTAGCCCCAAAAGGAACAAGCCGCCTATATAGGGCAGATGTGTCATACTAGGGAGGAGAGCTGTCCCATTGTTTAGACACAGGCTGGCACAGGGAGCAAAGAGGGGAAACCAGTTGCCAAATCATTTCCCCCAAGGCATGGAGCCCTGAGGTAGCCCCATCCCAGGGATGGGATAGTCAGGTTTGACTTAGAGAGGGGTCTCGCCATCTTGAGTGCATCCTTTGATAGCCGGATGCCACACGCCACAGTAAGTTGTCACCATATGGGAAGGAACCTGGTAGCCCATTGGCTACCAACCGCATCCTTCCCTGGAGGCATTTTCTTAGCATAAAGCTGGCCCCCCTGGCACCCAGACCTTCGATCTCAACTGACCTGGAAGAAGGACCGAAGAAGTACTACCCTGCTGAACCGAGAGACCAGCAAAGTGAGGCTGCACCGTCCAGGACTGCTCCTGCTGCACCTGGCTGCTAGTGTAGAGAGAGACTGTGCCTCCTGTAGCCTGCTCAGGGAGAAGCTGTCTCCAGACCCTGAAACCATAACTCTAGCACCATCTTTGTTGACCGAGAAGTAACTGCAGAAAAAAGATCCCCATCGACCACGTCGCATCCACATCATCCTTGGAGCATCTAAAGCATCCTTCATCCCTGGCAACAGGACCACTCCATATGAATCCATTGCAATCTGGATAAAGTGGCTGGAACTGCCTAAGGACTGCTTTTGTGAAGGCCACTGTTTCTAAGGACCTTGCTGGTCCACCTGACTAGCTCCCTGCTGTACTTGGCTGCTCCAAGTACTTATGCCTGACTACATTAACACTTACCCAAGTTTTCCTTGAACGTTTCTAAATGTCTAATTTGTTGAATTTGCCACAGCTTGTTTGAGGTTGAGTGAAAATGCTTTGATTTATTATTACTTGGAAAATTCCTCTCTGGAATCCTCTGGTGGAACTTTTTCAATGTGGTGTCTAAATTAGGGGGAATGTTCCTGTCTAACCATGGAACTTGTAGAATATTTTTTAACACGGAGCTCTGGCCAAATTCCGCCAATCGCTGCATGACTCCACAATATGCAAGTAAGATTTGGCATCCTTTAGTGCGATTTTCGAACATAGGCGGTCGCCGGCGTTCACAAGTTGTTGCGGTCAGAGGGATCACTGACAGAATATCTACAGTCAAAATATCGAGATGACAAAATATCGAGGTAAAAATATAGACTGCAAGAATATAGACTTCCTATCTTCAAACAGGTAAGTACAAAAATATCGACTCCAAAATTTCGAGTGTAAAAAATATAGACTGTCAAAATATCGATTTTTTTTAAATGTCTTAAAAGTAATTTAAAAGTAATATAATAATAAATAAAATTAATTTTAACTTATTTAAAATACTTCAACGTAAAATTAAGAAATAATTAATGTAACTTTAAAAAAATATATATTTTTAATACATATATATATATGTGTGTTGGGTGATTGTCACGCCACGTCGGGCGAGCTGGATTTCCGGACTTGCCCCAGCCATTTGCTATTAAAGGATAAGGAGGTTGGTGCGGTATATTGGGGAGCAGAGGAGGCCTTTTATTTTGCCTTAAGTGACAGTATCCTGCATTATTGGTTTTTCTACTACCCCCGAGGTCCGACCGAGCCTATGCAATGCATGCTGGGACTTGTAGTGATGTGGCATTGGGTGTCCTACGTAATTCAACTCGGACTTTGCTGAACATTCAATTCCGGGGGGCGGAGCTTACTGACACTTAGCAGGAGGGGCACTAGGTATTTAAAACCCGTGATTGGCCCATTTCCTGCTTGAACCATCTGGCGCTGATGAAGGCAACACACAACGCCGAAATACATTCGCCCTGTAAGATTGGTTTACCTGCTGATTAAAAGCTGTCTCTGCTGTTTCCCCAGTGTGGCCTCTTCTTCTTGGTTCCCGAGGAGGTTCTGTGCATCTAAATAGCGCGACTGTCAGTTTCGCGCATCAAGAGGCCCCCGCACTGCAAAGCTGGCCCTGGGATACTGGCGTCCGCCTTGGAGGCATTCTTTCGACCCAGGTTTCTGGGACGCCCGGGGCCCACCTCCTGACCTGGACATAGGAAGAAGCAGTGTTGGGTGATTGTCACGCCACGTCGGGCGAGCTGGATTTCCGGACTTGCCCCTGCCATTTGCTATTAAAGGATAAGGAGGTTGGTGCGGTATATTGGGGAGCAGAGGAGGCCTTTTATTTTGCCTTAAGTGACAGTATCCTGCATTATTGGTTTTTCTACTACCCCCGAGGTCCGACCGAGCCTATGCAATGCATGCTGGGACTTGTAGTGATGTGGCATTGGGTGTCCTACGTAATTCAACTCGGACTTTGCTGAACATTCAATTCCGGGGGGCGGAGCTTACTGACACTTAGCAGGAGGGGCACTAGGTATTTAAAACCCGTGATTGGCCCATTTCCTGCTTGAACCATCTGGCGCTGATGAAGGCAACACACAACGCCGAAATACATTCGCCCTGTAAGATTGGTTTACCTGCTGATTAAAAGCTGTCTCTGCTGTTTCCCCAGTGTGGCCTCTTCTTCTTGGTTCCCGAGGAGGTTCTGTGCATCTAAATAGCGCGACTGTCAGTTTCGCGCATCAAGAGGCCCCCGCACTGCAAAGCTGGCCCTGGGATACTGGCGTCCGCCTTGGAGGCATTCTTTCGACCCAGGTTTCTGGGACGCCCGGGGCCCACCTCCTGACCTGGACATAGGAAGAAGCAGTGTTGGGTGATTGTCACGCCACGTCGGGCGAGCTGGATTTCCGGACTTGCCCCTGCCATTTGCTATTAAAGGATAAGGAGGTTGGTGCGGTATATTGGGGAGCAGAGGAGGCCTTTTATTTTGCCTTAAGTGACAGTATCCTGCATTATTGGTTTTTCTACTACCCCCGAGGTCCGACCGAGCCTATGCAATGCATGCTGGGACTTGTAGTGATGTGGCATTGGGTGTCCTACGTAATTCAACTCGGACTTTGCTGAACATTCAATTCCGGGGGGCGGAGCTTACTGACACTTAGCAGGAGGGGCACTAGGTATTTAAAACCCGTGATTGGCCCATTTCCTGCTTGAACCATCTGGCGCTGATGAAGGCAACACACAACGCCGAAATGCATTCGCCCTGTAAGATTGGTTTACCTGCTGATTAAAAGCTGTCTCCGCTGTTTCCCCAGTGTGGCCTCTTCTTCTTGGTTCCCGAGGAGGTTCTGTGCATCTAAATAGCGCGACTGTCAGTTTCGCGCATCAAGAGGCCCCCGCACTGCAAAGCTGGCCCTGGGATACTGGCGTCCGCCTTGGAGGCATTCTTTCGACCCAGGTTTCTGGGACGCCCGGGGCCCACCTCCTGACCTGGACATAGGAAGAAGCAGTGTTGGGTGATTGTCACGCCACGTCGGGCGAGCTGGATTTCCGGACTTGCCCCTGCCATTTGCTATTAAAGGATAAGGAGGTTGGTGCGGTATATTGGGGAGCAGAGGAGGCCTTTTATTTTGCCTTAAGTGACCGTATCCTGCATTATTGGTTTTTCTACTACCCCCGAGGTCCGACCGAGCCTATGCAATGCATGCTGGGACTTGTAGTGATGTGGCATTGGGTGTCCTACGTAATTCAACTCGGACTTTGCTGAACATTCAATTCCGGGGGGCGGAGCTTACTGACACTTAGCAGGAGGGGCACTAGGTATTTAAAACCCGTGATTGGCCCATTTCCTGCTTGAACCATCTGGCGCTGATGAAGGCAACACACAACGCCGAAATGCATTCGCCCTGTAAGATTGGTTTACCTGCTGATTAAAAGCTGTCTCCGCTGTTTCCCCAGTGTGGCCTCTTCTTCTTGGTTCCCGAGGAGGTTCTGTGCATCTAAATAGCGCGACTGTCAGTTTCGCGCATCAAGAGGCCCCCGCACTGCAAAGCTGGCCCTGGGATACTGGCGTCCGCCTTGGAGGCATTCTTTCGACCCAGGTTTCTGGGACGCCCGGGGCCCACCTCCTGACCTGGACATAGGAAGAAGCAGTGTTGGGTGATTGTCACGCCACGTCGGGCGAGCTGGATTTCCGGACTTGCCCCTGCCATTTGCTATTAAAGGATAAGGAGGTTGGTGCGGTATATTGGGGAGCAGAGGAGGCCTTTTATTTTGCCTTAAGTGACAGTATCCTGCATTATTGGTTTTTCTACTACCCCCGAGGTCCGACCGAGCCTATGCAATGCATGCTGGGACTTGTAGTGATGTGGCATTGGGTGTCCTACGTAATTCAACTCGGACTTTGCTGAACATTCAATTCCGGGGGGCGGAGCTTACTGACACTTAGCAGGAGGGGCACTAGGTATTTAAAACCCGTGATTGGCCCATTTCCTGCTTGAACCATCTGGCGCTGATGAAGGCAACACACAACGCCGAAATGCATTCGCCCTGTAAGATTGGTTTACCTGCTGATTAAAAGCTGTCTCCGCTGTTTCCCCAGTGTGGCCTCTTCTTCTTGGTTCCCGAGGAGGTTCTGTGCATCTAAATAGCGCGACTGTCAGTTTCGCGCATCAAGAGGCCCCCGCACTGCAAAGCTGGCCCTGGGATACTGGCGTCCGCCTTGGAGGCATTCTTTCGACCCAGGTTTCTGGGACGCCCGGGGCCCACCTCCTGACCTGGACATAGGAAGAAGCAGTGTTGGGTGATTGTCACGCCACGTCGGGCGAGCTGGATTTCCGGACTTGCCCCTGCCATTTGCTATTAAAGGATAAGGAGGTTGGTGCGGTATATTGGGGAGCAGAGGAGGCCTTTTATTTTGCCTTAAGTGACAGTATCCTGCATTATTGGTTTTTCTACTACCCCCGAGGTCCGACCGAGCCTATGCAATGCATGCTGGGACTTGTAGTGATGTGGCATTGGGTGTCCTACGTAATTCAACTCGGACTTTGCTGAACATTCAATTCCGGGGGGCGGAGCTTACTGACACTTAGCAGGAGGGGCACTAGGTATTTAAAACCCGTGATTGGCCCATTTCCTGCTTGAACCATCTGGCGCTGATGAAGGCAACACACAACGCCGAAATGCATTCGCCCTGTAAGATTGGTTTACCTGCTGATTAAAAGCTGTCTCCGCTGTTTCCCCAGTGTGGCCTCTTCTTCTTGGTTCCCGAGGAGGTTCTGTGCATATATATATATATAAGTATATATATGTATTGTATATGTTTTGTTAATAATATGTGTATATATATATATATATACATATATATATATATATATATATATATATATATATATATATATATACACATATTATTAACAAAACATATACAATATTTTTACCGTAGGATAGCGAGAGGTTTAAATTTACTGTAAAGACTCCAGTGAGTGCAACAGTAGGGAAAGCATTGGATAGCGTAGAGGTAAAAATTACTATTCCAACTCCAGAGAGCGCAACAGTAGGGAAAACATTGGATAGCGTAGGGGTAAAAATTAATATTCCCACTCCACAGAGTGCAACAGTAGGGAAAGCGTTAGATAACGTAGGGGTAAAAATGACTATTCCCACTCCAGAGAGTGCAACAGTAGAGAAAGTGTTGGATAGCGTAGATTTAAAAATTACTATTCCCACTCCAGCTAGTGCAACAGTAGGGAAAGCCTTGGATAGCGTAGGGGTAAAAATTACTATTCCCACTCCAGAGAGTGCAACAGTAGGGAAAGTGTTAGATAGCATAGGGGTAAAGATTACTATTCCCATTCCAGAGAGTGCAACAGTAGGGAAAGCGTTGGATAGTGTAGGGGTAAAAAATACTATTCCTACTACAAAGAGTGCTACAGTAGAGAAAACGTTGGATAGCATAGGGATAAAAATTACTATTCCCACTCCAGTGAGTGCAACAGTAGGGAAAGCGTTGGATAGCGTAGGGGTTAAAATTACTATTCCAACTCCAGTGAGTGCAACAATAGGGAAAGTGTTGGATAGCGTAGGGGTAAAAATTACTATTCTCACTCCAGAGAGTGCAACAGTAGGGAAAGCGTTGGATAGTGTAGGGGTAAAAAATACTATTCCTACTACAAAGAGTGCTACAGTAGAGAAAACGTTGGATAGCATAGGGATAAAAATTACTATTCCCACTCCAGTTAGTGCAACAGTAGGGAAAGCGTTGGATAGCGTAGGGGTTAAAATTACTATTCCAACTCCAGTGAGTGCAACAATAGGGAAAGTGTTGGATAGCGTAGGGGTAAAAATTACTATTCTCACTCCAGCGAGTGCAACAGTAGGGAAAACGTTGGATAGCGTAGGGGTAAAAATTACTATTTCCACTCCAGAGAGTGCAACAGTAGGGAAAGCGTTGGATAGCGTAGGGGTAAAAAATACTTTTCCTACTCCAAAGAGTGCAACAGTAGAGAAAGCGTTGGATAGCGTAGGGATAAAAATCACTATTCCCACTCCAGTGAATGCAACAGTAGGGAAAGCTTTGGATAGCGTAGGAGTTAAAATTACTATTCCAACTCCAGTGAGTGCAACAGTAGAGAAAGTGTTGGATAGCGTAGGGGTAAAAATTACTATTCCAATTCCAGTGAGTGCAATAGTAGGGAAAGTAAATAGTTCATATGTAAATATAAATAACATAAATAGTAATACCAATTACAAATTAATTAAAATATTTTACAATTGTATAAAATATATTAAATAATCAATTAAAAATACAAATTAAAATGATGTAATAATAAAAATGACCTACCAATACTAATTATTTGCCTATTAACAATAAATTACTTTACAATTTAAAAATATTTTTAAAAATAAACTCAATACATTTTTTACAAAAATGTAATTACTTACAATTAAATTACTTCCCAAACTATTCCCCTAAAAACACACAACCCGCTACAGAAAATAAATTACTAAAATTAACATATTTATCAATTAATCAATTAAAATTAATTACCAATTAAATTTTAATTAATTACCAATTTATAATTAATTCTAAATAAATACCAATAAATAAAATAACATATTTATTTAATTATAATTAAATTACTTCCCACCCTATTCCCCTACAAACCCACAACCCGCCACAGACATTAAATTACTAAAAATAAAATATTTATCAAGTATTCAATTAAAATTAATTACCAATTATATTTTAATTAATTACCAATTAATAATTATTTAACAATTAATTCTAAATAAATACCAATAAATAAAATAACATATTTAATTCATTATAATTAAATTACTTCCCACCCTATTCCCCTATAAACCCACAACCCACTACAGAATTATATTACACAAAAATTAAACATTAATATTAACTTACCTTAAATTCGATATTTGTGTTGTCTATATTCTGTCTAGTCGATATTATGTCCATTCTATATTTTTGATTCGGTTTATTGCTATTCTATTCGATATTCAATTTTTCTAGTCGATATTTTTGTACTTTATATTATGTCTAGTCGATATTATGTCTATTCTATATTTTTAACTCGATATTATGTCTAGTCGAAATAAAAAACTCGATATTTTGACTATTTACCGGTCAGAGGGCTGCCATTTGAGTAGATTTGCCGCCGTTCGAATAGACTTACCTCAGGTCGAGTAGATTTTCCGCAGTTTGAGAAGATTTGCCGCTGTTTGAGTAGATTTGCTGCATCTCAACTAGATTTGCTGCAGTTTGAGTAGATTTGCCGCCGTTCGAGTAGATTTGTTGCTGCTCAAGTAGATTTGCCGTTGTTCGAGTAGATTTGTTGCTGCTCAAGTAGATTTTCTACTTGTGCAGCTGCAAAATCAACTTGAATTTAAGTCTGAGGAATTCTGCACAGTAAAGCTCCATGATTTCCGCTCACCTCTAGTCTACATTCTTGTAAAAATACAGTCTATTTTCATAAATTGGTGTTTATTTCTTGTATCGTGTCGCTTTCTTCTGCAATTGGCGTGGTGCTGTTTAAATGCTAACACTTGTTCCTCTGTGTATGTCATGCTGCTCAGTGCCACAGCTACCCAGGGTTGAGCCGAGGGTTTGACCGACGAATCCTATTGGATGTTAAGGGACTGGTGAGTGCATTTCACTTTAAGGCCACACAACCACACCATATACTACACCCCATTTCCTCACAGAAAAGAAGCAGTTTACTATTGGTAAATGGAAAGGGTCTTGGGATGATCCAAAAAATGCTACCAAGTCTCCCTTTCTGCTGCAAAGATGGAGAGGGATAGAAAACTGGAAAACAACAATCATAAGAAAAATGGAAAGATGAGGTCACCTTTATCATAAAAAACCCTACTGAAAGGGTCATAGGATAAGAGACTACCAATCACATCTAATATGGACCCAGGCCAAATTGTGACCAGGAAAAACATGTTCAAAGTCAACAGTTTTGAAGAGACCACCTGCAGATGTTCCAATAGATCAGCTTGAAGACTATTCAGATGAGGAGGCATATGTGAAGGGAGTGTGAACACCAGTCTCTTCAAAAAGCAGATGAGGAGCCAGGGAGTCACAATCTGAAAATACAGTTCCCTCGAATGGCAGGCCACTCCCTACGTGAACTAGACGCAGCAAGAAGAAAATGAAAGCCCTCGCTGAAAAACTGCTCTATTTCTGCACCCTCACAGATTGGGGTGACCCCCATGCACTATACACCAAGGATTACAGCTTCTCCAGGATCTTGCATTTAAATCCATAGTACTCTGCCTCTTGGCATCTTGGATGGATTGAACCACTTCTGAAGAACAACCACAGGCATGTAGTTTCAGACTTTCATATTCCAAACCGCAGGGACGTGCAGCAAAGAACCTCCTCAGATAGCAGATAGATTCTTAGGGGTGGAGAGGAGAAGACTGCACAGGAAATACCCCTGGTGGCTGAACAGACAGTGGATGCAAAAAAAGTAAAAAAGGCCCAAGCACACAGCAGGGGCTACCTACCGAACCTCCACTTTCCTGCCAATGAATTTGTGGAGAACCCTGCTCTGCAATGGAAAAGGAGAAAAAGCTTAGAAATCCCAGAAGCCCCCCCCCACACACCCCCTTTCTATACTGAGTGAAAACTGGCTTGGGTCTTTGGTGTCATGAAATATAGTTGACCGGACACAGTCTGTGTGTTCCTGACTACATCCGTTGAAGGCTGCCCTCTGTTATCTTTTTAGTCCTGAGGAAGACCCAATATGATGCATAGCTATTAGCACATGATCATAGGGTCAAAACATTGACAATATTGTTCTACGTCCTACGTCAGTTATCCTATGAGAGGAAAAGAAGATATAAGGATATCCTGAATGTGAATTTATGGACAATAGGCATCATATGTTATTTTATTGTTTCAAGTTTTGTGTGTCAATTTCATTTTTTCACCATGTGTATGTTTGTGTGATTCTCTGTATTTACAGCTGATCATTTATGAAAAACAAAAAAAGTGAAAGTATGCTGCATATAGAACAAAAATAATATTTTCAATAAGAAAACTGCTTTTGTGTGTCGTGTTTGTGGTTCCACACTGTTTTGGAATATTTATTTCCCAAAATTAAATTAGTATTCTTTCTGGAAGGTATCTCTCTGATAGATACATCTGCCAGTGGATTCCTCACCTTGTGAATATCCCCCTTGCGTCAGCAACATCCGGAAATTCTTTTGTAGCCTCGCGCCGACGTGGACAACGTCATAAAGACACGGTATCGCACGCGACTCCGCTGACGTCACCAACACTACAATAGGCCCACGCCGGCGTGATGACATCAGTTCCCTTTTTTCCGCGTCATCGACGCAAACGGTTTCGGGAATCTCAGTAGCCAACTGGTGACTTTGTCACCTTATTATTCGCTTTCTGCTTCTTTGTATCTTGTTTCTTCACGATGTCGACAAAGAAGACCGGCTTCAAGCCCTGCAGGGAGTGCGGGAAAATGATGTCCATTACTGACCCGCACGAGGACTGCATTTGCTGTTTGAGCTCTGACCATGATATGGATGGATGTTCATCTTGTCGGAAGATGAACCCGAAGGCCCTGAGAGAAAGAGAGACCAAACTCCTGGTAGCGAAGCTAAAGGCTGGCAAGGGAAAATCTTCGAGGTCTCGCTCTCGACGGACGAGGTCGAGGTCGAGATCGAAGTCAAGATCATCATCCAGGTCTCGAGAGGAGTCGTCTTCGAAGTCCGCTTCAGACCATGCTTCGAAGTCGAGAAGGAGACATAAGAAGAAGAGGCATGAGTCCCGATGTCATTCCGGTAAGGAGTCGGGCTCGAGGTCGAGGTCACCAAAGAAGGTGCGTTCCAAGGTGGTCACGCTGGATGTCTCGGATCATGAAGGTGAGGCCTCGCCTTCGGAGTTGCAGGTACAGTCGCCGACTCCGGCTTCGAATCCGTCTCCGGCACCGTCCCCGGCCCGAGATGAGAAAGAGGTTCAGGTGGATGTGGATTCTGCGCCTATCGGAGAGCCGAATCCGAACCCTCCACAAGACCAGCCTGAGGGTTTTCAGCCACCCTTCCCAGCCCCAGGCCAGGAGCCATCAGCGTTTTTAAACACTAGTATGGCGTCTTTTCAAGGGCGTGGTACCCCTCTGGCACACCTCCGGGTCCCATGGGTCCTCTGGCCTTCAATTTAGGAGTCCCTCACTCCTATCCTCCTGCTCCATTCATGCCTTTTATACCGGCTCTGACGCCTACCCGGCTCCGCCGAGGTCGTCGACGCCGGTCCCGGCGTCGCCCGCTCCAGATCGACCTCGAGAGCATCCCACCGGGACTTGAGATTCGATACCGACGTCGATCCCGGCTCCGTCGGAGCAGTTGGTGGTCCAGAAGGGAAGCACAACGCCTTTTGGAGGAGCAAAGATATTTGGAGTCACGTCCTGATATGGAGGAAGTTGAACTGGAGGATGATTGTTTTGAGGATCTGGCTGATGCTGGTAGTCTGGATTTTTCTCCTGAGTGGGAGTTACCATCCGGCTCTGATACGCCTTCAAATGACGTCTAGCCTTATCATGTGGTGATGAGGAAGGCAGCAGAACTTCTGCAATTGACTTTACCAACAGTGGAGTTTAAGTCTAATCTTCTTACTGAAGTTTTGCATTCACCTAGCTCTGTGGTGGAACCATTGCTTCCGTTTAATGAAGCATTAACGGAACCTATTATGGAGGTGTGGAAAAAACCTCTGTCAGCTCCTGCAGTATCCAAGAGTGTGGCGAGAAAATACAGGGTTGCACCTGAGGACCCTGCTTTTCTGATGTCTCATCCGTCACCTGAGAGTCTAGTCATACAGGCAGCCTGTTCCAAAAAGAATGTGAGTGCCTTTCCTCAGGTCCCCGGTGACAAAGAGGCAAAGAAGCAAGATCAGGTGGCTAAAAAGACCTTCTCCTCTGCAAGTATGGCGTTGAAGTCAACTAATGCCACTTGCCTTATGGGGAGGTATGTGCATGCCCTTATGGACACTATGCGTACTTTAGCTCCTAAGATTCCTGATGACAGCAGGAGAGATTTTGAGGAGGTTTTATCAGATGCACAGGCTACGGCACGCCAAGTGATACAGAGTGGTCTGGACACTGCAGATTCGGTGGCACGTATCATGGGCACTGTGGTTGCCACTAGGAGTTCGGCTTGGCTGAAATCTTCAGACTTTTCGGCAGATGTTCAGGCGACTTTGCTGGATCTGCCGTTGGATGGATCTGGCCTCTTTGGCAAGAAGGCTGATTCGGCCTTGGAAAGGTTTAAAGACAGTAGAGCAACTGCTAAATCTTTAGGGCTTCAAATCAGAGGTTCTTCAGCCAGGAGGTTCAGAGGTTTTGGATGCTCTTCCTTTCGCAACTATCGGCAAGGTCAGCAGCAGCAGCAGCAGCAGCAGCAGCAGCAGCAGCAGTACCCCTTGTACAGATCTTATAGGGGAAAGCAAAGAGCTAGACCTCGGGGTCGTCAAGCCTCTTCCTCCTCTACCTCCTCTAACCCCCCCAGCCTCAGAAAAGCAGCCCTAGATCCGCCATTCAGGATGATGTGGTCCGGTGGGGGGTCGGCTTACCTACTTTCTACGGGATTGGGAATCGGTTACATCAGATCTTTGGGTTCTCAATCTCGTAGAAAATGGGTATGCTCTTCCCTTTCGGGAATTCCCTCCCAATTACCCTCGTTGCCAAGGTTTTTGCACGGAGGAACATCTTTTACTCCTGCAGGAGGAGGTGTTGACACTGTTAAGAAAGGGTGCAATAGAGGTGGTCGCAGAGCAGGAAAGGGGTCAGGGATGCTACTCCCGGTATTTTCTGATACCCAAAAAGGATGGCAGGCTTCGTCCAATCCTGGATCTCAGGATCTTGAACCTTTACCTGAAGCAGGAGAAGTTCAAGATGCTCACCCTTGCACAGGTTCTTCAAGCGCTGCTGGAAGAAGACTGGATGGTGTCGCTCGACTTGCAGGATGCGTATTTCCACATCCCAATCCTGAAGTCGCACAGGAAGTATCTCTGTTTTAAGGTGGGATCGCAACATTATCAGTTTGCGGTCCTTCCTTTTGGAATTACTACTGCGCCTCGAGTCTTCACCAAGGTGATGGCAGTGGTGGCAGCACATCTCAGAAGGTCGGGGATTCCAGTATTCCCCTATTTGGACGACTGGCTGATCAAGGCAGAGTCGTCAGAGAAAGTGCTCCAGCATCTGCAGGAGACAACTCAGTTGTTGTACCGGTTGGGTTTTTCGATAAATGTACCCAAGTCTCACCTGGTGCCCTCCCAGCGCAACCTGTTCATAGGTGCTGTACTGGACACAACTGTATGTCGTGTATTCCCTCCACCTCAAAGGATTCGCGACATACAGGAAATGATTCCTTTATTCTACAATGAAGCGGTCGTTCCGGTCCTGAAGGTCCTTCGCCTGCTCGGTCTGATGGCTTCCTGCATCCTGTTGGTCAACCATGCACGCTGGCACATGAGGACGCTCCAGTGGTGCCTCCGCAGGCAGTGGTATCAACACAACGGAGATCTCAGGGAGTCGATCAGGATCTCCAGAGAAACTGCAGCGGATCTGTCTTGGTGGGGTGTGGAAGGCAATCTGTCTCAGGGAAAGCCTTTTCATCTACCTCCTCCGGTGGCCACAGTGATAATGGATGCATCCACTCTAGGGTGGGGCGCTCATCTGGGGGATCTGGAGGTCAAGGGTCTTTGGTCTCCAGAAGAAAGGTTGCTTCACATCAACCTTCTGGAATTGCGGGTGATACGTTTGGCGCTCAAGGCCTTCCTCCCTTCCCTTCGCGGTCTGTCTGTGCAAGTCCTGACGGACAACACTATCGCGATGTGGTATATCAACAAGCAGGGAGGAGTGGGGTCGCAGTGTCTCTGCAGAGAGGCTCTGCGCCTCTGGTCCTGGGTTCAGGACCACCAGATTTGTCTGATGGCAAATCATCTGGCCGGAGTTCTGAACGTTCGTGCAGACAGTCTCAATCGGCAGTTTTCGGCCGACCACGAGTGGAGGCTTCACCCGGAGGTGGTTCGTCACGTCTTTCGGACGTGGGGGACTCCTCAGGTGAACCTGTTCGCCACTCGCTAGAATGCTCACTGCCCGTCATTCTGCAGCCTCCAGTTTCCGATGCGGGGAGCCTTGGGGGACGCGTTTCAGTTGAGTTGGGACTCACAACTCCTTTACGCGTTTCCTCCCATACCTTTGATTCCTTGGATTCTGATGAAGATTTGTCAAGACCGGGCCCACCTCTTCTCTCGCCCGCCGCTCCGTCTCCCGTTCAGGGCAGATCTCCTCTCTCAGATGGAGGGGCAGGTTCTACACCCCCACCTCCAGACATTACACCTTCATGCCTGGAGATTGAATGGGGCAACCTGAACTCTTTTCTCTCCCACACGATGTGGTGGATGTCATATTATCAGCTAGGCGTGACTCCACTAAGTCCATTTATTCCTAAAGATGGGCTAAATTTGTCTCTTGGTGTGGGGAGAAGTCTGTTGACCCTTTGAAAGCCCATTTATCTGATATACTGCAGTTTGTTTTTTCCTTGGCGCAGCTAGGTTTTGCTGTTGCTACGGTGAAGGGCTATCTTTCAGCATTGTCGGCATTTCTCTGTTTGCCCGACCAGCCGTCTCTTTTCAAATCTCCTGTAGTTTTGAGATTTCTGAAGGGTCTCACTAATAAGTTCCCTTCTACTCCTTTTATTGGTCCTCAGTGGGATTTAAATCTTGTATTAACCTACTTATTGGGTTCTCCCTTCGAACCCTTACACAAGTGTCCCAGGAGGCTTTTGTCTTTTAAGACAGTCTTTCCTGGTTGCGATCACCTCGGCAAGGAGGGTAAGTGAGCTTCAAGCTCTTAGTTCCAAGCCCCCGTTCTTGACCATTCATGCTGATCGAATGGTTCTTAGGACCAGGGCTGCTTTTCTCCCTAAGGTGGTGTCTCCCTTCCACTTACGTCAATCTATTACCCTTCCTACCTTTTATCCTCCCCCTCACCCTTCCTAGGAGGAGGAGAGGCTGAACCGTCTGGACCCCAAGAGGGCGGTGAGTTTTTATATTGATAGAACTAAAGACTATCGAATGGATGACCAGCTCTTCGTTGGGTTTGCTGGCTGCAAGAAAGGAAGAGCGGTACATAAAAGAACTCTTTCAAGTTGGATCATCCTCTGTATAAAGATCTACTTCTCTTTGGCTGGTAAGGATCCTCCAGAGGGTATTAGAACCCACTCTACTAGAGCTAAATCTGCAACATCTGCTCTTTCTAGAGGTGTGCCTGTTGAGGACATTTGTAGAACGGCTACTTGGGCCTCCCTCCACACTTTCGCAAAGCATTATTGCTTGGACACTGTGGTGAGGAGGGATGGCCACTTTGCGCGCTCTGTCCTCCAGAATTTTCTGGTTACACTGCCACCACCCTCCTAGCCCTTAACCCCGGCCGTTCCCCCAACTGCGTCCTAGCCTCTCCTGGACACACCCATGGTCCCTTCTCCTGCAACTCCTGCAAGTTCGAATGCTCCAAGAACAACTCCTCATCCTCGTACACAAAACAGTTATCCGTCCCCAACCACCTACAATGCATCCTGCTCAACACCCGCTCGGTCCACAGGCACGCCATCGACCTCTGGAATCTACTAGACACCATCTCTCCGGACGTCGCCTTCCTAACTGAAACATGGATGAACGCCACATCAGGCCCAGACATCACCATTGCCATCCCGGAAAGCTACAAGATCATTCGCAAGGACCGCACCGGCCAAACAGGAGGAGGCATCGCTATCGTCCATAAGAAATCCATCCGCATCTCAACCAGCTCAGACGTCAATCTCGCCAACACTGAACACCTTCACTTCCAGATCCACACCGACCACAAGACCACACTCAGAGGCACCCTCCTCTACAGGCCACCAGGACCCCGCGCACAATTTAGTGAAGACATCACGGACTTCATCACTCCACACGCGCTCCCCTCCGAGGATTACATCCTTTTGGGAGACCTCAACTTTCACCTTGAAAAGAACAACGACCGCAACACCACCACCCTTTTGGACAACCTCGCCAACCTCGGACTTAAACAACTTGTCACTACCCCCACCCACATCACAGGTCACACACTCGACCCTATCTTCACCTCCAGCAAACATGTCTCCTTCAGCCACACCACAGCTCTCCTTTGGACTGACCACAGCTGCGTTCACTTTACCTACAACAAGTCCACATCCAACAACCACCCCCAACCCACTCTGCGAAGAAACTGGAACAAAATCACCATCGACCAGATCTCCTCATCGCTTCTTCAAAAACTCCCAGCCCTCTCCTCAAACCCCGACCAAGCAGCCACTAACCTCACCCAATGGCTATCCAACAGCGCCGACATCCTAGCACCACTGAAAAAACGACAAATCAAACTAGGCAGCAAGAAGGCCTCCTGGTTCAACGATGATCTTAAGAAATCCAAGAAACTCTGTCGCTCCCTTGAGAAGGCCTGGAAAAAAGACCCAAATACCAGCACCAAGGACGCCTTCAAAAACGCCACCCGCATACACCACCAACTGATCCGGAATGCCAAGAAAGCCGCTTTCAAGGACCGACTAGATAGCAACGCCCACAACAGCAAGGAATTATTCAACATCGTCAAGGAATTTACCAACCCCTCAGCCAACTCCAACGACATCACCCCATCTCAAGCCCTCTGCGACTCCCTAGCTTCATTCTTCCACAACAAAATTGCAGACATCCACAACAGCTTCGACAACCGACCCGAAGACCAACCCACCCAACCCTCCCTCTGCAGGACCCCCACCCCCCTTGAACATCCTCAATGACTGGAACCCAATCTCCACTGAGGACACCATCCGTCTGATGAACTCTATCCATTCAGGATCCCCCACAGACCCATGCCCTCACCACATCTTTAACAAAGCAGACTCCATTATAGCACCACACCTCCGAGACGTCATCAACTGCTCCCTCAACTCCGCAACCTTCCCAGAAAGCTGGAAACATGCCGAACTCAGCGCCATCCTGAAGAAACCCACAGCTGACCCCACCGAACTCAAAAACTACCGCCCTATCTCACTCCTTCCATTCCCGGCCAAAGTCATCGAGGAAGCGGTCAACAACCAGCTCGCCGCCTTCCTCGAAACCAACAAATCCCTCGACTCCTCACAGTCCGGCTTCCGAGCCAAACACAGCACTGAAACCGCCCTCATCGCAGCAACAGACGACATTCGAACTCTACTGGACAATGGAGACACAGTCGCCCTCATCCTCCTCGACCTCTCCGCAGCCTTCGGCACAGTCTGTCATAGCACCCTCTTACAGCGCCTCAAAAACGTCGGAATCCAAGGAAAAGCACTGGAATGGATCACCTCGTTCCTCACCGGAAGAACCCAGAGAGTCCGCCTTCCACCATTCAAGTCAGAGGCCACTGAAGTCATCTGCGGCGTACCACAAGGATCTTCACTCAGCCCCACCCTCTTCAACGTATACATGAGCCCCCTCGCGGTCATCGCACGCCAACACAACCTCAACATCATCTCCTACGCCGATGACACTCAACTGATCCTATCACTCACCAGAAACCCTAACACTGCCAAAACCAACCTGCATGAAGGAATGAAAGAAGTTGCCGAATGGATGAAGCACAGCCGTCTGAAACTGAACTCAGACAAAACAGAAGTCCTCATCCTAGGCACCTCCCCCTCCGCCTGGGATGACTCTTGGTGGCCAGAGGCCCTTGGAAAAGCACCCACCCCGACGGACCACGCACGGAACCTGGGCGTCATCCTGGATTCCTCACTCTCGATGAACAGACAAGTCAACGCCGTTTCTTCATATTGCTTCAATATTCTTCGCATGCTCAAAAAAACATTTCGCTGGATCCCCACCGAAACTAGAAAAACGGTCACCCACGCACTGGTCACGAGCCGCCTGGACTACGGAAACACCCTCTACGCTGGTACCACCGCAAAACTCCAGAAAAAACTCCAACGCATCCAGAACGCTTCAGCCAGGCTCATATTAGACATCCCGCGTAAAGAACACATCTCTGGTCACCTGAAAAACCTCCACTGGCTCCCCGTCAATAAGAGGATTACTTTCCGCCTCCTAACCCACGCACACAAAGCACTCTACGAAATCGGACCCGAATGCCTCAACACACGACTGTCCTTCTACACCCCCTCCCGCCAGCTACGATCCTCCAACCAAGCCCTCGCCACTGTACCTCGCATCAACAAAACCACCATGGGAGGTAGATCCTTCTCCTATCTGGCAGCCAAAACCTGGAACTCACTTCCCACTCACCTTCGCCTTACTCAGAACCACCTAGCATTCAGAAAGCAACTTAAAACGTGGATATTCGACAAGTAATTCCCCACCCTTCTTCAAGCGCCTTGAGACCCTCTGGGTATGTAGCGCGCTATATAAATCTATTGACTTGACTTGACTTACCTTGATTTGTGTACTGCGTATACTGTGTAAATGTCTACTGTCATTGGTCCGTCTGTGTGCCTCGAAGGCACGGAAAAAAGGGCGGAATTGATGTCATCATGCCGGCGTGGGCCTGTTGTAGTGTCGGTGATGTCAGCGGAGTCCCGTGCGATGCCGTGTCTCTAGGACGTCGTCCACGTCGCCGCGAGGCTACAAAAGAATTTCCGGATGTTGCTGATGCAAGGGGATATTCACAAGGTGAGGAGTCCACAGGCAGATACTGTATCTACCAGAAAAAGCGTTACCGAAGGTAAGTAACTTGTTCTTCTGGACCCTTACTATTAAATGTTGAATGGTCAATCTTTTTCCACAATTCTTGGACAAGAATTGTGCCACCTAACAGAACTCATTGTAGTTTACATTTGTGGAAACAAAGGCACTGTTTTGGGAAAGAACACAGGCACTGGGAACCTGGTTAGCAAGAACCCAGTGCACATTCAGCCAAAGATGCATCAGAGTCAGGCAAAAAGGGGAGGCTAACTACAATGCGTCTGTGCCACTCCTGACCATACTTTTAATAGCTGCAGCTGGTGTTGGGCACGGGATGACGTGGCAGAAGATGGGCATCTGCCATGTCATGTGTCTCGGCCCCTGTTCAGTGTGCTTCTGCTAATAGCTGTGCGTTGCGGAAGGCTTCACACGGGGTGGCAGCGTGTGGCCACGTGTCATGGTGTGAGGCATTGTTCCTCAATGCCCTCACGAGATGTGAGCGCATGCTACGAGTGGTAGATGATCTCTGTTCTTCTAGGACGAGGAAGTAGTTTTGGGCATTGTGGGAACGAGATGTAACCACTGCCAAATTTGCACACAGTGCACTGAAGTCAGGGAAAGTAGTGCTCAGTAGAGGAGTCCCGCCCATCGGCTCTGTGTCTTATCACAGACGCCTGAGAACATACTCCCTTTGGGTGGAAGACCCTCCCCACCCCTGTCCAGCTCAAGGCATCAGTCTGGAGTCCAATGGGTGGCAGTGCAGCTGCCCAATGTGTGTAACATGAGGGATAGTTCTGCTGTCTCATCTGTATCCTGTCCTCTAAATCCTAAAGTGGATTTTGCCATTTCCTAAATCATGAGCAACAGATCTTTGTACTGCTCAACTCCGGAATTCGCGTGTTAGCGACCCATGAAGGATGAAAGCCACAATCTACTGAGTGCCACCTCTGCCCATGTACAGAGTGTAATCCGGGGATAGCACAGCTTTCAACAGTTCAGGCTGTGCGATCTCTGTAAATGGAGGGATAGCTCTGACATTGTATTGCATTACAGCAGGTCTATAGCCTTTGCTATGTCTATGTGGGGCACTGAAGCATTTTCATATATGGTCAGTAGGCTGCACCAATTGGGGTGTGTGGTTGGAAGGGTGTTGTCTTTATTTTGTTTATCCTATATGGTAAATGTTTCCTTGCCGTGTGCGATGGCCCCCAAAGTGCGGTTATCATGCTACGTTTAGCAATCTGGTGGTTGATGAGGTGTGCTAAATAGACCTGCAGTGATGGTTTTCTTTGAGCAGCTCTGCAGGTCCCTTTATGGTATTACGTTTGCTCGTAGTCTGCTTTGTCGGTTATTGTACTACGCAGTCCTTCTTGATAATTGTTTTAGAGGTGTTTTGTTTTGGTCCTGTGCAAGTATCTTGGAGCGAGGTGGTGGGGAGATCTGCTGTGATAGGCTCTGTCACTATCAACCTATATCTGGGTGTCATTGTGAGATGTAAAGAAGTTGCCATACTGTGCAGTTAGGACCTGCAATTGTGGACTAGATTTGAGTCCTCCGATTGGCCAGCAGTTTTATTCCAAGCTTATTCAGTTGGTGATGGCTGGTTTATTACTAGGTGATGGACAAGCCCTGTAACAGATCTGTCTTATGTGAGTGAAAGAGGATTAAGTTACAGTTGGCTGCCAACCACAGAGTGTTATGATAGTAGCATGAGCGGGTCAAATATGGATTGTTATTACCATATAATACTCAGGCTAACCATAGGGAAGCCTTTCTTAGCTGACCAGGATGTAGAAAGTAGTTTGCTGGTTGAGTGGTTCCAGATCTATGGTCTGTAGCCTGGAGATTGTACTTGAAAGTGTGATTATCTTTCCTGATTCTATTCCAGAGTTGTAGGATGATGTAGTTATGGCTGAAATAGCCATGTTTTCAACTGACTTCTGAAGTGCTAGTTCTCTTGAATGCTTCAAATAATATCAGAAAGCAAGTTCCAGTGTTTGGTGAAAGAGAAGTAGAGAGATCAGTTCAGATGGACATTTTATATCACCCCATATCTGAGTGTCTGTGTGAGAGGTGAAGAAGTCCTCAGATAGTATTCATATTTGGGACCTGCAGGGGAGGAATATATTAGTCTTCCAAAATTGTGCTGTAATGCAACAGATCGCTTCATTTATTCCATGCTTGTTCATTTGGTGATGTTTGGTGTTTTGGCTGTACAGTGCTGGTGATGAACTCCCCTTATAGCACATTTGCATTACATGAAATTAAATGTGCAAGTTATAATTTGTTGCTGACCGCTGTACATTATGGTTTTAGTATTATTGCGGGCCATAACTAGTATATACAAAAGTACGTAGCCATATAATGCCACCGCGAACCACATGTCAGCCTTTTTTTGCGTAGATGGTCCTGGGTGCCTCTAAGACTGGCTGGTAGTGAGTTATGGAGCTTGTGTCTTATACTGGGAAAGCAGTGCCTTTTACTGAATTTGTATTGTAAGGTGGTATGAAAAGTGGTGCAAGCCTGGAGTGCAGTGTCCTCTTTTGTTTGTATTGCCTGAATTGAACTGGTAGGTATAGAGGATCTTTTCCTTGGGTGGCTGTGGACAATGTAGAGTGCTTTTTAATAGTGGTGCGAGATGAATTTCACTCCGCCGGCAGAGTTCGCGGCGTTTTGCCCACTCCACGTAGTGCGCGGAGCTCTGAAAAACTCCACAGCGCGGAGCAGAGTGTGTCCTATCAAGTGGCTCACCAATGTTCAGTTGGTTGAGTACAAATGAGGAAAATCATATGCTAGACCACCTCCCGGTAAAATTTCTCAATGCAGGTGGTCGCAGTAAGTCACTACCGCTCGCGTTGAGAAACCTGCCGCTCGTGTTGTGGAAGCTGCCACTGGCAAAAAACATATTCCCGAGTGGCAGAAAGCAGCAGAGCCCTCTTGTGTTGCGTGTGGTGCCGTTCGTGGAAGAGGTGTGGCGCCGCAGCTAGGGCGACTGACTTCGTAATCTGAGGATCACGGTTCGATCCCCGGCACCGGTGGCAGATTAGCCCAGCACCATGTGACTCTGGGCAATAGCTCGCTTAATCTTCCCGACGGCCCCCAGCGCCTAGAGACCCTTTCGGGTGATTGTGCGCTTTACAATGTGGATTAAAAATGTGGCTTATTATTTTACAGTGCAGACAAATTCCCAGTGCTAAAAATCAGCACAAGCGGCACGACTTACCGCACTCTGATGCTTGCAGAACTCCTCGGACCACAGTTGAGTTTTTCAGCACTTCGTGGAGTTCCGCGCAGCAGAATTCTGCGAACTCCGCCCAGGCCCACTTTGCCCTTCTAGATCTGAAGAGTTTGTAGAGCTGGGGTAGTGTATTCTATTGGGTGAAAGTTGCACCATTTTGGATGAGGTATATTTTGTGTTTGATTAATCTGGGTGCGCCAAAGAATAGGCTGTGACAATGTCAAGCTTGAAGATCACGGAGTATGAGGATGGCTTGTAATTTTTGTTGGTATCCAAAGTATAGGAAGATGTGTGGCAGTGTTGTCATTGTGTAGAAGGCACTCTTTGTGATGTTGTTATCATGTGATATCAAAGATGGGTCTGAATCCATAGTTACCCCTAGATTCATTTTTATTTTTATATTTTCAAAACCTTTATTGAGGAAAGTCAGGTATGACACATTACAATGTGCAGCAATGCAGCTCAAATCGACAGTACAAATCAAGTCAAGCCTTTGGTAAAAAGTATACTACCACTGACAGCGAGCAGCAATACATGAAGGTTGAGAACACAGCTCCACTAAACAGTGGTCCCACATCTCAAAGGGGATCACACATGCAAAAATCACATCAATGGGGAGTGCCAGGAGGAGGCGGCGCCTACTGGAGGGGAGGAGGCAGTCACTGACCAGCACCGGCGGCCACCGCGGGGGCGCAGGGCTGGTGAGGAGCACGGGAAATGCAGCTCCACTGGGTAGGGAACAGGAACGGAGATAGGTAACTAGAGGACCGCAAATATCAACAGGATTGGACTTGGCGGGTAGCAAATCCAAGAACTCCGATAAGAGAGTCTGACACTTAGAGGCGTCCTCCAGCCAGCTCTCAACCCTTGGAGCAGGTTTACGACCCCAACACATGGCCACCCTACGCCTAGTCAGGACCAGCAGCATCGAAATCAGGCGTCGGGGAAACATCAGGACCGACTTTTACGAAGCCCAGGAAGCACAGGGAAGGGCCAGGATGCAGTGTAGCACTAGTAATGTCAGAAATGGTGGAACACACCCCCGCCAGAACTCAGAGACTTTGGGGCATAACCACGCTAAGTGCGCAAAGTCCGCGGCAGGGGCAGCGCAACGCATACAAGTGTCCCTAGGAATGAGCCCGAGCCTGTGGAGCTGACCAGGGGTGCAGTACAGCCTGTGCAAATACTCAAAATTATCAGACGGAGCCGGTAATTCGGTGACCGCTTTTTCGTCTGGTTACAACAGTGTAGCCAGTCGGACTGCGCAATGTCCATACCAAGATCCGCGCCCCACGCCTACCGTGCCTGGTCCGAGGAAATTGAGGTGGACATTAGAGTAAGTGCGTATAATTCGGTAATTAATTTGTGCGGAGACGGGGACGTATATATGAAGTCGAGAGCTGGCATCCTGGGTGGGGGCTGAGGGAATGTAGAGTGTAGTTTCCGGCAAATAGCACGCAGTTGATAAAATAAAAGCGTGTCCAGTGGCCCGAGGCGTCAGAGTAGAAAGTGTTCTCTGGAAAAAGATCCGCCACCATCTGCAAACCCAGCCGTGACGCATGCCTGGACATGCCAGAAGGCTGTAGTGGGGGAAATTCTGGGTAGTTCACCATTGGCACGGCATTAGCAGAAAGCAGCGGAAGATTGGAGAGCCGGCGTAGGCCGGACCAGGCCCAGCGCAACGTCTCAACCGTGTCTACTTCCCCCCCGAGGGCGCACTGCGGGAACAAACAAAGCCGTGGACAAGGGCCAGGGGAAAGCTATATCTGTTTCAACGGCAACGTTAGGCTAATAAGGGGTAGGGTGGATCCAGAAATTCAGAAAGCTGGCCTGGGCACACAAGGAATAGATCCTGAAATCAGGCGCGCCCATACCACCGACCGACATGGGAAGAGAGAGTATGTCGTATGCGACTCCTGGCTGTTTACCGCCCAGACTAGTGAAATGATTAGGGAGCATAATTTACGAAAGCTAGATGCCCAGCTCAGCTAGATGCCCAGACATCGGGTGGTGCCAGAAGCCCACATGAACTGAAAGTTCGGTGTGAATGGCGTGGTGGCATCTGTCAGAGGGAAGAGAACAGATAGATGCCCAGATATCGCGTGGTGCCAGAAGCCCACATGAACTGAAAGTTCGGTGTGAATGGCGTGGTGGCATCTGTCAGAGGGAAGAGAACAGACTTGCTCTAGTTCACTTGAATGCCAGAAAGACCGCCTAAGCGTATGATTTCCCGGACCAGGAGCTGAGGTTTTCCTGGGGATGACGAACGTATAGGGTATCATCGTCCGCATACATAGAGAAAAGCCTATACCTCTGTGAGTATGGTGCTGCCGGAGGTTGGTGGCCAGGGGCTCCATAGCGATGGCAAAAAGCATGAGCGATAGTGGGCACCCCTGACATGTACCACGAGCAATACTAATAGGTTCGGAGACCTGGCCATTAATACGAAGACAAGCCGAGGGATTGGTGTAAAGGAGTTTAACCTTGCGCATAAAAGTGTCGCTGAAGCCCATGCGGGGCAGGAGGTAAAATAAAAATGGCCACTTCAGCGTATTGAACGCCTTTGTGGCGCCCAGCAGGGCAGCCATGGCGGAAGTTTAGGATTCATTTGATGCAAGACTGAGAAAATTGTGTGAAGGTGGTGCGAAGTTGCCCTACCCGGAATAAAACCGGACTGGTCGGGGAGAGCAAAGAGGTACATGAGTAATACAAGACAGGGGGCAATCAATTTGGCAATCAGTTGTGTCGTCGGCGTAGGAGATTATGTTGGGGTCGTGCTGTCGGGCGACGTGTGTGAGCGGGGCCATGTAAATGTTGAACAGTTTCGGGCTGAGGGAGGATCCTTGGGGTACGCTGCAGGTGATCCCGGAGGCTTCGGAACGGGGGGAGGTGGACGCTCTGGGTTCTGCTGGAGAGGAAGGAGGTGGTCCATTCCAGAGTCTAGTCTCGGATCCCTGCGGCATGGAGGCGTGTGCAGTGGCAGACTGTGTCGAAGATGGCGGAGAGGTCTAGGAGGATGAGTGCTACAGTCTCCCCGTTGTCTAGCAGGGTCCTGATGTCGGTGGCGGCGATGAGGGCGGTCTCGGTGCTGCAGAACCCTGGCTGGGAAGGGTCCAGGATTCTGTTCTCTTCGAGGTTCTCCCAGTAAATGAAATGAGTACCGGACTGATCACCATTGGCCTGGTCTGCAGCCTGGTGCCGCACACCCACGAGAGAAGGGCATTCTTTCTGCTCCCTGCAGAATTCCTCCCTGGAGGGGCCTCCTTCCTGCTGCCAATGGGTCTGCTCAGGCAGGTCCCCCAGTTCAGCTATCTGTTCCCCGGTAGATCCAGGGCATCCCCCTCAAGGTCTGCTTCCTCCTGGGCCTTGGGAACTTCAGGGGCCGGTTTCCCGCGCCTCCTGCGCCTTCTCCCTAAGGCCGTTCCTGGGCCTCTCCCTCAGGCTCCAGGACCTCTTGAACACCCCTACTGGCTGCCATTGACCGGGTCGTCACGCACGCCCAGTCAGGTAAACCCACCATCCTCAGGTGAGTTGTCTTCTCCACCTTTTCCCAAGGGGAGCTCTCCAAGTCATTCTCCAAGTCATTCCCTAGCAAACAGTCTACGGCAGTCACACTGGCTCCTATGTCCCTAAGAGCCTCCACCTTCTTTCCATTGATGGTCACCACCTGCCCACATTTCTTAGTGTTGGAGGGCAGGTAGTTCTCAGGGACCATCTCACTGTCTCCTAAAGAGACTAGGGTCATCTGAACAGGGTCCCACCCACCTTGGACTTCTACCTCCTTCCCCAAAGGCTACACTAGCCATCTGCCGGGGTGGAGCACAAGTGGGTGCTGGTTTGCCAAACAGGCGACACATGAGATAATTGGCAAAATGACCCAGTTCACCACACTTGTAACATTTTATGGGCCCTCTTTGAACAGAGGTACCTGTTGGGGTCCCGATCTGTTTCTGGGGTGGGGGAGGCTAAGAACCTTTCCCTTGGTTCCCTTGGGGACTACTTTGGGGCCTCTTCTGAAACTCCCTCTGTTTACCCTTGTCCCCCCACTCTTCTGCTGGGGACCCTGCCCACCCTTGGCTGAGTCTCCCACTTGACCCTTGTGGACCCTGGTGCTGAGCCAGCGGTCCGCCTCCTCAGCAAGCTTCCTAGGGTTAGTCAGCTTGCTAATAAATCAGGTGCTGGCGTAGGTGCTGGCGTAGCTCAGTAAAACAATTACTAGACAAGTGCTCCCATGCCATTAAATAAAGAAGCCCTTGAAAATCATTCACTTTGCTACCCTTCACCCAACCATCCAGTGCTCTGCAGAAGAAGGTTACATATTCAACATAGGTACCCCCAGGAACCTTTGTATACCCCCTGAACCTCTGTCTATATAATTCAGGAGTTAACCCATACCTGGTCATCAAAGCTTCCTTCATGTGGGGATAGGAGTTATAAACTTCAGAGGGCAAATCTAGAAGTGTGTCCCGCCCCTCACTAAGGAATTGCCCCCACAACCCCGCTCCCCAATCTCTCTCAGGGACCCGGTGGGAGGACATGGCTACCTCATAGGCCTTGAACCACTGCCCTATGTCATCATTTTTAAAATACTCCTTCACCACATCTTTTGGCATGTACACCCTTGACTCTACCTGCACTGGCGTTGTGCTGCCACCAGAGGGATTAGGTACTCTCAGATCCATTTCCCTCATTTTCATCTCATGCTCCATCTGGATTTTCCTTTCTTCCAAAGCCATCTTTTTACTTCCCAGCTCCATTTGCCCATTGTTTTTCGATCTTGCCAACTCCATTTCGTGTGCCCTGGCTTCCTTCCTGTCTGCCAGCTCCTCTGGCGACAAGACTCTGCCAAAATTAACAATGCTTTCTGGTGGTTCCACTTCCACCGCATTCTCTGGTGCCCTTGATTCTTTCCAGGCCCTCAGCGCCCTATTGAAATGGGCGCTGAGGGCCAATTGATTATTTTTACATCCAGATTGGGAGACTCTGAACTTCTTGCAGAAACTGCTCCACTGTGTAGCTCTCAAGTCCTTCTTCTCCCCAATCTATGTCATTCATTCCAGAGATCACAGAGGCTGCCCTTTCCGCAGGGAGTGAACCAGGCATGACTTCTCAAAACAAGTGAGATCTCTCAGCAAAAATTAAAAATCAAAAAAATCTGTGGCCGCGTTATTCGTCTGAACTCACTATGTGGTGATCAATAATTACTGTACATAAACCCTAAATGCAAATTCAAAATCCTCACCGCTGCCTCCAATGTTAGATTTGGGGGTCTCTGGTTGGCACAGGTATGTACTTGTGACAAACAGGGACCCTCTCCTCTAGTCAGGGCAAGGGACTCACTCCTTAGATTAACCCCTGGTCTCCCTCTAGGTTGCGTGGCGCGAGCAGACAAGGCTAAACTTCAGGGCGTTAGTTAGTTAAGCATTTATGATCAGACACAGTAATCAAATGACCCACCACAAATGGACTTATAAAAATAAGTAGACTTGATGTAAATATAAGTTTCTATGCAGGCTCAATACAATACCATAATAAAGTTTTTAAAAAAATCAGCCACAAGATGGATTTAGGCAAAGTGTTCTCAAAACAAGCGGGTTTTCTTTGGTGGGGTGCATGGTGGACGTTGTCCAACTCTCACAAGTTCACAAAAAGGCAGTCTATCATAAGAAGCGTTGCAGGCTCCTGGCCGGGTGTTCGCACCGCAGTGCACGTTGGGGAAACAGTACCTTGTTCGTGATGTGAAGCCCGGTTCGCAGGCAGCGTCCGCGACGTGGCGAGGGTGCAGGCGGCTCCTCTTTGAGGCAGGCCCTGGCTCGGGGGTGTCTCCGAACGAGACGAAAAGCGGGGGACCTCTAGGAACGGGCCGGCAATCAGGAGCACGTAGGCTGGGGGCGGCCTACGAACCATACCTTCAGGTCATTGCTGATGAGGGAAGAAGGGCGGCGCGGGACTAGGCAGCCAGTACGGTCCGTACCAGCCGGCTCTTAGTGTGCGGCGCGTCCCCAGCAAAGTCTTTGCGAGGGGGGGGGTGTACGCATCAGGCGTACGATCCGGCCCGGGGAGGCACTTGATCTTGCTTCCAGTGGTGGGGAATAGCGGCAATCTGAGAAGTACGGCTCGTGGAGGAACAAGTACAGCATAGGGCGGGCGGCCCCGCTAGTCGTGCGCACAGCGGCTCGAAGATCAGAGCGGTTCACACGAGGCGGGGGAGGCCGGGCACAAGCAGTACAGCAAGGGGAAGGGAGGCGAGGCGCACTGGAGATCACGGCTTTCCAGCGATGAGGAAGGCCAAAGTCAGCAGTTGACAGCGAAGGCAGGATCAGAGCCCAATGGTCCTGGGGCTCAGTTCAGGGGGCAAGCTCAGTCCAAGCCCTTGGAGATTGTCTCTCCTTCTTGCAGCAAGGCACCCACCACAGGCCAGTCTCCCAGGTCAGAGACAGTAGTCCTCCATGCAGCTTTTCCAGGTCCTACTCTTCGGGCAGAGGTTCTTGGTGCAAAAAGGATCTGATTTCTTAGGAGCAGAGCTCCTACTTTTACACACCATTTCTTTTGTTCTTGCAGGCCAAGGGGGCCTTTGCCTAATCCAGTAAAAGCTCTGAGCACTTTGTTTTGCAGACTCTGGCTTCTCCTTTCAGGGAGCAGGGCAGGCACATCAGACGCTCCGCAGGAGGTGGAGCCAGCATTGTGGTGGCAGAGCACAGCCCTATTCAGAGTCAAGTGGCACTCCCACCACCCATCCTGGTGTAATACCTCTATTCACCACTTGTCATCCCCAGCCCTGTCACTCACAGAAACCAGACAGCAGATACACATCCTAGCAGAGGCGGGCTGAAATGGTTAGGCAAGCAAATACTAACTTTCTAAAAGTAGTATTTGCAAACACAGGATGTTAAAATAAACTTTACTAAAAGATGTATTTTATTATTCTGAGTTCAGGCACACTAAACTTGACTTTCTACCATGCTCTCTCAGTCTGTTAGGATTATAAAGTGTAATAATTCCAGCAGCCCATCTTGGCCTATGAGAACAGGTAGCCTTACAATAGTGAACAACGAAAATGGCTGTAATTCACTATTAAGACATGCCACACACATCAGGGCTTGTCCTACCTTATACTTACAATGCACCCTGCCCATGGGCCTACCATAGAGGTGACTCACATGAAGTAAAGGGAAGGTTTAGGGGCTGGCAAGTGGGTGAACTTGCCCAGCCAGCATGACAGTACCAGACTGCACGCAGGTTCTGAAATGGCAAACCGTGAACACATTTTACTAGGCTGCTTCTGTGGGTGGCACAACCAGTGCTGCAGGCCCACCAGCAGCATTTGTATTTACAAGCCCTGGCACTCCTGGTGCACTTTACTGGGGACTGACAGTAAACCAAATAATTCATGGAAACCAATCAATGTATACACTTTTCATAGGGAGCACTTGCACTGTGGCACTGATTGGCAGTGGCAAAGTGCCCTGAGCAGCTAACACCAGCAAACACATGAGGCACATCAGCAAAAAGTGGAGGGGAGACTCACGCGAAGGTGCCAGGTCTAACAAACGGGCAGAGAGACACGGGGGCAGCGAGGGGAACAGAGGGTGAGAACGGGCACAGACCACGGACAGGCAGCGTGGGAGGTGACAACAGCAGTCACAGACACAATAATGAAAATGCAGTCACTACAACTGGTGCAATGAAAGAAAATACAGGCAATACAATGGAGGATGAGCAAACCTACGGCCTACCACTGGCCACCAGGGATGAGGCGCAAGTGGTAGCCTGTGGGTGGAGAAGGGCCTTGAACTTTCTCAGCAGCAGCAGCTGAGGCAGGGACACACAGGCGGTGCTGTGCGGAGGGGGAGCGACCTACCTGGAAGGGTCAAGGGTCGCTCTCCTCACTGCGCAGCGGCCGGCCTATATGGGGAGGTGGGAGGGAGGAGCAGCTGGGAGGCGGGAGGTGGGGCAGCAAATGGACAGTCAGGGGAGCGGGGCCGCAGCGGCGAGGGGCGACGAAGGAAACAGAAGGCCAAGGGCACAACAATTGAGGGGAAAACCAGTGGCACAGAAGGCAGAAAGGTCACAAAAGGGCAAAGGTCACAAATATACAGGGGGAAAACGAGTGGCACAGAAGGCAAGAAGGTCACAAGAAAGGGCAGAAAAGGTCACACTGAGCCTAAGACAGACCCAAGACCTGCTGACCTTCAGGAGGATACTCAAGACCTGGCTGTTCGATCAGTAGCGCCCCCTCCCCCCCACCCCCCCTCCAGCGCCTTGAGACCCTCGCAGATATGTGTGCGCTTTACAAATGATTGATTGATTAATTATATGATTGGTTCACCTTGTGATGAATTTATCTAATTATTGGGAATTTATCCTGCGCATCAACCACTGAGTATTTCTTCGCTGTCTATGATCATTTGATTTATGAGGTATTACTTCATTTAGACAGAAGGTTGTTACAATTATGTACTTTTGCCATTATGATTTGCCTTGGTATTTATTTGCGTTTAACGACAACTACAAATGCATTTATGCTGCAACTGATGCTCATGTCAGTACTATACCGACAGTATGCTTACACTGTGTATGAACTTGGAATTGTATTTCTGGGGGAGATTAAGCACAATTCTCTATCTTTAAAAAGGCCTCACCCATACTCGTTGTTTCTTTGCACAATAAAAGTTTTGTGTACCGTCCTCTGGTGTGCCGCTGGATTTTTGTCAGATTTCCTGCCTTTTGAAAATATATATATATATCAACCTTCTTTGAGCTTTAAATTATTCGACCTGTTTTGGTTTATGGTAGCTGTCATCTTCAGAGTCAGAGATTTTGGAAGACACTGAAGAGGTAACAGCAGTCACTGAGTTTTCAGATTCAGTCTTTCCTTCATCATCTCGATCAGAAGACCAATGAATCAAATGATGAAAGTGAGAAGAGTCTCTGGCAACAGACTCTGCCTGGACGCGGGCAGTCACCATATGTTCCTTCGGGGACTCTACGTAGAAAGGTTCAGCATCATATGGAGCATCAGATTTCCTCCTTCAAATTTGTTGGGCGATCACTAGATCTCCTCTCTTAAACTGGATGTTCTTTGCAAGTCTCCTATTGTCTGCATAGGCTTTTATTTTTTGCTTTGAGCCAAGTTCTTTGTATGAGTTGTATTCGAATTTCCTTTTCTTTTGCTGGTCCATTGAAGTAACTTGTTTGTCATTACTCTTGCAAACATCAAAGTCATAGACTGTCACCTGTGGTTGAGTGAGGTGCTAAACAATAGGCTCGAAAGGTGGAATTCAATATAGTTTTGAAACGGAGCCGGTCAAGAGTTGCACGCTGTACTGCTTCCTTTATGTGCTCATAACATGTTCAATGAGTCCGTTGTCCTGAGGCCACAAAGGGGTACTCTTCGGATGCTTTATGCTCAGATGCTCCAGGAAATGCTTGACTTCTCGACAGTTGAACATCGGGCCATTATCAGACTTCATTAGGACTGGAACTCCCCATGCCACAAAGATACCACCTAGTCTCTCAATGACTCAATTTTGAGTTGTGGATGAGATCTTTGATAAATAGAAAACGTGAGTATGCATTCACAATTACCATCAGATAATGTCCATTATCGAGTGGACCAGAGAAATCGATGGCTATGCTCTCCCATGCATGTTTAGGGGTTCTGATATGTTAATAGTATGTTGAGTAATATGTGTAGGAAGGCAGCTGCACAGATGACTGGCCTTGAGTTCCTTTTCAACACTTTTATCTAAATATGGAAACTAAACTCGGGCTCGGAAAGATCTTTTGGTGGTATCGATACCACAATGTCCTTAGTGAACTACTTCAATTATTTTCTGTTGCGGACTCTCCTGAATTGGGATTCTTGATCCTAGCAGTATACCTCCTCCTGAATTATGGAAAGGTAATCTTTAAAGTTTTTGTGTTTTTAATATTCAGAATCACTGGTGATAGGTCAAACGTGTCGATTCCATTACTGATGTGTAATTATGTCTTTCAGCCTCAACATGTCACTATCCTGGTTCGTAGCAGTAATGATTTGGACTAATGATATAGCAGCTGGCGTATTCGCTTTTACAATGAAATTAAGATAGGAAAAGAAGTCAGCACGGTTTTGATACTTACCGGGATGATGCTCAATAGTGTAATTGTATTCTGGTAATTATGATCCCCACCGTTCATTGCAAAGAGGCATCTTGACTTTTTGATTGGCAAAGATAGTCAGTAAAGCTTATGATCAGTTACACCTGTTAAAGGCTATCCATACAGAAATACATGGAAATGTTCACAAGCCCATACCACGGCCAAACTTTCTTTCTCTGGTTGAGGGTAAGCAAGTTCTGTTTGGAACAAACTTCTACTGGCATGTGTCACAATATGCTTTCGAGCATGGGGATGTCCGCTCTGTTGTGCCAGGATAGCACCTAACCCGACTGGGCTAACGTCCACACCAACAGCCTCTGTAGGAAGCTTTGGATTGAAGTAGCCCATTTCAGCAGTAGTTTCAATGGCTTGTTTGAAATTCTTGAAACTTTTCGCACATTCTTGTGACCCCTTCAATGAAACAATTTTCTTTAACTCTCGAAATGCAGCACTGATAGTTGCACTCTCACATGTAAATTGAACAGTAACTGGCCATGCCAAGAAGTGAATGTATCACAGAAACATTTTGTGGGGAATTAGCATTTGATCAGGCTTGTACTTCAGCAGGATCGGGCGTCTTACCCGCATCTGAAAAGATATTGCCAAAGAACTTTATCTTTGTTTTGTGGAACTCACTCTTATCTGGATTCAAAGTCACTGAGTGACTGAGCAGAGATGCGTTGGCGCTGTACCTTGAATCACATGGTGGGTGCTCGTACCTTCGTTTACTTCCGTTTCATTGTTGCTAAAATGTAACCTTGAGTTTTTATGGGCATCGATGGATCCCATGTATACACTTTGGTTTTCAATGGCGTAAATCGGGGTGATTGGGATAGTTAATTTTATTTCTCTTCAGGCATTATGTTTATCGATGCACCTCTTTCGATGATGGAAGGTATTGAGAACCATTTATTTTTCAATGTAATCTTTGGTCAATGTTTGTATTACTTTGGTGCTTAGTCATGTCGACTTTTCTTTGACTGACATTTTTCCTCACATGCAGCCAGTCTGACATGCGCATATTTCTTTGAGGTAAACATTGACATGGCACAATCATCTTCCTAATTTTCTATTGATTTTGAGGTGGAAGAACTATTTGATGATGATTTAGATAGCAATCTACTTCATTCAGTGTCAATTTACTCAATTGATGTCACCACCTGACCTTGTGGGTGTTCGTCGCATGCTGCTTCTGGAATGTTCTGGGGGCCATTTTGTCTTTGTGCTGTGATGCACTTAACTTTTCCTTTGCTTTACAAAATAACACAAAATGGCTCTCTTTCCCACAGCCTTTACATTTCTGTCCAATGGCGGGACATTTATCTTCGTGTGGAATCGAAAACCTCCATCTCATACATAACTTCTTTTTACGTGTAGGCATCATTTTGTGTTCTTCAGTGTTTGCTTCGGCTTAGTTTTTATACTCCTGACTAATTCACTCTTGCCACCTCTGGCCTCCATGTCAGCAGCTTGCCTCTTTCAGCACACTCCTCAGCTCTGGCAGCCATCAATTTGCTCCAGACTAAGATTTTCCCAGCATTTATTGTCTGAAAGAAGCTGACAAGCAAACATCAATAACCCTAAGACGCATATCTTCTTTATCATTAAATTAATTGAACTTGCAGTGTTTGACGAGTGTATCGTGCCTCTCCACAAATTCTTCAATGGTTTCACCAGCTTTTTGGCGCTCTTGACTGAATATGTATCTTTCGCATTGAGATTCAGAGTTTCTTTAATCTGACAGTATGTAATTTATTTTTCCGTTTGCAGGATATTCTTTATAACTTCTTTAAAACCATCAACAGCAAGATTTTTGTGACACTTGGTTCTCTTTGTTATCTGTCTCTTCAGTGCATCAATGAAATTATCAAATGTCTCTATCAAAGCAGTCCATCTATCATCAATATTTAGCTTTTTGGAGGTATTGGAAGGTGGTGGTTGTTTCAGGAATGCAGCAGCGTTGTAGACCAGTTTGGAACTTACTGGCACAACTGATGGATCACTGCGACTTGGTTTACACAACTTATCTGTGAGACCTTGCAACATGCTGGCCTCTGAATCATCTTTGATGATTGCTGTAAGCGTGATTTTCTTCGCTGCCATCCGAAAATTCTCACTATTCCAAGAGTCGCTCTTGGCTCTTTATTCTTTGAAAACCTCCGCTACCAATGAATTGCTTCAGGTATGGACTGCTCCGTAAGCACAACACTGAACACTTCTCTTTGAGCCACCTTCACCAAGTGCTGTGGTACGATGACTCTCTTTAGTGTATTCAGTAAGTCATTTATTTCTTCTCTTCTAAATGTTAATTTCCATTTTCTAACACCTGGTTATCTCCGTATTGCAGCACTTCTGTTCGCAGCGTTATTTAGCAAGTTATGATTAGCAGCGGCTGCAATGCATCAACCAGGTTAAATCCGCCTTCAGCTTTAGCACTCCGTATAATGTACAAATTTATCTTGCATGACCGTGCTGTACCTTTATGTTTGGCCTGACCTGAAGGTTCTCAACCATAGACGTTTAGATTCTTTGCAACGCTTCTATTGTCTTCACCTGCTTTACAGTGGCTGGAGTTGCGCTTTGACTCCACATGCATGAAGTTTCAATTCTGTACTTTGACAGCGACACACGTGGTACGCACAAGCAGTTTGCTTGTACCACAGCAAGCTCTCTGGGAGAGCACAGTTGTTTTTCAAGTTACTCATCCCCGATCTCATCACCATTTGGAGTGTCCTCCCCAGCCTGGGTGCTCACCAATAACTTTGGCTCACTTGGAGCTTAATATTACAAGTCTTTATTCTGCTGCGTGTATCTGCGAACGAAACAAGCTTTCATTGCGCTCTGCTCTGACACCTACGTCCCAGCTCTATGGAGTCGGTTAGGAACCAGAAGAGTTCTGCCATAACATTTGCAAGACACTACAGGCAGCAGGGCAGCTGGGCAGTCTTTCTTGCGGCAGAGCAGCAGGGCAGAAGAGCAGTCCTTCTCATGAGTCTTCCACTGGTCCAGAAATTGCCTGAGTGGGTCACAGGGTCCCCTTTTTGTACCTGGTGCCCTCTTTGAAGTGGGAGCAGCTACTGGAGTTTCCCCCTAAAGAGATGTCAGAAGTATCCTGCCTCCCTGCCCTGGTCTAGGTTTGTCTTGGGGTACAATAGGCTTGTGTAAATTCCTTTGTGTGTGGGCTGAACCAGAACCTTTGAAGTGCAAGTACGATAGTTGACCACCACTTCCCCGAGAGATGGCTCAAACAGGCATACCTGGTCCCTATATTCTGGGGCTGTCTGTGGGGAATACACAAAGGTCAACTGCCAACTACCCTTAGTCATGTTACCCAGAAACGAGCTACAGCCATCAAATGGTTAGGACAAGACAATGCCAACTTCCTAAGAGTGGCTTTTCCGGAATTGAGACTTAAAATCTGACTTCCATTAAAGAGGTTTCTAAATTACAATTCCTCATACAACAAGCATGAATCTATTACCTGCTCCCAAACAAACGTTAATACTTATTAAATGTTATAGGGTTGTGAGTTGTTCACTACCAGGACATGTAAACCTTAAAAGTACCTGTCCTACTTTTTAATTCCAACAATGCACCCTGCCCTATGAACTGTCTAGGTCCTGTTTTAGGGGTGACGCATTTGCATTAAAGAAGTTTAAAGCTTGTTAAGGCGGTTATTTTGTCTAGTCGAATTGTAGTATAAAACTGCCATCAGGCTGCAATGGGACTTGGGAGCATTCAATCAATCAGAACATTTGTAAAGGGCACTACTCATCCGTGAGGGGCTCAAGGCGCTGGGGGGGCGTTCCTGCTACTGCTCGAATTGCCAGGTCTTGAGTAGCCTCCTGAAGGTTAGTAGATCCTGGGTCTCTCGTAGGAGGATGGGGAGGGTGCTCCAGGTCTTGGCGGCGAGGTGGGAGAATGATCTGCTGCCGGTGGTCGCTCTTCAGATGCGGGGGATGGTGGCGAGGTGGGCGGAGCGGAGCTGGCGGTTCAGGGTGTAGAAGGTGAGTCGTCTGTTGAGGTATGCCGGTCCGGTGTTGCGGAGTGCCTGTGAGCGTGGGTAAGGAGCTTGAAGGGGATTCTCTTGTTGACGGGAAGCCAGTGCAGGTCTCTTGGGTGGGGTGTGATGTGGCTGTGGCAAGGGATGTCGAGGATCAGGTGTGCAGAGGCGTTCTGTATGCATTGAAGTTGATGCAGGTAGGTAATTCTTTATTGTTTGGTTAATTAAAACCGTTACAATGCATAGTATTTCACAATAGTTAAAACAAGCTTTTAGTGCTACAATAAAAAGAAGAATAAAATCAGTGACCGAAAGTCTGTCGTGAATTTCAATAGACGTGTTCGGAGCACAAGATTGTCTTTAATAACTGAGTTCTTAAGTCAAGATGATGAGGGACCTATGACAATAGGCCTAGTTTTTTCACAAAACTGTCCAGGAATTTAACTGATCTGCAAATCAGTTGTGGATCCGCTGTACATAGGATTTGGACTATCGCAGTCCAACAGGTGCGTACTCCTTGCTCATTGAGCTTGTCTTTTAACCAATACCGCCGACCTTGGTACATAGCTGGACAGATACAAACTATATGAATAATGTCTTGTTTGCCTGCACCACAAAGGTCGCCTTCTGTTGTTTCTTGTGGTCTCCATTTTGGTTGGTCCAGTCTTGTTGGAAGATTGCCCAGCCTTAAGTGGAGAAATTTACGTTTAATGAAGAGCGAGAATGCAATGTCTAAATAAGCTGCTGGCGTGGGCTATGTGTAAGATTTGATAGTCATCCAGGCGTGAGTTCGGGCGCTGAAGGTTATTTTGTTATTGAGGAATGAGTGCTTCTTGGCAATCCTCTTAACCACCTGTTTAAATGAAGAAAACGGCAATTTTGTTTCCCACAATGGTCCCAGCTCAGTTGTTTTTAATGAGAGTTTTAGGTACTTCGCATACTCGGAGTTCGGGCTTGTGTCGAGTGTTTCCCATAATGCCCCGTTTATTTTGTTCTCCTTATTCCTCCAAACGTTTACCAGAATTTGATGGCCTCATATTTATTCAGTAGTACTTGAGATTGTAGCCCGAATTCAAGTCTTACTTGCGCTGGTGAAGAACTGTTCGGTAAGGAGAAAACCCGTTTGTAGACTTTGATTTGTATTTTGTCTACGAGAGTTGCGCTTTTCCCATGATGTAGTACACTCCCGTATGCTATTGTGGGTAATAGCTTTGCTTTCATTGCGGTTAGCAAAGGGGAGACTAGAGGACCTTTTAGCTCAGTTGCCAAACTAGTAAAGGCGTGCAGTAAAGTAGACCCCTTTTTTTCCATGTCCTTAAAATGCACTTGGAAGTTAAGGCGCTTGTCTAGATATACCCCTAAGTATTTCATGATGTTTATTGTAAGCAAATTCTTTTTTGTATAAGCGGTCATGTCGTGCAATAGACGTTGAAGGCCAATTTTTGTCTGGCTCAGCAGTACCACATCGTCCGCATACGATAAATGCGTTACACGGAGGTTACCTAACCGAGGAGGATGTGCATTGACCTTGTCCAAGCTTTCTGCTAGATCACCCATAAATAGATTAAATAAGTGTGGGGCCAAAACACAGCCTTGCTTTAGACCGTCGGCAGTGTTGATCTTCCGGGTCAAGCGATGCCCATTATCGATTTTTACCTGCATCCAGGTGTCAGTGTACAGGTCAATGATGGGCAAGAGAATTAAGTCTGGTAGGCTCTGGTGTTTTAGTTTTGCCCATAGCATTTGCCTGTTGACACGGTCAAACGCCGCCTTAAGATCCACAAAACAGGTGTAAAGCACCTGGGAGTTCTGTAGACTTTTCTCTGCGATCAGGCATAGGGCCATTACGTTCGTCATTGTTCCCATGCCACGGCGAAACCCAGACTGATTCAGTGGTATTTTGTTATTTGCTTCTGACCATTGAGCCAGGTCTGCTAATATCATTGACGCGTAGTATTTTGCTTCGGCGTCAATAAGGGTGATCAGACGGTAGTTATTTGGATCTTTACGGTCTCCGCCTTTGTAAATTGGGGTTATGATCGCCCCCCTCCAGCTCTCTTGGATGCCACCTGTGTTGCTTACTGTTCGAAACAGTAAATGGAATTTGCTGGCCCAGTACTGTGGGTCCTCCTTGTAGATGGCTTGCGGAACGCCGTTGGGACCAGGGGCACTGTCTTGCCTACTTTTCTTAATTATTTTTAATATACTTTGTTCGTCATCTTGCTTGGGGCTTGTTACCCTGCTATCGCGGACTTTTAGCCGAATCCCTTGATGGACTTGGGCGATATCTTCCCACTCTGACTTATCTGTTACTTTACTTGGTAAAGTTGTAGTTGTCTTCAAATTGTTTTTAGAAAATAAGTCCATAATGTGTTGGGTCCATTCTGATTCGGTTACACAGGTCATGCTTATTAGTTGAGATGTCCGATTTACGGAGTTAACTTGTAACCAGAAGGCCCTTGAGTCTGCTCTCTTTATATTATGCAGTAGTTTAGACCAGAATTCATTTACAAGATTTTGCTTTTCAGTCCAAATTAATTTCTTGTATTGTTTCCTGGCCTTACGTACTGCAATCCAGACGCTGGGATTTTGAATTTGGCCATGTGTTCGATGCGTCAGTTTTTTCAAGTACCTCCTTAATGCTCGTACCGATCTATCGAATCTGATGTTAAATTTGAGAGGAGTTCTTATTTTGTTATTTGAACTGGTCCTTGGGAGTTGTTTCAAATAATCACTCCAAATTTCTGGACTCAGAACATTCTCTGTAAGGAGCGCTTGTAGTAAGTTCTTAGCATCGTTAGCTATTTGAGGGAGAGATTCGCTCGTCCACTTAAGCCGCTTCAGGATAATGGTTGGGGTGTTGCCTGTTAACATGGACTCTGGTGCGTGTTTAGTTACGTTCATACTAATCTCAAAGTGTTGCATCGAGTGGTCGCTGTCCAAAGAACAAATTATGTGGAAGTCTTGTACTTGGCCTAGCAGGGGTAATGTGACTAACGTGTAGTCTAAGATGGAGCTTACGTTGTGGCCTGTATAGGTCATGGAGGGAGGGCTGTCTTGGTTAAGTCTTCCATTTAGTACCCTTAGGCCAAGATTTTCGAGGTCCCACATAAATTGTTTGCCCTCCTTATCGTTCTTCCTAACCTGAGGAATCGCCTACGGCAGGACATTCCATATTTCGTTTGCTGCGTTGATGTTGACTTCATTGTCTGGTTCTTGTAACAGATTAGAGTTCAAATCACCAGTGAGAATTATCTCCAAGTTGGGATGTTCCAAACGCATATTTGAGACCACTATAATAATGCGTTGAAAAAGTGCTTTTTTGAGAGGTTTTTTTGGATTAGCATATGTGTTTATTAAGATTAAAGTTCTGGTTATAGCCTTTATTGTGCTTTCCAATTTTAGAATTTGCATTTCCGCCGTCGTTTCAGCCAGCTGTGTAACTTTGATCTTTAAGGCTGTGGAAATATAGACTGATAGGTCCCCACATGCTCGCCCGAAGCGCTGTAGGCGGGTCGCACTTACATGATAACATAAATGGCCTGGTATGTCAATTGGTTCGGTTAGCCACGTTTCCTGTAGGGCTATTATTGCGTATGGGTCCCATGTGGCAGCTTTACCGTTTTTATTTACAATGTCTTTTACGCCCGCAATATTCCAAGAGAGTATTTTTATGACATGTCTTTCAATGTTAGTTGACTTACGAGAGGTTCAATTAGGGGATGACGATTGCGGCCGTAGGTGCTCATATTCAGCTGCTTCGGCTCCCCTAGCACCTTGAAGGACCGAGCACGTTGGTCGATTTATCCGAACTTGATTGGTGCTCTTGTTTTTCCTTCTTAGGAGCGGGGACGGGTACGCTGCCTTAGCCACTTCCTTCAAAAGTATACCCCATTCCTTAAATTTGGTCGTCTCAGAGAGGATGTGAGTCACTATTCCTGCCTCCCTCCATGTAGTAAGTGTGCATTCCTTTTTCGCCTCATCGCTCGCTGTTGTAAATTCAACCGACAGAAGGTCTGCTGAATTAAGGTGTCCAAGGCTTGGGATTGCTGATGTTAAACAAAGTATGTTTCCCCGATTTAAGTGATCTTGCGAGCCTTGTAGCTCATATTCGGGGATAAAGAGAAGTTTCCCTGAGTTGGTGGTTTCCTCTTTTGACATTTGTGAATAATCACAAATTTTGACAATTTGACGTTGATTCGTTTGCTTGCGACTTTCAATGTCTATTTTATTAACGGTGTGGTAGTTTTCAAGTGGGTAGTAAGCACCGTTCTGTAGTCGTTTTTGTGGCATAGTTAATGTTTTTGCTTCTTGTTCTATGCTTGTTGGGTGCCTCATTTCTGCTAAGCGCTCATTTGCGTCAACCTGATTCTCAGAGCGGTATCTTCCCCCTACCTTACTTGTTGTTACAGCGTTAACTACCTTTATGTCGGTTGGGAAGGTGATTTTGATGAGTTCAAGATTTTTTCTGTTCTCATTTGTTACCAGTCGCCTATCAATTTCTGTGTCCGCACCTGAGGTGGTGATAAAAATTGGGGCGCTATATCATTATTAGTTGTTTTTTTGGTGACCTGACTATAAGGCCTGTCTTTACCACACTTGCCGTTGTTTGAGTCTTTCTCAATTATTGTGAGCTGCTTATTTGTGCTCTGCGTAGAAGCAGGTTCAGGTTTTCCCGGTTTGGGTTGGTAAATCGTTAGTGGCATGCTGGACTGACCATCAAAACTGGCTCCTTGATCAATGGTAGAGTTTGACCCTGTAGAATCACGTTGCTCTGTGGGTGGGAGGTTCCCTATACCCGTAACGTTTGGGGGGTTGGATGCTACTGCTTGTGGTAATCTGTTTGGCGAGTTTTCCTGTGCTTGTTTGGTAAGAAGTTCAGACCTACAGTCAGGACCTTTAATTATTGCGGTCGTCTTCTGACCCTTGTGTTTTTTGTCTCTCGCTATTGTCGACTGAGAAGTCATTTTTGATGTCACTCCTACTTTTAACTTTTGTTTTGGCTTGATCGAAAATGGGGAAGTTTGTTATCGTCTGCTTGTTTTCAGATTCATATCTAAGATGTTGGTTTCTGTTTTTTCTAGCACTTTTTTTCTGACGTTTGGTGAGTCTTATCCCACTGTCAACTCTGGGAAATTGGTCAAATATGAGAGGTATGGTACTGCTAGGTTGATCGATCAAGGAGGTGTAGGGTGTTACATTTGACTTATTTGTTCTTTCATCTATGATTATACTTGAGTTGTTTTGTTTGTCATTTCCTTCTGTCAACTGTTGTAGGGGTGCCACTAAGTTGGCTGCCTCTATGTTCCTTGGTTTGGTTGCGTTGCTTAGTTGTATCACTTGCTGGTCAAAAGAAATCAAATCATCACTTGGTTGAGTGCTGTTAATAGTTTGGTTTGCCTGCTTACATTCCTGCAGGATCTCCTTTAGTATGAGTGGCAGGTCCTGCAGTTTTTCCAATATTGGATGACAGGTGCATGGCTGGGTTGGCATACTTGAAAAACTTGCTCCATAAAGATGTTAAATGTGCCAGCCATGGTGTCAAGTTTTTTGTTTATGCCAGCTATGTGTTCAGCTATTGAGCCCATTAAGTATATTTGCATGTCAAGTTTATCTGACTGCATATTGAGGGTTTTTATGGACGTTTCCAATATGCGCCCCAGAGCGCTGTGGAGAGTCAATATGGATTCTAAATTGCTTTTTACGTCCTGTACAGCTTCTGGTTGGCTGGTATGGTCTTTATTTTGATTAATAGAGGGTTCCGGATATATCTGTTCATTGAACAAAGTTGCTTGTTTAGTTTCCTGAGTTGGTTTTTGGTTGAGGTTTGAACTTTTTACTATTAGTTCGGTGTCTCGAGACAATGAACTTGAAATTTCGAATATGGATGCTTTCTTTAGACCATCCTTATCGCAGGTTCCTGCGTGTGTAGGTATTTCATTATCTGAGGCCGGTTTCATTTCACTGAGTGTCTTTGTTTTGTTTTTGTTCATTAGGCCTGTGTTTGGTAGGATTTCTGACTGTGAGTCATGAATCGTTATTACTTGGTCCTTCAGTGCGGTAAGCAGTAATTTGTCGCTAGTGTTGGTTTGCTCCATGTCACTTCTAGTTGTATTTATGGACGGACAGTCCCTATTCCTTGAGGTGTTTTCGTTATTGTTTATTATTATATAGGGTTTCCATATCGGATTTAGGTCTTTTGTTTTTACTGTGCTTAGATCTTTATTTGAGCGTGAAACCGGTCTTGGGGTTGAGTGGTTATTAGGATGAGCCTTGTCTAGAGAGTCACTCAAAATGATTTTGTGTGGGCTGTCCCTTGTGCATACTGATTGCCTACTTCCGGTCGTAGGTGAATTTATTTCACTGTTGTTTGGTGTTGCATTGCTTTTGTGTCCTTCAAACACGATGGCCCGGGATCTATTTGATACTGGCATTATTGTCGATAAGTTCTCTTCGTTGACTCCTTCTGCCAATTCGGGCAAATTGTTATCCCTATGGACTTGGGCTTGACATTGCATCGTACGTGTATTTGCGTCGTGGGTTAGTTCCACACAGTTGTGGTTCAGTTCAATTCCGTTCGACGTTGTACTTAAGACTGATTTGGGAACCGCCATGTCAGCTATCTCTGTCTTTGTATTACAAGTGTTCGGCGTCATTGGTTTTTGTAGGCCATTTGGGGTTGCCGGCATTGATTAAATCACCGACATTGGATCCTTCATAAATTTAAACTTCCCGGAAGGTTTCGCTGTTCCGAAGATTGAGTAGGTGGGGGTATTAGACTGGGGAGTGGGCCAGCTTGTTTGAGGTTAGCGGGCGATTTGGTCTTGGCTTTCTTCCTGGCGTTTCTTGGTGGAATTGTTCTCAGCTTCCCAGATCTCATCTTCCCCCTCTCTTATTTCCCTGGTGGTTTGCTTTTTTAGAATTTAAATTAGTTGTTGTTTTTCGTGATATCCTCCTACTGGCTTGGCTGCTTAGGGGGATCAACCGCAGCCTCGCACCTCGTTGAGCACTGAGGTCCTTGAGGGGGCACACAAGTCACCCCCTGGCTTGCACACCTATCCCTGACTGGGTGCAGTGTGTACCACGACCCTGCTGCTATTCGCAAGGACCCTTGTCCACAGCAGCTTTCTTTGTGGGATTTTAGGCTTGCTGCTGCTGCAGTTTTTGTGGTAATTATTGTGGTGACAAAGAGTGCATTCGGAATATTCAGGGCATTCAGGGAGTGTTGTTGTCACAGCGCTATGTCTTTTGCTTCCAGCGCTCACACTACCTGCTACCACTGGCCCACTGTCACAACTACAAATTAGATGGCGGCAAGTGATTGCTGTAGGAGCTGCTGTTGCTGCTGCTGCTCCAGTGTCTCAATAGCGTTAAAGTGTTGTGAAATTGTTCAAATTTGGTCAGTTATTCAATTATCCGGTTTCTCAATTAGACGGCGTCTGCTCTGCTGCTGTACCTGGCAATATTCCCGACAGATCACTGCCTCCCAGCTTCTCCCCGGTGGACCAGGGCGCTGCCAGTTAAGCCAAGCCGCCCACGTTTTCCCCAGTGGGCCAGGGACGCTGCCTGTTGAGCCAAACCACCGCGTCAACAGGCGCCGCTGCGGGGCTGCGAGGGTGCGGGGCAGATCAGGGATTGAACCCACACCTGTGCCCGCACCTCGGCCCGTGGCCCGAGCCCACGCCCAACACTGGGTCGCCCACAGTCTCAATCGCGTCAGTGGCTACAGCAGGCAAGGAGACGGGAAGGTAGTGGCTAGTTAACGTGTGGCAGGTGGGCGGACAATCAAAGCGGGACGGCAGATAGTGCGGCGCGATCTCCACTGTTCCCCGCTCACAGTTCTACAGCGGCCTCCTACCTCCTCGATGCACGTCTCCAATCTTGATCCTCCTGGTCCCCCTTGCAGGGGGGGTGCGCAGTGCCACCACTGTATTTGGCTCCGCACAGCACTTCTGGCGTTCTCCGGCCTTTAGAATCTGCCGCTCGCTCGCTCTGCTCTCAGCTCTCTGCTATTTCAGGAGTCTGTCCGAGGCTCCTGCGTAGAGGGCGTTGCCTTAGTCCAACCTGCTGCTGACGAGGGCCTGGGTGACCGTTCTTCTTGTTCCGGTGGGAATCCACCTGTAGATCTTGCGGAGCATGCAAGGGTGTTGAAGCAGGAGGATGAGACGGCGTTGACTTGCTTGGTCATGGAGAGTGTTGAGTCAAGGATGAACCCCAGGTTGCGTGCGTGGTCGGTGGGAGTCGGTGCGGCTCCTAGTGCCGTCGGCCACCAGGTGTCGTCCCAGGCTGAGGTGATGGAGCTGAGGATGAGGACCTCCGTCTTGTCCAAGTTCAGCTTCAGACGGCTGTTCTGCATCCACTCGGTGACGGCCTTCATTCGTTCGTGGAGGTTGGTTTTGGCGGTGAGGGGGTCCTTGGTGATTGAGAGGATCAGCTGGGTGTCGTCAGCATAAGAGATGATGTTGAGATCGTGCAGTCGGGCGACGTGGGCGAGCGGGACCATGTAGATGTTAAACAATGTTGTGCTGAGGGATGATCCTTGGGGTAAGTTGCAGATGATCTCGGAGGCTACGGATCGGAAAGGGGGAGGCGGATGCTCTGGGTACTGCCGGAGCCTTGGGATTGCGCTCCACCCAGCAGTACATCACTCCCAAGTGGTGAAATGGCAGGTGCGCATGACTGTTTGGCCAGGGGCGTAACACAGGCCCCTGCATGCCCCGCAGTGCGGGGTGGCCCTGAGCTGCAGGCTGCCCCCTCAGCACAGTACTTAGGCCTGAGCGCTCTGTATGAAATCTGGAGCGGGGGCGCCTCCATGTACATTGCAGGGGGGCTGTCGCGATTGAAAGCAGCGCAAGAACACGCACGCGCCACTAACCTTACTCAGAGGGCCAGCAGAGACGATAAGATGACAGTCCTCACGACTTCTCCCCACAAACACCAAACAATGGGGATTACACCACGGTCTGCGTGTGTGAGGAAAGAGGTCGCGAGGTGGATGGGCAAAAGGACTTCTGAGGTTTCTCGAGAATCTCTGGTAAAAGGCTACACAGGAATTCACTGGTACTGCAGCACGTTTTCCCCTTCTTCTAATGCCGTGAAGGACTCCGGAAGTCTAGGTAGGAGGTGATAGTCTAAAGGTATGAGAAGTTGACTCCACTTCTCAATAGCAACATCCACCTCTTTCTGGATAATGATGCAGTAGCGGTTTATCCGACTACGAGACGTTAAAACGTCACGTCTAGTAGTAACCGCAATACTCCTTGCGGTAAATAAGAATTTCAAGGTTATTCATCCTGAACGTAAACGCCACTTAAAAGGCGGAAAGAAAGACCTGCGAGACCCCGAGCAAGCCACAAAGTAAATACAGTACAAAACGGTCGGAATGCAAAACGACCAAGCAAGAAAGAACAAGAGACAAGTTTAGGATGTGAGCCCGCACTCCTCTAAAATACTTGCAGTTACAGGACACGGCTTGTACCGGCAGATCCACGCCAACACTGACCACGCAGGCTCTTCGTCGACGGGCTGGACACACAGTCTCTGACCGCGCAGGCTCTTCGTCGACGGCTGGGAACACTCTCTGACCGCGCAGGCTCTTCGTCGACGGGCTGGAAACGCAATCTCTGACCACGCAGGCTCTTCGTCGACGGCTGGAAACACTCAGAGGGCAAAGAACTGGAAACAAGTGAAGTGCTCAGAATCAACATTGACAAGCACCGTTCTGGGATATGGGAGGGGGCTATATAGATTCCGCCACTTCCCTGATCTCTGGCACCGCACGGCCTTCTGGTATATGTAGTGCTTCCGTGAGGGACGCCCAACAAGGATTCTCTTTCTCATCATTGCGCCTGCATGCGCGATCGCTACAGGGGCCCCTTAAACTTTCGTTACACCACTGTGTTTGGCCAGCCCAAAACCGCTCGTCAAACGTCATGCGCACTTATGGTGCCTAACATTCCTCCTCCCTGTGATCCCAGCCCCACCCGCCTCACCCTTACATAACCCCATAACCGGTACAAAAACGAAAATGAAAATGTTATCATTTTTTTATTTTTTATTTTCCACTGCTCTGAGAGCAGTGGGGCGACGCTCCTTAGCGAAGCCACTGCTGTATACGAGTTGGGAGCCATCTATGTATTTTTACCTTACGGCCTGGTGAGTGTTAGCTCACTTGTGTATTAACAGTATTAGGTGAGCGCAGGTGCTGCAGAACTTCACTTATCAGAACTAGCCCATTCGATTGAGACTTGCCCGTGAGATGTTACCTCTACAGCTTATGTGTGTTTCTGTTACATATATACTTATATATTCAAACTGTGTACATCTTCCAGGATCACTACATGCCACACTAAGTTCTACGCGACAATAGTATAACCTGTGTTTGTCTATTTGTTGTTTCAGATTCCTGTACACAGCAGCCACACTTCTGATTGCCTTCTCCACTGAAGGTAAATACTCCTCTGTTGTGGTGGGTGTCTTTGTGGTGTGTTTGTAGTGCCTCTGGATGAGGGCTTCTCAGTAATGTGGGTATTTTATTTGTCAAAGTGTAGAAAACTTGTTTGAGTTGGTATTTAATGTCTAAGAGATTGGGTTAGGTCTTTCTCAGTGGTTAGAGTGGCCTGTGTCCTTCAGCGTGCTGAAGAATTGTTTAATATGCCGTAGGCTGTGTACCTATTTGATCAATTTGTCAAATGGTTTGTTTTTTGGAGTGTGCTCTAATTATTTGATGTGTAGAGTTCTGTCATTGATACATACACACTAGATATGTTGTTTTTCCATCCTCTAGGAGAGATGTTTGCTTATTTGTTTAGCACTGTGTGCATATATTTGCGCCTCTGTCTAGTGTGTACTAAAGTTAGTTATTTGTTTGGTCTCTATCATGGTCCTGCTCCTTTATTCAATCTATAGTAGAAATGTTTGTGCCATATTTGAGTGTAAATTACAATTGTTTTTGTTTGGGCTTGTTTATCTTCCTTTACTATGTGGTAAAGTTGCTCCTGTGGGTTCTATTCTCAGAGTACTTGGTTAGTTCTTTGTTGAATGTGTAGTCATTTAAGTTGGGTATGCAAGGCGGCTGTGCCTTTTCTTGGTTTATTTAACAGCTAGACATTTCTTTGATTGCCATGTGTAGTGTGAGTCAGAATTCTCTGCTTTGATTGTGTAGAAGATTCTGGTAGGTACTCATGAGGCGTGTGTAGGAGGCTGGATTAGTCCCCAATGCAGATGGACTCTCCAGATATTTCCACTTGGAAAATGAAGCCTCAACTGGGTAAGGTTAGCATAATCTCCTTAGGTTTGTGGGAGGGGGGTTGTGTAGGAAATTAGTATTTGCTTTCATGGTTGCCCCCACTTTTTGCTTGGTGTCGGCGTGTTTTTGACCTAGTCTGCTGGGATCCACCTAATCAGGACCCCAGCAACTGTGCTTTCTCCCCTAAATTGACCATGGTAAGTACTTTGGAACCTCCACAATAGGATAATGGTGTACACTTATAAGTCCCTAGAATATGGTACTAAGGTACCCAGGGCATAGGTACACCAGTGATCTCCCATGGGCTGTGGCATGTATTGTGCCACCCCTGGGAGTTCACTTAAACTGTGACTGCCGGCCTGACATTGCAGCCTGTGTGAGTTGGTGCTTGCACCTCTCACATCAGATATGTTTCCTTATTTCTGAGGTCCCTGCACTTAAAACTTATAAGTCACACATATGGCAGGCTCTTCAGTTCTGAGGGCATGGTGCTTGGTTGCAAACCTCTGAGTCGATTCTCCAGAATTTGTAAGTGCAGTCAGCCATTTTAATACATTTGGTGTACAATCTTCATTACGAGATGTCTAACTATATAGTGGCTGCACCAAACCCGGTTGTGTTTGGTATCAAACATGTTGGAATCATACCCCAACACCGATTTCAGTATTGGAAGTATGATCCTGTGTACTGGGGGCTCCTCAGGGTACTCCCGGTATTAGACTTTCAGGGTCTATAAACAAGCTAGAACTCTGGCCAACCCACACAGACACTATTCTTCCCTAGTCCTGCTGCTGAACATGAGCAGGGGAAGGTAGAAAAATATGTTTCCTGTCACGGGGGGAGAGTGGGGGGTGATCACCTCCCAGACAGGACATAGTGTATTGTGCTGAGGGTGGGGGCGCTTGCCAGCCCCACCAGGCTGCTTTGAAGGGCACATGTTGTCCTATTCCACTGGCATATTCCAGTTTGAGACAGTTCAGGGATCCCTTGCCTCCTGCCCTGTTGCAAGACTGGACAAATGACTTGGGAGTATGCTCCCCTCTATCCAGCCCCTCCTCTTGGAGGGACCCCCGAGTAATTCCAACCCTTTCTTTATGGTATTTAAGGGCTTTCTTGTGGGTGGGTCCTCCGAATCGTCGAGGGACATGACTCAACCCTGAAACTACATCGCTCTTCAACCATTTTTTTTTTTTGGGTGGAGTCTTATTATGTAGCGCCAAGGGTATCATAGCGCTTTACATGAGCACCATTTACATTAAATACGGCCACATTCATTTTTTTAGGCACGGGGAGATAAAGTGATTTGCCCGGAATCACAGAATGTTGAGCGTCCCTACCGAGACTCAAACCTGGTTCCCCAGCTCTGAGGTCAACCACCCTAGCAGTTAGGCCACATTCTCTCCCCACTTGGACTTTGCTGGGCTTCGATTGGAACTGAGTCTGTATCAAGGAAGACTCCTGCTGCTCCTGGTCTCGCTGTTCAAGTTTTCTTCGTCCTCTGTGTGTGTGCTTCAACCAGGTTCTTTGAGGACACTCGAAGAAATCACCTTTGGAGAGAAGGGGTCACTCCCCTGCATCTGCAGGAACCGCAACAAAGCAGACCGGTCTGCTGCTTCCGATGTCCTATGAACTTCCCGAGACCAAACAACCCAGGTGGTGGTTCTACAACTCGTTCGAGGCCTGACCTGTCCTCTATGAAATTTTGAGGTCAGTATCTCTCGTCGGAACTGCTAGGACTGCACCCCTGTGCACCACGTTGACTTACTGTTGTCAAGGCTTGTTGGCTTTGCGCTCCAGCATCTTTCTTCCAAGATCAGGGTCCTCACCACATCCTCTGTACTGTGGACCTTCATCTTTGGTGAGCTGCTTGAGGTCCCCTTGTGACTCCTGTGCCTCTGGTTTTCAGGCCGCTTGAGGCCCATCTTTGGTGAGCTGCTTGAGGTCCTTATATGACTCCTGTGCCTTTGGTCTGTGGGTCCTCCAGAGGGTATTTTCTTGCTTCAATAGGTCCCCCTGCTGGCTCGGAACATGCTCCGACTCTCCTGCTGTTGGTCCTGGAAAACCAGGAGGAGCAGCAGTCTTCGGTGTTGCAGTCTCTGTTCAATCAAAGTCCAGCGAGGTCCAAGTGTCCAGACAGATCACAATTGTCTTGGTTTCAGGGGTCAGTATTGTTCCACGACGAATCTGAGTTCCCACCCACAAGGGAGCTCTTAAATAACCAAGGAAAAGGTTGGAACGACTTAGGGATCCCTCCCAGAAGAGGGCTGGACAGAGGGGAGTATACTCCCATGTTCTTTGTCCAGTTTCATGCCTGAGCGGAAACCAAGGGTTCCTGAGCTGGCTCAAACCAGAGTATGCAAGGAGGGCACCGTTTCTGCCCTTCAATGCAGTCCGGTGGCGCTGGAAAGTGCTACCACCCCAGCCCAATACACTAAGACCTGTCTCGGAGGTGATCGCAGATCCTACTTTCCTACATAACCCCTCCCCACAAACGTAGGGATATGAGACTAACCTTGCACAGTTGAGTCTTCATTTTCTAAGTTGAAACATCTGGAAAGTCCATCCGCGTTTGCTTGGTTACTCAAATGTATATGTTCCACTGAAAAATGCCTTGCCTGAAGGGAAATGGACCACCTCAAAAGTTTGGGGTTTTTACCCTTCATTTGTTTAAGCCATAAGAGAGGCTTTTGGTCCGTCTAAACAATGAAGTAAGTGCTAAACAAGTATGTCCGGACCTTCTTTAGGGCCCAGTTCACAGTAAAGACCTCCCTCTCAATAGCTGACCAATGCTTTTCCCCAGGGGTCAACCTTCTGCTGATAAAAGCCATTGGTTGATCCTGGCCCTCTACTTTAAGTTGTGAAAACCCTGCACCTATCCCTATCGCAGAAGAATGTGCCTGGACAGTGAATGGTTTGGAGTAGTCAGGACTTGGAACAGAGCACATGATTAGCTCAGGTCATCAAATGCCTTCTGGCAGCTAACTGTCACTGAACTTTCTTAGGCATTTTCTTGGAGGTGAGATCCTTCTAGGGTGTCACTATTGATCCATAACACATAAGACATTTTCTGTAGTACCCAGTCTGGCCCAAGAAAGCTATGACCTGAGTTTAAGTAGTGGGAGCAGTCCAGTCCATAATGGTCTGAATTTTTCTCTCTAATAGTTAAACATGGCCTCCACCTACAAAATGGCCCAAGTACACAACCTTGCTCTGCCCTATCTGGCACTTGTTGGCCTTGATAGTGAGGTATTCCTTCTGCAGGGCCTCAAGTACATGTCTCAGTTGAAGCAGGCGATTCTCCCAGGTGGGGCTAAAGATAGCTATATCATCTAGATATGCTGCATTTTAGGCTTCCTGACCTGTTGGGACTTTGTTCACCTCCCTCTTAAATGTGGCAGCTGCATTTGACAATCTAAAAGGAATCACAATAAATTGCTAATGCTCACTGGGGGCTGAAAGTGCTATCTTTGGCTTGGCATCCTTAGAGAGTGTGATGTGCCAATCACCAACAATCAGGTCAAATGTACTGAGATACGTGGCAGAGGCCAAAGTATCAATCAATTAATCTGCCCTTGGAATTGGATGGGCATTAGTCCTAGTGACGGCATTGAGACCTCGGTAGTCGCCACAAAATCATCTCTCACTAACCTGGGTTTGATGTTTTGGTACAAGGACTACAGGACTAGCCCAAGGACTATCTGAAGCCTCAATGACCCCAAATTCTAGCATCTTTTGGACATCAGTCTTGATGCAATCTATGACATGGTCAGGCTCTCTGTATATTTTGCTCTTTACAGGCAGGTTGTCACCTGTGCCCACTTTATGGGGAAACCAGTTGGTTTGATTTGGTGTCTGAGAAAAGAGACCAGGAAACTGATTAAGACCTTATCTATAATCAGCTTGCTGTTGCCCAGTGAGGCTGTCTGCCAAGACGACTGCTTCAACTGATCCGTCTACAGGGTCCTGAGAGATGAGATCAGGGAGAGGGTCACTATCTTCCTCCTGTCCTTCATCAGCAGCCATGAACAAGCCCATGTCAGCGATGTCAACCTAAGGTTTCAGGCCAATCACACTCTTTCCACAAAGCAGTGATGTTGCTAGACATGAAGTTAGTACCTCTGTCTGACAATACCTCCTTAAGAAACCCATCTCTTGAAATAATTCCCAGATGGGCCCTAGTCACTGCAGGCGCTGTATTGGTCCAAAAGGAATGGCCCTTGTGGCATGGTACACCACCACTAGGATGTAACTGTGTCCACATGCTGTTGGAGGGTTTTAGGGACATATAATGTCTATGCCTACCCTCTTAAATGGAACCTCAACCACTAGTAGTTAGATTAAGGGGCCTTTGTAGGGCCACCTGGCTTACCATTGGCTTGGCAGGTGACATAGGAACGACAAAACTCATTGGTATCTTCAGACATGTGGGGCCAGTGAATATGAGGAACAAGCCTGTCCCAAGTCTTACGTTGCCCAAGATGTACTGTACTACAAGGGGAAGGTCATGTGCTAGGGTCAATGGCTATCTCCTGTACCTCTGAGGTTTGACCTACCTCCTGGTGGCACCAGGTCTGGAGTTCTACTTTCCTAATATAGAAACACATCTTTCCGATAAGCCCTATAGGACCCACTGACAGTCCCTGCTTCCTCAGCAGCAGCTTGCTGTCCGAGCTGTTCAATCGAGGGGCAGGCCTTCTGTTCCAGACCCATCGGTTCCCTGGAAGGGCTCCCTGCTCCCAGCTGCTTTTCCTTGTCAGGCCTAAGCTCCTCTGGGACAGTTCCTTCCCAGGTACTAAGATCTCCCTCGGGTAACTGATCATCACTTGAAGTCTGTGACGAGGGTAAACCTTTACCTTTTCTGCTGCTTTTCTTGGGAGCTGGCTGGTTCATTCTTTCAGGATCCAGGGCTCCTTCAGTTGCTTATTTCTTGGCCTGAGTCCTAGTGACGGCAAAGAAACTTTCCATAATTCCCATCAGACTGACCTTTCTAAATCATTGCCCAGGAGACATTCTACAGGCAGTTTGGAGGACACCACAACTTGTTTAGGGTCAGTTTCCTCTCCCCAGCTGAGATTGACAGCTGCCATGGCATGATCTGTCCTGACATTGTCAGCATTGGTCCCTTGGTAAATCTGACCAAGTAGTATCTGTTCAGGAGACACAAGTTTCTCTGTCACCATAATGATGCCGCCCCATATGTCCCTGTACACTTCAGCTTCATGGCTGTTGATAAGAGGATGATGGCTGTATTTGCCCAAGTTAGTGGGACTTGAAATAAAGGTGGCAAGCTCAAAGCCACCATCAGACTAAGACCGTTTGAGTGGGTGTTCTGACTAGGCCAGAACCCACTTCAGTAACCAAGGTGAACCCAGCTAAACTCTTGGGGGTATTACTGCTACCAGTGCTACTGCTAGGGAGGGGGATTAGGGGTAGTTGTAGGAGTGGTGCTAGATTTAGGGCAAGTACAATCATTTGACCTATGGCATTTTTACTTACACAAATAGCACCAGGGTTTCATGTTAGAGAAGGAAGAGGATTGAGGCCTACCCCAAGATGAAGATTTCGGGGACATTCAGAAGGCTCTTTCTATTCTTTAGATTTTGCCCTACCTTTCTCTTGGGACTTAGAAGAATCTTTCTTCCTCTGGTCACCACCACCATGCGACTTTTGTTAACCCTGGTGTGAACCCATTTGTCTGCCTGCCTTCCCAATCCTTGGGAGAGGTCAGCTCCGAGTCCACCAGGTACTGGTGCAGTTGCTGATTCTGACAGTTAAGGATGTGCTCCCTCATAATCAAAGTGTACAGTCCTTCATAATCATGCACATTATTCCCATTAAGCCAACCTTCCAGAGCCTTAATAGCTCTATAAAATCTACCCAGTCTTGAGTGTGTGCCTTCTGTGTGTCTCTAAACTTAAACCTGTATTGCTAAGTGGTTAAACCAAACCCATCGACTAGGGCATTCCTCAAGACTTGGTAATTATCTGCATCTTACCCCTTTACAGTCATGAGTTTCTCTGCCTTTATTTGTCAAGGAGAGCCACAGGATAGCTGCCCTCTGCCCCAGAGGGGCCATTTGTACCTTACAGGCCCTTTCTAGAGCAGTGGTGGTTGTAAGCTTTTATTCGATAAAACAAGTATCTTGAAAGCAATTTACATACAATAAAAATATTACAAGACATCCAGCTAGTCAATACATACATCATAAAAGGTTAAGAACGGGTGTACTCCCGAATAAATTAATTAAGAAACGATTAAACAGAAATTGACAGCCTTTTGGAACGAATCAACCAAAATTGTCTTAAAAATTTGGAGACACCACAAACAATAACAGGAGAGGTATCTGACATTAAGATACGAAGGGCAACTAGATGACTACGTGTTCCCATGTTAAGCAAAAGGAGCTTGAGCCAGTATTTTCTCGGTCTTAGATAGTCCGGGCACTCAAACAAAATATGAGCCACCGTTTCTGGTCTAGTATGACAAAGGGCACAAAACGGAGACAAAGGAGTAACAGATTTCCATTTCGATGTGAATGCACCAATTGGGAGAATACCAACTCTAAATTTAAAATACAGTGCCCTATCTGCTGGGACGGTGATAAAGTCAAAATAGGATTCGTATCTTGTCATGTCCTTCAGGAGCAAAAAAGTTCTCGTGGAATTACAGTGGTGATTAGCTGGCCTGCAGCCCAATCCCAGTAAATTTTCTTCAAAGCGTCTTTTGGGGGTGACGTTTTTGCACTCCAATGATCACCAAGGCTAAGGTCATAGAGTAGTTTCTTGGTGTCCCTCAGCCATTTAATTTTTGCCCAGCCGGCCATATTTATAATCTCAGTTAGGCCATTTGCATAGGATTTCAGTTCCTCCACCCTCCAGATCCGGGACCACAGTAAGAGCGGGCGTAGACGTGCTTGATTTTTAATGCTCTTACAGCCCGTATCTAATAGTACAGGAACTGTTGGGGTACTCGAGGGCAGACAAAGGAGGTCCTTCAGAAACCTATTCTCAGCTTTTTCCAAGGAGTCCAGGTTTTCGTGTCCCCATAGCTCCGCCCCATAAAGGGCCGCTGAAACACCTTTTGCTTTGTAGATTTCGAGGACTGGCGCTATTCTGTGTCTGGGTGATTCCCGAAATTCTCTCAACAAGGCGCCACCCACTCTCTTGTGACTTAGAAGCATTTTTTCTATATGCATAGACCAGCTCATGCTATCTGTTAAACGGAGACCCAGATAATCAAATTGGGAAACTCTCTCCAGAGGTATGGAATTAAGAACCGGAGGACTTCCAAGCTTCCTCGGGGGATGTAGAATTAAGAACTTTGTTTTATCTACATTGATGACCAGACCACGAGCATCACAGAAGTTCTGGAAGCGGTTGAGTAGTTTCTGGAGACCTTGTTTTTTTTTCGAGATTAATAGAGTGTCGTCTGCAAAGAGCAGGGTCGGCACTCGTACACCCCCCAGGCAAGGGTCGTCAGCAGGTTCCTTCTGGAGATAGTCAACCACCCCATTAACGTACAACGAAAACAGGGTGGGGGCCAACACACACCCTTGCCTCACTCCCCTTAACACTGGGATCTTTTCTGTTGTCTCGCCATTACTCCCCCACCGTACCTGGGCAAAGGTGCCTTCATGCAACTTAATAAGCAGGGATAAGATATAGGCAGGTATCCCCATATTATATAGAGACTCCCACAACCGTCCCCGTGGTACTAGGTCAAAGGCAGTCTTCAAGTCAATAAAGGCTAAATAAAGACTGCCCTTGCCCAGCACCACCACCTTCCAGTTGATAAGGGCCAACCTAAATGCCTGTTCTGCGGTTCCTGTCCCTGTGCGAAACCCCGCTTGGTAGTCGGAGAGTATTCTATTTTCATTGGCCCAGTGCAGTATACGCCCCAGGAGCACCTTTCCCGCTACTTTCTGTGAGGAGTCAAGGAGACTAATAGGTCTATAGTTCCCAGGACTATTCCTACAACCTTTTTTAGCCCCTTCCAAGAATCGGGGACCGGCCCACCCTTCATAATATCGTTAAGAACTGCCGATATTATTTTCCCCCACGCCACAGGAAAAGCCTTCAGCAAGTCTCCAGGTAGACCATCTGGTCCTACCGCCTTCCGGGGAGCCACCCACTGAATGACATTCTCAACCTCCTGAGGGGTAAACAGATCTAGACTAGCTAACTCCAGGGAGGGTGATAGGGGAACAGGTTCAAAAGAAACCCTTTCTCCGAGTGCATAAAGTGCCCCAAAATGATTGGCCCAACTCTGGGAGGGAATATTACAAGTCCTTAGGGAGTCATCGGGCTTGCTACGCTTCCCCACGAGTAGCCAAAACCCTCTTGGGTCTTTGTTTCTACTGGCCACTAGCAGGTCCTCCCAAAAGTTTTCCTCCCATTCCCTCTTTGCAACGGAGATTGACCTGGAGTACAATCTCCTTGCCTCTTTCACTCTGGATGGGGAATTAGATTTTACCGCTTCTACCAGCCTTGTTTTTAACACTCTGCATGTGTGGGTGTACCATCCCTTTACATGGGTTTGCTTAGGTTTTCCCTCCCGACCACTTGATGGGACAGTTAATAAACTTGTTAAAGTCTCTATCAAAGTACTAAACTCCCCACAGGCTGCAACCACTTCACCCAGCGTTGCATCTAACCTTTGTTGGGCTTTAGATAGGACAAGCATGACCTGTTCAACGCTCTTCTTAGAGAGTGAGAGTTTTTCCCACTTTAGTCGCCTCCCGCAGGGGGCAACTTGCGATTCTCCCAGTCCCACCAGACGGGGCGTGGGGTTACCCTCCCTTCCTGGTGTCCACCAACACCCCAATGTAAGAGAGAGTAGGTTGTGGTCACTCTCTATAGTTGGAACCACGACCATATCTTTTAGCTCTTTCCATAATCCCACATCGAGCATGATATAGTCAATACGCGATGTGTGATTTGGTCTATTATATGTGTGAGCCCCCTCCTTATCTGATTTGGTCCTACCGTTCACCGCCCGTAGCTCAAATTCGATAGAAATTGAGTAAACTTGGAGGGCCACCTGGGACCACCTTCTGATTGGTTGTAACTCTAGGCCTGGAATCCCCCTAGCACTATCAAGGTCTTCCTGGTGCAAGGAAACATCTGAGCCCAACGGCTCGTACGTACAATTAATGTCGCCTGCAACCATAGTGCAAAATTTATAGGGAGTTATTTTTAGGAGACCCTCCAGTATTTTAATAGTTGGCGAATGATTACCCCCTTTGGTACTACGTGCATAAATATTAAAAATATTCAGCACTGCTCGATTCCGAGAGTCTTTTAAGATGATGTTTTGAATGTCAGGACAACCAGTTTGGCACTCCACTAACCTGCAGTTTAGGGACGCTGACACCCAAATTAAAAGACCACCCAGGGGTCGTCCTTTCTTAGAGGACGAGCATATGGCCGGGATAGCGCTGGTTGCATAACCTGCTCTATGCACAGGGACCATGCTCCAGGTCTCCTGGAAGATGCATATAGCAGATTCCTCTACCAAGGCATTCCACTCTGGGAGTTGTAATTTCCTAGTAATTCCAGCCACGTTCCAGCTGGCGATCCTAAGATCAGTGTCCCCTACAAACACAGCACCACCGCTCACAGGAGCAGGACAGGGGGGCAAGCCCACCGATGGACCGTCAGCTCCCGAATAAGAACTAGAGATTTGGTGCATACTTGAAATTTGGGGCATACTTGCTCCCGCTGTATCAGTTGGTGGCAGCGGAATTTCCTTCAACAAAGGGGAAATGGACGTCTGTTTCGGATCAATAGTTACAGTATACACTTCCTCCCCTAACTGCCCCTCAGGTCAACACCCCCCCAGATTCCAATTGGGGGTAATCCAACCGACCTGGGGGTGAGACAAAGGTTCCAATGACCAGCAAACACCCGTACTTTGAAAAGGTGGATTTACAGCCAATCCCAGTTGTATTAAATTAGACACAGGCCTGGGGTAAAAATAGGACAGATCCACTGCTTGCACACCCTCGCTAGCTCGCTCTTGGGCCTGGGCAGAAATTAACCCTGCCACCCTAGGATCCTGGAAATTAATGATAATGCAGTCCCCCTCCAGATGCTTGCTACCTTGACCCACCCAGTTTACTCTACGGACGGCTAGTATCAGCCCGTCCACACCGGGGGCTAATGTTTTTTTTTATTTTAACCAATGAATACACTTGTTTTTTAACATCTGGTGTGTTTCTATCAGGTTTTCCTTTAACGGGGGAACTTTTACCAAGATAGCCACATAGGGAAGGCAGTCTGGGGGAAGGTTTGCCGAAAGCCTCCTTTGTGGCTGCCTCTGGGGACCAACTACAGGAGGCACAAGGGATGTCTTGTTCTTGTCGGGGATAGGTGTAGGGTTAGAACTGCTGCCCCTTACTTTCTGTGCCCCCTCCACTGCTTGGTTGGCTTTAGGTGGATCCACTTTGTGTACTACCTTAGGTTGGGAAAGCTTTTGGGGTTGAGATTTGGGAAGAACGGGGGGATTTTGCTTAGGTTTAGAGTGACAACCTGCTGGGGGTACAGATGGAACTGGATTTAAGGAAGGAACTGTTTCCCCCCCCCCAGGGAGCACATTAGATGAAACCAGCGTCTGGCCCTTAACTACAGGGAGTAAATTCCCTACCTCCCCCACCATATTTTTCTCACTCACTCGATTCTGCAGTTTAATCATATTTTTAAGCGAGCAGAAGTTATCGAGTGTTGTCTGCTCCAACTTATCCAATCTTGTGCCCAACCCTTCAACTTTACTAAGGAGGGGAACTAGAAGACTAGTGAGCTTATTGGTAATAATATCGATGTAGTCAGGGACAGCCGTGCTCAACACATTAGTACTATAAATTGGCGAGCTGCACCCCTTATCTAATGATTTGCTTGGCAAGTTCCCCTCAGTTAGTACTTCCTCTGTAGTGGGGGTTGAAAGGGATTTTGATCTTGTCCCCAGTCTTCTGCATTCTTGCCTCTTAGAATGTCTGGAAAGGGTGACATGCTTCCCCTTCCGACGGCGGCCACCCCTCTTCCCCTTATCAAGTGTGGGCAACACCAAGGGTCTTGCGGGCTCAACCGCTACATCCACAATATCCTGGGTATTTGGCGAAGGCACCACGCTGGACGCCGGAGCCAGGATTCCATTTGGGCGCGAAGCCCCGGGCTCCTCAAAAACCTCCACAACTTCACAGTCCTCCTGCCCCAGCAGTAGCGCTGCCAGTTTCTCCAACCTGTCAACTGTGTCCCCTATTATTGAGATGCGGGACTTCTGGGGATTGTCCATTGTAGGGAGACATTCAACATTATTTGGGGGTGGTGACATTGCCAAAGCCACAGCCCCTAAAGAAGAGCGCCTGGCGGGAAGATATACATCAGAAAGGCGTCTTTCAGTCATCCCTATTTCCTTTTCAATTACCGCCGCTACTCTGGTGATGAAGCGATCCATGGTGCCGATCATGGTCGGCGCGGTGGAAGCAGCACCACCTCCCTCGTTCCTCAGGGACTTCCCTGACCTCGTAGACATTGCAGGGTTGGTTACCTCCGATTGAAACTCAAGGGAAACGTTCACGCAGTATACTAAATCAAAGGGACGTGGCCCAGCCCAGCCTTGACAGCCCCTGACTGCCCGCCCTTTGCTCGGGCTTCGCTCGGTGTCCCGCTAGCGTCCCGCTATGCGCCACGTGTTCTGTTTAAATGGGGCAGTTGTGGGCGGGGGGCGTGTCTCCCAGGGGGCGCGTCCGTGCGCACCTGGCCGGTTGCAGGTACTCCTGGTCTTTGGAGTCCTTGCGTTGCGGATTACGCCCTTCTCCTTTCCGCCTCCAATTCAATCCCAGCTGTCAGTAAGGACCTTGCCCTCTGCTGCAGCCCGCGAAGCGGCACCCGCGCAGCGGGTGCGGCGAGGAGTGGCGAGGAGTGGCGGGAACAGTGGCTGGCGGGAACAGCGGGGACAGCGGGAACAGCGGCACCCAACGGGCAGAACCACCAGAGATCACAGGTCAAGTCCTTCTCCTCTCCCAGGCTCAACGTAAGTTTTTAGTGTCCTAGAGCAGTGATCCACTTATAGATATTATCACCTTCCTTGCAAGACGGATTATCCTGCTCAAGTTCCTATTGTCTAAGGAGTGTTCCAGGACCTTAGGTTCACTAGTGCTGCCACCATGGGATTCTTATCCCAAATTCTTCCTAGCTCTCTGAACTTCTAGGGTCTTCTTATCCAGGGCCAACTGCTCTTTCTTGAGCCTGAGCCTGGGTCTCTCAAGTTTGAGTAGGTGGAATTTCCTTTCTAAGGAGTCCTCCCTCTTGCTAGAGATGTAGGTCCCTCCTGAAGTAGAAGAGGAGGTTAAATTAACTGAGGAGGATGTGAACCTCCCCTGGACTCTGTGCAGCCTCCCAGGAGGACCTGCCTCTAGGCCCTTCCCCTCTTCCATCAGTGCTATACCCTGGGGGATTAGAGTTTACCCGTGAGGGGTCCTCAGACTACTCCTGGTCTGGCTCAGAAGTAGGGCCATTGGGGTCTGGCACCTCTGGCTCTGTTTCTGGAACATTCCCACCCATACCTGGATTATCCTGCCCATCTGACCCCTCTTTTGGAGATAATCCTGCAGTAGCATCTCTAGTCACCAAGGCCGTCTCGGTACCATGGGCTGGCCGGAAGCCAAACTGCACTTCATCCAAGAGCTTGTATTGCTCAAGATGTTTGGAAAGAGTGCCTGCCACCACCCGCTCAACGATTTTTGCTGGGAAAGGTAGGAGTAAGATGGGTCTAAAGTTCTTCAAGCACTTGGGATCAAGTGTGGGCTTTTTCAGTAACGGGGTCACCACCGCCCTCTTCCACTGCGAAGGAACCACTCCAGTGGAGAGCAACTGATTGCAAACAAGCCGAAGTGTGGGAAAAAGCCCTTCCTCAAACTCCTTCCAGATTTTCAATGGGAGCGGATCAAGTGGAGACCCAGATGTAATAACCGAGGCCACACTCCTAAACTCATCTGCAGTCAGCTGCGGAAATTCCACAAGGGACTGAACTCTTCCCTGTTTGCAGGCCACTCCAAGATTGTAATAATGGGAGGGAGGGGTGACTAGGTCCTGCTTCAAAGGTCTATCACACTCAGCCAGTACCGAGGGGTCTAGACTGGCTCTGGATTGTTGCTGACCCATCACCAGGTCTTCAATGATCTTATTGATTTTATCCTGGAAGAATTCAGCTAGATTCTCACACAGTTCCTGGGAGAGGGGGGTCTCATTCTTGACACAGTCAGGGCTGATAATGCTATTTAAAATATTGAAAATACTGCGGGAGCTGTTTAGGGAATCGGTAATCTTGTTGGAATAATATGATGCTTTAGCTCTATAAATCTCCTTCTTGTATTCTGTCCGCTTTATTTTCCATGTCAGCCTGTCCCTGTCCAAGTACGCCTGTCTCCACTTCCTCTCCGCTTGCCTGCAAGCCAGCTTCAGATTTTTTAGGCTGTCCGTGAACCAGGGGGATGAAGGTCTCCCCCCTGCTTCTATGAATTTTTAAAGTAGCAGTAGAGTCCAAGACTGAGACAATCTCTGTGCAGAGAGCGGCATAGTTCGACTCAATCTGCAGGTCCGAGGAGAAATACTCATCCACCTTGAACACGGGGGACTCACCCTTTTTTCGGCCCAGGGACTTCCAATCCCTGCTCACATATTCCCTCCCAAGGCTAGATGTCCTAATAGCCGAGGTACCTGATTTCAGAAAGAATTTAATCAGGTGATGGTCGGTCCAGGCCATGGGTATAACATCGCCCACTGTAAGAAGGTTGGTCTCCGAAAAAATCAGGTCCAACTGATGGCCCTCTGTATGAGTAGCCTGGGAGACTTGCTGGAAAAGGCCAAGGCCCTCACATGAACGGGTCAGATGGTAAAGACCTACGTTCAAGGTGCCGTTCAGCCAAAGATTAAAGTCTCCAAGAATTACCAACTGGCTATGGGTAGCAGCCATGTTTGTAAGCAATTCCAGCAGCAACAGCTGCTGGGATGCGGTAAAGATCCCCAGGGGTCTATAGCAAATAATGCCGGTTAGGAAGTGTCTATGTGCGTTCTTGATCGTGAAACCAAATAGTTCACAACCATCACATGCATCAAGCTCAAGGACGTGCAAATCCAGAGTGTCTCTAAAAATTACACCCACCCCACCCCCCTTCCACCAACCCTAGACCTATGCCTAATTTTAAAACCTGCCGGGCAGGCGTCCCCAGCATCAAACTCACACTCGGGCACAGTCCATGTTTCCGTCATGCACAGAAAATCCAGTTCATGGACGTCAAACATCGATTGCATTTCAACCCTATGTTTAGGCAAGTATCTCACGTTTAGAAGTCCACCAACTATAATGTAATTCCTCAGAAAATCTGATATAGGGAAAGCCGTGTTGGACAACAGCAAAGACCCCCTGTCGGTACCCTGCTCACCAATATTGGTTAGTTCATCACTGGTGTAACGTCTGCGATCATCCAGGGTGGCTAGCCCCGGCTCCCTCCCCAGAGGGGCAGCATACCTGGCGCTGGGCGCATCCTTGGCGCGGATGGGCGCAGACGGGCTCGCCAGCGGCGCGCCAGCGGCGCGCCCACTGCGCTCGTCCGCTGTGCGGGCGCTTCAGTGTGAGCATTTATAGAAGCCCCCGAAGGTGTCCAGCCAGGTGATTCAGTGAACACTAGCCTGCGACCTCACTTACTCCTCCTCACCCAAGATGGCGGCCAAAGTCCCTTCCTTGCCCCGAGCAGTGGCTCCTAATGAAGGATTGAGCCCAGCTACTTCAAGAACAGCAGCGTGGTAGGCACAAAGAATAAAAAACTCACCCCCCACAGTAAAAAGCAATTGATGCAAAAAAATGGCAATAAAATTCGGGCTTAATTATGAAAGCTATCCATACTCCCGGCTCACGCCTCAGGAGTCTGGTGTCAAGGAGTCAAGACAGGCACTGAGGTAAAACCACACCATTGGAGGAGCTACATTGAAAATAAGCAGAACAGTATTTTTATTAATTTAAAAGTAAACAAAAAAAGGTGCTGGGCCTTTAGTTTCATGAAGATTCCTGAAGCGAAAAATAAACAAGCTGCAAGATGTTTTCCCCACATACATCAAATGGCCTTATAAAAATATGCTGCATACATAAATGCTCTTGTACCTTTCAGAATTCATTTCAGAAAGACTTTTGAAAGCTTTGCTTTCTTAACAGATGCCTTGACTTGAATGGCAGAACAGGATTATTTTAATTCAATATTAGCAGTGTCCTGCTCTACAGCAACATTAAATATGTGTTAACCCCTGTCGTACGCTCATGACGAGCTCAGCTTGTCATGAACCGCGGGTTTTTAAAAAAGTCAGCGCACAGCGGGAAAATGCGCCACACGCATGGGGTTAAAGAAGCGTTTCACAGCAATAGAGATAAAGTGAGCGTGAGAAAAACTTGTAAATAACATCAGCATGTCTTCCAAAACATGACAGGCATGACACACTCCTAAAAAGAACACAACGAACTGTTGCCTTATTGTCTCTGTTTTGCGCAGTCACAAATCACCCTAATACCCCTTTATTCCAAATGTTTTTTCCGTCACAGCTGGATCGTCACTTAGCTTGAGTATATTTGAACCTGTGACATTTTAATCTGCTTTTAAAAACTGGTGAATTTGTAAATTGTAATTTGAAGTCGGGGCATTAATTTAAACTCACCCGCTGCTCTGTTTTTCATCTGGGACCGACCCCGGTCCGCCGCGGCTGCTGTGCCGTTTGTGCGGAGGGCGGTTGCTGTTATTCCACACACAATCTCTACTTCCGGCAGGACGCGGTCTGGTCGTCCGCCGGAAGGAAGGTACTTAGCCCCACATGCAACGGACGTGCAGCGGACGCGTGCAGCGGGCGCGCCACGGGTGCGCCGAAGGCAAGACCGTCTGCACCCGTCCGTGCCTGGCCCGCGCCGAGCGCACAGAATGCTGCTGGTTTACATAAGAGTAGTTAAAAATACTCCAAGGAGGAACTCCACGCTCTTCATCAATCAAGGGAGGGTTGCGAGGTATGTCCTCTAAATACCAACCGTAGAGGCCGCTGCTGTGGTTTTGCCTTCTCGACCGCAAACACAACTCATGTAGCAAATTTGCCTACTGCAGAGGGCAGCTGGCGAGCTGAGGCTTCACTGCAGGGTGGGCTTATTAATGCCCGGTCACTGGGGAAACATAGGTATGAAATAGCCTAAGTAATTGAAAATATGAGGCTAGATATACTGTTTATAACAGAAACATTGGCCGATGTGGCCTCTGATTTTATTACCGCCCCGGGTAGATACAGCTTTGTTAAGATGGACAGGCCCATGGGTAGGAGAGGAGGAGTAGCAATCATATTTAGGGACTGCTACACGGTTTCGGTCCATCCTATCCAATTTTCTGGCTGCGAAGCATTGCATTTCACTGCCAAACTCAGCGCTAACATTTCATTTAAGGGCATTGTTGTGTACCGGCCACCAGGGACTAAAGCCACGTTCTTAAATAACCTCAATGAAATGCTTGAAACAGTGCTAGCTAATAAGGAATTCACCATTCTGGGCGATTTTAATTTTTACTTAGAGGACCCCACAAATAAAGAGACTGCTGTGCTCCTGGATACTCTAGGTGCAGCAGGGTTGGCCCAACTGGTTGGTGTTCCCACTCACTAAGCGGGGCACACGCTGGATGGGATTTTCTCTTCCTTTTAAGGGCTCAAAGTTAAAGAAGGGATTCCTCTTCCCTGGTCGGATCATTCACTCATCAGTTTTACCTTCCCTAAGAGTATTCTTATATATATATATATATATATATATATAAATATACTCGTCACCAGCCGTCTGGACTACGGCAACTCCCTCTACGCCGGAACCACCGCCAAACTCCAGAAAAGACTCCAGCGGATCCAGAACACCTCAGCACGACTCATCCTGGACATTCCCCGCCGCAGCCACATCTCCGGACACCTGAGAGATCTGCACTGGCTCCCCGTCAACAAGAGAATCACCTTCCGGCTCCTCACCCACGCACACAAAGCCCTACACAACCAAGGCCCAGGACACCTCAACAGCCGCCTCAACTTCTACGCTCCCAAACGCCAGCTTCGATCGACCAGCCACGCCCTCGCCGCCGTCCCCCGCATCCGAAGAGCCACCACAGGAGGAAGGTCCTTCTCCTACCTGGCCGCCAAGACTTGGAACTCCCTCCCGGCCCACCTCCGCCTGACCCAAGACCACCTCGCCTTCAGGAAGCAGCTCAAGACCTGGCTGTTCGAGCGGTAGCGGACCCCCTCCCCCCCCCCCAGCGCCTTGAGACCCCCCGGGTGAGTAGTGCGCTATATAAATGCTTTGATTGATTGATTGATTGATTCACCGGCAGGTTAATAAGGCTACACTTAAGGCAGCCCCCCGCAGAGCCTGGAGTAAAGTGGACAAAACTGCTCTTCAAACAAGTCTGTCACGTTCCGTTCCCTCAGGCTGTGCCAACGTTGACAAAGCAGTCAACAATTACAATAGCTGGCTATTTGATGCCATTAGCGCAGCGGTACCTATTAAGAACATCTCGGGTAACCGGGCGGCGCCGTGTGCACCATGGTTCTCTGATCTCCTTCGAACTGAAAAACAGAAATGCCGTCGCACGGAACGTCGTTGGCGTACGAATTATCATGATTCTGATAAACAGATTTATAGGACAGCTCTCAGATCCTATAAAGCGCTTGTGATTATCGAGAAAAGAAAATATTTTAAAACTCAGATTGAAATTTTCCTCAGAAGAGCTGTTTTCAGTTATAAATAAATTAACGGTTCCTAAGGCTTTGAATAAACTAGGTAGGCAACCGTTTGTTGATGACATGGCGTCCAATTTCAAAAGCAAAGTGCTGGATATTGTTGGCAATTTTAAAAATTACTTAAGTGCTCAGCCAATCTCCAATATACAGACCCTGCCGGTCGGCACGTGCAGGTTTCTTGAATTTTCCCCTGTGTCGACTGACACAGTGAAACACTATATTTTGCCCTCTAAATCAGGCTCTCCATTGGACCCGTGTTCTCCAGCTTTTTTGACAGAATTAGCTGATTTGGTGAGTCCTGTGTTGGCAGACATTTTTAACAGGATGTTTTCCTCAGGTAGTTTTCCTACTAGTTGGAAGGAGACCTCTGTTCTCCCGCTTCTTAAGAAACCTACCTTAGACGCTTCCATGACATTGAACTATCGCCCCATTGCACGCCTCCCCCTTCCAGCCAAAATTGATGACAAAATTATGAACGTCCAATTGACTCAGTTTATCGATGACAATGGGCTGTTGGACCATTCTCAGTTTGGCTTCCGCAAAGAACACAGTACCGAGACAGCACTTATTAAGGCGACCGAAGAAATTAGAGCGGTTATGGACAGTGGAGGTACCGCGGCATTAATCCTGCTTGACCTCTCTGCCGCGTTCAACACTGTTGATCATACTCTCCTGATTCACCGATTAAAAACTTTAGGTGTGGAAAGCATGGCGTTGGCCCTCCTGGCCTCCTTTCTACAGGAGAGGAGATAAACGGTGTCGCTCGACGGGTTCAATTCGGAGCCTTACGTGCTGCCTTGCGGGGTTCCACAGGGAAGCTCGCTGAGTCCACTGTTGTTTAATGTTTATGTCACTGAACTGGCGTTACTAATCAGAGGCTACGGCTTCTCAGTAACATCTTACGCAGATGATTCTCAGATTGTGGTTGCAGCTCATAAAAAACAGAGCTCCCCTGCTGCGCAATTCCATGACTGTATGGCCGCCATTAACATCTGGATGAGTAGACACTGCCTCAAGTTAAACTCCGATAAGACGGAAGTGTTGATGTTTGGCAGTCTACAACCTGTTTGGAGAAATCGCTGGTGGCCGGTAGAAATGGGTTTGCCGCCCACTCCAACGGCTAAGACCAGAAATTTGGGCATCCTGTTTGACAACAGATTAACATTCATTCAACAAACCAATGCCATCGTCTCGGCTTCCTACTTCCTGATAAAAAAAATTAAGAAGGCTCTTCCCTATATTCCTGAAGAAACCAAGAAAGTGGTCATCACCTCCCTTATACAGTCCAAGTTGGATTATTGCAACAGACTTTATCTGAATGTCCAAAAGCAGTGCTTGAGGAAACTTCAAGCAGTCCAAAACTCAGCGGCTCGCCTTTTGCTGAGTCTTCCCCGGCATAAACCCATCGCGGAGGAAATTCGGAAGCTACACTGGATTCCGGTGGTGCAACGGATCAAATTCAAGGCGCTCTGTGTGGCCTTTAAAGCCTTGACACAGAAGGGTCCGTTGTTTCTGCAGCAGCTTTTCGTGTGGTACCAGCCAGGCAGATCACTCCGCTCTACTGGTGCAAATCTTCTAACAGTGCCGAAAATTTGGACTTTGCACTGGGGAAGGACGGAGTTTTCAGTATGTGTAGGAGAGTAGGGTCTGCAATCCTATGATCACCCAGATCTTTGCTTTTTGCTGCACTGGTTTACGACTTTCCCTGGCTGTGGGCCTGCTAATCAGACCCACAGCCTAGCTGTTCTCTCTATCCAAATTGTACTCAGGTACTGAATTGGCACTGGGCCCTCTCCAAGTCCCTGTACCCAGGGCTGAGGTGTACCCAGAAGTCTCCCAGGGGCTGAAGCATGTATTATGCCACCCCTGGGCTGACTAACTAAACTGACACAACTGGCTGCACGACAGCTGGGGCAAGGTGGTGTACTCACCCTTTGCTTTAGATATAGTATACCTATATCTAACCCTAAAAATGGACACACGGATCTCCTATCAGTCACTCCTATGGCAGGCCTTAACAATCCTGAAGGCAGAGTGCTTGGAATCGTGTGAGATGGTGCTCTGGCATGAGCTGAGCCTGTCTGCGGCTTTCGGGATCCATCCCTTAGCCGTTTCCATGATATCGCATACCATATACTCTTAAGTGCATTATAATCCTCGCGGTTACATGCCAACTCTGGTATCGCTTTATCAAAACATGTCGAGTAAGGTGTCATACGAATTGGAATACTAACCCCTCGCCAATTCTGGCGCCGGGGTTAGCATTCCACCCTTCTAGAGGGACACGACATGTATGTAACCCCTAACCCCGGTTAAAGTCAAACAGAGCCTCAGCTCCACAAAATGGATGCTGCCACCGAGACACAAGTCTGCCCTCCTGCTGCTGGGAGTCCTCCCAGAGCAGGAGATAAGGACAAAGGGTTTCCTGCCAGGGGCGGTGCCAGCACCGTCCCAGACAGGGTTTTGTGTATTGTAGGTAGGCAGGGCTTTAGAGGAAGGTGACTGCACGTGGCACCCCGGTGCTCACTGTGCATAGGCTGGCTGGAACCAGTTCCAGGGTCACTCCAGACCCTGTGCTGGGGAAAAGCCCGCCAAGGAAGTGGGTGTAACCACCCCCCTCCTAGTCCCACCCCTAGGGCAGGACTTAGTCGCGTGCCAGCCCCTTTTTACAGGATAAAGGTAGGAACTGGCCCCCTTCCAAATCAGATCATCTTTGAATCCTGAAACTACTTTCCACGAAAGGAACTCAAGACTTCTTCCTAAGATTTCTCCCTTGTGACTAAGGAGTAGTCACCCTGCATCCGCAGGCACCATCTTAAGAACACTGCGGTCTGCTGCAAGTCTCTCCTCCGGATCAAGACTGCCCAGCTCGACGAGAACCGGCTTCCCTGGCACCTCTGACCTCTACCTGCATCATCAGTCACGCTGAGATTCGTGGGTGTGACGAGACCTCGAGGGACCGGCCATCTTCAAGACTGCACGACTTCTTTCCAGCAAGCCCGCCGAGTAATTTCCTGGTGAGTGCTTTGGGGTCCGAGAAGCCCCGACCCTGAGCAGCTCCAGCACCGAAGTGCAGCCTCCCAGCATCTCCACGATCTGCGTGGGGCCCTTCTGCTTTTTGCTGCTCACCGCGTTGTTTGGCTACTAGCCCGCTGGCTTGTGGCCTTCTGAACGACGCCCGATGACATTTCTGCTGCTGGTCTGGTTGCTCCAGGCTGGCCCTTGCTCCCTTCCAAAAGAGGAGCACCCCGGACCCTCCTGGTCCACTCAAGACGCCATTTTGAGTCCACCGCGTGGGCTTGAATTAGCCAAGGCTTGTTGCCCAATCCTGGGTAACTTCGACGCCGACAGCTTCATCCATCGTGGGACAGCTCGCCTCTCCATCCTGGTCGCCGACAACGCCTCCTGGTCCGTGAGATCTGCAGAGCCAGCGTCGCCCACTCACCTAGTCGAGGTGACTTCGCCCGGTGCCATCCTGGTGCCCACTTAATCACTGGCTAGTGATTCAAGAACTTGGTCCCCTCTGCTTTCAGGTTTCTTCTTCCTTGATCCAGGCTTGGATCCAACGAACTTTCCTTCACTGGTCGCCTGCCAGCAACTTCCTTCCTCCAGGCTCCTGGTCCGGCAACGAGATCCCCGACGTCTTTTCAGACCTATGCAGCTGCAGCCCCTGGGCTAGGTAACTTCGGCACTTCGGTGTCCCAGCATAGCCTCACTATCCTAGGGTCAGGATCCACTGTCGTTTTCTTCCTACCAGGTCGGGTTCGCCCGTGAACACTAACTTTGCCTTTACTAGCCTCCATAGACTTTGTCCCGCATCCCGCGTGAGAGTGCACACTCTGCACCCGAGTCCCCTAGGTCTCCTAGAAGTAATCTAACGATTCCCTAGTTAAGTCCTAGCGATTCCAAAGCCTATTAGTACTGTACTTACCTGCTAGTAATTTCGCATTCCACTTTTTAAGTATATGGTTTTTCGTGCCCCTCGGGCATTTGTGTATAACGTGCTAACTTAAGTATTTTCGTAAGAGTTTTGTTGTGTGCCTAGCACCCTGTCCTCATAAAGATTACAGGGTTGTTGTGATTCTAATAAATACATTGTTTATTTTCATAACACTTGTGTGGTGTCCTTTCACTGGGTGTTCAAGGGGTAATGTGATGGTAAAACAGCTGGCTTAACACGCCCTCTAGAGTCTTAGCCTTAGACTGCTCGTATCCATGCTACTAGGATAGCTGGTCTATAAGGTTGACTTACAACCAATCATCAATAAGGGTTGTTTGGACTGATATATAGTGATCACTAGAATAGTGAACACTGCACATCAGGCCAACTTCTCACATTGGTGGCAGCGGTGGGATTTGAGCTTGCTGTTGTTTTACCACACATGCCCTAAGAATATCTTGTGAAAGATCACATAAGTACTAAAGGTACATATAACTTAGCTTAGAATACTCTGAGTTCTACTGAACCAGCTGTTGTAGCTCCTAGGGCCTAGCACACCCTAAACTACAACTCTAGCAAGGGATCAGTAGGCAAACATATAGTGTAGGTAAGTGCACCACTTACACCTCACTAGAAAAGCATGTCTACCCAGGGAGATTCTACTGAGACTCCCCTGGTCAGTGTTGACCCTCCACAGGTCACTTCAAGATATGCAGCTCTCAGTTTCCAGGAGATGAGACAGATCTGTGTCTCCAGAAAACTGAAGCAGGGGTCTAACCCCACCATTCCCTTTCTGATAGGTCTCTTAGAGACATATGATGCCAGAAAGCTTTCTCAGTTACATGAGAACATGCCAGCCTTAGAGGGAACCTCTGGGGATCCAGACCTCCCCAACACTGCTACTGCAGTTGAGGAGGAGGAGGATCAGGAGGAACTCTCTGGGGATGAGGTAGACAAAGGTCTTGAGGTAGTCAGAAGGCTAACCAGGACCAACTTAGACTTACTTGGGCTAGGATCTGGGGGACCCCCAGTACTAACCCGAAGTGGGCCTAACCTTGGAGTTAGGAGAGATAGATCTCTTTCTAGGGACTCCAATAGATCTCTGCACTCTAATGCCTCTTCTCAGGGGAGAAGGAATCCTCCACAGAGGAGATTTACTTCCCCTCAGAGAAAAGAGCATGAAGCTAGAATGAGACAAGCTGAACTGAGGATTGAAAGGGAAGAACTTGCCCTGGCCAAAGAAAAGCTTGCCTTTGCTAGAGAGCAGCAGATGAGTGGGCTAGCTCCCACTGGTGGCAGCAATCTCCCAAGAGATAGAGAGAAGGGTTTAGATACTAAACACCTGACTAAAATAGTGCCCCCCTTTAAGCAAGGGGATGACATCCAGAAATGGATGGCTGCTCTGGAGAGGGCCTGCACTGTGCAGTGCATTCCCCAGAGTCAGTGGGCAGCTATACTGTGGCTCTCCTTTGATGGTAAAGGTAGAGATAAGCTCCTCACTACAAGAGTGGAGGATGCTAACAATTACCAGGTCCTGAAGAATACACTGGTTGATGGGTTTGGTTTAACCACTGAGCAGTACAGGTTGCTGTTCAGAGACACCCAGAAAACTCAGTCTCAGGACTGGTCTGACTTTGTGGATTGTGCCACTAAGGCTTTGGAGGGCTGGTTGCTGGGTAGCAAGGTTACAGATTACACAGGATTGTATAATCTAATGATGAGAGAACAAATTTTAAACAATTGTCAGAACCAGTTGCTGCACCAGCACCTTGTTGATTCAGATCTGACCTCTCCCCAAGAATTGGGAAAGAAGGCAGACAAATGGGTCAGGACAAGGATCAAGCAGAACCAGAACCAGAACCAGGGTGGTCAGAAGAAAGCAGACCAGAAGGGTAATGTTAAGAATGAGCAAAATGACCAGAAGTCTTCACCAGGTCCCCAACAAACCAAAGAGGGTGGGGGTCAGGCTTCCCAGAAGAAGAAGACTCAAGAAGACCAGTCAAAAAGGTGGTGCCAGTAATGTAAAAGTAAATCTCACTGGTTTAGTGAGTGCACCAAAAGAGGAGGACAAACTCCTGCCACTACAGCCCCTAAGGCAACTGCACCCCCTAGTACAGTCAGTAGTGGTAGTGTACCTCCCAAGGCATTAGTTGGGTTAACCTTGGGTACTGAGGGGTCTGACAACCTAGTTGGCACACTCACTCAGGCTGTCCTTGTCTGTACAGGGGATGTGGATATGTCCCCTGAAATAAGTCCCAATACTTTGGGCAAATACAGGCAGACACCTTTGATTAATGGCAAAATGGCTCAGGCCTATAGGGACACTTGTGCCAGTGTCACCATGGTGACACCTAACTTTGTGGACCCTGGACAGATCATGCCAGGTACTGATTTCCTGGTGACCAATGCCAGCAATGTCACTACTAGTCATAGTGTGGCAATTGTGGCTTTCTCCTGGGGTGGAGTGAAGGGACAAAAGAAAGTTGTAGTCAGTTCAGACCTCCCAGTTGATTGTTTGTTGGGCAATGATTTGGAGTCATCACAATGGTCAGAAGTGGAGCAGAGGACTCACATGGAAATGTTAGGCTTGCCAGCACATGTGCTTGCTGTGACTAGGTCACAGGCCAGAAAATGCCCCACTGAACAGGTGCTGGATCCTGAAATGATGGACCAGACACCTTCCAAGAAGAAGAGCAGTAAGGGTAAGGCTTTGCCTTCCCCCTTACCCCAGGTTGAGGATCAAGTCTCTGAGGAGGCTGATCTGAGAGAACTGAGGGAAACTGAGCCTAAAGAGCTTGAACTTGATCAAGTTGAGTTTCTGGGCTCAGGGGGACCCTCCAGAGCAGACCTGGGGAAGGAACAGTTGAGCTGCCCTTCCCTTGAACCCCTCAGACAGCAGGCTGCTGCTGAGGCTGCAGGGAATGCCACAGGTGCCCACAGGGTATACTGGGAAGATGGACTCCTGTACTCTGAGTCAAGAGACCCCAAGCCTGGTGCAACCAGGAGGCTGGTCATCCCCTTGTCTCTGAGAGGTTTCCTTCTCACCTTGGCCCATGAGATTCCCCTTGCAGGTCACTTAGGTCAGACAAAGACTTGGGACAGGCTTGTCTCACACTTTCACTGGCCCCATATGAATGAGAATACCAAGGAGTTTTGTCGCTCCTGTGTCACTTGCCAAGCCAGTGGTAAGTCAGGTGGCACAACAAAGGCCCCCCTCATACCACTACCTGTGGTGGGGGTTCCCTTTGAAAGAGTGGGGATTGACATTGTTGGTCCAATGGAACCCCAGACAGCATCAGGGCACAAGTTTATACTGGTGGTGGTGGACCATGCCACCAGGTATCCTGAAGCTATTCCCCTGAGGACCACCACAGCTCCTGTGGTGGCAAGAGCCCTAGTTGGAGTGTTCTCCAGAGTGGGTTTTCCAAAGGAGGTCGTTTCTGACAGAGGTACAAACTTCATGTCAGGATATCTGACTGCCATGTGGAAAGAGTGTGGTGTGAACTACAAGTTCACCACACCCTATCATCCACAATGCAATGGGCTTGTTGAGAGATTCAACAGGACCCTCAAAGGGATGATTCATGGACTACCTGAAACTCTTAGGAGAAGATGGGATGTCCTGATCCCCTGCCTCTTGTTTGCTTACAGAGAGGTCCCACAGAAGGGGGTTGGCTACAGCCCTTTTGAGCTTCTGTATGGGCATCCTGTAAGAGGACCCCTGTGTTTGGTGAAGGAAGGATGGGAGAGACCTCTCAAAAAGCCTGCAACCAACATAGTGGACTATGTACTTGGTCTCCGCTCCAGGATGGCTGAGTACATGGAGAAGGCATCTAAAAACCTTGAGGCCAGCCAGGAACTTCAAAAAGCTTGGCATGACCAAAAGGCTGTTCTGACTGTGTACCAGCCAGGACAGAAGGTGTGGGTGCTGGAGCCAGTGGCCCCAGCAGCTCTGAAAGACAAATGGTCTGGGCCCCACACCATCATTGAGCAAAAGGGAGATGTTACCTACTTGGTGGACCTTGGAACTCCCAGGAGCCCTCTCAGAGTGCTCCATGTTAACAGGCTCAAGGCATATGTTGACAGGAAGGACATGAGCTTGCTCATGGCCACAGATGAGGGACAGGAGGAAGAGAGTGACCCTCTCCCAGACCTGCTCACTCAGAATCCTGATGATGGATCAGTTGATGGTGTTGTCTTTTGTGGCAGCCTCACTGAACATCAGCAACAGGATTGCAGGCAAGTTCTGCAATCCTACAGACATATGTTCTCTCTGACACCCAGCCAAACTGATTCGTGTACCCATGATGTTGACACTGGAGACAGTCTGCCTGTCAAGAGTAAAATCTACAGACAGCCTGATCATGTTAGAGACTGCATCAAAACTGAAGTGCAGAAAATGTTGGAGCTGGGAGTCATTGAGCCCTCAGATAGCCCTTGGGCTAGCCCAGTAGTTCTAGTGCCAAAACCTCACACCCAGGGTGGTAAGAAAGAGATGAGGTTTTGCGTAGACTACAGAGGCCTCAATGCAGTCACTAAGACTGATGCCCACCCAATACCAAGAGCAGATGAACTTATAGATAAATTGGCTTCTGCCAACTTCTTAAGTACATTTGATTTGACAGCTGGGTATTGGCAAATCAGGTTAGCTGAGGAGGCCAAACCCAAGACAGCATTTTCTACCCCTGGAGGGCATTATCAATTTGTGGTAATGCCCTTTGGACTGAAAAATGCACCTGCCACCTTCCAACGGTTGGTGAATCAAGTCCTCACTGGGCTGGATGACTTCTGTGCAGCATATCTAGACGATATTGCTGTCTTTAGCTCCACCTGGGAGGATCACCTGGTCCACCTGAGGAAAGTGTTAGAGGCCCTGCAAAAGGCAGGCCTCACTATCAAGGCCACAAAGTGCCAGATAGGGCAGACACAGGTTGTATACCTGGGCCACCTTGTAGGTGGAGGCCAGGTTCAGCCACTGGAGAGTAAGATACAGGCCATCAAGGACTGGACTCCTCCAATCACCCAGACTCAGGTTCGAGCTTTCTTGGGCCTGACTGGGTACTATAGGAAGTTTGTCAGAAATTATGGGTCCATAGTGACCCCTCTTAATGACCTGACAAGCAAAAAGATGCCAAAGAAAGTTCAGTGGACAGCAAGCTGTCAGAAAGCATTCGATGACCTAAAGCAGGCCATGTGCACAGCACCTATCCTAAAGAGTCCAGATTACTCCAAGCCATTCATTGTCCAAACAGATGCTTCTGAGTTGGGTGTGGGGGCTGTTCTGTCTCAACTGAATTTTGAGGGTAATGATCAGCCTATTGCTTTCATTAGTAGGAGGTTGACACCCAGAGAGAAAAATTGGTCAGCTATTGAGAGGGAGGCCTTTGCTGTGGTCTGGGCCCTGAAGAAGCTGAGGGCCTACTTGTTTGGCACTCACTTCACCATTCAGACAGACCATAAGCCCCTCTTGTGGCTAAATCAGATGAAGGGTGAAAACCCCAAACTGCTTAGGTGGTCCATTTCCCTACAGGGGATGGATTTTACAGTGGAGCATAGACCTGGTACTGATCACAGCAATGCTGATGGGCTCTCCAGGTATTTCCACTTAGAGCAAGAAGACTCACCTGGTCAAGGTTAGTTTATTGTCCCAAAGTTTGGGGGGGGGTCATGTAGGAGAGTAGGGTCTGCAATCCTATGATCACCCAGATTTTTGCTTTTTGCTGCACTGGTTTACGACTTTCCCTGGCTGTGGGCCTGCTAATCAGACCCACAGCCTAGCTGTTCTCTCTATCCAAATTGTACTCAGGTACTGAATTGGCACTGGGCCCTCTCCAAGTCCCTGTACCCAGGGCTGAGGTGTACCCAGAAGTCTCCCAGGGGCTGAAGCATGTATTATGCCACCCCTGGGCTGACTAACTAAACTGACACAACTGGCTGCACGACAGCTGGGGCAAGGTGGTGTACTCACCCTTTGCTTTAGATATAGTATACCTATATCTAACCCTAAAAATGGACACACAGATCTCCTATCAGTCACTCCTATGGCAGGCCTTAACAATCCTGAAGGCAGAGTGCTTGGAATCGTGTGAGATGGTGCTCTGGCATGAGCTGAGCCTGTCTGCGGCTTTCGGGATCCATCCCTTAGCCGTTTCCATGATATCGCATACCATATACTCTTAAGTGCATTATAATCCTCGCGGTTACATGCCAACTCTGGTATCGCTTTATCAAAACATGTCGAGTAAGGTGTCATACGAATTGGAATACTAACCCCTCGCCAATTCTGGCGACGGGGTTAGCATTCCACCCTTCTAGAGGGACACGACATGTATGTAACCCCTAACCCCGGTTAAAGTCAAACAGAGCCTCAGCTCCACAAAATGGATGCTGCCACCGAGACACAAGTCTGCCCTCCTGCTGCTGGGAGTCCTCCCAGAGCAGGAGATAAGGACAAAGGGTTTCCTGCCAGGGGCGGTGCCAGCACCGTCCCAGACAGGGTTTTGTGTATTGTAGGTAGGCAGGGCTTTAGAGGAAGGTGACTGCACGTGGCACCCCGGTGCTCACTGTGCATAGGCTGGCTGGAACCAGTTCCAGGGTCACTCCAGACCCTGTGCTGGGGAAAAGCCCGCCAAGGAAGTGGGTGTAACCACCCCCCTCCTAGTCCCACCCCTAGGGCAGGACTTAGTCGCGTGCCAGCCCCTTTTTACAGGATAAAGGTAGGAACTGGCCCCCTTCCAAATCAGATCATCTTTGAATCCTGAAACTACTTTCCACGAAAGGAACTCAAGACTTCTTCCTAAGATTTCTCCCTTGTGACTAAGGAGTAGTCACCCTGCATCCGCAGGCACCATCTTAAGAACACTGCGGTCTGCTGCAAGTCTCTCCTCCGGATCAAGACTGCCCAGCTCGACGAGAACCGGCTTCCCTGGCACCTCTGACCTCTACCTGCATCATCAGTCACGCTGAGATTCGTGGGTGTGACGAGACCTCGAGGGACCGGCCATCTTCAAGACTGCACGACTTCTTTCCAGCAAGCCCGCCGAGTAATTTCCTGGTGAGTGCTTTGGGGTCCGAGAAGCCCCGACCCTGAGCAGCTCCAGCACCGAAGTGCAGCCTCCCAGCATCTCCACAATCTGCGTGGGGCCCTTCTGCTTTTTGCTGCTCACCGCGTTGTTTGGCTACTAGCCCGCTGGCTTGTGGCCTTCTGAACGACGCCCGACGACATTTCTGCTGCTGGTCTGGTTGCTCCAGGCTGGCCCTTGCTCCCTTCCAAAAGAGGAGCACCCCGGACCCTCCTGGTCCACTCAAGACGCCATTTTGAGTCCACCGCGTGGGCTTGAATTAGCCAAGGCTTGTTGCCCAATCCTGGGTAACTTCGACGCCGACAGCTTCATCCATCGTGGGACAGCTCGCCTCTCCATCCTGGTCGCCGACAACGCCTCCTGGTCCGTGAGATCTGCAGAGCCAGCGTCGCCCACTCACCTAGTCGAGGTGACTTCGCCCGGTGCCATCCTGGTGCCCACTTAATCACTGGCTAGTGATTCAAGAACTTGGTCCCCTCTGCTTTCAGGTTTCTTCTTCCTTGATCCAGGCTTGGATCCAACGAACTTTCCTTCACTGGTCGCCTGCCAGCAACTTCCTTCCTCCAGGCTCCTGGTCCGGCAACGAGATCCCCGACGTCTTTTCAGACCTATGCAGCTGCAGCCCCTGGGCTAGGTAACTTCGGCACTTCGGTGTCCCAGCATAGCCTCACTATCCTAGGGTCAGGATCCACTGTCGTTTTCTTCCTACCAGGTCGGGTTCGCCCGTGAACACTAACTTTGCCTTTACTAGCCTCCATAGACTTTGTCCCGCATCCCGCGTGAGAGTGCACACTCTGCACCCGAGTCCCCTAGGTCTCCTAGAAGTAATCTAACGATTCCCTAGTTAAGTCCTAGCGATTCCAAAGCCTATTAGTACTGTACTTACCTGCTAGTAATTTCGCATTCCACTTTTTAAGTATATGGTTTTTCGTGCCCCTCGGGCATTTGTGTATAACGTGCTAACTTAAGTATTTTCGTAAGAGTTTTGTTGTGTGCCTAGCACCCTGTCCTCATAAAGAGTACAGGGTTGTTGTGATTCTAATAAATACATTGTTTATTTTCATAACACTTGTGTGGTGTCCTTTCACTGGGTGTTCAAGGGGTAATGTGATGGTAAAACAGCTGGCTTAACACGCCCTCTAGAGTCTTAGCCTTAGACTGCTCGTATCCATGCTACTAGGATAGCTGGTCTATAAGGTTGACTTACAACCAATCATCAATAAGGGTTGTTTGGACTGATATATAGTGATCACTAGAATAGTGAACACTGCACATCAGGCCAACTTCTCACAGTATGGTACTTCTAAGCTGTGGAATTTGTTGCCACCTGAGATTTGGAAGGCCAGCTCTCTTTTGAGCTTCAGGAAAAACTTGAAAACCTGGTTGTTCCAGTGAGGGGAGTCGGTCGGGGTTCTGCTCATGGTTCTAGCGCCGAGACACCATTGTTGGTATTTGAGCGCTTTATAAATGCCATTATCATCATTATCAGCTGCGTCTGCCATCTTGGGCTCCCAAGCCACGCCCCCACCATAAAACCCATTTCTACTGTATTTGTCACATAGTTCACAATGTGAAGCCCCTTCCTTTGGTGTGTTTTGTGGAATTCACATTAAAACTCCTTCCTCTTCTTTTTGACACAGGTTTCATAGTGTACAACCCCATCCTACTACATTTGTCAGGGGAGTCGCAATGTAAAGCTCCTTCCTGCAGTTTTTGACCAGGTGTTTGCTATGTAAAACCCCTTTCTATTGCATTTGTCAGAGAATTCACAGCGGAAGTCCCATGTTATTGTGTCTGAGAAATCCATTTCACGAGGTCAAGAGCAGTCGGAAGTTACAAGCCCCAAATGTTTCAAGGAGGAGTTCTCCCACCCCAGATATAACGTTTCCTCCTAACCTGTGAGTAGCCCAGCCTTGATACCTGGCTTTTTTCCATAACCAACTAAGGTCTACTGCATTGAGCATAATGTGTGAATTGCAAGCACTCTTTTTAAGCGGAAGCACACACCCTCTGCCCAATCAAATCTAGAAGAGCAGAGGATAAACAAGTGGGGAGAGCCAAAGCCCCTCCCTCAGTAGTGCTTGCATGCGTCGGACGGCCGGGGGCTGTCCGACATCACAGTGGGCACGCCCACTGTCCGACGTCACAGTGGGCATGTGCGGAGGATGACCGGGGGCCGTCCGAGCTCCGCCCACTCTTTATTTCCCCAGCACCGCGGCGGAATTTACGCCGCCGTCAAGGATATAAGGCTCTATTTATGTTGATCATTTAAGTTAATGAGAGCTTCACTGTCAATCCAGACCAAACAATGGAGAGAAAGGGAGAGACAAACCAAATAACTGGAAAAATAAACAGCCAGAAAAACCAGAATCACTGCTCTAGCAGAATGCATTTATTCTAATAGAATAGGACATTTTGCTATAGTTGTCATGGTTTAACTAGTCCTGTGTGGAGTCTGCAGGTCACAGGTTTGAAACCCGGCAAGGTTTGGAACATCATCTTTCTGAGGGTGATCAAGTGAGAAATGGTGAGTTGGGTAAGTGTAGCACCTATTAATTAGCACTGGGAGGCAGCTTAGTTTGGAATGCACGTTGCGTAAGTGCTTAACCCCTTCCGTGCTCATGACGAGCTCAGCTCGTCATGAGTTGCACCGCTCGCACGCTCATGACGAGCTCAGCTCGTCATGTAACGCGGCTTTTTAAAAAAAGCCGCACAGGGCAAAAATAGCGGCCGCACGCATGCGGTTAATATGTATGAATATGCCTCACAATACTCAAAGGTGCCAGTTGCTAAGATTAAGTAGCTGTTTTACTTGCTCTTCGCTGATTGCCTATTGATTTTATTAAATAATACAGTTCTCTGCTTGGTCATAAGAGAAATGATCAGATATTAGTAGAGAAGTTCTCCATGTAAGAGCTCGCAAGTTTCCTGAATCCTTGCACAAGTAGTTCATATAGTCTAGGTTTCGTATTCAGGTTTCGAATGTGATGAAATAAAAACCTTTAAAAGAATCTTTTAGCCTGCCCATTACTTACCACTAGTTGGCTTCATTGTCATCTTATTTTCCACCTTTTCATTGGTGAGCACGTTTCAGCGCCTGTCGGCTTCACTTCGTCTCTGTGTGTTTGCTTTCTTCCCTGGAGCATGGACCATGTACTGATTGATTTCTTCATCAATGTTTGTCCATGCTGCTTGCATTTTGTTTGAGATACTTTTTAGGTCTCGGCTAGAAACGCGCGAAGCGCATTCTTGCCAGAGAACTATAGTGATCGGTTCAGCCGACAAAGGGAGACAAGAGCTGTGTACGCGCGCAGCATTGTCAATGGGAGAGGGAGAGACAAGAGCTGGCCACGCGCGCATGGTATTTGGTCGCGCGCGTGAGTCGGTCTACTCCTAGCAGGTGATGTGCACGCTCACGGCGACGGGGTGTACTGGGCTTCCACCGCGCTTTAAGTTTCACAGCCGGCGATCCAGGAAGCTCCATGCACCACGGCCGCCGCCACCATGAAGATCCGGGGGGGAGTCGGGGGGGGGGGGATCCATGGAAATGCAGCCCTCAGCCCCCAGAGCAGAGGGAAGCGGGCTTCGGGGGCTTCAGACAGTTAGAACTGCAAAACCAGCGTGTGATCCATACTATTAGCGTGTGATCCCTCCCACCAGCGTGCAGATCCCTCCCAGTAGCGTGCGTTCCCTCCCATTAGAGTGTGATCCTTCCCAGTAACCTGCGATCCCTTCCACTATCGTGTGATCCCTCCCACCAGTGTGCGGATCCCTCCCATTAACGTGTGATGCCTCCCATTAAAGTGTGATCCTTCACAACGGCGTGCGATCCCTCCCATTAGCGTGTGATCCTTCACAACGGCGTGCAATCCCTTCCATTAGCGTGCGATCCCTTAGTAGCCTGCGATCCATTTGGCAGGGCTTCTAGAGTGTTAGCTCCCCCCAGCAGTGGCCTGTAAGAGCTGGACGTTCTCAGCAGGATTCTTTTAGTGCTGCTGTGAGTCTGCTCTCTTATCTCCATCGTGCAGTGTCCTGACAGATACAGGCTACCAGCAGTGCGAGCTCCCTTCAGCAGTGCCCTGGCACAGCCACGGGTACCCTGTAGTGTGAGCTCTGTTTGTCAGTGCTCTCAGCAGTATTCATGCAGTGTTAGAAAACTCCTGCGATGCTCCAGCAGTGCTCTTGGAGCGGTGGGGTAATTCTGCAGTGTTATATCTCTACCGCAGTGCCCTAGCACAGCTAATGTAGTCTGAGCTCCCTTCAGCAGTGCTATTGTAGCGCTCCGGTAATTTTGCAGTGTGAGCTCCCTTCTGCAGTGCTCTCAGCACAGTGTGAGCTCCTCTCAGCAGTGCCCTGGCACCGCCAGGGGTACCCCGTAGTCTGAGCTTCCTTCTGCAGTGCTCTTATAGCGCTGCAGTAATTCTGCAGTGTGAGCTCCCTTCAGCAGTGCTCTTGTAGCGCTGCGGTCATTCTGCAGTGTGAGCTCCCTTCAGCAGTGCTCTCCGCACAGTGTGAGCTCCCTGCAGCAGTGCTCTTGTAGCCCTGCAGTAATTCTGCAATTGTAGCTGCCAGTGCTGCGGTCATTCTGCAGGGGTAGCCCCCTCCTGCAGTGATATATCACAGCTACATGATCCCAGCCAGGTGAGCTGCCTTAGATAGTGCTCTTTTAGTGCTACAGTATTTACTATTCCAAGGTGATAGATGCCACTTTGAGCGAAATATAAATATACACGCGTTGGCAAAGCCAATAGGTCTTGCCCAGGGCTTTAAGTCGAATTAAAAAACTGGGGGGGAGGAGGAGGGGAGATGGTGGGTGGGGGTGGGGGGTTCGCCCGACTGGTAATTTGCTGCTTCTATCATTGCATCCAGATATATAATACAATAAGTTTCAGTACACTTATAACAAGCCAGGACTTTTTGCTTTGCCAATGGTTGTTATATGCATAAGATAAATAAGCAATAACTATAGCTTCGTTGTAACATCTGACACTTCCCTCTCTCTAGAGGTAGTCTGTAAAATATACTTATTGGTGAGTAAGAATTATAAGAACATATTTTGCATCCCACCCTCTCAAGCCCAGACACTCAGGCCCGGGATTTGGGAAAACACCTGAAACATCATTTTAATGTGTGTTTTAAATATATTAATACCCCCTAGATGCTACTTGATGCCACATAGAAATTAAGATCATTTTTGGGGGAGGTATGAACTGTATTTGCATCCCTCTAACCCGCGGGTATCAGAGCGCTTTAAATCAGCACGCTTATAACAAGCAAGACTAGCACTCTATATTACTGGCAACTTTGCTTAGCAAAAGCAACAGCTAACCATTCACAAACAATGTTTATATACCAATTGCAAATTATTGAAAAAAAATGTATGCAAAGCATTGTCATTTACAATGCCAGTAACTCAAACTTTAATGCTACGAGACCTATTGCATTGCAAATGCTTGTTTTGTTTGTTTGTGCTTGAAAGACAACTTGAAACCATCAGAGTTAAAGTTCTTGCTTCCTGGTATTTCCAACAGCTGAATGGAAACTAGCAATAACATAACTTTGTGGCCTGTGACCAGTTTCCAAAACATTCATTTTGGCCGCCTGTTTCTTTTACTGATGATGATACAGTAAACGCACTCACTTCGTTTAAGACTGTTGCTATACTGTGTGGGTTTTTCTGAATTGACATTTGCTGCTGTCCTATTTTTTTTGTTGGCCACCTCTTTTAAGATTTGGAGGATATTTTATTCATCATCAAACCCACAGTGATTTCAAAAGTTTCATGTTTCTCATTTACCTCACCCTTAACCTATAAATCACCCGTACCTCCCTATAGCTCTACCCACCCTTAAACCCTAAAAGCACCCTTACCTTCTTTTACCATTATCTACCCCTGAGCCTTAACTTCACCCTTACCCCCCCCCTTTACCTGTGCCCACACCTGAACTCTCAAGTCACCCGTACCTCCTTTTACCTGTACCCAGAAAACCCTCTTAAGCCTTCCCTCCCTTCACATGTACCCGTCCCTGAACCCTTGCCTGTAATCCTCACCTCCCTTTCCTCTCTGACCACTCCTGAAGTCTCCCTCACCTGTATTTGCCTCTGCCCACCCTGAACCTTTGAGTCACCCTCACCTCCCTTCACCTCTACCCATCCCTAAACCCTAATCTCTTTATTTACTAGCTTAAACATTATGTTATTACCTGCATGGTAAAATACGCATGATAAAGGTACAAATACTTACCTGTGTGGTAAAGACTGCATGGTAACCATCCTGTGTGGTAATGGCTTCCTGGTGAAGGCTGTTTCCCCACAGGCAGGTCATATATTTCCTTAACTCTTTCAACGCTATTGACGGAACCGTTCTGTCACGCCCCTCGGGTGGGCTGTGCTCATGACGGAACGGTTCCGTCACGGCCCGCTCGCCGCGCCTGCGCGGCGCGTTTCATTAAGCGGGCGGGGACGTGACGGAACCGTTCCGTCACAAGCACAGCTCACCCGCGAGCCGTGACGGAACGGTTCTGTCACCCGCGCAGGTGAGCCGCGCGCCCCCCCCGCGATTGTTAGCCGCTGCAGCGAAGGTGTTAAGTGCTCTCCTGCCTTCACATTAGCGCCCCAAAATGTTTTGGGCACTTTTGGTTGTGTTATACTATTCACTGTGTTTGGGGGTCACCTTCATCTCTTTGATAGTTTCCCCTCTCCCTCAACCTTCCCCCACATCACATGCCCTCCATCCTTTACTTTAGGTCTCGCATTAGACAGCGTATGCACTGTCCCTTGTGAGACTTTTTGTTTACTTACTGGGTCTTAGAGCCCACCCATTGCTTACGATTGGTTGGCTTCATCGTCAGTCTCGTTTCCTTGCATCTCTTTAGCCAGCGAGTGCTGGCTTCACTTCCTCTTCACGCGTTTGTCCCTACCTTGCAGCATGCCCCAAGCTTTGCCTCCCTTGCCCAGTGTTCTTACACTGCTTGCTGCTTTCAAAGGTACTTTTTTTCCTTTTACCTGCACCCCTCTTATGCATTGTTGCTTGACCTGCCCCCCACCGTCCTCCTGCATTGTTGCTGGTCTGGTTCCCCCCACCCCTACCTAGTAGTCCCTTGCCCTATTCCCCTCCACCTTTGTTGCTTACCCCCATTCTGCCAGAAGAAAAGTTCCCAAAACTTGTCCCAAGGGGGTTGCTTTGCTGCCCATCAACATGGCTAAAAGAAATTGACAAAGCCAGTTGCTCTCCTACAGGCGAGACTTATTGGTTTTGCTAATGCTTGTTATTCTTTGCATTCTGGAACTTGCTGTCTTTTTCATTATATTATCAATTCGAGGCTTCAAGTACCAAAATATAAAACCATAATAGACTGGACGAGCCACTCCTGCATAGAAGAAGAAAGCAGAGTTCTGCATCTGATGCTGCTTCAGTCGCTCTCCCACCCCATAGAAGGACCTTGAAGGAGGAATGCTGCCATGGGTGCCTCACTGTATGCTGCACATAAGGATGCCAGTCACTCATCATACAATCTAAAGAACAATGTGTGTGCCAGGACTGATAGTAATTTGAAACAGATACTTGCTAGTGACCCTTATGAATGAATCATAAACATCTGATTAATAATTTGCATCATTTAATGATGTAGCTTGCATTTTTTCTTTTTTGAAATTTTTTGAAAGAAATATTCTTTGTGCAAAAAACCTTATATGACAAAATACTAATTATATATACAAATATGTACACAATGAACAATACATTTACAATTGAACGAATTGCACTTACACCACATACATACTTCTTTCAAACTACACATACACACTGTACAATGGTCCGTAGTCACACTATAATGAAATCAAAAATTACACTTCAGGAATGAAACTGATTGTAAAAAACATTTCTAGTAATTTTAGGATTTGTGACTTTGATTTCAACTAAAGAAACAATGATGACTCCTCAGTTCGTGTGACCTGGGACAAGGTCGACGCGTTTCGAACCCTCAAACTGGTGGGGTTCTCATCAGGACCAAAAAGACTCTTAAGTCTTCTCAGCAAGCCCTTTTCGTATGTGATGAAGTTGTCTTTGAATCCCTATGGATTACTCGGGAAATTGCCAAGTGTAGCCCCAGTTTCGCCGTATGCTAATTTTATGTCCACGCTTTGTCCGTCCGTGACTTTCTTTTCATGATTAACTGCCTCTGTCAAGAGTCGTTTGTTCTCTTGTTTCGCAAAACTGCCGAGCCGGATTCTGTGCCTCTGTGGTCGATTCCAAGGCTCTGCCGGTCACTCATCATACAGCAGCACGCGGGATGGCTCCAGAGTGAAAGAGGCTGCGGCTCCCCGCTTGCTGAACATACCTCAGATCCAAACACAAACAGCACCCAGCAGTGGAACAGAGACCCCTATGACACCCTGTAGTGCAATATGCACTCCTATGCATTGGTAACACGAGATGACCTTTGACTACCAGTATCAAAGGAGAAGTGTGGCACAATGGTGAGAGCGGCAGACCCTGATGCAGAGGTCTGGCCCGGGACCAGGGTTCAGTTCCCGCCTCGGCAGGTCTTGGGCTCAATCTCCCCGGACCTGATAATTCTCGCCTCGGTGCCTATTCCAATCATGGGGTCCCACTCTGCAACTCTGGGCAATAGCTTGCTTATTCTCCACAACGGTCCCCACAACGCTGGGATGCCTGGCTTCACCCTGGGGGTGCCCAGGAGTGGACACTTCACATGGAAAGCCGGGATGGGTTCCACAGCGGTATTCGTACAAGCGCCTTGAGACCCTTGCGGGTGAGTAGCGCGCTATACAAGTATCAATTTACATTTGCTCTGTGTTTTAATTTACTCGATCTTGAATGCGCGACATCGTTTTTGGTCTCTTGCATTTTGACTTGTGATTTCGTTTTGTGTCTCATTATAGTATCAGAGTAGGAGTGTTTGGCACAGACCAAAAGAGCCGTGCCTGCAACAGAACGCGTGGGATGTGCATTTGAAAGCATGAGAGAGAGAAATGAGTGGAATGTGCTTCTCTGTCTCGGAGTGCGGTTCTGTAGGCAGTGGTGCACAAATGTGCATTTTGTGGTACATTGGAAAATGAAGTTTTACCTCTTGACTTTAATGTGCACTACCTCCATCTTGAATTCTGACTGTCTGGCTTGAGTTCTGCACCCGGGGAACATCCTTTACCACGCGGATGTTACCCCGCGCTACCATTACGACGCGTCTCTTACAACGCAAGTCGTAACCACGACTTGCGAAGGGGGGCGCTCAAGGACAAGGAATAGTTAATTTACTATTCCAACACCTTCCCTGCTATCCACGGGGACTGGTGTTGGAATAGTAAATGAAACTATTCCTAAGTCCGCACCCTACAGCGCAAGTCGTGGTAATGACTTGCGTTGTAAAAACACGCGTTGTAACGGTACGCGTCGTGATAGGCTGCGTCGTACCGTCATACATCCCTGCACCCATCAGCACGACCCCAGGTTACTTATGGTTATTCATGTAATTTTCGTGCATAATTGTTTTCCTCTTTGAGGGTGTTCTTGTACTCTGAGATGTTTTTTACTTTCACTGGCTTCACAAAGATCAGAAGCTGGAACATGTGGTGTGGAAGCGTGAGAAGAGTGTGTGAGGAATCCTTTGCCTTGGAATACTTTCAGGACCCTGGCCGGCACCAGTAAGTTTCCTTGCTGTAGAGGGTGTCTTTTTCAACCTTCTTGTGCTTTGAGAATATTATAAATATTGGGGTTTCTAAGTTCGAAAAGCAGGTTCTCTCCTGAGAGGTGGACTCTTCAGTGCTACATTTACCGGCTTGAGGAGTCTCTTGACCCCAGAGACTGTAATCTCGGATCCTCCAGTCTTGTGTCGGCTAAGATGAAGATAATGCAGCCGGTGAGGTATTTTCTCTGATCATTTGTATTGAGATATATGTATTACTATAAAGTTACTTCTACGTGTGTTTTTGTCTGTGTGCTGAGTGACCAGCTCGTGAAGTATTTTGGTTCTTAATTAGATATTTATGTACATACAGTTACAGGGTCTATAGGCACTCTAGACACTTTTGCCTTGAATATCGGCTCCAATTTATTTGTCAGTGGACCAGATATTTCCCAGAGAGTTTGTTCCAGCAGTCATGCCATGACCCGACTAAGCCTTTTTTGGGGTCACTGGCAAACTTCTTCATGAATGTGGCCATTTGAGTGTCTACTTCTGGCATGTCCCATACCTTCTCCGGGGAACAGCCTTTACGACGCGGCTGTTACACCGCGTGCCGTTACAACGCGGTTTTTTCAGCGCAAGTCGTTACCACGACATGCGCTGGAGGGCGCTGCAGGACAAGGAATTTTTTTATTTACTATCCAACACCTTCCCTACTGTACGTAGGCTGGTGTTAGAATAGTAAATTAAAAAATTCCTAAGTCCGCACCCCTCCAACGCAAATCGTGGTAACGACTTGCGTTGAAAAAAAACGCGTTGTAACGTCACGCTGTGTAAAAGCATGCGTTGTAAAGCCGTACAACCACCTTCTCCAACCACCATGGCAGAGTCAATAGGGAAACAGACTCTAGTACGTGCTTCTGATTAACAAATGATCACGCCTGAGGTACTTGAGTGTATAGAAAACAAGACAAACGAGTCCTGTAAATACACCTTTCCCTCCAGAACCGGTCTGGGGCTCTCCACCCTAAGGCGTTTCCTCTAAATCCTGGAATCCCTATTGCGAACAACATTGCACAATATTATCATTTGGGAATTTATGCAGCGCAACATCTACTCCTAGTGTGTCCGGATGCTACTGGTAAAATCCAGCCCAACGAATGAAAGAACTAAAATGCTGACCCAAAAAGAGACGTTTCTTAAAGAGCAGAATGTACCCGATGTAAATGTAAATTGATACTTGTATAGCGCACTACTCACCCGCAAGGGTCTCTCGCCGCTTGTACTAATACCGCTGTGGAACCCATCCTGGCTTTCCCTGTGAGGTGTCCACTCCTGGGCACCCCCAAGGTGGAGGCCAGGCATCCGTAGCGCTGTTGGGGCCGTTGTGGAGATTAGGCAAGCCATTGCCCAGAGTTGCAGAGTGGGACCCATGATTGGAATAGGCACCGAGGCGAGAATTATCAGGTCCGAGGAAATTGAGCCCTAGACCCGCCGAGGCGGGGAATTGAACCCTGGTCCCGGGCCAGACCTCTGCATCAGGGTCTGCCGCTCTAATCATTGAGCCACACTTCTCCGATGGCTCGAAGTTCTAGTGGAAGAGCATTCCTCTCCTTGGTAGCCAAGCAAGAACAGCTGTCACCCCCTTTATTCCTTCTAAATAAGGGGATGCCAACCAGCAAGGAGTTAGAGGACCGAAGTAACCTAACTGGTTGATATGGAATAAATCTATTGGACAGGTGCCGTGGGACTTTACATTAGAAATCGCTATGAGTATGAACCAGGCCATTGAACCTCACACGTTCTCTCCCAGGCATCCATGCATGTGCTTTAGAGCTGGCTGGATGTGAGCTCTCCTGGGGCAATGCAGCAAGAGTCGAGCGGCAGCGTTCTGCCCGAGCTGCAATCTCTGGAGGTGGGCCGGCAGCCCCCAGTAGAGGGTACATAGTCTGCCACTTCACCATTATGGTCTAGCTAGAAGACTTCAAATGGATGATATCATCTGAATCGAACGTTAGTTATGTAGCTTTCTTTTTCTGGTGAAAGTTACCTCTCTGTGACTTCCATTTCCCCTTCTTGCTTTTACTAGTTAGTGAGCGGGTGGAGGGCTTTCGCTAAAGCCTTGTCTAGAGACTGCTGGACAGAGCTGACCACCTCTTCAACAAGCTCATATTCTATATAATCTTTTGGTTCACCTCCATAATACTGGTATTCGTCCAGGTCAAAAGGTTCCGAATCAGCAATGTTAATGCTCTTCTAATACCATCTAGTGGCAAATTGGGTGGACAATAGGATGACCAGGTGCCCCGGATTTACCAAGACAGTCCCTGTTTTTCACCAGCTGGCCCGGCAGATTTCGGCAACTTTGACTCATGGCCTGGTTTTTAGTGGGGGGCGACTGAAAACAATGAGAGGCACTTTTTAAAGTGTTCTAAAGCTGTGCTAGTTACCAACTGTTATTAGTAAGCAATTTAATTACCAGGAATGATTTTGGTTTTAGAAGTTGTATTTTATTTATTTTCTTAGTGCCCATTCTGTGTTCCTTTGTTGATGAGAGCTGTCATTCTGCGTTGCCGTGTTGATGTGAAACTGTAGACTTTCTAGTTTTGCAATATGTCCTGGTTTTTGGTTCTCAAGATCTGGTCACCTTACCCTTTAAGGGCCTGATAAATTCAATATTGGTGGAGAGAGAGGCCTTTAGCATCCAAGACAAAGTCGCCTTTATCATGGTATAATTGTCAGGAGGTACAGGCTGTTGTCATTGCTGTCATTGCTGGCTCTTGGGAGTTCCGAGAATGCCTACACTGCTGGGAGTAAGCCCCCGAGTCTGGCAACGCAGACCGAAGAACCGGGAAGAATCCGAGTCCGGCGGAAGAATCCGAGTCCGGCGGAAGAATCCGAGTCCAGCGGAAGAATCCGAGACCCGACCCACGGACGAAGCCGAGAACCGAGGACGAAGCCGAGACCCGCGGACGAAGCCGAGACCCGCGGACGAAGCCGAGACCCGCGGACGAAGCCGAGACCCGCGGAAGAAGCCGAGACCCGCAGAAGAAGCCGAGACCCGCGGAAGAATCTGAGTCCGGCGGACGAAGCCGAGACCCACGGAAGAATCTGAGTCCGGCGGAAGAATCTGAGTTCGGCGGAAGAATCTGAGTCCGGCGGAAGAATCTGAGTCCGGCGGACGAAGCAGAGACTCGCAAACTAAGCCGAGACCCGCGGCGAAGCCGCGACCCGTGGACGAAGCCGAGACTGCGTAAGAAGCCTGCGCAAACGAGCAGACTAATCCTAGGCAGCTTCCATCCACTCTTCTCTAGCTCCACCCCGCAGATGTGTTCGAGGCTCCCATCTTGGCCGCTCACAGATAATGGAAACAAGCTTGTGGCCCGCACCATTAGGGTGACCTGGGAAAAAATCAAGCTTTGGCAAAGCCAATAGGTCTCCTCTTTGGGTATTTTTGGCTTTGCCAATGGTTTTTAGCAATGCCACACCTCATCCCAGATACCTTTTATCTTGTGTTGGCCCCTAAAACAAGTCACTAGCACCACTGAGTGTTTGGGTGAGAAAGTTTCACCCATATGCAAAAGGTACATAGCTGCCAAGTTTCCTAGGTCCATGCGTAGTGTACTGCTTCAGTCCAAGTTATTATTTTTTTTTATTCCGGGGCTTGTAGTTCTGTTTTATAATGAAATAAACAAGACTACAAGAACAAAAACAAGCATTTGCAATGCAATAGGTCTTGCATTATAAAAGTTTGAGCTATTGGCATTGCTAAATAATGCAACACCAATAGCTCAAACTTTAATAATGTGAGACCTATTGCATTGCAAATGCTTGTTACTTTAGAGCGTGTGCTGTTATGGCCAGAACTGCCGACTTAGGAACTATAGTCCGAGTCCTGGTGTCTCCTCCACATCCTGTGATTTTGGGCAAATCACTTACTCCCCTGTGCCTAAAAAATAATCTAGCCGTGTGTAATGTACCTCATACTCATGTGAAGCGCTCCAGTGCCCGTGAGTCGAGTTCGTACTATGTAAAACTGCAAAAAGAAAAAAACGAGAGTTTGAGATATTGGCATTGTAAATGATAATGCCTTTTATTTATGAGTTGATTTTTGAAACATAAATAGAAGACATTGGGCCAGATGTAGGTAGCCAAATACCGGTCGGTAACGGCCGATTTCGGCCGTTACCGACCGGTATTTGGCTTTTGAGATGTAGGGGGATTGCAACAGGCCATTTCGGTAAATTTACCGACCGGTATTTTTACAGAATCGGTAAAATTGAGATGTAGGTGGGACTCTTCTGAGTCCCACAAGCCCTACAAATTCGGTATTTTACCATCAAATTCAATTTGATGGTAAAATACTGATTCAGGTGTGCATGCACATGTGTGCATGCACACCTGTGCCATATGACAGGCAGACCTGCCCTTAGGGCAGGTATGCCTGCCACATGGCCCCCGAACCTTTTTTGGGGGTGTTAGAGGGTGTCAAAGTGACACCCCCTGCACCCTTGTCAAAATCGGTATTTACCGATTCGGTAAATACCGACCGGTAATGCCCCATTGATTCCTATGGGCTTCAAAGCCCATAGGAATGAATGGAGCATTACCGGTCGGTATTTACCGAATCGGTAAATACAGATATTTACCGATTCGGTAAATGGAATATCTGGATGTTCCTACATACCCCCCCTTCTTATTTACCGATTCTTAATTACCGAATCGGTAAAATTCGGTAATTAAGAATCGGTAAATAAGTTCTACCTACATCTGGCCCATTGTCCTTTACAATGCCAATAGCTTAAATGCGAGACCTATTGCATTGCAAATGCTGGTTTCACCTGCTCCCAGTAAAGCTTGTTCTAAGGGTACCAGGATGGTTGCTGGCCCACAGCTGCAGAGGGGTGTGAGTATGCTGCATTCACAGGTTTGAGTCCCGGAAGCTCTTCACCCTCGTAGACAAATGACGTGAGTGAGGTGGGTTGGCTAATAGGACAGGCGTTCGAAGCGAGTCCACTTTGTGTGCATATATGTAAATAGCGTCAATAATACGGGTTTTCTGCATATTGTTTACATTACTGGGGGGAGGGGGTTTAAACCCAGCACAGCCATAGCATGCAGTAGAGTGCAAACTTCTTCTGAAACAAACCTCTGTCTTAACAAACCAAACAGCAGTGCACTCAGACAACTGTTCCACAACCAGCTTTAGTCTGGTTCACAAAGCGCTAAATACAGCAGCATGGGTGTGGCCTGAGGCAATACAGGGTTCGTAGAGGTGCAGAGCTGCGCTATATCTGACACAAACAGAAGGATGAGACTTGAGGATCAGCTGTGCTGGTGCTGGGGCGGTGCTGCTCTCCAATTAACCAAACCCCGGGCTCTGTGGGAGTAAATGAGCCCACGCAGAAGCAGCAGTCGGGAACCAGGTGCCAATGTTGCTTGCGAGGAGATACATAATGTATCAAGTGATAAATCTTGGAAATGGCCCCTCGGTCTCAGATTACATCCTGCGTCTTCTCCGTGATTGCCAATTTGGGCTCCAGTAACTCCCCTCAGCTGGAAGTTTCAGCTCAGTCCCACTGACGTGTCCAGTCCCGCAAGGCTGCAGGCTATATGATGCCCACGCAGTTGGCACTCGTCAAACGTGGGCCAGATTGCACACATTTAACACCCTGGCTGGGCACCTGTTCCTCGATCATGGAACCGACAGACCGGGGAAAGTGGTCGGCATTAGCTCTGCTCTGGTCGAATGAATGTAATGTTGTATTTGCTCTGGGCTGTCCACGTCATTGGCAGAAACTGTACCGTGCACTGGGGTAAAAAGGCAACAAGCCCTATTTCAAGTCAGGGGCAGTGAGTATGAGGCTAGTGAGGACACGTTAGGGGGCGCCTCTGGCCTGGCTTCACCATTACAGCCCCGTCCCATCGTCCGCTCCAGTCCCATCTATCCCTGCACCCTTTTTTAAACATGGTAAAAAGCGCACCTTTTTGTTAGATCTCTGGCTGTGCTCCATGACATGCATAAACTGATTTTTCATCCGCTGAGCTGCTGTGTGAAAACAACACAATTCTAAATCTGTTTGTGTCACCTATTGTGCGTGTGCCTAAACCCTTTTATTTAAAGCTGTTTACAAACTATTATGCACCCGGCTGGAATGCCCGGGCAGGCGCGGTCATGTTTAAATGAAATAAAAGTGAAGGCTGCGGTTCCAAACTGTGCCAGAGTTGAGTACATACACAATAACAGTCCGCGCTTTTACAAAAACAAGAAAGAACCGAGATGAGGCAGAGGCGCCGTTTTAGTGTTTTACGGCGCGCTGAAAGTTTAAAGAAAAACGAGTGGTGCTTGCGGGGCGCCATACTGAGACATGTGGTTTCAATCATCGTGCCCGTGTCTGGGCATGATAATTGAAACCACATGACGGCCGGTGCGCGTGATAGACAATTGGCCGTGGCGGAGCAATGCACCCGCCTTTGGCCTTTTGCGTGCTTTCTTTGTAAAAAAACATGCACGCAAATGGGTGCCCCAAAAGGAAAAGCACACGCTCGTGCGTGTGCGATTCCTAGACCCGTTTTTAAACCCCCCCTACAAAATGTCTCGTTCTGCGCACTGCAACACTAGGCGCGAGACCTAAAAACCTGGACTGGAGCAGCAAACTTGGCAAGGCTGTAGGTAATGTTTAGCTTGATGTTAAGCGCCACAGGCTAGAAATGTGTTATTTATTTATTTGAAATGTGTGTCGAGAGACAAGGGAGCGGGAACTAGGGGAGCAGTGACAATGCGGCCACACCACTTTTTTTTTTGTGCAAACCTGGAAGGACGTAATTTAAGGCTGTCAATTTTTGGAGTAAGCACAGTGTAGCATGCTCAAAAGCAAATAAAAATGACAGTCAGTGTATACTGTCGAAAACTCTGGGTTCTTTTCCAGACATAAAATTCAGTTTACACGAATCCCAACAATAAAGGGAATTTAATTGGAAATAACAGAACCAAAATGTGTTCTACACCACTCATCCAGCAGGTGGCAGCAATGTCACGAGATGTAAACACAATGGGCCCGATTCACAAAATTAAACTTACACCTTTGTGTAAGTTTACAACTTTTCAGTATTCACAGAGGTAAACTAAGGCCCTTGGGGCCCGATGTAGGTGGCAAATACAGGCCTGAAACGGCCGAATTCGGCCGTTTCCGACCGGTATTTGGCATCTTGAGATGTAGGGGGCTATATTTTACAGAATCAGTAAATTTACCGAATTGGTAAATTTACCGATTCTGTAAAATACCGAATCGGTAATTTTACCGAATCAGAAAATTCCTGATGTAGGTAGCACTGTTTCCAGTGCTACAGGCCTTTTAGATTCGGTATTTTACCACCCAATCCAATTGGGTGGTGAAATACCGAATCCAGGTGTGCATGCACATCTGTGCATGCACACCTGTGCCATGTGACACACACACATGCCCGTCTTTGGGGTGCTAGCGGGTGTCAAAGTGACACCCCCTGCACCCTTGCAAAATTCGGTATTTACCGATTCGGTAAATACCGAATCGTAATGCCCATTGATTCCTATGGGCTTCAATGCCCATAGGAATCAATGGGCATTACCGATTCGGTATTTACCGAATCGGTAAATACCGAATTCGGTAATTGAAAAAACAGAATTACCTACATCTGCCCTGCTCTTTTTTACCACTTCTTAAATACCGATTCGGTATGAATCGGTATTTAAGAAGTGGTAAAAAAGATTTACCTACATCGGGCCCTTGGTATAACTTAACAAGTTTTCGGTATTTTCAAAGGTAAGTTTCTACTTGTAACGTTAGACTTGGTTTACCTTTTTGAGTACCGAAAAGCAGTAAAGTTAGACTTTTGGCCTAAGTTTACCTTTTTGTTTACAGAAAAGTCCTAAACTTACATAAGAGTGAACGTTTAACATTGTGAATTGGGCTCTGTATTCTAGCATGAGGTTGGCGTGAAGACATATCACCCCCTCTAATGAAGATGAGCAGAATTTCGGTCACGTTTTATTTCTGTGCCAGGCAGTTGCTGATCAACAACAAAGCTTCTTAGATCATATTTTTAGGAAATGGAAGTAACTGCTCAGTGAATGTATGCTTTTTAAATACTCCCCCAAATGAACACGCTTGTTACTGTTGTTTTAAATTCTTGACAAGGTTTTAGATATTTATTTATAAAGATTACAGGTTAAGAAGCCGGTCAGTCCCATAATTTACTTTTTAAAAACGCCCCCCTTTCTGCATCCAAATGTTGCCATCTCGTTGTAGCAAGCTATGGATTGTAAATATCAATTAGCGATGACAGAATAATATTCTGTTTATAGCTATCACTGAAAACACACTTCTGTTTATGTAGGCCTGCACCAGCTCTTAAATATGGAGCATTTTAACCTTACTCAGTACCGTTTGCAGAGAGTGGGTCGAAAGGGGGAAACCCTCAAACATTTTGCGCTGGGTGCTAGCTGACTTTCCAGTGAAAAACCTGTTTTGCACTGGAAAGTACCCAAAACTGTCCCAAAGGAGTGCAAATCACTGCGTTGCATTACTTTGCGTGAAGAGTGCGTTACAATGGGAAACATCCTTTACCACAAAAGTTTTACAACGCAGTACCATTACCACGCAGGTTTTACAACGCAATTCGTTACAACGACTTGCGCTGTAGGATAGGGAATAGTTTATTTACTATCAAACTCCTTCCCTACTATCCACGGGGACTGGAGTTGGAATAGTAAATTAAACTATTCACTATCCAGCGCCCCCCAACGCAGTTGTAACGACTTGCGTTGTAAAAACCTGCGTGGTAACGGTACGCGTTGTAAAAGCACGAGTTGTACCGTCATACATCCGTTGCAATGATGGCACATGGGCATTTCAATACACCCCCTATCTATTATTATTAGTAGACCGGGTTTAGTGCCAAAAACGAAGACCACTGAAAGGGCGGCGTTAACAGGAGAAATGTTTTTATTTCTTCTTTCATTTCCGCCTTTGCATGCGCGCTGCACTGTACATCTCACATACAAAGTAGGAAAAGGTTTTACACGTGTCTAGCCAGAGGGCCTCATTTATGAGGAAATGACGCAGCGTGGCGCCGCAAGCCACCTTGCTACGCCGAGCTGCGTCATTTTATTGGCACAGGGGTGCGTTGTATTTACAGCACTACAACGCATCCCTATGCTTTCCTCTGTGCTGCCGCACCATGGACTGCCACGCGCCCCAACGCAAAGATGATTCCTATTCATGCAGGAAGGGACACGGGCTCAGTGTGCTGACCAGAAAGGGTCCGCACTTTGCACTGACTGTACATCAAAAACAGTGACAAACCGGCAGCACAAGGGGCTTGTAAATCAGCCCCATGGTATTTTGTACAGGAAGGGGACCCTTCATGTACAAAACCTATGGTAGATGCGCTCACACACCGTAGCATTATGGCGCTAAGATGTGTGCCTGGTGCACGGCAGCTGAAATCAGTACCTGACCTAGGCAGAGAGGAGCAGAGAGCCAAATCTCAGTGAACATGGCACGATTTCTGCTCTCTCCCTATCCCACAGCCCAACTTTTTTGGCTGCAGTGCTGCATTCCGTGACACTTTTGAAAATCGGGGCCGCAGCTTCTTATCCAAAGAGCTCTCATGGGTTCGTACAGCAAGTAGCTGAAATCTGAAACGAGTAGTCAGAGGAAAGCTGCAAGGAGGCGCTCCTGTTCTAAAATCTGCTGTTTTAAATTGAATGCTCTTCAGAATGATGGAATCCCCCCCCCACCACCACATGTAACAGACCCCCCACACACAATCCAATAGGAATCACCAATAAAAGTTAAAGTGAAGAATAGTCAAGGCATGTCTTTGTACGGTATGTTGTATGGTTAGGCGTGTCTCCATTGGCATGCAGCACAGTTGGGGATCTCTTTGTATATGTTGTACGGTTAGTCGTGTCTTCCATTAGTATGAAGTACTGTTGGCATGTCTTTGTACGATATGTTGTACAGTTAGGCGTGTCTTCCATTGGGATGAAGTACAGCTGGGCATGTCTTTGTACGATATGTTGTACAGTTAGGCGTGTCTTCCATTGGGATGAAGTACAGTTGGGCATGTCTTTGTACGAAATGTACGGTTAGGCGTGTCTTCCTTTGGGATGAAGTACTGTTGGCATGTCTTTGTACGATATGTTGTACGGTTAGGCGTGTCTTCCATTGGGAAGAAGTACAGCTGGGCATGTCTTTGTACGAAATGTACAGTTAGGCGTGTCTTCCATTGGTATGAAGTACTGTTGTCATGTCTTTGTACGATATGTTGTACAGTTAGGCGTGTCTTCCATTGAGATGAAGTACTGTTGTCATGTCTTTGTACGAAATGTACGGTTAGGCGTGTCTTCCATTGGGATAAAGTACAGCTGGGCATGTCTTTGTACGAAATGTACGGTTAGGCTTGTCTTCCTTTGGGATGAAGTACTGTTGGCATGTCTTTGTACGATATGTTGTACGGTTAGGCATGCCTTCCATTGGGATAAAGTACAGTTGGGCATGTCTTTGTACAATATGTTGTACGGTTAGGCATGTCTTCCATTAGTATGAAGTACAGTTGGGCATGTCTTTGTACAATATGTTGCACGGTTAGGCGTGTCTTCCATTGGGATGAAGTAAAGCTGGGCATGTCTTTGTACGAAATGTATGGTTAGGCGTGTCTTCCATTAGTATGAAGTACAGCTGGGCATGTCTTTGTACAATATGTTGCACGGTTAGGCGTGTCTTCCATTGGGATGAAGTACAGTTGGGCATGTCTTTGTACGAAATGTACGGTTAGGCGTGTCTTCCTTTGGGATGAAGTACAGTTGGTCATGTCTTTGTACGAAATGTACAGTTAGGCGTGTCTTCCATTGGGATAAAGTACAGCTGGGCATGTCTTTGTACGAAATGCACGGTTAGGCGTGTCTTCCATTGGTATGAAGTACTGTTGTCATGTCTTTGTACGATATGTTGTACAGTTAGGCGTGTCTTCCATTGAGATGAAGTACAGTTGGGCAGGTCTTTGTACGAAATGTATGGTTAGGCGTGTCTTCCATTAGTATGAAGTACAGCTGGGCATGTCTTTGTACGAAATGTACGGTTAGGCGTGTCTTCCTTTGGGATGAAGTACTGTTGGCATGTCTTTGTACGATATGTTGTACGGTTAGGCATGCCTTCCATTGGGATAAAGTACAGCTGGGCATGTCTTTGTACTAAATGTACGGTTAGTCGTGTCTTCCATTAGTATGAAGTACAGTTGGGCATGTCTTTGTACGAAATGTACGGTTAGGCGTGTCTTCCATTGGGATAAAGTACAGCTGGGCATGTCTTTGTACGAAATGTACGGTTAGGCGTGTCTTCCATTGGTATGTTGTACAGCTGGGCAAGTCTTTGTACAATATGTTGTATGCTTAGGCATGTCTTCCATTGGTATGTAGTACAGTTAGGCATGTTTTTGTATAGCATGTGGTGCAGATGTGTAGGTTGTCTGGCTACATTTATTTTGTGCTGTATATTTAAGCATGCCTTTGTATGGTGTGCAGCTACGGCATATCTTTACATAGTTAGGCATGTTTTGTAGTTTGTAGCAGAGCTGGGCATTTTACTATGTGCAATATACATGCTTAAGTCTTCTCATGATGTGCCATAAAGTTAGACATTTCTTCACATGCAGCGGGTCTTTTGGCCTGGTGTGCCATAGCTGCCATGTCATGGTTTTCATTCCTCTGCTGGAAGTTACATATAGTTTTCTTTGAATGGTGCATACTACAACCGATTATGTCTGCACACTGAGCGCTATATTCTCGACTGTGTTTAAGGCACTATCCCAGGTAACCTGTTCCTCCTTCTCCCACTCCAGCTTCCGCTTGGCTCCTGTTCCCTGCTATCCCATTGCTGGCGATTGGAGGCCTCCTCTTCATCTTGACAGACATGCAGGTGTGTGCACTTGTCTCACCATGGCTGGCATTGAACACCCAGAGGACACACATGTAAAGGGCATTCAAGAGGGAGAATTGGGGGGGAGGCAGGTAGGGAGGATGGAAAAGAGCAGGAAAGGCATTGATAGGGGCAGGTGACGCGTAAGGGGACAGAAGAGCGACAGAGAGAGAATCCAGAGAGTCCTGGAGTGGACAGGTGAGGGCATGAAAAAGAAAGGAATGAGGCTCAGGGCAGGAGCAACAAGAGAGATGAAGAAAGAACGAAAAAGGATGTGAGGAGACCTGAAAGGACAGAGACAATTGAGGGAACACGAGGGTACACAAGAGATAAATAGTAAGAGGAGAGAATTGAGGGTCAGAGAGTTGTATGTATTGCAACTTATATAGCGCACGTATCACCCGAAGGTATCAAGGCGCTTGCTTAGGGAACCCGTCCTGGTATTCCCCTGTGAGATACCCCGGCAGGGTATCCACAAGGTGAAAGCCAGGCATCCCGCCGCGAGGGGCCGTAGTGGAGATTAAGCAAGCTATTGCCCAGAGTCGCAGAGTGTGACCCCGTGAGTCGAGTAGGCACCGGAGCGAGAATTGTCGAATCCGTGGAATTTTTGAGCCCGAGACCCGCCGAGGCAGGGTATCGAACCCTGGTCCACGGCCGATCTCAGCTTCCGGGTCTGCCGCCTCTAACCACTGAGCCACGCTTCTCCACTTCAGAGTTCAGGGACAATCTTTCAGTGGCTCCCTTTGAGTTTCCTGAAGACACTTATCCAAGCATCAATCATCAGCCACTTGGATAATGGCAATGCCCTGTCCTTGACTTTAAGCTAATTCCATGTAGCTAGAATGCAGGTAGTTCAAAACACCGCTGCCCGCATGATCAACAACTTGCCCCCATGGAGACATGTCAGCTCCCATGCTTAAAACCCTCTATTGGCTCTGCATTAAAAAGAGAGCATTGTTTCAACTCCTCTGCCTGAGCTACAAATCTTGGTCAGGTTTAGGTCCATAATATCTTTAGGATAGACTTATTTCATACCTTCCTGACAGGAACCTAAGATCAAAAAATCAACTTCTGTTTCATCCTCTGTGCATTCATGCATCAAAATATGGCGGCTGGGCGTTTTCCTATCTCGCACCGCACCACTGGAATAAGCTCCCTCGGTTTATTCATACATGTCCTAGTTTTTCTGATTTTAAAAACCATCTTAAAATGTGGGTGTTTTAACTAATTGCCTCTTTCATCCCCTACCTGTCAGAGAGCCGAGATGTTCCTTTGGGGCCGAGTCATGGCGCCCTATCAAGGTCTAATTAACGGATGTATGACGGTACAACGCGTACCGTTACAAAGCGTCCCTTTACGACGCAGTTTTAACAACGCAAGTCGTTCGAACGACTTGCGTTGGGGGGCGCTGATAGTGAATAGTTTAATTTACTATTCCAACACCAGTTCCCGTGGATAGTAGGGAAGGTGTTGGATAGTAAATTAAAGTATCCCCTATCCTAGAGCACCTTCCAGCAAAAGTCGTTGTAACGACTTTCGTTGTTAAAGCTGCGTCGTAACGGTACTGCGTTGTACCAGTTACGTTGTAAAGGATGTTTCCCCTAATTAACATAACATAACATGAGGGGACATGGCAGATAAAAAGCAAGAGAAGAGAAGTGAGGGGACAGAGAACTGAGGGAACGTGAGGGGGCATCACAGATGAAAATCAAGAGGAGAGAAGTGAGAGAGAGAAATGAGGGAAACCGACAAATAAAAAATAAGAGAGGAGAAGTGAGAGGACAGAGAATTGAGGGAACATGAGGTGACATAACCGATGCATGGCAAATGGAGAGAAGTAGGGGAAACGGTGAGAAATGATGGGACACGAAGAGACAGGACAGTTGAAAAACAAGAGGAGAGAAGTGATAGAGAATTATGAGAACCTGAAGGGCAAGAGAAGAATAGTGGGAGGATGGAGAGTATTGAGGGAACATGGGGGACATTACAGATAAAAAACAAGAGGAGAGAAGTGAGGGGGCAGAGAGTTGAGGGGACATCACAGAGGGAAATCACCAGGAGAGAAATGGGAGAGAGAGAATTGAGGGAACATAAGGGGACATGACGGGTGAAAAGCAAGAAGAGAGAGGTGGGTGGACAGAGTATTGAGGGAACATGAGGGGATATTAAAGATGGAAAAAAGCAAGTGCTGAAAATTAGGGGGCAGAGAGAACTGAGGGAGCACAAGGGTACATGGAAGATGCAAGACAAGAAGAGAGAAGTTAGAGCACAGAGAGAAATGAGGGGACACGACAGGTGCATGGCAAAGGGAGAAAAGTGAGGGGGCAGGGAGAGTGGCGGGAACATGAGGAGACATGACAGATTGGAACCAAGAGAAAAAAAGTGAGGGATTATGAGAGGGCATTAGGGTTGCAGAGGGGATGATGGCATGAAAGAGAGAGCTCCAGAAACAGGAGAGTGACCCAAGAAAGGACAAGAACATTGCAAGAGGGATGTAAAAGAGCAGCAGAGGGACACGAGAGAATCAAAGATGAGGGAACGGGAGGGGTATGAGCGATGAGCTGCAGAGAAGAGGTGACCGGACAAGATGTACAGGAAGAAACAGGAGAGAGTGTACAAGAGATGTATGTTAGAAAGAGGGACGCTTGAGCGGTACGGCATGAGGAATGTAAATGTCATGGTACTTATAGAGCGCACTGTCACCAGACGGTCACCTTGCGGTGTCGCCTATGCGGCTTCCTGGCGCTGATACTCATACCGCTGTGGAACCCATCCTGGCTTTCCCTGTGAAGTGTCCACTCCTGGGCACCCCCAGGGTGAAGCCAGGCATCCTTAGCACTGTTGGAGCCGGTGTGGAGGCTAAGCAAGCTATTGCCCAGAGTTGCAGAGTGGGGCCCGTGATTAGAATAGGCACCGAGGCGAGAATGATCAGGTCCGGGGAGATTGAGCCCAAGACCCGCCGAGGCGGGAATTGAACCCTGGTCCCGGGCCAGACCTCTGCATCAGGGTCTGCCGCTCTAACCATTGAGCCACACTCCTCCACATAATATGAGAATATGAAAGGATAGGAGGGATGTTAGGGTTTGGATGGGATGGGCCAAGAAAAGGCACGGGGATTGGAGTCATAGGGGCAGGGAGGTGCATGGAACGTGGGTACTGTATAGTGCGAGGTGATTGGAGAAAGGTAAAGGAGGAGGGGCTTCATGGGAGGGCTGGGTGGGAGAAAGGAGGAGAGGTGCACGCTGAAGGATTGGCAGAAGATGGAATAGAGGCTCAAGGAAGCATGGAGGGAGGCAAGGGGGGATATGAGAGAGACGCCTAGGGGATAGAGAAATATCTCTGAAGGAGTGGAGAGAGGGGCCAGGAGGTGGAGAGGGGTGGAGGGAAGGAAAGACAGGCCTCTACGAATAGAGAATGAGGCATGGAGGGATGGAAAGAGAGGAGGGGAGGGACAGAGAAAGATGCCTGGTGGGATAGAGAGGCCTGAGGGATGGATATACATATAGAGGGTTGGTGAGTCAGCTGGAACTACTGAGAGGGAGAGAGAGAGAGAGAGAGAGAGACATATGATGGGTGGCGAAAGTGCTAGAGAAAGACCTGGAGGGATGGAGAGAAAGAAAGCGACAGGGGCATGAGGGAATGAAGAGCCGTAGACCTGAAGGACGGAGAGAAGGAACAAGCAAAGCCAGGAAGGAACAAGTGAGGCCTGGAGTGATGGAGAGAAGTCTGAGGGGTGAAAAAAGGGAGGCCTGGAAGATTGGAAGACACATGGAGGGGTGGGAGGATGTCTGAAAGCACAAAAAGGAGCCTGAAAGAATAGAGAGACACAATGAGGGATGGAGAGAGACATGGGGAGGTGGAGAAATAGCTTGAGAGTGAGGCCTCGAGGGATGGAGAGGCCAGAAGGGATGGAGGAGGAGAGCCCGGGGTCAAGAGACGGCTGCATGGTGGTGTGGAGAGATAGGCCTGGAGGAGTGTAGAGACACGGGGGGGTAAATGTACCTGAATGGTTGGAGAGAGGGCCTGCAGGGATGGCAAGAGAGGTGTGGATGGATGGGGTGAGGAACTAGGGGGATGGAGAGAGAGGTCTGGAAGATTGGTACACACGTGGAGTGATGGGGGGTGCCTGGAGGAATAGATGGAGACATAGGATGTGGAGAAAGGACTTCAGAGAGGCCAGGAGTGATGGAGAGGGTCTGTAATTAAGTGAGAACCAGGGGCACAAACACTGCAGAATGTGCTGTTGGTCATTTCCTTCTCCCTGACCTCAGTCTTCTGACTCCCTCTGCAGGTTGGAAACCTCTTCGGCCAGCACAGGTCCACCATCATCACGCTCTACAACGGCGCCTTCGACTCCTCCTCGGCCGTCTTCCTGCTCATCAAGGTAATACTGTGGGTCTACTAAGGTGGCTTGTTGCACCTGCATGCTTCCGCCAGTGCTAAATCTGTGCCTTCAATAGTGAACCCTGGTGTGTCGGCGTCTGTTCAGCGACCACTCGGGTAACTGGTCTCCTCTGGAGGTGAATAGCCTACAAAAGACCTCAGGGATACTGGAAGCACTGCTATTCTGGAGGTGCAAGAGCATTACTGGCCCGACATTAGAAGGTGCCGTTTGGTGAGACTTCCTCCTCCCTAGGAGGCCAGACAGCTGGTTCGACGTCTCACCCCATTTGCTCACCCTTGAGTTGTCTGGAGGCAGGTGGCGGAAGGCTGGCCATCTTGGTAGACCCTGGTTGTGGCCTGCTCTCTGTATCCATAGTGCCTTTGGGATGAAGTGCTCCTACAACCCCCTCAGGCTCATACTGTGTTGCTTGAACATGAAATATCTTTACAAAACAAGAGACAAGAGGCGTTTGGCAAAACTGGAACAGTTTGTTTAATTAAACAGGGCGGCTGCGAGGACAATCGCAGGCAAAAGGGTCTGAGGACCGTCTCGACAATCTGTCCCCGGGCTCTTTTTATACAGTTCATTGTATGCAATAAAGTATTTCCGCAAGTCCATGTATGGTAAACTATGTAAGTTGCTGCCTTTGGCGTCATAATTAATTGTCTAATGGAAAGTACAAATATGACTCAACCGTGCGTGGACACAATGGGGCTAGTGGGTAATGTGTCCAGATGTCAGGCATGGGGAGAACGTGATCACTGCTCCCCATGCTGTGGCCTGATCGGCTACATGTTCCTAACTCATGTTGCGGTTCTGACGTTATGGTGTTTTGGGAGCGCGCATACCCCTCCGGCCATGTGTGTTTCATTGGAACCAATCTCACTGGACCATTGTGGTGTCACTGGGCCCATCTGTGAGATTGTTCTAGGGTTTCCTGTTCGTGCATTTCTCTGCCGGCTACGTGCCACCCCAATTGTGACCTGTCACTCAGTGACCTCTGGCCTGGGTCTCTGAGGCTGCCTGATTACATATTTGTGAGTTGTGGAGTTCACAATTGGTGAATTTGTTAATAAAGATGCGATTTCATTGGCATAACTGAATGTATCGTATTTCATTTTAGCATTGATTTTTTTCCCCTCCATATTAACAACTGGACGTCCGCCTTGTCTGCGTGGTCACCTCAAATTTGTAGCTTTTGGCTGGACCTCATATTGTTGCTGGCTTTAGAACTCTGCACTCTAACCTTGTTAACCAGGGGTAAAGACCCTGTGCCCTTCATTTAAACATAGTCGAATTGGCATACTCCTAACTGGTATTTTTAACTTGCCTATAAGTCACTACTATATGATACAAAATGTACCCAGCACCTTGAGACTCTCAACTGTGATTTGCCACGCTTAAAAATCCCAATTTATTTATTGATGGAAAAGTTAAATGCCACTAGTGGCCTGCAGCACTTATTCTAGCTTCCACTATAGTGTCAGTCCTGTGCACAGGTATACCACTGCAGCCTGACTGTACCGAGCAAAACATGCACTGTGACCCCTCCAATTAAACCATATGACAGGTAAAAGCTTCTTATATTATTAAGTCAACCCATGTGGTCCTTGTAGCAAATAGGTCAGGGTGCATGGCATTTAAAAGTAGGACATGTAGAAATGTAATGTTAGTATGTTCTCACAGTGACTGGCACCCAGACGCTACTATCACTGTGGTAGACCTAGCTGTCCTGTGTAGAGAACCAGATTCTGTTGGCTACTTCTACCTACAGATTCTTCACCTGTAGAGCAAACACAAGTGTCAGTCTGGATCTGGAAACCTTGAAGCTCTCACATCGCCGGTAAGGGCCCTGGATTCATATTGAAACCGGAAATGGCATCAGATGATGTAGTCAAATCCATATGTTATGTTATGTTATGTTAGCAGTTATTTATTAAGCGCTCGTACGCCCAAGGGCTTCATGGCGCTATAGAAGGAAACACAACACATAGTAAGACTCAGCAGTAAGCCCGGTTAAACAGCCATGTTTTAAGAGAATGTCTGAAACCAAGTAGGTCTATGCTCATTTTTAAAGAAAACGGGAGCGAATTCCAAAAAGTGTCTGTGAGATGATCAAAGCAGCATCCACCAAGGCGTTTTTTTTTTAAGGACGGGACAACTAGTAAGGCTTTATGAGCCGAACGAAGGTTCAGTGAGGGGCTATATCTGAAAACAAGATTTTTTTATAAACTTCGGGCCTGTATCCTGTAAAGTTTTAAAAATAATACACCCAGTTTTAAACGCAATTCGCTGTGCCACAGGTAACCAGTGAAGTTGTTTCAGGCCAGGTCTGATAGACTGCTATTTTGTTTGTCCAAGAATAAGCCTGGCAGCTTGATTCTGAACAAGTTGGAGTCTTTTTTGCATGCCCGCTGGGAGTCCCAAGTAAAGACTGTTTGAGAAGTCCAGACGGGACAAGACCAGAGCAATGGTAACCTGAGTGAGTGCGGCCTGCGTGAGGAACTGGGCTATCTTTTTTATTTTCTTGAGTTGAAAGAAGCTGGCAGAAACTACAGCGCCAACTTGTCCTTTCAGAGAAAGATCCACACTAAGTGTAACTCCCAGGCTTTTAACTGAGGAAGATCTCATAGGTGGAGCCCCCATGCTAGATGGCCAGAAGCATGGACTCCAACTCAATTAACTTTTCCAAGGCAAGATTAATTCAGTCTTGCCTGGGTTAAGCTTCAGATGATTAAGGCTCATCCATCTCTGTATATGTATCATGATGTTTTGAAATTCCACCACAGAGTCTTTGGTGTTAAGGGGGAAGATGAGTTGGAGATCATCCACGTAGTTATAGATGGTAACTTTAGCATTCCTTAGAGAGTATAATAGTGGGCGGAGATACAGATTAAATAATAAGGGTGATAATGATGATCCTTGCGGCACTCCACATGTAGTGGAAGTTATGGGAGCTGTGAAAGGGCCCAGTCTTACAGATTGCGTATATGTCCTGTGATAAAGGAAGTGATCCAACTTAAAGCGAGGCCCCTGAGGCCGGCTTGTTCGACACGGTTGATAAGGATGGTATAATCAACCGGGTCGAACGCTGCCAACAGATCAAGAAGTACAAGGGCCTGGTGGATGCCTTTATCGGCGTTCCGCCTTTAAGTGTTTTGAACAGCAAGGATCACAGCTTCCGTCGAATGACAAGGACGGAAGCCTGCCTGGTTGGGTTCAAGATAATCAGATTTTTCTATAAATTTGGATACACTCGTAGAGACATGAGCTTCCAAAATTTTTGATGTGTAAGGTAACAGAGATATTGGTCTGTAATTTATCGGGTCTTGTGGGTCTGCTCCTGCTTTTTTAATCAATGGAATAAGCAGAGCTTTCTTAAGGCAACTGGGCACTTTACCCTGTAAAAGTGAACCATTTAACAACGAAAGAGCGCCCTGTGGAATTGCCAACCCCACCTCTCTAAAAATGTGTGGGGGACAAATGTCATCAGGTGAACCAGATTTAACCCGTGCACAAAGATCAGAATTTTTTTGGGCATCAATGGGGGGAAAGGTTTCTAAAGTTAAAGGGTTATGGTAGACATCATCCAATGGAGGGGGGGGGGCAAGGAATTTTGGATGCTCTGCTTTATGGTAGTAATTTTATTTAAAAAGAACGCATTTAGTGAATTGCAGATCTCTTGTGTAGGAGTGACCCGAGGAGTAGTTCTATCACTGTTACTGAGATCGTTCACAATATTGAACAGATCTTTTGTCTTATTCTGTGAGTTCAGGATTTTTTCAGAAAAGTAGTCTGTTTTATGTTTTAGAATACGTTTTTGATACGTTTTACGGGCCATACAGTAATTTTCTTTATCTTGTGATAAGTACCTGGTCCTCCACTTCCTCTATTTTTGACGCACTTCAAGTTTTAAGATCTTCAATTGTGGAGTATACCACTTGTGTGCGTCATTAGGCCGTGCGCGGGGGAAGATCACACAGGGTGCATAAATGTCAGCTGCCCGTTGTATCCAGTGTGACAAGGCTTCTACAGTGACGTCGATGTCTTTGGTCATTAGGGGAAGGGTCGAGGCCAAGGTGTCCAAAAAAGCCAGTGTATCAATGCCCTTCCATTTCCAAATGTTTCCACCCACTTGAGATGTCTGTTTTATGCCTCTGTCGATGGTAAGTATAAAATGTATGAGAAAGTGATCAGACCAGATGCATGGATTTACGGAGGAAATGGATAGAACAAGATTATGAGACCATATTTGGTCCAGACTATGCCCTTTCTCATGGGTAGGAGAATGAATCTGTTGAATTAAATGTAAATCTAAGAGTAAGTCCTTATTGCACTTCCCCTGATTGAACAAAGTCAGTATCCTTTTTTCAGCGCCTTTGTCATGGATCTGGAGTCCTGCTCTCACTCAGGTTTTTTTTCCTCTCATAGAATTCTAAAAGCACAGTACCATGCTCCCTCAAAACAATCAGGGTTTAAACCCGGGAGGGATGGCAAGGGATAGATGTCCATCACAGACTCTCACCCTTATTGCCTCTGGTGCCTTGTTTCAGACCGCGACTCCCAGACCTGTTTCTCATGTCGTAGCATGCTCCCCAAGGCCATTAACCCCTTCGACGCTCATGACGAGCTTAGCTCGTCATGAGTTACACCTCTCGTACGCTCATGACGAGCTGAGCTCGTCATGAACCGCGGGTTTTTAAAAACTTCAGCGCACAGCGGAAATCTGCGCCGCACGCATGGTTAAGAAACCTGATGCTAAGCACATTTTGGGCTGAGCCAAGGGTGACAGATGGAGTAGCAAATGTTCCAGGCACCATTCAAAGTCACCATCTTCATCATCTGGAAGCAACCAGAAGAAGCATTGGAAGACCAAGAAATGGTCCAGGGGTAAGTGACCCCATTGCTCCTCCTTTCCCACTGAACATTTGCCCTCAAAGCTAAAGTTGCTCCGGCATCTGTACTGGACCTGGTCCTGGATCAGCCTCAGACTGCAAATAAACCTTCAGTGACAGAACCGGCACCTCCCAGACCACTCCAAAGCCATCTTTCCTCGAGATCCTGAGGCCACGGTCATCACCACCAGCATTCTGCAATGTCATGTACTCCCTTTCTGCAAGGTTATCCATACCATCCAGCATTCCTGTGCATCTCCATATGGACAATCCATGTTCCTCCCCATGGCCCAATGCTGGCTGGCACCTTATCATTGACCTTGATGCAGCCTCCACATTGCTTCAACTCGCTAGTACGATACACGATGCCCCTGGAGGCTCTGCTGCCACAGGCACAAACTCCCTCTCCACATCCGCTGCCAGATATAATGCCACTGGTGCCCCTACTTGATGCTGTTATGGGGAACAAATCCTGCACAGAAACCCAAGTCCTCATTGAGGAGGAGGAATTCCGAAGTAGACTTTATGACATTTGTGGAACCAATTCTGCCCTGTGGGGGACCCTGGTGAGTATCCTCAGGGAGACTACCAGGGTCTATCTTCCTCTAATGGATTAGACACCTTACTGGAACTTGCCATGGATCTCCCGGCTTCCCAACACCTGAAGTGGTCTCCCTGTATAACATTATGCCGAAAGCTGCAGAGGTATTGGATCTACAGCTTCCAACCATGGACACCAAAACAAATGTCCTCTTGGAAGCCCTCTTACTATTGGCTCTGAGGACAGAGCCCTTGCTCCTTTTTAAGGAGGCCATACGGGAACCAGTCATGGCAGCATGGGAAAAGCCATCTTCTGCCCAGCGGTCAACAGACCAGTGGTCCGTCATCACTGTCCTGCGCAAAAGGATTCAACCTTCCTTTCTGTTTATCCTTCACCAGGGAAGCTGGCCATACAAGCTTCTTGTTCTGGTCAGTCAGGAGCCTTCCTGCCAACTCCTCCTGGCAGGAAATCGAAGTGTCTGAAGGTCTGGGAAAAAATCGCTTTCTCCACGGGAAGCATGGCCCTCAAATCTCTCGATGCACACTGCCTCCTGGCACGTTTCAACCATGTCTTATGGGATATGGCCTCAAGAGATTGTCCATATTCAATTGGGACACAAAACTGTCTCAAAATTACAAGGTGCACTTTTCACAAGCCTATTAATGGCATAGTTTTCTGCAATTTTAACCAATTTTAAACAAAATATATCACAGTCATATTAAGATATGGAAATGAAATCTCATCCACCACTTTCTAGAATTTTTTATGTCACATTTAAATAATCAAAAACTCAACAGTTCGACAGCATTTCTCATGAAGTTTTTTTTTTGTTCTTTTATTGTGCGGTGAGTTTGTATACACATATAATATTCACGTTCAAATTAATTGTAGTGTTACATTTCCCATGTAGTGTTATGGGTCCTAATGCATTTCGGGATGACCCTTTGTCAGGGGAACACTATCCAGGAATCAAACACATATATATGGGATTTGAGTAAAAAGAAAACGCTCTCCCTGATGTGCGTCAACCGTATTCCTAAGGGGTGTTATCGTGCCGCAAGTACTTCAACAGTGATCCAATAGCAGAAAGAATTGCTTTTAAACTCTACACCATCGTGTCATGTAATGCGCCAGTTTCCACGTCGTTTCTTAATTCGCTTCCAGTGCAGTATGTACCTCGCCTCCTCGGAATATCCCAACAACGTTCTTGCCGTACGAAAAGAAGGGGTCAAGGAGAGCACAATCCTAAACCATATGTAAGCAAAGACTAGTAGGTCATATAATGTCCACAATATCTGAACTGTATATATGATGTACTTTAAATTTCAGGACAAAACAAAGGAGTAGATGAAGTTCATGTTCATATTTTCATTTTTCTTTATTTGAAGATCCAAAAAGGTTCAAAGTTGGTAAAAACAGCAGACACGTGTTTCGTCAGTACTAACAATCAGTACTTAGACTTTCTCAGGGCTATGAGGTGGAAAAGTCACAGCGCGTGTGACCTAGTGTCATATGTATATACCAGTAGTTGTGAGACTCAGGAATCAGGGTTGTGAATAAAGCTCCATATCGTCCACTAGGGTGATCCAACAGTGTGAATGAAAAACTGTGGCTAAAAGGAAGTGTCCGCTCGAACTCAGCAAACATTAAACAAAATCCGCAAGCATTTAAGTATTTCCACTAAGAAAAAACAATTCGGGCTCCCTTTAGAAAATGTGCAAACGATATTGCACAGTAAGACAAGTAGTGGAATTCCTGAGTCTGGGTAATGAAACACATAGACCACAGCGCACGTATAGTCACGCGATTTCTGTAGTATGGCCTCGAAACGATGTGGAGGCGGTTGTGTTACTGACGGCACCACATGATAATGACGCCTTGGAGAAACGTTCTTGCCGTAAGCCATATTGTGTTACGGCAAGAACGTTGTTGGGATATTCTGAGGATGCGAGGTACATATATTTTGTTTAAAATTGGTTCAAATTCCAGAAAACTATACCACGAGTAGGCTTGTGAAATGTTCTCTTTGTAATTTTGAGATAGTTTTGTGTCCCAATTGAATGTGATTGATTATGCCTGGCAGGAACTGGTCGGGGACACAACGAAGCACCGGTTGTTTAATTCTGTTCAAATTGGTCTAATTTGTAAAATGTATATAATTCAGGTGTGCAGGTTATAACCTTTTCAGTGAATCAGATGATTGTCCCTCATGTACCGGAAGACATACAGCAGCATGTCCAGGAGAGGCTATACAAGATGGCCAAAATGCCCCCATGCATATCATAATATCTGGGTTGGATACAGCTGATTCGGTGGGCTGTGCAATGTGCACCTCCATCACCATCCGCACACATTCCTGGCTCAGGACCTCCAACTTTTCACGGAATGTCCAGTTGAACCTAATGAACTTGCTATTCGATGGGGAATTCTGTTTGGTGATAAAGCTGATTCATTGATGAATCATTTTAAGACCAGCAAGGCCACTACTCAGCCCCTGTACCTACAATTGCTACTATTGCCTCCTCCGTTGAGTGACTACCATCAGTTTAATTGTTTTTGAGGTTTCTAAAATGTTTTTTTTCTTTTGCCAATGCCAGCCATACCAGTGCAAACTCAGCAGCAGCCAAACCCACTGGTCAAACAGTACAGAGGCAGAGCAGAGGAAGGGTCGGTGTGTCCAACCAGCAGACCCCCCCCCCCCCTCCTCCTCCTCCTCCTCCTCTCCTGCACCTCTCCTGCACCATCAGGAAATCAGACCTAATGTGCTCCCCCAACACTCTTCGCCCAGCACAGGTGTACCATTGTCACCCACTATAGCAGTGCTTTCGACTATTCCTCCACCGTTTTCCTACTCATCAAGGTAATACTATGAATTTACTAAGGTGTCTTGTTGCACTGCATGCTTCTGACTGCTAAAAGTGTGTTTTCACTAGTGACCCTGGTGTAACAGGGGCAGTTCAACAACCCCATGTGTTACTAGTCTCCTGTGTGAGGGTGGATGTCATGCTTTTCCTTGGTAGACCAATGGTTCTCCAGTATTAGGGTGTCTTTCATAGATTCACATGCTTGAATATTCCCCGTCGTCAAACTGGGAGCCCCACGGTAAATAAAATAGCAATAAATCCCAATAAAATATGTGTATAAAAACATATCACACAAATTCCAAAAACAGAAATACTTATAATTACCAGTTTAGCATTAGCACATTGAAATACATATGGGAAAAGAAAAACGCCTTTATAACATATCCATGTCATTATGTTAGTCCAAACTACAGCCAATCAGGCGCAAGCACCTCTCTAGAACCTTCTCCTAAGAGGCTCATGCCGTCAGATTTTCTTCCGCACGTCGTGTGAAGGGAGTCTCCCTGAGCTCTGCTCAGTTTTCAACTTTTTTCTGGATTTCTTTAGTTTTCTAAGATGTCTTCAAGTAAGAAGTCTTTGTTTCGTCCATGTTCTTCTTGTGAGAAGTTGAGACTCTACTCCGAGGACCCTCACAAGAAGTGTATATACTGCCTCTATCCAGATCATGAGGTAGGAAAATGTAAAATCTGCAGGACATTTTTAACCAAGACCCTTAAGGACAGAGAGGGACGTCTTCTCCTATGGTTGTAGAGGTTGAAGGATAAGGATTCACCTCTATCTGACGCAGAAAGCCTTGCGTCAGGTGTGTCCAGAGCTGCTTCAAAGCGTAGTAGTGTTCAGGAGTTGCCATCTCCTTTTCTGAAGAAGAAAAAACTTCCTCTCATGAAGGTGCCTGTTGTGTCTCCACCTCCTCCTACTACGCCTGCACCCTCGAGATCTGACTCTCCGGCGCCCTCAGTTCCTTCTGTGCATGTTTCCACTAAAAAACATGCAAAATCGTCGACAGTCGTTCCGACGATGAAATCTGCCATCTCCAGTTCACTGACAACGACAGTGACGATGACTTGTGCCAGCGGATCGTCGGCGGCTTCTGCGTCGACGTCTTCTACATCAACGATGGTCTGTGTCAGTTTTAAGTCAGTCTCGTCGACGATTCCCATCTCATCGTCTACGTCAAAGAAAAAGGTCTAATCGACGTCGAAATCCTCGTCGACGCTTGCTGTTAAAAGACCCTCTTCGTCGACGAGTGCTCCGTCCACGACGGCTCCATCGGCGTCGATCCCGCCGACGATCGTCTCGTCGATGACCACTCCGTCGACGGCTATGGTCTTGTCGTCAACAGCTTAGTCGACGGCTCCATCCACGGTGAATTTTCCGTCGACGTTCTCATCGTCGTCGACATCTGCCTTGGCATCTTTGCCTTTGGTGCTATTTTCTTCATCAGTTTCTGGACCTCCTATGGCTGACCATTGCACCAGCGACGACAAGTGCCTCTGGAACAGCTCTCACTTCCAAGTCACCCTGAGCCTCCATCACCTCTTTTTGCCACCGGTTCGGAGCATGATTCAAGTTCCGATGAGGAGGATGATGACAGATTCCGACAAGCTCGAAGTCCTTCAGAGCTAGTCATTAAATGTCAAGATTACGAGGATGATCAGGACCATTCTTATTTCCAAGAAGGGGAACCTTCTGTTCAAGTTCCAACAGCGCAGATACCACATTCCCTTATTTCAAATCTCCACTATATGCTGGAGGATTACAATACAAGTTTTCCACCGTCTCATCAAGGGTCTCCTTTACCTACTGTGCCTGTAATTTCAGTGGCTCCTCCTGCTCCTTCACTGCCGGAGCCTGCAGTATCTTCCACCCCATCAACCTCCATTCAAGTTCATGCTACGGTCTATGAGGATGATGACGTTCGCACTGACAAAGAGGACGGCAAGGTTGCGGATGATGATGGGGACATAGCGGATTGGGGCGACCATCAGGTCCAGACACCGTCTCCGCCTCCTTCAGTGCCAGGTGATTCCCCTCCTGTGGACATTGCTAGTTTTCACCAGCTTAAGGAGCGGGCGCGCACAGCGCTTTACGCTTCCTATGGTCATGAAAGACGAGGACTGTTTTCTTTACGACTTCAAAAGTCAGCCCTTCAAACAGGTCCGGGCTGTGCCCATTATTGACTTTATTTGGAATGAAGGTGTCAAGTTGATGCAAACACTCAATACCATTCCGGCTCTTCTTCCTCGTTTGGAAAATAAATATAGAGCACCACAGGGGTCACCTGCTTGCTTAATATTGCAGCCTAAGCCTGACTCCGTAATCTCCCACGCCGCGCAGCGGCGATCCAGGAATCAGTCTTCCCCTATCACCGCTCCTCCAGACTGTGAAGGACGTCGGCTTGACGCCATTGGCCGCAAGTTTTCCACCATGGCTTCTACCACCGTGAGGGCTGAAAATTAGTTGGCCATTCTGGGGCACTACGACCCCCAGATGAGGTCTCATATGTCTTCTTTCATCTACCTCATTCCCGAACCCTCTAGAGCTGAGGCCCTTAAAATTCTTCAGGAGGGAGAGAGGGCGTCCTCTGAAATTATCGATTGCTCGGTCGACATTGCCTGTTTTGGTTTTCACCAGCTTGCGGGAGCAGCCTTATTGCGACACCAGGGCTGGCTTCGTTCCACCTTCTTCCGCCAGGAAGTTCATTCGAAAATCCTCGACATGCCCTATGATGGCGAATTGCTTTTTGGCCAGCATGTGGACGATGTGCTGCAAACTATAAAAAAGGACACCGAGACGGCTCGTGCACTCGGCCGCCTTTTCGTGGTGCACACGGACGCAACACCTCCTCTTCTTCCTTTCACGGCGGATCCACCCAGTACCGATCCTATGGCCAAGGAAATCAACGATACTCCTCCCAGTCCCAGCAGTCCTATCGGCAACAGTCTTCAAAATCTTACCGAGGAAAATCCTCCTACAGGGGTTCCGCTTCTAAAAAACAATGACTTGCCTTCCCCGCTCAAGGTTGGAGGTCGAATCTCCCTTTTCTACTCCAAATGGTCTTCAATCACCTCGGACCGTTTGGAGCTGGACATTGTATCAAAAGACCATGCCTTGGAGTTTGTCAAGTTCCCTCCAAACACTCCTCCAACTGGTCCTCCCCCAGCTCACCTCAAGGAGCTTTGTCAGCAGATTCGGCTCATGATTCAGAAGGGTGCCATCGAATTGGTTCCCAAGTCTCAAAAAGGGATGGGATTTTATTCCCGGTACTTCCTCGTCCTCAAAAAGTCCGGCGACTGGCATCCAATCTGCGAGCCCTGAACAATTATCTGAAGAGTCAATCCTTCCGCATGCTCACGCTTGCGGAAGTTCTCCGCTTTCTCCTGAAAGACGACTTCATGATCACCATCGATCTTCAGGACACGTATTTCCATGTGCCAATACTTCCACAACACCGGAAATACTTGCCCTTTCGAGTGGGGCACAGAGACTTTCAGTTCAAGGTCCTGCCTTTCGGCCTTCGCTCCACCCCTCGTGTCTTCACGAAGGTCCTGGCTCTGGTGGTGGCATACCTACGGTTAAAGGGAATTCAAATTGTTCCCTACCTGGACGACTGTCTCATCAAGTCGCACTCCCGGCATCAGGCGTCCTTGGACACCCGGTTCTGTCAGGATCTGTTCCACTCTCTCTGTCTATCCATCAACATCGAGAAGTCTCAGGTCGTGCTGGCTCTTTGCAGGACTTTTCTGGGCGCGTTTGTGTCCAACGAGCTTCAGTTACGGACACTGCGCATGGTGGCTCTCCTCCACTCAAAAGGGTCCGTTTCTGTTAGACTATTGAAGTCCTTTCTGGGGATGGCGTCCTCCTGCATCTCCCTGATCCCAAATTACAGACTCAAGAGTCGTCCCATTCAGGAAGAATTGGACAAGCAGTGGTGTCAGGTCACCGGCTCTTTCAATGATATGGTTCAAGTGACCAGTCGGATGCGGTTCTCTCTCAATGGTGGGCTCAGCCGTCAAACATCGCTGCCGGTACTTCCTTCCTCAGGGACTATCCATAAAGGGCAAGTGGACCCCATCCCAACACTCCTGGCACATCAACAGGCTGGAGCTAATTGCCATCTTCCTGGCGCTCAAATCCTTCCTTCTCCTACTCTAAGGCGAAGCAGTGCTCATTGAGACCGACAACACCACCAGTATGCACTATGTCAACAAGCAGGGCGGCACCAAGTCACCGCTCCTCTGTCAACTGGCTCAGAGTATCTGGGACTGGGCACTTCGTCACCAGATCACCCTGACAGCGGTTCACCTACCAGGCATCTCCAACAGCCTGGCAGATTCCCTCAGCAGGACCGCGTCCTCGACCCAAGAGTAGGAGCTGCATTTAATCTTTCGGCTGTGGGGTCACCCGACCATGGATCTCTTTCCGAGTCTTGTGAACCGGAAATGCCCGTCCTATGCAAGCTGGCTTCCCCATCAAGGGTCGTCGGGTAATGCCCTTTTGATGGATTGGTGCAATATATTCGCATACGCTTTTCCGCCGATTCCGCTGGTTCCCGAGTGTTGTGGAAAATGCAGGGACAGCCGTGCCACATTCTCCTGATCGCTCCCAGATGGCCTCAACAAGCATGGTTCTCGGAGCAGCTGCTTCTCTCACAGTGCGAACCCATCCTCCTTCACCCTTGAGTGGATCTCCTCACGATGGACGAGGGTCAGATCTGTCATCCGGACCCCTCCTCTCTCAAATTATCAGCCTGGAACCTGAGCACCTTGAATTTGCTCATTTGAACATTTTGCCAGCGTGTAGGGACGTTCTCGCCAATGCGAGGGCTCCGTCTACAATAAAGACCTATAAGCTAAAGTGGAAAAGGTTCTGTCACTGGTGTGCGGCTGCCAATATCCATCCCGTCCATTCCACTCCTGCACAGCTTCTGACGTTGTTTCTACAGCTGGCTCAATCAGGACTTTCCCACTCCACTTTGAAAGTTTTCCTGGCGGCAATATCTCGTTTTCGGCAGGATGGGACTACCTCTCTCTGCTCTCCTAGAATCATTCAACAGTTTTTCAAAGGACTGTTCAGGAAGTTCCCGCCCATTCGGCGTCCTCCACCTTCCTGGCATCTCAATGTTTTGGCACAATTGATGAAGGCGCCTTTCGAGCCTATCCACAAAGCGGATTTAAAATTTGTAACTTCAAAGGTGGCCCTTCTAATTGCTTTGACCTCTTCATGTCGCGTGAGTGATATTCATGCCTTCACCGTTAAACTTCCTTTCCTTCAATTCAAATCGGACTGTGTTCTACTTCGCACCAATCCGATTTTCATGCCTAAAGTACCAACTGATTTTCACCTAAACGAGCCATGTTGCGTTCAGTTTAAAACTCTTTGTTCCATTCACAAATGCCTGATAGGATTGGGGCCAAAATACCTGACTAAAATCTTTCAACCCTATGTCCCCGGGCGATCATTACGCTCAAGTAACCTTCAGCTGCTGCAAGTGCCCAGAATAAAAAAATCTAGACAGGGAGGCCGAGCCCTGGCACACACAGGTCCAGCTCTCTGGAACTCTCTCCCCCAGACATTGAAACAAATCACTAACCATCTGACCTTCCGGAAAACTCTTAAAACCCATCTTTTCACAAATGGTTAATTTTGACCACCCCCACTCAGTCACTCTTGAGCTCGTATCTGCACATTCCATGTTCTTCCACCAGACAAAAGCGCGGAGATACCCCTTCGGGGGTCTATTCAGGCGCGATATAAGACCATAAAATAAATAAAATAAAAATTGCTAGAAACTTTCTTCGCAAATCCTCAAACTCCAGCGGAGCAATGTTTACATTCACTGGACGTTAAAAGATGCCTTAAATTTTATATCGACAGAACGGCGCCCTTTCGTAGATCTGACCAACTGTTCGTTGCTTACGGACGCATGCACAGAGGGCGTTCTGTTACCAAGCCAACTATTGCACGTTGGATTTCTTCAGCAATTTCCTTCTGCCACCAGAAAGCTGGCAAGCTTCTTCAATCTTCAGTGACAGCATTCCACCAGGGCGATGTCATCCTCTAATGCCCTGTTTGCTGGGTTGCCAGTTCACCAGATATGTCGAGCAGCTACGTGGTCCAGGAGGCACACTTTCACAAAGCACTACTGCCTTGAGACGATCAACAAGGCTGATACGGCCGTGGGCCAAGCGGTGCTTTGCAATCTTTTTAAATAAGGTGAGCCCCTATTCTTCCCTCTGCCTCTTGGTGGTATATGATTTGTTATTACCTGCATGGCTACATTATGTCATTATGTTATGTTATGTTAATTTCGATTTATGTAGCGCCAAATCACCGACAGGTCTCTTAGCGCTTGCTTTGGGAACCCGTCCTGGCTTTCCCTGCGAGATAACCCCTACTGGGCATCCCCAAGGTGAAAACTAGGCATCCCATCGCAGTGGGGCCGTAGTGGAGATTAAGCAAGCTATTGCCCAGAGTTGCAAAGTGTGAACCCATGATTCGAGTAGGCACCGAGGCGAGAATTATCGAGTCCGTGGACATTTTGAGCTCAAGACCCTGCCGCGTCAGGAATTGAACCCTGGTCCCGGGTCTGACCTCTGCATCTGGGCCTGCCTCCTCTAACCAGTGAGCCACACTTCTCCCCATTTAGTGGAGTGTTTCCTCATGCCAATGCACTGCTGTTTTGGTCCTGCAGCCAGTTATTACTGCTTACTATTCTATTCAAGCATGTGAATCTAAGACACCCTAATACTGGAGAAGAACAATTGTTACTTACCTGTAAGCAGGTGGTTCTCCAGTATTGGCGTCCTTCATAGATTCACATGCGACCCACCCACCTCCCCTCAGAGGCTAGCTACTCCTCCTAGACTATTTTGTCACCTTGGTGCTATGAAAATCTGAGAGCATGAGCCTTTGAGGAGAAGGTTCTAGAGAGGTGCTTGCACCTGATGGGCTGTAGTTTGGACTAACATAATGACATGGATATGTTATAAAGGTGTTTTTCTTCTCTCATATGTATTCCTATGTGTTAATGCTAACCTGGTACTTATAAGTATTTCTGGTTTGGGAATTTGTGTGATATGTTTTTATATACATACTTTATTGGGATTTATTGCTATTTTATTAACCGTGGAGCTCTCACTTCGACGACGGGGAATATTCAAGCATGTGAATCTATGAAAGACCCCAATACTGGAGAACCACATGTTTACAGGTAAGTAACAATTGTTCATCTTCCAAATAGTGGAATAGGCTCCATCCCATATCCACCCTCTGCCACCCTCCCCTAAAACTCTTAGCCCACACCTCCCAGACTACCTTTCCATGCTGCATACAAGAGGTAACAACACAGAAGCCAATACTGCAACTTCTAATTTAAGAAGGAATAGATTACTACGCGCAAAGAACTAAACTAAGTGCGAGTGTGGACAAATTTGTCAGAAATGAATCCTATTTATTATTCATCAATATTTTTCAGCAAAATTGTTGGTTAAAGTTCACCAGACAATTGACGACAATTTATCAAAAGACAGACACTACGAAATACAAATTTCATAAAAACGACATTTACAAAGGCAAGTACACATTAGTGGGGGAATAGCAAACAACCATAGTTGATCAACTTTCACATTCGAATCTCGCTCTCTCACACAAACCATACATACATGAATAAATTTTCACAATTTCAAATGTCCCCAAATTTTTTTTCAAGAACACCAAAGGGACCTATTTGGTCAGATTGCAATATTTATTTTACTCAGAATGAGCTATTTGATTATTAGCATCCTTATGGTGTGCATAGGCGGTCTACGCGTTTCGAACCCCTATTAAGTGGGGGGGTTCTCATCAGGACCTCATAACTGTAGGGAAAAGAAATGAGATTGGGGTCACTGTATTTGAAACAACGCTTAAAAGAACAAGCTGCCACCTCTGAATATGCCTCTAACCTATGGTATGAGTGTGCACCATTGAGATTTGGGAGGGGGGAACCGGACGACGACAAACTGCAAAAAGAATTCACAAAAACGTCGAGTCAACCCCTATATAAACTCCAATTACATGTGTAACTACCAAGTACGAAAAGAAACACTAAAATTGCACTTACGTGTTCTTTATCGTGGTGTTTTAATTGTTTCTCTGAAAGGGAGAAGGAGCGAGTCAGTTTCTTGTGTTAAAGGGAGGGGTGGGTTGGCGGGAGGGCAGAGGGGTGAAGACTTACTTGTTTGGAATTCGGAATGAAGATTGACCGGGGGTTTGCCACAAATTAATCGAGGACCTGAAAGGAGAGGAAATGGGTGTGAGCAATTGGGTTCGCAGAACGCTTTGGAGAGCCTGCAAGCTTGTTCAATTGCCGGGCTTACTTTACGCTCCGCGGCGTCTTGGCTCAGTTGGTGGCTGATCAGTGTCGGCGAAAAATACCACGAATGTCAGGCTGGCTGGCATAGAAAGCACCTCTAAGGACGCAACCGCGCTTCCGGGTTGCAGTGCTTCTGGGAGTTGTAGTTCAGGCTAGCTGTTTAGTATCGATGTGTATTTCGGAACTAGATTCCATAAGGAGCTGATGCGTGCAAATAGAAACTAGTAGGGCTTAAGTGAGTCGATACAATTCAGACATTTCATTCAGGCCTTCAATTGCGGAGTTAAATTTCAAAATAAGCATTGCTTCTCGCTGGAGTAGTTTTTTGTCTAAATCGCCGCCTCTTTGGTCGTTATCGACCTTCAATATCACTGTCCATTTTAGATCGGATTCCTTATGGTCCATGGTTTGCCAGCGATTTACTAATGGCGCTGTCAGGGTCTTCATTCTTATACGCGATTTAGGCTGCGTTATGCGCGTTCTGACTTCCTGGTTTGTTTTTCCTATGTATAGGAGATCACATGGGCACTTGATCCCATAGATCACATTTCGTGATTTGCAGTTGGTAAAGGAATTATGTATCCAATATATGTTTTTATATTCGAAGACTGATCCTTCTTCAGTGGAAGAATAACATAGACAAGTTCCGCACTTCTTGTGTCCCACTACTGGAGGCAGGCCAACGTAGGATCTGACTGACATCACTTCTTTCCGTGGCATTGCTGCCCGGACCAAACGATTGCCAATGGTCCGATTTTTTCGGAAGGCGAATAATGGCTTCACATTGAGTGTTGTGTGTAGGTTTTTTATCAAATGCCAATTACTGGCTACCACTTTTTTAAGCAGGTTGGAATTGGGACAATATGTTGAGACGAACACTATCCTGTCTGTTTCCTTCTTTGTTTTCCGTTCTAACAGGCTTTTGCGTGGTGTCCACCATGCTCGTTTGAGCGATCTCTTCCATAGTTTTTTGGGGTAGCCCTGTTCTAACAGAATATTCGTCAATTTGGTTGCATTATCAAGGAATTCGTCTTTAAAATGGCAGTTGCGGCGAATCCGTAAATATTGCCCGTAAGGCAAGTTGTCTTTCATGCTCCTCGGGTGGTTACTTTTGAAATGGAGAGATTTATTGCGATACGTCTCCTTCCTATATAAAGTGGTTACCAGTCCTCCATCAGCTGGGTACACTTCCACATCTAGAAAGGGCATTCTATATTTTGAAAAGTTCAGACTGAATTGGATCTCTTGTGTACGATGGTTGAGCCATATATGGAATGCTTTTAATTGATCTTCCTGCCCTGTCCAAACAAAAAAGACATCATCTATATATCTACTCCAATGTTCGATATATTTGAGATATGGGTTGTTTTTGTACGTCCATTGTTACTAGAAAGTGGCTGTGTTCCTCGAATTTGATTTCACTGATTTTATTTATGAAATCCGTGGTGTCCTTTAAGAAGGATTTCACATTTTCCATGAAGGGCTTCAAAAAATAATCCACAAACTTTGATGCTGGTTCCATAAGAGATTCGCAACCTGAGACAATTGGTCTCCCCGGGGGTTGTGTTTCACTTTTGTGGACTTTGGGCAATATATAAAAGAGTGGAATTCGCGGGTTTTTTATTTTCAAATATTCCATCTCTTTCTTGCCCAGGAAACCTTCCTCATATCCCTCATTGACAATAGAATAGAGAATGTTCTTGAGTTCAATAGTTGGATCTTGGTTTATTTTTCTATAACAGCGTACATCGTCTAGCTGACGTTTGACTTCAGAAATGTAGAGAGATCTATCCCAAAGGACAATGGCTCCACCTTTATCCGCTTGCTCAAATGAGCATGGTGGACACCACGCGAAAGCCTGTTAGAACGGAAAACAAAGAAGGAAACTGACAGGATAGTGTTCGTCTCAACATATTGCCCCAATTCCAACCTGCTTAAAAAAATGGTAGCCAGTAATTGGCATTTGATAAAAAACCTACACACAACACTCAATGTGAAGCCATTATTCGCCTTCCGAAAAAATCGGACCATTGGCAATCATTTGGTCCGGGCAGCAATGCCACGGAAAGAAGTGATGTCAGTCAGATCCTACGTTGGCCTGCCTCCAGTAGTGGGACACAAGAAGTGCGGAACTTATCTATGTTGTTCTTCCACAGAAGAAGGATCAGTCTTTGAATATAAAAACATATATTGGATACATAATTCCTTTACCAACTGCAAATCACGAAATGTGATCTATGGGATCAAGTGCCTATGTGATCTCCTATACATAGGAAAAACAAACCAGGAAGTCAGAACGCGCATAACGCAGCCTAAATCGCGTATAAGAATGAAGACCCTGACAGCGCCATTAGTAAATCACTGGCAAACCATGGACCATAAGGAATCCGATCTAAAATGATATTGAAGGTCGATAACGACCAAAGAGGCGGCGATTTAGACAAAAAACTAATCCAGCGAGAAGCAATGCTAATTTTGAAATTTAACCCAATTGCTCACACCCATTTCCTCTCCTTTCAGGTCCTCGATTAATTTGTGGCAAACCCCCAGTCAATCTTCATTCCGAATTCCAAACAAGTAAGTCTTCACCCCTCTGCCCTCCCGCCAACCCACCCCTCCCTTTAACACAAGAAACTGACTCGCTCCTTCTCCCTTTCAGAGAAACAATTAAAACACCACGATAAAGAACACGTAAGTGCAATTTTAGTGTTTCTTTTCGTACTTGGTAGTTACACCTGTAATTGGAGTTTATATAGGGGTTGACTTGACGTTTTTGTGAATTCTTTTTGCAGTTTGTCGTCGTCCGGTTCCCCCCTCCCAAATCTCAATGGTGCACACTCATACCATAGGTTAGAGGCATATGCAGAGGTGGCAGCTTGTTCTTTTAAGTGTTGTTTCAAATACAGTGACCCCGATCTCATTTCTTTTCCCTAAAGTTATGAGGTCCTGATGAGAACCCCCCCCCACTTAATAGGGGTTCGAAACGCATAGACCGCCTATGCACACCATAAGGATGCTATTAATCAAATAGCTCATTCTGAGTAGAAAAAATATTGCAATCTGACCAAATAAGTCCCTTTGATGTTCTTGAAAAATTATTTTGTGACATTTGAAATTGTAAATATTTATTCATGTATGTATGGTTTGTGTGAGAGAGTGAGATTCGAATGTGAAAGTTGATCAACTATGGTTGTTTGCTATTCCCCCACTAATGTGTACTTGCCTTTGTAAATGTCATTTTTATGAAATTTGTATTTCGTAGTGTCTGTCTTTTGATAAATTGTCGTCAATTGTCTGGTGAACTTTAACCAACAAATATGCTGAAAAATATTGATGAATAATAAATATGATTCATTTCTGACAAATTTGTCCACACTCGCACTTAGTTTAGTTCTTTGCGCGTAGTAATCTATTCCTTCTTAAATTAGAAGTTGCAGTACTGGCTTCTGTGTTGTTGTCTATTGATAAGGAGGCTTGGCCTTACTGTGGGAAGCCCACACCCAGTGTTGTTTTCTCACATACAAGAGGTGGCCGCACTCCTTCGGAAAGGAGCAGTTGAGTTAGTACCGCAGTATAGTGGTTTATGTCTCATCCTGGACCTCTTGGATCTGACCCTAGCTCAAGTACTACTGGTGTTGAGCTTGGAGACTGAATGGTGTCACTGCACCTGCAGGATGCATTCCTCCACATCCCTTTCCTGCAGTCACATTAGAAGTACTTGCTATGTATGGTGGGTTCTACACACTACCAATATGCGGTGCTACCCTTTGACTTGACATCAGCGCCTTGAGTATTCGTGAAGGTTATGGCAGTGGGGGATGCCATTCTCCGGAGTTCCGGCATCCCAATATTCCCGTATCTGGATGACTGACTGATTAAAGCTGGTTTGCCAGAAGTGGTTTCTCAACTTCTGAAGTAAACAGCATCCCTGCTGTTGGTCCTTGGCTTTTCAGTTAATGAGCGCATATTTCACCTGTGGCCCTCTCAATGACTCCAGTTTATTGGGTCGCTACTAGACACCTCCCTTTTCTGTGCCTTTCCTCCAACACAAAGGATAAGCGACATACAGGAAATGGTTCAATTTTTTCAGCCAGGTGCGAGAGTTCCAATCTTTAGAGTCCTAAGATATCTAGGTCTGCCGGCTTTGTGTATTCTCCTAGCCACCCACACATGCTGGCTCATGAGGGCCCTGCAGTGTTTCCTCCGCAGGCAGTGGCTACAGTACGGGAGAGACCCGTCTGACTCAGTCATGGTCTCCCCTATTACTGTGGCAGAAGTGGCTTGGTGGGGGGACCAAGGTGAACGTGAGTGAGTTATAGATGGCCCCCCATTCAGCCGCGACTACAGTAGTGATGGATACCACCGCCCTATGAATGGGAGCGCAGCTGGAAGATCTGGAGATCAGAGGGCTCCGTTCTCCTGAGGAACAGCTGGATCACATCAACCTGTTGGAACTGCTGGTAATTCAGTTGGTGCTCAAGATCTTCCTCCCCTCCATCCAAAGTCGGTACATGTAGATCTTGATAGACAACACAGCAGCAATGTGATACACCAATAAACAGGGGGGAGAAGTAGGGTCTCTCCTACTTTGCCTGGAGGCATTGAGACTGTGGGCTTGGGTACACCACTAAGGGATCTGGCTCTCGACCAATCACCTGGTGGGATCTCTGAATGTCACAGCCGACGTTATCTTGCTGACCAGCTCTCATTAGGTGGACTTGTTCGCCTCCTCAGAAAACGCCCCAGCGAATGGCTTAAGCCAGCTCAGTTTTCCTCACTAAAGTTGCATTTGCCCTATGCCTAACAGCAATCAACTTGGCACCCTTGGCAGGCATTGTACACGGGGCATGCACAGTTCATAAAGTCCCCAAGTGAGCTGCCATGTTTTTAATGTGGCCAGGCCATAATGGAGTGGACTTGGAGTGCTAAACCACATCCTTGCAAAATTCCCTCCAGAAGAAGGTACAAAGATTTGACCACACCAACACCTGCAGGAAAACAGATGCGCATATGATCTTATCACAAATATGCTCCATCCCATTCTCGGATCACTGAAATAATATCGACTGCCAAAATATCGACTACCCAAAATATCGAGGAAAAAATATCTACAGCCAAAATATCGAGTTTCTATCTACAAACAGGTAAGTACAAAAATATCGAGTTAAAAATATCGTTTACAAAAATATAGTTGTAAAAAATATCGTATTTACTAAAAACAGTGTTAAATTAAATTAATATTAATAATTAATTACTAAAATATACTTAAAATTACTTAAATTAACTTATAATAATTAAATAATTAATGAAAGTTAAATAAAAAAAAATTTATTTCATATTTATTAAACATATATATATAGTAATAAAATATAATAAAATAATACCCAAAAACTGAAAACTGACCCTGAACCCTAAAAATACCCCTTTACCCAAAAACTGAAAACTGACCCTGAACCCTAAAAATACCCCTTTACCCAAAAACTGAAAACTGACCCTGAACCCTAAAAATACCCCTTTGCCCAAAAACTGAAAACTGACCCTGAACCCTAAAAATACCCCTTTACCCAAAAACCCAAAACTGACCCTGAACCCTAAAAATACCCCTTTACCCAAAAACCCAAAACTGACCCTGAACCCTAAAAATAAAAACGATATTACTTCACTTACCTTAAAAACGATATTTTGGCTGTCTATATTCTGTCCTGTCGATATTTTGTCCAAACGATATTTTTGACTCGATATTTTGTCCAAACGATATTTTGGAGTCGATATTATGTCTGTGCACCCCCATTCTCTCATGACTGGCGAACATATATATTGTTGCCTGAAGTGGCAGCATCTCCTTCATAAAACTGTTCTCTATAGTCTGTAATTTCTGCGGGTTGATGTATCCACGGGTGCCTCCTCCTTATCTTGAAACACAACAATTTTGGCTTAATAAACCGTAAACAAATAAGAGATGTTCCTGCTGCCCCATCCAGGCTCTTTTCCTCACAGACAATTGATTCCACGTTCAGTCTGATAATGTTACAGATCAAACCTGTCTTGGATTGAGGCTCATTCAGTTTGGAATCAAAGATGACCCCCACCTTGTGTCCTCACACACTGCCACATGTGCATGTTTCACATCTTGCTCTTCCCACACTGCTACACGTGCATGTTTTACAGCTTCCTCCTCCTACACTGCCACATCTGCTTTTTCACAACTTGCATCCTCCAACACTGCCACATGTACATGTTTCACAGCTCGTGTCCTCCTACACTTGCACATTCATGTTTCACAGCTTGCGTCCTCCCACACTACCAAATGCATGTTTTATAGCTTTCTCCTCCCACTCTGCCACATGTGCAGTTTTCACAGCTTGCATTATTCCACATTGCCGCTTGCACATTTCACAACTTGTTATCCCACACTGCCACATTCACGCTTCTCTGCTCGCGTTATCCCACACTGCCACATTCACGTTTCTCAGCTCTCTTTATCCCACACTGCCACAGGCACGTTTCTCAGCTCGCGTTATCCCACACGTCCACAGGTACGTTTCTCAGCTCGCGTTATGCCACACTGCCACAGGCACGTTTCTCAGCTCGCGTTATCCCACACTGCCACATTCACGTTTCTCAGCTCGCGTTACCCAACACTGCCACATTCACATTTCACAACTTGTTATCCCACACTGCCACATTCACGTTTCTCAGCTCGTGTTATCCCACACTGCCACATTCCCATTTCTCAGCTTGCGTTTTCCCACACTGCCACATTCAAGTTTCTCAGCTTGCGCTATCCCACACTGCCACAGGCACGTTTCTCAGCTTATGTTATCCCACCTGCCACGTACACATGTTTCACAGCTTGCGTTATCCCACAATGCGACATGCATGTTTCTCAGCTTATGTTAACCCACACTGCCACGTGTGCATGTTTTCACAGCTTGCGTCCTCCCACACAGACATGTGCATGCTTCACAATTCGCTTCTCTTACATTGCCACATGAACATGTTCCCCAGCTTGTGTCTTCCCACACTGCCAATTACTGCTCATGTGTCACAGCTTGTCAGCCCACACTGTCACATGCACGTTTCACAGCTTGCATCCCCCCACAGTGCTACATGCACTTGTTTCACAGCTTGCGTCTACCCACACTGCTACATACACTTGTTTCACAGCTTGCGTCTTTCCATGCTGCCACATGTGTATGCTTCACATCTTGCTCCTCCCACACTGCCATGTGTGCATGTTTTTCAGCTTGAGCCCTCTTGATTGGCTGTAACTGTCATTGCTTTCTGAGCGAATATCTGTAAAGGCCGCTGATACATGTTCCCTTGTGTACATATTTGGCACAACCATTCTAGCATTTTAAGCCAATAGTTGATCATTGCCTGGCCTTGGCTATTACCTGTGTACTCTGGAAGCAGTAGGTTGAAGTGTTTTACAGGGTTACACAGTAGAAAATTAAAAAATATTTATGTTTACAGTTAAAGTTGTCCGTGAGTGTGTGTGTGCGTGGACATGCGTGTACATGTGTGCATCTGTCCTTTACTTGGTAGTAACTGGACCCTTCCCTCTTTGGGTAACGTTGTCTATGCTTGTCCCTCATAGTATGTCAAGCGACAGCAGTGAAGGCTGGAGAGGAGGTGGGGGTAGAAATGAAGAATACAGTGTACAATATGCCAGCTTACGCACTCCATTGCTGTAAGAAAACAGGATTTAATTCCACAAATAAGAGCCTTGTTTACTACAAACAAGATTTACACAAATCCAGAACATGCTAGCTCATTGGTGGCCATCAAATGCCCTTGAACATTATGAAACTCCTTTTCTGTAGGCATTACGTTTCTGCTAACATTGGTCTTCATTTGAATAAACTCTGAGATATCTTTAAGGGTTTGTGTCTCTGATTCTCATGGTGGCATAAATTCGAGCAGACCTAAGGAACTCTCCCTCACGACCCCTTTATTCTAACGATCTATAACATAGATTTCATCTAGGGCACTCCAAATTGCCAAAAAAAAACAATTGTTTCCTTTTACTTTCTTATTTCATTTTATTTATTCATCTTTATCATGCTTATAAATTCTTTTTTTCTTTTTTCTTTTCCACTATTTTCTTTTTCAAAGATCAATTATTTAAAAAAAATATTCTTTCTTTACAGAATTTTCAATTTTACACAATTATTTACACGTAAGACCTCTAACAATTAACATTCATACCTGGGTAAAGAAAACATGCAAACAATCTCATACCTGCATACTACATACAAACTATTCACACAACACACTCTATCTGAACGAGTTGACACGTTTCCGTTATTTATCTATAGTTCACAATAGATTCACTACGTTCCCTAGGATTCAATAATAGACTTGGTCAACGCGTTTCGGTGGAATAAATGTTGTTGACAACCACCTTCTTCAAGACCCGTCAGAGAGGTTGCATAGAGATCTCTAACCCAGGAATATCTACAAGAGAAATATACAAATAAGGAACAGTTTTAAGTGCAGTGCCCCTATATTAATTCATACTAGAGTGATATCCGTTTAGACCATAGTGACACATATATCTTGTGCTTAACATATCCACAATCCCAGTTTTACCACACCCGTGGGGGGATTTTTTTGATTGGCTCCATACAGTCTTATTCAGTTTTCTTATTTTCTTTATTTTTTCAATTTTTTTATTTTCTTATTATTTGTACCTTCCACGTTGGCCTTACTTACTTAGGTCAAGGCAGATTTTAAATTGACAAGCATGTTATTTATCAAACAATGTTAACATATTTACATGCTTTCATAACCTAGTTAGTTACCCACACCTACTCTGGGAAATTACAAGGGTTTTACTTCCACTAAGACACATTATCTCCATCTCCCTGTTTAGGAATCCTTAGATTCCAACATATATATATATCAGAACAAAGGATATTGAAAATTTCATCGCACTTACTATCTTCTGTGTGTGACGCTTTTGTTTTTATCCAGCTAGAAATCCTGTTTATACTTCAGCCTATTCTTGCACTAGCTGAAGGGAGACATATATTGGCAAAATTAGACTTATTACAATCTTGTTCTTTTCTTTTTATAGGATTTGTCTATGTTCACCTACTTACCTTTTTACAGCTTGCGTGAGGTATAGCTTCGGTGTGAATTTTGTTTTTTAATTCTCTGGTTGTTCGCTCTGTATAAATAGATAGGAAGCATAGAGAACCTAAATAGCATAGAGAGCCTATTTGGCCCCCATTATATAGACTTTTTTATATGTTTTTTTAAAATTAGATCTCTAATATAGGAGTACCTTTTATCAGAATTCCTTCCGTTGTGCTTGTGTTCTCCCAACCATCTGATATTTATCTAGGATTATTCGCCTTTATTTCTTTTCCTTTTCTTTTGGTTATCAATCCCAAACTTCTTCAAACTGCGCAATAAGTCCTACAGGGACGTATATACTGATTGTTATTATCATTAAGGCTTTCCATTTAGACATCCTGCTATTGATAGACAACTTCTGCCAACTCCTTATTTACTAGCCACCAGTTTGTTCTAATATCTCATCTCTATCCCGTATACTAAATCCCCTTTGAGATGCAACAAGCCACAACCAGGGTAAAGCTTTTACCTACTACCTTCTCCCATCAGTAACAAGGCCAAAAAATATATTTCTCCATCATTTTGTAGTACTTTGCCCACTAAATGGTCAATATATTAAGTCCCATTTAATTCTACCAGTGGTACAAACCAGACTTCTAGCTTCAACTTACTTCCTTTTTTCATAATCATCGGAGCCAGTGACACAGCATCTGTCCACGCCTTCGGATTGCTGCTCACTGACTCCTTCTAGTAATGCACAAGTTGTCAGAGCCTAATATGCTCGTAATTAATCAATTCCACACACCTGTGACAGTTATCAGGCAATTTCACATACGTTCATGGTCACATGGTCGACTTAAGCCAATCCATAAGCTAGACACGATCCGGTTCATACAATAGTGATTGTTTGGGAAGTGTCCGCCATTTTGTAACGGAGGTACGTTGTCTATGTCTTAATGATTTACGTTCCAAATACCACAATCCCAAATACCAAGGCGAATAAAACTATGATATCATGTCTCTATTATTAATATAGCAATCATCTAGATATTGATTTACAATTATATCACCAACATGAACCAACCAACCATCGTTCCATTTCGGCATCTCATAACTCCCAATAGTGACTTTGCGAGACTCACATAGCATTTGACTGTTTATCACAACCTATTTGCCTTTATTTATTTCTTTCCTACCCTCAGTATGCCGTATTTCCTTCGTTCTTAACAATTTGTCGCTACTATACACTAGAAAGAGGACAGCTTTGCGTCGGCCATCTTAAGTGTATTCATATCGATTATAGTACAATTTTAGAAATGCTTTACCTCATCTGTATGTTTAACACGGGTCAAAAAGTGCAATACTTAATTATTTCTTGTTTTCTAGCCTTACTCATAATATGGAGTGCCAATCTTTACGGTCTACTCCACAATCGGAAAAAAAAAATGTCTCTTCTCCAACGGGATCTGGCAATACAAAGTATTATTATAGTATACTTTTTTCTGCTATATTATATTAAAGGATTGGACTATGATTCCCTTATAATTACCAAAGGTAGGAGAGGGACCAATTGGTGTCGTCCATCTTTGGTGAACTTAAACTACTTATTACAGTGAATTGTAAGCAGCAGTTCTATCTTACCTAGTCTGGGAAATCCATGCCGGTATTAACTCCTCACTTACAGTCAGAACATCAAAAGGATCCCTCTTACTGAAATAACCTTGCCATTCTCGCAATTAATCATAGAAAACAATGTCCAAGTATCAGTTAACAGCGACCATCTCCAAATATTCTCAAAAACATGTCTAGCATGTTGTTGCAATGATCCATTCAAAATAGATGAAAAATAAGTCTTCATTTATTGTCAGAACGAATAACATCCATCAGTTAAGTAAGTCCAGCCTGTACTGAACTTCAACAATAAAACTCCTGGCTTGTGGTCATTGGAATTAAGAACATACTTGAAAACTAACATGTCGCATGCACTGGCATGTGACCACAACAAAGCATTAAAGAGATATGTAATAGATAAGAATGTAACACATCTCCCTTATTACAAATAAAAAAAAATCAATTAACATATCTTTTAGGCATATTAATAACACGTTTGGTATCTTTAACTCTATGGGCAATAGAATCATCTACAATCAAATCACTGTGCTTATTACATAGATTTCTCTCATCACTCATAGCAGTACATTTCGCCAATTTCTTAATATTCCGAAATTTGCCATCTTGTGTCATAACACTATTGGAAAATACCTTCCTTATCTGAATGGGATAACTAAATTTATTAGACCCTTTAGATAATAAACCTGGTCTAAGAATTCTCACCCACTCTCCTACATGAAATTCTTGAGATTTTGTGTTCCATTTCCTGTCATACCACTCCTTAGTTTTAAACTGCTTATTCTCCACACGTTTGGCCACATCATCCATATTATCTTTATACAGTAAAAACTGATTGCATTTCTCCTTTAACCACCATGGTAACTTCCTTGATGCCGGATTACTACCTTTGAACAGCTTAAAAGGACTCACCTCAGTAGTAGTATGGGGTGTAATACGGTAAGTCCATAACCGTTCTCTCAAAGCACTTATCCAATTTGCTCCAAACTTAGCTGATTCAACTACAAAATTCTTCAAAACTCGATTAAACCTTTCAACTTGGCCATTTTCATGTGGTTCGTATAATGAAGTCAACCTGTGAACAACATTACACTCCTTGAGAAATTTTGCCATTTCAACAGAGGTCAATTGAACTCCATTGTCAGAAACCATTACAGAAGGACATCCTTCTCTAGTGAAAATTTCTTTAAAAAAACTAATGACAGCTTCAGTGGTAGCCTTGGGGACAAACTTTACTTCAGGCCACTTGGAATGATAATCTACAATTACTAAAGCATACCATGAGGATTCTGGTAGCATATTAAAAGGACCTGATATATCAAACGCAATTTTTTGCCACGGCTCCGAAGGCCATTTGACTACTTTGAGTGGTGGAGTATGTACCTTTAACATCCTCTCCTTACACACACATTCTTGACACTCTCTAACTGTTCTATCAACAAATCTGTCAATACCTGGCCACCAGAAAAAAGATCTAACAAACCGTTTCATAGAAGAAATACCAGGATGTGTGTCATGCGCAACCTGTAAAATGACCTCCCGCATGCTCTCTGGCGGTATGCATTTGCCTGACTTGAAAATGAAACCACTGTCAAATTCCAACTCATCCGAAACTTTGAAAAATGGCATTAATTCTGACTTGATATTATTTTTCCTAGGCCAACCATTCTTAATATAATTTACCAAATCTTCCCATTTGGAATCTTTCTTTACACATTCTTGCCAACTTGATTCAGTAATGCTTTTAAATTTTTCCTGTAACACATCTTGGGTAGCTAACACAAAATCACATTCATTGACTACACTGACATCATCCACTTTGCACGGTAATCGTGACAAACAATCAGCTGTAACATTCTTTTTGCCAGGTACATATACCGTGACAAAATTATATTCCTGTAACCTAGAAGTTAGTCTTGCGATTCTGGCCGTGGATTCCATCCACCTCCAACAGATAAAATATTTACTAAGGGTTTGTGATCCGTCCTTAACCGCATGCGCGCTAGCGGTTTTCCCGCTGCGCGCAGCGTTTTAAAAAAACCCCGTGTTACGTGACGAGCTCAGCTCGTCATCAGCGTAGCGCAGGTTACGCCCATGACGAGCTGAGCTCGTCATCAGCCCCGAAGGGGTTCATGTAAATTTGGATCCCCATACATAAAGTCTAAAATGCTCAATCGCCCAAACACACGCTAATAATTCCTTTTCTATTACAGAATATTTACGCTCACATTCATTTAAAGTTCTCGAAGCAAATGCCACATTCCATTCCTCACTGCCATCCCTTTGAGATAAAACTCCACCCAAACCATACAGGCTTGCATCCACTGTGATGATACATTCTTTGCTAATTCTAAAAGGTTTAAGAGTAGGAGCCTTGACTATGTCTCTTTTAATTTCATCAAATGCTTGCTGTTGTATATCAGACCAAGTATATTCCATACCTTGTCTTAATAACATTCTTAACGGTTCCATCTTATTAGCAAAATTCACTACAAACTTGCTGTAGTATTTGCACATACCAGCGAAAGATAATAATTGATCTTTGGTTTTTGGGACGGGAGCTTGGATAATAGCTTCTACATTGGATTTTTTTGGAAACACACCCTTACCCGAAAGTGTATGTCCCAAATATTCAACTGACTCCTGAAAAAGTTTGCACTTATGTGCTTTCACAGTTAACCCATTATTCTGTAGTCTTTTACATACTTCCTGCAAATGGTGTTCATGTTTGTTCATATCTTTTGAAAAAACAAGGATATCGTCCTGAAAGCATTTTACATATGTGTCTATGGGCCAGATGTAGGAGCCCTAATACCGGTCGGAAACGGCCGATTTCGGCCGTTTCCGACCGGTATTAGGGTTTTCTAATGTAGGAGCATGCTTTACAGCATCGGTATTTTACCGAATCTGTATTTACAGATTCGGCAAAATTACCGAATCGGTAAATACAGACTCGGTAAAAATACCGATTCTGTAAAAGCACATGTAGGTAGCACATCTTTGAGTGCCGCAGGCCTTTCAGATTCGGTATTTTACCACCCAATCCAATTGGCTGGTAAAATACCGAATCCAGGTGTGCATGCACATGTGTGCATGCACACCTAGCCATGTGACAGACAGACATGCCCTTAGGGCATGTCTGTGTGCCACATGGCTCACATGCCCGTCTTTGGGGTGCTAGAGGGTGTCAAAGTGACACCCCCTGCACCCTTGCTAAAATCGGAATTTACAGATTCTGTAATTACAGAATCGGTAATTCCCATTGATTCCTATGGGCTTCAAAGCCCATAGGAATCAATGGGCAATACCGATTCGGTATTTACAGAATCGGTAAATACCGAATCTTAACGATTCGGTATTTACAGATTCTGAAATACCTACATCTCCCCCCTTCATATTTACCACTTCTTAAATACCGAATCAGTAAAATTCGGTATTTAAGAAGTGGTAAATAAGAATTACCTACATCGGGCCCTATATCTCTAAATATATGAAACATGACTCTTTGGAAAAACAGATGCAGCGGACGCTAGTCCAAATGGCATACGTACATATTGAAAAAGACCCTGAGGCGTTATAAATGCCGTAAGCTTCCTAGATTCTTCCGTTAATTCGATCTGATGGTAGGCAGATCTTAAATCTAATGTAGAGAATATATTTGCACCATCAAATAACGACACTAGCTCATTTATGTTCGGCAACGGATGGCAATCAATGACTATGTTGGAATTCAACGCCCTCAGGTCTACACACAATCTTAACTTTTGATCCTGTTTTCTTACCAAAACTATGGGAGATACCCACTATCGGTTCAATAATGCCCTCCTTCAATAAATCATCTAACATGGTTTTGAGTTCTTCTCTTATGTTAATGGGAACCCCCCTGAGTTTTTGAATAACAGGAGTATGATCTTTTTTTTATATAATTTTGTGTAAAAAATTCTTAAGTCTTCCTAACTTCTCACAGAACACTGAATCAAAACGCTTGATAAGGTCACACCCTTTACCAATTCCTATGGAGTTATTGGAGAGTTCAACTACAGAAATTGTGTTCATCAGGCTATCATCACACAGAGATACTGGTTCCTTTGCCCTGGGGTTCAATGTAATACCTAACTTCCATTGGTCAAACCAACCCAACACATTAATGCCTTTAATAGAAATGTATAGCTTAATACTGGCTTTCCTTTTTTCAAACTGAATATCTTCCTTTTGTAAACCATAAAGTAACTGATGGAGAATGAATAAAGAAATGTCTTCTTTGAAAATTTGCTTTGAATATAACTGATAAGAAATGAATGACTGAAATCCACTTGAGATGATCTGCTGGATTAAATAACACAAAAATATAGAAAACGTTGAGAGATAAATAAATAAATGAATTTGCTTACATCCGCTCCGAAAGTTTTGAAGATCTGCTATGTTAAACAGACTGTAAATGCAGACATAAACGTTTCCGTGAAGAAATCTGCAACCATGGTAACTGAAAAGCTTTGTAGTCCAAAATCGCTGCCAGACGTTTTACGTTGTGCGTTATAAACGTCTTCACGCGTGTTAACAGCGTACAGCAAATGATGTCATGAAGAGCTGCGCAGCGAAGGTTCCAGTGAGAAAGTAAGACTCAAGCCTTTTTTTAAATTAAACAAATATCGCGCACAAATAAGTATTCTTAAAATAGCGCTCTGTGAGACAGATACCGAGCGGAGCAGTATCCTTACCCAAGGGATGACGGTTCCATACCGGTTTACGAGTCCCCGACATCCAGACTCCTCTGCTCTGTTTCCACAGGATCGCGGACAGAGCTGTAACCCGGAAGTCCCGGCCTCGCGAACCGGAAGAGGAACCCCCGGACCAATAACAGGAGGGGACACAGAGCGTGAGGAAGACAGAGAAGACGCGGGACCCGACCAGCGGAGAGAAGACGCGGGACCCGACCAGCGGAGAGAAGACGCGGGACCCGACCCAGAGAAGACCTGGATACCGGATAACCCCGAGGACGGTGAAGAAACCTGGTCCGAAGACTGGTAGTGTCCGGAGGTGGCTGGGGAGCGGCCGTGACTCAGGAAAGTTACGGTGGAGACAGGTTAGTGTTTGTGGCTTGGGAGCGAGTAGGAGGAGGGTGGAGAAGGAGCGGGAGGGACTCTTTCAGTAGCGTATAACAGAGGGACTATCCCAGTGCAACCCTTTGTGATTTCATACGCCCTAGTCTAAATGATCCCGCACTTGTTCAACCTGAGAGCGTACACCCTTATATTGTAGACTTGAACGTGACTTTGCTACACTGAATATCATACAAGAGAAATGTCTTGGTTTTCATAGTTTATAGATATTAGACCTCTTAGAACCCTATCTTGGTCTTATTCTTGGTGGTTGGCACTATATTCGCCTTATTCTTGGTGGTTGACACTATATTCGCCTTATTCTTGGTGATTGGCACTTTCCTCGCTCAAGGCACCTTAACAAACCCAGTGCACCTGGTGTTGTGATTACAGTATTCCCCTGAAACAGTACCATAAAACCATTCTGACAGCCCCTTTCTCCATCTCTTTGTTCTCCTATGAGCCTTCGGGGTGAACACCACGGCCAAGGACCACCAGAAGATCGGACAAAACCCCTATCTTCATCAGACCAGACCAGTTCACGGGAATCATCAGATGAAGAGAAAGAGCCTCCAATAACTATATCTCAACAACCTACTTCCTCTACTTTTATTAATAAATCTACTTCTAAACCCATACTTAAGCCTCCACGCCTGTTCATCAAGCCCGCCCTCCCACACGCTCTTAAAACACTTTCAACGTTGTACGCTTGTTGAATATCCAAGGAAAGTAGCGGAAAGGCTCAAAACCTCGCTACTTTGCTGTGACTTGTAAGTCAACCTTATAGACCAGCTATCCTAATGGTAGCATGGACAAAGCAGTCTTAGGCTCAACTCTTTTGGCATGTGAAGCCAGCTGTTTTACCACATATAACCACTTGAATACCAGATGAAAGGACACCACACAGGTTGTTATGAATATAAACAGTATATTTATTAATAACAAACACCTCTGAACTCTTTATGAGATCAGAGGGCTAAGCACATGACAATCTCTTAGGAAAAATACGAGAAGTTGCACAAAATTACAATGGTGCCCTAGGGGCACGACAAACCATATACTAAGTAAATGGTATAAGGAAATCGATAGAAGGAATGGAGCTGTCGAGAGGCTGTAGGATCGCTGGAACTACACTATCCTAACCTTAGGTAAGTAATAGGAGGCCCACGGGACGCGTGTGCAGAGTGTGAACTCACGCAAGATGCGGAACAAAGTCAATGGACAGTACAGTTTACGAAAAAGGTGAGTACGGACAGTCTTTACTATCTAGGACTAAAACGACTGGAAATCTGGACACTAGGAGAGTTAATCTACCCTTGAGCACCGAAATCCTCTTGTTACCTCACCCAAGGGCTGTGGGTGCATAGGTGTCAAAGTGTGTCGGGTTTCCGCGTCGAAGTCTATGGAGCCTTGAAGAAAGATGCTGTAGGCGACCAAGTGGAAGATGTCCGGCGTGATCCAAGGGTGGATTGAGGAAGAAGAGGACCTGAAAGCAGAGGGGAAAGTGTTCAAAGTCACTAGCCAGTGACCGGTGTGGAACCAGGAAGGAACCAGGTGCGGTCGTCGCGATCAGGTGAAGAGTGGACGCTTGTCTCTGCAGCCACGTGGACCAGGAGGTGTCATCGACAACCAGGATGGAGGCACGAGCTGTCCCACGCAGGTTCTCGCTGTCGGCGGTGTCGGATCCGGATTTGGAGTCAACAGGCCTTGGCAAAGGCAACCCACGCGGTGAGTGGAAACGGCGTCTGGTGCAGACCAGGAGGGTCCGGGGTACTTCTCTTTTGGAAGGAAGCAAGGGCCAGTCTGGAGTAACCAGACCAGCAGTGAAGATTTCAAGGATCGTCGTCTAGGAGGCCACTAGCCAGCCGGCAAGTGACCAGACAACGCGTCGAGCAGCAACCAAGCAAAAGGGCCCCACGTAGATCTCGTGGATGCTGGAGGGCTGGTCTCCGGTGGAGGAGCTGCTCGGGGCTGGGGCTTCTCAATCCCCAAAGCACTTTCTCGAGGATGCCTCTGAAGTCGTGCTGGAGTGCAGTTTCTTCAAGATGGCCGGTCCCACGTGTCTCGTCGCACCCACGGATCTCAGCTGTGCTGTAGATGTAGGTTGAGGTCGGAGAGGTCTGGAAGTCCGGATCTCGTCGGGCTCTGAAGTCTGGTTCCGGCGGGAAGGACGACAAAGTGAATTGCTAGGACGCTTGATGGTGCCTGCAGTTGCAGGGTGGACACTCCTTGCCCACAAGGGAGATTCTTCAGTCTTCTGTGGAGCAGAACGTCCAGAGTTTCTTCTTGTAGAGTTGTTCAGGATAATCTAATTTGGAATGGGACCAGCTCCTACCTTTATTCTCCTAAAGGGGGCTGCACTTGTGACTAGGTCCCTCCCATGGGTGGGACCAGGAAGGAGGGTGGTTACACCCCCTATCCTTTGTCCGGTTTCGCGCCAGAGCTGGGGCTGGAGTGCCCCAGCAACCGGTTTGAACCGGTGTATGCACAGGGCGCCTTGTGTGCCCCAGGCATGTCTCATTCCTTTCAGGCCTGTCCTACCTAATACACAAAATCCTGTCTGGGGTCGTGCTAGCACCTCCCAAGGCAGGAAACCCTTTGTCCAGGCCTCCCTCGCTGGAAGGACTCCCAGCAGCAGGAGGTCAGACTTGTGTCTGTGATGGCAGCATCCATTTTGTGATGCTGAGGCTTCGTTTAACTTTAACCGGGGTTCACAGTTACATACATGTCGTGTCCCTCTAAAAGGGAGGAATGCTACCCCCGTCGCCAGAATTGGCGAGGGGGTAGTATTCCAATTCGTATGACACCTTACTCAACATGTTTTGATAATGCTATACCAAAGTTAGCATTCAACTGCGAGGATTATAATGCACTTAAGAGTATATGGTATAGCATTATCATGGAACAGCTATTAGGACTTGGTTCCGCAAACTGCAGACAGGCTCAGCTTATGCTAGAGCACCATCTCACATAATTCCAAGCACTCTGCCTTCAGGATTGATAAGGCCTGCCATAGGAGTGACTGATAGGAATATATGTGTCCATTTTAGGGTTAGATATAGGTATACTATAGCAAAGGGTGATTACACCACCTTGCCCCAGCTGTCTTACCAGCCAGTTGTGTCTGTTTAGATGGCCAGCCAGGGGTGGCATAATACATGCTTCAGCCCCTGGTAGGCCCTGGGTACACCTATGCCCTGGGTTCCTAAGGTACACTGTACAAGGACTGATAAGGGGCCCAGTACCAATTGGTAAATGCACCTAAAGTACATGGATGTCAATTTAGAGAGAGAACAGCTAGGCTGTGGGTCTGATTAGCAGGCCCACAGCCAGGGAAAGTCGTAAACCAGTGAAGCAAAAAGCAAAAATCTGGGGTGACCATAGGATTGCAGACCCTACTCTCCTACAATGCCCTAAAAAATGTAGAGCCCAAACATTCACAACCTAGCAACTATGCCCTCCCAACAAAAGAAGCTTCTTTCCAAACTCTCAGGTGTTCCTAATGGGTGGTGTCTTGTTGAGTGGTCACAGTGGCCCAGTCTGCTGAAGTGCTGCCATCAGTTAAACAATCATTTGGACCCTATGTTTTTTTATGGCACCAATGAAAGTATCCAGCCAGCACCCATTGGAGTCTCCCTAGGGTGTCTTTAATGGTCATGTTTTGTATTTCAGGATCTGTCTTTGTGGTCAGAATGTTCCTGTAGTGGGGTCACCAGGGGCACCAGATACAGGTACAGATGATACCAGTCCAGCTCAGAACGTGTCTCTTTAGGGGTAGATTGGTCCAGGACTTCAAACCTAGTGGTTAGAAAGATAGTTCAAATGGGTTCCAAAACACAGAAAACCTCCTCAACCAGTGTGCCTAGGCCAACACCAACCAAGGGCGGGCAGATCTGTCTCTTGGTCATCCTGGGGTGGAAGAATGGTGTCCTACAGGCGTGGAATGGATCCAGGATGACTCTACCTTCTCTTCGTGTTAAAATGATGGAGCAAGTCCTCAAAGCAGATGACTTTGAATCAGTTTGTTATCTGAGCTCCTGTTACTGCAGTACTTCTGGGAAGACCATGTCCATTGAGATGTCTTCACGCAGGTCCATAGGTTTAGCAGAGCCCTGTGCAGGTCTACCGAGGGATTGGATCTCTCACCCTGGCAGAGACAGGAATGTTAGACCTTCCTTTTCCTCCCACACTAATGCGTCTGAGGACTCTTCAGGGTCTCAGATTAAGACCCAGTCTGGAGGAGAATGCCAGCTGTGCTGAGGCTCCTCTCCTGACAAATGTTTTCTCTCCCTATACTGATATGCATCCTCTACATCAAGACACAGAAGATGCACTCCTGATGGTGTGTAGTATTTACATCACTCTGGTGACCATGGGGAGATGCTGGAACTAATCAGAGTCTTCAACATTTCAAGATTTTTCTACCCCTCCCATCCTCAGAGCCTCTCTCCTTGTTGGTAGCCATTATTCAAGGGCTTGGTCTGAGCCCAAGTCTCAAGTCAGAGCAGATCAAGTGGTCTAGGTGTAATGTAAACCTGCATTGCACTGGATGCCCACATATGTTCTGTTGTCAAAGGAGAGATGGGTGACTAGGAGGTGTCACTTGGGCAGAGCAGAACTACAGTGGGATGAGGGCGATGCAATGGACCCCTGCCCCGCCGCACAGCTTCGCCAGTGTGGAGGAGGGGTACAGGAGAGTGTGCAGGTTGAGATGTTTGAGGTGGATATGTTTAACTTTCTCCTCAACAGTTCGCATGTGTGGTTCAAGGGAAAGTAGCCCTCTCCAAGGTAATTGTAGCTAACACATTGGCAAACATGCAACAACCACTCTTCATACATGATTAAAGAAAAGGGCCCCATTTATGGCGACTGAATTAACCGTTTACAGGGTAGGAGCTAGTAGGTTTACTACACAGCTGTACAGGTAAAAAGGACTGTGGCGTTGAACAATGTTCTGGCTCCCCACCACCATCACTAAGAAACTACAGGGGCAGTCCAACAACCCTGAACCAGGGACAAACAGTCGATATACCCAACAGAAGTCTCAGGTAGAGAAGTCACAGGAATTGTGCAACTTATTGTATAAAATTACAAAAGTAAAAAGAAAGAAGAGAAAGAGATAAATAAAAAAGGAGGAGAGAGAAGCCTATAAAATCATATATTCAAAATAAATTTGTACAAATTTCAGAAAAACATTGTAATTTATTACATATTAGGAGAAATATTTAAAAGAACAATTACGCTCAAGACAGAAGGTTGGCATACAAAAAACAAACATATAAACCAAACCAGTGGCTTAACAAAAAAAATTACGTATAAACAGAAACTGCACAAACAAAAATAGTGTGCTCTTCAAACAAATTATGGCCACAAAAAGCGTCGACGGCGTTTCGACCGCTGTATTATTGTATGGTCATCATCAGGACTTGAATTTGCTTGAGCGTTACACAGCTTTTAATTAAAATTAGCGGACCAACCAGACGATGATGAATGGCTGTCAAGTCAATTCCAACTTAGAAACAAAATCCAAATTGGATACCACGCATCCATAGGTTGTAGTCAAATCAGTAATGGATATCCAAAATCCACTCGGTTCTGCGCCCAATAAATCTGCGATATTCACGTCTTTAGCAGGACAGTATTACTCGGTCCACGCCTCGGGGATAAGTACCACCATCAGTCACCATGCAGCATGGGTACCAATAAGAAAGAAGGCATTTTTTGGGTGTCTCTGTCATCAGTAACCCTTCCTGTGGTCTCCCTTGATGGGCAAACCCATAGGGAAAGAAACACAGCGCTGTCCATAAAAACATACAAGGGCAGGATGGTACCGTTTACAGAACCATGCTGAGGTCCTGCATCTTAGCAGTGTGCATGCTCCAGAGAGGCTGATAGACATCTTTGATTGTTTCCAATGTGTTACTACTGTTCTGCTCACCCTTGATTCTGCATTCCTCCTCTTTAGGTTATGATCCTAATAAACATTTTGAGTGCCAAAAGATTTTCTTTTGAAAATAGTGATATTTGCGTCTCTGAAAATAGTGGAACTGCTGTGTGCCACTGACCAGGTCTGAACTTCCTCACCCCTTTCGTCTCTCTCGGTCCACAGGTGCTGCATGAGCGAGGCGCCACCCTGAGGGTCATGTTCGGATGCATCTCCGCTTGCAGCATATGGCATCTCGTTCGCACGTTCTTGTTGATGCCCCGGACTCATATCCCCTACCCTCCACCTGAGAACTACAACTATGGGTAAGGAACGCTGCGTGGAGGCTCTGGCCTCAGGCTGAACCTCTTCGGGGTCAGTATCGCGAGGCATCTCTTGCAGTCTGACAGATCTCCAAACGCAATCATTGTGACATGGCTTGTCATACTCAAACTAACAAAAGTTCCCTTTATCCTCCCTATTATATAAATATGTGTATATATGTATCTTTCTAAAAGTTGGACACTGTGACTAATGCCCTATATTCAGCTGTTTAAGGAAACAAATTAACATAATCCTGTACGTATACAATTTTGAAATCCTTCCATATGGATAATTGAAGAAAAATTGGGAATATGACCAATACATTTTCTAAGCCTCCATTTGTTTAATTTTATTATTTTTACTGAGTTTTGTCAAGAGAAACTCCCAATAAAATACATTAAAAAAGTTTAAAACATAGGGTTTCCCACGTCTGATTTCCATTGATCAACGCAACACTGTGAATACACCTCCCTAAGGTGGAATGTTTTAAAAACGGAAATCATTTTTTTGTCATTATTTGTCCTGAAGAAGGTGGAAGAAATAACTTCTTGTTCACTGAAGCGCCAACACTGTTGTAATCTATATTTTTATATGAAATTGTAATTTGCATTTTTATATGAAGTTTATATATATATATATCTTTGTGTCTCAGACACCTGTGACCTAATCTATAGAGTTCCACAAGGATCCTTCCTGAGCCCAACCCTCTGCATTCCATACATGATTCCTCCTCATCATCAGCATCAACTTCTTTCAAAACATCAACATCCTCTCCCAGCCATTCATGGAGACACATCTCATTCTCTCCCTCACGCTTAGGACACCCGGTACTCGTATCAAGTTCAATGCCTGCATTACTGAAATCGCCCAGTGGATGAAGACCCTACCGGACATAGACAAGACTGAAATTGTGATCAAGTCATTGCTTCCATCCCCTTATTCTCACATGTCCTGAAGATGCTGAGGAAGATTTCCAAATGGCTCCCAAACAGCACCCGGAAAAACATAACACATGCCCTCATCCCAACTGGCCTGGACTACAGAAACCGCTACAATGCTGGGCTCAACAAAAAACTCACCAGAAGGTTGCAGACCATTCAGACCTCATCACTCTCAACCTCACCTGGCACACTCACATCACACCACACCTGAAGGTGCTCCCCATTCACAACTGAGCACAATTCAAACCCCTCACCCACACTTTCAAGGCACTACATAACACTGGTCCATCATACCTCAAAAATCGCATCTACTTTCATAAACCTTCCAGACACCTCCGCTCGTTTGTATTCCTACTCGTAGACACCCTACGCATAGGAAAACCAGTCGAGCCTGCCACATTGCCCCTAATGCACGGAACGACCCGCAGCTACGTTTAAGAGCCTCCTCCTCACTTCTTGAATTCTGCTGAAGACCTGGCTTTTCGAGTATTCCCTCCAGACGCTACGCTTGGCCAGATTCACATCTGCTCAGTGCCAGGACACCCTCCTGGGCGATAATGCACTCTACAAATCTGCATAACATAACACAACGTAGCATCCTTGATGACTGCAACATGAGCCCCAAATTTTGTCTGGCATCAGTGTCATTTCTCAAATTTAGTTCCCTTTTGTCCACCATCAACCTCCCATCGTTTTACCTCTGTTTTAATCACAGAAATGGTTTCTCCTTCGGCTTTGCTGACTTTTGCTCTAATAGAGCCATAAATGTCATACCTCATGGGATGCCCAGTCTTCATCATAACCTACATTACTTGTGGCCCACAGACATCTGGCCTTTACCTTCAGTATACCCTCTGTGTGCAGTTTAGCGTCCCTCCTGTAGACCTTGACATCTCTTAAGACTGCATCAACACAGCCATCCTTAAGTTTTACCGGTGGGAGCTGATGACCCTGCAGTGCTGGGTGGGGAGCAGACAGCTGACCTCAAATCTGACTTCCAGTCCGCATATTTGTCATGTTGAGCGCAATGTCGAACCTGTAACCTATACTGTAGTTGTCATAGGCCTTAATCATTATTTTTTGTTTGTTTCTGACCTGTCTGCTGAATGTGCGTGTAATTGCTTGGTTACTGGGGAGCTCCCAATACATCCTCGTAGAGATGGAACCTGTGACCAGGAACGTAACCCAGACGCAGTCCCCAAATGGGCTGCACGATCTAGACAGCCTATGTTGCCCTGCACCTGTGTGCCATATTCCAGATTACCCTAAAATGGCATGGGATGCCAAGGTACTGGGTGGCTCTACCTAGAACAGCCTGTAATGCCCTGGTACTAGGTACCATGACCTAGAACAGAATATGATGCCTGGAGATGCCTTGAAATGCCCGAGTGTTATGTGGCATAGGTTATGTGGCATAGAATACCCTGTAATGGTGTGGGATGGTGATACCCTGTACTGGGTGCCATGTTGTAGAACAATCAGTAGTTTGGGGAACCCAATGTACCCTTGGAGGCTTGGGCAATAAAATAAATGGTAAACGGAGCCTACACGGGATTTGATTCACAACGATCTTTTGTTACTCAAAGATAAATCAGGGAGATAGTCCTAATGGAACAAACGCCAAAGGGTCATTAGACAACATCAAACAAAAATAAATCTTAGCATGAAACACACGGGAAAACCTACTAGTTTGAGGGGGGGTGGGGTGCCGCTACTGCTCGAACAGCCAGGTCTTGAGCTTCTTCCTGAAGGAGAGGTGGTCTTGGGTCAGGCGAAGGTCGGTCGGGACGGTGTTCCAGGTCTTGGCGGCCAGGTAGGAGAAGGACCTTCCTCCTGTTGTCGCTCTTCGGATGCGGGGTACGGCGGCGAGGGCGTGGTTGGTCGATCGGAGGTGGCGTTTGGGAGCGTAGAAGTTGAGGCGGTTGTTGAGGTAGCTCTGGCCATGGTCGTGTAGGGCTTTGTGTGCGTGGGTGAGGAGACGGAAGGTGATTCTCTTGTTGACGGGGAGCCAGTGCAGGTCTCTCAGATGTCCGGAGATGTGGCTGCGTCGGGGGATGTCGAGGATGAGTCTGGCTGAGGCGTTCTGGATCCGCTGGAGTCTCTTCTGGAGCTTGGCGGTGGTTCCGGCGTAGAGGGCGTTGCCGTAGTCCAGTCGGCTGGTGACGAGGGCCTGGGTGACGGTCTTCCTGGTCTCGGTGGGGATCCACCGGAAGATCTTCCGTAGCATGCGCAGGATGTTGAAACAGGACGCGGAGACGGCGTTGACTTGTCTGGTCATGGAGAGGGAGGAGTCCAGGATGAAGCCCAGGTTGCGTGCGTGGTCTGTCGGTTTGGGTGCGGTGCCCAGGGCGGGGGGCCACCAGGAGTCGTCCCAGGCGGAGGGGGAGGAGCCTAGGATGAGGACTTCCGTCTTGTCTGAGTTCAGTTTCAGGCGGCTGGTCGTCATCCACTCGGCTACGTCTTTCATCCCTTCGTGGAGGTTGGTTCTGGCGGCGGCGGGGTCGTTGGTCAGGGAGAGGATCAGCTGGGTGTCTTCGGCGTAGGAGATGATGTTGTAGTGGCGAAGTTTCAACGAATGCCGTCATCAGAATGGGTAGCTGCTGGGGACAACACGATGCATGAGCCGTTACAGGACTTAGCAAACTATCTGTATCCAATGGTACTGCTGATGGTAGTGTAAGACAGACGTCCAACACGCATTCTTCTCCGCATAGCATACATCGAAGCACAGATAAGATGCAATTCTGCCAGATGGGTCTGAATGAAAGAAACCAGGTCATATTCAGATCTCTTAGCCGGGCTAATCCAAGGACTTTAGTTATGCGGTCCCGATTATGTATAGTTAGGATCGTTTCTTCCATCGTTGCTGGAGTTTTGTCTGCGACTTGGCTCGCCATATCGGAGCAGAAGGATCAAAAATAAAATTCCTGCTACGAGTCCCAAAAGAAGTGGTAGGCCGCCAAAGACAGAATGGACAAAATTAGGAAAAATGCCCAGAACTGTTTCGAAGGGTGTTAACAGTCCCGAAAAAATTGTCTTCAATATATACCACTGGTATCTGACATATTTAGAATTTGGCTTAGCATTTCTACGAAATGCACGGGGCAATTTGTTGATGAAAGGCTATGTATCTCTGCCGTTGTCCTTGCAACTTGCAGATCATACGTTTCTTTTGATGACGTTAAGGGCACAGTTGTCTGTAAAAGAACAGACTTTATTCTGCTTAAAGTATCAATTCGAATAGAAGAGATATTCAAAGGAGGCCAAATTGTTGCCTCCGTATCTGGAGTGCTGTTTGGATACAATACCTGCATACAGCAAGTGACCATGGAACTCACGCTCACGAGATAGGCTTTCCCTGGCACCATACCACAACAGCTGTGGTCCACTATTAGAATATAACTCCCGTTAGAAAGCCGTGTAAAGAATGGCTCTATTCGTGTTGCAGGTGTGCCGTGCTGGTGACATGAACGGTTATTTGAAGTCCCCTCACAGGCCCCATGCAGGTTAATACCTTGACACAGAAGTATACCGCTTAGTGATCGTTTACAATTGTTACCACTAAGAAATACATTCTGTTTCTTTTCGCTGTAACATGTGTGTGTGTGTAAGGCAATTTCCATGATGACTTAATGTACCCTTTACCCAACCTTTCATACTGGCCCGCTGGTATATACTCTTGGCAGTATTTAAATTGGAAAGTTGTTATCGGAATTGTAATTATTCTGTGTATTATCCATTCAATGACAGGCATCTCTGACATTGTCAGTGGTAATCTCTCAAGTTTTTTCAATGCTCAGAATCATATAGTCTGCTCCTTTTTGTGCCAAACTGATTTGTGTATCAGTAAGGTTAACGATATAGAATAATGAAGTTGTGTTGATTAAACGCCAGGGCACGTAGCCTGAACGCAGATTTTGCAACGTCCAGCCAAGCTGTACAATAGAACGTAATTGGGACTGACCGTGTTGTAACATTAGTAAGTCCTGCTCTATTATATCAATAGCAGATGATACAATACTGTCCAGTGAATATATCCTGGAGGACAGAGTCATTAACCCATTGTCCACAACTGAAAATTATTTTTCCAAATTAATACGATCAATTTCTCGTATTTTTTCTGCTGTTTCAATTTGCATTTCTTTCCAAGCTTCGTTGTATGCAGCGTATATACCGGCCGCTATGAAATGTTTTTGACGTTGTTTGCATGGTCCCATTATGAAATCACGCAAGTCAGCATCGTCTTTAAGTAAAGTTAAGTGTTGCTTAATTTCAGCCAGTGTGGATTTCTGTAGCCATTTGAGGCAGAGTTTCCCTACACTGTATGTTGTAACTATCCCTGTATGTTGTCTCTGGGAGTATCTTGGGTCTGGCTTGGTCATTTTTAACCCCTGTATTTTGTTCAGGAATCTATTTTGACAGTTATTTGTGTCTGTGGGCCAGATCAACCATTTTTTCCAATCAGGATGTGTTCTGTTTTGGTTAGAAATATGGGATACGTCTATCTCAACATCTGTAGTGCTATTACTGTCAGGTGTTGGCTTTGGAATAGACGGTTTGTTTAAGTCTTTAATTTTGGCTAGGCCAAGACAGGTTGTCTGTTGAATGGTGTCATTCAAGAATATAATTTGTTCTGGGATCATGCAGGCTCTAAATAACGCTTCTAAACCTTGGACCTGCCAATCTTTGGTACCCCAGATGGTTTTTGTTTCAATGTTAATTTTCCAGAAATCAAAACCAAATGTAATAATTTTTTCATAAAATGTTTCCGAATAGATCAATTTAGTATTTGTCAGCATTGTTTTCATTCCTGTCTTATTTAATATTTTGAAATAAAACGTTTCTGCATCACTTGTGTTAAACCCTGAGAAGTACGGGAATTTCCCGTTAAATGTTTTTGAACTACCTTTTGGTGGAGTTGCACAATGTTCCCATTGATTATAATTAAAAACATTTCTAGGCTGAGCAGATTTATGCAAATAGTGATGTGCAAAGTATTATAACAATACATTTCTTCATAATTTGATGAACCCTGTAAATAATCATGTTCTGTAAATTTTGCTGACATAACTAAATCTGACATCATATCATTAATACTTTCAAAGTCCCAATCATCAGAGAATGTACTCGGTTTTACAAAGTCACTTAATGAAACCATGAACTGGTGTGGATATTTCAAGAGCTCGACCGGGCCATAGATTTCGTAATCCGTTTTGTCCCATGCTACCCCACCGGGTATTGGATTGGCTGTGACATTCACTGATGATAGTTCTCTTTACTCGATGTGGGATGACTTGTGTGGCTTTAGAACCAAGTTGATGTTCTGACTTGCTGTGTCCATTGTACTGTATTTTCCCCCAATGAATTTTCCCAAACAAAGAACCATGATGAGCCAAAGCAGGAGGAAAAGTACACCTAACACAATCCAAAATTCAATCCATGGTGAAATCAGATAGGTTTCTTTGAGTTGATGAAAGAGTTCAGTTACTTTGTCTTTAAAAGTTTTTATTGTTGGCGATTCTTCTAGTTCGCTTGGATCTTCAGAAAAGTTATCGAAATTAATTAAGTAGCCAGATGCAGTTCTGTCAATTGTTGGAATTGCTTCCGGATTTTCATTTGCTTTTGCATTTTTTGTTTCATTAGCATAGTCTGAGGCTACATCGTTGTAGACTGGTGTTTCTTGACGTACTGTTGCAATTTGGGTTTTAAGAGGCATAGGTTCCATGGCTTTGTTGCATAGTCCTTTTTCATTTACTGCAGGTTTATCAAATGTGATTAGTCTCTCAGTTTGAGCCTCTTGTATTATAGCAAGTTTTGGTACTCTGCTATTTCTTGGGAGTCCACTGGGCCTACTACTTATTATTGGCCACATGATTGTGGTTTTACCAGGTCGATCGATACAACTCGGTTCTCCTTTTTACCAGCAAGGGGCGGTAGTACAACTGATCTTGTTCCGCTGACAGCTAAGACTGGTACTGCTTTTTTGTAAGAAGGCCCAAATTCCTTCTTCACCGCGATCTTTTCTCTGACTAGATCCCCAATCTTTGGAATCCAGACAGGCCTTGCTGGGACAGGTGGTTTATCTTCAGTGGCTGTTGGCTGCTGTTTTAACTTTACGTTGCTCAGGTCTTTTCTTGTTTCATTTAAGTCCTGTAAAATAGACAAACGATCTTTGATATGAAAGCATTTTTCTTCTACCACTGAAGTCTGACTATCTAAGTCCTGAATATGCATTCTAGTCCCGAACAATAGTTCGTACGGACTGAAACCTTTTAGAGAATTTCTTGGCAGATTGTTAAGACTACGTTGGACACTTGTTAAATGTTGGACCCACCCATCACCCGAACCTAATACCCTCGCCGTTATAGATTGCTTTATGTCCTGGTTTTTTCTTTCCACAATCCCATTTCCCTCAGGATGGAAGAGACAAGAGTACCGCAATGCAATGCCCATGCTGGTCATGGCCTCCTTAAAAGCTCGAGAGCTAAAAGCAGGACCCTGGTCAGAATGTAGCATGCCAATTGCGTATGTACCGATAAAGACTCGCAAATCTTTTATAACAGTTCAGTCGTCAGCCGAGTGCTGGTGTCTGCAATTTTAAGTGAATCTAGTCTTGAATGTTAATGGGACGCATTTCTGCGTATAGATAGCCTTATGCTTTCTAAAAGAAGGGTCCTGGCATTACTCCGGCCGGTTCGTGACTGCGATCTCTGTTGCAGTTTTGACAGCCCATTGCAAATTTGTAGTTTTGCAGGCTCATCCCCGGCCACCAGTAATCTGATTGTAATTCTTTCAGAGATACCACACTGCCTCTATTTGAGTTATTTTTTGTGCTAACCAGAATGGAATTCGTTCCCGTTTTGCAGGTACTTTACCCAGACATGATTGTATGTTCTGTGGTGTTATTTTGTTTGTGTTCCCCTGATGAGGGGTCAACTGTGGAATGTTAATTGCTGGTTGGACCGTTGTAGTCCGCATTACATATTGGACTAATTGTCTATGTATTTTAATCAGTTGTTTTAGCTGTGCTATTAGTTCCCGGTCTGACATTTTTTCTATGTCTGGATGTGGTGTGTAGCTGGCTAGAACCGGCCACGTTGCTCCTGGTCTACCTAGTGGACTGAGCCTGGTGAAGTGATTTTGATGTTTTAGGGCGCCTTTAAACCAGAGCAGGTGCTCTTCGTAATATAATGGGATTTCCACCTCCTCGAAAGGGGTGTACTCTTCCGGAGGTTCCTCTATTTTGTAATAGTGGAAGTCGTGTGTGACAGCGTTAGCTGCTGGAAAGTTTATCCATGAATAGAATACCTCTGTCTGCCGATATTCATGGGCCTCTATCACGAATAGGACTATACCACCTTGTGAAGTCAGTCCGTTTACTATAAGTTTAATAGTTATAGTTCTTCTTATGTTGACCGGAATGAGTATAGCATTCGGGTCATTCTGTTGGAGAGTTGCGTCTTCCAACAACAGTTGAGATGCTGTAGCATCTCTTTCTTCATCTCCGTCAGGCATTTTACTGACAGAAAGTCTTTTTAATATGCAGATCAAGTTTCAAGGAGACAAAGATTAGGTGCACAATATTTTGGAACACTGTATCCTTCAACGTTGACTAAACCAAAAACTATACATAGGAATCTCTTCCTACTAAGTTCCGGCGGATTTTAACCTTTTACCCACTCCAGACGTCTTTTGGAGTATTTACGGGAAAAAAGGGTCTGTGTGAAAAAGCACGACTGAGTTACTCTAACATCTTGCGTTAGATTTATCGCCTTACCAAACGTTGGGCGCCATGTAGTGTAGTTCCTATATTCCCAATATGCTCTGCGCATTGGAATAATATATTCAGCAGTGTAGACGTAGGACTGAGGTCGACTAGGTCTCTACTGACTATATTAGACTTAAGTTTTGCCAGCTAGCTCAGAGGTCACTAGAAACTTTCTCGAATAAACGAGGAGTTTAACCTCCCTGGATAGACAAGAAGGGATTAGCTTCTGACAACCATATAACATGACAACTTTGCCCCCTCAGAATAAGAGTGTATCTCTAGAGTCGTGTGAAAACAATAGACAGCTATTTCACTCAGTCAAGTGTGCATACTTAGTTTCACCAGAGTGCCTAGAAAAGAGAGAAGGGTGTTTTCAATAAAAGGTGTTATTTATTGAGCAGTCTTCTTTCTCATGCAAGAGAAATGAATTGCCACAATTGCAATATTTATAGTAAAGTAAAGTGCGTACAGAAAAAGGAGGATTAAGAAATAAAACTGTAAAAGCATTGATATGGTTTCTTAGCCATATGATATTTTAAAATAGATAAAATATATACATACATATATACATTGACTAACGTACTCAACTGGTGCTTCTAACTACGCCTACCCCGGTGTACCTGCCCTAAGCCTAATACGTGGGAAGGGGTAAGTAAGTAGCAGTTTTAAGTTAAGTTGGTTTTGCCAAGAATCTGACTCAAGAACTCTCTTTAAGGGTTTAGTCAGCTCGGTACCTGGGTAATAGAAAGCAGGAGGTCTGGTATCTCTCTCTCAGGACTCGATATCCCAGTATCCCGCGAAGGTATCTGGAAACACTGGAGCTGGATTTCTTGGCAGTTGAAAAGACAGCGTCTCTCTCAGTGCGTCAAAAGGGAGGGGCAGCGTCCGTGGGCTCTCGCATCAGCTGAGCTCTCGGGCAAGTAGATAGCTGCTCTGCTCCAAAACCACCACCGTGTGTTTGCTTAGGGCAACGTTGGTATATTTATACCTGAAAGGTGCCGGGTTTGACGTAAGGTTGGACATAAGACGTCAATAAAGATGTCACTAAGAACTGGCCGTTCTTACAGTGCTTCACAGGAGTTCTAGGACGAAATCAAAACAAAAGCAATGGGGATTTCCCAGGTTGCTGGAGGTTTTAGTTTGTTTAGAGAACTCGTTGTGCTTTCTAGGAGTCCGGGGAATTAGCCGTGCTTAATGTGACTGCATGGGCTACGACTAAATATGGATATGATTCCTATGCCTTTATAGGGATATTATTTATTATAACCGTACAAGGGCATAAAATAGAAATATCGATTTAGGTTCCTAGTTAAAAACACAATACTATCAATACTTTTCTTGTGCCACATATAAGAGATGGAATGTTAATTTAGTAAAAATATGACGTATAAGAATGTTGGAGGACACTGCGATAGACTCCTGTAGGCTGGTCATGTTTTACCGCTTATTGTTTGTGGGACCATGTAAACTATACTTGGAAAATAAAGACGATAAAAGAAGATACACTTAACTCGCTTTTTAATTCACAACACACCTATTGACGGTGCTAGAGATGAAGGACTGAGCGAAGACAACTGTTTTTTTTTCTCTACACTAGATGGTCCCTTTAAACTTCGGCCATTCCAATTTTTGTAGCCTACGCAACACGTGACTTGCCTGGTAAAACATGGCCAAACCACTTAAAATGGTTGATGGCTTGGGTGGTGTCGCATCCATTGAAGAGTAGGATGGGCTTGAATATCCAAATGTACTATTTCTGTAATCCAGCCTTTCTTTAAAGGATAAGTGCATTGACTGCCTGCATACTCTTTTGCATATCATGACACCTCGCTGTGGAGTGAGGCCTTGTGGCCATCCGATCTAGGGCTGATGCCCAACCCGTTGAACCAAGCCAGGAATCTAGAGTTGGTAATCAATAATCAAATCTCTCTGACCAGGTGGATGAACGTGGTTGCTCCTCCTGCTTCCACACTCTGAGACATTTCCGAAAAATCTTCAGAAGGCTCCCACTCAACTCTGAAGAATTGTCACACAAGCCCAGATCACCAGCAAGCTGGAAGATGGGAATGCAGAATCCTTTTTGCAAGACCACCCCAGATTTATTCACCTTTTGCTGGATCCTATATTTTTGCTGGCTGTAGAACTCTGTGCACTTCCCCTTTGCTAACCAGTGATAAAGTGCATGTGCTCCCCCTTTCAGCATGGTGAATTTAGCATACCATAATTGGCATAATGAACTTACATATATCTCGAGTATATGGTACAAAGGGTCCCCTGGGCCTGTAAGTTAAATGTAGTAAACTGCAACACCCATTATTTCACTACAGTGACAGTACAAACATATCTACAGGCCTATCCAATTTAGCCAGGCAGTTGAAGTTTTAAACTGCAAATTGGAAGTGTCAAAATAACCCACTTTGATCAGTCAAACTCTTCCTTTTAAATATTCATAGTAATCCCTAGGTATGCCTTATGCCCCTACAGATGGGTGCATGGTATATAAAAGTAAGACATTTAGGAATCTAATGGTAAACATGTCCTTACAGTGAAAACGTTACAAAAGCTATTTTTACTGTAGCAAGGCCAGCTGTTCCATAGGAAAACATTAATAATGCTAATTTTGGTTAGGATATAGCTAAAAAAATAATTAAACAATTTTTTAGTAGATATAAAAAATCCAATTAATTGGTGATGTATTTTTGATAAACATTAATGAAAAGCTACTTTTAGAAAGTTACCTTTTCCCAGCCTCTGGTGCCCTTTTGCACTTCTTCCTTCCAGCCAGTAATTAACATTTGAATAGGTGTGGTTTTATATATATAACACTTGGAGTGCACTTCAAATAAGTTTCATCATCACAGGCAAATGATAGCTGACACCTGGGCAGGGCCCTTGTTTTGTCAACTCCGCGCCAGACAGGCTCCAATTACAGTGGACCTCATTTTGATCGTAAAGTGTCAATTCCTGCTTGAATGTCAATTACCGCTTAACAGGTCTGCTGGGGTTTTAAATATAACTCTTGGGGTGCACTTCCAAAAAGCGACAACAGAATGCAAGATAAATCTATATCCACTGTTTGATTGCCAGAAAACACTGTTTTGTTTTACCAGACTCCTGTCTCTGGGTTTGTTGGGGGTATTGGTACTGCCCCAAATTGGATTTTGCTGATATGGGAGGCACTATAATTACCATATCAGATAGAGATCACTGACAAAATATCGCTGAATACAATATAGAAGCACAAAAATATCGGAATTAAATATTGATAACAAAAATATTGACTTCCTTTACTGAACTAGCAAAACACCAAATATCGAGAACACTAATATTGTTGTTAAAAATATCGATTTTAACCTATATCGAAAACAGAAATGTTGGCAACAAAAAAGCTAATTTGCATTTGAAGTTTAAAAAAATATAGCACTGGCCTGTGTCCCTTTCACTGAGGTAGCCAACCACTACAGTTTAGTGAAAGCCCTTTCTATCAACAAAATGAAGACCAACTGATCCCCTTGTGTTTTATTTGGAAGACGCTCGGGTTGACAACTGCATCACTCTTGACACAGATGCCGACCTATATTCCAAATACGATGGTGAAAGGTTTATGACAGCACCATGTCACAGGAAAACAAACAACTCAGAGGAAGGATGGCGCAGTGCCTTCCAATCCACACTAAGCAGAACCCGACCTACAATGTATACATTTATACACTCATTAGAAAAAGAGCAAAGCTACCAACAACTACGAATGGAACAATCTGTTAGACAATTTGCCCCTAAACCTAGCAAACAAACCAAAAGAATGTACAACATGCTAGAAATTTAAAGTCAAAGGGCCCGATTCACAGAACTAACTTAAGACAAGATCCTAAACTTACTACTTTTGGTATTCACAGAAGTTAGGATTTTGTCTTAAGACAGACTTAAGACAGACTTAAGACAAAATCCTAACTTAAATCTGTCTTAAGTCTGTCTTAAGTCTGCCTTAAGACAAACTTAGGACAAAATCCTAACTTCTGTGAATACCAAAAGTAGTACGTTTAGGATTTTGTCTTAAGTTAGATCTGTGAATCGGGCCCAGTCTATTTATAAACCACAAAGGAGGAGATTACTTAGAAATAATAGCCAACAGCATATTATAAAATAAATATTAACCTACAAAAGTCCTAAAAAATTATCAAAAAATGTAAACCAACATAACAAATCATATTGTTAATAAATAATATGTATTACATTAGTCAAAAAATTTATATCATTCCAATATTAATGAAGACTAAGATCATAAAATATTATATAGATTATTTCAATTAAAAAAATAACTGTCACCAACCAAGAAACCAAAAAGAAACTCAATCCTTCCCTTTAATTACAACATATAAAGCACACAATTGCAAATAACAATCACTAACATTTACACAAACAATATAGTATCACATTTCCCAATCCAAAAGAAATAAATAAATAAAACTTACTGTTCTGTAGCTGCAGATCTTCCTGTGTATCCATGTAGTCAAAAACAGGAACAATATTGTCCAGGAAGCACCAAAAAATGCAAAAATAAAACGAATCCAATAGAAATCCCTTAAAGCAATCCAAAGTATGTAGGAACCATAAAGAAAAGTGCCTGATTACAAGTTTGGCGCTCCGACTTCCCGACCGCTGCAGTCGCAGTCCGAGGAAGAAGGCTGCAGCAGTGGTCTCCTGCCCGCCCTATTACGAGGTTTCCAATGGGCCAGCGGAGGTCTTCTTGACGGCGGTGAGTGTTCATATTTATCGATGCATGTGTATATATTTTGACTGCACATGACAAAAATAA